>NW_022681460.1:3314830-4514830 GCF_009764315.1 Trachypithecus francoisi
GCGTGTGTGTGCGTGTGTGTGTGCGTGTGTGTGCGTGTGTGTGTGCGTGTGTGTGCGTGTGTGTGTGCGTGTGTGTGTGTGTGCGTGTGTTGTAATCACTGTGCTGTATCGGAACTATTCTAAGTCCTGGAAGTACCGATTTAAAAGTTCACACCATAAGTGCAGATAGGAAATGTCAGTACTTTTCTTAACCCACTGAGAAATATCTCCACTTACATTTGGAGGGTGTTCACATGGTTCCATGTGTCGTTACCTGTGTGTATAACTTTAATGATTCAAGCTGTTTAGACCCATGTGTGGGAAACAGAACCCAGACAAGGCAGTGGTAACACTGGCCACATTCACACTCTCTTAGGCTCAGTCTTTGAGCCACATGTGATCAAACTCCAAAGCTCAGTGTTCTATAAAGGCAGGCGGGTGCTGGGAGGCACTGACTACTTCAGCATGAGAATGCTGGTTCTTCCTTTGGGATAGAGCAGGGCAATGACATGGGACTGGGGCAGGAAAGTCCTGGGTAGAGAAGGGCAGGTCCCTGGCTAGGGCTCTACCCCCGGACCTGTGCCCATGGACCTAGGCATTTCTGCTTTCGTGCCCAAATGTTGCATTTCCCAAGACCACTCTGGCCTGCCACACTCCCATCTTGTGCCTATAAAAACCCCAAGACCCTAGCGGGCAGAGACACAAGTGGCTGGCATCGAGAGGAATACATTGGCAGATGCCAGCAAGCCATTGACTGGCTGAATGACACCGAGATTGGTCAGGGCAGTCAGAGGAGAGCACAGCCGCTGGGCTGCCCAACTCCAGGTGAAAACCGCCTTCCCATCCCATCTCCATCCTGGCTCCCCCTTCTGCTGAGAGCTACCATCACCCAATAAAAACCCTTGCACCCATCCTCCAAGCCCACGTGTGATCTGTTTTTTTCAAGTACCCCAAGGCAAGAACCCAGGATACAGAAAGCCCTCTGTCCTAGTGATAGGGCAGAGGGTCTAATTGAGCTGATAAACATAAGCCGCCTACAGACAGCTAAACTGAAAGAACGCCCTGTAACACACGTCCACGCGGGCTTCCACTGTAAACATTCACCCCAAGACACTGCCATGGGGTCGGAGCTGCACAGCCTGCCGGTCTCTACGCTCCCCTAGAGGTTTGAGCAGTGGGACACTGAGGCAGCGAGCCACACCCCCATCGCACACCCTGCGACGAGGACAAGGGAACTTTTCCCATTTCAACAGGTCTCTATCGCATTCTACACAGCTGTCCTAGCGGATGAGCACAAGGACACCAGGCCCCTGAGCTGGCTCTGGAGTCAGTCTGGGTTCAAATCCCAGCTCTGCGTTCTCCAGCCCTTGACTGTGATGGAGTTAGTAATAATATCCATTTCATAGGGTCGTTGTAGAGAGTAAGACGGTAAAGCTCCCTACCTAGCCCATGTAAAGTCCACAGTAAGGGTCTGCTGCTGTTGTCCTGAGGCATCATGAGATGTCTTAGAATTCTAGACGTGAGACACGCAGCATGGAGGCGGCTGTGCTTCTGTCTCCTGGAGCGCCAGCTGAGAGGTCTGATGTATCCAGTTCTTTAATCATTACTTATGGGAAATGGAGTTGATGGAAAGATAGGGAACCCCCCACCACCTGGAGCGTGAGTGATACCACATCACCCAGCAATAAAGCCCACATCTTTATGGGGACGCTATTTTTACATAATGCAAATGACACAAAAACACAAATGCACTTTTGGTAGCAGGGTGTGTGATTCTCGCCCTGCGTGTGGGCGCGCTGCAGGTTTCTTCCTGGCTTCCCACTGCTGCCTCTGCAGACCTCTCAGCTCTTCTCGCAGCTCCAGGTTCTGCTTCCTCAAAGCATCTATATGATTCTGGAGTTTTCTGTCAACATCAGCCCACAGAGATTCCTGTCTCCCGAGCTCTTGGTGGAGTCTGGTGATCTGCTGCTATAATGGCTGTTATTGGGAAGACAACAGCAGAAAACCTCTCAGACATCACAATGGGTGCATTTATCTGCAAAATACTCAAGCCCTCTCTGGTGTAAGACCAAAGTCTTTCTGGACAAAAAGACACCCGATGAGATAAACAGGACAACCGCAGTCTTTTTCCTTCTTTTCCTTTCTTTTTTTTTTTTTTGAGGCAGGGTCTCACTCAGTCACCCAGGCTGGAGTGCAGTGGCAGGATCTCGGCTCACTGACGCTTCAACTTCATGAGCTCAAGTGATTCTCTTGCCTCAGCCTCCCTAATAGATGGGACTACAGGCATGTGCCGCCACACTCGGTTAATTTTTGTATTTTTAGTAGACATGGGGTTTCAACATGTGGCCCAGACTGGTCTCAAACTCCTGGGCTCAAGCGATCCACCTGCCTCGGCCTCCCGAAGTGCTGGGATTACAGGCATGAGCTACCATGCCTGGCTATAGCTTTAGTCTTATTCAGTAGTGTTTATCATGTGTTAGTCTACATGATATAACCAGATATAGATGTTCAGTGAGTTATGATTCTTTGTTAAAACACTACTATGGCAATAAGAGGCTGGCATTCTTTTTCCTTCTTTTTTTTTTTTTTTTTTTTTAAGACATGGTCCTGCTCTGTCAACCATGCTGGAGTGCAGTGGCGTGATTTCAGCTTACTGCAAACTCCACGTCCCAGGTTCAAGCAATTCTTGTGCCTCAGCATCCTCAGTAGCTGGGATTACAGGTGCGCAGCACCACACCTGTCTAATTTTTGTATTTTTCGTAGAGATGAGGTTTTGCCATGTTGGCCAGGCTGGTCTTGACTGGACCATAGAACCTCCAGCCTGGTTCTGAGAATAAGTGGAATCGTGAGCCCTGCATTGTGTGGCCTTGACCACAGGGACCCGTGGCACTTTCATGAGAGCAAGCACTGTCCACCAGGGTCCGGTGAGGAAGGTGGTTGCTGGGATGATGTGAGGCATGTCAACCTTCTGATTTTCATTAATGAAGTTTTTAAAGCCTGGTGCCTTCTCCCGGATTAGAGGAGAAAACCTGGAATGTTAATTTTCTTTAACTTTTTAATTTATTTTCTTTAACTCCCCATCCTGCCTCCCATCCACTAAGAGAGAAGGTTGCAGAGGGGAAGAGAGCCACGTGCCCCTTGGAGAGGAAGTTCAGCATCCGTGTCCCGGAGTGGCTCATTCTTACAGGGGTCCGGCTAGGGAAAGTCCAGTGACAGCCCTCAGGGACAGGAATCAGGGTCCTGCCTGGTGGGACTAACTCTGTCTCCACAGAGGTCAGCTCACCGGCATCTCCCCAGCGTTGCCATCCTCCCTGGGGACCTCGGCTGCCGCAGCTGTCTTCTCCATGGCAGTCCCAGCTCCTGGGCATGGGTCTTCTGGGTGGGTGCCCTCCGTGGGCTCCCCAGCCTCGAGCTGACCCTCCAGCATCCTGGTTGGGAAGGGAAGAGCTACGGCGACATCTGAATGCAGCCCCCCCTCACCCACTCAGTGTGGGCTGAAGGCCCCAGCCTCAACCTAAGGGCAAGCAGGAACAACAGCTGCTCTTCTCTCCTGGGGTCCTGTGCACATTCCCAAGCCGGAAGCTGACCAGGTGAAAGGACACCACGGATGGAGGGACTGAGCCGTCCACACCTGGCTCTCCACCATCCTCCATGGAAAACACTTCAGTTCCTAGAAGATCAGCCTGACACCTAACACACTCTCACCATCCACAGACGGAGGGACTGAGCCGTCCACACCTGGCTCTCCACCATCCTCTGTGGAAAATGCTTTAGATCTTAGATCAGCCTGACACCTAATGCACTCTGGTCATCCAGAGAAGGGTGTGAGCGGAGTGTGAGCTGGTGTGAGTGGGATGTGAGTGGGGTGCGAGTGGGTGTGAGTGAGATGTGAGTGGGATGTGAGTGGGGTGTGAGTGGGGTGTGAGCTGGTGTGAGTGGGATGTGAGTGGGATGCGAGTGGGTGTGAGTGGGATGTGAGTGGGGTGTGAGTGGGGTGTGAGTGGGGTGTGAGCTGGTGTGAGTGGGATGTGAGTGGGGTGTGAGTGGGTGTGAGTGGGATGTGAGTGGGATGTGAGTGGGGTGTGAGCAAGTGTGAGGGGAATGTGAATGGTGTGAGCGGATGTGAGCAGGATGGTCTCGGGGTATGAGTGGGATGTGAGTGGAATGGTCACGGGTGTGAGTGGGATGTGAGTGGAATGGTTGTGGGTGTGAGTGGGATATGAGTGGAATGGTCGTGGGTGTGAGTGGGATATGAGTGGAATGGTCGTGGGTGTGAGTGGGATATGAGTGGAATGGTCGTGGGTGTGAGTGGGATGTGAGTGAGTGTGAGGGGAATGTGAATGGTGTGAGCGGATGTGAGCAGGATGGTGTCAGGGTATGAGTGGGATGTGAGTGGAATGGTCACGGGTGTGAGTGGGATATGAGTGGGGTGTGAGCAGGTGTGAGTGGGATGTGAGTGGGGTGTGAGCGGGTGTGAGTGGGATGTGAGTGGAATGGTCACGGGTGTGAGTGGGATGTGAGTGGGGTGTGAGCGGCTGTGAGTGGGATGTGAGTGGGGTGTGAGCGGGTGTGAGTGGGATGTGAGTGGAATGGTCACGGGTGTTAGTGGGATGTGAGTGGGGTGTGAGCGGGTGTGAGTGGGATGTGAGTGGAATGGTCACGGGTGTGAGTGGGGTGTGAGTGGGTGTGAGTGGGATGTGAGTGGAATGGTCACGGGTGTGAGTGGGATGTGAGTGGGGTGTGAGCGGCTGTGAGTGGGATGTGAGTGGGGTGTGAGCGGGTGTGAGTGGGATGTGAGTGGAATGGTCACGGGTGTGAGTGGGGTGTGAGTGGGTGTGAGTGGAATGTGAATGGGTGTGAGCAGAGGTGAGTGGAATGGTCGCGAGTGTGAGCGGGATGTGAGTGGATGGTCACGTGCAACCCTGAGGAAATTCTCAGCCCTTTAACCGGCACCACCGGATCAGCACCCACTGGAGGGCACAGACAGACCCACCACTGTGTTGGGTCTGAGTCTTGAACCATCAGGACGTCTTTTGTGAATTCATGGTGAAGACACGGAAAGGAAACTCCTTTTTATAGGTACAGCATTTATGCCAGTTCTAGGAAGCTCACAGCAATCAGAAAACTAAAACAAAAGAGAAAACGCAAAGCTTCCTGCAAACCTGCAGGGTCCTCTCTGAAAACCGCCCCCACCCCTGCCTCACCCTCTCGGTTTTAGGAAGCGAGTGGCCCCCGACGAAACCCCTGCTGTTTATTCATAAACTTATCACTGTATACAAACCTGAGAACGAACAGTTTAACCACAGTGATCGCAGAAATGCTGTTTAAAAGAGAGTCTCCTGATGGAAGCGAATCGAAGGTCAAGAGCGGATCCACTCCATCCCTGATGGAGCAAATCGAAGAGTAAGCGGATCCCTGGCCGTTCCCTCCCCGCGGGGATTGGGACAGTGTCTGCGGAAGTGGGCGGGGATCCCCGGTTCTCACAGCCCTGAGAAAGCTCCTTCTTCCCCGCTCCTCCGAGGGGATACACCAGTGTCCTCGGCCCCAAACTCGTGACCCCCTCAGTCCGGGGAAGACCCTTCCCTCAGCCCCAACACCAGACCTCATCACCTCACCTGATCCCCGCCAGTCACTTCTGCGGGGACCAGATCATCTGGGCCGTGTCTCCACAGTTGTCCCCAAGTCCTCCCGCCTCATCTCCAGAGACCAGGGAGCAGCAGACGGTTCCAACGGACTTTCTGTCTTAAAGGGGCATGAGCGTCTCACTCAGTGTCACCACTGGACCAGCTCAGATAATAATTAAACATCCCAAACCTGCAATTCGAACAAAGAAGCTCGTCAGTGGAGTCCATCCGTCCACAAAGGACATTGGAGAGAGTCAAACTGCTCCTTCTCATTGACAAAAACCATGTGTTTAATGTCAGGTCTTCAATACACAATGTCCAAAGGACATTGGAGAGAGTCAAACTGCTCCTTCTCATTGACAAAAACCATGTGTTTAATGTCAGGTCTTCAATACACAATGTGTAGTAAGAGCTCATTTCTCTGAGCATACGTTCTTGAAGAAACATAAACTTTCTTTGAATATCAAACTATTTACTAGAAAAAAATTTTTATGAAGGTAAAATACTATATGTGAGTTTAAATAGAAGACAGGATTCAAATTTTTATCATTACACAAAATGCATCTCCATCTGAATTGTAGTGTGATTTTTGTGATAGAGAAGAGAATAAGGAGTAAGCGAGAGTCTACGTTCCTGTTAAGCCCTGGCCGTCCTTCTCATCCGCGTGCTGCCTGTGGAAAACACACCTGGGGCTCCCCTGAGCCTGCTCGTGCTGCGTGTCACCCGGATAGTTCTGCAAGCGACTGGCGTGCAATAGGCAGTCAACACCGACATCGTGAATGAACGAAGAAACTACCACAAAGAGGAAACAGAGGCGCTTTTGTCCCTGCGCGTCATTCTAACTGTGGGAGTGTGTGTCCTGAGCTGTGTGAGCGGTTGTGTGTGTGTCCTGAGCTGTGTGAGGATTGTGTGTGGGTCCTGAGCTGTGTGAGGATTGTGTGTGTGTCCTGAGCTGTGTGAGCGGTTGTGTGTGGGTCTCTGAGGTGTGTGAGGTTATCTATGTGTCCTGAGGTGTGTGAGGTGTGTGTCCTGAGGTATGTGAGGGGTTGTGTGTGTCCTGAGATGTGTGATGGTTGTGTTAGTTTCTGTGCTCCTCTCAGGTGCTGCACTGGCTGGTTTTAAACTTCTGGACTCAAGCGATCCACCTACCTCAGCCTCTTAAAGTGCTGGGATTACACACTCTTTAAGCATGTTCTTTGTACAATATTTTGTAGAGGTTGAGAATAAGGAAAGACATTGCCCCTTTAAGCAAACTGGTAAGGCAACATACAAAAACTACTCAATCCTCAATAGTGAGAACTTCCATTAATTACATTCTAAGGTTTTTTGTTTAAAATGAATTGGGGGAGTACATTATGCCCTTCAGGGTAATGAACAGAGAAAAATGTCCAATGATTGCTAGCCATCCCGATAATGTATTTACCCTATGTTGTGTTGTTTTGTTTTTGTAGTAGGACCCAAGTGATTAGAAAGGATATCACATAGTCAGTGACCGGCTGAGACTGCGTGTGGACAGGGGAAGAAGCTAACTTACACCAAAAGAGACCTGGGGTCAGGAGACATTTCTAGATAAGCCCCTCAGCCAGGTAACATCAACCCATGGCTTCCAATACCAATCTGAAGAGGCCACAGAGGAGAGAGAATCCTGAGAAGGTTTTTCATATCTGAAAGTTCTTGTATTACAAGAAGTGAAAAGTTTCTTGATATGTGTGTGAAGGCCAAGATTGAGACACTGGTGCTGAGGGTGGGATGATACCACATTGAGGCTGGGAGTTTTACTTCTTTTAAATCTTTCTGTAGGTATACCTCTGTGGAGCCCTACCACTTCTAAACCATAGTTACAAGGCCAATAAATACATAGAACAATGTTCCTACTGCTAGTGGGCCTCATGCTCTTCCTAATAGCTCTATCCAAACCCTTGATTGCACACGACCTTGTGTCCATATCATGCTACCTGATTATTCATCATTTTTCCTGGATCTGCTTGATGTGAAATGTGGATACAGCTATGTTTGACGAAACATGTTATAGGAAAAGAAATTCCGACTTCGGAATCTGAGGATTTGTATAATTTGGTCTTTACACAAAAGAATTATGTAATTTTGGGCAAGTCCCTTAATACAGTATTTGAACTCAATTTTATTGCCCCTTCTAGGTCTAAACTCTCAGCTGTGAGTAGTAATTTGTGGCATGATGGTGAGGTGAAATGACAGAGGCTCATGGCACGTCATTGCAGAATATCCATTAGACTTTCACAAGTCACTGTCATGGATTTCAGGATCTGACTGCTTGTCATAATGGGAGACCTCAGGATCTGACTGCTCATTACCATGTGAGACCTCAGGATCTGACGGTTCATCATCACGGGAGACGTCAGGATCTGACGGTTTGTCAGCATGGGAGATGTCAGGATCTGACTGCTCGTCACCACGGGAGACCTCAGGATCTGACTGCTTGTCACCATGGGAGACGTCAGGATCTGACTGCTTGTCACCATGGGAGACGTCAGGATCTGACTGCTTGTCTTCATGGGAGACGTCAGGATGTGACTGCTTGTCTTCATGGGAGACGTCAGGTACAGCTTAACAATTAGCTAAGGGGCTCATCTTACAGATACCTCTAATTACTGCTTTAGCTAAAAGCCCCCATGAGGGACACAGGTTTACTCCATCATATGAACCCATGGTAAATATTCTGTGATCTGATACTTATCCAGTCAGAGCTCTGTTAGACATAACTAAATAGTTGCCAGAAAAATGAAAATAATACTCATAATATTAGTCTTGAAATACTACAAAATCATGGGACTTTTGAGTCATCAGTGAAGGTAAAAGCTCAGTGCAACATGTTTCTATTCTGTTCCTTGTTATTTTATAATTCATTAACTGTAAACTAATCAACAATCTCCAGCGCCTAGCACCGTGCAGGCCATTGCAAGACTTAAAGACGAGTATGGCATGTGGTCCCGGGTGCCTGAGCAGTCAGGGCATAGTGAGAGAGATGAAGAGATTGCACTAGGACAATTAGCATCTAGATATTAGTAGCATGGTGCTGAGCAGAGCATTTCACACAAGAGGGGACACCTTTCCAGGTCTTGAGCTGAGGCAGCTTTCTGTAGGATCAGAGAGAGAGAAGGGATATTTCCAAAGGAAGGTGGTCAACCAAAGCCCAGGAGGAAGCAGTGGGCGCCTCCTCACCTGTGTTTCTGCACCTGTGCTTCCTCACCTGTGCCTCCTCACCTGTGCCTCCTCACCTGTGCCTGCTCACCTGTGCCTGCTCACCTGCGCCTCCTCACCTGTGCCCCCTCACCTGTGCCTGCTCACCTGTGCCTCCTCACCTGCACCTCCTCACCTGTACTTCCTCATCTGTGCCTCCTCACCTGTGCCTCCTCACCTGTGCCTCCTCACCTGTGCCTGCTCACCTGCGCCTCCTCACCTGTGCCTCCTCACCTGCGTCTCCTCACCTGTGCCTCCTCACCTGCACCTCCTCACCTGTACTTCCTCATCTGTGCCTCCTCACCTGTGCTTCCTCACCTGCGCCTCCTCACCTGTACTTCCTCATCTGCGCCTCCTCACCTGTGCCTCCTCACCTGCGTCTCCTCACCTGTGCCTCCTCACCTGTGCCACCTGACCTGCAAGAAAGAAAGAAAAAGAAAGAAAGAAAGAAAGAAAGAAAGAAAGAAAGAAAGAAAGAAAGAAAGAAAGAAAGAAAGAAAGAAAGAAGGAAAGAAAGAAAAGAAGGGAAAGAAAGAAAGAGGAAGGAAATGAAGATGGGTGCAGAGAGGTTTGAGAAGGTCTCCACTTCTGCCTTAAGAGAGGAAGGGACCAGGAGTGGAGGAGCTCTCAGCCTCAGAAAAGGCAAGAAAGCAGAGCCCACTTCCAGCCTCTGGAACAAATGAGCCTGCCAAGGCCTGATCTGTAGCTCCACGAGACTCAGCCAGGATTCTGACACACAGAACTGTAAGAGAACATGTGATTGTTGTTTTAAACCACTAAGTTTCAGTACTTTGTTACTGCAGAAACTCTTTTTGAATGTACATTCCTAGGCCTTAGCCACATAAATTCTGATTCAATAGTTCTGGGCTGAGAATATGAATTTGTAATAAGTGCACCAAGTTACTCTGACCAGGTGCCAAGAATGACACTTTAAGAAAACATGGCTGATGGTAAGCAACAGAAATATGAAGAAAGAGCCACCACTACTAACTCTAGGCGGACAGAAATGGAGGTTCCGGAGACCGATGAGGCTCTGATGATGAAGGAGCACCTGGGCCAGGATGGGTCTCACGTTTCCAGCCAGGGAGGAAGGAGGAGGCTGAGTGGCTGCACAGAGGAGAGGCCCGCAGAGGGGAGAGTCTCCTCTTGGTCGCACTGGGTCTGCAGCATGGCTGACCAGGTGCCCTAGTACAGGAGGCATCCGAAACGGTAGGCTCGAAGCTAAGCTACAAGCAGGATACTGAAGATACAGAGTCAGAGCTCACTGCACAAGTTTGATAATCGAGGGGAAGAAATTAGATCGGGTTATTGGAGTTACAAGGAGAGAGGGACAGGGCAAGGATCTGCCCACAGGGAACCATAGACCTGGAGGAGGAGAGAGGGCTGGCCAACAAAACAGCAGATAAGAAGAATCAGGGCCATGCGGGCCCTGAGGGCACCAGGCATTGCAGGAGAGTATTGTCCACAGCATCGGATGCAGCCGAGAATTCTAGGAAGATGCAAGGAGAAAAAAGACATGAATCAAGGGAATTTGATCAAAGTCAAAGCAATAAATCTCCACAGGGTTGTTTTCTTCATCTATTAAGTGAGAGATTTCAGTTAATTTCTGAGACCTCATTTAGTTCCAAAAAGCTGTGATTCTATGATTTAATAGATCATTTGTAGTTAAGGATGACCACTGAGGAAAAAACACTGAAAATAATATATAGTGATTGTGCCTTATAATCTCCTCAATAAGAACAATTTCATAAATCAGATCATAACATTTTTCAAATGCACTGGAGAATGTCTAGTTTACTGTAGCCAAAATGTTGTATTTTAGGGCACAATATAAAATGCTCTCTTGACTCCCCCACCCCATGGAAGATCTCAGGTTGAGGGGCCCTGCTGGCCCCACATGAGGTCCTCTGTGAGCACCAGCTCCTTTTCTCCTCTCCTTTCCTCTGTCATAGTGAAGCTCTCTATTGTGGGAGTTGGCCATATTAGGGGCAGACTCTCCTCCCCCAGACGTCACTCTCTGCCATCTGAGTATCAAGTCAGAGTCTCCTTCTCCCTGAGTCTCCCAAACTGTGGGGACTTATGTGCGAGTGTCATTTCAGTTCTTGTATGACTGTAGATAGTGAAAATGAATATTTGATTGATAAAATCTGATTGTCTTTAAAAATTGTCCTGACCTCCAAGCCCTGGGGCTCCTCCTGACCCCTGTGGGAACCCACCACTTAACCATGCAAGGGCCTGACTCATCAAGTGTCACAGCTTGGGGAAGAAACGCCAGCCGTGAGCCAGAGAAACAAAAATGAGGGCCTGTCCCAAAAATGCAGGATCCAAGGTCCTCGAGCTGGATGGAAATCAGGCAGCACTTCTCGGAACCCAGGCTCACAGAAAGTCAGTTTCAATTAGAATTTAAAACATCCCTCTTCATGCCACAACTCTTCAGGCCACTGACAAGGTGACAGGACCACATTTTGTACAGGATACAAACATATTCCCCACGGGTGGACAAAGTGACCCCATAGCCCGTCTACACCAAGGAGCTCCACCTGTGCCCTGTGTAGTTGGACGCAATTTTCTATTGTCAGAGAATCCATCTTAAGTTGTTCCTCAGCAAATTCTTCCAAAGTACTGTTTTCTTTCCTCAATTCCTGGTCTAGCAAGTGTAGAAAGAAAAGAAAAGGAATGTAAAATATTCTTGGTTGACTTTACACTTAATTATTTAAAAGCAAACAGAAAAAATTAAAATCAAACACATGCAAAAAATTCTTCTAGAGCCTTTCACACACAATTCCAGTAATTGAAATCTTTCATAAAGCAAAGCTAATTAAATAAACAAAGATGTGGCTGAATGGATATGCATTATACTGTGCTTATGGTACTAAATTTTTCATGTTCTAAATATTTCAAATAACAATACGATAAGTTACGTAAGATTACAGATTAAATGGAGGGGAAAAAGTCACAATGCAAATTATGTGTGCAGTAGCACCCAATTTGCTTCTTTATATAAAATACTAGGAGGAAATTTACTAAAATCTTAGCAAGAAGCTATCTCTAGGTAGTGGGATTACAAATGATTATTATTTTTTCTATGTCACTTTACACTTTCCTATATTTTCTATAACAGAATACATTACCTTGATAACAAGAAACCAATTATAAATTTTAAAATTAACTTACAGAATGGTGAGTTTAAACATGAGAAAGAACTGCTGTGATGGAATCCTCAGCCCATGAGATCGAGTGCATAGGAATTGTGCCATGTGATGAATTATGTTCCTGTGGGAGCACACTCTCTGGGAAAGGGAAGCTATGAGTTCTTTGCAATGTCAGACATCATTGCTGTGTTAGTCCATTCTCTCATTGCTATAAATAACTACCTGAAACTGGGTAATTTATAAAGAAAAGAGGTTTAATTGTCTCACAGTTCCACAGACTGCACAGGAAGCATGGCAGCAGGGAGGCCTCAGGAAACTTACAGTTATAGTGGAACGTGAAGGGGAAGCAGGCACAACTTACATGGCCAGAGCAGGAGGAAGAGAGAGAAAGGGGAGGGGCCACACACTTTCCATCAATTAGATCTCGTGAGAACTCATTCACTATCACGAGGAGGGGGAGGGGCTACACACTTTCAAACAATTAGATCTCCTGAGAACTCACTCACTATCATGAGAACAGCACCAAAGGGGAAATCTGCGCCCATGATCCAATCACCTCCCACTAGGCCCCCTCCTCCAACATTGAGGGTTACAATGCGACATGAGATTTGGGAGGGAACACAAATCCAAACCATATCATTGCTAACCCCCTGCTCACCTCTCTTCCAGGTTCTGAGTTCCTGAATGTATCTCCGTCTGCAGGAGAGAGGGGGCTCTGGTTCTGACTTGGCTTCCTCCTTTCTTTGCTGGTGGAAGCTGGGTTTTGATGAGTAACTTCCTCTGGCACACTAAGGTCTACTCACAGCAAATGTAAAGTCCTGGAGGTCGATGGCCTTGATGACTGCCTTTCCTGACCTTGTACTGTTTCTAGTGTTTAATTTAATACAAAGCAAAACAATTTTGATGATGGCCTCTGGCTGAATGCTGGAACCCACCATGCGCAGGAATTCATGACCGAGTGACAGCGGGGGCACTTCCCTCATCACACATGATGCACAGGCCACCCAGCAAGGCACCTCATCTCCAGGTTGACAGTTCCTGGCTGACTCGGGTCTGCCACCTGGAAGAGCATCTGTAATTCTGTATTGTGGAACAGAAAACAATATGCAGAATACATTCTTTAAAACAAGTACAATGCACGTGGAGGCACCTTTATCATATTCTACCTTCTCAACTTTGCTTTTTTCTTCTCTTCCATGGATCTTCCTATTTCTGCGTCATGAGGACAGTGTTTTAATTTTTATAACCAAAGAGTACAATTTAGTATCTCATTTTAAATTATGGTGGTCCATACTTCTACTTCTTCTTCCAAAATACAATTACAGAAATTTCTTCAAGTTCTAAGAAAACACTGTGTCTTTCCCTTCCCCAGTGTGTTCCCTATACCCATAGGAGTCCTTCAAATACTGCCTAAGTGTAGCAGGGTGAGCCACAGACAAAACTCCTCAGACACCGAGTTAAAGAAGAAAGGGGTTTATTCTTCCAGGGGCATCGGCGAGACTCCTGTCTCAAGAGCCGAGCTCCGTGAGGGGGCAATTCCTGTCCCTTTTAAGGGCTTACAACTCAAAGGGGGTGCATGTGAGAGGGTCGTGATTGATCATAGACCAGTCAGCTTCCTGGTGTGACTGGAGCAGGACTTGTCGTCCTGCTCAGAGTCCCTTTGCAGGGATTGTCCGGGCTCGGTTTTGCCTCCCAGGTTTCATTGGCTGCAGGTTCCACACAGCTGTGGTGGATCCAGGCTGGGATTCCTTCTACCTTTACAACCATGGGTGTGCTCAGGATGATGGTCTGAGGTCCTTTCCACCATGGCCACAAAGGGGCTACGTTCCAGTCCATGATCCACACGCCATCACCTGGAGAGAAAGGGTGAACTGGGGAGAATAAGCTAATGGGACACCTCTCATTTACCCAAGTTGAGATTGTTTGGGTAATTTTTCCTAAAGCCTGTAGCTGTCACTGTAATTCAAGTTCACCTAACTCTCGGGGAGTGCCTGGAAGCTCCCGTAGTACAGGAGGAGGCCTATGATACAGTATTTCCTAAGGGGAGTATCCTGTTTTCTTAGAAGGAGTGCATCTAAATTTAAACAATACCATAGGAAGGGCCTATATCCACTTTAATCCTGTTTCCTGACATACTTTCCCTAAACTATTTTTGACAGGCCGCTCCACCTTTCCGGAACTCTGAGGTCGGTAGGCAGCACGTAGCTTCCAAGTGATTCCTAATGCCTCTGCTGTCTTCCGTACCAAGTCAGCCACAAACGCCGGCCCGTTATCTGAGCCGATTCGTAAGGGCAGTCCAACCCTAGCAATAAGATCTCGGAGAAGCACACAGGTTACCTCGTAGGCCTTTTCAGTTCGTGTTGGATAAGCCTCCACCCACCCAGAGTAAGTACACACAAGAACCAGCACATACTTGTTACCTCTACACTTCAGCATTTCTGGGAAATTCACCTGAAGATCCTCAAAAGGAGCCACTCCATACGCTTGTATGCCAGGCAGAACAGTGGGGCCTTGCCTCGCATTGTGCTGTCGGCAAGCAACCCACCGTTGTGCTACTGCTTTGGCAAGGGCTGGCAAGTGTGAGACGTAGAAGTACCGGCCTAACAATTTTTCAAGTGATTCTTGACCCAGATGAGTGGTTTCGTGCATGGCCAATACGATTGTGGCTCCCAGCAACTGCAGCACAGCTACCCTCCCATCTGGCAGTCTGATCCATCCTCCTTTTACTACTTGCCCCCTTCTGCATGGAAGAAGTCTTTTTCTTCCTTAGAATAGGTAGGTACCAGGTCAGGTGTTTGAGGGACTAAGTGGGCTACTACCGATGCCTGGTAAGGGATAGATGCTGCTTTTCCAGCTTCTGAATCAGCTCAAGAGTTTCCTAAGGCCACTGAGGTGGAGGCTCGCTGGTGTCCCCTGCAGTGCATGACTGCCACCCTCTGAGGTTTCCACACTGCATCTAATAATTGTAGAATTTCTTGTTGATGTTTTATGTCCTTTCCCACAGAGTTTAACAGACCCTTTTCCTTATATAATGCTCCATGCACTTGGAGGGTTAGAAAGGCATATCGAGAGTCAGTGTAGATGTTTACAGTCTCTTCACTGAGTTCTAGAGCCCGAGTTAAAGCAATGAGCTCAGCCTTCTGGACTGAAGTGCCCTGTGGCAACGGTTTGGCTTTAATGACAGCATCCAAAGTTACCGCTGCACATCCTGCACATCTTTCTTCTTGCGGGTTAATGAAGCTGCTCCCGTCCACGTATAACTCCTAGTCTACTGATGCCCATGGCTGGTCCTGAAGGTCAGGTCTGCTAGAATAGACTGAGTCCAACACCTCTACACAGTTATGCTCGACCGGGCTCTCTGATACTGGGAGCATGGTGGCGGGATTTAGGGTGTGACAGACTTCAATAGTTATGCAGGAATTTTCACATAGCAAGCTTTGGTACTTGGTTAATCTAGCATTTGTTAAACAGTGATGTCCTTTGGTAGTCATCAAAGTGACCACAGCATGGGGGGTCTTTATATTCAGGTTTTACCTAAGGGTTAGTTTATCTGCTTCTTGTGCTAACAGGGCCGTTGCTGCTAGGGCCCTTACACCTGGGGGCCAGCCTTTGGAAACCCTGTCTAGTTGTTTTGAGAGATAGGCCACTGGCCTTGGCCAGGGCCCCCACAGTCTGGGTTAAAACTCCAACTGCCATTTTTTCTCTTTCTGACACATAGAGTGTAAAGGGCTGTGTCAAATCTGGTAGTCCTAGGGCTGGGGCCAACGTAAGTTTTTCCTTTAACTTACAAAAGGCTTGCTGTTGTAGAGGCCCACATTCAAAAGACTCCTGGTCACACACACCCCCCCCAACCCCCCCACCCCCCCGCCTTTTGTAACCTATAGAAAGGTTTGGCTACTACTGCAAAGTTTGGAATCCATCTTCTGCAAAACTCCACAGCTCCTAGGAATTCCCTTACTTGGTTTCTAGGTTCTGGTAGGCTGCAGATGACCTGCTTTCTTTCTGACCCCAGGTTGTGCTCCCCTTTCCTAATAGTGAATCCCAGGTAGCATACCTGCTGTCTGCAGATCTGAGCTTTCTTCTTGGACACCTTATACCCACAGTCCTCCAGGTGCCAAAGCAGGGCATCTGCCCCTTTTGTGCACCCAAATGCCATGTGGTGTCCCAGCAGAAGGTGTCCACGTACAGAAGCAAGAAGCAGCCTAGGTTTTTAGCAGGAAACTTTTGCAGGTCTTGAGCCAGGGCCTCCTGGAAAACAGTAGGGGAGTTCTTGGACCCTTGGGGAAGCCAGGTCTAAGTGTACTGAGTAGTAACACCTGACTCCGGATCTTCCCACTGAAAGGCAAACAGCTTCTGGCTCTCAGGAGCTACTCTGATGCTAAAGAAGGCATCTTTTAAGTCCAGACAGGTAAACCAGCTGTCCTCAGCTGGCAGCAGCCCTAACAATGTGTAAGAGTTAGGAACTGTTGGGCACAGAGTCACTGTAGCTTGGTTGTCCAAGCGCAACTCCTGTACTGGTTGGTAGTCCTTGGTCCCTGGCTTAGGGACAGGCAGGAGGGGGATGTTCCATGGAGACTGGCAAGGAGCTATAATTCCATAGGCTTTCAAGTGCCTGAGATGAACCTGGATTCCTTTGAGAGCTTCTTTGGGAATCAGATACTGCTTTTGTCTAACTGGTTAGGCCCCAGGCTTAACTTCTATGAGTATGGGGACTTGGTTGAAAGCCTGTCCCGGAGGATTATCCTCTACCCATACACAGGGCCATCGCTTAGCTAGAGGTGGTTTTATTTATTGGCCTGACTCCATTAGAAAAGTCTTCATTCTTCTCCCTGGGGAACCATAAGGGCGTTGATAACTCCTGTTCCCGGTAACTTTAGCTTTAAAGAGCCCTATTTAGTAAAGGAGATGGTGGCTCTCAGCTTGCTAAGCAAGTCTCTTCCCAGCAAGGGCAAGGGACAGCCAGGCATGTACAAGAACTGGTGAACTGTCTCATGTCCCCCTACCGAGCAGGTCCGTGGTAGACAGAAAGCCTGCTTAGTGGAAACTCCTGTTGCTCCAATTATACCAATGGTTTTCTTGGATAAGCGGTGATCGGGGTGGTCACTGCTGAATGTTCAGCACCAATATGGACCAAAAACTTAATGTCCTTGCCCCCAGTTGTAATCCTGACCATGGGCTCCTTGGAGGCACTTGAGCCTGGTCCCTTTCAGTCCAATAGCCTTTCAGCCAGATTGAACAAAGCTCCCTCATCTTTATCTGAGGTCTTTTGTTCTGAACCACCTTGGTTTTCCTTCAGTTGGGGACAATTATCTTTCCAATGTCCTATTTACTTACAATAGATACATTGGTTACGTTGCGAGCGTGGGCGATTAGACTGGGTATTCTTCCCTGAACCCCCCTTTCCCTCACCTTTTGGGGGAATTCCCTTAACTGCTGCTGCCTGTCCTCTTAACCACTGTGGGGGGTCTGAAACTAGCTGTAACCAAGAATCTACATATGAGAACTGATCTGGGTACCCTGACTTACAGGTTACCTTGTGCCATACCTTTGAGACAAGGACCTGTCCAGGCTTCCTTCTGATGGCCAACCCACCTCTAATGCCAGCCAGTCTACCTCACACAAAGTTCTAAGTTTTCCTGGTGTCATGGTGACTCCACAGTCTCCCTTAAATCCCTTTTTGAAAATTTTCAACATAGTTCCAAGTGAGGTGGGCTTACTTTGTGCCTGACCCATGTTTCCTCGAGACAAAACACCACTGTCACACCACATGCACACCACAAAACAAAGAATGGGTAAAAGGGGCACACACACTTTTATAGTTTACACCAAACCAGAATCAAAACCAAAATCAGAGTATCAAGAAATCTAAGCCAGCTCAAAACCAAAACCAAAGTATCAGGCAATCCAAGTCAAGTCAAAAACAAAAACCAAAGTGCCAGTACAGGCAGGCTGTGGGTGATCAGGCCACACTTCCACTCAAATGGAGTAGGTAAGTTCCCAAGACCAGTCCCGTCAAGCAATTCAAACCAAGTCAAAACCAGAACCAAAACCAAATCCAAAGTACCAATAAAGACATGCCGTGGGTGGTCAGGCCACGCTTCCACTCAAATGGAGTGAGCAAGTTCCCAAGACCAGTCCTGTCAAGCAATTTAAACCAAGTCAAAACCAAAACCAAATTCAAAGTGCCGATAAAGGCACACCATGGGTGATCAGGCCATGGTTCCACTCAAATGGAATGGGCAAGTTCTCAAGACTAGTCTTATCAAGTTTCAGATGTCCAGACTCCAAGTGCCAGTTCCTTTCCAGTGTTCAGCCACTGCATTGATCCTCCACAGGGACCTGCCACACACTGCTCTGGCGAGGCATCCCACCGGGGCAAATGCCTATCTAGGAGCACTCTCAGGATCCACATCGCTTGGGCTCATCAGAGTCCCTCGCAGGGATGTTCCACAGGACAGGCTTAAGCCACCTAAGGAACTGCCTCGACCATCCACCAATCACCTCGCTTCCCGAAATGTAGCAGGACAAGCCACAGACAAAACTCCTCAGACACCGAGTTAAAGAAGGAAGGGGTTTATTCGGCGGGGGGCATCGGCAAGACTCCTGTCCCAAGAGCCAAGCTCCCCGAGTGAGCAATTCCTGTCCCTTTTAAGGGCTCACAACTCTAAAGGGGTGCGTGTGAGAGGATCGTGATTGATTGAGCAAACAGGGGGTACATGACTGGGGGCTGCATGCACTGGTAATTAGATCAGAAAAAAACAGGATAGGGATTTTCACAGTGCACTTCTATACAATGTCTGTAATCTATAGATAACATAACCGATTAGGTCAGGGGTCAATCTTTAACTACCAGGCCCAGGGTGTGGCACCAGGCTATCTGCCTGTGGATTTCATTTCTGCCTTTTAGTTTTTACTTCCTCTTTGGAGGCAGAAATTGGGCACAAGATGATACGAGGGGTGGTCTCCTGCCTTATGCCCAACTGGACATTCCCTGTCCAGAGCTCCCCCTTTCCCTCAGGCCCCTAGCTGACATCTCTTCATTCTCCTCTCTCCATGACACCTCTCTCCATAACTCCCACCCCACTGCAGGTGCACCTTCTAGCTAATTGTATCATATTATTCTCTACAAGTCTGTTCCCACGTTTGTCTTTCCCACTAGAACATAAGCCCCTTAAAGTCAGAGTATACTATTGTCAGAGGTGTTTGATCCAGAGTAACTCCATCTTGAATAGGGGCTGGGGAAAATAAGGCTGAGACCTACTGGACAGCATTCCGAGATGGTTAGGCATTCTTAGTCATAGGATGGGATAGGAGGTCAGCACAAGATACAGGCTGGAAAGACCTTGCTGATAAACGGATGTGGTAAAGAAGCTGGCCAAAACCTACCAAAACCAAGATGGTAACAAAAGTGAGCTCTGCTCATCCTCACTATTCATCATACGCTCATTATAATGCATTAGCATGCTAAAAAGACACTCCCACCAGTGCCATGACAGTTTACAAATGCCATGGCAGTATCAGGAAGTTACCCCATCTGGTCTAAAAAGGGGAGGAATAATCGTGAATAATCCTCCCCTTTTTTAGCATATAATCAAGAAATAACCATAAAAATAGCCAACTAGCAGGCCTTGGGGCTCGTCTGCCTATGGAGTAGCCATTCTTTACTTTCTTAATAAACTTGCTCTCACTTTACGAATTCATCCTGAATACTTTCCTGCACTAGGTCCAAGAACTTTTTGGGGTCTGGATCTGGACCCCTTTCTGGTAACACTGTAAGCATTTATATCCTCAGTATAAAATGAGTAACATGCAATGTGTTCTAAATTTGTTGAGTAAATAAGAAAAGAGCTTAACTTTTCCCAAAAGGCAAAGTTAAAGAGGTCTGATCCTGGCCCTCAGTAGCCAGGAGGTCATCTCCCAGGCTTTAGGATGTCATGCCCAATGGAGATGTCTTTGTTTTTTTGGGGACCCTCAGCTAGACAGACAGTAATAATGTGGTTTAGGGTGGGGGCTTTGGTCTTGCAGCTTTGGCTCAGCCCCCAGAGCAGCTGGAGACCAAAGACAGCCTCACAGGTGGCCAGCTATGCCTGGGTGAGGGACTCCAGTAAAGACTCTGGATGAGGAGACCCAGGTGAGCTCCCCAGCGTGGCAGTGGTCTGGGCACTGTCATCCATCAATACCGAGAAAGTAACACTGTCCTGACTCACAGCAAAAGGCCAATGGGAGCCCCATGCTTACAATTATCCTGAGCTCTGTTCCATGTACCTCTTCCCTTGGCTGGTTGTAACCTGTGTCTTTTCACTGTTAAAAAAAGATATAACTAAGAATGTAACAGCTTCCTGTGAGTTCTGTGAGTTCTTCTAGAGAATTATCTAACCTGAGAGTGGTCTTGGGGATCCCCAAACTTTAAGTTATGTCAGGCAGAAGGTGGTCTTGTGGGAACTGTATTGTCTCCCTAGACCTCACAGCGGACTAACTTCGCAACAAGTAGCAGGAGAATCTAAGTCTGCGTATTCATTCAGTCTTTATGAATAACCATCTCTCTGATTATTATAAGATATAACAGAAAAATTAGAAAGGAAAAATGCAGAGAATTAAATTTCTGTATCTGAGTCTGGTGCCACACACCTGTAGTCTTAACTACTCAGGGGGCTGAGGTAGGAGGATCCCTTGAGCCTAGGAGTTGGAGATTACAGTGAGCTATGACAGTGCCACTGCACTCCAGTCTGGGCAACAGAACAAGACCCTGTCTCTAAACAAACAAACAAAAAACCCTTAAATGTATGTGTGGGTTTAAGCAATAATTCAGTTTTCATTTAAAGTTAGGCACACGTGTAAATAAAATATACACCATAAAAATTGAAATGAGCACAAACAAGTTTCCTAAACAAGTAGAGTATTGAAGAAATAGTAGTAATGACTGAAAATAGTCTCTAGGGGTGATAAGGTTTAATAAATCAAAATCCCTAAGGGAGAAGCTCAAATATTATAACTTTAAAAGAGATGGTCTGAAAAACAATTCAGTGTCTTTCAGAAGTGAAGAAGATGAATCAAAATACTTTAAAAAGGTGCAGAAGTTTTTAAAAGGAAAATATGTAATTATTAATGTTCACATGCCAGTTGAGCCAAAATATTTATAATTTAGGAAGTTATTGGTATAAACTGAAATCTGAAATTAAGGAGTAGTTTTTAATGTCTGTTAAAGTTTTTAATGTGTTGCAAGAGATATATTTCAATCCATTTCTTTCCTGCATTTATGAAACTTTAAGCACTAAAGATTTGAATTTGCTGCCAGCTTTTCTGAGGGTAATTTTGCGCCTGACAACATTCGTCCAAATAAGACTAACCACACCACCCGCAGGTCAGTGCTGTGCTCCATCCTCTTGCTCCCCAAGAACCAAGTCATAATGAGCATGCAACCAGAGATCCTCGTTCATAGAAGGTGTCACTGTGCAGAGACTAGTTGAGATATTTCCACAATTCCAGATGCTTGGAGGACTCTCCAAATTCACCTCCATAGAAAATGAAAAGGCATGAGGACTTGTATGACACAGAAATGGGATGATATGTGGGCTGGTAGTCTCATTTTTTAAAATACCAGAATAATGAAAGCAAGAAGAATGCAAGTCAAATTACCTCGATATCATACAAATTCACAGCCCTGTGTGACTTGAAAAGGAGCGAAGCGTGACACATTAGCCATAGGACTCTAGGGAAGCTATGAACCCAGTTCTGATTGAAATTTGGGCTAGGAGGGTCCTGGTCCCACCACTTACCTGCCTGTGACCTTGAGCAAATTACCTAATCTTACCATGCCTCCATTTCTTTATTCATAAAATAGAGCTTCACATTGTATCTACTTCATCTCACTATTGTTTGGTTCATTGAAATAACTTAGGCCAGCACTGACAATGATTGACATGCAATAAACATGCAGTATACTTTAGTAATAATAATTATTAAAGTCTTAAACTTGGATCTTATAACTGAAGGCATCAAAACACCATAGAACTGATATTTCATACAAAAGTGTTTTATCATGTTAGGAGATAATAAGAATAGTTTTTTTAAGCCTATGTCTCAGAGAGGCATTAATAAATATTCTAGTAAAAGCATCAAGCTCTCACAATGCCCAGACATGGCTCTAAGTGTACCTTGACTACTCAAAAGAACTCTGCAAGAAGGAGTTGCCATCTTTACCTCTCAGGTGAAGAGCTTGGAGTACAGAGAAGTTAACTTGCTTTCCCAAAACCACACCACTAATAAGTGGAGAAACAAAAATTATAACTAAAGTGTACTTAACTCCAAAATTCAAATCAGGCTGAACAGAACCAAGATAAATTAGAGTCAACAGTGGGAGAGGACCAACATAAATTAGGGTCAATGTGGGTAAGACTCACGATGAAGTAGGGTCACCAGTTGGTAAGGATCAAGAGGAAGTAGGATCAAGAATGGTTAGGACAGAGATAAATTAGGATCATCAGTGGGTAAGGACCAAGATGCAGTAAGGTCAAAAGTGGGAAAAGATCAAGATGAAGTAGGGTCAACATTGAGTGAAGACCAAGATGAATTAGGGTCAATAGTGGGTAAGGACCAAGGTAAATTAGGTTCGACATTGGGTGAGAACCAAGCATAATAGGGTTATCGACGGATAAGGACTGAGATGTATTAGGGTCACCAGAGGGTAATGATGACTGCACACATTTATTCATCCAAGAAATACCTGTTGATAATGCTGTGTGCCAGGCATCGTCTGTCACTAGCGACACATGGAGATGTGGAGTATGTCCCTGGCTGACGAACCTAACTTTCTAGTGAATTCTATGCATCTTTACAAGCCATTGATTTCTCCATGCTTCCAGAGCCCACTCCAGGCCCCCGCTGGTCCAGATCCCAATCCAAGTGGTATATTAGGTAGGAAAGACTCCAGCAGAGAAAATAAGATAAATTTGTATTTAACAAAATACAAGTACAAATGAAACCATTGACTATGGAATGAGCAGGTTGTCTCAATTCCCCTTTCAAGTAAATGGGGGGACCACATCTGATCAGTGTGTAAAATCAAGTCCCATGCAGAAGGATTCCAGCAAGCATCCTTTACATGTGAAAAGGAAGAAGAAAATTTCCCCATGAAACATACTCAAAGTAGAGAACAATCTTTTTGATTCCATTGTTATTTTAATTGTATACAGACATAGGGGTCTTTGCGTAGTTAAACCTTTCCTTCTTTCATAACTGGATGCAAAGCCCTGGTCCCCCAGACGTCGCAGGACATTACTCCTCAGCTTTGCAGCCCGGTGATGTGAAGTGAAACACCATTTCCCCTTTTTTATGGCGGAAGAAAACAGAACACAACTGCAAGGGGCTTTTCCCTGCCCTGCTCCTCCTCTTTCCCCAAATGAATTTTGGTTTGCTGTGGACCCTATTTGGCTGAGGAACTGTTCTTGATGGGGAAATGTAGATCTTATCTACTCTGTGGCAGGAAAAGGTCTTTTCTTTCATTTTGTAAGAAACAGCACAGAGTTCCTCCTGCATCTGCTCCAGCTGTGCCTGCAGCCCAGCACGGCCGGGTGATGCCATTCCCAAACTGCTCAGCCCCCAACACTGTGGTGGCCACAGCTGTGGGTGTCCTGCTGGGGCTGGAGTGCTGGCTGGGTCTGCTGGGCAATGCGGTGGCGCTGTGGACCTTCCTGTTCCGGGTCAGGGTGTGGAAGCCCTACGCTGTCTACCTGCTCAACCTGGCCCTGGCTGACCTGCTGGTGGCCGCGTGTCTGCCGTTCCTGGCCGTCTTCTACCTGAGCCTCCAGGCTTGGCATCTGGGCCACGTGGGCTGCTGGGCCCTGCGCTTCCTGCTGGACCTCAGCCGCGGCGTCGGGGCGGCCTTCCTGGCCGCCGTGGCCTTGGACCGGTACCTCCGTGTGGTCCACTGTCGGCTTAAGGTCAACCTGCTGTCTCCTCGGGCGGCCCTGGGGGTCTCGGGTCTCATCTGGCTCCTGATGGTCGCCCTCACCTGCCCAGGCTTGCTCATCTCTGAGGCCGCCCAGAACTCCACCGGGTGCCACAGTTTCTACCCCAGCGCAGACGGCTCCTTCAGCATCATCTGGCAGGAAGCACTCTCCTGCCTTCAGTTTGTCCTCCCCTTTGGCGTCATCGTGTTCTGCAATGCAGGCATCATCAGAGCTCTCCAGAAAAGACTCCGGGAGCCTGAGAGACAGCCCAAGCTTCGGCAGGCCCGGGCACTGCTCACCGTGGTGGTGGTGCTGTTTACTCTATGCTTTCTGCCCTGCTTCCTGTCCAGAGTCCTGATGCACATCTTCCAAAATCTGAGGAGCTGCGGGGCCCTGTGTGCAGTGGCTCATACCTCGGAAGTCACGGGCAGCCTCACCTACCTGCACAGCGTGCTCAACCCCGTGGTGTACTGCTTCTCCAGCCCCACCTTCAGGAGCTCCTATCGGAGGGTCTTCCACACCCTCCGAGGCAAAGGGCAGGCAGCAGAGCCCCCAGGTTTCGACCCCAGAGACTCCTATTCCTGAAAACAGCCAGCGTCCTCAACGCCCGTGTTTATGGAACTACCTGCGACCTAAATAATAATCACTTCTACTTCAGGATTCTGGAAGAAGAGGAAATCTTGAGACTGCAATACAAGGATCAGAGCATAAACATGGGCACAGTTGCTGCAGGTGTGGTCTCATACTTTGTGGACCGGGATGGTCCTCTGTGATTTTACCTTGTAGAGTGGCAAATCAAAATGAACAAGCCAGAACCTCCTCCTACCCAACTATGATGCAGATTCAGTTGCTGAACTGAAAAGTCGGGCAGCTACTGCATCTCCACACTTGAAGAAATGTAATTTGCTAAATCAGCGAAGGAAGAGAAGAAAGCCGGGTGCTGGCATCTTTCCAACTCTACTTGGTCTCAGCAAGTCACTTTCATTTACCGTGCTTCAGTTTTAAATGCAAAAAAAACTATGTTTTCTTCTCACCTGCTGTGCAGACTGGGGATGACCGACATCAGAAAGTGCCCTGGTTCTAAAAAGAGGCTCTGCTGTCTGTAAGGTACTGTCGTCCATGCTAGGCTTTATTTGGAGCATAACATTTTTGTTTTCACAAAATTTTGCTTCATTTTTCTAGATGATACATGATGTTAAGGAAAATGTAGTGCGTTCCCTAGTCTACTGTCAGAAACTTTTTCCTGATACATTTCTGGAATTTGCCTCTAGAGCTGCTTTTTAAGTTTGAATGCCTAAAAGGCTTTTGAAATGTACTTTGCTTCCCCTGACGTGAAAAGGGGGTCACAGAACTTTATACCTCCTGGGAGAAGTGCACAATGTAAGATATCTCGTGGCGTTTGAAATGGTCATTTCCAACCCCACTGGCACAGCTGGTGGACAACGGTACACGGGACCTGCCAGGGCTCCATGGGCCACAGTGTGAAGGTGGGCAGGTGTCCAGCCCCAGCCCCTGGATGCCATTACAATGGCTGCATCTTTTCATCTCATTCCTTGTGAATTATATTACAAAACTGAGTCTCATGATGATGATAAAAGATTTCCAAAGTCACTTTCCTTGTTGCCTTATCTCTCATTCTCTGTTCAAACCTAGAAGTTTGCTTAGGACCAAAAAGCCGTCACCACCATGCCCAGAGGAGGTGGAAGGCCTGCCTTGTCACCGACATGGGCCTCATGAGCCTCCCTTCAGCCTCCCTGGAGCTGCACTCCTGTTATTCGTGTGCAGAAACTCTTCTTTATCTCCTAACACGATACAACACTTTTCTACTAAATATCAGTTCTATGGTGTTTTGATGCCTTCGATTATCCCACAGGGGTAGTCCCAAGCTTTCTGTCAAATGCGAGGTTAAAAATGATGGCTTTAGGCAACAGAAAATGGCAAATCTCCCATCTGCAGAGCTGACAGCTTGCCAGGGAGGCTCCTTATCAGAACCAAATTTGAAATGTGGGAGTGGGTTCCGCCTGTTCTAAGAAAAGATGTAAAAATCTGCCTAACAAAAGGAGTATAATTTGGAATTCTACCAGCATTGCTTTGCTACTGTCTGAAGTTTTATTTCCTCCTAAGTCAATAGAATTTCAAAGGGCTAAGAAAGGAACAGTGACCAGATAGTTGTGAGATGACTGAATAAAATTCTTTAAGGTGGACATGTTCTACACTGTGCCTGTTTTCTTCCCTTGAAACAGAAAAGAAATATCTTCATTTTTCTTCCCAGATCTTAATGCATATATAATTTCAAATGCTGCTTTGTAAAACCTAACATTTAACAGAATCATTTTTTATATCATAACAAATCCCCCATAAGCATTCTTTGAACGGTTACACAATAGTCTACACCATGGGTGTTTCTTAACTGTTTTTCTGCTGCTGGATGTTGAGATCCGTAACTCTCTGTGCAGGTGGAATCCACGCAGTGAAGTGGCATGGTCCCCTGGCAGACGCCCTGTAGGAAAAGACCCCCTGGCAGATGCCCTGTAGGAATAGACCCCCTGACAGACGCCCTGTAGGAATAGACCCCCACAGGAGGGATACAGCCCACCCCTCCACTCACAGGAAAAGCTCTGCAGGCCAGCACTGTGTGCAGGGACTTCATGGGGCTACCAACTCTCCCAAACGCCGTGATCTATGCCTTTTTCCCTAGGGGTGCACTGTCTTTTCTCCAGCATGCCGCGACTTTCTGTACGCTCTGCCCTCACTGTGTGCATTTTTAGCCTGGGCGAAATCCCCCTGTCTCTGGGGAGACCTCAGCTCCACACTGCTGTCTCTCAAATTCTTTCTGACATCGCCTGGGTGGAGCTGGCCGCCCTCCACTCTGCTCACAGGTGTGCCTGATGCAGTGCTGCAGGCCTGGGGGGTCCAGAGCTTTTAGGAGGCCCTGATACCTCGGCCAGCCCCAGGCGTTCTGGTTCACTTGGCCTGGGGAGGAGCCTGGGCACTGGTAGGTCTGAAGTCCCCTCATTAATTCTATCCATGGGCAGCCAAGTCTGAGACTCGCCGGGTGAGTGGCTCAGGGCCTGGGCAACAACATCCTGCCCCATCACTTCTTAGCTCTGTGACCTGGGACAAATCACTTCACTAGTCTCAACTTTCCCCTTCTGTGAAATGGGGATAAAAGTGTACCTTGTGGGATTATGGTGGGGATGAAGAAAAATAACACAAAACATTTAGCACAGAGCCTGGTATGTCATAAGCATTCAGTAAATACTAATTTGCTGTTTTTCAGTGATCACACAATTCTATCTTCATTGCTTACTTCCCCAACCAGACTGTGGGGCCTTTGGGGACACAGTTTTCCCCTCTGTATTCTCAACACAGAACCTGGCATGGGAAGGGTGTTTTATGAACTGGAAGTTGACAAGTTCTGTGAAATCAAAGGTGGATTATCATTCTTCTTGTGTAGGAGATCCTTTTGGGATCTTCTGTGGTCGCTCCGTGTGCCTCATTTTGCTTCTCACATCTATGAAATGGGACTTTTCTTGTCCCTCGGGAGGCTGAGGATCACGCGAGTGGTCACCACCTCTGGGGATATTTCTCATGTGTCCAGCCCCATAGTATCAAAGGAGCATCCACAGCACCGCACACACATGGTGTTTCTTCTTCAAGGAGGTGAGATAGCAAGGGTCTTCTTCTCCCGGTTATTGTCTCTGAATAAGGAAATGACTCAAAAGGGAAGTGTGGACAGACGGTGAGTGGCGAGTCTCAGGACCACGACTGTTTTGCCGCCAGTAGCAAGTTCCAGTTTCTTTTCTGCCGTGACTCACTTGTTGCGATGAGGCAGGGGCACCGTCATGTCTGAGAGCCATGCAAATCAGCACGGTCAGAATTCTGGCAGATCCAGGAAGGACCACTGGGAGCTTCAGTCTCCACCGGAGGGATGAATTTCTTCTCCGTACAGAGGCAGTGCTGTCAGCTGGGAAACTCCGCTAGTTGTTTCTCTTTCTAAAATCTACTGGGCAACAGCTAGAGATAGCTCGTCCTCTGTCTTCTCATAATCATTTCTGCCAGTAATAAAATAAACGCTTTCGATTTACTTAAAGGTCAAGACAATAAAAGGACTCTGCATTTGCCTGTGGGCATGGCTGGGGACTGTGAAATGCGTTTTGAGACTCTCAGGGGCTTCCAGAACATTCCACTAAGTGCTTGTGAGGTTCTCAAATAATAGCCATCCTCACAATGCCTCTTTAGCATGTGTGGTAAAAGACACATAAAACGTACCATTCTCATCATTTTTAAGTGCAATTCTTTGGCATTAAGTACATTCACATTGCTGTGCAACCACCACCACCAGCCACCTCCAGAACTCTCCTCAGCTGGTAAAACCAAAACTCTGCCCCATTATACAGCAACCCCAGACTTCCCTTTCCCTGGCCCCCGTCAACAACCACTCTGCTTTTTCTCGCTGTGGATTTGACCACTCTATGTTCCTTCTATGACTGGAAACCTATAGGATTTTCCTTTTATGGCTAGATTATTCTACTTAGCATAATATCCTCAAGGCTCACCCATGTGACAGCATATACCAGAATTTCCTTTTTTTTTTTTTTTTTGAGGGATGAATAATATTCCACTGCTTACATACACCACATTCTGCTTATCCACTCATCCATGGGTTACATCCACCTTTTGGTTGTTGTAAATAGTGCTGTTGTGAACACAGGTGTACAAACATCTCTTGGAGAACTACTTGAGTTCTTTTGCATATATACCCAGGAGTGGAATTTCTGAATCATATGACAATTCAATGTTTGATGTTTTGAGGAACTGTCATATTGTTTTCCACAGCAGCTGCACTTTTTGCATTCCCACCAACAGCACACAAGGGTTCCAGTTTCTTCACATCCTCACCAACACTTGTTCTTCTCCAGCTTGTTTGTCTATTTGTTTGTTTTTATAGTAGCTATCCCAGTGGATGTGAAGTGGAGAACTGCTTCTTTGAAAATCAGGAAATGCTTAGTATCTTCAGAAACGAAGAAGAAATCTCTGTAGCTGGACCCTGGACACTACAACCAGGCCAATAATAAGTGTATAATGTGGCCACACCACACTCTAATCCATGAGATCACAGGCTATTTCCATTTTTAAGTCTCCTTTGTCACTGAAATCGCAAGTTAGAGGACAAGTGTATCCAGGAATTCTGTCAGCATGACCGTGATCAGCAGCAGAGGGTCCTCGTGGCAGCTCCATGTGCCATTGGATCGTCTCCTCTCATGCCCCCGAGCTCTGCAATTAGAATAGGAGCCTGAACCTCCCGTTCCATCACACAGCCAAAAAGCAGCAGCGATAAGACTCAAACTAAGGGCCTACAGGCCTCGAATCCAGGAAACTGCAGCATCTCTGCTCATCTCATACTCCACATTTTGGTTTGCGAGTTCCCTGGACTGGAAGTTTGTAGGCCCTTAGTTTGGGTCTTGTCTCTGCTGCTCTGTAGCTGTGTGTCCTTGGGCACATCATCACGTGGTGTCTACTTTTTTTATCTGAAAAAATGAAGATAGTGACACCTTCTTCAAGGGACTGTGAAGACGGCTGAACAAACACATGAAAGTACCACTCAAAACCAACCATGAGGATTCAGCTGCCTGTAAGCCAGGCCCTGCCCAACATGCAGAGAAGAGATCAACGTTTCCCTCAGTGTAACTTAGAAGGCCACATTTTCCTCTCCACAAATGGCACAAGATTTTTCAATAAAAAGGGGACCCTTAAAAATATTGTGTGGGTTGTGGTGAGAAAACAAAGGGACAGTGAAAACAGAAGAGCGAAAGATCTTCTCTTTTGTCTTCTTTGGGTAGGACCCTTTCACCTTCCTTCCTCCCAGCATTGCAGCAATGCTGCTGTTACACAGAGAGCCCAGCCCTCTTGTTTTCTTCTTTCTCTTCAGGTAATGCTCCCTTACTCCTTCACTCTCTGACATTTCAAAAGCCAGTTCATTTAATGACCTTCCGTTAGGAGAATGTGGCAGGCACTCCTATATGGCCCTGCTGTTTTATCTTCGTTTCCTCATAATCAGCCTGCTGTGATTTGAATGTCCCCTCCAGAACTCAAGGTGAAACTTAATTGTCATTCTAACAGTGCGGGAGGTGAGGCTTTAAGAAGTGATTAGGTCATGGGGCCCCACCCACATGAATGAATGGGTTCGTTATAGCAAGAATGAGCCCTTTGGGCTTTCTCTTTCACACACACTTGCTTGCCCTTCTACTCTTCCATTGTGAGATAACATAGTAAGAAGGCCCTGGTGAGATGCAGCTGCTGATCCTGGACTTCCCAGCCTCCAGAACCATGAGTTAAATCAACCTCTATTCTTTAGAAATTACCAAATTACCCTGTCTGTAGTATTCAGTTACAGCAAGAGAAAACGGACTCATACACTGACACACCTTTCCATAAATCAGACACATGGTTTGAAAGTGTAGACAATCTATGTATGTCTGCTTCCATAAGCCAGCACAGCCAAAATGCAAAAGGCCCCAATGTTGTTGTATAAGAAGTAGTTCTTGTTGACAAAACCTATGAGATAAGCAAGGAAGGTATCAATATCCTCATTTGTAGATCAGAAAACTGATATTCCAAGAGGCTCAGGAGCTTGGCCAAGCCTGCAAGGCCACTAAATGACAAAACCAAGATGCAGTCCTAGATCTCCTGGAACTGCTCCAGCACTCTTATGTTGTGGTCTCCTCTTGTCTTAGTCCCTTTGGGCTACTCTAACAAAACACTGTAGACTGGGTAATTTATAAATAGCAGAAATGCATTGATTGCAACTTTGGAGCCTGGGAAGTCCAAGATAAGGTGCCAGCAGATTCAGTGTCTGGTGAGGGCTGTTCTCAGCTTCAAGGATGGCACCATGTTGCTGTGCCCTCACACAGCTGGGATTACAGGTGTACACCATCATGTCTGGCTAATTTTTGTGTTTTTAGTTGAGGCAGAGTTTCGCTATGCTGCCCAGGTTGATCTCAAACTCCTGGTCTCAAGTGATCCACCCACCTTGGCCTCCTGAAGTGCTGGGATTAGTTAGAGGCATGAGCCACCATGCCCAACCCTACCACCACAGGTTTTAACATGAATTTTGTGGGGAACACTAACCTTCAGACTATAGTCCCCATTTTTCTCCTCTTTGTCACCTTTGTCTTTGGGCTTATTTTCACTCACTTATATTTTGATTTTCTTTATATCCAGAGCTGTTCTGGCAAACTGACTCTCTGTAGAAAAAGGAAAGCAGTAGAAAAGTAGCATTTTCTAGTTTCCATTGTATATATACTCCCAGCATGGCTGATGTCAAGCTACCAGCAGTTTTAACAACTGGCTGTCCAAATTCCTAAATATTTCACAGCCGACTCTCCAGAACGTCACTGCCTATGACCCCTTCTCTGCTGTGCCATCAGTCCCCAAGAGCTGTGTGTCTGCCACTCTTGACCTGCTGTCGCTCATGCAGAATAGAAGACTAGGACAGAAATGAAATATATTAAAGGCATCCAAAGAAGAATTTCCTGCAGACCCCAATAGAAAAACGTCTACAAGGGTTGGCAAGGAGAACAGATGCTGAGCTTGGACTCAGGAAGGTGCTGGAAGCCGGTGGTCCTGGCCAGCATTTGACCCTGGCAACATGCTTGCTTGCTGTCAACTCAAATGCATCACCTGCACCTGGTGGAAACTTTCGGAAACATCTTGCCATGAAATCTCTTCTTAAAGGCCACCACACAGTCACCAAATCCAGGCACCCAGAAGAAACTCAGTGAAATGCTTCACAGCTTTATCATTTAGTAACTGAAGGATGACAAAGTCAAGACCTTCGATTTCCAAAGAACTAAAACAAGGCAAGAGGCTGAGACAGATGATGCATGAAGCCAGACATCCTTGGATTAAAATTCCGGGTTCTCCATGTGTCAGTTGTAACTTACATTCTCCAGTAAGTCACGTAACTACCTTGATTCCATGTCTATAAAAGGGAGGTCATGCTAATCTGTACCCAGTAAGGTTCTTGGAAACATTGAATTGCTAAAGCAGCCTCCTTCAACATGAGCTCATGCCAAAGCTTGTTCTTGGAGATGCCCCACAGGAGAGTTCCATGATGAAGTATGTTTGGGAAACACTGAATTCTGCACCCTTAATGGATCAGACTCTGCCTTTTTGTAATGAGTGAATAAAACAGCAATGCATCTACTGATATGGGAAATTGAGATTATTTTGGGGGAATATTTTAAACGAAAAGAAAACTTAGACATGTAAGAGCAACCAAAAAGTGCTACAGAATTTCTCTTTTATAGATTTTATTCCAAAAGTATACAATAACATGGAACAGTTGTTTTGTTGTATTTAACATTCCAATAAAGGATAGCAGCATTAATATTGGGCCCAAACTACTTCTTGTTTCCTAAGTTAATATTTATTAATATTATTTAATAATATTATTAATTATTAATTTATTAATAATATTAATTTAACAAATTAATATTATTTAATAATAACTAATTAATATTGGGCCCAAACTACTTCTTGTTTCCAACTGAGTCCAACATGGTAGAAATTGTAGGAATTGGGGAAGAGGCTGGGTCTCCTCCATGGCTCATTAGCAGATGGTAACCAGTTTCCACCCTGCCCACCCTGACTTTCTTGCCTACACCCCGTCTTCCCATGCAGGCCCCAGGATGCTCTTGTATGAATCATGATGACGTTTATGACATACTTACTCTAAGACAGGTATTTATTTATCTTAAACACAAATGGAATAAGTACTATCATGAATGCCCATTTTACAGATAAGAAAACTGGGAATGTGAGGGTTGGAATAACTCACACAAACTCACACAACCAGCAACGGACAAGACTGGGACTCAAATGCCAGATGTAGGCTCTAGGGGATGGCTCCGCCGTCTCTCCTATCTGATGGTGAAACCTAGGGACTGCATTTCCCAGCAGCCACCTGCTTCCAAAAGTCATACAAAGACAAAAAAACTGAGTTTGCCAAGGAAATGAGTTGGGCGAAGACCACTAACTTTGTGTGTGTCAACCTCCTCCCCTGGGATGTGGCTGCCAACTGAGGCTGTGGCCGCTTGGAGCACATGAAGGAATCCTCTCTGTCAGCCCAGCTCAGCCCATAGAAAGGAGAACAAAATGCTCCCCACATCTTCATTCAAAAGGGACAGTTTGCTTAATGTGCCACTTTGAGTCAACAAGGGAATTGAGTCTTCCTTCTGTGACATTTCTGCTACCATTTTCACTTTACATCTCTAGCAGTTTCTGGAAACAAGCGTGGGATGGAAATCAGCCCCAGAGAGTTTCCCTTTGCTCCTAGATGCCAAGGCAGCCCTTCCAGGCAAGAGGCATCTCTGTCTACAGAGGGAGAAGGGGGAGGAGGAGGAAACAGATGAGAGGGAAGGAGAGAAGACATCAGACCCAGACATGCGCCCTCTATTAGACCCAGAACACCTGCTTTGCCATCACAGACCTGGCAGCTAGGGTGGTGAGCAAGTTCCCAGGCTGGAGGCTGTGTATTGACCACTTAAATACCGTTTATCTCACAACCCTTTAACTGGCTGTCCAAGGCCTAAATTCAGCTGACCAACAAATTTTGATTGGCTCACAAATAATTTTAAAATGTGCACATTATATTTAGTCGAGTTGTTTTTGTTTTTCAAGTGAGTCTCTGCATTTTTAAAAGGCTAGATTTCAGTTCTTCTTGAACACCAGAAGATTTGCAAACCCTGAGCCCTCACTCCCGCTCTGCATTGGCTGGGCCGAGGAGCTGGCGCCCAGAGGTGGGGTGTGCTCACCCTTCTCCCATTCAGGTCCCTGCCTCATCCCTGCAGGCATGTATGTGTGTGGACCACACCTCACTGGGTTTCAAACATCATTTTAGCGTCCCTTCCTTGGGAAGTATGATGCTTAATTTCATCGGTGAACCTGGCTGGGCCATGGTGCCTGATGGTCAGACACAAGTCTAGACGTTGCAGTGGTCGTTCACTGAGGCTGTGATGAGCACCTGTTCTCAGTTGACTCTGAGTAGAGCAGGTGACCTTCCACAATGCCTGTGGGCCTCATCCCATCCCTTGGCTTTAAGAGCAAAATCTGCGGGTTCCTGGAGAAGGAATCCCGCCTCCATTCTGCGCTTGAGTTTCCCGCCTGCCAGCCCGCCCTACAGGTCTCAGACTCGCCCGCCTCAAGCTTGGGCACCAATGCCTTTAAATAAATCCCTTAATCTACATGCACCACTTGTGATTCTGCCTTCCTGGAGAGCCACGGCTGACAGTCAGGAATGTGCTGTGCAACCAGAGGCAGCGATTTCGGGGATGGCTAGTGGTGCAGATTTTCAAAAGGTTTCCTTTTACCCCTTCATTTCCATTTTCACCACCTCCATATTCTCTCACCCACATGTGCTTTGTGCCTCTTACTTTCAGGCTTTCCTCTCCTCCCTCCCCGTGCCCCCCACATCACACAGCACGGGGATCCCCAGACTCCCCTACTAAATCCTGCCGTGCTCTGTGGCCCCCAGAGCTGTGGCATGGCTCTGTTCTACACAAAACCAAACAGTTCTCATGCAACACCACACCAGTTGTATATTTGTATGGTGCTATTAAAAAATGAAAATTCACCAGATTTCCTATTGACCTCTGGACAGGGCTGAGAAACTCAAATTGCTCTATTCGCTATATATTTATATTACACTTTCTTCATTCAGCAAGATAAAAGCAGCCAACTCTCGCCACAAACCTATCCCCACTTAACACATGCGTGAAATGAATCACCAATTCTGAGTGAAGTGCTTTTGCCATTTGAAACACATTAAAGATCTATTTAACAATAGTGATTATTTTTAACTTTTTTAAGTGCTGGCAAAAGAAACCCACTTTATTATTATTTTTTATTATTATACTTTAAATTCTAGGGTACATGTGCATAATGTTTATATCATGTATAACTCCCCAATGCAATCCCTCCCTCCTCCCCCCTCCCCATGATAGGCCCCAGTGTGTGATGTCCCCCTTCCCGAGTCCAAGTGATCTCATTGTTCAGTTCCCACCTATGAGTGAGAACATGCGGTGTTTGGTTTTCTCTTCTTGTGATAGTTTGCTAAGAATGATGGTTTCCAGCTGCATCCATGTCCCTACAAAGGACGCAAACTCATCCTTTTTTATGGCTGCATAGTATTCCATGGTGTATATGTGCCACATTTTCTTAATCCAGTCTGTCACAGATGGACATTTGAAGAAACCCACTTTAAACCTGAGCAGGCACTTGGGCCGGAATACACTGGACGTTCTAGAGCAGGAAACGTGTTGCCAGAACACGGCCCCTCTGTGCTGCTAGCAGAACCTGCCAGGAGGGTTTTGGTTTCTAATGCACACATGAGTGGCTAGGAGAATTCCTCCGGGAAAGGAAACACTCTCGTCTTTAATGACTCCTTCTTCTCATATTTACTAAAACTCTGAAGCCCTCATACATCTATTTTCAAAAGGCTCCAATCCAGTTCCATAATAAGGAGTCCACGGTGCCTGGAGCACACGTGTGATTGCATTATTTTACTTACAATTGCTCTGAAAGTAATTAGAGCTTTTATTGTATTCCAAAACATTTTGTATTTCAAAAACATTCGAACACCAGAATCCTACAATTTTAAGAGCTTGCTGTCTAGAAAAATGCATTAGTTTTTCTTTTGCCAATATGAAGGTTACAAATAAAAACCTGCTTAAAAAAAAAACAACAACAACAAAGGAAGGAAACAAAGAATTAAAATGTAGGCAAAATGTACTGAAAACCAGTGACTTCATCATTGAATTGCTTGGTACGTAAGGAGTGTGTGGGTGGGGGAAGTGATGAAAATAGCTTCACTGGCAGACGGGGCAGAGGATACCCACCACCCTTCATGGGTGGCAAAGGGGTGGGGCTAGAAGATGACACAGACTGATCTGGAACCACCACAGGCACAACACCCATTCATATCCAGACGGCAGATGGAGGGGCCCTACGGGGTACTGGTGGCGGGTGGGTGGGCGCCCTCCCCTCAGCCCAGCCCACCCTCACTGAGACCCTGTGGGGCCCCAGCTGCCCTCTGAACCATAGCAACTGTAACAGCCAGCAGGAGCCTCAGGGTAACCGTGGTTGGCAGCCGGCTGGCCCAGCATCCCTTCTTTAGTTGCAAACTATTGACATGGTCTGAAAATCTCCAGGCGAGAGTCAAGGAAGCCAAACCTACCATTTAAAAGACAAGATCTATGTAATACCCCAAAAGAAGGTTACACATTTGCTTCCCCGAGAAATTCGGCATCAAAACAGACTCAGATAACAGCACGTGTTGCTTTGACCCACCTCACACTCAACTTATTACTACTAACCACGGCTTAATAAATTCACTGCTTATTCCACAATGCAACCTCAAGACGTCTCACCCACCCTGTGACTCATCTTACCGAGACAAGCCTGTAACAGCAATATTGGTGCTGCAGGTTGGACTGAAGAGTTTACGGAGAAGAAAACATCTAAGTGACAATTACATGCCTGATGGACGAACTAGGGACTCAGAGTTGAAGAGCTATTCCCTGCCAAAGAATTCACTTTAGGGGCCTTCTATCATGCAAACAAAAATAAAGGTGATGCATTTGTAATTGCTCGAGGTGGTATGTATTTACAAAGCACATTGGAATCAGAAGTGCAGCCCAAACCAAGAAGTCAAGGATGGTTGGATGGACATGGCCCTTGCAGTGGTACTAACAGCCTTTTCTTTACCTGCATATTAACCGGACATGGGTCTTGAGCGCATGACTCTGCATGACACAATGCAGCCTTAACTTTGCTTCACCTCCATGGGAGACATAGACTACGGAAGGTAAGAGGCACAGGACAAATCCATGAACAGGCAGATAGGCTAGTGTATGTGAAGCGAGGAGACCAAAAAGAGGGTGCAGCATCAGCAGGAGGGTCCTCAAGTACAACCTTACAGGGTGAGCCCACCCGATCCATGCCAAGGGGCCAGAGACGAGTGCAGCAGTGAGGACTGCATGGGGTCAGGCCTGGCAGGGTCCTTGAGGAAGGTCTAGAGTTGAGATGCACATGCTGGTGCCATCAGCCTGTGTGCCATCCTGAAGTCCAGGGGTGACAGGGTGGCCTGGGGAGAGCATGCAGGGAGAGGAGAAAGGGAAACCCAGCCTGGCATCAGGACCACCACTGCATGTCAGGGTCAAATAGAGTTGGAGGGGCCAAAGTGAGGCAGAGATGGAGCTGCCACCTGAGAGGGAGGAGAGCAAAGCCCACTGCCCAGGCCCTGGAGAGGGGCTCGTGCTACCTGCAGGAGGTAGCTGAGAGGCGTCTGCTGCATTGGCTACGTAAGGCACACGGCAGCCTTCTTGAAGACAGTTTGGTGGGATGGGGTCAGGGGCCAAACTTCAGGGGCTCCAGAGTGAATGGGAGCATTGGAAACAGGTAGAAGACCAGGAGAGAGGGCAGAATACAGAAGTGGGGTTCGGAGTTTGTGTCTATCTCACTTTCCTTTTTACTGTTAGATCGGAACAGTCTTCCACTTGACCCACGGCAGGCCCAGGGCAGGGGTGTGGGCGTGCAGCACCACTACCGGGAGTGGAGTTTAGGACAATCAACAGGCACCACAGGTGCATCCAAGCCCACACCAGGTCGGCCTTTGCTGGGGAGGGTGACTTCTACCTTTGAAGCTGGCGACAAAGGATCGGGGGAGAGCTAACACCCTGGGCCCTGGAACTGGCCACAGAAGATGGCAGAGCCCCTGCAATGCCACATCTCCTGTGCAAAGCTTCCACCAAGGCCGATGGGCACACGTGAGTGGGGAAGAAGGGGGGCAGGTGGAAGGATCCTGGCCGGAGCCATGGAGAGTCAGGCCTGGGGACAGCTCAGAACGATGGCCCATGCCTCGGATGAGTAAATCATGAAACAAAATTCAATGTAGGTTGACTCAAACCCAATAGAAGTTCATTTCTTGCTCACACAGGAGCACTAGGATGTGGAGGGTCAATGTATTCAGGTTCTGCTGTTTCCAGCAGCTGCTTCCAAGATCTCCTGGGCATGCTCCATCCGGCCTTCAGGAGAAAACCAGCAGGCGCACCTGTGAGTAGTTTTGAGCACCAGACCTGGAAATGATGCATTTCACCTGTGTTCAAGCATCTCCAGCCAGACCTCAGTTCCATGCCCCACAGAATCCCTGGGGCTGGGCAAGGTGACTCAGCCATGGGCCCAGGAGGCAAGGGTGGTGGGCAGCTGTCCACGCCACAAAATAGATGCTCTGTAGCTGGTTAGAGTGAGCGGCGAGCCGAGCAAACAGCTGATAGGAGAGATCTCAGGTCATGAACACTTCCCTGGTTGCACCCCCAGCCCCGCCACCAGCCACATTGTCTCTGTCACATTCCCTGGAGAAACGTGAGTGAGGAGGCCCAGGAGGCTGAGGGACAGGGCCAGCGTGCTGGTTCTCAGAGGGCACCCCTGGCCACAGCCTCTCATGCATTCGTGTGAGACAGAGTCAAGTCAGGTCTGCGGAGGACGAGAGAAAGAGGGGTCCTCAGAAGGCTTTTCCTAAGGAGAGACTGCCTCCAGGCAGAACCACCTCTCCCGCCCCACCCAGACACCTGGGGGCCCAAAGACAGCAAGGACAACCATGAAAGCCAGCTCGCCCAGGGCCACACGCACTCCTCTGCCGTCCTAGTGCACAATCAGAGGAAAACAGTCCTATGTGCCAGGATTCACCAAGCTGGAAAAGGGAGGTTGCCTGGAATGATTATTTACCTTTCTCCTTAATTTTGGACTTGTATAAAGAATTCTTAGTGAGTAGAGATTACATCATTTTATATATCTTCTTTTTATTAACTTAATATCCTAAAAGTCATTCTACATTATCTGCCATAAAAATATATAGAGGCTGTATTTCCTGATTTATACATATATCTATTCTGCTACCTATATATTCACATAGCAAAAACATAACATAAAATAAAATAAAAAGGAAAGAGCCAATCTACTATTGTGAATGTTAAAAGCAACAAAGAAAAAAATGAACAGCAGCAATAGTGCAGTGATATTTTTCTAAAGATTTTTCGCCACGGGTGCAAAAAGATAGTATAAGATTCTATTAATTTCACATACTTGTTATCCAAAATAAACTGTAGAGTTTCCCCACTCAGGAAGGTGAGTGTCTCCAGGAGCAGGTGCAGGCGCTGGGAGGCGGCTCGTGCACCAGAGGGCAGCAGTTCCCCGTCCAGGGCAGGGGCACTCCTGGCTGGCTCAGGAGCTCGGCTCCTGGTGAAGCCAGGACTTTACGAATCATGTTTGCTCCCCACTGGCGTGAAGTGCTAGGTCATCTATTTACATTCTAGGTTCAGAAAAGGGACCCCAAAATGTCATGTGAAATCCAAGAATCCAGTTCTTTCAATGTTAGGCAGGAAAATGAAACCTTATTCGAATGTTAACACTAAATTCTAAATACAGTATTCTGAACATTTAGATGGACCGGCCGCGGGCACTGTGGTAATTATGAGTGGGCTACAGGAGAAAAGGCCCCTGTGTACAGGGCACATCCCAGGTGACCCCAGCCTCGTTGCACAGGGCCAGCCGTAACTCCTGAACGGCCTTGGCCTCGTAGGCTGCCTTGGCTACCTCTCATCTACCGCTGTGGAGATGCAGGCCCTCCCCTCTGGTTAAAGAGAAGAGTCCGGCTGCCTCCCCTCCATGAAAGTGCTTTTCTCAGTATCTCTACCCCTTCATACATGGTGTGTTTGTGATTACTGAGTGCACGTGGACACATGGCCACCCGCTGAAGAGCGTCCCAGACTTTCTTTCCCCTGGCTGTAACCAACTGACTAAGTGAAGGCTCCCATGCCGGGAGCAGAAATGATTTCCACAGCTTTCCAGTTGTGTCTTTAAGGCCACCTGCTTCCCCCATCCTGCTTCTTGTTGTCTAGAATGGAAATGGGCTGGAAGGAGGTACGGCAGCTCCCTTGGGTTAGGACAGCCTTGAGGTGAGGAGAACAGCACTCTGCCCGTCATCCCTGGCTGTCCACCTGGACTCTCGAGAGGAATCAGCCAAGAAGTAGAAAACGTAAATCGTTCCTGCCTTCTCTCTTATATGGATTTACCTAAATAAGGCAGAGGAATATCATCATCATTCTTGCCTTCGCTCTTATATGGATTTACTTAAATAAGGCATCAGGAGTATCATCATCATTCTTGCCTTCGCTCTTATATGGATTTACTTAAATAAGGCATCAGGAGTATCATCTATTGGCAAATGCAGTGCAAGGAAGAAGATTGCAGCTGTGCATACTGAGTCATAAGCATGAAATCCGGTCACGACAGACCACCCTGAGCTCCGCAAACACAACAGAGTGAGGGGCCTGCATCCGAATGCTGCAGCCTCTTTATTCTGTGAAAACACAAGATTGTGAGTGCGTCAGGTTCTCAGAGCAGCCAGTAGAATGTAGCATGCAGACCACCCCAAGCTCTACAAACACGCCAGAGTGAGGACGGCCTTCATCCGAATGCTGCAGCCTCTTTATTCCGTGAAATCCCTGAGCACAAAGACCATGAGCACGTCAGGTTCTCCACAGAGCAGCCAGCAGAACGTAGAATGCATCAGGGCAGCTGTGCTCTGTGAGGCTGCAATGACTCAAATCGTCTAATGGTAAATGTAAAATGCCACCTCCTTCTGTGTCCTACAGGAGAATCTGCCCCAAGAATGAGATTAAGACAAGAGAGAGCCCCCCTGAAGTCATGAGTCTTGAATGCTCTGTTTATACAAGTAGGGGGCACAACAGGGCCTGGCCTCCCCTGGGCTATCACAGCTGCTTTCTGCTGTCACAGCTGAGATCACCATCCTCAGGTCCTTGAGAGGGGGATGTCTCTGCTTTGAATATGTAGGCCACTCAGACTTGGGGAAATTCCCCACTTCCCTACCAGAGAACTGGGAGGGGAGGGGATGCTACCCCTCAGGGCAGGGACCAGGGCAGGAGGTGAACCACTGGGATCAGATACTGAAACTTGCACCATGGGTGGGTGCTGGAGCTCAAGGCTGTGCACGGGTGGGTGCTGGGGTTCAAGGCTGTGCACGGGTGGGTGCTGGAGCTCAAGGCTGTGCACGGGTGGGTGCTGGGGGTCAAGGCTGTGCACGGGTGGGTGCTGGAGCTCAAGGCTGTGCACGGGTGGGTGCTAGGGCTCAAGGCTGTGCACGTTAGATTGGCAGGCGTTGTCTCACCGGGGACCACAGCCCTTCTCTGCTATCTCTCTGTGAGATCTGCACCTGAAAAGCTGAAATGGGAATGAATGTTTGGAACATAACTTATTGGAAAGGAGGAAACTATGCAGAAAGAAATTCTCACGTGTCTAGGTTAACTTTAATAGGAAAATATGCCCTACCTTCAGGGAAATAGATGTTAGGGGCTGAATGGTGTCCCGTTAAAATTCATATGTCAAAGTCCTAACCCTCGGTATCTCAGAAAGTGATGGTATTTAGAGACAAGGATTTTAGACCAGTGATTAAGTTTTAAAGGGCCTTTGGGGTGGGCTATAATCCAGTCTGACTAGTGTCCTTATAAGAAGTTTCAGCTCACAGAGGAAAAGCCATTTGAGGCCTCAGGAGAAACCAACCCTGCCAACACCTTAACCAGCCTCTAAAAATGTGAGACATAAATGTGCTGTTCAAGCCACTCAGTCTGTGGTATTCTGTTAGGGCAGCCCCAGCAAACCAACGTTCTAGCATACTTTAGCATATATACTGCATTCACGGAGACCACATTCTCTGTACGTAGATCTCCAGAATGCCTGTCATTTGCACACATTACCACAAGTCTTAAAAGGATTTGAAAATACTGTGTTTTCCTGGCCTCATTTAAAATCCAGTCTGTCTGTCCTTAGAAGCAAAGCATGTACAATTTGCAAGGTAGTACTTAAGAACCTAAACGTTGAGATTTACATATGGTAAGATCTCATGTATCTAGAAATAATTTAATACTGGGAGGTTCTAACACATTGCCACTATTAACAGACAATTCTGACAAGCGCAGAGAGCTGAATTCCCCACTAAACATATAGAATAATGTTTGCAGTGAGTGGAGAGGAGGACTAACGGCAGACAGTTAAGGTTCAGGAAGAGACGGCCAGAGCCTGAAAGCGAAACCATATGGGGAGAATCCATGGGAACCACTGAAGAACAGCTCCTTCTATCTTAATGTCTCCAAAGAGTGTCAAGTTACCATGGCACCTGTTCTGATGCCCAAGACAGCACGAAAAATGATGTTACCTAATGTACTATATTTAAGAAGAAATACAGTATGTGGTATATTTTAGAAACATTTTTATACATCATAGCTAAAATGTTTAAAACGTTATTCTTAAAGAAGTCAGTTTCATTTATCTGAACATTTGAATTACGCAGAGAAGGTCATTTCCCAGTTTTGGCAAATAAGCAAGATGTTTCTATGCCAGTTTTCAAGCATGAATCATCTTCTTAGATCACATCAGTGCATTGATCACACCGAAAGAAGTGCCTGGGTAACAACTCCTCTGCTTTGCTTTCTAGAGTCAAACACTAACAGATTTGAAGGACATGAGAAAGCCTGAATACCACTTTCTCCGGACAGTGGGCCCCTCACTCTGAACCTTGAAGCTGAAAGATGATTCCTACTTCATGTACAGAATGCATTTTTTATTTTGCAAAGCCAAAGCCATGCTTTAAAAATACAGACTTTGAATCTTAAGACATTATTTTGCATTTTAAAGAGAGATATAGTTAAAGCTTATGAGAACAATATAAAGTTTCAAATAACATCATTGTCAGGTTTAAACATATCGGTATTTTTGTAATTCATGACAGTATTTATTTTCCTTTTTTTTTTTTTTTTTGAGACAGAATCTCGCTCTGTCACCCAGGCTGGAGTACAATGGCATGATCTCAGCTCACTGCAACCTCTGCCTCCTGGGTTCAAGCAATTCTCCTGCCTCAGCCTCCCAAGTAGCTGGGATTATAGGCACCCACCACCACACCTGGCAAATTTTTTGTATTTTTAGTAGAGAGGGGGTTTCATCATGTTGGCCAGGCTGGTCTTGAACTCCTGACCTCAAGTGATCTGCCTGTCTTAGCTTCCCAAAATGCTGGGATTACAGGCATGAGCCACCATGCCTAGCACATGACAGTACCTTCCTAACACGTGTTTGTATTTTTGTAACACAAGTTGATATTTTTCTAATGTTCATATATTTACATAGCCCTTTAAAACCAGGAGTTCCATGAATTTTCTATATCGCTGAAGAGAGTTGTTAAAATCTGATTCCATCACAAACTTCAGACCCCTTTAAAATCATTATCAGAAGCCAGCATAATTCCAGCTGTCCCCTGGCTAATCTGCAGCTCCTTATAACAAAAGTCTTCAGCCACACATTACTCTTCAACCACATTAAAGAAATGGAACAAAACTTCTTTCCACATTGTCTCAGTACAGTTGCTTTCTTTAAAAAAAAAGTATTCTATTTATTTAAAAAATTAAAAACATCTAACATTTTAAACTGTACAATAAATCCCAATTTCATTACAATTCATTAATCAAATCTCTGTTGAGTCCATTTTGTTTGCTGGAACTCCTCCAGGCACTCAGAGCACAGCCGTAAGCAAGATTATTCTAGCTCCTGTCTTCATAGCACTCTCAGCCTAACGGACATTGAGAAAAGAGTCACTCATGCCAGAGAACAGCTCCCAGGGAAATAAAAGCAAACTGACACTTTCCTAATGGCCCGCTACAACCTGAGCTGCTTTATCCTGGTGACAATTGTCACCAACACTTGTTCTGCCCTTGTCCCCATCTTCCCGAAGCGCTTCCAGGTTGTGAACGCTTGAGCTTGTCTTTCCGCCTCCATTTTACAGGGTCAGACTGTTGCCCGTATCAAAGGGAAATGAGAGAAAACACCAGCTGTCCAATCCTGCTGCTTATAACCAGCAACAGTAACCATTCTGATAGATAAAACGTTTAAACATTTGCCTACAATGAGTGATGTGCGGGCTTCCGTTTGTTTTTTTCTGTTTTGGTTTTTCAAACCATGCCATCATTTTGTGTTGTAACCAAAAGACACTGTGATCTGTGCCCACTTCATGAATATTTCTGAAAATGTTTACATTTGTCAACAATTCACTTGAATTCAGCGTTTCCCAAAGGCTGCTTTGTGAAACGCCGGGCAGATATATACCCTAGAGCTACAGAACATTCCTCGTCAAGCATGCTGGAAAATGCTGCCTATCAGAGACCACCCCACCCTGAAGAGATCACACAGCCCATGAGCATGTCCAGTTTCGCAGGAGAGACGCTTGCTTGGTTTTGCTAAATTCCCACATTTTCCATGCATATTTGGCCATAGACTTTTTTTGCGTAACATCTATGAGTAAGTTTCACACATGCCTTAGGGAGACTCAGCTTCCCATCACATAGTGAAGGACGACGCGTTGTCGTTATCTGCGGTCTCACTGGTCTGCCGAGAAATGTTTTCTGAGTACCTCCCGGCACAAGAGAAGCCCGAGGACTTGTACTTCCTTCTCACACACCACAGGTCCTTCATGATCTTCAGAAAGTAGTTTCTGAACTTCTGCCCAATAAAAGCATAGAGCACAGGGTTCAGGCAGCAGTGCAGGAAAGCCAGGACTTCTGTGACAGTTCTTGTATAGCCAAGTCGCTTTTCGTTCTGGCAGGATCGGTTCATATTACCCAAATTTGCAGCCGTCACAAGCAGGACCATGTTATGAGGAATCTGACAAGCCAGAAACACAAGCACCACGGCTATGATTACACGGATGGCTTTGTGCCTTTTAGAATTCTGAGCTTGCACCAAGGTTTTGACAATGAACATGTAACAAAATATCATGAACATCAAAGGGATAAAGAAACCGAAGAGTAGCTCAAGCCCCAACATCAGCAGCTTCCACCTGATGGGCTCCGAGACGGTCTGGTACTTGGGTTCACAGACATCGCTGCCTTGGATGTTGTATTTCTGGTTGAAGATAAAAGTTGAGCTGGAGATGATGACTGACACTCCCCACACAATAAGGCAGATGACTTTGCTGCGCAGCAGCGTTCTGTATCGGAGCCGGAATGACTTCGTGGCCTGTACAATGGCGATGTACCGGTCCATGCTAATGCAAGTCAGGAGCAGCATCCCGCAGTTAAAGTTGATGGCATAGATGCCTTTCATCAACTTGCACATCGCATTGCTGAAAACCCACGCACCGGTGGCGTGACTCACTGCCCAGAATGGGAGAGTAAGAACAAAGAGGATGTCTGCAATGGCCATGTTCAAGAGATAGACGTCTGTCATAGACCTGGCCTTCTTATAAAAAGCAAAAGTGATCACCACCAGAATATTCCCCAGGAGGCCAAAGACACAGATCAAGGAGTAGGCAATTGGTACAAATAGCCTGGCGAACTGCCTGACCTCCTTCAAGGAGCACAGTAACATTTCAGAATCAACTGAGTAATATGAAGTATTGACTGACACAAAATAATCTTCACTGGAGTCGAAAACGTCGCTGAAATTCATTGATTCCTGGAAAGGAAACAAAGACAGAGTTAGCGGCAGTGCAATGTTCAAGTAGCCACAAAGAACCCAAATTATACTCCTTGCCAAAAATAAAGATCTTACCCCGCTCATTGTGGGCAAAAAAATGCAGGCTGGATGTAGAAAAAGGAGGGTATGGTTCAGGCCCTTCAGCTCACAGGCAGTGGTAGCAGGAAAGTGGAAGTGATTCTAGGAAGGAAAGAAGGCAGAAGGCACTACAGTTAACACAGGTATCCCTGGAGAGCCAGACACTTACGTGACCAGCATTCCATCTCATATGAACAGAGTGCACAGCACACTATTTTACATACAAATATTTATTGAGGATAGGCATCAACAACCTCTTTCTGTAAAGGGCCAGAGAGTACATATTTTAGGCTTTGCAGGCCATTTGGTCTCTGTCACAGCTCCTCAAATCTGCCTTTGGAGCTTGAAAGCATCTACGATTACATAACTGAACTGGCCTCGCCGGGCTCGGTTGGCTAGAGGCTATAATTTGCCAACCCTTTATCTACAGTTTAAATAAGGTGCTCTCAGAAATCCACAAGTTTGATCTACACAAAAATCTTTATGCAAAATTTAAAAACATTCAACAAATAGAAGTGTGAATGTGCATAGAAAATGTATAATTCATAGTCCTGGGCTTTCAATCGTTCACAATATATGTCAGTGATGTTCACCCCAGTGGGCATCTGAGAATCTCCAGTAGAATTTAAAGTTTGACTATGAGTGCCGTTCTCAAGACACACTGAACAAGCTGCTCCAGCCTGGGAAGGTGCTGGAGAGGAATGCACCTGCTTCTCCACAGCCGCAGACCTTTCCAGTAGACATTCCAGGTCACAAGCATGAATCTGCTGTGGCAGAGGCATCCTAATTATCAGAAATCCAAGTGCCGGAGGAAAGGTGGAGGCTGGCACAGTTAGGAAAGGCTTCCTGGAGGAGGAGGCTCCAATCAGGGTCCTTGGAGAATGGCGAGGCTGGGGGCCAGTGATTGACAGAGAAGGGCCATGTCCTTCAGGTGACCAGCTCATCTCAGACCGAAGAGCAGTCCTGAGTCATGAGTCCTTTATGTCTGTGAAACAGCTGAGCAACTAGCCTGGCCGAATCAACTGGATTGTTAGGAAACAATGGAGTATACGATGTGCTGGGAACACCAACAGTGGCAGTGCGTGGGTCCATATGGAGGATGCCACATGCCGGCAATGCCAGCAGTGGCCGTGCGTGGGTCCATATGGAGGATGCCACATGCCGGCAATGCCAGCAGTGGCCGTGCGTGGGTCCATATGGAGTATGCCATGTGCCGGCAATGCCAGCAGTGGACGTGCATGGGTCCAGGTTGAAGAAGTTTAGCAGGAGACCAGGAAGAGCTGGAGCGGTTGTGGAGGGCCTGAGGACGAAGGGCTTTGAAATCCACCATTTGAAGCAAACTTAAAAAGAAAGAAAAACTCTTCGCTGTTCTCAGGCTCACTCCTGCTTTCCAGCATTGTCCCTCGTCCTGTTTATTAACACCCCCTGGACACCCCCCAGTAACATCCATGGCCTGAAATGCTCTGATATTAATGTTGGATGTGCTTCCCAGCCAATCGCCCATCTTCCTCCTCTTTTCCCTGCTCTCGCACCACGTGGGCCTGGCCACGCCAAGCGGGAGCAGCTAGGGAAGCACAGCCCAAGGTGCACAGGCGGAGAAGGTAGAACTCCCCTCCTCGCCCCCACACTGTACCGTATCAGTCCTCACTTACGAGTCCACATGGATACTGACCTTTTGGAGAGGAAGCCCATGTAACACGAAGTTCACCCTAAATTATTTTCCAAGCCTATTTCTTCCATAATTTTGATTCTCATTTCATTGTTTACTCCACCCCATTCCTTCCCTGGTGCCTGGAGTCACAACTCAGAGATCAATTCTTCACTGCCCCTCAGTCACTGCTTTGGACCTAAAAAGCTGGAGGAAGGCATGGAGTCACCTCTGCACTTTTGTAATCCCAACAGGTATACAGTTGAGTGCTTTAGAGTATGCAGAAGAAGCATAATATAGACCCCTGTGTTGCAAAAGCACGTGAAGCGATAATCATATCAATCCCAAGAAGCACAGCAATCAGAACACCACTGCTAAACTTCAGCTTCCAGCCACAGTGGATTAACAGAGACCAAAGGCACCCCGCTGCATTAAACAACCAGAAAAACCTGCAAAATGTAACAACAATGTTCAGACCTTGGCACTAGGCATCACGAGATTATGGCTCCTGGCAGGAGGAAACAAATACAGTGAGAAAAGGTACACGTTCTTTCTAAGCTGCAGAGCATGGCAGGGGTGGAGGGCATGGGAGGTGAAATATACAATATGCAAAATAAAATACACCAATTGGAGTTAGCATTTGGATGTTAAAACTATATATATATATATACACACACATATATCATATATAACGTATGTAATAGTATCAACAATTATATATATAATTGTATCATAAAATGTAAAATAGTTATGGATAGATCTAACAAAATTTATGAGAGATTCATATGCTAAAAACTACAAAACATTGTTGGGAGAAATTGAATAAGACCTAAATTAATGGAGAAATTTATCATGTTCAATTTTCAATGACTCATTTCATGTTCAAATTTATCAATGATTCAGTTTCAAGATATCATTTCTCCCCAAATCGATCTGTAGATACAACATAAACTAAATCAAAATTATGGTAGGGTTTTTTTTTTTTTAAGAAATTGACAGGCCAGTTCCAAAATTTATATAGGAATTCAAGGAAATTAAAATAGTGAAAACAATATTTTGAAAAAGATAAAAAAATTGGAGGACTCACACTACCCAATCTCAAAGCTGACAAGGAAGCTACACTAAGTGTGACAGTGTTGGATTTCTGAAAGGACAGATACATAAATCGGTGGAACAGAACAGAGTCCAGACATAGACCCACATATAGATGGCAGACTGATTTTTAACTTAGGTGCCAAGGTAACTCCATGGGAAAATAACAGTCTTCAATAACTGGCCCTGGAATGACATGAACAAAAAGTTGATCCTTACTGCTTATCTCACACCATTCGCAAAAGGTAACTCAAGTGAGTTATAAATCTAAATGTGAGCGCTAAAGCATAAAACATCTAGAAGGAAAAACGGGAGAAAATCTTTGTGACCCTGGAAAAAGAAATTTCTTATATAAATTGCAGACAGAATGAACTGTGAAAACATTGATAAATTGTACTTGAGTGTACAAAATGTAAAGTTCCTGCTGTTTGAAAGACACTCAAGAAAATGAAAAATATATATATTGAATACAAAAAAGTATTTTAAAACTTATGTCTGATAATAAGTTATATCCAGAATATACAAATAATTTTTACAACTCCCTATCAAAAACATAAACAAGTCAATAAGAAACAGGGGGAAATGTGAACAGGCAATTCACCAAAGAAAATACATGGATAGCAAATACACACAAAAAAAAGACGCTCAATGCCATTAATCATAAGGAAAATGCAAATTAAAACCACAATGAAGGCTGGGCGCAGTGGCTCAGGCCTGTAATCCCAGCAATTTGGGAGGCCGAGGTAGAGGGACCACTTAAGTCCAGGAGTTCGAGACCAGTCTGGCCAACATGGTGAAACCCCATCTTTACTAAAAATACAAAAATTAGCCAGGTGTGATGGCATGCACCTGTAATCCCAGCTACTCAGGAGGCTGAGGCAGGAGAATCACTTGAACCCAGGAGGCGGAGGTTGCAGTGAGCTGAGATCACACCACTGCAGTCCAGCCTGGGTGACAGAGAGAGACTCCGTCTGAAACACACACACAGAGAGAGAGAGAGAGAGAGAGAGATCCCATTTCACACCTACTGGAAGGACTGCGATTAAACAGGGGGCAGGAAGCTGGGAGAGGACATGGTGCATCTGGGGCTCTCACATTTTGTTGGTGGGACTGCAAGATCACACAGCCACTCCAAGGAGACAGTGGGGTCCTTTCTTGCACAGCTGAACATGCATCCACCATAGGAACCTGCAACCAACTCCTACATGTCTACCCAAGAGACATGGGAGGATTAACACTGGAACATTCCCAGCAGGTTTATTCTTAACCATCCCAAACTGAAAAAGACCCAAATGTCTGTCAACTGGTGAGCAGATAACCAAGTTGAAGTGTATCCATACAATAGAATATACTACTCAACCATGAAAAGGAATGGGGGACTAACGCATGCTCCAATGGGGGTGACTCAAAACCTTCGCTTGGTAACAAATCCAGACAGAAGAGACCATGCACTGCATCATTCCATCCCTAAAATTTCTAGAAAAGATAAAATAACAGTGGCAGGAATGAAATCAGGGATTGTCATCGGGACGGGAAGAAGGGATTGGGTGGGGTTGGGCAGCACAAGGGGCTTTTGTGGGGGCAGAAATGTCCTCTGTCCTAATTGTGGGGGTGGCACATGGCTGTGTGCCCTTGTCAAGACATGTTGAATTGTACCCTTCAATCGGTGACATTTATTGCATATAAATTAGCCTCAATAAAGTTAATTTCAAAATACCTGCATACTCTTCCATGCAAATGTGTTGGAACAGACAGTGCCATAAACAGTCAAAGCAAGGATCTGCTGCTGAGCACTGAGGGCTTATGGGAGGTTCTGGGGCAAGAAGAGCTTTTGGGGACTCCCTAAGGACTGAGGTGAGGATGGTGGGAAGGAGTGAGCAGTGTGGGTGGAAGGCAGGGGCTTGGGGACAGCAGGGGAGACCTGGAGAACAAGGGAGCAGGGGCTGTGGGAAGCAGCCGCTGGAGGGTTGTACAGATGCCAGGCCAAGGTGGGGTCAGCGGCACAGGTTCCCAGGTGAGTGGGGCTGGGACGGGACAGGAGGGAGTGACCTCCCCATCACGTGGAGGCTGAGTTGATGATGATGGGAAGGGCAGCAGGGGCAAAAAGAGAGGGACGACCCAGCACGCCATGCACTCAATACTCAACGGGGCCCCCATTTAAGGTAAATATTTGTTTAACTGCACCGTGACACACAGTATTTTCTGAATTTAAGTTTAACTCTGTTCAACAAATGTTTATGAACTGTCTACTGAGGAGAGGCATTGAAGTACAGAGATGAATCAAACACATACTTGAGCTTCAAAAGGTTGCCAGGTAAACAAATAATTACAAAACAGTACCATGCTAGAGTAGAAAGCCAGCATTGGGAAGCCTGTGTGATGGATCCCTGTCAGCAGAAGGAGTCGAGACGGGGCCCAGAGAGAGGGGATCCAGAGGGATAGGGGTCCCAGAAGGAGGGGTCCCAAAGGGAGGGGGTCCAGAGGGAAGGGGAGTCCTAGAGGGAGAGGTCCTAGAGGGAGAGAGTCAGAGGGAGGGTGGTCCCAGAGAGAGGAGTCCCGGAGGCCGGGGGACCCGGAGGGAGGGGTCCCTGAGAGAAGGAGGCCCGGAGGGAGGGGTCCCTGAGAGAAGGAGGCCTGGAGGGAGGGGTCCCTGAGAGAAGGAGGCCCGGAGGGAGGGGTCCCTGAGAGAAGGAGGCCCGGAGGGAGCCAGATACACAGACCACAAGGCAGGAAGCTCCCGGCAGAGATATGAGAGGCTGGCCTACTCCGTCCTGTTCATAAGACACTACTTTAATTTCCTTTCATTTATTCTCATGTCAGAATAAGTCAATGAACCAAAATTTATAAATTCCATATCTCTTAGGATGGTGTTATGCACCTGTTAGGTATAAACAATGTACAATTCTAGATAATGACAAATTTAATGTTACTGTGGTTAAGAATCAGGATTCTCAATGAAAAAGACGGTTGTCAAGTTTACTTGTATGCCAGCCACAGTCATTGGAAATGATTCGGCCTGTGCCTGCCCCAACCCACCGTTTTCACAGGAAAAACTGTGTGAATTGTTTTAAGGAAATTGTGTTGGTGACAGATCGGCATGGGTGTCACCTCAACATGTAAAGAATCCTGTTCACAACTTGCTCCGTCGTCTCAAATCTCGGGCAGCAGTCACCAGCAGCTTGGAGAAACAGGCTGCAAATTTCCTATTAAGGAAATTTTGATGGTGAAGACAGTAAGACATTTTTTTAGTAGATATTTATGTTCCTTCTTTAATGAACTGACAACAAGATACCCTGTTATCTACCAGTGGCAGATGAGAGATGCAGGGAAATGTGCTAAGTCCTGGTGAACCAGTGAACCCACCCTTGCAAAGCAGCCAGCTGCAGCACATCTCATGCTGTCTCTTTGGGGTTCAGCACTTCCTGTCTCACACGTGCTCCCCATGATGACCATTCTCACCAGATCTCACTGTGATGTCATTAAATCACATGTAAAATACATTCAGCTCAACTGATTCTTAAAGTGTAATTTTCTTGTCTTTGGAATTTAGATATTTCCCAAACAAGTGGGCAGAGAAATACTTCTAGGCTTCTGTAGGACATACTGTTCTTTGCAGGAGGAGTGTCAGGGACTCTAAGGAAAAGTCATCTAATGACACACTTTAGAAATGTCATTTGACTCAATTTGTTTTTGCAGTTGAGAGGCTTCTTTTCCAATATTCAGCTGCCTCAAGTAAAATGTCGATTATTGCTGTCCCAGTAACTCATTGGCACCCCCCATCTGAAGGTTAGCCTCTCACAGGACTTGTGAATCCTTTCGGGCCCCTGGGGTACCCTGCAGGGCAGGTACACTACAGCATGACACCAAATGAGAGACTCATCATGTCACATCCCCTGAGTGTCTCCTTCACCAGGAAGGTATGCCTCGTTGGCTGAGCTTTATCACATCTTCTGAAAACAAGAGAAAGCAGATTTCTTGACTCCTGTTTTGCACCTCTCTACTCTTTTTAAAAAAAAAAAAAAAAAAATCATTTCAAAGATATTCAGAGAATGTTGCAGTGAAGTTGTCTGACTCCAGTGAATGGTGCCTATGAAGTCCAGGAGCACAGAGCTGGAGCAAGGAAGCTCAAAACCCATTTGCAGAGAGAAAGAAGACGAATGCCTCCGACTGAGGTAAAATGCTGGGTGTTGTTGGTTCCCAGCAGGGTGCTGAGGGCATTCTAAGCCAGTGCAGGAGCGTCTGGTTTGGAAGTGGTGAGCCCTTGGGGGTCCGCGTGGGTTTGGTGATACTCAGTCTTCTCACACTGATTTCCAAGCCGTGGTGGTCACAGTCACTAAACTGCAGATCAGGGAGGTATTACAGACATTGAACACTTACGATAAAATCTGAAACTTATAAGCAATCAAGAAGAGGAACCATGATCCAGGTGCAAGTACAATTAGGTGGCATGCTAGGTGTCTGGACAATCGGCTCTGTGATACCACTTTGCTGGCAGGCGGGCACAAGGCCCTACTGACATTGCACTGATCTCAGCCTTCAGCTGAGTCCTGCCCATTGCTTCTATTGATGAGAGAAGCAAAAAGAGAGGAGGCAAGTTCATTAGGTCTAAAAACGTCAAGAAGCCTAAAAAGATAATTAATATATTGGATGACAGAATCAACATACAAATATTCTGGACAGAATCAAGCAATGGGTAAATCTAATGTGGTAAAATTCAGTAGGGAAAATAGAAGCTTCTCCACTTAGATTTACATAAGCAGGCTGGGTGCGTTGGCTCACACCTGTAATCCCAGCACTTTGGGAGGCCAAGGCAGGCGGATCACTTGAGGTCAGGAGTTTGAGACCAGCATGGCCAACATGGTGAAACCCTGTCTCTACCAAAAATATAAAAAAATAGCTAGGTGTGGTGGTGCACGCCTGTAATCCCAGCTACTAAGGAGGCTGAAGCAAGAGAATCACTTGAACCCGGGAGACGGAGTTGCAGAGAGCTGAGATCGTGCCACTGCACTCCAGCCTGGGCGACAGAGCTAGACTCCTTATCAGAAATAAAAAATAAAAATACAAAAATAAATAAGCAACTACACAGATATAAAATGAAAATGCAGCAGCAGCAAAAGTCTTAAGAATTTTATTTGCTAGTAAGCTCACCAAGAGATTGGTGAATCAGTACTGTGTGGCCACAGACATGCAGCCAGCCGGAAAGCCAGCCAGCTCTGCTTATCTCTGGATACTCTCCTCCCTGGTCACTAAGGCTTTCCCACCCAATAATAGATACAGAGTGCGGAGGCTCCTAACACAGGGGACAGCACTTGTCGGCAGAATCATGGCCCCATGTCACACTTGTGGTTAGCAGAATCCTGGCCCCATGCCCAGGCCCTGACGCAGGCACCAGAACCTGTACATGTGTTGCCTTACACAGCAAAAGGGACTTTGCATGCGATGAAGCTAAAGATCTAAGGGCCTGGAGGTAGGCAGAGATCATGCTGGATTATCTCGTTGGACCCACTGCAATCATGAGTCCCTAGAGGTGAAGAGTCCTTCTCCCCGGAGATGGGAGAAGAAAAGATTCAGAGGTGAGAGTTGCAGACAGAAGAGGGGACCACAAGCTGAGCCGTGTGGTTGCCCCGAGAAGCTAAAAAGGCCCTCTGCTGACAGCCAAGAGTGAATATGAGGATCTCAGTCCTACAGTCACAAAGCACTGAACTCTGCCCATGATTGGATTGGGCGAGGACCAGATCTCCTTGTAAACATGCAAATAGTATTTACTAGGGGAAAGAAGCCTGGGAGCCCCTATCTAAAAGTGCAGAATAGCTGGACACAGTGGCTCGCACCTGTAATCCCAGAACGTTGGGAGGCTGAGGTGGGTGGATCACTTGAGGCCAGGAGTTCGAGAACAGCTCAGCCAACATGGGATGCATCTCTCTGCCTAGTGTTTTTGTTATTGAATCATTAGTAAAGTTTGACATTAGGTAAGATCTATAGATCCTATGGATGTCTGCTTCAAAGGTTCAAATCCTTGCATTAACACAATCTCTGTGTTATTCTAATGCACACTTCAATTTAGGAACTGTTGTTTCTTGGGGAATTCAAGCATCCAGCATCTAAAAGTGAGTTCCAAGAGATGCTCTGGGTAGAAAGAAGGGAGGGAGACAGACGGGGTGGGAAATGATTTCTCTGTGACTGGTATATTAAGACATAAATAAGATGCTAACTACATCCTTCCCTGGTTTATTCCTATTAGAGCTTGTTTATCAATGGTCCTTCAGAGCCCTGCTGGAATAACTCAGTATTTCCCAAACATTCTCACTCACAGAACCTTTTCAGTTCCTGTTCTTTGGAAACACTTTGGGAAATTTTTGAGGCCAGGAGTTCCAAGCTGCAGTGTGCGATTATCATGTCTGTGAATGGCCAGGGTACTCCAGCCTGGGCAACACAGCAAGACCTCATCTCTTTAAAAAAAGGTAGTTTATTTATATGATGATATAAATCATATAATCTGACTATATAATCTATATTATCACATAGGTATGATTATATAAACCATATAATCAATAAGTTGACTGTATTAGTCTGTTCTGACGCTGCTAATAAAGACATACTTGAGACTGAGTAATTTATAAAGGAAAGAGGTTTAATTGACTCACAGTTCAGCATGGCTGGGAAGGCCTCAGGAAACTGACAATCACATCAGAAGGGGAAGCAAACACATCCTTCTTCACATGATGGCAGGAAGGAGAAGAATGAGCCCAGCAAAGGGGGAAGCCCCCTGTGAAACCATCAGATCTCATGAGAACTCACTCACTATCACGAGAACAGGATACCACCCGGTGATTCAATTATCTCCACCTGGTCGCTCCCATGACACGTGGGGATTATGGGAACTGCAATTCAAGATGAGATGGATGGGGACACAGCCAAAGCATAACACTGACCTAGAGGACTCTTCATTCATTCATCCAAAGACAGGTCTGAGCAGCTCCTAGGGGCCAATCCCTGTTCGAGGCAACAACAGAGGGAAACGAGAAGATGGCTACATGCACCCACCACCTGACTGCAGCAGCTCACAGGCCCCCCAGGGCTGGCATCACCTGACCCAGGGAATGTGGCAAAGGGTGCCACCAAGGCAAACACAGGAGGAATCGTTAGACAGTGTGCTGGTCCCCACAGCAGCCTCTGAGTTGAAGTGCCTCCATTCCCCTAGCAATTGCATGAAACAAAATCGTGCAGGCCTCACATCTGATTGATTCTCTTCTCATTGTGGACATATGTTAGACTTAGAAATAAACTTGTCTTAAAAGATATTTTTAATGGCTTTTTCTCCCCTTACTTAGAGGCAAATAATGATAAGCTATACTTTAATAGGTATTTTGTATTTTAGGCTTGAAATCATATAAATAAACCACGTTTTTTCAGAGATGGAGTCTTGCTATGTTGCCCAGGCTATAGTGCAGTGACCATTCACAGGCACGATAATGCACACTGCAGCCTCAAACTCCTGGCCTCTAGCTATCCTACCACCTCAGCCTCTAGAGTAGCCGAGACGACAAACCACCACCCTGCTCATTTAAATGAAATGCAAATGTACTAACATCTCATGAAGATTAAATATATGCACATGGTAAGTAATAACTTAGCCTCTGAATTTCAATTTTAACGCTTCAAAGATCTTGTTATCACACATTTTTAAAAGTGTTACTTTAAGAAAAACTTAATTCCAGAATAATATTTCTAACATAGCATTTAAAAAGGTTACTTCAATTTTTATTGCAATAAAGTAATGTGGCTTTCTAGTACAATTTTTATTATGTATAATATGCAAGAGAGTATCTCAGAAAGCAATTGTTAATTTATTAATTCATTTAGAAATGAAAAGAATACCTAATTATACGTTCTGCTAAAAAGCAGAACCCGTGGAAAGAGGGAGGGGCCGCCCCCACTATAGGATTTAAGGCTGTGTTCAGTTCTCCAAACACAGCCACACTCATCTCCCCCTGGCCTTCCACGGTGCCTCTACCTTTTATGTTTTTGGACTTTGAGGGCATTGGGAGAGCTCTAATCACAGGCAAATGGCCCCAGAAGAGGTGGGTAGCCGCAGCCACACTCTCAGGGAGACCAGTACTGGGGCTGGCTCTGTGGTGGTAGCAAAGAGAGAGGGCCAGTGAGAGCTGTAGGGGGGCGCTCCCCAACAGGAGCAGAGGTTGGGGGAACCAAGCAACAGACCGACTGCCATTGTTCATCCCTTTGGCCAACGACAGACTGTGCCCAAGAAAATTCAGTATGGGGAAAACGTTAGTAATAGTTATCAAAATATTACTGGTAATAAAAACTGTATTAACTTATAATTTAAAAACATTTAATAACTAGCTTAATAATGTGCTAAAATTAAGTTGTCTGGCAGTTTTAAATTTGTGCTTACTTTCTTTTTTTTTTTTTTTTTTTTTTTTTTTTTGAGACGGAGTCTCGCTCTGTCGCCCAGGCTGGAGTGCAGTGGCCGGATCTCAGCTCACTGCAAGCTCCGCCTCCTGGGTTTACCGCCATTCTCCTGCCTCAGCCTCCGAGTAGCTGGGACTACAGGCGCCCGCCACCTCGCCCGGCTAGTTTTTTGTATTTTTAGTAGAGACGGGGTTTCACAGTGTTAGCCAGGATGGTCTCGATCTCCTGACCTCGTGATCCGCCCGCCTCGGCCTCCCAAAGTGCTGGGATTACAGGCTTGAGCCACCGCGCCCGGCCTGTGCTTACTTTCATAAAGAGTATTGGCCCTGCAAAACAAGGAGCAAGAACTAAATAAGAGTATGTGTGTATGTGTGCATATGTGTGTGTGTATGTGTGTGTGTATGTGTATATGCATGTGTGCATTTGTGCAGTGTGCATATGCCTGCATATATACATGTGTTTACATCATGTATGCATATATGCATGTGTGTATATAGATGTGTGCATGTGTGTATACAGGTGTATGTGTGTGTTTGCATGTGTGTGCATGGGCGTATATTGGTGCCTACATGTATACATACATGTGTGTATACATGCATGTGTGTGCAGTATGTGTATAACTCTGTGTGTGAACATATGGATGTGAGTGTATGTATATATGCACGCATCTGTGTATGTGTGTGTTTGTGTGTGTGTGTGCATATGCTGTAAATTAAGTTTTAGTTACCTGCTGGGCATTAAAATCACTGGTTTACAGCTGTTTATCGCTTTTAACCTCACAAAACCCTTTAAGGTAGACATCATACCCATTTTACAGATAGTGAGCCTGTAGCTTCTCTAGGACTGTGAGTACTGGTGAGACTTTCATTATTGTCTCTTACTCGCCGTTCTAATTCACTTTGCCACCAGCAGGTCTTAGTGAAATGCCACAGAATCCCCACAAGATCTTAAATAATGTATTTATTTTAAAACATCTTATTGATATCAGAGTTTCACAAACTATAATGGTAGGTGTTCAATACATGTATGTTCTCTAAGTTTATCTGAATCACGGGCACACCACATTTTATACTTTTTTAGATAAGCACCAGTGGAGCTGAAACTCTAGACTGGCTTGCTTCTGCTTTTGAATGAGGGTGGCTAAGCAGGAGACCAGGAGGTTTGATTTTTTTTTGTTTTCCCCCGGTAATTTGTTTATTAAGCTTCTGTGGGTTTTTTTTTTTTTTTCAGTTCCTTTTATTTATTTGGAAGTTTGCTTTTATGTTTTCTGTTTCATTTGTAGAAATTACATCTTTAAGCATTTAAAGAATAGCTTTAGTTATGGCCTTGCATTTTTGTTTTTCTTTGTAACACTGATCTCTATTATATCTATGCCTTGCTGCTAAGTGGACTTTGGAGCTGATCTCCAGCTGGAGTGCAGTGGTGTGATCTCGGCCCACTGCAACCTCCGCCTCCCAAGTTCCAGTGATTCTCCTGCCTCAGCCTCCCAAGTAGCTGGGATTACAGGCACACGCCACAATGTCTGGCTAATTTTTGTATTTTTAGTAGAGACGGGGTTTCACCATGTTGGCCAGGCTGTTCTCGAACTCCTGACCTCAGGTGATCCACCCAGCTCGGCCTCCCAAAGTGCTGGGATTACAGGTGTGAGCCACTGCACCTAGCCTGGCTCCTTTTAATGTCACTGTGTATTATTTTCTGGTCATAAGATACTGGCTTCATAATCACAGTGGCAATGGCAGCCCTCATGAGAGCTTTGCAACTGAGACTTGTTGAAATTTCCACCTTTTCAGTTTCTCTTAACCACCCTCACAAACTCCTTCCTGCTCGATCTTAGGCTGCCTTGGATGCCCACTCATCAGCCTTCATTGCATAAATGACTTACTGCCTCCAAAATATTTCTTAGCTTAATTTTTTTGTTTTCCAAAATCTTTTAGTGTATTAGATCAAGTAAAGAATCACATTCCTCTCCAGACTAATGCCCTGAGGATATCTCCTGTATGAGGAGCAAGTACCCAGATCATCACCCAAGCTCCTGTGCAGGGAGCGAGTATGAAATCCCTTACTATCCACTTAGAGGAAAAGTGGGCTTCCTAAAACCGCAAAGTCAATGCTTTCAGGAAAGGAGGTCTGCACCATTAAGCATAAACACGGCCAATATGCCAGCATTCTGGAAGATTAATGGGTAAAACAGTCCCATTCCTATCAGACTAGGGGATCAAAGAAGTTACATTTTTGAAAGAAAAGTTTCGGGGGCCTTGGCATGCTCACCTCACGCAGTACTCTGATCCACTCCCTTCAGCCTCACTCCGAGCCCCACAATCTGATGACTCCAGGTCCCCAATGTGATGACCATCTGTCAGTAAGATGCAGCTTCTAGCGTTCATTAAGAAAAAAGCTGTGAGCTACTAGAATTGCCCAAAAGCAAGTTCTGGATTGCCACTTCCTATTGAAAAGTAACGCCTATTTGCCCAAATGCGAATGGTTAACCATGTATATCCTGTAGGGTATTGAGTAATCGTAGGATCCCTGAAATCAAAGTCCAACCCATGGTAAAGTGGTAAGAAAGAGGGAGGCGTTGTAGCTCCCCAGAGGAAGACAGCCTTTGTGTGCTTTTCAATTTGCAGCAATGAGTTTGTACCCAAACTTTCATACTCCTTTACCCGATTATCTCCTGGACGCAAGGAGTGTCTGCAAGCCGACTGGGAAGATTCGGGAATGTTTGGAAGAGGCCGTGTGAGTTAAAGAGCTGGGTCGGGAGCACTTTTGTTTGGAGTCAGTCAGTCCTGGCTCCACCTCGAAAGCTGTGCAGCCACAGAAGGGCCACTGAGCCCCGGCAAGCCTCGGTTTCCTCTTTTAGAAGAAAGACCGTGACAGCTCTAACCTCAGAAGGTTCCAAGAAATAGCCAGGCCCATCCACGGAAGCCCAGGAACAGCGCCTGGAGGAGAGGTGGTTCTCCATGCATATCAGCTATTATTACCGGATACTTTGAGACCAACAGATGAGCCCCTCAATCAAAAGCGGGACACCTAATCTTCATGTGGCACAGAGACATAATCTCTGGGTGACAATGGGGGTCACTGCCCCGTCATTAGACATATCAAGAAAAACAGCTGACGACAAGTCACTCAGAAATTTATTTTTAGATGCAAGTGATTAAAACAATAGAAAAGAACCCACGAATCATAAGGTTATTTACACCTGGGTTGTTGTGAACCACATCTCAGGAAATAACAAAAGTTTGACAGACTAGAGGTTCATGATCAATTCGCAGCCAGGCTGATGGACTCACACTTTCTCCACCTCCCAGTGCACTGTGCCTCCCCACCCCAGGCTGCCCACGAGGCCCCATTGCCTGCTGCCCAGATCTGCTCTGTCTTGACCACACCTTATCCAGGTCTCTCCTTTCTGCAGAGCCCTGAGCTCCACGTCCCCAAGCCTGAGCGAACCTGAGAAGCTGGAGTGCACCCCTTGTCATCTCTCCGGAGAGCCAGCTGGACACAGCAGGACCTGCGTTCTGCTCATCCCCACTGGCCATTTTCCTGGGCTTGTACAGGGTCTCCTCCAAAGACCCTGCTGGCCCCGGTGGCTCCTCCTTACTGGATAAAAGAAGGGCCTTTTCTATTTGAAGCACCTGCAGACCCATGGTCATGGGGTCCTCTTGCTTCCATCATCCCTTTCCCTGACTTACAACAATCCTTCCAAACAAAGCCTCTCCTGACTAAGTCCTGGCTGTTTTCCTCTAACAGAGCTCACAACTTCCTTCACCCTGGGTGACCTGTCCCTCCTCCATCTGAGAGGAGCCCAGGAGCGCTGCGCCCCAGTAGTTCACCCCAACCCAAAACCTGCTGATTATTGGATGGGGAACAAAGCAAGACCCTCCCCTCTGATCTTCCAACCCCTCCCCTGCTACCTCAGCTCCATCCCCTTCTCCTCACTTCCAGCATCTCCCCTGAGGCTTCTGCTTCCTGCAGAAGGGCTGCCCGTAGGAGAAAGAAACAGGCTGCCAGGGAACACACCCCCACTGTGTTCTCAGGTGCCCTCTAACACTGCCCTTGGATGGTCTTGCTTAGTGTGAAGGTAAGAAAGTAAGCCCTTTTATAGATGATTAGCCCTGGCAATGCCTGCCTGGAAAGAAAAGAAAGAAAATGAAAAACAGATTGGACTTTGCAGGAGACCAAAAATGAACATTAGTTCAGCAGAAATGTAACGTGTTGAACAAAACTGCGTTGTGTGGCCACACAGAGGGTGAGGGACCCAGGAGGCCCAATGACACCCCCTTCCTTGCAGAGCAGAGAGATTCACGGCCACTGTGGGGGCCCCTTCAGTTAGACTGCACAGAGGCAGGGATCTGGAGGTCTCTAAGAGCGGCCTCCTCCCTGCGACACCCTCCCTGCCCCAGAAAGGAAGGCAGTGGATGGAGATTGGGACCCTGCTGCTGACTGGCTCCCAGTCTGGACCAGTTGCCTTTTCTTTGAGAGCTGAGGCAAATGCACCACGTGTCACTGACCTCTGCAATGCTTCTCATGTCCTTTACCCATATTCCTTCTGTAGTTCTGAGTCAAATCCAAATTATATGTCACCCTGAGAAAGCTGAGACCCATTTGGTTTTTATCTCTCTAAAAATATCCCCATATTAAAGATCCTCTTAGATCTCACTCTTATTGAACCTTCCTCAAGTTTAAAATCACACTGTTCATTTGCATAGACACTGTGAGGCACATGAAAGGCGAGGAATGTGGTTTACAGTCACATGTTTCATAACGATAATTTTCCAGGCAGAAAATTCCACAGCAACGTCAAAAGTTCATTCCGAACAAAAGCCAGGGACAGTTTGGTAAATTCAGATAATAGTCATAAGGAGTTGCTTTAAAACTCACATTGAGGCATTTCTAGGAAAGCCATCTGCCTCTGGCTACAACCCTACAGAGGACACTGTGTATGGTTCAGAATGGGTCACCATGATCATTTCTCCTTGTGATTGCCTTTAATTCACAAACAGGCCCTGCACACACTGGAGGCCACAGCACACACACTGGAGGCCATGGCACACCACGTTGTGGACATTGGTCATCTGGGTGTCAGTCATCTTTTGAAATTATCAGCAAAGTTGAAAAGACAGTAAATGCTTTGTTAACCCCTAAAGTAACACTCTGTACAGACTTTGAGGAAGTCAATGTGGTGAGCTGGTCGGGAATTCTTGCTGAGATACCAGGCAACAGCAGTGTCCCACGTGCCAGCCACATGGGGGAGCCCCCCAGCCCAATCGAGCCTTCGGATGACATGGCTCCCACTCATTCTCTGATGGTACCTACAGTGGGGGCCCCAACTGAGAAGCACTCAGCCGAGCCCGGTTGACCCCCAGAGCCACGAGACATTGTAAATAAATCACTGTTAAAACCACCATGACTCAAGGTGGTGGCTAAGTAACAATAGATAAGCGGGGCAGCTTTCTACTCTCATTGTGTGCACAAAACTTCTGAAGTAATGAACATGTTTTTAAAAAAACAAAACAAATTAAAATAAAAGCCTCATTTGTTTGTTTTTAAAAACCCTCCCCAGGAAAGACTAGAGTGAGCACAGGTGCTGGGAGTGGAGGGACAGGAAGAAGAAATCTACAACGGTGACAGCGGGCAGGCGGCCACAGGCTCACACACATTGCAAAAACATAGACCACCGAGCCCAGCAGTGCTTGGATCTGTGTTATATGGTTTGGATTTATATATTTTTCTCAACAATAAAGTAAAAAAAGGCTACTTAACAAATTATGTCAGCAAATTCTCTAGTAGGGACAAAAACACATTTTATAGGAGGAAGTACAAGCTGTGCTGACACCTTGAATTTTGGAGTTTACAAAGACGTCAAATGGTGTATCCTTCAATGCTCACTGCATATGCTAATACATTTGAGCCTGGGGAGACACTCTGTGTTATTCTACCCCATAAAGTAGCTGACCTGAAAATTACTCTCCCAAATAGCCAGGAGAACACCTGTTATAAATTATTTTTCAGATACAAATCATTTTTTCACATAATTACTGCGTGTAGCACACAAGGTACAGAAATAGTTAAAAGTGTGCCATTTACTTCCCACCTTTCAGGAGTTCATGTTGTTGGAAAGTTGAGGCCTAAATACATGACAATACAAGCAACATGTGATGCACAGAGAGTCTGTGTGTGATGGATCCGTGAAGAAATGCCACTGGGAGAGTCCAGTTCACAGGAGGGAGCACACAGGAGCCCCTTCAGCTCCAGCCTCCTGGACTTCAGGCTCTTTGTGAAGAGCTGGGACTCAACCAGGAAGGTGACTCGGATCTGACCAGGTAGGCAGGGGGAGGAAGGCAATTCCAGGACAAACAGCATGAGCCTGGGTGGGGAGGCAGAAAGGCACCAAGCTGGAGAGCAGTGAGGACAGGTGGGGGCACCAGCCCTCAGTGGGGAGCCGGGGAGCGTGACTGTAGGGCCAGAATGCTGGCAACAATGCAAAGACACAGATGTCTGTGGGCCGTAGAGGGACGGGGAGCAAGTTTACAGTAGGGAGAAGAGCAGGGCACAGGGCAGGTTCACCCTCCTCCTGGCGGCAGCCCTGCCCGACATCACAGAGCAGGGAAGGGAGCCGGGACCACGGGCGTCCAACACGTGGGGCTGACCCTCGCCATTTCACCTGTTCGGTTTCATTAATCCTCCCTACAGGCCCAGGGGCCCTGAGCTTGTCATAGTCCTCCCTGAGTGACAGATGAGAAAACTGAAACTCGGAGGAAAAACACAGCTTCTTCAAGTTCATACACCAATAAGTTGAGCAGCCAATCTCAAAGCCATGTCATCTGATCCGAAAGTTCATACCTTTCTGGGATACATGTGAAGAGAAAATGATTTGGGTAGATGTTTTGAAAATATCAGTAAGGAACAAGCAGAAGGGGAATCAAAATGATGCCAAATTTTACATCGGGACAGATATGTGGAAATCAAACTGAAAACTTACTTTTTGTTTACTAATTTATTTCTACACAGAAGAACAGTTACAGAAACTGGTCTAAGAGGGAAGAAAACGGATGTCATTTGAAGTACCTGGAATGTGAAGAGATTGATGTCTCGTATAACTGAAAATTCTTGGAGATTCTTGACATGACTTTAGATTCATGTCAAGAATCGAAAGTCACTTTTCAGGTTAACCTCTAGATGTCTGTCTCCTAATCAATGCATAAGGATTTTAGATTTGTAAATGATTCATGCGAAGATCAAGGACAAAGTTCAAGCTTCACACAGCATTAGGTGCACAGTGACAGCTTTGTGACGATGACGATTGTGGTGGTGGTGGAGATGGGGGTGGAAGTTACCACTACTGTGTCATAAAGATGGGCTTAGCAAGAGATGCAGGGACAGTCTCGCATGGAGAGGTTGTAATGAAACTCAGAGATGCAGATGCAACCGCTGGGAAGTGGGGCTCATGTTTACAAAGCAGAAGGACAGATTGAAGTTGGAAAAGAGACACTTCAGAAGCGGCCAGAGGATTGGTCCTAAAATATCAGTACAGTGTCTTTAAGAAAAAAAAAAAAAAAAAACCCTGCAGAGTGAAGAATTTGAGGACTGAAAACTGACCTGTGTGTTTCATCACTACTGTTCTCAGTGCTCTTTGAGACAAAATCTCTTTAAGAATGTCCGAGTGAAAGCTTAACTAGAGGGTTTAAGAAGGAAGAATACATTGAAGGAATAGAGACCACAGGGGTGGAAAATGTTTAAGGACTGACAGGGAGACTCAAAAAAGAGAACAGAGGTATGGTGAGGAGCAAACACAGGTGAAACGTTATTTCGTTAACTGTGAAAACAAGCAGGTAACGCCTTCCATTTCCCTCAACCCAGATCTCTCCAACACTCTTCTGATGAAAGATGCAGCTGTGGTAGGCAGAGATGCAGAGGCAGTGGTGGGCAGGGATGCAGAGACTGTGGTGGGGAGGAATGTGGGGACGGTGGTGGGGAGGGATGCAGAGACTGGTGAGGAGGGATGCGGGGACTGTGGTGGGCAGAAATGCAGGGACTGTGGTACGGAGGGATGTAGGGACTGTGGTGGGGAGGGATGTGGGGATGGTGGTAGGGAGGGATGCACAGACTGGTGGGGAGGGATGCGGGGACTGTGGTGGGGAGGGATGCGGAGACGGTGGTGGGGAGGGATGTGGGGACTGTGGTGGGGAGGGATGCAGGGACTGTGGTGGGTAGAAATTCAGGGACTGTGTTAGGGAGGGATGCAGAGACTGTGGTGGGGAGAGATCCAGGGACTGTGGCGAAGAGGGATGCGGGGACTGTGATGGGAGGGATGCAGGGCCTGTGGTGGGCAGGGATAAAGAGGTTGTGGTGGGAGAGGGGATAAAGAGGCTGTGGTGGTCGGAGATGCAGCAGTATTCTCGGACACTTTCCATCTGAGCACCCAGAGCTCTGGTTTTCTAAGAAGGTTTTGTGCTCAGCCCTCAAGAACAGCGCAGAAGTGGACAGGAATCAGTGACAGATGATGGACAGCCCTCCGGCGACAGGAGGACAACAGGAGTCATCCTCCACCCACCACGGGAGGGTAGGGAACCCTCACCCATGGGACGGGTCAGCATCTCCTGCAGCATTATCCTCCTAGCTCTTCCTGTTGGACTCCCAGGATTAGGGGGCCAACCCTCCCAGTTTTCCAGAGGCTTCCCGGAGAGTAGAAACGTCTGTGCTAAAATCAGGACAGTGCTGCCACAGCAGGAAGGCCAACTGCTCTGGGGCTAATAGAAGTGCAGGCATCCAGGATTGGGAGGCGGTCGCCCTTCTCTTCTGCAATGGCTAGGGTACCCCTGGGTGCCTCTCTGCTAGCGGGTGGCATAGGCGGGAAGCCCGGACACCTGAGAAAGCAAGAGACTCAGTGGAAATGAGGGGCGGCATGGAGCGGGAGACCGCAGGAGCGGCTGCCGTTGGTGTGTGCAGGGTGCCTGCAGGGAGAAATAGCAGCTCTACTCTCAGTTGAAGCAAAAGAAAAACTCTGGCCAAAAGCCATGCAGGTGGGAGGAGGTGGCTTGGGCTGGGAGGAGGGAGGACACATTTCCCCGCACGGATCTGCTGCGCTGTGGGCTGAGACGAGGCCTCAGAGAAAGGCCCAGCTGCCTCTTGTGCCAAAGGAAAGGGTGTCAAGCCAGAAAGGTCAATTTGATCTAAAACAGAAAGCGTCCGGGGTGCTGGAGAGACAGAATTCCCAAGAGGGAGCGAGGACGGGCAGGCCCCTTGAAAGACTCCAGAGGCTCTGGAGAGTTCAGGAAGGAGAGGGCGGCATAAGAAAGCGCTCCGTCCTGCTCCAGGACAACCTCGGGAATGTTCTCCAGAGACAGAGCGAGGAGTTTAGCTTTGTCTCTCATGATCTCTTCTGGCAGTGCGACCCTGGAGCTTTTCAAGAAAGGAGACACAACAACAACGCCCATCCACGCCTGCTGCTGTGCTCCCTCCTGGTGCAGCTACGGCTTCAGAAATGAATTCCACCTAACCAGTACTCATTCGCTTTATAATGCCTGAGGATCTTTGAACTAGGAGGACAATGGGGAGCTCTTCAGAGCACCCCCCTTGAAAAATTTTCTTTGAGGTCTCAAATTTAAACTTCCAACCCTGACCATGACATTCTAGATACAGCCTCAGTTTTGCAAAATTTTAGCAATAAAAGTGAGAAACTGACACAAGTATGAGAAGAGACATGAAAATCATAATGGTGTTTGTATAAAGAGGTAGAAATATAAGAAAGGTAATAATTACAAATTTCTCTTTGTGCTTTCATTTAATAACAAAATAAGTTGGTTGTATACCGAATTTCTAAGGAATGCAAAAGGACTAATTACAGTGACTATTATGGATATCACTGATTTTCACTGCTGGAAAAATAACACCTTCTAGATGTTTCCAGATACACTATCGTCTGAGTGCTGCCGTAGTCACAATTTCTTTCTGTGTTAGTTTCCAGAACAGTGTACAATACTATTTTGCTTCAAGTGAGATATAGAAAATGGGGGAAAGACACTAGGTTTTTGGACGAGGCGCCCTGCTTAAACACCAGGAATGTGGAAAAAGACTTATTGTTGAACTAACAAGACTTTATGATTAGTGAAATAGCTCTCAGCAGCTCTAAAACCGACTTCCAGCAGAATCAGGTTTCCTCTGACTTACTTAAAAATCTCGCAATCGTATTCCACAAAGTTTTGTTCGACTGCCAGAAAGGACAGGTCCACTCACAGAATGAGGACCACAGAAAGCCTCCTTTGCCATTCTGCAATATCTAGAGCGTGCCGGGCACTGGGGGCTGGCTGGCGCACTCTCTGACCCGCCAGCCAACTTCGGGGTGGACCAGTGAGACCCCCACCCAGCGTCTGAGGAGTGGGCAGCACAGCCCCCGTTAGCCCGCCGCTGTCTTGGCGATGTATGTGGGAGGAGACAGATTCTTTACAGAACCTGAAAAGACTCATTCTGACAAAAAGATCAAAGGAAAATGACTGATTTTATTACATAGTCATTTAATTACACTCACAAGGCTGATTTTTCGATTTACTAAAACATCTGTTTGTGTACCAGAAAGAAATCTGAAAGCCACATTCTTTTTAAGTTGGGGACCTCCTATCGAATGATCTTGCTGTTGGATAATCACACACATTAATGTATCTAAAGCCTCCTCCCTTGGATCTGTGAAGACATTCTCGCCTCAGGTCCTCACTGGACACAAATCTAAGGGCCGGGGCCTCCCCTGGGATTCACAGCGCTGCTCAGTGACCCAGATTCGGAGTGCTAATTTCCATTACTGTCTGCCGGGAACAGCCCCACTGACTTATAAACTGCTACAGAAATGAAAAAAGGTGACGTGTGCACAGTGACATCAGAGCCACAGGCTGGTTACAGCCGCTGTCACAGCGAGCCTCCGCCAGGGAGCTCTGCACAGAGAAGAGGGCCCTGCTCATCTCCATGCCAGGGTTTGAAATTTAGGCCACTCAATGGCAGTAACCCCACTGAAATGTGAAGTGATGCCTCTGGACTGGGGTTTTCTATGCCTAGAGGAAGGATTTCCAAGTGCACTGTGCTAATGAATTGCTTCTCCTTGGGGTTCAAATGCAGGTTCTGACTGGGTAGACCAGGGCTGGGTCCTGCAGTCCTGTGATCATGAACTCCTCTTGAGGTCTAGCACTGCTCAGAAGACCACCTCCCTCAGGACCAGGAGGGAGCTAGATCTTCTCAGCTAAGTCACGTGATTTATAACCCGTCAAACCTCCATCTCCACCAGCCCCTAGGATCTCAGGCAGCTGGTGTGGCAGGAGGTGGGGACGGCACAGGGAGGATGATGTCTTCATAACGTGAGCCTAATCAAGGGAAGGTGAGGAGGAAGAGACAGAAGCTGCCAGAGAGACCTCCCACACCCAGCTCTTGGTCTCTGGCGCGGGCTGCCGAAGGCCCTGCTTTGCATCTTTTTTTTTTGTAGATGGAGTCTCGCTCTGTCGCCCGGACTGGAGTGCAGTGGCCGGATCTCAGCTCACTGCAAGCCCTGCCTCCCGGGTTCACGCCATTCTCCTGCCTCAGCCTCCCGAGTAGCTGGGACTACAGGCGCCTGCCACCACGCCCAGCTAGTTTTTTGTATTTTTAGTAGAGACGGGGTTTCACCATGTTAGCAAGGATGGTCTCAATCTCCTGACCTCATGATCCGCCTGCCTCGGCCTCCCAAAGTGCTGGGATTACAGGCGTGAGCCACCGCGCCCGGCCCCTGCTTTGCATCTTGATCCTGTCTGCTGCAATGCGGTTGTCAGAGCCCAGAGCTGCGTCTGTCACGGTTGTGTGATCTGGCCCCTACCCGGGTCATGGCTGGCCAGTCCACCCCACCCCGCCCTGACAACTTCTGCTCATAAGATCTCCTGTCTATTTTATCCTGGAACCTCTTCCTTGCCCTGCCCTTTCTCCTTTCTTTGTTCCATTTTCCCTTTCTTCATCTATCAATCTTCTCATTCTACCCCCCAAAATAGGAGCACTTTTAAAAGTAAAGAGGAATGCATGTCTTACCTAGATGCTCCGTCCTCTCTGACAGTCAACTGAATGCTGAAGGATGCACTGGCTGTTTACTGTATTTTACTCAGTAACACAGCAATGTCCAACCAACATTTTGGTCTTGGGGAAGCCTATTCCGAATTAACTTTCAACTGATCATTTTAAACATTTAAAACTTGGGACCTGATGGGTGAAAATATTGCTAAGACATATGATGAGATTTCTGGCTGTCTCCAGGGGAGCTGGGCATTGTCCAACCCTGCCTGGGCCCCATTCGTGGAGCCGCTGGGGACGTGTGCTTTCTCATCTGCGGCAGCACACCAAGTTCCATGCTGAGATCCTTCCAATACTTGGAACTACAGTATCGGCTTCCACATTAAATGGGTTCATGTGAGGTCTACTGAGTTGCCCTCTCTGTGTTTTGGGGTTCTTCCAGCCCACCTCTTGACTGCACCTGGCCATCTGCCATTCCTCATCACTTCCAGCATGCCTGACTCCAGCAGGTGACATTCCCCCTGAATGTGCTGCTTCCAATAAGCTCCGGGCTGGGAAAGCAAACAGTCCCCCTTATCAGAACTGCGCCTAAAATAGGAGCCAGTGTATGTGAATGTGCACCTGAGGGTCTCCCCTGGGAGAAAAGCACACCAGGTTTGGGTACAGGCTTTGTGGTATCTATTTTGGGGCAGAGTCTCTTTGGGTTCATTTCCTCTTTCTCAGGCTGCCTTAGAGGTTGATCTTATGAGATAGGAGAGCTCCAGGTAAGTCAGGCCTTAGAGGTTTCAGATGTTTAATTAGGGAAGACATAATGCAAAATTAAAGCAAGTGCCTCTGAGATGGTCATACAAATGGAATCGCAATATTGTTAAATGACATAAATACATTCACCCACAACACAGTGAAACTGATTGTCATTCGTTTATCACTTTCACTTGGGAGACAATGGTATCACTAGAACTCCTTCTGATGCATTGCAGCATCAAGTATTCTCTTGAAGCAGACCCATCCATGTATCCAGGGACACACGTTCCAGACACATCTGTGCATTCCATGGAGCTGGCTCTGGGCTTGTCTGTGTCCCCCCCACCTCACCCCTACCCCACCTTCGTCAGCACGCTGTGGCTCTTTCCTCCTTCCTGGCCTGTCCTCCTCACCTGTGACGCTGCCTGCTGCCCTTGTTCATCCCAACCTCCCTGCACACAGCCAGCCCCTCCACCAAGCCTCGTTCATGTTAGATCCACCAGCACCCCCTGTTCTGCAGCAGCCACAGCCCCCAGGGTGAGCTCAAAACCTAAGTTTGGGAGGCATGTTCCATTTTGGTTTGTGGGATCTGCATTTCTTCCTTATAGTTATGGTTCATAGAGATGACTGCTCTTTCAAAGGTGATTGTGGTCTATTAGATCATTTCCAATGTCTCTATACTTCTTTCTCTAGTGCTAGTCAAAAGTGACTTGCAGATGGTATGGAATGTCTTTGTGAGATAGAAAGAACACAGACTAGGATCAGAAAAATCTGCCTCCCAACCCTCCACAGCCATCTTCTGGCTGTGTGACTTTACCTCCCTAACTCTTTAAAATAGCCCAACACCTACCTGCCAGGATTGTCTTCAGAATTACATAAAATAACACGTACCGAAGTCTCTAGAATAGAGCATGTCACATAATAGACTCAACAAAGGTTAGCATCTCTTCTTTCTTTTTGGCATGACTAAAGTAGCCTAAATAAATAAATATTCACAATGCATGACTTGGTAACATAAACTTTTGTAATACTCTATTACCTCCAAAGCATAAAACAATTATTGAGACAAAAGAAATACAGTATTTTCTAAATTTCAAGACAAAAATAAAAAACTTACCAATAAAGAAGAAGCTGTCTGTTCCACAAACCAGCAGCCACAGTTTTTTCTCTTAAATGTCAGACTTTGAAAAGGTTGAGATTTCTGTTCACCAGCGTATACATGCGGGCCCTCTCTTACTGATGACCACAGAGTCCTGGGGACCTTCCTGTGCTCCCAGTCCAGCTCTCCTCTCCAGCCGCACTGCTGCCTCCTTCACCCATACACTGGGTGGTGTGCTGGGCTGCCCTCCTCACCACAAGTTTTATTCCTCAGCACACACTTCAGATCATAGAAAGAAGACAAATAAGGTGGAGGAAGGAAGATGGGTTGATGTAACTAGGTCACTTGGTAATTTCAATTTCAGATGTAAATTTTTCTTTGTTTCAGAATTGTTGATCTGTGGAATATTTCTTGATTCTTCTTGGAAATTACAAATTAATTCAAATGATTGTAAAGTTCTCTGAAAGGCTCTACAGGTTTCTTAAGAGAATTTAAAAACCTGAAAATACCATATGACATATGCTTTATGAGTAAAGACACAGTGAATAGAGAATCAGCATCTCACCAATATCCCACTGCAGGTCAGTGGCAGCCACAAAAGAGGCATACTCCAAGCGTAAAGGAGAGTTTCCACCCTCAAAATACTCATGTTGTTTTGTTAGCCATTTTCTACAATCTGTGGCCTCATGTCACAACTTAACTGATTTGAGGACGCAGAAACCCCTGAGTTTCCATACTCCCAAGGCAACTGTCAGCCCTCCGTTTAAGAATAGCCTCGTAATTTGAGGGGAAATCTAGGTTACCTTCTCCACCTGGGCCTACCATAAACAAGCTATAAATCCCCTAAGGAAAGTCCAAAAATTGTCGCTTGATAGGTAAAGCCAACGGCTTCTGCAGGGACAGAAGTGAGACTCTACAACTCCAGTTCGTCCACCCCCCTCCTTCCTTTTTCAAATGATTATAAATCACTTTTCAAATGATTATAAATAGCATTGTTAATTAATGCATTTGTAATACAATTTAGAAAGTACTTATCGTGTTTATTATTTCATTTAATCCTGACAAACAATTTTGGGAAAATGGACATTGTGACCTTCATTTTATAGATGGAAAGAAATCAGCACAAAACGCATTGAGTAATCTCCCAAGAAGGTGTGAGCCAGGAGTAGTGAATTCAGAAAATAAGCCGTAGGTCTTCCACGTCCTCTTTGTACTACGTGGCAGTTCAGTGATTCCTCCAGTAAACACCTCCTGATGCCCACTGTGTGCTGGGCACTGCTCCAGGCACAAGGGATACAGCAGTGACTGAAACAGGTAAAAGTCTTGGCCTCATGGGGTTTCCATTCTAGTCATGCAACACAGGTAATACCAAAAAAAAAAAAAAAAAAAGAATGAAAAGATACGTAGTATGGAAGTTGGCCAATACCATGGAGAAAAATCAAACAGGGAAGTGGGTGGGGATTGTTGAGCCTGTTGCAATTTCAATGAGGGTGAACAGGGGAGGTTTCACTGAGAATGTGGCATTTAAATAGAGCCCCAGAAGAGGGGAAGGAGTGAGCCACGTGTGTACCTGGAGGAAAAGCACCTTGGGTGAAGTCCTCGATGCAGAATTTACCTGACATGTTCAAAGCAATGAAGGAGCTCAGTGAGGGTGAGATGAGCCAGGGAGGGATGAGAGCTGCAGTCAGAGACTAGGGTCTGGTCGCAGGGCCTCACAGTCCGCTGCATGACTTTGCCTCCTCCAGAGGAGACGGGATGCTACTAGGACTTTGGAGCGACATTATCGGACTTCCATTCTAAGATCACTCTGGCAGCAGTGTTGAAAATGGATTCAAGGGATTTCAGGCAGAATTAGGAAGACATCTGGGTAAGATATGAGGGGAGTATTTTGGAAACAAAGTCAACAGGATTTACTGGCAGACTGGATGTGAGATTTGACAAAGGACAAGCACAGAGGGTGGGTCCAGGTGTCTGGCCTGGGCAGTAAAAGGTGCTCATTCAACACCATGGGAATATGAGGGGGAGGCAGGTCTGGGGTGGGAGGGTGTGTTCACAGGAAGTCGGTTAGGAAACTGAGACATTAAAGCAGCCCCCAGAACATCCCGGTGCATACTCACAGGAGCCAAGACATGGAACCAACCGACGTGTGCATCGGCAGAGGAATGGGTAAGGAAAATGAGTTGTCTATACCTGTGGAATGCGACCCAGCCAGAAAGCAGAAGGAACTCCTGGCGTGCTCCGCAGGATGGGTGGAACTGGAGGACGTTACGCTAAGTTAAACAAGCCAGGAAGAGAAAGTTAAACACCGCATGTTCTCACTCATGTGTGGAAGCTAAAAAAAAAGTGGATTTCAAAGAAGCAAAAAGAGAACAGAGGATGCTAGAGGCTGGGAAGAGGAGGGGAAGGGGATGCTAGAGGCTGGGAAGGGGAGGGGAAGGGGATGCTAGAGGCTGGGAAGGGGAGGGGAAGAGGATGCTAGAGGGGGAAGGGGAGGGGAAGGGGATGCTAGAGGCGGAAGAGGAGGGGAAGGGGATGCTAGAGGCTGGGAAGAGGAGGGGAAGGGGATGCTAGAGGCTGGGAAGAGGAGGGGAAGGGGATGCTAGAGGCTGGGAAGAGGAGGGGAAGGGGATGCTAGAGGCTGGGAAGAGGAGGGGAAGGGGATGCTAGAGGCTGGGAAGAGGAGGGGAAGGGGATGCTAGAGGCTGGGAAGGGGAGGGGAAGGGGATGCTAGAGGCTGGGAAGGGGAGGGGAAGAGGATGCTAGAGGCTGGAAGGGGAGGGGAAGGGGATGCTAGAGGCTGGGAAGAGGAGGGGAAGGGGATGCTAGAGGCTGGGAGGGGAGGGGAAGGGGATGCTAGAGGCTGGGAGGGGAGGGGAAGAGGATGCTAGAGGCTGGGAAGGGGAGGGGAAGGGGATGCTAGAGGCTGGGAAGGGGAGGGGAAGAGGATGCTAGAGGCTGGGAAGGGGAGGGGAAGAGGATGCTAGAGGCTGGGAAGGGGAGGGGAAGAGGATGTAGAGGCTGGGAAGGGGAGGGGAAGCGGATGCTAGAGGCTGGAAGGGGAGGGGAAGGGGATGCTAGAGGCTGGGAAGGGGAGGGGAAGAGATAGGGAGGGTTTTGTGAAAGGACACAAGATCATAGCTAGACAGGAGGAATAAGTCCTTGTGTTCCATGCCACTGCAGAATGATCAGAATTTATATCATATCACTTCAAATGGCTAGAAGGAGGATATTGAACTTTCCCAACATGAAGAAATGATAAGTGTTTGAGGTGATGGATATGCCAACCACCCTCCTCTAATCACTGTACATCACACCTATTGAAACATCACTATGTACACCAGAAATATGTACAATGATTATTTGTCGATTAGAAATAAAGACTAGGCTGGGCCTGGTGCCTCACGCCTGTAATCCCAGTACTTTGGGAGGCCAACGCAGGCAGATCACGAAGTCAGGAGAGCGAGACCATCCTGGCCAACATGGTGAAACCCCAGCTCTACTAAAAATACAAAAATTAGCCAGGCGTGTTGACATGTGCCTTTAGCCCCAGCTACTCAGGAGGCTGAGGCAGGAGAATCGCTTGAACCTGGGAGGTGGAGGCTGCAATGAGCCGAGATTGTGCCACTGCACTCCAGTCTGAGTGACAGCCTCTGTGTCAAAAAACAAATAAATAAAATAAATAATAAACAAGAAGATTCCAGTGCAGTTATCAGGTGTGCTCAGTGAGAAATGGAATTGAGGGTGGAGCTCAGGCAGGAAGCATGCACTGAGAAGCCACCAGTTTGTAGATGGATGAGGTCACTGAGGCAACGAGAGCAGATGGCCAAGAGGAGCAGGCACCTCTAGATGGAGAGAACGTCCTGCTCTGTCAATGCTGCTGACCACAAGCAGCACAAAACTGAAAACTGAACACTGTATGTAGCAACTTGGAGATCACTGTGGTCTTGGAGTAAGATCAAGCTTCAGAGCCCCCACCCGGCAGCCCTCAAGGACTTGGAGAATCCACAGGGTGGGCACATCTGGGCCCCGCCCCGCCTGGCACACACCTGGCAACCAGATGAGCTTCTCATGCTGCGTGGGTTCACACTCGATGGCGTGGAGGAGTGTGGGAGGATACCTGACTGGGAGAGGGATAAACACAGGAAAGAATGCAAACATTTATTCCAGAGAGGCTGTGTGAAGAGAAACAGACATGGGTCTCAGCTGGAGATGACACTGGAGCAAAACATATTTTGTTTAAGATTGGGTCATATTGGTAAGAATGACCCCGTAAAGAGGAAAATGCTGACTGTGAAGGAAAGAGAAGGGAGAAGTGTCTGTCAAGTAGACAAAGGAGCAGCCACTCAGTGCACCCCCTGGATTAGGGGCTGTGTCAGGGGTGGGGCTGGACTCCCCCGTGGCAGGTGAGGAGGCGGAGCCCGGGGGCACAGAGGCTGGGAGCCAGGTGGGTATGTTGGTGAGCGGCCATGGGAGCTCTCTTCTGATTGCTCCTATCTTCTCAGGGAAATAGGAAACCAAGGCCTCCGCTGAGGGGAAGATGGAAAAAGAGGCATCCTAGTTTTAAGAAAAAAGGAAAAGGAATAAATCAGTCATCCAGGAAGAGAGAGAAGCAAGGGGCTAGAGAATTCTAACTGCCCAGTCAGCAGCCATAAACTTAAAATGAAGCAGTCGCCACGATGTTCTCTGTCTCTTTTCAGATGCATTCAGTTATGTAGGTGCAGTAGCTGAGTAGGAGGAGAGGTGAATTCAACAAGGGCTGTGGTTTAGCCAACTGAGTAAGACAGAAAAGGGGCTGGGGACTGAGGGCGGGGTGATACACGTATTGCATTGCCTTCTAACCCTCCAAAGACTACCTAGTCCCCAGAACATTCTAGCGGTGGCCCAATGACAGATTAGTTAAAAGGCAGCGGGATGCTCCCCATCTGGTTTCAGACATGGGGTTTATCCAACCCAGGGCATTGTCTCTAACTTGGTTCCAAGGACTATGTCAGGATGGGATGTCATTGTCCTTGGTGTCAACTACAAATGTAAGAACACTGTTGATCAAAACCCTTGCTTCCTTTAAAACTGGATGGTGGTTTTTATCACCCATAATTTATTTAAATTTCCCATTATTTTTGTTAATTTTGCCCCTGCCACATCTCAGGAAAATTAATTATGAAATTTTATTAGATTGGTGCAAACATAATTGAGTTTTTTGCTATTAAAAGTAATGGCAAAAACAACAATTAGATTTGCACCAACCTAATACTATCATCTATGAATGCAGCACTTCATTCCTTTTCACCCTCACTTACTTTACTCACACACCAAGTCCATTCTAATACTCTGATATTTAGTCAGCAAGCCCACGTTCAGTATAGTCAGACCCCAAATAATAACTAGTGCTGCCAGTCTCTGCCTCTTTACAGAGTGCTATATTTGTGGAAAAGTGAAAATGCTAAGCAAAAACTAATAAGTTTCTTGGGTATCCTTGGGTGGTACAATAGATAAGAGAAGTAACTGTGGGCTTATCTGTTCCTTATTGATAAGGATTATCTGCTAATGGATGCTTTTGAATCTGCTAATGTAGGCCCACAGGTCAATCTAGGCTGGAGTTGGGGAGATATTACTGGCATAATATAATAACAGGAATTTAGAGGTAGTTTCTCATATTAGTTTCAGGTTGTCCTGGCCTTTGCTACAACATAGCCATCCCTCCACCATCCCCACACATTAAGTAAAAGTCTATTGCATGATTGAGACATATGCTGGATGGGCTTTAGAGGAGTGAATTTCATAATCAGACACCTCGAGTGGGAAGAGGAGTGTGGCTTAGGGGCCATGAGTGATGCTAGAAACTGGGGAACAGCAGCACACAGTGAAGCAGCAGACACCAGATATCAGATATCCCCAAGCTCCAAGCTCCACACTAATGCGTGAGACCTCATTTCCCTAGGAAGGTGTCTTTCCATGCTCCATGTCCCAGTGGGAGCTTCTGAAGCTCTCCCAGTAAGTGTGAAGTTGGAGGGAGGTGTTCGGCTCTTCTTACACTGGCTCACTGGATTTTTTACCAACTGGGGTAATTTAGTCATCTGTGTCCATGGAAAGGAAGACTGCTAGTCAAGGGGCAACCTCTCAGACGTCACACTGGGCACTACAGTGATGCTTTCATTGCTGAGAAAACAGGATTAGAAAGTTGTGTTGTTTTGAAAAGACACACGTGGATCAGAGGGTGGGAAATAAATCCTCCAGTCTCAAAGGGGCCTGTGTTCTTGGAGTTGTTCCCGCAGATCCAGGCATCCAGAATTGAAATTCCTTACTATTAAGGAGAAGGCTGAGCTCTGTCAAGTCTTCCTTGGATTTTTTTTTTTTTTTTTTTTTTTTTAGAGACAGGGTCTCACCTTGTTGTCCAGGTTGGTCTTGAACTCCTGAGTTCAAGTGATACTTCTGGGATTTCAGGTGTGAGCCACTGCACCCAGCCCTTCTTTGGATTTTTAAGCAACATATTTGATTATCTTATTCAAACCATTTACTGGATGACTTGAAAAGATGCCAGCTTTCTGTGGGTCTGAGGACAAGATGAGAATTCCCAGAGTGGCCCAGGCCAGATAACCCTACTCCCAGGCTCCGAAGACCAGAGGTTCTGTGAGCCCCAAGTGGCTTCCGTGGATCAGGATCCCCGGAATGAGGCTGTGGGGGCACTAGGGGGAAACATCAAAAGGAGACTAAGGAGGCCCCAATTGGGAAACCACAGAGCAGGTCCCTGGATCTGAGGGTCAAGCTCTTGTTGGTATTTATAGCCTGTCCACTGAAGACCAAACATGCATGAGCTGAGTTGCCGATCTTGCACAGCATGACCAAGGTATTACATGACCCATGTGGTCTTAAAGTTGGGCACGCTTAACCCCACTTCATCATCAATTAGGCAGCACATTCAGGACTGGACTTGAGCAGGCCTGGAAGCATTGGTAAGTTGCATACACAGTTTGCTCACATTTCCAGCATGTTTAGCTCTATCTTAACCCAAGCCCATGGCTCCTTGGGCATTTTCTGTGCAAATTGATGAGGATGAGAAGACTTGGCCTCATAGAGCTCACAGTTCACTGTGCTGGCCCGAGTTGGAAGTGGACACGTGGACCAGTTCAGAGCATTCTGCAATAGAGGAGAAAGATCACCTTGGGGAGGATGAGCACACATGATGATTGGTCTGCCAGGGCCTCCCGTGAGAACCTCAGTTCATACCTGCTCAGGGTCAGTGGCTTCACCAGAGAGATGCTCAGGATGGGGAACGAGTGTCAGGGAGGTTGGAGAAGGGTGTGTGTGGATGGACTGCTGCTCTTCAAATGGGCCCAGTACAAAAAAATCATCCCATGCAACGTCCTTCAGGAGAGGCCCACTGCAAAATCACTGGAACAGCAGACTCTGCTCTGACCGTGCCAGCCGGCCCTTATTGCCAGCCATGCCATCGGGCAAGGCAGGGGACTCAGCCATGATTGGGCTTCCCTTCACCAACATTGACGAACACCTTTGCTCAACTTGCCGAACCCGAGCCCCCGCTGTGGTACCGCAACGTGGGAAACACCAGACAGCTGCCTGGAGTCAGGCCAATTACATGGGCTTCTTCCAGCATGGAAGGGCAGGTCTCTGCTCTCACTACAATAGACCCTTGATTCTGAGTTCGGATTTGCTTTTCCTGCCTGTTGTACCTCTGCTCATCTCAGCAGAGTCCCTGAATGCCATGATGACTGTGATGATATCCCATTGAATGTAGCTTCCAAGAAATCCAGCTCCCTGTGAATGGGGCAAAGCTGTGTGGTGATAGCCAGCAGGCTTATCCCATCCTCACCAAATCCAAGTGACTGGCATTAAAGAATGTTGGAATCAACTATGGAAGACTTATTTGTAGGATTAACTGGGGCACAGCACCTTGAAATTTTATGATGCAGTCTGTATCACGTACAAATGCTCCAAGTCAATATCCATGGCTAAAATTCATGGTTCCAGGAGCCAAAAGAGGGTAACTCTTCATGAAATTGCATCTGTTGGCCGGGCGTGGTGGCTCAAGCCTGTAATCCCAGCACTTTGGGAGGCCGAGACGGGCGGATCACGAGGTCAGGAGATCGAGACCATCTTGGCTAACACGGTGAAACCCTGTCTCTACTAAAAATACAAAAACTAGCTGGGCGAGGTGGCGGGCGCCTGTAGTCCCTGCTACTCGGGAGGCTGAGGCAGGGGAATGGCGTAAACCCGGGAGGCGGAGCTTGCAGTGAGCTGAGATCCGGCCACTGTGCTCCAGTCCGGGCGAAAGAGCAAGACTCCGCCTCAAAAAAAAAAACAAACAAAAAGAGAAATTGCATCTGCTAAAACATCCTCAAAATTGCTGTATCCCATTCCTGAATCTCCGAGGTCTCCAAGGCTTTAGTTCCCAAGGCAGAGTCCTTCCACCTGGAACACCAGCATGCTTCCAACAAGTCTGGAGCTAGGGCTGCCCCTGAGGTGCTGACTAAGGCTGCCCACGCTGCTCTGCAAAGGTCTCGTGGAGGGTCACTCTGCAGGCTGAGGGACGTGCCCTTGGCTGCCCTGGAGAAAATCGGGTTTCTCTACAAAGTGGAGCCAGAAGCAATATGAGTAGACATTTTGGTGGGGAAGATCCCTGGAGGCGCTCCCGTGTGCAATGGAAAAGGTGACTGGAAGATGATCAGAACAGAATTATTACGAGCTAAACGTGTCTGTCCCTCACCCAAAGGATGTCAAGGTCCTGACCCCCAGTATCTGTCCCAGATGATCAGGTTAAAATGAGGTCATGAGTGTAGTCCTAATATCCAACGGGACCGGTATCCTTGAAAGAAAAGAAAATTTGGATACAGATACACAAACACACATTTGGGGAAATCAGCGAGCTGCAAGCCTAGGAGAAGGGCCTGGAACAGATCCTTGCCTCGTGGCCTTAGCAGGAACAACCCCTGCTGACATCTGGACCTCAGAGGTCTGGCCTCCAAAACTGAGATAATAAATGTCGGCTGCCTGAGCTGCCCAATCTGGGGTACACCGTTATGGCATTTGTCTGTTCAGACCGCCATAACAAAGTACCTCTGACCATGTGGCTTACGAACAGCAGTTCAGCCTTCGCAGTTCTGGGGCCTGGAAGTCCGAGATCAAGGTGCTGCAGATTGGGTGTTGGGTGAGGGCCACTTCCTGGTTTATAGATAGCACCTTCTCCCTGTGTCCGCACATGGCGGATGGGATGAGCCGACTCTCTTGAGCCTCTTTTATAAAGGCCCCAATCCCATTCATGAGGCTCTGCCCACATGACCTAATCACCGCCTGCACTTTCCACTTTCTAATACCATCACCTTGGGGGTGAGGGCTACAACATAAGAATTTTGGGGAACACATTCAGCCCACAGCACTCACACAGACAGGACTCAGAGAACCAGAGAATGAAAGTTTGGCTCTCCACCCAGTAAAGAACCTTGACCTCCTGAGAGGCTGGTTAAGGGCAAGGGAAACAGAAACTCATCTACAACCACAGACACTTAGAGATACCCCACACTTCCTTGTTGGGAGTCAGAGTGCAGGTGTACCAGCCCTGAGTGTCCAAGCACAGCTCCTGTTTGGCAAATGGTGGTGGGGGGGCCTCACTCCTTCTCTTAGGGATGGACTAAGGGACTGAGAAGGAGGGACAGTCATTTCAGCAAATTATTATGACAGAAAGTAAAAACACTCAGGTCCTCTTCCTGCCATACATTAGTAGCAGCACCCATCACCTCCTCCAAGGCCACCCTAATATCACTGAGGCCAGACAACATGGTACTGCACCCCCTGCACAGATGGCTGCAACCCCCAACCTGGAACCTTCTCCTTCCACCACGTCCAACACTCTAGGGGAAACATTGCTCATTTGTGACTCCTCGTCCTCCCCAACGCTGACCTTGATGTCAATGTTGACAGAAGATGTGAACATAGTGCTGAGATATGCAGTGATGTGGACGAGGACAAAGTGCTGCCTTCACTCTCTCATCAGGTCACCGGTCTTAACTTCATGGCCCCAAATCTTCACTGAGAAATCCCTGGCATGCGGCTGATTGATTAACAGGAGAAAAGGTAAATGTATTTAATGTGTATACACAGGAGCCTTTAGAATGAAAACCCAAGGGTACTGGGGAACTTGTCTATGTTTATGCGGAGGTTCAACAAACTATCAACAGCTGTGTAGAAGGGGAACTGGACAAAAAGAGCAGGATGGAATGCTGATGAACTGAGTGGGGAACCAGGGCCTGCTGGCCTGGAAGTACTGGAGAACGAATGCCTCACAAAGCAGCAGCCTCCACTTAATGTCTGATGGGCCTTTGGTGTATAAATATCCCCACTCCCTCCCTTTGGGTGGGGAAAGTTCATGGTGCATGTTCTAACCTGGCTTGGCCAGAGTTCCCATGGGGAGTCAAGCCCAGGTATCCCCCTGGGAGCCTTCCTGGGCCATGCCACTTTCATCAGGGACCCTCCTTTCCCACCCTCACCCTCACTTTCCAGGACCCTGGTGATGCCTCCCAGGTAACACATCCACACTCAAATGCAGGGGCTGCTTCCAGCAAACCCCAAGCTAAGGCAGAACTTAGGAAACTTGTAAATGCTGCTTGTTCCATCCTGGGATCAACATATGCTTTTATTGTTCTAATAGTACGTTTTTTTCAATACACACACACATATTTTACAGGTAAGCCTTTTGTTTTGGTTTGCTGAAATGCACATTGTAAATATGCCGGTGGGATGCTGGCAGAGTGAGCAAAAGAGCCGCTTGGAAATAAACTTTCTTTATATTTGCTGAAGAAACCAGTATTAGTACCAACATTCATTTATTGTGAAGGAATAAAATGCATCCAATTTTTCCCTCCTGTAGCCAAATGGAACTGTGCTGTAGAACTCAATTATTTTTAAATGAGAACTGTCCATCACCACTGACACTGGAATTGTAAAGACTTGAGAATGTGCTACATAAGAGGAATCTGGAGATTCAGTATGAACATGAACAATCAAGCCTTAGTCATTGTAATCATCATGGTAATTACTTCCTTTAATGCATATTACAATTTGATTATTTAGAAATATTACCTGCTGGTATCTATTATTATGCTTTAGACTGACATACTTCTTAATCAAAAGCAAAGTTTTAATTATTAGAATGAAAAGGTTCAGTCTTTCATCCATTCTTGCCTCCACCTCTCCTGAGGAAGGGTGCCAAGGTGAAGCCTTACTTAAACTCTGACTAAGCTGGACATGGTCACTGTCATTCCCAAATATAATCCTATTATTTCTTGGGATTAAATTTCTAAGCATCTGTCACATGAAGACATTCAGACAGGGGCCACTCAGAGCTCAGAGTCAATTTTTCAGTGGTTTTTGCCTGTTTCTGTATGTTAGTGCTCCACAAAGAACAAATGGTCAAATAAAATGAAAAGTTAATAATTAAAAATCAATGAAAAGGGGATCTGGCCCCAAATATCTGATGTTAAAGAGACAAATGATAATAAAAATAAAATATTGATTCCATTGGTACACAATTCAATCACCAAACATATTTCAATGAACATAGTTCTGTCCTTTTCTTATGGAAAATATCCAAAACTCTTTAAAACAGGATAGTTTCTGGCAAACCTACCTTTCTGTGTTTCTCTTTTAGTGACTTTAAAACATTTTTCCTATCATTATTATGTTTTACAACTCTACGTTTAAGGTAGGCAGAAAATATGAAAGAAGCTATTTGTGGCCAGTTTGCTTTTTACTATCCGAAGAGCACAGTTGGGAGGCTGAAGCAGCTCTAGCTTGGATGTTAATCTGCCATGTTGACTTCTAATTAACCCCTGTTCCAGGAAGACCTCTAAGATTTCTATTTTATTTACTGTTCCCTGGGTAAGTTCTTTTGCTTGCTTGGGTAAGATCTAAATCCTGCCTTTAGGTCAATACAACTTTGACAATAACCCCTGCCTTTGGGCAGGTTCACATAGCACTCCTGCCTTCCCCTGGGGATCTATTTCAATTGTCCTACACACCCCTTCCCTTTGCAGTAGAAGCCCTGGACCTGGGGGCGTCATAGCCCAGGGTGCCACCATGTTGTTTCATGGCTACCCAAGACCATGGGTTCTGTTTGTAAGTCCCTATTAAATGTTTCTTCCTGAGAAACCAAATTTGTCAGCCTCCTTCTTTGACTTCTCGGCTTCCTTGGACTTTGCGGGTAGGTTTGCATAGGTGTGCCCACTGCAGAACAGTAATGGCAAGGATTCATTGACTTGCGGAGGCAAGAAGAATTGATACCTGCACAACGGCCCTGACAAATTTCATAGAGCACCCTTGACATAAGTAACTCCATCTTAGAAAAACACTCCATCTTATACTTCAAAAGGAACCTCGTCACAGGGACCAGACGTTTGCCTCATCAATAAAGACTGCACTCAAGCACCAGATAAGGACCTTCCCAGGCACACTCTTCCACTATTGGTCTTCACCAGAGGACTCTATGGCCATAAAGACCCTAAAGAGAGCAGGACTTCACCAGCTGGAAACAGCAGTTTCAACAGACACCATCTTGCCGTCACTCATGATAAGCACCCAGCATCTGTCACCAAAGGCTCTGCCCACATCAAAGATTCTTTCTTGCACGACGCTGATGCTGACAACCACTCATGCCAAGTCAGGACATTCTTTTTGTCCATGTCACTCTCCTTGAACTAGCTTGTTAACCCTTTTTCCTATCCTCTTTCTCTTGATGTTAAATGTCACTTTGTTTATTGTGGAATGCTAAATCTATAACATCTATGTATTGATTAAGTATACTATGATGTACGGTTTGCAGTATTGACTGGCTTGTGGCTTGAGCCTGTGTGCGGGTGGCTCTGACAGCTGAGTGGATGGGAAGCACTAAGAATTGCCTGCTTGGGAGCTCCATGTAGCGTATGGCTTTATGAGTAAAATAGCATCAGTAAAAGTGTGACATAGTGAAATGACACAAAAGTGTGTAGACCTGGTTATCTCTGACCTTGTGCAGCCCACAACACACATCCACCATCCAGTCAGAGATGCAGGCAGATTCAGGCCCCATTAACATCCTCCCTAGAAAAAGCATCCAATCTAGAATCACACGTGTTTGTTTCTCAGAGTCTCTTTAGTCCCCTTCAAAATCAGTCTGTTTCCTCTTTCCTGGGAACCACAACCTTGGCAACCTTGGCACATGGGACAATGGCAGCGTGTAGGATGTTCCTCAATTTGGGTTTGTTTCATGTTTCCTTATGACCAGACACAGGGCCAACATTTCTGACAGAAATCGCACAGAAGTGGCACTGAGCTCTCGCTATTGGTCCTATCAGGTGGTGCTCGGTTTCCACTTGTCCCGTTGGACTTGGATACCTGAATCTTCCCCCAGTCCAGACTCCCACACAGCATTTAGTCCCTAGAATTGAAATGTCTCCTGGGACCATGGCCTTCCGTTTCTGGGTTACTTTCTTGGACACATAAAAGCAAGAGAAGGGACTTTTATCCATGACCAGTTATTCTAGTTATTCCCAGTAAGAGTCATTACTTAAGACTTTCTCCAAGCAGCCTGGAAACAAAGCCTGCTTTTCCTGTTCACAAATGCCTTCGTCTCTCTTTTTCTCGCAAGTCTCTCTATTCACCTGCTGGGGGTTTGTGGTTTTAACTCAACAAGCCCTAAGAGTGTTGGTTGTCACCAGCCAAGGGTGGAAGTAACTGCTGTCCCCCACTCTCCATATCCTTCTTCCCTGCAGCTCGGCCTCCTTCTCTTCCTCCTTCTTCCTCTTGCTCCTATTATATAAAAGGCAACTCAGTGTTGGCTGACACAATCACAAAAGATTAAAGATAATGAATGCAACCACAAGGGAGCTCCCAGGATGTGAGGACTGTGGGTTGAAAAGAGTCGACACCCATGACTGGAGTTCTAAGAGGAGCCACGGAAGACGGGCGTGCCAGGAGATGCACCCACAGCAGATGCTTTTGAGGGTTTTATCCCCAAGGGTGCCTGACACAGGGCAGCAGGGAGGGGAGCTAGGAGGTTCCCCGGAGAGTGAAGCGTGTTCGTGGAGGAACTTAGGGAGGAAAACTGCAGGGAGGCATGGGGAGCAGCGTGGAGGTGGCTCGGCAAGGTTCGTGCCTGGAGAGTGGAATAAGGGTGTTAGACTTGGGCTTTAGAAAGCAGGTACTTTGACCTGGGGACAGGGGCACTTTCATCCTAAGAAACTTACTTCAAATTGTTAGAATAACGTGCCCCAGACATCCACATCCAGATGGGTCCTGGGAAGCTTTCCCGGGCGTTGAGGAGCAGGGCAGCAGGAGTAAGGTCTAGGGTGGAGCGAGCGCTGAAGGATGCAGAGGTATTTGCCACACAGACGAGTGTCAGAGAGCGCTCCAGGCCTGAGGGACTGTGTGACTCAGCCTGAAGCCGGGGAACCAGGTGCAGGAGAGAGAGCAGGGCTCCCCGATTGTGACCTCCAGGCATCCACAGGACCCGACCTTTGTGCAGGGCACACTGGGGTTAGAGGAGGTGGTCTGGGGCACCTAGAAGAGGCTTAGTGGGAAAAAAAATGTTGCATTCCTTTGTAGAGGAGGAAGAATTATATATGAGAAAAGTAAAACAGGAGGTATTAGGGAAGGTATTGAACTGAATCAAACTTGCAAGTGGAATCTCTTTACTTGTTAAGGGGAAAACTGAACTTGCATCCATGAACGTAGCTTTTTATATCTGGTGTTAGGCTGGGAGTGGCGCCGTGGAATCCCCTCGATGAAGACAGCTCCCGTCCACCTACCAGGGCCCTGTGTCCGGAGCGCTGGCTCCAGCACCCGGAAGGACCTGAGAAGGGGGAAAAGCACCCTTGGAGCCCGAGACGACAGCTGTCCTAAGCTCCAAAAGGAAAGTTGCAAAGAAACCCAGGCAGCCGTGACTCGACATCAGGAAACACTTCAGGCCACGCTGTCTAATGAACACCCTGTGGGCATTTAGAAGTAAACGGGACAAGCACGTCCCATGCATCGGCCCCAGCCAGCCTTGGTTCGGTTCTGGCTGGGCCTTGAGCGCTGTGCTCTGGCAGCACCACCTCCTGCAGATCTGGACTTCAGCAAAGCCTCTTCCAGATTCCTTTAAAATCCCCTGAGAGGCCGGGCCCAGTGGCTCACACCTGTAATCCCAGTACTTCGGGAGGTCGAGGCAGACGGATCACCTGAGGTCAGGAGTTCGAGACCAGCCTGGCCAACATGGCGAAACACCGTCTCTACTAAAAATACAAAAATCAGTCAGGTGCAGTGGTGGGCGCCTGTAATCCCAGCCACTCTGGAATCTGAGGCAGGAGAATCGTTTGAACCCAGGAGACAGAAGTTGCACTAAGCTTAGATTGCACCATTGCACTCCAGCCTGAGTGACAAGAGTGAAACTCCATCTCAAAGAAAGTAGAAAATACATAAATAAAATCCCCTGAGATAAAATGGCAAACGTAGGCCGAATGACACTGCTGCTTAGGTAGATTCCTTGCTGATTGAGTCACTTTGTACCACTAGGAATGGGAAGTGATTTTTTTCTGGTATGAAAATAATTGATTAATGAAATGCTACAGGATTGTAGCATTGTACATTGGCCTTGTGCTGGTCAGAATTATTTTAAATCAATGAGTTGCATGAAAAAGGGAAAGCCGATTATCTAACCTGCTGAATTCTAAGATCTGTGATGGACAACAGATGCTACAGATAGTGCTAAGATTCTATATTATCTCATGTGGTTGGAATTCTGAGCTGAAGACAATAAAATACGAAGATAAGGAAATTAAAATCACATAGGCTTCCAGGGCTCTGTCTGGAATGCTGCTGTCCAACAGGGATATAACATGAGCTACATATGTCATTTTAATTTTTTAGTAGCCACATTCAGAAAAGCAAACTGAGGCCTGGTTTAGTGGTTCACACCTATAATCCCAGTACTTTAGGAGGCCGAGGCAGGTGGATCACCTGAGGTCAGGAGTTCGAGACCAGCCTGATCAACATGGTGAAACTCCATCTCTACTAAAAATACAAAATTAGCTGGGCCTGGTGGCGCATGTCTGCAATCCCGGCTATTCAGGAGGCTGAAGCAGGAGAACCTCTTGAACTCGGGAGGTGGAGGTTGCAGTGAGCTGAGATTGCTCCACTGCACTCCATCCTGGGTAACAGAGCAAGACTCTTTCTCAAACAACAAACAAACAAAACAAAGCAAACCGAAAGCATTAATTTTCCAAATATTTTTATTTTAACTTGATATACCTAAAAGATAATACATTCAACATGTAATCAATAAAAATTATCAGTGAGATTGTTTAGATTTTTGTAGAAAGTCTTCAAAATCAGGTGTGTCGTTTATATTTATAACACATCTCAATTCAGACTAACATACTTCAAGCACTCTGTAGTCACACACGACTGGTGGTTACCATGTTGGATGGCACAGGTAGGGAAATTGGTATATGTAAAAGTGATCAGATGAAGGTCATAGGTCACAAGTCCGATATAAGTCACTGCCATAGATAATCCAGTCTTGGGCAGTGCTGGTAGTAGGGCGTATCAATTATCTATTGCCAAAACAACACTGCCAGAGAAACAGCCCTAAAACCTCAGTGGCACACAGTGATAACCATTCAACATTGCCCATGAGTCTCCAGGGTGGTCCCAGGGCCTCTGTGACCCGGCCCAGCACACTCCCTGTCCAGTCAATCGGTCAGCCAGTGCCGGCAGGTCCAGAATGGCCTTAGCAGGAACAACTCTTGTGCCTCATGTGCTCTGTCACCCTCATGCAGGCTGGCCCCAGCCTGCTGTCATGATGGAAGCTGGTTTCCAGCAGAGACCTGGTGGCATAGCCTGGAACTGGCACAGCCTCACTTTTCCCACATTCCATTGGCCAAAGCAAGTCTCAGGCCAAGGCAGACTTGGGTGGGGAAGCAGACTCTCCACCTGTAATAGGAGCTGTGGACCACATCCCAGAGGATGGGAGTACCAGGAGCCTAATCATGGGGGCCATTGGCACCATCAATCCACCTCAACTGGGATTCCAGATGTGGACAGCAAGGGGCCCACAGATTGCTATCCTCATCAGTCGAGAAATGCATCATTTCTCCCAGGCCTGGGCACGCTACCTTAGAAGTGATGTGAATTGCATTCAGAAATGCAACCTGAACAGCCACACATTGGGGGCCTCGCCCCTCCATGAAGAATTACCGCAAGTGAGTGTGTTTACTCCCAAAATGAGAAAATTAGGGGGCAACATGAGGGCTACCTTCAAATTTTAAAGAGCTACTGTGTGGAAGAAAATACTCTTGTTCTCAGTTCCCCTAATATTTCCTGAGAGTTCATTATATACTGTACCAGGAACTATGCTAGGTGCAGAGACAAAAGTAGAATAAGGGAAGTTTCCGTAGATACCAACTCATCCAAAGGAGAACTTTCTAACACATGAAACAAGTCATTACTATCCAACAATTCACTTGCCACAGGAGAGCTCTGAAACTACTCAAGCAGCTGCACTGTAAAGGGAATTTCTTGCCCAGTTGTTGGTCACTGATCTGCCTTCTGAGGGGTCTTCCAACTCTCAATGCTATAAGCTGGTTTTACGGTGCCTGTTTGGCTTGTGGGGATATAATATATCATACTTTACGTGTACAGACACATCTAATTTCTAATAGAGATATATCTAATCAGATATAACAACCTCAAGCAAACCCCAAGTTGCTAGGTGCTTAGTAAATTATTTTGTTACACTGAAGGGTGAAAAAGCACAGAATGATTAAATTATCCCACATGAGACAATGGGATAAACCGGAAGTGAAACAGACTGTGGGGCGCTGGTCTGTGCAGTTCACAAAGTCCCCATTGCTGACTAACCACAGGTCCAGAGGGAAGGCACATAGACTACTGTGCCCCCGCTACTGTGCCCCCTGCTACTGTGCCCCCGCTACTGTGCCCCCGCTACTGTGCCCCCGCTACTGGTTAGGTTTTTCTTTTACACAGAGAAATAGCTTGATGATCTAGGCTGCTACAAAGCCAGTTGTTAACAGAACTAGGATTAGAATTCAGAAGTACTAGATGTCAGGTTTCTGTACAAACAGCAATAGTATTCTACCGAAGCATTACTGTTTCCCGATAAATACAACATATCTGTGAAACCTGAGGAATTTATAGTGGGAACGGCTGGGGAGAAGAGGGTGCTAGCAGTAAGTACAGGCATCGTGCACCGCTGGAGAAACTGTGCAATGCTGATCGCCGTCTCTTGGTAGAAATAGTAAGAAACCTTAGAACTGATCTTGATTCTGGAAGGCATGGAAACAGAGAACAAGCTGGCCACTGCGGAAAGTTGTAAGACCTTTCGAGGCTGGCTGGACTGCAGCTGCCTTTTGCTTGGCTGTGAGTTTGCAAAACTTTGAGGCTCTTGGAGGAAGGTAGCTAAATCTGTGTCAGGGCCAAGGGCACCCCTGGGAAAAATAGAAACAACTTTTCTTTAGAGGTTTAACGAGACTAAAACCTCTCTGATGATTCGGATGGCCTCAACGGAAGCCCACCGACCAAAAGAACATTGAGAGTTCCCAGGGGAAATAGGTCGTGAGGGAAGGAAGAGTCAACAGGAAACCAGGACTCAGGATCCTGGGCAGATTCGGCTGGTTTCAGCACAGTCTGAGGCTCGTCAAGAAGCTCTTCTCTCACCGACCATGGCACTCAGCACTCAGGGAGCGCCACTGAGCATGCGTGAGAACAGCAACCCTCACTCAGCTCGCGTTGGTGTCAGCTTCCTTTGAAAACCCCCTCTGGTCTGTGTGCACAAGGTTCTGAACTAACCCTAGCGGATCACCACGCATGGCCTCATCTCAGTGCCTGCTCTCCGCTCCATATGAGGGAAGCAAGAGCAGCGGAGAATGCGTCCCACGCAGTCAAGCCAGGGATGGGCCTCAGGCTTCCTTTCTCTGTCCGCGATGCCTCTGGAAGCAGGATACGGCCCTCGAGGCGGGATCCTGGGATTCCTGGGAATACGGGAGGGTGAGCTATGAGCAGGCGAGGGGCAGGGCAATCATGGAGACTGGACTTTTGCTCATCTGGGCAGAAGAGTGATCTGGAAATTACTCTGAATGTGAAAAGACATGGCCAGTGTGTAACCTCCAATGCTCTGGGAGAACGCAACCCCGGCTGGTAGCCGGGGGCCAGAGGTCTGAAATCGGGGTGCTGTCAGGTTTGGCTCCTTCTAGAGGCTGTGCAGGGAACCGTCCCCGGCCTTGCTTCCCATTTATGGTGGGGTCGGCAATTCCTGACGCCCCCTTGACTTGCGAACGCATTGCTCCAATCTATGCCTCCATCTTCACAAACCCTCTGTCTCTGCGTTCTCTCCTCTTTTTATAAGGCCTGCCATGAATGCAAGATAATTTCACTTTGAGTCCCATAACTAATTGCAACTGCAAAGACTATTTCCAAATAACATTCTGAGGTTCTGTGTGAACATGAATTTTGGAGAGACACTATCCAGTTAATGATCATATTAACCGACTCCACTCCTACACGCTGTCTTCAGCCTAGAGCGTCCTGTGGTGCTCCAGACGCCGGCCCCCACTTAGAGTAGTCGGAAGAGTCTCAGATCTGAAGCCAAACTCAATTTCACTCCCCAGACCTGTTCCTCCAACATCTGCTGTCATCGAAGCAGCAGTCAGTCCTTCCAGCTGCTCAGGCCCCAAACCTTGCAGTCATGCTTGTATTCTTTCTTGGCATCACATACATCAGCAAATACTCCTGGCCATCTCCAGGATGTATTAATAGTGTATATCCCACATTCATAGCCAGTCATTCTCACTCCTTCCTGCCCCATACTTTTGCCCTCCAGAGAAGGCAAAGCTTTTAGCATGATTCAAATCATGTCTGGATTCTGTTCTGAGCTCCCCAGGCCACCCCACATGCTCCAGGATAACGCCCTGTGTCCTTTCACAACTTAGAGTCCCCGTGGAGGCCTTGCCCTCCCCCTGCTCTCTTCCCCACTGCCCTGTGTCCTTCCCGGCTCTGTTGTTTATGCCAGTTGCCCCAACAATCACACTCTGTCTGGGATCTGCTCAGACAGTCCCTGCTGTAGGGCCCTGGTCCTTGCTGCTTCTTCCCCAGGTTGCTCTCCAGATAGCCACACTGTCGGCCCCTTGGGTGTCTCAGTTCAAGCTTTCCTGACTACCCAGCTTAAAAGAGCTTCCCGATTCCAACTCCCTTCCTGGCTCTGATGCTGCTTCCTTTTCTCCTCGGTGCTGGTCCCCACCTGGCACGTTGTCGCTAGGATGCAAGGCCCCATATGGAAGGCGCTTAGCCCACATGCCTGCCTGCCCAGGGTCTAGCAGACAGCAGGCGCTCAAGAAAGAGTTGCTGAGTGAGCGTGTGAATGAAGACTTGATGATTGACATAAAAAATTAAAGAATCTGGGTTTTTGTTTTTTAAGCTTGTCTCGTTTTTTGCAACAATCTTTAGACCTGATCTTCTATCAGCCTTTAGCTGATGTATAGATAGGGTGAGGTTGCCACAATCTGGGGCAGATCAGCTTTGTGACTTGTCATCTAAAAAGGGGAAGAGGTTTCAGCTTGAAAGAGAAAAAAAAAACAGTAGGCGACCTTTATGTGGAACAGTTACGTGAAGCCTCATCGGTGGCCAGGCAACTTCCTTTCCAACTTCTTCTTATTCGGGACCCTCGCCCATGTTTACACCTTGCCAAAGACCATGGAAACTGGTAAACATCTTGCCAATAAAGCTGTTTAGACTGACTGAACATGCAAAGACGCCCTCTGGCCCTTAGACAACTACAGGTCAGGGAAATGAATGGAAGTCACATGAGAATCTACTCTTTCAAATTCCCTTTTAAAGTGGAAATTCCCTCGCTTGGTTATAGTATTAAAGGGAACAAGCCTAAGAAGTGGAATTACAGGAAAAATGGGCACACGAGGATATGAGAGTATAGATGGTGTACGCTCATAGCTGGTATAGAGTAGATGGGTGTCATTTGGATAGAGAGACACAAAACACTCTTTGCTGAACTTGAAGATGATATTGCTGGTTAAGACCACAGCTTTGGGAATTATATCAGCATTTGAATCTTGACTCTTGACCCTACTGCTTCCTAATGGGGTGATGTGTGTAAAGTTCTTAATCTTTCTGAGCCCTACCTGCCTCGTGTGCTATATAGAGATGCTGGTACCTCAAAGGCCTGTGTCTGACACATAGTGGATGGTGAAAATTGGAGAGCTGGAGGAGGAAAGGCACATAGGTCATGCCTAAGTCATAAGAACATACGAACAACAGAAATCAACAATAGAAATCTAGCTTCACTTGATTGATCCAGCTTGTCAGAAGATCGCTAAGAGATTCCACTCAAGAAGTAAACCGCCGTTCCACACTATGATTGCTGACTTGAGGCTGGTAACACCTTTTGGGAACCATCTCGTGGGAACGTTCACAGGAAAATTGCTCCTTTGGGTACAAGGTTTTGAGATACAATCTCTGTATCAATGAGCACTTTACATACAGGAACCCCAAATGGAGGAAGTAGGCTATGGAGGAACAAGAAAAGAAGGAAAAAACAAAGCAGCCGCAGAGGCGAGGTGGCTGCTCCCCTTCCTGCCACCTGGAGGAAGTTGGAGGCTAGTTCTGGAGACATCAGAGTTTCTATTACTTTGGTTACTTGGCGGAGCCTAAAAACTTCCTCTTTAGTGGAAGAAAGAAAATCCTTTCTGTGTTGCTCCCTGGAGGGAAGGAGACCGAGCTGACTCTTGCTTCCATTTGAAGAGCTCAAAGGAAGCCATTTCCCACGATGGTTCCCTAAGCACAATCCCACAAGGAGCCCAGCCCTGGCCCACAGATCCTTGACTACAATCCCCACGTCCCATTCATCACCCTTGCCCTATTCTTTGTGACTTTGCTCAACACTGGTGACTTCTTCTGCTTCCATTTTTACCTCCAGTCTGAGACTCAGGAGCATGTGGCCACCTGGTGCCACAGAGATGCCACACACGTGGCCCAACGCCAACAGGGGCGCTTAAAATACATTGCTGATCTGCGGACTATGTCTGGAGGAAAGGGGCCAGTGGGATCCTACAGTGACCCAAGAGGCTCCTATTCTGAACCACAGAGAGCACCACACCAAGAGGCTGGTGTGATCTGCCGCTGGGCCCACAGTTTTCATGGGCCCCATGCGCGTGGAGCAAAGGGTCCTTAGATCAAAGACATCCAGTGTTCTGGCGGGTTCCTGTTTCTTCACACTGACCACTTCAATAATGCAACCTTATTCACAGGACGGGGATTTTTTTGGCTTTGACCAAGGCTGCAGTGTCTCCAGAGCTGAAAACTCTAGTTACTTCTGCCTGGTTCTGGCCTACCCTGACTCAGCTCAGTCATTAACCAGTAAAACTAGTATCTCCCGTTCTAGAGGGAGGTTGTCATCCTGGTGGAGGGCCATGGATCAGGATCTGCACCCCTCTGTTTAATTCTCCAAGAAGGTTACTGCAGCTGAGGTCAACTTCTTCCCAGAGAAGCAAAACCTGTTGACTTCAGAGGCTGCTTGTTAAACAGAGAGGCATTACCTCCAGGAGATGTGTGACATCAGGCTTTTCAGGGGTGGTGCCCAGACAGCTCAGAAACTTTGCTTAACAAACTCTTCCAGGTGATTTTGATATTAGCTACATTTGAAAACCACAGAATTAAATGATGTTAGTTTTTTTTCCTCAAAATTTAAGTTTCATATTGACCTTTGAACTACTTATACTGAAAACATTTCAAACATTGATAGGTCATTGATACTAGCAACCGATCTGAAATTATTACTTTGTCTTTAAAAAACTGACAATTTTGGAATATTATCATTCCTTAATAGTTTGCATTTATGACATTATATACTTCCAACTCCTTCTTCCACTTTGTGCAAATGCTTTCATGTATCTTATTTCTACATCTGTCATAAACCCTGTTTACTATTTTTAATTTAGTCAACAATCTTTTTTTTTTTTGAGACAGAGTCTCACTCTGTTGCTCAGGCTGGAGTGCAGTGGTGCCATCATGGCTGACTGCAACCTCAACCTCCCAGGTTTAACATCCTTGCCTCAGCCTCCTGAGTAGCTGGGACTACAGGCATACACCACCACACCCAGTTAATTTTTGTATTTTTTGTAGAGACAGGGTTTCACCATGTTGCCCAGACTGGTCTCAAACTCCTGAACCCAAGCCATCTGCCCATCTCAGCCTCCCAAAGTGCGGGGATTACAGGCATGAGCCACTGCATCTGGCCACCATAGTTAACAGTCTTTTAAAGAATCAGCCATGAGAAAATGTTTTTCATATCCACTTTTACTATTTCTGGTGCTCTCTTCTCTGTATAACCCCAAATTCTTATCTGGTATAATTTTCCTACAGCCTAAAGAACTACCTTTAACATTTATTGTAGCACAGGTCTCTCAGCAATGAGTTATCTTAGTTTTTCAGGGTCTGAAAAGGTTTTACTTTTGTCTTTAATTTAAAACAATATTTTTACTGGATCTGTAATAGAATAATAGAATTCTGGATTAATTGTTTCAGTACTTTAAGATGTCAGTTCATTAACATCCAGCTTACATGTCTGACAAGAAATCTATTATGATTGTCTTTCTTCTTGGGTATGTAATGTCCCCCACAGCCCCCAAATGCATTTTACATTTTCTCCTTATCTTTGGTTTTTAAAAGTTTGATTTTATGTGTCTAGGTGTTTTTTGTTTTGTTTTGTTTTTTTTTTTTGTATGGAGATTTTTTATTTGTTTTTGTATTTATACTGTTGAGATTCCCTGAGCTTCACGAACCTGAGGTTTGCTGTCTTGCATTATATTTGCAAATTATCTCTTTAAATATTTCTTCTGTTTTATTCCTTGTTGCTTGCTTGTTTGTTCTGGGACTCCAATTGCATGTATGTTAGATGATCTCACAGCTCTTGGAGGCCTTGCTAGACAGTTTTTCGCTCTATTTTATGTTTTTGTTGTTTTGTTTGTTTGTTTTCTGTTTTTTCTGAGACAGAGTGTCACTCTGTCACCCAGGCTAGAGTGCATTGGTGCAATCTTGGCTCACTGCAACCTCTGCCTCTGGGTTCAAGCGATTCTCCTGCCTCAGCCTCCCAAGTAACTGGGACTACAGGCATATTCCCCACACAGCCTGCTAATTTTTGTATTTTTAGTAGAGATGGAGTTTCACTATGTTGGCCAGGCTGGTCTTGAACTCCTGACCTTGCGATCCGCCTGCCTCGGCCTCCCGAAGTGCTGGGATTATAGGCATGAGCCACCGCGCCTAGCCTATTTTATGTTCTTTGTGTGTTATTTTATATGATTCCTGTTGACCTATCTTCAAGTTTCTTAATCTTTCTTCAGCTGAGACTAGTTCATTGATAAACTTTCTGAAGGAATTCTTTATGTCTTATATCTTTTTTGTAGCATTCCCACATGTATTGTATAGTCTCTATCTCTCTGCTGAAATTTCCTATCTGTTCATGTATGTCATATGCCTTTTCCTCTAGATCATTTAACAAATTCTTCAGATTTGTTTTGTTTTGTTTTGTTTTTTTGAGATGGAGTTTTTGCTCTTGTCTCTCAGGCTGGAGTGCAATGGCGCAATCTCAGCTCACTGCAACCTCTGCCTCCTGGGTTCAAGCAATTCTCCTGCCTCAGCCTCCCTAGTAGCTGGGACTACAGGCACCCAGCACCACGCCTGGCTAAGTTTTGTATTTTTAGTAGAGACAGGGTTTCGCCATGTTGGCCAGGCTGGTCTCGAGCTCCTGACCTTAAGTGATCTGCCCACCTTGGCCTCCCAAAATGCTGAGATTACAGGTGTGAGCCACCATGCCCGGCCTCATCAGAGTGATTTTAAAGCCCCTGTCAGAGTTCCCACATCTGGGCCATCTCGAATTCTGGTTCTATTGATTGATTGCTTTATAAGTTGACTATGAGTTGGTTTTGTTTTTGTTTTATTTTGTTTTTGTAACTGTCATCTTTTGATTGACTGCTGGAAATCATGTGTAAAAGTAGACACTGTTTATACCCTTAAAAAATAGTTTCATGTGTGGTGCAGGGGATGAAGTGTTTGCCCGTCCAGTCAGGAGTGGAGCTGGATTTGATATTTTCTTTTTTTTATTATTATTTTTTTTTTATTATACTTTAAGTTCTAGGGTACATGTGCATAACGTGCAGGTTTGTTACATATGTGTACTTGTGCCATGTTGGTGTGCTGCACCCATCAACTCATCAGCACCCATCAATTCGTCATTTATATCAGGTATAAGTCCCAATGCAATCCCTCCCCCCTCCCCCCTCCCCCCTCCCCATGATAGGCCCCAGTGTGTGATGTTCCCCTTCCCGAGTCCAAGTGATCTTATTGTTCAGTTCCCACCTATGAGTGAGAACATGCAGTGTTTGGTTTTCTGTTCTTGTGATAGTTTGCTAAGAATGATGGTTTCCAGCTGCATCCATGTCCCTACAAAGGACGCAAACTCATCCTTTTTTATGGCTGCATAATATTCCATGGTGTATATGTGCCGCATTTTCTTAATCCAGGATTTGATATTTTCTTTTATAATTATCACCTTCAGTGCACCACAGGCTTCAGAACCCTCCAGTGATAGATGCTGGGGCTGACATGAGGCTGACCTATGGAGAGTTTTTCTCAGGATTCTCTCTCCATCTTCCACTTTAAGCCATTCCCATGGAGGACCAGGAAGATGTGGCTGTTTTCTCCAGCGACCCCATTAGAACACTGCTGCAGTGACTGATTTCAACTGAGAAAGGGTGAGGCCCAGACAGGCAAGGATCAGAGATGAAGGACGTGTCTTCGGGTCACTTGTTGGGGCTGAACACTGTGTCATTTGCTGTTCTGTAAGGAACGCCTGTAGTGGTTCTTGGGGACCAAACAGTGGAAGAGAAAAAACACTCCTCCTTCTTCTCTCAGAAGTTGAAGATTCAGGGAACACAAAGCCATCTTCATTGATTGGCTGTGCAACAGCCCATTTCTTAATGAGAACCCCAGAAAGTGTAACTTCTAATTCAGAAAGGATGCTGAGGTGTTCTCTAGGCTAGTGTTTCTCAAGCTTTCATGTGCGGACGAAGCACCGCAATGTGAATTCATGTGGATTCACAGGTTCTGATACAGTAGCCCTGGGAGGGCCTAAGAGTTGCATCTCTAATGAGTTCCAGGTGACAACAAGGCCCTGGGCTGGGACCACACTTTGAGCAGCGAGGCTCTAGCACACAGAACGAGAGCCAGACCCGGGAACGCACTCTACCGGAGGTGGTGACACAGAATTAGAAACTCCACAAGTCGACTGAAAGGATGTCTCAACTTGAGGATCTGAAACTGACACCTTTATCAAGGGCCCCACTGGAACAACTGGGACTTCCCCAGGTTTCCAAGACAGACCAAAAAGCGCAGCAACAGCACAAATGGCAGCGCCCCTCAATGGCTGTGAGTGACATGACATGTGGCAAGCCCTGCTTTGAGCCAGGCCCTAAGCTAAGCATGTTTTGGAATGTACAGCCTTGTCCCAGTGTTCATGGTGTACCTGCTTTTCAAATGAATGTCCCGCCTGCAAATCACATATTATCATGCCTGGAGAACATGAGAAACATATTGTTTATATTTCATTTTGTTTTCTATAAATATTTCATATCCCCCTCTGAAGCCCAGGAATCTACTTTGCTGGCCATAGGACTTCCGCTTGTCCTTTGCATTATTCACAGCCCCGCTAGAGGTTCTGCCTGTGTGTGTCCCTCTATATTAAGGAATGTTTCATTCCACTGATGCTAGAGCACAGTAGACGTCTGCTGCTCCATGCGTGTTTCTAAAGTTTCCACCTCTGTGAAAATGCGCATACTGGGGATCTGTGCTATATTTAAAGGAAGATCTTAAAAGCCAATTCCCCATCGTAAGCTAGAACTCATGCAGGGTCATCTAATAACAGATCTGAGCCAATGACATGAAAGTTTTCACCAAAAGAAAAGAAGTTCCTGCCGATGCTTCCATGGGAATAGGGTCCATAGGACTCTGCTGTTCTTTCCGAAAAGGTTTCTTATCAGCACCTCAGCAGCACTCTGTAGGAAATCCTTACTTGCTATTAGAACAACTATACTCAGATTTTCATTATAGAAAAGAGTATTGCTTCAGGCTCCAAGTCTACAGTCCCAAACCCAACTTTATCGGATCATTAGTTCCTAGAAAAAGGTATTCCTAAATATCACTTTAAATTAGACCATAAAATGATGACTCTTATTTTGAATTTTCTTCTGGGAATAAAAGACTGTCATCAATTGTGACATCTCACACAGCACAGGCATTTATAGAACGCTGGAGTCATGTTATCTGAAAGTGAAGTTAGTGTGCTCAAGAGTCTCTCATCTTTCTCCGTGTCTGTGGGGCCGTCACTTGTGTTTCATCAGTGTTTCTAGGTCTCTGCCTTCTGAGCCTAGAGCAGATCAGCCTCCATCACTGCTGGAGGTTACAGGACTTGCTCTGCTAATTTACTGAGACAAGGCAATGTGTGCACTTCTGAGTGAAGACTTCTGGTTCTGGCGTCTGATTTGCTCTGTTCTTTCCTTTCCCTGGTACCCTACGGGGTGGAACCACATCCAGCAGCCTTGTGGGACAGGCCTGGGAGGACATGGAGCCAGGTGAGACATGAGGCTGTTGGTTACTATAGGAAAGTCTAGCCTATCCTTACCAATATGGGTGTTTTATCATAAGTAACAGGTTTGGAAAAATCCAAAGGCAAACAAAGATTTGCCTAAAGATAAACAGTCTTAAAACTGTCTTACCCTCTTAGAGCACTTCTGCAAGAGAAGTTGCAATGGACTGGATTATGTCTCTCCAAAGTGTATACGGTGTAATGGGCTGAATATCTGTGTGGTCCCCAAAATTCCTGTCGAAATCCTCACCCTTAAGGAAAGGGATGCTATTAGGAGGTGGGGCCTCTAAAAGGTGATTAGGTCGTGAGGGTGAAACCCCATGAATGGGATTAGTGCCCATATAACAGAGACCCCAGAGAGCTCCTTTGTCCCTGCCCCCTGTGAGGACGCAGTGAAGGCAAGAAGGTGCCGTCTGTGAACCAGGAATTGGGCCCTCACCAGACATTGAATCTGCTGGCACCTTATCTTGGACTTCTAGCCTCCAGAACCGTGAGAAATAAATGTCTACTGTTACAACAGCTGGAATGAACTAAGACCCAGATGTGTTTTTGACAGACTCTGAAGGCTATTTATATGCTGGGATCATTGCAATCTGTTCTTCACCTTTTTAAGAGTGTGGGATTTCACTTCCTAGATGTTATCAAACAGGCTGCATTCATACATTCATAATTCTGGTTAACTATATGTGAGTGATTTCTCTGTACCCAGTAATGTGCTAAGTACCTTGCATGGACTAATAATATTTCTCATAATAAACCTATGGGAAAAAATATTACAGATGAGGAAAGTGGAATTGAGAGAGGAAAGAAAACACACCCAGAGCCACAGGCCTGTAAGCAATGAAACTAGGGTCAGAGCTCAGGCCTATGTTGTGCTCTTAGTAAACAGAGAACATGTGACCTATGGATCTATCTCTACACCTGCACCCTATGTCTGGAACATAATAAACCATTGAGAATTGCTGGCTGTGTGTGGCGGCCCCACCGACCATTGTTAACAGCCTTACACATTGCTGAGGAGTGACAGACCTTGGCAAGAACTCGGTCCTCTTAACATCCTCAACAGCTCGGGAAACACAGAGGTGATAATAAAGTCTGAGAACCTACTATGTACTAGGTATGGTTTTCCCATTTAAAACTCATAGCCTTTATGTAAACTAGGTGTTATCTCCATTTTACAGATGCGAAACTGAGACTTGGAGAGAGTGGAAATCACTTGACCCTAATACAATCCGTGCACTTCAGAATTAGATTTCAACTCAAAATTGGCCTGTTATGTAGTTGACCCTCTTTCCCCATATGACGGTGCGAGTTATGGGACTGGATTCCAGGAAAGGCAAGCTGTTCTGGAGGTCTCTGGAAAGGTCGGATACTGAACAACTGCACCGTGAGGAATGAGGCTATGAGGCACTACGGGGAAGTGTCAAAATGGGACTCAGGAAGCTGATCTGCTTCGTAATGACGTCTCCCAGGCCAGGTGCTTTGTCTCCATCTCACATCTGACTTAGTCACCACAGTGTCCAGGTTATTTTAAGGAAAAATCAGAAACTGAACCGATTTTTTTGCCAAACTGCTGAGGCTTTGTTATAAAGAAAAAATCAATCTAACCATCTGCTGGCTGTTCCCCCAAATCCGTTCTCCCCTCTTTCTGAGAGCTGGAGAATGAATTTTCAAAAATTGATGCTTCAACTTGATTTCTATAATGGTTACATTTAATTAAGTTCCAAGGATTTACTATTTTAGTTTAGACAAGCACTATCCAAAATTTTAAGGACTCTGTTACCTAAGATTTATGAAATACATGTCTAAAATATTCCACTCTAAAGAGTTTAGCAGATAAAAACACTATAGGTAAATTTCCAGGAGAGACAAGATGAGAAAATAGGTCTTAATTCTGCGTCAGCAAATTTCACCACCCCTTTAGTACTGCCTCAAAATCTTGACAAAATTAGGGGTTGCCTCACCCTCCTGGACAAAGTCTAATTTAGATTTATTTCTTTGCAATGAGGCATGTTTCAGGACACTCAGAGGCAGAGTCCAGCCCAACAATCTTGCTCTGCCTTTGCCCCATAAGGTACAGTTTTCACTGGGGTACAGATAGCCCCCCGTTGAAAGAGGGACCGTTTCCCTGTTTCAACAGCCCAACTCAAGACACTTCACGGCCCCCCGCCGCCCACTCGCTGGCATGAGCCCACCTGGTTTCCGGGACAGACACTGGGAGGTGCTCTGATCATGGCTGGGGTCTGTGGACTGTCCAGGTGACTCCTTCAGAAAGGGGAGGTTTTCTGATGTCTTTGAACGAGTCCCACTGTGCAGAAATGGTGAACTAATGTTGCTATTTAAATATAACTCTCTGCTACTTTTGGATAAACATTCGGGGAACACTAAATCCTTCTTCTCATGTCATTTGAAGCAAAAAAGGAAAGAAGGCAGGAAGGCAGGAAGGCAGGAAGGCAGGAAGAAGGAAGGAAGGAAGGAAGGAAGGAAGGAAGGAAGGAAGGAAGAAAGGAAGATAGATCCCTTTTCTCTAACAGAAAAAAATACCTAGCAAGTATGCTTCTAAAAACATGAGCTGGCCAGGTGCAGTGGCTCATGCCTGCAATCCCAGCACTTTCGGAGGTCGAGGCAGGCAGATCACCCGAGGTCAAGAGTTTGAGACCAGCCTGGCCAAGATGGGGAAACTCTGACCTTACTGAAAATATAAAAATAAGCCGGGCGTGGCAACGCATGCCTGTAATCCTAGCTACTCGAGAGGCTAAGGCAGGAGAATCGCTCAAACCTGGGAGGTAGAGGTTGCAGTGAGCTGAGATCACACCACTGCACTCCAGCCTGGGCAACAGAGCAAGACTCCATTAAAAAAAAAAAAAAAAAAAAAAAACATGAACGGATTGAACTGATTAAATAAGTACGATGAAACTGAGAGATTAGATAACTGTCTCAGAGTTTAACCAGAGAAGCAAAACCAATAGAAAATCTATGTGGGATGTAAGTTTGTTTTCTCGCCATCTGATGCTGGTGCTTCAGGTTGGCAGGGCAGGCAGTCAGGAACGAAAATGGATGTCGAGTGGGAAAGAAGGGAGCAAACTGGATGTAAGGCATGAGAACCAGCTGGACCCTAAGTCAGCTCTAGTTGCCTCTGACCCAGGTGACAGGGAATCTTTATCACAGAGCTAAACACTAGCTGAATACACTGAGTGAACAGTGTGAGACACTTGAGGGGCATCAAGGTTGTCTGGAATCCCAAGGCCAAGGATTTCTACATAGAAAATCACCACGTCTGTGAGTAGGAACAGTTTTGTATCTTCTTTCAAATTTGTAAGCTTTTCTTTCTTGTTTTATTGCACTGGGTATCACTTCCAGTGCAAGTGCAATATTGAACAGGAGTGATGAGAATGGACATCTTTGTCTGGAAGGAAAGCATTCATTCCTCCACCATCATGTTAGCTGTAGGTTTTTTGTGGACATCCTCTAACAGGTTGAGTAAATTCCCTTCTATTCCTAGTTTGTTGAGACTTTTATCATGAATGGATGTTTAATTTTATCAAATGAATGATTTTTCTATATAAATTGTCATGATGAGGTGGTGTTTCTTTAATATGTTAACATATTGGATGGCATTGTCTTTGAAATATTGAACCACCCTAGCACTCCCCCAGAAAAACTCAACGTAGCCACCATGTATTATTAATTTTACCTATTGCTGGATTTCATTTGCTAATATATTGCCACATTTTTGTATCTGTGTGTAGGAGGGGCATGGGTATTGGGGGGTTATTTTAGTGCACTGTCTGTCTGGTTTGGTGTCTATTGGGAAGTGCACCCTCTTCCTCATTTCTGCAAGACTTTGTGAAGGATTTCTATTATTTCTTCTTTAAATGATTGGTAGAGTTAATCAGTAAAATCATCTGGATCTGGAGTTTCATTATTTGAAAGATTTTGCTGTTAAACAAATTTAATTTCTCTAATAGATGTAGGACCATTTAGGATACCTATTCCTTCTTGAGTAAATTTTAGTAATTTGTGTCTATCAAGGAATTTAGCCATTTTATCTAAGTTCTCAATTTCATGTGTAAAGAGTTTTCCGGCCGGGCGCGGTGGCTCAAGCCTGTAATCCCAGCACTTTGGGAGGCCGAGACGGGCGGATCACGAGGTCAGGAGATCGAGACCATCCTGGCTAATACGGTGAAACCCCGTCTCTACTAAAAATACAAAAACTAGCCGGGCGAGGTGGCGGGCGCCTGTAGTCCCAGCTACTCGGGAGGCTGAGGCAGGAGAATGGCGTAAACCCGGGAGGCGGAGCTTGCAGTGAGCTGAGATCTGGCCACTGCACTCCAGTCTGGGCGACAGAGCGAGACTCCACCTCAAAAAAAAAAAAAAGAGTTTTCGTGGTACGCCTTTATGAGCCTTTTTATGGGGTCTATGATGAGATTTGGTATTTTATTCATTTTATTAGCAATTTCTGTCTTCTCTCATTTTCCTTTGTCTTGCTAGAGCTTAATGAATTTTACTGATATTTTCAAAGAATGAGCTTTGGTTTCACTGATTCTACTGTTTTTCTATTTTTAATTTCATTGATTTGGTTTTTATCATTTTTACATTTATTTTCCTCTTCTTTTTGAATAAGATTCTATTTAAATCCATTCTTTTCTAATATAAGCACTGAATGCTTTATGTTTTCTGCTAAATACTGTTTTAGTGTGTCCCATGTATTTTGATATATTTTCATTTTCATTCATTCAGAATAGTTTCTATCATCTGTTGAGACTTCCTCTTTTACCCAAGGATTATGTAAATGTACAGCTTAATTTCTAAGTGTTTAGAGATGCTCTTGTGATAACTCAAGAATAGTATCTTGTCAGCATTTGAGAAAGCCAGCACACTAAACAGGTCTACAACCAAGGACTCTCACAGAGTCTGCTTCAATCCCCTGCCACTTCCACCAGAGCAGGTGCTGGTATCCATGGCTGGGGGACCTGAAGATAGATTACATCACAGGACTCTTTGCAGACATTCCCCAGCACCAGCCCAAAATCCAGTAGACCCGCTGGGTAACTAGACCCAGAAAAGTAACAACAATCATTGCAAACTGGCTCACAGGAAGCCCTATCCCTAGGGTGAGGGGGAGTGCACCACATCAAAGAATCATCCTGTGAACAAAAGAATCTGAACAGCAGCCCTTGACTTCCAGATTTTTCCACTGAAATAGTCTATCCAAATGAGAAGGAATCAAAAAAGTAATTCTGGTAATATGACAAAACAAGGTTCTATAACATCCCCAAAAGGCCACACTAGCTCCCCAGCAATGGATCAAACCAAGAAAAAAAAATATCTGAATTGTCAGATGAAGAATTCAGAATGTTGATTATTAAGTTATTCAAGGAGGTACTAGAGAAAGGTAAAAACCAACTTAAAGAAATTTTAAAAAAATACAAGATTTGGATGAAAAAATGCTCCAGAGAAATAGGTATCATAAAGAAAAACCAATCACAGCTTCTGGCAATGAAAGACACACTTAGAGAAATACAAAATGCACTGGAAAGTTTCAACAATAGAATCAAACAAATAGAAAAAAGAAACTCAAGGCTTGAAGACAAGGCTTTTAAATTAACCCAATCCAACAAAGACAAAGAAAGACGAATTTTTAAAAATTAACAAAACCCCCAAGAAATTTGAGATTATGGTAAATGAAAAACCTAAGAATAATTGGTGTTCCTGAAGAAGAATTTGGTTTTTATCATTTTTACATTTATTTTCCTCTTCTTTTTGAATAAGATTCTATTTAAATCCATTCTTTTCTAATATAAGCACTGAATGCTTTATGTTTTCTGCTAAATACTGTTTTAGTGTATCCCATGTATTTTGATATAAAAGTCTGGAAAACATATCTGAGATAATAATTGAGGAAAACTTCCCCAGCCTCAATAGATGCCTAGAAATCCAAATACAAGAAGCTCAAAAGACATCTGGGAAATTCATTGCAAAAGTTTATAACCCAGGCACATAGTCATCATAGGCTATCTAAAGTCAAGATAAAGGAAAAAATCTTAAGAGCTGTGAGGCAAAAGCATCAGATAATGTATAAAGGAAAACCTATCAGATTAACAGCAGATTTCTTAGCAGAAACCCTGTAAGCCAAAAGGGATTGGGGTCCTATCATTTGCCTCCTTAAACAAAATAGTCTAGTCAAGAACTTTGTATCCAGCAAAACTAAGCTTCAAAAATGAAGAAGAAAGAAAGTCTATTTCAGACAAACAAATGCTGAGAGAATTCACCACTACCAAGCCAGCACTATAAGACATGCTAAAAGGAATTCTAAATATTGAAACAAAACCTCAAAATACACCAAAATAGAGCCTCCTAAAAGCATAAATATCACAGGAACTAAACAATAACACAATGAAAAACAACAACAACAAAAACCAAGGTATTCAGACAACAACTAGCACAATGAATAAAACAACACCTCACATCTCAATAATAACATTAAATGTAAATGGCCTAAATGCTCCACTTAAAAGGTACAGAATGGTAGAATGGATAAAAGTCCACCAACCAACCAAGTATCTGCTGTCTTCAAGAGATTCACCTAACACTTAAGGATTCATATAAATTTGTGATAAAGGGGTGGAAAAAACATGTTTCATGCAAATGGACACCAAAAGTAAGCAGAAGTACCTTTTCTTGTATCAGACAAAACAGACTTTAAAGCAACAACAGTTAAAAAAGACAAAGAAGGACATTATTTAATGATAAAAGGAAAATATCACAATCCTAAATATATATGCATGTAACACTGGAGCTGCCAAAATTATAAAATAATTATTACTAGACATAAGAAATGAGATAGATGGCAACACAGTAACAGTGGGGGACTTCAATATTCCACTGATAGCACTGGACAGGTCATCAAGACAGAAAGGCAACAGAGAAACAATGGACTTAAATTATACCCTGGAACAAATGGACTTAACAGATATTTACAGAACATTCTACCCAACAATTGTAGAATATACATTCTTTTCATCAGCACATGGAATATTCTCCAAGATAGATCATATGATAGCTCACAAAACAAGTCTCAGTAAATTCAAGAAAATTGAAATTATATCAAGTACCTTGTCAGGCTACAGCAGAATAAAATTGGAAATTAACTCCAAAAGGAACCCTCAAAACCAGGCAAATATATGAAAATTGAATGATCTGTTCCCAAATAATCTTTGAGTCAACAATGAAATCAAGACGGAAATTTAAAATTTCTTTGAACTGAATGATAATCATGACACAACTTACCAAAACCTCTGGGACCCTACAAAAGTGGTGCTAAGAGGAAAGTCCACAGCATTAAATGCCTACACCAAAAATTATGAGAGAGTACAAATAGACAATTTAAGGTCACATCTCAAGGAACTAGAGAAACAAGAACAAACCAAACCCAAACCCAGCAGAAGAAAAGAAATAACAAAGATCAGAGCAGAATTAAATAAAATTGAAACAAAAAAAACCACAAAAGCTAAACGAAATAATAAGCTGGTTCTTTGAAAAAATGAACAAAATTGATAGACCATTAGTAAGATTAACCAAGAAAAGATGAGAGAAGATCAATCAGAACTGAAATTGCTCAATTAGAGCTGAAATGGGAGCTACTGCAAACAATACCACAGAAATACAAAAAAAATCATTGAAGGCTAGTATAAACACCTTTATGTGCACAAACTAGAAAATCTAGAGGAGATGGATAAATTTCTGGAAATATGCAACTCTCATAGATCAAGCCAGGAAGAAATAAAAACTCTGAACGAGCAGTGAGATTGAAATAGTGATAAAAACTTGCCAACAAAAAAAGTCCAGGACCAGATGGATTCACAGCTGAATTCCATTAGGCATTCAAAGAAGAATTAGTACCAACCTTACTGAAATTGTTCCAAAAGATAAAGAAAGAGGGAATCCTCCCTAAATCATTCTATGAAGCCACTGTCACCCTAATACAAAAAAAAAAAAGGAAAAAACATAACAAAAAAAGAAAACTACAAACCAATATCCCTGATAAACATAGATGCAAAAATCCTCAGCAAAATACTAGCTAACTGAATCCAATAGCATATCAAAAAGATAATACACCATTATCAAGTGTGCTTCATACCAGGAGTGCGGAGATGGTTTAACATATGCAAGTCAATAAATGTGAAACATCACATAAACAGAATTTAAAACAAAAGTCATATCATCATCTCAACAGATGCAAAGAAAGCATTTGACAAAATCCAGCATTGCTTTATGATTAAAACTCTCAGCAGCTGGCACAGTGGCTCACCCCTGTAATCTCAGCACTTTGTGAGGCCAAGGCAGGCGGATCATGAGGTCAAGAGATCAAAACCATCCTGGTTAACATGGTGAAATCCCATCTCTACAAAAAAAAAAAAAAAAAAAAAAATTAGCTGGGCATGGTGGCATGCACCTGTAGTCCCCACTACCCAGGAAGCTGAGGCAGGAGAATCGCTTGAACCCAGGAGGTGGATGTTCCAATGAACTAAGATCACTCCACTGCACTCAAGCCTGGTGACAAAGCAAGACTCCATCTCAAAAAAAAAAAAAAAAAAAAAACCCTCAGCAGAAACAGTATAGAAGGCACATACCTTAAGGTAATAAAAGCCATCTATGACAGACCCACAGCCAACACTACATTGAATAAAGAAAAGTTGAAACATTCCCCCTGAGAACTGGCACAAGACAAGGATGCCCACTTCTACCACAACTATTCAATAGTACTGGAAGTCCCAGCCAGAGCAATCAGACAAGAGAAAGAAATCAAGGGCATCTAAATCAGTAAAGAGAAAGTCAAGCTGTCACTGTTTGCCAGTGATATGATTATATGCTTAGAAAACACTAAAGACTCATTCAAAAAGCTCCTAGAGCTAATAAATGAATTCAGTAAAGTTTCAGGATACAAAATCAATGTATCATTGTACACAAATGAGTAGCACTGCTACACACCAACAATGACCAAGCTGAGAATCAAATCAAGAACTGAACCCTTTTGACAACAGCTGCAAAAAAAGAAAAAAGAAAAAGGAAAAGAAAAGAAAGAAATAATTAGGAATATACCTAACCAAGGAGGTGTAAGATCTCTACAAGAAAACTATAAAACACTGCTGAAAGAAATCATAGACAACACAAGCAAATGCTAAAACATTCTCTGCTCGTGGATAAGTAGAATCAATATTGTGAAAATGACCATATTGCCAAAAGCAATCTATAAATTCAATCCAATTCCCATCAAAATACTATCATCATTTTTCACAGAACTAGAAAAAAAAGTTCTAAAATTCATATGAAACCAAAAACGAACCGCATAACCAAAGCAATACTAAACAAAAAGAACACATCTGGAGGCATCACATTACCTGACTACAAACGATACTACAAGGCCATAGTTACTAAAACAGCATGAGACTGGTATAAAAATAGGCATGTAGACCAATGGTAAAGAATAGATAACCCAGAAATAAAGCCAAATAATAGAGAACCCAGAATTACAGCTAACTGATCTCCAGCAAAGCAAACAAAAACATAAAGTGGAGAAAGGACACCCTATTCAACAAATGATGCTGGAATAATTGGCAAGCCATGTGTAGAAGAATGACTCTGGATCCTCATCTCTCACCTTATACAAAAACCAACTCAACATAGATCAAAGACTTAAATCTAAGACCTAAAAATAAGAATAAAAATTCTAGAAGATAACATCAGAAAAACTCTCCTAGATATTGGCTTAGGCAAAAAGTTTATGACCAAGAACCCAAAAACAAATGCAAAAAAACAAAACTAAATAGTTGGGACCTAATTAAACTAAGAAACTTCTGCACAGCAAAAGAAATAATCAGCAGAGTAAACAAACAACCCATAGAGTGGGAGAAAATATTCACAAACTATGCATCTGACAAAGACTAATATCCAGAATCTACAAGGAACTCAAACAAATCAGCAAGAAATAATAATAATCCCATCAAGAAGTGGGCAAAGGACTGAAATAGGTAATTCTCGAAAGAAGATATACAAATGGTTACAAATGGCTAACAAACATATGAAAAAATGCTCAACATCACTGTCAGGGAAATGCAAATCAAAACCACAATGAGATACCACCTTACTCCTGCTAGTGTGGCCATAACTTAAAAATCAGAAAAATAATATCATATATGTTGGTGGGAATGTGGTGAAAAGGGAACACTTTTACTGCTGGTGGGAATGTAAACTAGTACAACCACTATGGAAAACAGTATGGAGATTCCTTAAAGAACTAAAAGTAGAGCTACTGTTTGATCCAGCAATCCCACTACTGGGTATCTACCCAGAGGAAAAGAAGTCATGATATGAAAAAGACGCTTGCACACATGTTTATAGCAGCACAATTCACGATTGCAAAAATATACACCAGTCTAAATGCCCATCAACCAATAAGTAGATAAAGAAAATGTGGTATATATTTACCATGGAATACAACTTAACCATAAAAAGGAACAAAATAGTGGCATTTTCAGTAACATCGATGGAGTTCTAGGCCATTATTCTAAGTGAACTAACTCAGGAATGGGAAACTGAACATCGTATGTTCTCACTTATAAGCAGGAACTAAGCTGTAAGGATACAAAGGAATAAAATGATATAATGGACTTTGGGGACTCAGGGGAAAGGGTGGGAGAGGCTGAAGGATAACAGACTACACACTGGGTAGTGTACACTGCTTGGATTCTGGGTGCATCATAATGTCAGAAATCATGACTAAATAATTTTCCATGCAACCAAATACCACCTGTTCCCCCAAAACTATTAAAATAAAACATTTTTAAGAATATTATCTTGTGATAATATTAATAAAATATTTAGTTATTTTCTGATTTAAAATTATATGGTCAGAAACATACTTCATATTTTTCAGTTATTTTAAATTTGTTAAGTGTCTTTTAATAACATAAGATGTGCTCTGTGTGACTATTCCACGTGCACTTGAAAAGCACGTTTACTATGCTGTTGTTGGATGGAGTGGTCCACTATCTTCAATACGGTTCAGCTGAATGGGGATGCTGTTTGCCTCTTCTTTATCCTTGCTGATTGTCTGCTGATGGTTCTATCAGTTATTAAGCCAGGCATGTTGAAATATTCAACTAGTATTATGGATTTGTCCTTTACTTTCTTCAATTTTTTCAGTTTTTCTTTTGTGCAATCTGAAGTTCTGTTGTTAGGTGTCTTCTTGATGAACTGACACTTCTGTCATTAGGTAATGTCCCTTGTAATCCCTGGTAATTGTCTTTGCTCTGAAATCTATTTTGTCTGATACTAATTGCCCAGCTTTCTTTTGATTTGTGTTTACATAGTGTATCTTTTTCATACTTTATTTTTTGCTTTATTGGGGGGGGTTAGGTTTAACAACTTTATTGAGATATAATTTGCACACCATACAACTTTTTGGTCTTTCCACTTAAACTATACAATTCAGTGGGATTTGTTGTTGTTGTTTTGGTTTGTTTTTTGAGATGGAGTCTCCCTCTGTCACCCAGGCTGGAGTGCAATGGCGCAACCTCAGCCTCTGGGGTTCATGCTATTCTCCTGTCTCAGCCTCCTGAGTAGCTGGGATTACAGGCACCTGCCACCACGGTGCCTTAGCTCATGCCTGTAATCCCAGCACTCTGGGAGACTGAGGCAGGTGGATCACCTGAGGTCAGGAGTTCAAGACCAGCCTGACCAACATGTTGAAACCCTGTCTCTACTACAAATTCAGTGGGTTTTTAGGATATTCAGTTGTACAACCATCACCACAATCAACTTCAGGACATTTTCATCTCAAAAAGAAACATCATACCCTTTAGCACTCATCACCTTATCCTCACCCCCACCATTCCTAAGCAGCAACCACTAACCAACTTCCTGTCCCTATAGATTTACCTATTCTGGACTCTGAACCTGTGGGTTTTGACATTAACTCTAGGTAGTCAGTGTCAGAATTAAATTGAATGCTGGACACCTCGTTGGTATCCAGAGGGTTGGATAATTGGTTGCTGGTGTGAAAACAAAAACATGTATTTGGTGCCAGAAGTGTTAGGAGTAAAAGTAATTCATCATATTACATCTACATATGATGCATACATTGGAAACCCCAACAGATATTATAATTGTTGATTTCAACCATCAAATCATAATCATTTTTAAAACTCAAGAGACTAGTCTTATATTTCCTTATATAATTACCATTTCTGATGTTTAATGTTTTTGTCTGGTCACACATCTCTTTTGTCTGAAAAACTTTAGCAGTTCTTTTAGAACAGACCTCCTACCAATAGATTTTCTTTCTTTTCCTTAATTTGGGAATATCTTGATTTCACCTTCATTCCTGGAAGACATTGTCCCTGGATACAGAATTCTGGCTGACAATTCCTCTGTTTCAGCACTTCCTTCTGGTCTTCATGATTTCTAATGAGAAATCAGCATCCATTTGAATCCTTGTTTTCCTAATAAGTAATGCATTATTTTACTATGGCTGTTCTCAAGACTTTTTTTTGCCTAGTTTTCAGTAGTTCGATCCTGATGTATCTTGACTTGGATTTATTTGGATTTATCCTGTTTGGGGGTGCCGAGGTTCTTGAATCTGTAGGTTTAAGTGTTTTTGCTAGATTTGGAAAGTTCTTTGCCATTATTTCTTTAAATATTTCTTCTGTACTCATTCTTTCTCATCTCCTCCTAATATTCCAATAATACAAATGCTAAGCCTTTTGGTAGTAATCCAAAATTCTCTGGTTCTGTTCATTTTTTTCAGTTTTCTTTCTCTGTTGTTCAATTTGATAATTTTGTTGGTATGTCTTCGAGTTAGCTGACTCATTCCTCTTTTATCTTTGTTGTGTTTTTGAACCTGTCAACTAAAAATACAATTCAAAACCCTGCAACCAACTGGATGGACTCCCTCTCTCAGCCAAAGGCATTCCAAAAAATCCTGAAAATATAGTTCAGGCCATGATGTGAAGGGGGGTAGGGCGGAGGGGGGAACATGCCTCATTATACTCTCCTCCCTTTGAAGTTTCAGCATTAACAATAAAATAGAGCTTTTTTTTTTTTTGAGATGGAGTTTCACACTTGTTGCCCAGGCTCGAGTGCAATGGCGCAATCTCAGCTCACTGCAAGCTCCGCCTCCTCACCTCCTGGGTTCAAGTGATACTCCTGCCTCAGCCTCCCAAGTAACTGGAATTACAGGCGCCTGCCACCACAGTGGGCTAATTTTTGCATTTTTAGTAGAGATGGGGTTTTTCCATGTTGACCAGGCTGGTCTTAAATTCCTGACCTCAGGTGATCTGTCTCTGTCTGCCTCTCAAAGTGCTGGGATTACAGGCATGAGCCACCATGCCAAGCCAAAACAGAGACCTTAAGAATAACAAAATAGGCTCTTTGTTTTTTTTTGTTTTTTTTTGTTTTTTTTTTTTTTGAGGCAGAGTCTTGCTCTGTCGCCCAGGTTGGAGTGCAGTGCAGTGGCCGGATCTCAGCTCACTGCAAGCTCCGCCTCCCGGGTTCCCACCATTCTCCTGCCTCAGCCTCCCAAGTAGCTGGGACTAGAGGCGCCCGCCACCTCGCCCGGCTAGTTTTTTGTATTTTTAGTAGAGACGGGGTTTCACTGTGTTCGCCAGGATGGTCTCGATCTCCTGACCTTGTGATCCGCCCGTCTCGGCCTCCCAAAGTGCTGGGATTACAGGCTTGAGCCACCGCTCCCGGCCAAAATAGGCTCTTTGTACCAGTAAGATACCAAATTCCACATCACATGACATAGCAGGCCATGAAACAAATCAAAATACATTTTACTCCAAAAATCGAAATCTATTTCTTCAATGTAGTTTGAAGTGGCCCTGTAAACTGTCACTTGCAAAGACAAGAAACAGCTTTATGAGGCCATTTCATTCCTTTACTTTCTGTACCAAGTCCCCTTCCCTTTCCAGTCTTTTTTTGATCCAGAGAGATTTAACTAAGAGCCTGACAATTTTTAAAGTCTGATGATCTGTTGTCTCTGAAGCCTGCTATCTGGAGGCTTCATCTACATAACAAGAATCTTGGCTTCCACAACCCACCCTACCTTAAAATCAAACATTTATTTCTGCTGACTTCAACTCTTTAGGCTCTTTCAACCAATTGCCAATCAGGAAATCTTTGAATCTACCTGTGACCTGGAAGCCTCCCACCCCGCTTTGAGATGTCCCACCTTTCTGGGCTGAACCAACAGAAACCTTATGTGTATTGAGTTACGTCTTTACCTGTAATTTCTGTCTCCCTAAAATGTACCAAATCAAGCTGTAACCCAACCACCTTGGGCACATGTTCTCAGGATCTCCTGAGGCTGTGTCATGGGCCATGGTCCCTCACATTTGGCACAGAATAAACCTAATATTTTACAGAGTTTGGGTCTTTTTGTCGACAAACCCATCCAGTGAGAATCTGTTCCATTCATTGAAGTTTTAGCTCCAATTTCCACTTAGTTTTCTTGATGTCTTCTCTCTTTGCTGAGAATGTCCTGGCACACATTTAGCCTGATATTTTATGATTCTTAGAAAATGGAAAACGTATGTTAATTGAGGTGTAAGTTAAAATCTCAATGACGAAGCACACTAGAACCTTCTTACACAGGTAAAAACCCAATTATCTAATCAGCTTTTCTGAGGAGGAGAATCTGCTCCACACAGTAATTCAGCACCCAGGCTCTTCCCCACTCCTGGTTCCCCCATTCTGTTTGGACTAAGGGTAACCCAAAGGTCACAAACAAGGTAACAGCTGGGAAATAGCAGCCTTGGGAGGTTTTATGCAGGGCTTTCCCTTCTCTCCTATGGCAACAGCTGAGGTATGAAACAATAACTGATATTTAGGATGATGACCCTGAAATAATAAAAGGTCTTAAGTCATCAAAAAGTTAAACCATTAAAGATTATCAAGTGTACTAATGAATGTACTTGCATTTTAACTATGTATTCCATATTAAAGTTTCCAAATCTTTCATTTAAGAAGAAAATTCAATTAATGAGAGCACCTGTCTCTGAGTCATCTCATTAACCAGAGTTTTACTTTATCCAAGTATGAGTGAGCACTGACAGACAAGCACATCCACAGTATGGTTGCTGTTACATAATAGTACACACTCTCAGTTGCACACATTAGCTCTGAAACCACAGAAGTCAAACCACAGTGGAAAATGCAGCTACCCTGGAGAGAAATGGCAAGATAATCTTCTGCAAGGCTTCCTATTCGAGTGTGCACTCTATGGTGGCCTATATTTCTACTACTTCTTCAAGCCCACACAATTAAGGAAAAGTTATTATTTATGCAAATATATATATGTGTGTGTGTGTTCATATGCTGATGAGAACATATGGTGTATTAAATAGTGTCTGCAATACTATGCTTTGTAGAAAACAATTCGGAATCCTGGCAGTTAGAGCTTGAGAATAAACAGCTTGGCTCTATATTCCATCTCACAGGAAGGTTTAAGTATTATTGAGATAATTTAAATATTTCATATAACTTAAGGTTTTGCGGCCGGCTGCAGTGGCTCATGCCTGTAATCCCAGCACTTTGGGAGGCCGAGCGGCCGCATCACTTGAGGTCAGGAGTTCGAGACTAGCCTGGCCAACATCGTGAAACCCCGTCTCTACCAAAAATACAAAAATTAGCTGGGCGTGGTGGCACACTCCTGTAGTCCCAGCTACTCAGGAGGCTGAGGCAGGAGAATCGCTTGAACCCAGGAGGCAGAGGTTGCAGTGAGCTGAGATCACGCCACTGCACTCCAGCCTGGGTGACAGAGTGAGATTCTGTCTCAAAAAAAAAAAAAAAAAAAAAGATTTTGTTCCTTTTCTATATACAAATAAATCTCTGAGAATTCTGAAAATCTTCAACTCATTTTTAGAAAATTACTTAGGTTGGGAAGCAAACATCACTTATAAAAATAATCTGTTAAACATTCATTTCTGTATATATTATGCTTTCCACATATTATGCATATACAGTCAGTCTGTGTATCCATGGGTTCTGCATCTGTGGATTCAACCAATCATAGGCCAAGATATTTTAAGGTGATCAACAATAAAAAAAACAAGTTAAAAAACAATAAACAACTATTTACATAGCATTTACATTGTTTGAGATATCATAATAGAGATTTAAAGGACACAGGAGGATTCGCATCGTTTATATGCAAATATAACGCCATTTCGTAGGAGAGACTTGGTATCCTCAGGCGTCCTGGTACCAAGCCCTATGGGTGCTCAGGAATAACTGGATTCAATATATATTCCAGTATTCTCAGAACTAGGATGTGGAAAGTCTACTGGATTTTATTCAGTCCTGAAGCAAGCACCTCACAAGAGGAGATTATTTTTTCCACACTACTGCAGTTGAGAATATTTCCTCCCAGGAGGCTTCTGTGACTAACAAATACAGTAAAGTCAATCACTGATAGAAGTGATAAGGATATTGTGTGTGGTGGTGACACATGAATGTCATGGCAGCAATATCGGTTGATAGCCCCTTCTGATAAGAACAGCCAAAAAACCCCAATTATTGTAATGAGCACAAAAACCCACTACTGTTCGCTTTCTTTCCCCTTGGGAACACTGACTCGCAGTGGACTCACCCCCACCGTGTCCAGCGGGTCCTTTCCTGCCATTCCTCCTCCTCTGTCCCCAGCTCCTCCTCTCCTTGTTGAACTTTCTCCTCCTGGCCCTGGATTCTGTCTCTCACATTCTATCAGGCTCTGCCACTCTCCTTCTCCATCTTTACTTCACCTCAAGGAATCAACCAAATAGTTGATCTTGTAAAGTTGCTCATTTAAACACTATTTTCCTCTAAAAACCTATATTTTTTTCAAAGTCTTCTGAGCCCTCAATTGATTTCCTCAGTAGAAAAATAAATGTAGGCCAGGTGCAGTGGACTCACGCCTGTAATCCCAGGACTTTAGGAGGCCAAGGCGGGCAGATCACCTGAGGTCAGGTGTTCAAGACCAGCCTGGCCAACACGGTGAAACCCTGCCTCTACTAAAAATACAAAAGTAGCTAGACATGATAGCGTGCCTGTAGTCCCAGCTACTCAGGAGGCTGAGGCAGGAGAATCACTTGAACCTGGGAAGTGTAGGCTGCAGTGAAGCGAGATCACGCCACCGCACTCCAGTTTGGGCGACAGAGTGAGACTACGTTTCAAAAAAAAAAAAAAGAGAGAGAAAGAAAAATAAATGAGAAAGGCTTTCCACTGTTTCTTAGGAGATGCATTGCCAAATATTTTTCTAAGCCCATGGCAATATTTTTTCTTTCTCTTTTTCAAAGAGGTGGAAATAGCTGCAGATAAACCACTTCCACAACTCAAGTGGTTTGACTTGAAAATGTGAGCTGGATAAATGACCTATTTTTTCTTGTCGTACTAGTAGTTATTTTATGTAGACAATCTTATTTAAATACCTACATATAAGTAAAAAAAGAAAGTAGTTTTAGCATTTTGGGAGAGGAGGTGCTTTTAAGATATTAAATAATTTTAGTCATTACTTTCACTGACTTTGAACACAGCTTCCCTAGACATGAGCAGGCATGCTTGTCTTCTAACGGAGGCCTGAACAGTCTGCCTTGAGCATCAGGACTTGATGTTGCCTCAGAACATGTTCAGCTGATAACACAGAGGTCACACTGGCCTTCTCTAGAAAGCTTTGCTTTCCTTCCCAGGTGATCGCACCATCCAGGCAGCTTGCTCACTGCAATCCTGAGGCCAGCCACTCGGTGGAAATGGACAGTTCCCAAAGAGCCAGAAAGTTAGGGCTGGGAGAACTTAGTCCAGTAGCTTTCCCTAAACCAGTTGTTTAAGGAGTATTGCTCTTTGTAAATGTTAGGAAAAAAGTGCTGTTCCTCTCCCTGTCCACAGCCCCCTGGAGCACCCTGAGAGCCCTGGAGCTCCAACAGCCCAGAGCGGAAACACTGAGAAACAGTTCCGCTCCCGCTGGTGAAAGGTGAAGCCCGGGGAAGCCAGCCAGGCTGCCAGGGAGTGGCATGGCAGGATCCAGAACCCTAGGATTCCGACCATGGCCCACAGTACTTCCCTTTAGACAAGGCCACCTTTAATTTCCCTTGAGCACTCATTTGTTCATGTACTGCATTTATTTTGCTATTGCACCTAAAACATAGATGTGTACAAATTGACAAACTGTTTTTCCAAAGGCTCATTTTAACACCTATTCTGACTTAGCACTTAAAACTCAGAATGTTCCCATTTCTAGGGAATGTCTAGACTTTAAGAAATCATCATTTGATTTTAAGGCAATGTATGGGTCAATGAAGCCCAGCAGACATTCATTATAGACATTATAGACATTCATTATATCTATTATAGAACTTATGCCTCCTCCACTGATACAGAGTACAACAAAACAAAGTTACTCAAGCTTCAATTTTTGAAAGGTTACATTTCAAAAGTTCCCTAGTATGTCAGTGGGTTATGTACATCTCTCTGTAGGAATATGTGTACTAACATGTAGAAAACAGGGTCCAGGCTGGGCGTGGTGGTTCATGCCTATAATCCCAGTGCTTCGGGAGGTCGAGGTAGGTGGATCACCTGAGGTCAAGATCAGCCTGGCCAACATGGCAAAAGCCCATCTCTACCAAAAATACAAAAATTAGCCAGGTGTGGTGGCGGACACCCATAATCCCAGCTATTTGGGAAGCTGAGGCATGAGAATTGCTTGAACCTGGAAAGCGGGGTTGGAGTAAGCTGCGATTGCACTACTGCACTCCACCCTGAGGGACAGGGCAATACTCTGTCACAAAAAAAAAAAAAAAGAAAGAAGGAAAGAAAAGAAAGAAAGAAAGAAAAAGAGAAAGAAGAAAGAAGAAAGAAAGAAGAAAGAAAGAAAGAAAAAGAAAGAAAGAAAGAAAAAGAAAGAAAGAAAGAAAGAAAGAAAGAAAGAAAGAAAGAGAAAGAAAGAAAAGAAAGAACAAAAAAAGAAAATGGGGTCTAAGCTCCAAAAGCATATTCATCTTCTAATGCACAAGTGTACTTCTACTTCCTGCTCTGAGGCTTTGCAGAACATACATCCTTAGAACTCATCATCCTGGACATGTTCACATTTTTTAAAAGATCACAGACAGCCATGAAAGGTTTGTGCATAAAATTTATTTAATTTCAACTGAACAAAACCCAGAGAGTAGGAAACTGCAGTAAGTGGAACAGTGTTTGACTATTGCAATGAAGTCTGTGATGAAAACTAGAAGTATGCGGAACCATTTTGAAATCTGCACAATCAGAAGTTCTGCCTCTGGGATAGGGTCACCTGGTGAAAGGCAAGGGATGTCCTCCAGGATACATTGTTCTAGTAAGATGCAGGAAAGGGGGGGATTTCATCTTCCAAAGAGTTGTCGGTGGGAGTTCACAAAGGCCCCTGGAAATAAGCTCAGGGTATCCACTAAAGGAGGTGCAGCCCCTTTCACATGCTTTTCCTTCCTCTTCCTTCCTTCCTGCATGCCCTGCTTCCCTTACTTCCAGTCTCAGGTTCTTTAAAAAACATAAAATTATATAAGAAAGTATAATAGTATTATTGAGTTTGTAACATATACAGAGGTAATAAGTATAACAATAATAGCACAAAAACAAGTGAAGAGGACCGAGAGCTATAAAGAAGAAATTTGTTTATATCTCACTGGACGTAAGTTAGTATAAACTTAAGTAGATTCTGATAAACTGAGAAGGAGATTGTGTGCCCTCAAGCATTCACTATGGAAATAAGTAAAAATAATAATATAGTTAAAAATAATTTAAGAAATTAAGTTGTTAAACTAGAAAATACTTAATGCGAAAGAAAGCAATGAAGAAGAAGCAAAGCCACAAAAAGACATGAGACATACGGAAAACAAAAATTAAAATTGCAGATACAAATCCAGCCATATCAATAGTAACACTAAAAATGAATGAATTAAACAATCCAATCAAAAGAAACTAAAAATTATCCAACTATATGCTATCTATAGGAGACAAACTTTAGATTCAAACATATAAATACACTAAAAGAAAAAGGTATCATACAATTAGCCACAGTAAGAGCAAGAATAGTTATGTTAATATCAAACAAAATAGACTTTAAATCAAACAGACAAAAAGTACTAAAGATAAAAAGCAATATTTTACAATGATAATAGTGTTTTTTTTTTTTTTTTTTTGAGACGGAGTCTCGCTCTGTCGCCCGGGCTGGAGTGCTGTGGCCGGATCTCAGCTCACTGCAAGCTCCGCCTCCCGGGTTTACACTATTCTCCTGCCTCAGCCTCCCGAGTAGCTGGGACTACAGGCGCCCACCACCTCGCCTGGCTAGTTTTTTTTGTATTTTTTTAATAGAGACGGGGTTTCACCATGTTAGCCAGGATGGTCTCGATCTCCTGACCTCGTGATCCGCCTGTCTCGGCCTCCCAAAGTGCTGGGATTACAGGCTTGAGCCACCACGCCCGGCCGATAATAGTGTATTTTACAGTGATTACAATACCAATCCATCAGGAAGATATAACAATTACAAATATGTATGCACCTAACAACAGAGTTCCAAAATACAAGAAGCAAAAAATGACAGAACTAAAGGAATAAATAAATAATTTAACAATAAAAGTTTCAGATTTTGAAACTGCCTTTGTAAATTTTAACAGTGAGAAAATTATAACAGTGAAAGAGATCTGATCTAACCAACTCCATCTTGACTTTAATCTCCAAATTGCCCTGGGTCATTATTGGGCATGGACCAAGCTAACTTTGGGAGAAATGATTCTAGTTTATAGTTTAGATGATAATAGCCCTGCCCCCCAAAATTAAACTGCCTTTGTAAAACTAATGAAAGACTACCAGGTTAGGAGAATTTGAGGGGCCTGAATTCTGCTAATACACAGGTGTAAAGATTATCACTTATTTTTTACAGAGGTCACAAGATTTGCAACTTCCCCAATTACTATAAATAACTTGACTATTGTAGACTCTAACATTGGAGATGACTTTCCAGGCTTTTGCATTTCTGACAACCAGATGGCCCTACTTGAACCTGTACCTCTTGAATTCTTGGTTCAACTCGTCCTGTGGCCCCTACCCAGAAGCTGACTTAGTACACAAGGAACATTTAGTTTCTTAGTACACAAACTCCTGCCCACCAAACTATCCTTGAAAAGCCCTAGCCTCCAAATTTTTGTGAGGCTGATTTGAGTAATAATATAACTCCAGTCTCTTGTTTAGCCAGTTCCATGTGTATTAAACTCTTTCTCTACTGCAATTTTCCTGTCCTCATAAATCGGCTCTATCTGGAAAGCAGGCAAAATGAACGTGTCAGAAACTTACAAATCCAATGCCCCGTTTTCTTTCTTCTCTCTCTTTTTTTTTTTCTTTTTTGAGTCTCACTCTGTCACCCAGACTGGAGTGCAGTGACATGATCTTGTCTCACTGGAAACTCCGCCTCCAGGGTTCAAGCAATTCTCCTGCCTCAGCCTCCCAAGTAGCTGGGATTACAGGCGCATGCTGCCACACCTGGCTAATTTTTGTATTTTTGGTAGAGACAGGATTTCTCCATGTTCGCCAGGCTGGTGTCGAACCCCTGACCTCAAGTGATCTGCTGGTCTCGGCCTCCCAAAGTGCTGGGATTATAGGCGTGAGCCACCACGCCCGGCCAATGCCCCATTTTCAATAATGGATAGAACAACTAAGAGTAAGATCAACAAGGAAATAAAAGACTTGAACGACACTATAATAAGATATAAAAAACACCTGTATTAGTCCATTCTCACACTGCTAAGAAGAAATAGCCGCAGCTGGGTAATTTATAAAGGAAAGAGGTTTAATTGACTCACAGTTCAGCATGGCTGGGGAGGCCTCATGAAACTTACAATCATGGCAGAAGGCAAAGGAGAACCAAGGCACCTTCTTCATAGTGTGGAAGGACAGTGTGAGTGCAAGCAGAGGAAATGCCAGATGATTATGAAACCATCAGACCTCGTGAGACTCACTATCATGAACACAGCATAGGGAAAAATCACCCTCATGATCCAATTACCTCCACCTGGTCCCACCCTTGACACATGGGGATTACGGGGATTACAATTCAAGATGAGATTTTGGGTGGGGACACAGCCAAACCATATCAACATCTCTCGAACAGTTTACCCAACAACAGCAGAATAGATGTTAATATTTTTAAGTGCACATAAGACATGCTCCCAATGCAAATCTAAACCACAAGGAGATACAATGTCACACTTGCCAGAATGTCTATATTTAAAAGAAGAGATCATAAGGAGTATTCGTGATGATATGGAGAAACTGGAAGCTTCATGCATTGCTGGTAGGGATATAAAATGGTGCAGCTGCTTTGGAAAACAATTTAGCAATTCTTCAAAATACTAAACATAGAGTTATTATATTACCCAGAAGCTCCACTTTTATGTACTCAAGAGAAAATAAAGTATATTATACATCTACACAAACATTGCATATGAATGTGCTTAGCAGTGTTATTCACAACAGCAAAAAAAAAGTGGAAACAATCCAAATGTCCATCAACCAATGAGTGGATCAAGTGTGGTCAATCCCTACAATGGAATATTGTTAGGAAACAAAAATGAACGAAGTACTGACAAGTGCTACAACACAGATGAATCTTGAAAACGTTGTGCTAAGTGAAAGAAGCCAGTCACAAAAGGCCACATAGTGTATCATTCCGTTTATATGTAATGTCCAGAAGAGGCAACTCTAAAAAGACAGGAAGTGGTTGCCAGACAGGGAGCTGAGAGGAAGGCGGAGCACAGGGAGTCACTGCCGATGGGTACAAGGTTTCTTTTTGGGGTGAATTTTTCAAAATGTACTGTGGTAATTGTTTTACAGCACTTGAAGTTCATAAAATTTAAGTTGCCTTCTTTTCAAAAGTGAATACAAAAGTATATAAAATTACCTGTGAATGAGGAACAAATCCCAACAAATCACAAATTTTAAAAATCTGACAAATACCACAAACATCACAAAATCCAAAAAACTAAGATATCCGTAACTGCCTGGCATGCCTTTTTGATACATGTGTGCTACATTAAACAGCAAACGTTCTCATATCACCTTTCCATAGGACAATGCTTTTAAAAATATCTTTCAACAGAGATAAAAAATCAGTTTACTCTGTTGATCAAAAGTGATTTTTAATTATTGAGAGGTTTTAAGGGTTTCATCAATCTTTACAATCCCTTTTTTAAAATGTCATGGAAGTGTTAGAATTGTCACATTTCTGGAAATCTTTTTCAAGTTCTTTTTTCACATATGAGTTTAGAGGACATTTCACACTTTCAGTGACTAAGAACATTTAGTGATATACATGTTCTTTCAATGACATTCATTATCCAATTTTTCATTAATGTCATCATAATGGCATATTACAGTTTTATGTTATTTACTTCAATATTTTGTGTCCAATCAGTAATAATTTGAATATTTTTACCATGTATTTGCATGGTGTCTTCCCTTCAGTAACTGCACTGTCAAATCATGGAAGAGCTCCTCACCATCTCTGGACAACATGGAATTTACGAACTACTGTTTTGATATAATTTGAAAGATAGTTTGTCACAATTATTTTTTTTTTTTTTTTTTTTTTTTTGAGACGGAGTCTTGCTCTGTCGCCCAGGCTGGAGTGCAGTGGCCAGATCTCAGCTCACTGCAAGCTCCGTCTCCCAGGTTCACACCATTCTCCTGCCTCAGCCTCCCAAGTAGCTGGGACTACAGGCGCCCGCCACCTCGCCCGGCTAATTTTTTGTATTTTTTAGTAGAGACGGGGTTTCACCATGTTAGCCAGGATGGTCTCGATCTCCTGACCTCGTGATCCGCCTGTCTCGGCTTCCCAAAGTGCTGGGATTACAGGCTTGAGCCACCGCGCCCGGCCCACAATTAGTTTTTTTTTTTGAGATAGGGTCTTACTCTGTCACCCAGGCTGGAGTCCAGTGGTGCAATCTCAGTTCACTGCAGCCTCGACCTCCCTGGCTCAAGCAATCCTCCTGCCTCAGTCTCCTGAGTAGCTGGGACCACAGGCATGTACTACCATGCCCAGCTAATCTTTGCTTTTTCTTTGTAGAGACAGGGTTTCACCATATTGTTGCCCAGAATGGTCTCAAACTCCTGAGCTCAAATGATCCTCCTGCATCAGTCTCCTCAATAGCTAGGACTACAGGCACAAGCCAAGATGACTAGCTAATTTTTATACTTTTTGTAGAGACAGGACCTTACCATGTTGCCCAGGCTGGTCTCAAACTCCTGAGTTCAAGCGATCTGCCCGCCTTGGCCTCCCTAAGTGCTGGGATTACAGGTGTGAGCCACCACACCTGCCTACAATTCAGTTTTAATGTCCAGATGATTTCTAATGTTGGATCACTCATTTTATCATGCAGATATCTAAAAGCAGAGCTAAATAAAGAGCTCATCATGTGAGTTAAAGCTTGTGTGTTATTCCTGGGCAGCACAGTCTGTGGTATACTAAGAATTGTCGTTTATCTAATCTCATAATTCCCTTGTGAACGAAATGAAAACGCAGGTTTTCGTGAAAATCCTTTTCAATGTAAACTCTTACGGCTTCCACCGTGAGGCTCCTCTGAGTGGTAGTAGAGTCAAGACCAGAAATCCACGGTTTCTGATTCTGTGTCTCATGTTCTTACCACAATACCACTAATAGGGATATGAGAAAAAAGCTACCAGGTCATAAAAATACATCACAGTAGCTTAGGGGGCGAGAACTTTGAGAAGGAAGTGACATATGAATTAGGTTTTGAAAGGGGAACAGACATTCATCAGAAACTGAACAATCATCCGAGAAATATTCTCTCTTCTCCTCACTCTCAACATTTAGTTAAGACACTAAGTGCTGTGAATCTTACCTTCTTAATAAAAATAGTATTTACTGAGTAGTGGTGACTTGCCAGGAACAATACTAAGCTCTCTGCAGGCACTATTTAATTTAAGACCAGGGCAGCCCTGTAAGGGAAGGAAGCATTTAACCCCCTTTGCAGATGAGAAAACTGAGAATATTGATATTAAATAACTTGCCCAACATCACTCAGCCAAGTTGCCCATCCAGGCTTCTAACCACTGTAGTGGAGTTGCATGATTTATATTCAATTACTCTGCTTTTCCACTTTCCTGAATGCACCTGTTGCCCCCACAGCACCTCCCTGCTGGTAGGGGACCCCTCCCCTGTCTAGGGTGGCCTGTGCTCATCCCTCATGATTCTGCAAGGGCCGCCAATCATGGGCAGACCCCATCAGCCCATCAGTTTTTCAGGTCCCAATGTTCAAATATCGCATTGAACATCCCCTCCCTGAAGGTTGGCTCACACCTTTGCATCCCCATGCGGAGCACACAGGCATTCTCCCAGCCAGGTTTGCACGTGGACACTGCAGGCAGCACCCCCTATTTAGCACATGCTGGAGAGCCAAGTGCTTCCATGGTCCCCACTCCTAGGGGTCACAGATTGGGCTCCCCAGGAAATGGACTCTGATCCCCACAGATTGAGTTTCCTGCCAGGAGTTTATCAAAAGTGCCCCAGAAATCAATGCCTGCTGGAAGCTAGAATAGCAAGAGGAACTTGCCAGGCAAGCTCTCAGGGAGCTTTGGAGCCAGAATGGACTCAGCCTGAGAGGGCCGGGCCTCTTACCCTGAGGCAGAACGGTTGTTGGATGGAGTCCCATGGGAGGGCCTGGCCTTGGTGGCATAGGTCTCTACAGCGGAGGCCATCCCTGGAGAGGCCATGAGAATGCCCACAGCAGCCAACAAAGCCCTTCGCTGAAAGGGATGTGGTGGCACATCACAGGATGGGGCCACCTCTGCATCTGTGGGCAGCGAGGACAGAAGAAATCAGTCAACTGCTTGTTGAAATGTACGGAGTGTTAATTTGCATAAGCAGTTCTAATTTAGAAATTAGGCTAAGAAATTCCGTTTCCAAGCCTGCAGTTTAACTCCAGGAACACACTTTCTGCCAGAACTTACTATGAAGAGGTTTAGGTTTGTAGGAACAAATGGCTTTCTTCTTTCTTTCCCTTCCTTCCTCCTTCCATTCTTCCCTTCCTCCATTCCTTTTCCCTTCCCTTTCTTCCCTCCTCCTTCCCTCCCTCCCTACCTTCCTTCCTTCCTCTCTCTTTCTAGTGTGATAGATATTTTATTGGAAATGTATGTTAAATAAGTTGGGGTAGATCAAATAAATGAGCCCCGCAACAAATCATGACAAATAAAAATAGTGGAGAATGTCTTCCATATATACCTAACCTCTATAAGTGTAATTAATATATAATTAATATATTTACACATAATAGTGTATGTTAAAATGTAGAGAGAAAACTAGAGGGAAACGTGAAGTTCCATCACTTACCTGCAGGGGGAGCACCGCCCCTTGGTGGAGCAATGCCTGCAGCAGAGATGAACCCAGGGGAGCTGCTAGAAAAGGCATGGCGCTGGGGCAGTAGGGGTGCTGGGGCAGGAGAGGCGCATGGGCAGGAGGGGCGCTGGAACAGGAGGGGCGGGGAGTAAAAGCGAGGGAAGGACCACAAAGGCAAATGCAAAGTAAAAGAAGCAGGAACGGGGTCGAGGCATCTGAGACGAATGCCCAGCGCATCAAAAATGTGGAGGAGACTCCCCAGCACAGCTGGAAGTGTGGCTTTCAGGAGCTGCTGTGATACTTTTGCTATGGGGAAAAAGAGTGTTAAATGTTTAGTGCAACTGCTTCCTCTTCTATCAGAAGAGCAAATCCAGAGAGAAGCTCTGTACCTTAAGGCCGTATTCCAAATCTGTAACTGCCTGCAAGAACGGCCAGACATGATGCAAAAAGCTAACCATTTCTGCAAACCTCGAATTCTTGGAGCTTTCAGGGGCAGTTCCTTCACCTCTTACCCTCTTCCACTTTGGCCACTTTCCACTACAAGACAACGGAGAGGACGATGCACTGCTTGTACCTTTATCTAGAGAAGAGTGAATGAACTCTATTATATGCCTGAAAAAAATATTTTCCCAAATCGGATGCTAAGAAATCTGTTGTGAACAGTGCTGACAGTAAGGAGATCAGCACGCCTCGCCTTGCACATCCGCACCTGATGCAGCACCTTCCGTGCATCACCCTGGGCATTTTTTGAAATATTGGTAACATTTCTCCCATGACAGGAATGTGCAGGGAGAAAATGAAACAGGTGATGATGACCTGGCATACCCTGGGAACGGAGACAAGTGGCTTTCTCTAACCTGGGCCTTGAGACAGGGGAAAAAGATGAGGAGTTTCCCAGGTTGGGTTAGATGAGGACGATGGATGGAAAGGCAAAGCGGATAGAGGAAGGTGGGGCATCCCAGGCCCCAGCGACGTGTGCAAGGACCTGTCGCAGCACAGGGCGTCTTCAGGACCCCAAGGTGCAATTCGATGTGGCTGGAGAATATTGTTCTATCAAAATTTAAAACTTAAGTCAGATAAAAAAGATCAAAAGACACATACCACATGGACTGAGAAGGATGGGGGAACAATGTTCAGTGCTTTAAGTGAAAAGGGAACTTATTCATTAAAAATCTTCCTTTCAGAAAGCTACTAGTGCTTTAGAAAGCACAAAGGATTTCAAACAAAGTATGATTAAGATACATATCCAATAGTCTTGGATATGTAAGATACATATCCAATGAAACATGCCAAAGCTGGTTTTTAAAGAAAATACAGGGCTGGGTGCGGTGGCTCATGCCTGTAATCTCAGCACTTTGGGAGGCTGGGGGTGGGGGGGTGGCGGATCACCTTAGGTCAGGAGTTGAAGATCAGCCTGTCCAACATGGTGAAATCCTGTGTCTACTAAAAATACAAAAAATTAACTGGTCTTGGTGAAACACACCTGTGATCCTAGCTACTTGGGAGGCTGAGGCAGGAGAATCGCTTGAACCCAAGAGGCAGTTGCAGTGAGCTGAGATGGTACCACCGCACTCCAGCCTGAGCAAGAGAGTGACTCAGTCTCAAAAAGAAAGAAAAAAATACAAGTGTCTGAAAATTAAACATTTATGGAAAAAAGTTTCATCATCAAATCTGATGATTCTATAAACTACCAAAAGCAAACCTCCAGCGAAAACTGCAGAATGACTGGCCTCTGCATGCCACCGTCCATGCTCCTCCACGCTCCTGCCTCGACCCGGCCCACTAAGCTCAGGCCCTCTCCTGTTCCCCAGTTCTTGGGAAGCAGGTCTGGTGTGCAGAGGGCAAACCTTGCCCAATGCAGCTGTTACACTAGCAGGCAGAGACATGGCCAAGCACAGCGTGTGCTAGAAGCAGGGTAGGAGTTAGGAACTCGCCCCTCGTCCCTGGTCTGTAGCAGAGCACACGTTGCCACAGGCAGGGCCACAACACAAAGTCCAATGACACATGCGGGGGGCAGCTCGATCTTACCTTGTTTGGGGGTTCATTTTCTAAGGGCAGCAAGATTCATTTTTGAAAACATGTATCAGGGCATACATTTCACATTCAAAAACACTGTCCCTCCTACCTCAGAGGCCTTGCTGTTTCCTTCTGTCTGCCACTCTTATTTACCCAGTGCACACCCAGGTTTCCTTGAACCTGTGGACACTTTTCCGATCTGACTTCCTTGCGGAAACTTTGTCAGCCTGGAGGTCCTCTGGACAAGTCTCTTGGCTGATCTTGTCATCTTGGTCTTCTTGCTAAACATAGAGATTTCTTTTGAAATTGCCTTTGAGGTTACTGATTTTGAGTCATCCCATTATTTAGCCCTGCTACTGAATTATCTTAGGCCAATAATTTTTAAGTCAAAGATCGTTTTAATTATAACCTCTTTCATGCAGCCTCTTTTAGGTTCAAATGTTACCTCAAATCTCGGAGTGGCATAATCAGGTTTGTCTGAATCCATTCAGGTTCTTAAAGTACCTTGGACTGGATAATTTATAAAGAATGGAAGTGTAGTACTCACAGCTCAGATAGCTGGAAGTCCAAGGTCAAGGCACCGGCGGGTTCAGCATCTAGGAGGGCCTGTTTCCTCATCAGCAACACCTCCTCACTGTGTCCTCACATGCTGGAAGGGGCAAAGCAGCTCTCCAGGGCCTCCTATAAGGGCACTAGTGACCTCATCAACTTCCAGAGGCCCCACCTAATTCCATCCTATGTGGGATTAGGTTTCGACATACACATTTGGGGGACACATTCAGTGCTTCACAGGTTTTTGTTCTTGAATTACCGTGTTCCCTAATTACATTTTCTTCAAGATCAGTTATTTGTTCATCTGTCTTTCGTGACATGCTATTCACTTTCCTTAAATGTCCGATATCCTTGTTGAACGTGTGCAACTCTGAATGCAGCATTAGGACAACTCACAAAGGTAGCTGCCCTTCCTAGAGCAGGGTGACTAGGCCGGGCGCCGTGGCTCACACCTGTATTCCCAGCACTTTGGGAGGCTGAGGCGGGTGGATCACCTGAGGTCAGGAGTTTGAGACCAGCCTGGCCAACAAGGCGAAATCCTGTCTCTACAAAAAAAAATAAAAAATTTAGCTGGGCATGGTGGCAGGCACCTGTAATCCCAGCTATTCAGGAGGCTGAAGCAGAAGAATCAGTTGAACCCAGGAGACAGAGGTTGCAGTGAGCCGAGATCATGCCATGGCACTCCAGCCTGGGCAACAAGAACGAAACTCCACCTCAAAAAAAAAAAGAAAAAGAAAAAAGAACAGGGACATTGGGAGCATGGACTGCTCGGAGGGCAGGGGTGAGATTAGCACGCATGGACAGAGAACTGATGGGGAATCCCTCCCCACCCTATGCCACAGGAGGACTCCAACTTGGGCTGGGTGCATTTTTCTCCAGGAAGAGCTGCCTCTCCTCTCCTGCCCCTTTCCCATGTCCTTCATGAACCACCACCACAGCAGAACTGCACAGAGGGTACCCCCTTCAGAGGCCCTGCTCCAGCTGAGCCTGGTGGGTGGGGCAAATTCATAGGACAGCCTTCTCCTGAACCAGATCCCCTTGCTGCAGACTTGAACCTAAGGGTCTCTCCAGGTTTAGGGTAAGGACAGCTTTCCCCCGATTGTGTAGATTCTCCCAGCTGCCTCGCCAGAAACCACATTCTCCAGGCCCCATGTCAGTGCTCAAGCCTGTTTACAGCCCCAAAGGTACCAAGCTCATACTAGGGGACAAATGTTGTGCCAGGTACATAGCGGTTTCAAAGAAAATCCCTGTTCTCATGAGCTCATAGTTAATAATAATAATAATAAACACATAATAAGCAAGACCATTTCAGAGTATGCTGAGATGAATAAAATAAAAGGGGTCAATGCAAGGTGGGGAGGCAGGGACAGGGAGGAGAATGGACATCTCCCTTAGGTCTGGAAGCTTCTTTGAACATGAGACCAAAACAAACCAGCTTCATGCAGTTCTAGGGGAAGGACATTCCAGACAAGGAGGGGCAACTATCACATCTTGAGGCAGGAAGGGCTTTGGCAAGCTCAGGTGCAGAGGCTGTGTGGCAGCGGGCTGGCCCAGCTCTGGCGCATGGGCAGGAGAGGGAAGAGAGGAGGGGAGGAAGAGCTGTGGGCAAGCATGAGGCAGGGACTAATGGTGGCATCTACACAACTGCCCACAGGTTGTTATCCAACATAAAGTATAAAAGCACAACTGAATATCAACAAAGAGAGAATAAATGCTTTTTATTCATTTGTAGTTATCAGTAAAAGACCTAGCATTTAAAAACCTCCACTGTAAAACAAAGGTTACCATAAAAATGTATTTCATGGGTTAATATTTCAATATTTATTAACAGAAAACACTCATCACATGCAAAACTTGTCACTTCACATCTTCAAGTTTAATAAGTTGATAATATGTAATCAAAAAGTACATGTGAAAAGAAAGCTTTTTCATAGTTGAACTTGAAGTCATTTAAAATTATTCAATAAAATGGATGTAGTGCTGGCCTGGCACGGTTGCTCATGCCTGTAATCCCAGCACTTTGGGAGGCCAAGGCAGGAGGATCACAAGGTCAGGAGTTCGAGACCAGCCTGACCGAAATGGTGAAACTCCATCTCTACTAAAAATACAAAAATTAGCCGGGCGTGGTGGTATACACCTGTAATCCCAGTTACTCAGGAGGCTGAGGCAGGAGAATCACTTCAACCCGGGAGGCGGAGGTTGCAGTGAGCCGAGATCACACCACTGCACTCTAGGCTGAGTGACAGAGTGAGACTCCGTACCCCCCGCCCCCCGCAAAAAAAAGATGTATGTAGTGCTGACAAAAAAGTTTCATATTTGGCATTTTTCTCTTACCCTTCCAAATATTATCAAAAGGTCTGATTCTCTGGGTAACAGAAAAGTGACAAATTTTAGTTGCTACTGTTCGACAGTTTCATAAATTTAAAAAGCCACATCCTGCTATGCTTTCAAATCATTTCACTGAAACCTAGTTCCTATCAAATATTAAAAATAAATTATACATGTGATCCAGATTCCAGAGGGCCAGAACTATAGTGCTTTTAGAAAGTGATTGTTTACAGAGATGACTTACAAAGAAATGCATTTTATAACAACCACACTGGGGGACTGCAACAAGATTACATCTGCACATGGTGCTGTTTACTAAGACATGAAGAGCTGAAGGAGACTGAGATAGCAGCTCACAGACAGAGGGCAGAAATACACAGGGCTTCCAGGCTGTACCGGCCCAGTTTATGTCCTACTTCCTCTTGATGTTTACAGCTCAGTTTCACTTAAAATTTAAAAAGCCAGATCCTGTTACACAGCCTCAATCCTTACATTTTCATTTCCTCTACATGTTAGAGCTCAAGGAGTAATTTCTATAATATTTAGGCTAATATGAAATGAGAAACTGGCATTGCACAAGTCATGCAGTCTGCTCACTTACCGAGATCAATGAATTAGGTCTAATTTCTCCTTTTACTAATAAAGGTAACTAGTAGTAAAAAGTTGCAACTTAACTGAAATTATAAAGTGCAAAAACAGCATAATCCTAGCTTTACTTATATATAAATATGCATGCATCACTTTCTACTGTTTTTTCTACTTGCACATTTTAAAATGTTTGGGTATTATAAATGTCCGTGACCTACGTAATAGCAATAATGCTTTAACCGTATAAATGAGACTGTGGAAATTCTATTATTGGCTCTATTTTTAAGGATTACAATGAAATTATGTACAGTATATAAAGCTTGTCAAACTGAACATGGTCTTAGGCCATTACTACTATTTCATTCCAATTTGGATTTTAATACAATTGACTGACAGCTCTGAAATGAAAGCACTGCTTAATGGTTTCAGATGCATTTCGGTACTGAGCATGTTTCAAAGAATCTTTACAAATAATAAATTATAATGAAGAGAACCTACGACTAAAGCTGCTTACATGGACAACAGGAGGAATGACAATTGCAAATGTTAGCTGTTATTGACAATTCTAAGAATTAAAACTCATAACCACTTCTAGATTTCTTTAAAACAAGCAAAACTAAATAGCACAGACAAGAGTACTTTAATATAACCTTAATGGTCTAACAAACCTTCCAAATGGAAGGAAATACAAAATAAAGTTGACACATCAAATTTAACTTATAATAATGTACTTCAGTATTACAAATTTACCAAGTCATTTTGCCAACTATGTGTAGAACCACCTAATATCAAAATATACTATGGTGGGTAAGCTCTGATTCCAGAGGGCTAAAGCCAAGGTTTTCAAAGACCACACGTACCAGCAGCCACACACACAAAGGGTTGTGCGATCCTACGGCTTTATTGACACCTTTCATCATGCTCTTAACACTGATGTTTTCATGGGTTCCTTCCCTGTAATGAAACTGTGTAGATAATCAATTTCCATAAAGAAATGTACAGTTAAATTAAGAATATTAAATCTTTCACACATGGGCTCAAATAGGAAGTATTTTGTTTAGTAAAATGAAAATTACTTTTAAAAAATATCTGCAGTGTTTTTGAAATGCAAGGCACCAATAGAGAGCAGACATTCCAGCTGAGTGATTGTCTGGGGAAAAACAAAAAATGGAACCAGTCAGTCATCTGTCCTTGTTAATGAGAATACTTCCTTCTTCATGACTATGCAACATCTTCCAGATAATCCGCAACATCACTGAGCTGGGATACAGTCAGGTCTTGTGTGAGGTCATCAAGCTTTGTTGTTCAAAAGAAAGAAAAGAATTAAGTGTCAGAATGTGAGTAGTCTTAAGTTATTTTAAAAAATCTAAACCACAATGAGACACCTACCTTACTCCTGCAAGAATGGCCATAATCAAAAAATCGAAAAATAATATAAACGTTGGTGAGGATGTGGTGAAAAGGGAACACTTTTACACTGTTGGTGGGAATGTAAACTAGTACAACCACTATGGAAAACAGTGTGGAGATTCCTTAAAGAACTAAAAGTAGAACTACCGTTTGATCCATCATTCCCACTACTGGGTAGCTACCCAGAAGAAAATAAGTCATATGAAAAAGATACTTGCACACGCATGTTTACAGCAGCACAATTCGCAATTGCAAAAACATGAAACCAGCCCAAATGCCCATCAATCAACAAGTGGAGATAAAGACATTGTGGTATATACACACGATGGAATACTACTCAGCCATAAAAAGGAACAAATAGGCCAGGTGCGGTAGATCACGCCTGCAATCCCAATACGTTGGGAAGCTGAGGCAGGCAGACCACCTGAGGTCAGGAGTTCAAGACCAGCCTGGGCAACATGGTGAAACCCTGTATCTACAAAAATACAAAAATTAGCCGGACGATATAGCATGTGCCTGTAGTCTCAGCTAGTTGGGAGGCTGAGGCAGGAGAATCGCTTCAACATGGGAGAATCGCTTGAACCCGGGAGGCAGAGGTTGGAGTGAGCCAAAATTATGCCGTTGTACTCCAGCTTGGGTGACAGAGTGAGACTCTGACTCAAAAAACAAAAAAGTAACAAAATAATGGAATTTGCAGCAACCTGGATGGAATTGGAGACCATTATTCTTTCTTTTTTTTTTTTTTTTTTTTTTTTTTTGAGGCGGAGTCTCGCTCTGTCGCCCTGACTGGAGTGCAGTGGCCGGATCTCAGCTCACTGCAAGCTCCGCCTCCCGGGTTTCCGCCATTCTCCTGCCTCAGCCTCCCGAGTAGCTGGGACTACAGGCGCCCGCCACCTCGCCCGGCTAGTTTTTGTATTTTTAGTAGAGACGGGGTTTCACCGTATTAGCCAGGATGGTCTCGATCTCCTGACCTCGTGATCCGCCCGTCTCGGCCTCCCAAAGTGCTGGGATTACAGGCTTGAGCCACCGCGCCCGGCCTGGAGACCATTATTCTAAGTGAAGTAACTCAGGAATGGAAAACCAAACATCACATTTTCTCATGTACAAGCAGGAGCGAAGTTATGACGATGTAATGGCATAAGAATGATACAATGGACTTTGGGGACTCCAGGGAAAGAGTGGGAGGAGGGTTAGGGATAAAAGGCTCAGATTGGGCCCAATGTATACTGCTAGGGTGATGGGTGCACCCAAATCTAATGAATCACCATTTAAGAACTTATTCATGCAACCAAACACCACCTGTTCCCCCAAAACCTTTGGAAGTAAGAAATAAAAAACTAAAAATTAAAAAAACTGTTGCTGTAATTAAAGTATTACTTTATACTTCATAAACCAACTCATATTTAAACCTGTGTTGAGAAGTGATTTGCCTAAAATCATGTCTAATAAGTTAGTACAATCGTTTGAGTTCAATGTTTTATGATTACTCTGAAATATTTCAAGTGAAAATTTAAAATAAAACACATCTTAGACATTATTCCAATTTAATCTAAGAAACAAATTAGTGAAAAATTATATTAAACTTCTTTACCTGAGCATAGTCCCAATGTATGATTCTGTTCACAGTATCACTCTATGAATTGCTAACTCTAAAACCATAATTTACTCACATTAAATTTCACAAAAAGTTACTAAAATGTATACTTTGGAAACTACCCCTTCTTATGTTTTCATATGATGGTATAGAACATTAAGTTTCTAACATCAAGCTCGATATGGTGTGACACACTTTAACACTGTGCCACCTGAAGCCAGATCACGAGTCCTTTTGGAGGCTGAAGTGAAAACAGAAGGGCAGACAGGACGGCCCATGTAGTCTCAGACTCCCAGCCCCGGGTTAACAAAGTGTTGTAAGAAATGACTGATTTTTATTTCTGTTTAAACTACTTGTAAACTAGAAAGTTAACCTATTAGCCAACTTATACCTATTCATTTTATAAACAACTTATGATGATGGAGAAAGGAAATATTAATAGCCATTTAAGCATAATGCAGGCTGAGAAAACATTATTTCTTAAGTAAGGAAAAAACCTTACTTCAGTAAGGGTGAGGATACAGGCTCCAGAATATTGAACATACAGCTGGGCAGGTCCCACTGACAGCTGAGCAAGGACAGAACCCAACCTTTCCAGTCCCACCTAGACTCATCAATTGTGGTGACAGACCAGGGGACAGCCACAGCCACACCCACACCCACACCCACACTCTAAGGCATCATCTATAGCTGTCTTATCCATACAATGGCAGGGTGGAGTAGTTATGGCCTGCAAAGCCTAAAATATTCACTATGTGGCCTTTTAGAGAACAAGTGTGCCAACACCTGGGCCAGATAATAACACACAAGAATAAGAACATCTTGTAGAGATGCAACAGTTCCATACTGATACACTGTGAGATGCTTTTGTCTGTTAATCTGCCCCCCACATATCCTCTCATTTTGTTATTCTTCAGATATTCAGAAATTTAAGTTATAAGTAAAACCCTTTTCAACAAATAAGTCCTTGCCCTTCCTCTTGGTCCAAACATAGTCTTGCTGTAAAACTATCTCACAAAGAAAATTACTAGGAATCTTAACTACAGCTCTTATGCATTCAATTCAAATTCAGTTTACACAAAAACTGAAGGGTCAGAAAAGCTTGCAGACAGATTATAAAACAGACTCTGATACCTCGGAACTGTATTTTCTCCTCCCATCATTATTACAGAGTGAAATCAGTAAGGCATTCCATTTTGTTTACAAAGTAACTGAGTGTTGTATTCATACGAATGCTAAACTACAGACAAGAGTGAATACAGGAAAAATCGTGGATTGAAAAGGATCTTAATCTAGATAATTCAGTTATTGGAGGTCATTAATTTAGTTTTGCTTTAAGGCAAAGAAAAGAGCACAGTAACAACCAGCAACTTCCAAGAAGAACAGCTTCATTTAAAGTAGTTACCAAGAAAGAAAACTGAATGAACAAAAGCTAACTAGAAATAAATGGCTATTTAATAAAGCCTTTCCGCCAGGTACGGTGACTCACACCTGTAATCTCAGCACTTTGAGAGGCCAAGGCGGGGGGATCACATGAGGCCAGGAGTTTGAGACCAGCCTGGCTAATATGGGTGAAACCCCATCTCTACTAAAAATACAAAAATTAGCCAGGCGTGGTGGTATATGCCTGTAGTCCTAGCTACTCAGAAGGCTAAGGTAGAATTGCTTGATCCCAGGAGGCAGAGGCTGAAGTGAGCCAAGATCCAGGCATCGCACTCTAGCCTAGGCAACAGAGTGAGACTCTGTCTCAAAAAAAAAAAAAAAAAAAAAACACTAATAAAGGCGGCTTTCATGCCTCATTAGTTTTAGAATAAGAACTTAAAGTGGGCAACTCAGTTCAAAACTATAAAAATAGATTTTATATCACAAAATAAAAATATCTAAAAGGTACATTTTGAGTCTTGAAAGGGAAATAAAGGATCCCTGTGATAGCAAGCTTCATACAAATCGACAGGAATTTTTTGTAAGATTTTAAAAAGTTTTATGAAGTGTAAATGTTGACGTTTGCTGAATTAGATTGCTGTGCATTAACAGAAACCTGGGATGCACACTGATGTTCTGTCCCTTACAAACGTGTGGCCCTCTTCCTCCAACGTCTGCCTATGTCTTTGTTCATGCTGGCTCCCGTGCAGAGACTACCCTCCCCAGGGCCTCTGTTCCTAGTTCATCTTCTGTCATTTCTGGTTCAAAGTCACCTTCTAACAACCCTGCTCCTCCCAACATTCTGTCTCCTCACACAGCACCCTCCAGTGAAGCTCTGCGTCAGGGCGGCACAGACACGTCCCTGGATCTCCCTTCTGTTCTCGTGGCGCTTACCATGTTCCTCCTCAGCCCTCACAGAACCAAGTCAGAGTCATCTTTCAAAATCCCGATCAAATATTAGTTCCTGCTTCTGAATTTTCACGGCCCATGAATGACTGGCATTTTATGGCACTTGTCACTATAAAAAGTGATTACTATAAAAAGTGTCACTATAAAACGTGATTTTCCTGTTTGTGTACATGGCTTTTCTCTCTCTGATCCTGCATAAATTTGAGGGGAGAAGTCTGTATCTGTGCCTACGACAGAAATGTCTATTGTGACCATAATCAATAATAGTATTAGATACCATTTATTGAATGCCTATTCTGCTAAGCACTGAGCTATATGCTTTACACGTTTATCTCCAATTTTCACAACCACCATCTCTCTTGCAAAATAGATGTGAGACCCAAGGACCCAAAAGTTAAACAACTTGGCCAAATTTGTGAGTGGTAAGTAGCAGCTCCAGGACTCAAACCCAGATGTGATGAACTTACAGAACTTGCCCATTCCACTGAGCTATCTCCTTCCTCACACCCCCATATCCCCAGCCCTGTGCTTTCTAAATAGTAGGTGCTTAATGGACACTGGTTGTGGTCACCTTGGCTGAAAGGTGACCAAATTGCTGTATTCTTACCGCAAAGAACACAAATGCTTTTGTGTTCCCCAAGTGCCCAGTATCAATTCTCTGCACAGAAGGCTTTAGAAAATGCTTCCTGATGAAGTACACTGACTGTCAAAGTCCATTCTATGTAAAAGGCTGCTAATAAATGGCAAAATTATCTAAATTTAAGCTTTTAAGTGAAAATTCCTAAGAACATTGATATGCTAAACCCAGTGAGTAGGACCCAGTGAGAAGCAGCCTAATAAAGCCCAGACTCCTGGACGCCATCCAAGGCCTTCAATGGCAAAGGGATGCCACGCCTCCTCTTCAACCCACATCATTTCACAAATCCTAGTTTAACAGTCATTTATTCGAGTCCTCTACCTCACATTTAAAGAATTCTTCTGGCCGGGCGCGGTGGCTCAAGCCTGTAATCCCAGCACTTTGGGAGGCCGAGATGGGCAGATCACGAGGTCAGGAGATCGAGACCATCCTGGCTAACACAGTGAAACCCCGTCTCTACTAAAAATACAAAAACTAGCCGGGCGAGGTGGCGGGCGCCTGTAGTCCCAGCTACTCCAGAGGCTGAGGCAGGAGAATGGTGTAAACCTGGGAGGCGGAGCTTGCAGTGAGCTGAGATCCGGCCACTGCACTCCAGTCCGGGCGACAGAGCGAGACTCCGCCTCAAAAAAAAAAAAAGAATTCTTCTATAGTTTCTTTGGTATAACTTTAAAGTAACATTTTTCAGGCCTCTTCAGGATGACGCAGGGTGAAAAGAGAAAGCTAAATTTATAATTATAAGGGTATAATACATCAGGAATTAGAGAAGTGCTTTACATAGTATCATTTAACCTTCAAAATAATCCTATCACATAGGTATTAATACTTCCATCTTACAAGTAAAGAAACTGAGGGTCAAAGGTTAAAGCTTAACTAAGAAAATATATGAAAGAATAAGAATGCAAACATGGATGTTGCTGACTTAGATTGTGTGGTTGCATTGTAAACGCTACCTCTCTCAAAGGCCTTCTCCCTGTGTGACGATCACAATGCTTAGAGAATCCCACCTCGTTCTGGAAAGCAAGTCCCCTCCCAGCCATGGCAACCTCCAACCTGACTGATAAACTCGTCTGAGCTGGGGACAGCTTGATGTGGGTGCTGACAGGTGACTCTGCAGTGCTACAGATCACCAGCGAAGGATCTTCTGTTCTCTGCCTACATAAAAAGGTCAAGTTTGGATCTCAAATATGGACTCATAACTTTATAGTCTACTGTCTTGTCTCCTGTGGTTTTTAGCCCAGCGTGGCTCGCATGTTCAGATGTTGCAACTGGCCAAGATGACCACACTCTCTGCACTCCAGGCTCAGCTTCATCCTGTGATCACAGTACCCTACACTGACTTCCATCTATGATACCAGGTGGTTAATTCTCACTAGGCCTGACCCACCCTGATCCCTCTTAATCCACAGCAATTCCAGTACCCCAGGAATAATCCTCAGGTATTTCAGCAGCGAGACTTGGGTACCAAAGGAAGTGACAACCAAAACCAATCTTACACATTCATCAAAGACATTCTTTATAAACTCGAGCCAGGACTGTGTCATGACTTTTCATAATTTTCAACTGTTTTTCTACTAATTAGTATGAATTTTTGAAGTTTTACAGTAAATCAACAAATAGGTTAAAAAAAAAAGCGCTCTATGGGAAATGCAGAACACTACACCTTATCACTGGTATTGATGTCATCTATTTCCACAGAAAGGTCTTCTTCAATCTCTTCACCAATACTTATCTCACTTTTCTCTGAGCGATGGCTGGTACTAATTTCAGGAGGGGAAAAAAAAATAAGAACTCTTAAAATAAACATTTAAAGAGATTAACTACCATTCTTTAAACATTCAGATATTTCTTTTCATCCTTTAAGTAAAATATAACATTAACTATAATTAATTTCATACATAATGTCTTGCTTGACCCTTAAAATAATATGGCAAGGGCAGCAGCAGTCAAGTCAATGTAACAGATGAGGAGACGAAGGTTCAAAGCAGTGACTTTGGTCACAATAGCAAGAAAGAAACCAACCCAGATTTTTACAATTTCATCTACTACATCATGCTCTTTCTCAAAAACTGTATAATAAATTATAAAAAATACAGACTTCCAATTGGAAAGATAATCTGTCAACTAAATAAAATTCTCAGGCATCTAATTTAAAATTTCGAATCATATCCACAACAAATATTACTTCTACATTACGTATTATATTTCTGTGTATAAGAAAGGAATCAACGGGCATGGTGGCTCTTGTCTGTAATTCCAGCACTTTGGGAGACCCAGGTAGGTGGATCACTTGAGGTCAGGAGTTCAAGACCAGCCTGGCCAACATGGCAAAACCCTGTCTCTACTAAAAATACAAAAATTAGCCAGGCGTAGTGGCACGTACCTATAATCCCAGCTACATGGGAAGCTGAGGCAGGAGAATGGCTTGAACCCGGGAGAGGGAGGTTGCAGTGAGCCCAGATTGTGCCACTGCACTCCAGCCTGGGCAACAGAGTGAGACTCTGTCTCAAAAAAAAAAAAAAAAGAACGGCAATCTTACTAGGGCAGACCACATATTAAGAAATGTGATCTGAATCAAAAACCTAATTTGAGAGCGTCATTATTTTAAGTCAAATGGAGACAATTCCTGCCACAAAAAGGTATGGAAGGAAGAGAAATTCAGCACTTACAACATGGCAACTGTACTGCTTCTAAATGACTTCTCAATTAATTCTTCAATGTTTCTCTTCATCTCATTCTTACCACCAAGTTTCCTGAACATAATGTGTCTACATTCTAATGTAAAATCAAAAACATGCTCTAAAGTCAAATATTTAATTTTGGATTAACTATCTTTTCTTCACCTTCAATCAATATGAACAACAGAATCAAATACACTAAAATAAGCACCAAATGTAATTTTGTCTGGTTTGTGTTTGGAAATTGTTTATAAATATGTATATATTTGCCCAATAGTTTTTCTTACCTGTTAAAATCATCCACATAGTCATCGTCTTCTCCAGTTCCTGATAAGTTTAAGAAAAGATATGTTATATCTAATACACATCACAATTTACCTACCATTAAACACATATTTCCTTTAAAAAAATTAATTATATTGCATCATTTAAAAAGTCCTGGACTAGAAATAACATTTTTAGCATATATAATATGAAGACAAATGACAAATGAAATACCTAAGAAATAATAAACTGTTACAAGAGACTATAAAATGTGGTTAACACCTCATCTTTACTCCAGGTACTCTAAGGCAATTAACATGGGGCACGCTCACGATTAATAAGGTCCCTTGACTTAATGGCATATAGCAATAGCTAGTCATCAACAATCCCCTCTAGGTACTAGAGGAACTACTGAGAGTTTTCAACATGCTAATGGTTTCGTTATAAAAGTTAAAAACACGAAGTGTGAAGAGGCCACGGAGCACAGCAAAAAGGGCACCTTCAGTCAGACAGAGCAGGGCTCAGCTGCCACTCAACAGCTCTGCCACCTGAGAATGTAAGGTGCCCTTTCTTGGCCATGTCCTCAGCTCTGACGTACAGCCAAAGCCACACCAATCAGAGTTAACACAAGGATTCAGGTACATGGTGTGCTTAACAGAGACCTTGGTCCACAGTAAGATCTTTTTTTTTTTTTTTTTTTTTTTGAGGCGGAGTCTTGCTCTGCCGCCCAGGCTGGAGTGCAGTGGCCGGGTCTCAGCTCACTGCAAGCTCCGCCTCCCGGGTTCACGCCATTCTCCTGCCTCAGCCTCCCAAGCAGCTGGGACTACAGGCGCCCGCCATGTCGCCCGGCTAGTTTTTTGTATTTTTTAGTAGAGACGGGGTTTCACCATGTTAGCCAGGATGGTCTCGATCTCCTGACCTCGTGATCCGCCCGTCTCGGCCTCCCAAAGTGCTGGGATTACAGGCTTGAGCCACCGCGCCCGGCCGGCCACAGTAAGATCTTAATAAAAGGCAACTGAATGAAGGTGGGATGGTGAATGGTGAGGCAGTGTTACCAGTTTCTCAAAGTGCACCACGAGCCTTTGATAGAGAGGGCACCTTCAGATCAACTTAAGGCTATAAAGGACAAATTTGCAGATCAGCAGCCTTTCCCTCCCAGGACTTCTGAGGGCTAGATAAGGAAAAAGCGTTGTCAGCCTCAAAGCAGACTTGGAGGCACATGAGAGCCAACTTAAAATGTGAATGGATGGCCTACGAAAGACCCGGGAATTATGTACAGCCACATGCAGAAGATGTGGATCACAAAAGAAGACCTGACGTGACAGAGCCGTTCAAAGATCTTGTGGGCCTTGTCCTCGATCCTCCCTCAGATAAGGCTGGACTGTCTCTAAATCGGTCGGACTGCTGAGGGGATTCAAGCTCTGTCCAGACAGTTAGACAAGGTAATTCTCTTATGGTCAAATCTTATGATTAATTTATCAAGCAGATGAGTGATGACTAGGTCCCCTAGAGGTATAGCAATGACTAAGATGGTATCTCAGATCTCAAGGAGCAAACACTCTAGTGCAGAGAAACAGTGGAATAAACCAAATACTGCTAGTGCAATTGGGAAGAACTCCAAGGATGCAACTGAGTGGAAACCTAGGTTGCAGAGGTACAAATTATTGGGGACAGTGTGTTCCAAGAAGAGGAAACATGTGACAGGCCCTGAGGTGGGGAAGGGTGCGGTGGTTTGAAAAACCACCAGTGCAGCCCAGAGCAGTGACGCACATCTGTAATCCAGCTACTTGGGAGGCCAAGGCAGGAGGATCACTTGCACTCAGGAGTTTGAGACCAGCCTGGCATTGCAAGATCTACCCCAAAATTAAAAATTTATTTTATTTTTAAATTTTTAAAATACCGTCTCAAAAAAATTTTTAAAACCACCAGTAAGGGAGTCACACAACCATAAAACAATGAATTTGGGGAACAGAATGGGTGGAGGGAGAAAAAAGGAGTCATGATCAGAGGGGTTGGCAGAAGCCAGATCATGAGAGCTTGGCTGGTCGCAATAAGGATCTTAGCCTGGATACAAAGGGAAGCTCGCCTGGGGTGGGGTAGGGGAAGACAGGAGTGACAAAGTCCAGGGAAGCACTATCTCACTTCTCTTTTCCCGGAGATAATCTTACCACCGCAAGAAGAAATGTGCTTACAGGAGGCAACAATGAAAGTACGGAAAGCAGAAGGCAGTCAGAAAGTCCAGGTCAAAGATAACAGGGGTAAAGGCTTGGGTCAAGGCAGGTGTCCCACAGATAAGACAGATGGGTAGATGATACGGGGTGGGAAGAATATCAGCAAACAAAGTAAACATGAATCCTTGTTACTGCTACACTCAAACCTTGCCCAGTAATGAACTGGAAATCCCTGACCATAAGCAGTCAGGAGGGACGTTTCCAGCTTCCTCTCCTCTCACTTAGCTCTTGAGAGCCTCAATTAGCCTCAAAGGTTAAAGGGCTGCAAGTGCTTGACAGAAACTAGGCACTGTCAGGGCAAACTAGGCACTGTCAGGGCTGAGCAGGAGAGGTGGAAATCTGATTAAACTGCGTATGTGGCTGGTTTGCAAGTGCTAAGTAAAACCAGCAGTGGCAGCTACTAAAATGTCAGCCTCCAAGGACCCATCATGGTGTTCCTATGCATGAAGGCCAGTGAGGAGAGCAGAGGTGGACACCGAGCTGAGACAGCGAGGACAGCTGTGGCTGCAATGTGGATTTAAAGGAAGCTAACTGGATTCCCCACCTGCTAGCATTTGTAGTCAATTCAAAACACAAGGTATTTACTGAATAATGTGCTATAACACATTAGATTCTGACTTCTTGGTTATGTATTGTTTAGTATTAACAATAATTTAAGCCAGTGTCAAAATGATTAACAGAATACATATAGGTTGAGCATCCCAAATGCAAAAATTTGAAATCCAAACTTGAATGAAATCCAAAACTTTCTGAGTGCCAATGTGATGCTCAAAGAAACTGCTCATTGGAGCATTTCAGACTTTCAGATTTTTGGATTTGGGAGGCTCATCTGGTAACAAAAACGCAAACATTTCAAAATCCAAAAAAATCCAGATTCCGAAACACTTCTGGTCCCAAGCATTTGCGTTAAGGGATACTCAACCTGTACTACATTACTTTAAGGGTTAGTAAATTTTGGCCCTCAGGCCAAGGATTCTTGTTTTCTTCATTTTTTTGACAGTCTCTCCTCCCCATCCCATACCCTCTGTCTTATCTGCCCTTACCCCAGTCATCTTTGGCCCGGACTTCCTGACAGCCTTCTGCTTTCCTTACTTTCATTCTTGCCTCTGGCTGATGACCTGCTTTTTTTCAGCCTGTAAACTAAGAATGGCTTTCACATTTTTAAAGATTGTTTAAAAAAAAAAAAAAAAGACCATATGAGACACAGTACATGCCGTCAGCAAAGCCTAAAACATAGACTATTTGGCCCTTTACAGAAAAAGTTTAGTAACTCTTGCTTTAAACATGCAAAGTACCTATCTATAAGCACTCCATTTGGGCACTTTTAATTAATATTTGTCTGCCAAACTAAAATAGATTGTGCTCTAAAGCTTTATTTGTAGATTATTTCTTTGGAACTCAGAATTTATGTTCCCATTGAAATGATTATTTCAGTACTGTCTAAATAACACGCAGGCAGTAAAGCACAATGGTGAGGGCTCTGTGTGATGCAGCGGGACTCTAAAAGCAGCACGACCGTGGGCAAGTTACTTAACCTAGATTCTTCATCTGTAAAAATGGAGATAGTAATAAAACCTACCGCATAGGATAGGAATTAAATAAAATAATTCCTTAGTACAGCACCAGGCACTTATCACTAACATCATTATTCTCCTAGGCTAGTCCACTAGCATCTCTCTATGTATTACTCAAAATACCTAGAGTACTGTATATTTAAAATGTGAAAAACCCAGACAGAACACAACATTGTTGCAAAACTAAATAAATCTTTATTTCTACTGAATCCTAATGCCTAGCTAAATGACAAACATCCAGCTAGTGAACTGGTAGTTCTCACCTGCATAACCACCCCAATTCCAACCCGAGGTAAGCCTAAGTCCCGAGAGAGTGAAGTGAAGGAGCACACCACCCTCCTGCCTGTACCCAGCAACTCTGCAGCCCCAGCAACCACATTCCCTTCTAAGGATGAGAATTCTCAGCAGCTCCCCACTCAGAAACAGGCAGGAAAACCCTCACTTTGGTAAGAGAACAGAGCAGTCAAGAGAAAAAAGCTAAAAGGTTTGGCAACAGAGTGAAACACCACAAAAGTGAAAAAAAACAACACAAAGGGGACAGGGCAGCCATCACGGTGCAGAGATCAGGAGTCAAGTCTCCAGTGGCAGTTAGCCATTGAGGTTGAGTGGAAAAGAACATCTAATGGCAACCACAACCACAGCTGACAGGAAAAGCACAAGAGAGGGAAAGGGGGCAGGCCCACCTAGCTGGCCAGCCAGCAACCAGGACGCACAAAGAGCAGAGGGCGGCACACCAGCAACTCAGTTACCAGGACTCCAGGGCACTGTGTGAACAAGAATCCGGGCGGCTCAGGGAACATTTATTCTTCTGCAAATGGGGGAACAAAGTAACATAAAAAGAAAACTAACATTTACTAGGCACCTACCATGCCAGGCACTGTACTTTAATTTACGTATGAAGAGGTATTTAAATCCTATTTACTCTTTAAAGCAAGGCAGATGTTACTAGTTCCACTTAACAGATGAGGAAGTAGCAGTTTAGTTTATCTCCCTACGCTACCCATCAATGAGTGCCACATCTGAGATGTCACTTCCATCTAACTCCAAGCCCAAGTTCTTTGCACTACCCAAAATGTCTCTCCAGAAGAGGGAAGGACATTCTCGGAGCTGCCCCTCCGACAGGGCTGGGTTTTAAAAGCACATGGAACACAGTTTTCTTTCTCCTCAACCTGCCTGTGCAGCTGTCTTCCAACGCTCCCGCGTGTGAGTGAGTACAGACCAGGAAGCGATGGCAGCACATCCACAGAGAGCAGAGGAAGTGGCCATTGAGAACCTGGCTGCCCCGATTCCTTCAGGTCAGCAAGTTTGCCTTGACATAAATGAGTTTGCCTAAAGTATGCCTGTCACCCTGCTACAGTCTTGTACAGAACAGAACACTCAACGAGAACTGTGCTCTCAGCATATTGTCCAGGGCTCAGTCATGTTCACACTGACACTCTTACTTCCATAGGAATGAATGTACTTACATGGCAGGCTTACCAACTTCTGCTCCATAGAACAGAACTGAACACATCTCACAATTTTTCTTTCAATAAGTCTGTTTCCCCATTAGACTGAATTCTCCGAGGCCTGGACCATGTATTAGCAAATGGCTCTGCCTCTGCACAAATTTTTCTATCTGAACTGAAATATCTTCCCTTCTCTCTCATACATCTACTTAACCATGAAGCTTCTGCACAGAAGTCACTTCTTATAAAAGGTCTTCCCTGAATGCCAAGACTGGACAAAGGTAACCTACTAGCCATTTCCATACAAATATATACTGACCCTTTTATACTCAAATATCTGTAGATGCCCATTTAATGTTCATATTCCTGACCAGAATTCAAACTCCATGAAGACAGAGGTTCATGAGGACATGATGGCTATTGCTGTAGCCATCTCTCGCATAGGGTGTAATCCTGAACACGTAAAAGCCATTCAAACACCTGCTGAATAAGCAGCGGCAGGAAGGTGTTCAGCGTAGGCAGCCTGAGTCACTTCTTTTACAACCTTACCGTACTAAAAATAATCACTTTAAAACGATCAACACAAAAACTGGAAATCTAGTTACCTAATCCAAGTGATCCAATTTTATCACTGATCAATTTCAGATCTTTCAAAACTGTATTTCCCCTTTTACCTGTGAACAGGAGAAAATATTAGCATTAGAGTGACTTTTAGAATACAACAGTCTCTAAACCACATCAATGTTTGTTGTTGTTCAATAAGAGGGCTTCTTTATGACAGGAGCATAATAACCTAAAACTAAGGAAAAAATAAACTGTGATTAATGATGCTTAAACTATGCATTACAACCCTTTTTTTGAGATGGAGTCTCACTCTGTCACTCAGGCTGGAGTGCAATGGCGCAGCCTCGGCTCACTGCAACCTCCGCCTCCCAGGTTCAAGCGATTCTCCCGCCTCAACCTCCCGAGTAGCTGGGACTACAGGCACGTGCTACCACACCCGACTAATTTTTGTATTTTTAGTAGAGACAGGGTTTCCCTATGTTAGATAGGCTGGTTTCAAACTCCTGACCTTGTGATCCACCTGCCTTGGCCTCCCAAAGTGCTGGGATTAAAGGCGTGAGCCACTGCGCCCGGCTACAACCCTTTTTAAACCACAACAATACTACTTTATTGGAACACAACCACCAAAAAATATTTTTGTCTAATTATAAGACATCACTTTCCATAAACAGCCCTGTTAGGTATGAATTCATAGACTACTGTTAATTATTTTCATGAATTTTATTTTTCCTTTGAACTTCTAAATTTTTCCTCAATGCAACTGCTATTTCATTTACTAAAGTGACAATCCTCACTGGTTTTTGGTCCTTCGTTCTCAACGTCCTCTCTAAATGATCATTCTCTAATCAGTGTCAGAATGACACGTTCATGATATCCTGGATTCCTTTCTTTTTTTTTTTTTTTTTTGAGGCGGAGTCTCGCTCTGTCGCCCAGACTGGAGTGCAGTGGCCAGATCTCAGCTCACTGCAAGCTCCGCCTCCCGGGTTTGCGCCATTCTCCTGCCTCAGCCTCCCGAGTAGCTGGGACTACAGGCGCCCGCCACCTCGCCCGGCTAGTTTTTTGTAATTTTTTTTAGTAGAGACGGGGTTTCACTGTGTTAGCCAGGATGGTCTCGATCTCCTGACCTCGTGATCTGCCCGTCTCGGCCTCCCAAAGTGCTGGGATTACAGGCTTGAGCCACCGCGCCCGGCCTGGATTCCTTTCTTAAAGGTGGCAGTAACCACAGGAAAGAAGCAAATGGGAAGGGATACGAACCTTATAAATACACGGCTGGTTTAAGAGAAGCAACAGGTCGGCTGTCTTTGTGCCCTAGGAAGTCCCACAATATATCAAGCAATACAAAAAGATTCGGAAGGACAATTATGCAAAATTCATCCTGCAAATTCCTAGTGAATCTACTTTCGGAAACTTTCCAAAAGAGGTACACGTGCTCTGAAACACTAAGCTAATTAAATACAACATTTACTATGATATGGTTTCCAAAGGACCTCTGCCCATCCTACCTGTTTAGAGCTATGCTTTTTAAATTCCTATCACTGTGTGTGGGGAGAGATAGGAAAGTAACTGGTGCCAGAGCTAGACTATTCCACATGTAATCAGTGCTCTTTAGCTCTGCTGCATTTACAATGACATGTCAGGTCATTCTTCTTGAAAATGATCTGCAGAATAGTTTTTTATTTAACATTTTATGATACTTACTGTGGTATCACTGAACAAATTTTTAAAAATTAATTGAAAGCAAATCTGACTCAAGTCACTGTAAATGTCCAAAAAAGGAGAGATGATTTAAAAATTATATTTCTACAGATAATACAAATCAGCTAAAAAATCAACTAAAAAGTATTCCAATGGTATGTAGGTATAGGAAGGGGCAGAATACAAAACAACATATGAAATATGACCACATTAGAAGTAACAAAATATTAACAGGAAAGATTTCCGAGTGATAAAATTATAGGTTATTTCAGTGATTTTCCTGGAAAAAAAAAAAATCAACAATAATCATAGTGCTTAATTAGACAAAAAATATCCTGAGTGTTCAAGCCCACATCTTTGGGCACTTACTCTCAGAGTCTTTTAAGGAAGGGGCTCCTGCGAGGGAGCTGAGTCCACTTTTTAAGGGGGGTGCATCCGAGAGCGAGGCCAGGCTTCCTGGTTGCTTCCTAGGTTCATTCCTCCTAGCAATAAGCAAGGACAGTTAATCGGTGCACTTATGTTCTGCCACTAAACACTTTTATTCTGCCACTGAAACAAAAGCAACTTAAAGATACTTTATATGCACAGTGGCTGGAAATCAAGAATATAGACTTTAAAAATTCAAAACCATAAAGTATCCCAAGGGAGTGCAAACTACAGACCAACCACAATCAGCACAGCCAGGGTGTAAGAAATCAGCTCACCTCTCTTTAGAATTCTGTTTGATAATCTTATAAACTAAATTGACCTCTGCATTGTGATTTTTTTCAGAAGCCCTTTTCCATCACCCAGACATGCAGCCAAGGGACAATACAGGAGTTTACTAGCAAATAAGTGCCACCTCTCAGGTTAAATATTGTTTACAGAAGCCACAAACAGCCATGCTGAAGAACTCCCCTTAAAGTCATGACCACTAACCTCAAGGGTGCCTTTAAAACTGCCCAACAACCCCCGGGTTTCCACAGTCCCCTCTCGCCTTCCTTTGTTATAGAAAGATTTCACACTTTCTCCACTCTCTCCAAATCTCCAACCTCCGTTCTCCATCCTCACTCAACTATGAACTAAGGTGACAGGTGCACAGGTGCCACCGTCATATCCACCCCCTGCCTACAATGGGACCCACACGCTCTCCACTTTTCCAGCAAACACAAGCCCCTGCATGGGATTCCATTGCTGCGCAGCCCTCCAGGAGTTCTCCTCTCACTCCCTTACATCATTAATTCTTCCATCTTTAAAGCTGAGCAGTTCTCGTCTGCATACAAGCTGTTCTTTCTCCCACCTAAACACGCTTTTCAGCCCTAAATCCTACCCCTCCAGCCACCATCCTGTTCCTCTGCACACGTTTACAACTCATCAGAAAACTATTTGTCATCTACAATCCTTTCCTGTCTTGAATGCACTCCAATTCTCTCACCTGCCTCACACCCCCATTCCAACAAAACTGTGTCAAGGTCATCACTGACCTCCAGATGGCTAAATCCAATGGCATCACACAGCTACTCCTCCCTACCGCCACCTCCAAAGACACCACTCTCCTGGTTCCATCTCCTCCACTGCTTCCAGCTCCCTACTCTGGCCTCAAGGTGTGCAGGACCTGCTTCCTTGGTGATCCTCTGTAGTCTCCCACACCCACATTATCTACAAACTGAAGACGCCTAATTTACATCTCCAGCCCAGACCTCTCCATCAATCCGAACTCATATACTCAATAGCCTACTTCGGATTTCCACTAGCAATCTTCTCTAACTTAGTACAGCGACAGGGGCCTTCAGGCTTTCATGCCATCTGTCTGTGCAATCCACTCTTCCTCTTGCCATTCTTCATCTAATGGGTTTCCAACCTTCTAGTTTTGCAGGCTAAAAACCATGATGCCACTCTGGATATTACTTTTCTCTCTAGCACTTACTGGTAAATCCTTTTCCATCTAACCTCAAAATACTTCCAAAATCCACCTATTTCTCCCCACCACTTCTATCACTTCTCACCTGAATAATCATTAATGGCCTCCTACCTGGAAACTCCAAGTCCAACCTTCCCCAGCAACCCTGGGATCCTTCTGTAATGGACGCCAGATCAAGATCCTCAGGGCTTCCAGTCTCAAAGGAAAGCCATCCAGCCCCTCATCTCTGAGTCCACCTCATCTGATCCCCATCTTGCTCTCTCTGCTACCCCCCCACTCACCTCCCTGCTTTCTGCTGTTTCCTCTCCCCAGAGCTCCATCAACCCATGGCAACTCCCTCATCTCCTCTAGTTCTTTGCTCACTGGGCAGCTCCAAGTGAGGCCCCCTCCAAATTGGATAGCTGACATGCACCTGCCCTGACCACACACTTGGGCTTCCATCACTGCTCTGCTCTCATCACATGACACACCGCAGCATAACCCTCATTGCCTGACTCCGTTGCCAGAGTGGGAGCTTCCTGAGGGCAGGAGTCTTCCCTCTTCTATCATTGCTGTACCCCACCCTGGAACAGCCCTGGCAAGTGGCTGACAATCTACACTTACCTGTTAGAATAAATCATGTCTAGGTTTTTCTAAAATCTGGGGTTGTTTTACAACATGAAAGGCATTAACAATGCATAATCAGATTTATGGATCCAATAATTATAAACCATCCATAGTTCATTATTTTTTAACTACAAAATGAAAACATTTATTTTTAAACCCCCAGTCTCGTAGTTCAAAAACTATTTACTCACAAACCATAAGTTTTCTCTGGCTTGGGAATGGGATCATCAAAGAAAGAATCTCCTTCCATATCATCTTCATCTGGACAAAGGCCAGCTTTGTCTTTGCCATCTAAAGTTTTGTTGCTTAGAAAAGATCCAATTTTTGCTTCATGGGACAGTAAGTGAAGGTTGCTTTTGCTCTTGGGTTCTGACAGGGAGACACTTGTATCACTCTGATTGGCCTCATTGTTGGCTTTCTAGAAAGAAAGAGAAAAGGCCTCCTTGGTGAGATAAAACCTTAAGATATTTTAAATAATAAAAGAAGTCTCATGAGCATAAGGAAACCTGTGTTAGTGTGTGTGCAACCTCTGTGTGTGTGTGTGTGTGTGTGTTGGGGGCAGCTCCCAGCAGTGTGAACTGCAGAGCAATGCCATGATTCATCACTCCATCCCCAGGATTCCTAACATGGCAAACTTTCAAAGGGGGAAAAATATTAGAGAAATATATTAATACCATTCCTTTCCTCTTTCCCTAAATGGAAATACCTTTAGTATACCTATCCCATTTATAAACACTTTCCCATTGAGAAACAATTTCCCATCTCCTCTTCCATATGTCATTGCTTCATAAACTATCTTAAATTAATACATTTTTCAACTTGAAAACAGGAGAGACCATTACTATTGAAGGAGAAAAGAAAGATTACATACGAATGAACCAAGCATTAAAGTAGTCATCCGTAAAAATAGCCATTTTCCATCCAGTGCTAAACACAACACGCATCAAGGTGAAAGACACCTGCCTTCAACCACTCGTGTTTCTAACAGAAACGTTTGCTGATTAAAATAATTATCTCAATTCTGACTTCCAGGGTAACTTCCTAACCTATACTTATTTTGATGTCCATGGACATATATATCTGTGTGTGTGTACGTGTATCTTTCTCTATGTATCTTAACATCAATGTTATAAAAAAAATTCTGAATCATCCTTATCCATGCCCTTGGATACAGAGTGATGTTACCACTTTTCTTTTCTTGTTTTCAGGGAGTCTTAACTTCACAGCTGACTTTCACTCCATTCTTGGTCAGATTTCTTTCTGCCCTTAGACGGGTCTATGTTAATAATAATAATGAAAAAATAAATAATGCTAGTAATAATAAAAAGCAGCTAACATTTATGGTGAACATTCAAATGCTTCACTTTATCTCATTTAATCTTCAAAATGGCCCTATGATCTGGAGATAGCTTTATCTCTGTGGATATAAATAAGGAAACACAGAGATAGACATTTATGTCACTTGTCAAAGTCTCCAGGTAGTTAAGTGGTAAGGTCAATATCAAAGTCAAAGCCTGATTCCAGAGGTTAACCCAATATTTATGCTATTAGGCTAAATTATAATGAATTTGTGGGCTTTATGGGTTAAAAATGGCAATTTCCCAAAATTCAGCCTTGCGTACTAAAGAGAGCAGTATTGTGTAAAATACCTGTGGAGTACTAGAAAAAGCACTCAACTGAAACAAAGAATCTGGAATGTAGTCCAAAATTATTAACTGCATTTTTTTTTTTTTTTTAAAGAAACAGGGTCTCACTATGTCACCCAGGCTGGTCTTAAAACTCCTGGGCTCAAGCAAGTCTCCTGCCTCAGTCTCCCAAGTAGCTGAGTTTATGAGATTACAGGCACAAACTACACCCAGTCGTATAATCTTTTTTTTTTTTGAGACAGAGTCTTGCTCTGTCACTCAGGCTGGAGTACAGTGGGGCGATTTGAGCTAACTGCAACCTTTGCCTGCCAGGTTCAAGCAATTCTCCTACCTCAGCCTCCTGAGTAGCTGGGTGTGTGCTACTACGCTCGGCTAATTTTTGTATTTTTAGTAGAAATGGGGTTTCGACGTGTTGGCCAGTCTGGTCTCGAACTCCTGACCTCAAGTGATTCACTCGCCTTGGCCTCCCAAAGTGCTGGGATTATAGGCATGAGCCGTGAGCCACCGTGCCTGGCCCATATAATCTTAAGTAAATTAATTTCCTAGGCATGAGTTTCCTCAAGAATTGAACTAGATTCGTATTTTTCAGACCAAATTATATCTAGGAGTTAAGAAAGAAGGGACGGATGGCTGAGAAAGAATTAAAGAGTAGTAACTACTGAACCATGGTGACCAAAGTCTGGGTTAGACATCATTAAACAAGACGCTCTTGAAGGATGGTTTCACTTTCCATATGGGTACAGACAGAATGCATTATGCATGTCTTATGATATATGTTTACATCTTTACACCAGGTAGAGGTCTTGACTAGTTGACAGTAGGCAAGATACATGCTGTGCAAATTTAGTGCCTTCTAGAGAGCTATACATTCCATTTTATTACTATAAATTAATGATTATAAAGAGATGTCTGAAAAAATAAATACCAAGTTAAAATTTTAGACAACATATTTTCAAAGAGGCAGAAACTTTCAAAAATTTCCTAACAACTTTCTTGACGTTTTCCTGGTATTATCAAATATAGAAAAGTATTATGTAATTCACACCAGTTGTAATTTCTGATTTTTACATTGTTTTAATAATGGATTTATTTAAAAGAATATGCATTTGGAAATAAATACCCTGATGTGACATTTAAACATATGTACAATGACAGAGCCTGTGGCCATGACAGATTCCCCTTCTAAACACTCATGAGAAAGTGCCAAAGAGTAACTGGCATGAAAGAAACTGAAAAATGTAAATGTAAAGCAACATTATGAGAAACAATAATTATTCTGATTTCCCCAAGAATTCACACTGTCAACGTAACTTAAATCCACATAATGAACTATCTAACATCAAAGCTGAACAACTAATAGGTATCCATGATTATTTTTTGACAGGTTTGACCAATATTCCTGTTATAGACAGAAAGACCAGTTTTAGGAAGACAAGTTTTACAGAGAATTACTGTATTACACAACACATACTTGTAAACATAACACAATTATTTTGTTTTAAAAATATAGTTCTCTTAATCCAGGAAGTAAAAATAAATTCTGAAACAATCTGCTTTGGAACTGCTCTCAAAATCAAGTTCTAAACCACACAGGAACATGTTACTGCTTTATAACTATGGCTCATTTTTGCCAAAAGATCATTACCCAACTAGGTTATTAATGAATTCACTAAACTTAATTCCAAATAAACTTCACTACTTAAAAAATCTACACAATGAGGAGAAATATTTGTCATCAACACATTTTGCAGATTAAAACCAAAGTACTGAAAACGTTGAGAGCAGTTTCAATGGGTCCTCCAAGTATACAACAGATGTATGCGTGTACACAGATGCGCAACCCACAAAAGGCCTTACCTGATAAACCGTCAAGTGAAAATATCACAAAGTTGAAAATGGGCACTTCACAGACATGATGAAGTGCAAAAACACAACATCCAAAAAATGTTGGATATTCAGTCCCCTGGCATCAGACTGCCTCATGACCATGTGGCTGACTGGAAGCCATGGCTCAAGGTCACTGCCCGGCCCCAAGAGAGAATCGTACCACCGATTACTGTCCTGGGAAAAGATCAAAACTCAACGTATGGTATCTACTTAATGTATATCACTTTTGTACCATCATAAAGTCGAAAAAGCATAAATCAAACTGTTGTAACATCGGAGACCATCTGTATACGTATGTATACCCTGGAATCTGCTTTAAAAACCCTTACCCTTATCATGAGTTAAGATGAACTTATATTACATACACAAACTTCAGTTACTTGGGTTTTATATCACCTGGATTTAGCTAAGTTGAAGATTCAAAATGAAGTTAAATAACTAAGGTTAAGTATTGTTTAAAAACTAAAAAATATGATTTAAAAACAGATGTGAGCCGCCAAGGCCAGGCATGGCAGCTCACACCTGTAATCCCAGCACTTTGGGAGGCCGAGGTGGGCACGAGGTCAATAGATTGAGACCATCCTGGCCAACATGGTGAAACTCGTCTCTACTAAAAATACAAAAAAAAAAAAAAAATTAGCTGGGTATGGTGGCACACACCTGTATTCCCAGCTACTCAGGAGGCTGAGGCAGGAGAATCGTTTCAACACAGGAGGCGGAGGCTGCAGTGAGCCGAGATCACACCACTGCACTCCAACCTGGTGACAGAGTGAGACTCCATCTCAAAAAAATAAATCAATAAAAATAAATAAATAAATAAATAAATAAATAGTATATACACTGGCTGGGCCCGGTGGCTCATGCCTGTAATCCCAGCACTTTAGGAGGCTGAGGTAGGCAGATCACAAGGTCAGGAGATCCAAAACCATCCTGGCCAACATAGTGAAACCCCGTCTCTACTAAAAATACAGAAATTAGCTGGGTGTGGTGGCAGTGCTGTAATCCCAGCTACTCAGGAGGCTGAGGCAGGAGAATCGCTTGAACCAGGAAGTTGGAGGTTGCAGTGAGCCGTGATTGCACCACTGCACTGCAGCCTGGCAACAGAGAGAGAATCCATCTCAAACACACACACACACACACACACACATCATGGCAATGCCTTAGAATTCATTCTCTGGACAAGCACAGAAGTTATGGGTCAAACTGTATCCCACAATGAAAAACTCCCAGTACTTCAGACTGTGACCTTATTTGGAAAGTGTCACTGCAGATGTATTTAGTTAAGATGAGCCCATTCAGGAGTAGGGTGGGCCTAGGTCCTAACCCAGTGACTGGTATCCTTGTTAGGGGGAAGAGACACAGAGAAACACAGGGAGAAGTCCATGTGAAGATGGAGGCAAAGACTGAAGTAATCCATCTACAAGCCAAACAGCATGTGAGTCTAGCAGCCACCAGAAGCTAGAACAGGAGCCACACCCCTCCTGGCACCTTGATTTCACATTTTTAAGCCTCTAGAACTGTGACACAATACATGTGTTGTTTTAAGCCACCCAGTATTGGTACTTATATTACATCAGCCCTAGGAAACAAATCAACTTATTTATAACAAAAAACTAAAACAAGTTTTGTCTTTTCATAAAAGTGAAGGACCTATTGCACAGTACTACAACGTTCATTAAGTTCTCTTGGCTGGAGCTCAAGACTAATAATAAGCTCTATCGGAAATTACAGTGCAGCCATAAGAAAGCTTTAGGCCGGGCGCGGTGGCTCACGCCTGTAATCCCAGCACTTTGGGAGGCCGAGGCGGGCGGATCACAAGGTCAGGAGATCGAGACCATGGTGAAACCCCGTCTCTACTAAAAATACAAAAAAATTAGCCGGGCGCGGTTGCGGGCGCCTGTAGTCCCAGCTACTCAGGAGGCTGAGGCAGGAGAATGGCGTGAACCCGGGAGGCGGAGCTTGCAGTGAGCCGAGATCACGCCACTGCACTCCAGCCTGGGCGGCAGAGCGAGACTCCGCCTCAAAAAAAAAAAAAAAAAAAAAGCTTTAGTATATATTTAAATCATCCAACAGTACACTCATATAATAAAGAAGCCAATCATTTCTGGAGTAACAAAAAGGCAGCACTACAGAAGTTTCACAGTAAAAAACCTTAATTTTTCAGTAGTCAAAAACTGAATTGTATCAGACTGTCTTAAGAACCTGAAAAAAAAAAAGAATTTTTTCCAAACTGTTCATGTAGGAAACATCAGTCAAAGAAATACTATGGTGTTGCAAAAGTATTCAAAAAATTCATGCAATACAGTTGTCCGTCAGTACCCAGGACCCCTGCAGACACCAAAGTCTGAGGATGCTCAAGTCCCTCATATAAAATGCTATAGTATTTGCATACAGCCTACACACATCCTCCCATATGCTTTAAATCATCTCTAGATTACTTGTAATATCTAATAAATGTAATGTTATGTAGACAGTTGTATACCATTATTTTAAAATTTGTATTATTGTTGGCCAGGTGCAGTGCCTCACACCTGTAATCCCAGCACTTTGGGAGGCCAGGGCAGGTGGATCACGAGGTCAGGAGATCGAGACCATCCTGGCTAACATGATGAAACCCCATCTCTACTAAAAATACAAAAAATTAGCCGGGCGTGGTGGCGGGTGCCTGTAGTCCCAGCTACTCTGGAGGCTGAGGCAGGAGAATGGCGTGAACCCAGGAGGCGGAGCTGGCAGCGAGCCAAGATCACACCACTGCACTCCAGTCTGGGCAACAGAGAGAGACTCCATCTCAAAAACAAAATAAATAAAAATAAATAAATAAATAAGTAAAATTTGTATTATTATTTTTTAACCATTTTCCATCCACACATGGTTGAATCTGCAGGTGTGAAAGCAATGCATGTGAAACCTGCAGATATGAGGACTGCCTGTATTTAATTCTCTTCCCCACCCATGCCTCTGTCCCCCACCTCCCTCCCTGCCAACGACAGTTTCTGATCCATGACTTACTAATGAATTATTTAGAGAAGTAATTTTACTACAGTTCTAACAGACATATATTTTGAAAGTTTAATTTGCTCACCTAGAAAAGTAAATACTGCAAAATTCCAGGACCACAAAAGAAACCTTTCTAAAAACTCAACTGCTTCTAGAGAAATTCTATCCTTTCCATCTATAAACAATCTGTAATTCCTACAGATCACAATAGAACCATGATTTCCTAGCTTTAGGAGTAAGACTTAAAGAGGACCCTACAAATAGCTTTTCTACTTTCTATATCCTCAGCCCTCCCACCCTACCCAACCAGCAGCTCATGGAGTTCAGTTAACAAGTGGTGCCAAGATGTCAAGTCTAGAATCTCGAATGGTTAGGATTACAGAGCTGACCAGGCAGAAATGGAAGGGCTAAGTGTGGGAACATTCATGTATCCATGTATCCACTCATTAAGGATGGTGTGGGAGTGTGACAGGGAATGATAACATCTGGTTTGGAAAATCCTGAGCTGAGTGCCAAAGATACAAAAACATATGCTCCAAAACCTACATGTGATGTGAAAAAGCATCTCAATACATATTAGTTTTAAAACATCTGAAAATTGGGCCAGGCACGGTGGCTCATGCCTGTAATCCCAGCACTTTGGGAGGCCGAGGCAGGAGCATCACTTGAGCCCCACAGTTGAGGATCAGAATGCGCAACCAGAGCAAGACTCCTGCCTCTACATAAAAACATTTTTTAAAAAATTAGCCAGGTGTGCTGGCATGCACCTGTTGTCCTAGCTACCCAAGAGGCTGAAGTGGGCACCTGACCCCAGGAGGACAAGACTGTGGTAAGCCATGATCACACCAATGCACTCCAGCCTAGGCAGCAGAATGAGACCTTGTCTCTAAAAAGAAAAAGACACCTGAAAACTATTTGTAAGAAGAAAGGATGATCTTTCATATTACATTTAGTATAATGATGAAGAGCAACTAATTCTAAATATTAAAAACAAAAAAAATATAAATCTTACTCAACATTTCCAAATGGTAAAAACCTAAGCTAGTAGAGCCTATCAAAAGTCTGTTATAATTTTCTGATACTTTTTTTTTTTTCAAACAATTAGGATGTTTGGTACAATGAAATGGTATACAATGAGATAAATTATCACAGATGATACTTTGGAAGTCAACAAGTGTTAATATATATTTCAAAATTATTAATTCATTTAAAAATTGCCCTCCCATTTCATATTTATACTCCTTGTATGCCAAATCTTTTATCTGTAACCTTTATTTTTATCTTTATTGTCTCTCAGCAACAACAAAAATAAGAACTTCAGTTTTGCCCAAGTTACATCAGTCCAAAAACCCTAAAAATCAATTCTAACTACACATATTAATGATTTTTTAAAGTTTATTTATAATATGAATATAGTTTCCCTGAAGAAAGTGCCCAGGGTCTCTGAATGAACCACTAGTACTTGCCCCCTCCTGCATTCGAAAGCAATTGGACACATGCGACACTCCTGATCAGTGCTCCAGAGTTCCGGGAGCAGTGGTACCCTTGGCCCTCCTGCATCGCATGCCCAGTTCACGTCTGCAGGACAAGCGGGGCTCCCACGATGGCTTTGCACACCTTGGGATGTGCCATTCACCTACCATGTGAATGGCTCCATCTGGAGTCTTGCTGTGTACAACCTCAACCACATGCAACATAGCATCTGGATGATGAAGATGTTGAGAATGTTAAGGCTGCTAGGAACTTACTGCATGCACAAGGCAAAGCAGAAAGGCAGGGGAACAAAGAGCTAAGGGCTTACCCATGTAAGGAAGACTGGCAATAGGCCACGCAGGGCACAATACAGATTTCTCACAAGGCAGTGCAGAAACAAGATCAGAAATGTACAGGGAAAAAGATTTCCAAGTAATTGAGGAAGCATCCTGGCCTCCAGGAACATAACAATGAAATAGAAGAGACCCAAATTACGGACTAAATCCTGGGATATGGGCCCATCTAGGTTCTTCAATCCCCTCTCAAGTCAGGGCACACACTACACTCTGCCCAAAATACAGCGAAAGCAAAAGTCTGGCCCATCACAGTTATATCACATCACACAAAGTGAAAACCACATCTCTCAGCATGCCTAGGCTCTATGTATAAACTTCTTGAAAATGTTTCAGTTGTTTAAAACCCACAACAGCAATAAGATTATAAACGCTTAATACTATAAAATATGCTTTTAAATTTTAGAAAAGTCCAAGAAACTGATTTTTTAAATCTATTAAGAAGTTTTATATCTAACTTAAGGTATGTCTCATCTCTCCAATTAAACTATAAACTCCTTAAGTGAGAACTGTTACATGTGTTGCCCAAAGCACTGACACACAATAACTTTCACTATGTAAATGTTAAAAAAAAAAACTTAATCATTATTTTAGAGCATCTTCTTGTTTAATAATGCATAAAGAACAGTGTGAACAAAGAGAATACAATAATAGGAATTTACCTTTGAAACTACTAGAACTAAAGCCAGCTAACACAACAGGTGGAATTTTTAAAAAGCTTTAATGTTGAAGATTTTCAACTTAGTGAAAATATCTATACATAACCGAAGCTCAACACAGGACTAATGAATCTCACAGAACTGAAAATTAAACATTTTGTCTTATCCTAAGTAGATGTAAAAACTGTACTGATAATGTTTCTAAAACTTCTAAAATTTAAATTTCATAAGCAGCTAATCTATCAGATTAGTCAATTTTTGCGATCTTTAGGGGAGGAGGAAAAAGCAGCCAAGGCCTTGGTGGTATGCAGCACTGGCCCCCAGCAGTCTACTATGAGCAGGGGCCCTGAATAAAGGGTCACGAAAGTGCAATTGTCTGAAAAATGACAGAACACAAAAATGTCTTGGAGGAAATAAGTTTATTTTTAATTTATCAATGGGAGCTTATCCAAAAATAGTTTGATGTTCTATTTTCCTCAGATAAAAATCAATGTTAATAATATGTGCTTAATCATCCATTCAAAAGAAAAATCCATATTTTCAACTTTTTTAATTGCCAACAAAACAGAAATTTTCAAAGTAAAACTGAGAGCATGGTTTTAAGATTCGACAGTATGATTTTCACCTGGATAAAAGTTAACAGTGAAATTTACTTTTTATTTCATGCCATCCTTACTTTTTTGTGTTTTTAGACAGAGTCTCACTCTGTCACCCATGCTAGAATGCAATGGCACGATTTCAGCTCACTGCAACCTCGCTTCCTAGGTTAAAGCGATTCTCCTGCCTCGGCCTCCCGAGTAGCTGGGATTACAGGCATGTGCCACCACCGCCGGCTAATTTTTGTATTTTAGTAGAGGCGGGGTTTCACCATGTTGGCCAGGATGGTCTCGAACTCCTGACCTTAAGTGATCCACCCGCCTTGGCCTCCCAAAGTGCTGGGATTACAGGCGTGAGCCACCGTGTCCAGCCTCAAGTGACATTTCATAAGAAAACTGAGAACCCAACCTGACAGGAGCCCAGCGCTCCAGGAGGCCCCAGAGTCGAGACCTGATGCCCACAGGCAGCTTTTCTCCTCTGCCCTCATGCGTGTTACCTTGTCACCAGCCTTCTGCCCGCTTGTCTTCTTCTTACCTTGTCCTTTATACCTTGGTATCTGAGCATGAGAATAAAATGAGATTTTACCACAAAATAGAAATCTTTAAAAATAAATTAACTCATTATCAAACAAAGATGCCTATTGAAAAATGTCTCAGAAGTGCAACATCTAGTGAATATGTTCTGTGAGGCCTGCTTTTTTGGTCCTTTCTTAACTCTATTCCTAAAGTGATCTACGTCATGTTTACTGTTTCCAATAGTTACTAGGTCAAACACAGATACTGTAGCCTCCACCTGCTCAGCTTCTACTGGGAGGAGAATCACCTCTTTCATGATACATTTTAGCAGCATACTAAATAAGCCTCACTTGAGTTCCTAGGAAACTTCCTTGAAGACTTGTCCTGACCTCATCTGATCTTTCTCAGGAGCACACAAAGCTGGTTCCTAAAGGCTGGGTGGACGCTACTCTTGGAGAGTTTCTAGCATTCCCCATGGGCCCTCAAGGCTGATTAGGTACCAGTAGGAGGTAGCTAGCAAGAAGAGGGTAGGGAAAGTACTGGATCCCCAATCCAGGTCCTTTAGTACTACAGAAATTGCATTTTACGTGTCAAAATAAGAGTTTATCTTAGAACAGATGCAACCCTACACAAGGACTATCTAGGGTGTTTCTGAAGTGGGTTTATGAGGCCAACTGAGAAATGGGGATTCAACTAGAATAACGGGATGGCAGCATGAGAAGCAGAGATAGCTGTTAGGACAAATGCTGTTCTTGAAAGCAGCCTCAGGACAGTCCCCGCTTCTCTGGAAAAACTCACAGCATCATTTCCTGACTGACCTAAAACACTGAGATTCTCATTTTAATTCTTAGATCTTTAATTCACTTAGATCTCATTTTAATTCTTAGATCTCTCTACATACTTAAAATGTATGTAGAGAGAATAAGAGTACATAACACAGACTTTAATATTTTACCCAGAAGACATACTCTATATGTAGAAGGTTAGGATTGCTAATTTGCTTTAAACATAGTAATAATTTGCTAAAAAGAGCTTCCAAATAGTCAAATGCTATAGGTACTGATAAGTATTTTGGAATATTCATTAATTTTAATTTTTCTAAAGCCAGATATTTTCATGAAAAGTAAAGCTTACTTACATAGGCTGTTTTATTTGCAATTAATTTAAAGAACTTTTAAAAACTTACTCATGACCTTATTCTGTCTTTGGGGTTATAGCCTCCTATGAGTATTTAGGAAAAAAAAAATTTTTTTAAAAGGCCTTCCCTACACCAACTAGAAATCTCAGAAGGAGCAACTATAAACAATACAATAGTTGTTCCCTGCTTAGAAATAAAGTATAAAATTCCTTTAGTTTTCCAAACTTAAATAAAAGGAGCAACAACATCAAAGAACAAGCAAAAAATAACAGCAATCGTTTAGCAATGTTCTGTGCCTAGACATTTAAAAAAGAAAGGAATCTTGTAGTATAATCACTACGCTCTGGAATTTCATCTGTTGAAAAAGATGCAACTATATCTGAGGGTCGATCCACCACCATAAACCCACATGGGCCTCATCTTTTGGAGTGGACTCCACGGCATCACTCTGTTCTTATGGAATGAAAATCAAAGGGAAAGTCAAAGAATACAAACCTGACCTGTCATGGACTGCAGGTTTGTGTAGTCTACAAACCCCCAGCTCCTATGTTGAAATCCTAACCCTCGATGTGATGGTATCAGAAGGTCGAGCCTTTGTGGGGTGAGCAGATCATGAGGGTAAAGCCTTTGTGAATGGGATTAGGGCCCTGACCCCAGAGAGCTCTCTCACCCTCTTTCCACCACATGAGGACACAATGAGAAGGCAGCTCTCTGCAACCTAGAAGAGGGACCTCACCAGACCTAACCACAGTGATGCTGTGATCTTGGACTTCCAGCCTCCAGAACTCCAGAGGAAAAATGTGTTGTTTGTAAGCTGCCCAATCTATGGTACTTGGCAGCCTGAACAGACTAAGACAGACCCCAACCTATCCTTTGATACGACCGCCCGGGACTACCAATTCAAGCTATACTCTCGAGAAAACACATTTCCTGACAATCATCTTTCTCTCCATTCCTACATATCCTGGATCTTAAATTCAAAGTGGACAGCTCATTTTTTTCTTTATGCTTAACTTCTGAAATCAAGTCTTACTTTTAACAACTCATAAACACACAAACAGATGCACACATGCATACACACATAAATGTAACCAAAGTACATATATTTTCTTAGAAATTCTATCAAAACAGCCCATGTATATTAAAAGCCATCATGATTTACAATTCTGAATCCCATCACCCATCTAGAAGTCTAAAATATTCATTCAATATTATATCCTGTAATACATATTCCCAGCTTAATATTCTCAAGTTAGGAATTTATAAATGAAAAGTAAGTAAATCTCCTTGTTAATAGGAGAAAAATGTCCAAAGTACCAAACAAATCCAAATATTCTGATTCTGTTACTTACCAGCACATTCCTTTCTACGATACAAATGTCAAACCACCACCAACAAAGCAAAAAAACAAAATTTTTTAATGTATACTTAATGGAAAAAAAGCACCTTCAAGAAACTAAAGAGCCCATGTGTTATAAAACAATACAACTTGTAACAAGAAAGACTAGAGAGAGAAGAGCAGAGCCCTCTGGAGTTGAGTCCAGACATGACTTCTGGGTTCTGCAGCTCACTCACCTTACTTGGTATTGTCTGTGCACTTGTTTTTCCCTCTGGTGACTTTGGCGGAGGATGTGCATCAGATAGATCTAGTGCACCCTAAAATATTTTAGTTTAAAATTAAAATACATTTAAAAATAAAACACGAATATACCAACTACACTCCAATAGAATTTTAGCATTTAGAAACACTATACAATGTTGGTATTTTATTTCTTCTTTATTGAAGTAACCATTCTTTTTAGATTTTCCTCTAATTTTACCCCCTCAAAAACCTTCTACACATCCCTAGATTCTAATTACCTGCAAAATATTTCATTCATTCACTTTGAACAGGATACTGTCTCCACTGAAATCTGTCCCAGGTCTACCATTCCAGCATTTACTTCCTCACTTCCCTTCTCCCTAGTCTCCAGACAAATAATATCCTGTAATTCTCTAAGATCTACTTTTTGCCCTCCTTGAATTTGTTTCCCTACTTCATTTTATCTCAAGAAAAAATACCAAATAACAATTTTCATTAAAAATACTTTACCCCTTCAAATAGTAGTATACTCTTCCACTTTTCTACTTCCACACCTGTTCTAGCCCAGCTTCCACAGGAGTCATCTGTGTCTGCTGCCCAGTGCCCTGTCACCACAGGGTTCTGAGCACTGTGGTTAACGCAAAGGAAGAGGTTTTTAAATGTTTCTTAAATGAAAATCACTTCCTACAATTCATCCACTACCAGAACAAGCTCTATGACACTGTGTACATATTAAATATTGGCTGTTTGTTACAAAAATCCTTTTATGACAGTAACTTTTTAAATAGGAAAATGTGCTGCTCTTCATAACTTCAGTTCTCCCTCTTCAGTCCCATTATTTCTGGTGGTAATACTATCTTCTTCTAGGCTAAAATCCTTAAACTGGCCTTTGAGAGCTTTTCTTTTCTCATATCGCCTTCTATGACCCTGCCCCAGGCCAAAATATTAGTTTACCAAGTCTTCTTGATTCTTAAAAGGTCATCTTAATCTATCCATTTCTTTTTCTTTCTTTCTTAATCTTTTTTTTTTGAAACAGGGTCTCAGTCACCCAGGCTGGAATGCAGTGGTGGATCTCGGCTCACTGCAATCTCCGCCTCCCAGATTCAAGTGGTCCTCCCACCTCAGCCTCTCAAGTAGCTGGGATTACAGGAAGGCACCACCACATCTGACTTTTTTTTTTTTTTTTTTTTTTTTTTGAGACGGAGTTTCATTCTTGTTGCCCAGGTTAGAGTGCAATGGCGAGATCTTGGCTCACTGCAACCTCCGACTGCTAGGTTCAAGCGATTCTCTTGCCTCAGCCTCCCAAGTACCATGCCCAGTTAATTTCTTGTATTATTTATTTATTATGTATTTTTTGAGACAATCTTGCTCTGTGGAGTGCAGTGGCGTGATCTCGGCTCACCACAACCTCCACCTCCCAGGTTCACGCAATTCTCCTGCCTCGCCCTCCTGAGGAGCTGGGACTACAGGTGCACGCCACCATGCGGGTGGATCACCTGAGGTCAGGAGTTCAAGACCAGCCTGGCCAACGTGGTGGAACTCCATCTCTACTAAAATACAACCTCGGCTCACCTACGGCTGGGGAGCATCCAATAAAATCAAACCAAAGTCACAATAAAGCGGGTGGGGCATAGCAACCTAATTCTTGAGGTGGTTAAAATGCAGTTGTGGTAAAAAAAAAAAAAAAAGTATCAGTAATTTAGTTCAGTGAACTTAACCTATAGCTAGTTTTCTACAGCCAATGTCAAAAGCTAATAAAAGCTCTAATTTTTTATTTCATTATAAATGACAGGTTTTCTTCCAAAGTAATAGAAAACACTAATAAATAATGAAGAGCCAAAACATACATCTTTGAGGTCTCTATTTTAAGTATTTTATCTATTTGTTTATATACATACACACAAACTATTAAAATTAAATACCCAGATATTAGGAAGGGAAAACTAGCAAAAAATGGAGATGAGATGCCCAACTTAGTGGTTCAGCAACTTGGGGGAGTAAAACAACTACCTTTTGAGGATACAGAATTCCTATCGTGGGTCTATTTGACAGAATCACAGCTACAAAAAAGTCCAGACAAACTTCAGGGGAGACCTCAAATCCACAAGTCAGAATGGAGTACTGAAGAACAGCAATTCTGTGTCCATTTTCACATCACACCCACTACACAGGAATGCTACTGGGTGTCATTTTGAGGTACACATCTTATCCAGCAGAGAACAGAAAGCCCTCCAGCAATTACTCCTTCTTCCACAGCCTGTTACCAAAGCTACTGGGTGCAAGGTAGAGAGTGAATCCTTCCTGACAGAATAACTGAATCTAGAGCACATGTGAACAGTCGGTGCTTGGGATGAAACCAAGGAGTCACAGGAATAGAATCAATGAAAACAGAGAAGCGAGCAGGAAGAACTGGAAGAGGGTTATTTGCAGGGAGTAAGGTGGGATTTGCTTTTGTCTTTTTTACTTTTTTAGCTGTAAAGAGAAGAAAGTAAGTTTTTCCACACAGGATTCGAACATACTATTGGGTTATCCAGGGAGGTATGTTTTGTGAAGAGCTGGAAATTCTAGTTTGGAGGACTGAGCTGGACTTAGGCAGACTGCACTGAACTTAAACAGTCATCCATACAATAACAAGAAACAGTAATACAAATACAGTCGTCCCTCAGTATCCACAGGGGATTGGTTGTAGGACTCCACTGTGGACACCAAAATCCAAGGATGCTCAAGTCCCTTATGTGAAATGACATATTTGCATATAACTTATGTACTTCAAATCATGTCTAAATAACTTATATCTAATACAATGTAAATGCTATAAAAATAATTTTATACTAGATTTGCATTCTTTTGTTGTATTGTATCCGAACATTTTTCTTTGAGATGGAGTCTCGCTCTGTCGCCAGGCTGGAGTGCAGTGGCACAACCTCAGCTCACTGCAACCTCCACCTCCTGGGTTCAAGCAATTCTGCCTCAGCCTCCCAAGTAGCTGGGACTACAGGCGCACACCACTGCACCCAGCTAATTTTTCTATTTTTAGTAGAGACGGGGTCTCACCATGTTGGCCAGGATGGTCTCCATCTCTTTTTTTTTTTTTTTTTTTTTTTTGAGACGGAGTCTTGCTCTGCCGCCCGGGCTGGAGTGCAGTGGCCGGCTCTCAGCTCACTGCAAGCTCCGCCTCCCGGGTTCGCGCCATTCTCCTGTCTCAGCCTCCCGAGTAGCTGGGACTACAGGCGCCCGCCTCGTCGCCCGGCTAGTTTTTTGTATTTTGTAGTAGAGACGGGGTTTCACCGTGTTAGCCAGGATGGTCTCGATCTCCTGACCTCGTGATCCGCCCGTCTCGGCCTCCCAAAGTGCTGGGATTACAGGCTTGAGCCACCGCGCCCGGCCTCCATCTCTTGATGTCATAATTCGCCCACCTCGGCCTCCCAAAGTGCTGGGATTACAGGCATGAGCCACTGCACTCAGCTAATCCGAATATTTTCAATTCACAATTAATTGAATCCACTGATGCCTACTATAATGACACACAGAGTCCTCCGTGCCAAGCACTGTGCTCAAAGCTTCACACATCTTGCTTCCTTAGACCCCCTCCAGACCTGCAGGCATGATACTTCTGTGACCTCCACGTTGCAGATAAGGAACCTGGGCACACAGAGGCTGAGTGACTGCAGGCTCACAGAGCTAGAATGTAGCAGAGCTGGGGTTTCACCCAAGTAACCTGGTTCCAGAGTCCATGCTAGTGGTATGTTAAGGAAGAAAGATCAATCTAGACACAAAAATGTGCATAAACACCACTGCAATGAGGTGAGCCAAAGCACAACTACTAAACAGAAAAGAAAATGAAAGGGCAGTTAGAAAGAGAAGAGAGTTCTTCAAGGGCACAGAAGCCAAGAGGGGCGAGCCAATAGAGGTCATCATGACCTACAGATTGCTGGCCCCAGGAGACTGGGTTCTTTAGTTTTTGATTGCCTAGTCCCCAGCACAGTATCTATCAAATAAGCACACAATAAAAGCTTGCTGAATATTGATAAATGAAGGAATGAAATTATATGCACAAGCTGAAGTGACAACTTGTGCTCTGGGTGAACCACCTCACTCCCAGCCAGCCCGGGATCTGGCTATGCTCTCCTGCTCCCACACTTGACTGGCACTGTTCCAGCTTCTCAGAACACCCTTCCCAATCCTCGCCCCACAACTGACATCCTACTCTCACTTTAAAATTGACTTCAATAAAATTTTGGCATGTGACAATCGCTTCCTCTTCTAAACTATTCATAACATGTTTGCAAATAACGTGTTAAATGACAATTCCTCCATAATCTTAAACTGTTATTTAAGTGTTAATTTCCTTATTTGAGAACATTTTATCTAAAATAGCCATGCGCTCTTCAGAGACATAGAAGTTTCTTATATTTTATTTTATGGTACCCACAAAGTCTATTTACCATGCCTTATATATATTAGTACTCAGGCAAGCTTTATCAATTTTTTTTTTTTTTTTTTTTGAGACGGAGTCTCGCTCTGTCGCCCAGGCTGGAGTGCAGTGGCGCGATCTCGGCTCACTGCAAGCTCCGTCTCCCGGGTTTACGCCATTCTCCTGCCTCAGCCTCCCGAGTAGCTGGGACTACAGGCGCCCGCCATCTCGCCCGGCTAGTTTTTTGTATTTTTTAGTAGAGACGGGGTTTCACCGTGTAGACCAGGATGGTCTCGATCTCCTGATCTCGTGATCCACCCGTCTCGGCCTCCCAAAGTGCTGGGATTACAGGTTGAGCCACCGCGCCCGGCCAATTTTCAAAAATTCTAATAGAAAGTATCCTCTGAGATTCACCAAAGAAAATAAGTAGGAAACCTATATAGCCCTCCACATTCTTACCTATAAATTGGACTAAAAGATCACATTTAATCAAATATCTGTAACAGTTACAGATGTTACCTATGTCTATAAAACAAGTATCTTTATGTAAAATTAATGTATGAAAATAAAAATTAGATCATTCATCTCATTAGCACAATTTCTAAAAAAAAGGTTGAGTATGAAAAGTACTACTAATCAAAAAAGTATAAGTTTGAACTGTTTCTAAACAGTTTAAAGCAAAATCAACAGCTTAGTTTTAAGCTTAAAGAGGCCTTTAAGTCCAAAAATTTATTAACTAGCCTATAAATCAGCCCTTTTCTATTTAACTGAGATGTTTTAATAAAAATACTAGCAAGTTGAGTGCTTCTGCTGGCTTATGCAGAGAAGTCTCAGAACACCGAGGTAGGGCCTGGTAGAGCCCACTTCATACACAGTATGAAATGAATGGAGGATCAAGCGAGGCAACGAGGAGTTGGGATTTGTTCCAGACAGTTTAGCTCATGACCCGACACCCTTGAGGATCAAAAACCAGAACAGATATGCCACAGAATCAAGAGTCAGCACATTCCTAATTTTCATTAAAATTTGCATTGATACAATCTGAATGCATTTCATTTCGTTTTTAAGGAATATCTTCCAGTATGAAAACCTTAATTTACTATATATGCACTAATCTGCATGGCTAAACAAAGTAGCCAATAATTAAAATAGAAAAAGATAACACAGAATTCTACTTACTTCCCCAGTGGTTGGCCCTTTTTCTTTCTGTTGACAGCGCCTGATCACTTCTAATAATAAGGGTCCACCCACAGTACCTTCTGCTTCAATTATACCTAAATCTCGAGCTAAATTCTCTCGACCTTCGAGACCTTGCAGCTAGAAAAGATGCAAGTGCACAAAAAAATAGCAGAAGTTATTTTCAAAGAGTAAAGAAAACATTTTCAGAGTTTAAAAACATCTTTAAACTCAGAGACCGTCTTAGTAATGAATTAAATGTCTATTTTTAAAAATTATGCCTATTTCTTTTACAGAGCCTCTACCTTCAAAGTTTCCATTAACAGGTGCAATCTAACATCATACCAAAATTAACTCTACAGTAACACTTTTATTAGCAAGCTTTCAAGTAACACAAAGCAGCAACACTTGTGCCAGCTATCTGAAAGCTCATATGGCTTTTAAGAAAAACAGATAATCAACTACCAAAAATAATCTAAATGTAAAAAACTATCAGTTGTCAAATTCTATTAACTTTCAGCTTAATATTAACTCATTTGTATCAAAGAAGGTTTCAAAGGATAGATGTAAAAATCATTATTCTTACTGTGCTAGTTTCAGGTTGAAAAACAGCCAAAGTAAAGTCAAGGTTAAAAAACTGAAGAAATTCTGCAACAAGACTAGCCACTAAACGACCTATAAAGATCAAGAAAAAGGTAAGTAAGCAAACCTTTAAAAACCAAATTTTTTTCATTACCATTATGAAATAGATACACTAAATTATGGAAGAAAGGTTTCTAAATTTTTTAAGTTACAAATTTCTTCTTTGAATAACATGATTAAGTAACGAAAATCTCAATCTCCTAATTTTTTCACTGGGATCATCAGTCTGTAACTAACTGTAAGACAATCATCTCATAGATTTCAGTGTTTCGCTTTTTAATAGTTAATATTGGCTTTTTGTAGTAAAACTGGCTTTAAGCAACATCCCAAGTACGAAAATATGTAATAGCAACACAATTGTTGTACAATGAAATATTATTTTAAAATGAGGACCTATAAGAATTGCAGACTTAAAAAACTCCCTGAAATTTCTGATTTCTCCCAAATGGTATCAAGATTCAAAACTTCAGAGATAGATAAACAAGAACAAGCTGAACATCTTACCGTCTTTGGTATTTAAAAACTTTTTCAGGCTCTCATTGACTAAAGGAGTTTTGTTCTGTTAAAAAAAAAAAAAAGTTAAGTGTCCTGTGTTTACCCTAAAAACAACTACAAAATATAAAGTTTAACGTTTTCATCGATAAAATTATGGTATTACAAAATCCATTCTATAACTGTTAATTACTACAGGACTTACTTTGTACTATTTAGTAATTTCTCAAAGTTAATATAACAAAACCATATATGAAGATTTGTATTTATTTTTAATTTTAAATGTTTTATAAACTGCTTTTGAGAATATTTTCAAACACCTGTGTGAAATAAAATTAAATGTCAACAACTGTTTATTATTTCAAATATATGAAGTTTGATATTTTGTCATCTCAGGTATCTACCATTTATAGCATACTTATTATGAACAGGAATTTAATTATACACTTGTAATTCCCAGTTTATCCATGAAATGTGAGATGATCTTATGTGGCCCATAGGCCAATGTATTTTTGTAATTATACATTTATTTGAATAAGTATGGAAAAAATACTTCTAGACCATCAAGCCTCTGATTGTTGCTGAGAACAGGCTACAATAGGTAGCACATGGTAGGGTTCCTTAAGACCACATTAATTGCTGCTACAGTGGCAGCCTCATACACTGCTGATGGGAATACAAAATGGCATAACGAGTTTGGACAGCAATTTGGTTGTGTTTCTTAAAAGTCACAAATATTCCTAGTATGTGACCTAGTCACTTCACCCCTACTGATTTTCTCAAGAGAAATCACAGATCCAAGCAAAGACTTGTACATGACTGTTCACAGAAGTCTTACTTGTAATACTCAAAAACTGGAAACAGCCTAAATGTCTGTCAATAGGTAATGGCTAAACTGTCGTATCTATACAATGTATTAATGAAATGATTTATTAATACGTATTACAGTACGAATGAATTTCAAATGCATTATGTTGAAGAAACCAGACCAAAAAAAAGAGCACATACTACATGATTCCACTTATATAATTCTTAAAAAGGTTTGGGGTAGGGGAGAGGGTTACAAAAGGGGCACAAGGAAAACTTTTGAAGGTCATGGATATGTGCAGTACCTTGATTGTGGTGATCATTTCACAGCTGCATAAATTAACTATTAAAAAATCAAACTGTACATATTAAATACTTTAACTTTATTGTAGGTCAATTATACCTCAATAAAGTTGTTAAAATAAAAGACGAGAGGAGAGATCATAAAGGTAGTTGGTAGGCTGGTTTAGGGAATTCTAAGATATTAAGTCAACTGAAATATTTAAAGAGAATGGAGGGACAAGATCAGATGTGTACTATAAACAGCCAATCTAGGAGCAATGTGGAAAAATGACTTCAGGGAGATGGTGAGGGACACCACGGAAAGGGAGGCTGGCACGTAGGAAGGAGATAAAGCAATCTGGAAAAGAAAAACCAAGCACAAAGGAGGGAGCAGAGCACTCCCTTGGGGCCACTTCAGATACACACCTGACAGACACAGAGCCAGGTGATGACTGAGCAGGAAGTAAGAAGAGCAAGGCTTAAGAAACGCTTAGATTTCTTGCCAGATAAATGATGGTCCCATTAAGGGCATAAAATAATGTGCAGTTTAACATACAGGTCTGAAGCTCAGGAGAGAAATATGCATGAAAGTTACAGGGCTGGAGTTATTGGATGAATAAGGTTAGTCTGTGAGAGAGTACACAATGACAACTGTGGATAAGTCTCAGTCAGGTGTACAGGAAAAAGATCATGCTAAACAAACCAAGGAGTGTTCAAAAAAAGAAAAACAGAACAGAAAAAGGTCTCAAAGGTCAAGGACATTTTCAAGAAGGAAGAATCAAGAATGTCAATTACAGGCCTAGCGTGGTGGCTTACACCTGTAATCCCAGCACTTTCGGAGATTGAGGTGGGAGGAATGCTTGAGCCAGGAGTTCGAGACCAGCCTGGGTAAAAGGAGAGACCCCATCTATACGAAAAAAATTTTTTTAAAAACTAGCTGGGAGTGATGGTGCATGCTTGTAGTTCCAGTGACTTGGAAAGCTGAGGCAGGAGGTTGAGGTTTCAGTGACCCATGATCATGCCACTCACTCCAGTCTGGGTGACAGGGTGAAACTTTGTCTCAAAAAAAGAATGTCAAATGCCACAATCATCAACTAGGATAGGTAGGAACTAAAATATGCTCACAATTAGGAGACTCCTCTTGACTGCAGCATAAGAAATTACTTAGGGTGGTAGTGGTAGATTTAAGATTTTAAGGGATTGGCCAGGCACGGTGGCTCACGCCTGTAATCCCAGCACTTTGGGAGGCTGACGTGGGTGGATCACAAGGTTAGGAGTTCAAGACCAGCCTGGCCAAGATGGTGAAACCCCATCTCTACTAAAAATACCAAAAACATTAGCCAGACACGATAGCAGGTGCCTGTAATCCTAGCTACTCGGGAGGCTGAGGCAGGAGAATCGCTTGAACCCCATCCAGGGGGCAGAAGGTCCAGTGAGCCAAGATCGCACCACTGCACTCCAGCCTGGGTGACTGAGTGAGACTCTGTTTCAAAAAAAAAAAAAAAGATTTTAAGGGACTAAGGGGAGCCCAGGACGTAATAAATGGAATAAGCTTGCATATTCTTTTAAAATGTGGTTGTGCACGCCTGTAGTTCCAGCTACTCCAGAGGCTGAGGTGGAAAAATCAAGCCCAGGGAGTTGAGGCTGCAGTGAGCTATGACTGCACCACTGCACTCCTGCCTAGGCAAAGGAGTAAGACCTTGTCTCAAAAACACCAAAGCAAAGCAAACCAAACCAGGTTTTGAAGGAAAAAAACCACAGTGGTATTAAAAGCAGAATGTGAGTAAAGGAAAACAGTTTACTCCTAATAGTTACTTAAACACATTTTCATGCTCAAAAGAAAAGCCACCAGAAAAGGATAGAGTCAAAGATACAGTAAATAATTAAAGACTTGAAAGTATACAGAAGACAGAATGATGATTCTTAGACAGGACAGAGCCTCTTCTAAAGCAGTAAGGAAAGAGGTACAGATCAATATAGACACAGGTAAGCATTTTCACAGGTGAGCAATAGATTGAGGGATAGGAGAGGAGGACATAAAGTTAGGATCTAATGGCTTCTACCTTCCCTGTGGAGGACGCAACAAGACCAAGTGTAGAGAGAGAAGGAAGCGGGGTGACACAGAAGGCTACTGCACAGGTAGGGTGAAGAAGAGAGCTGCTGGGCCTGCTCAGGACCTAACCAGGTTGGTACCTGCCAATTTGCAACATCAGCAATCCACATGGTTGACTGACTCTTCTCCAGGAGCACATATGTGTAAAATGGGAAGAGAGTTAGTTTGCTGGGTTAAATGATCATTGAGATTTCTTCCAGACCCCGTATGACTGTAAGGCAAGGTAATTAGGGGTCCAGACCCATAGGATCCAGAACAAAACGCCGCGAAGAGAAGACTGATGCCTGCACAGACATGGAAAGGGCAAATAACTGAAGATTTTGATGAAATTCGAGATTAGGTATACAGGTCTAACGAAGTGAGAGGACAGGAGACTGATATGTCATAAAGCAAGAGTTTAAGACTTTGATGATGGTTCTATTCTTGTTGACAAATTCCAGAATATTTACTCAGGATGGTTGGTGGGACTCAGAAAAAGTTAAATTACCCACGTAAACATAGAGAAGTGGTTGCACTTTTAAAATAATAACTGTCAGGCCGGGCGCGGTGGCTCAAGCCTGTAATCCCAGCACTTTGGGAGGCCGAGACGGGTGGATCACGAGGTCAGGAGATCGAGACCATCCTGGCTAACACGGTGAAACCCCGTCTCTACTAAAAAAAAAAAAAATACAAAAAACTAGCCGGGCGAGGTGGCGGGCGCCTGTAGTCCCAGCTACTCGGGAGGCTGAGGCAGGAGAATGGCGTAAACCCGGGAGGCAGAGCTTGCAGTGAGCTGAGATCCGGCCTCTGCACTCCAGCCTGGGCGACAGAGCGAGACTCCCGTCTCAAAAAAAAAAAATAAAATAAAATAAAAATAAAAAAATAAAATAAAATAATCACTGTCTTTTTCATTGTCAAAATAATTGAGTGGTCAGATAATTTTGGGAAAAGTTGCATACTACATACCCCGTTTCATAGGAATTAATAACATATTAGCTTATTTTTTTTTTTTTTTTTTTTTTGAGGCGGAGTCTCGCTCTGTTGCCCGGACTGGAGTGCAGTGGCCGGATCTCAGCTCACTGCAAGCTCCGCCTCCCGGGTTTACGCCATTCTCCTGCCTCAGCCTCCCGAGTAGCTGGGACTACAGGCGCCCGCCATCTCGCCCGGCTAGTTTTTTTTTTTTGTGTTTTTAGTAGAGACGGGGTTTCACCGTGTTAGCCAGGATGGTCTCGATCTCCTGACCTCGTGATCCGCCCGTCTCGGCCTCCCAAAGTGCTGGGATTACAGGCTTGAGCCACCGCGCCCGGCCAGCTTATTAAAAGATCTGAGTGAACCTGCACTTAACACATTGATAATGGAACCATTTCTTCAAGAAACTCCTATGAACTTTTGTTTCAGATTTAGCATTGGTATCAGAGTTACTGTGGTACCTTAACTTTAAGATTACCCCCAAATTCAAAAGCTATACAAAAAAAGAATAATTTTGGCTCTCTCTCAATATAATCCTTAACAGTTCAAAATTATCCCTAGCTATACATTACTATAAACTATTTTTAAGACGGTTTTTAATGAACGAGAAATTAAGTATTAACGAATACAGCCATTTTAAAATCTGGAAACTTCATACCTCTACTTTTTCTTGCTCCTCTAGGGCTAAAAACACAGCTGCTCGAAGTTCAGCCTTAAAAAAAAAGTTAAGAAACAAGAAATTACCATTTCAAGACAATTTTCACAACAAGCTCACATTTAGCAACAAACACGAGCAAGCCAACGAGCTGGGCGGGCAGGTGCAAAGGCCAGAAACACCTTCCAAAACGTTCTCAGTCACACAAGCTCTGTGACCCCCAGGCTTCGACTGGACGCGCTGCTTTCCCGCCGCGGATCATGCCCAAGTCTGAGGAAGAGACGCTGGGGCCACGCCACGCTCCAGGGCCGAGTTGCGGGCCGCCCGTGTGGCCCCCAGGCCCCACGGTCCCGCCCCCACGAAACGCAGCAGGGGACGGACCAGGCGCCCCGAGTCCGCGGTGCCCTCCAGGACCACACGAACGCACTAACAAGCCGACCTCCTCTGTGGGGCTGGCAGGACGGAGGCCCTGCCGGGGCGCGCCCCCAGTGCCCCCCGGCCCCGGTCCCTCGCCAGGGAGGCGGCCTCCTTGACGCGACCGTTGTGACGACCGCTGTCCACGCAGGCCCTGCAGATCCGCCAGACCCGGCCCCAGCCTCCGGCCTCACCTTGATGCGGTTCAGGACCCCGCTGTTCTCCAGCGTCTGCACCAGAAGGTCCCGCAGCTCCGTGTCCTCCTCGGCCACCACTGCGGCCGCCGTCGCCGCCATCTTGCTTCTCCAAGACAACCGCCCAAGCCAAGCTAACGGCCAACGGCCGCAGCAAGGTCCGATCTGCGCGCGCGCTACGCAGCCGACGCAGCCAAGGCCCCGCCCCGTCGGCCAGCGCGCTATCCCCGCCCCCTGGCGACGGGAGGCGGGGCATGAAGACCTCGGGGTTGACGCTGGGCGCCCGGCCTTGGTGAGCGCCGGACCACTGAACCGCGAAACTTAGGGTGGGCGCTGGGGGCGGGGCTTTGGGGCGCGGGTGGGCACGCAAGGGGCGGGGCGTCGAGGCGTGGGGGGCGGGGCGTCGAGGCGTGGGGGGCGGGGCGTCGGCGGGGCCTTCAGCGGCGAACCCGTTGGCCGCAGTCGCCTGAGGCGCGAGGTTTGAAGCCGGCGAGAGGTGAGGAGGAGGCGGCCTCGCGCGTGGAGAGCCGACTCCGCCGCCCACGGCCGCATTCCCTAGCAGCACAGGATCACCGGAGTCATATTATTGACGTAATTAAAGCGTACTAGCCTAGAGCCCGGCGGACTGCGGAAAGGAGGCCCCGAGACCGAACCTGCGGCCCCTGCAGCCCCGCGGGTGTCGGGAAGAGACTCCCGAGAGGTCGCGAGAGGCGGAAGGCCCTGCAGGTTGTCACCCAGAAATAATGTCCTGAGGCCCCCCAGCCAGGCAAACGGACACTGCTCGGCCAGGGTCTCCGAGGCTAACCGGAGAGGCACTAGGCCCTGGTGCAGGGGCGGGACGGCCCCAGGAAGAGCCGAGGGCCGAGGAGGGCGTTGGGTGCGCTCCGCGCTGCCCGAGCTGGGGCAGCAATCTCCACTCCCTCCTGCCTCGCGGCCCTCCGCCGACCTCCGGGCGCCGGCGGAGGGTCCTGGACCCCTTCCGGGCCCTGGAAGCTCCGTCCCGCCGGAGACTACGCGCTCTCCTGGTATCCATCCGGCCGCCTGGACTGCCCCGCGCCCCTCGCCTTGGCAAAACCAGCTCCCCGGACCGAGTCGTGCCTTGGAGAGTGCGGGTGCGCAAGGTCAGCCGAGTTGTCGGTTTCAGGGTGCTCCACGGTATGGCAGCCTAAGCCGAGAAGTGCCCGAGGCCAGGCTCCAGCAATTGAGAGGCTGATTTGGCCACGGTGAAGGACGCGTCCGGAGGAAGGAAACGGGAATCAGAAACGGGCGGTGGCCGCGCCTCTCCCGAGGGCTTCAGCGCCTCAGGGTGGGCGGGAGGGGAAGGTGGCGGAAAGGAGCAGCGGGAGCCGCCGCCTTAGGGAAGCCACGGGAAGAGAGCTGGCCGTGCTGCGATGCGCAACCCTCTCCCTGAAGCCCTTGGCTCAGGCGCCAAAGGAAAGGCTCTTTCGGGCAGGACTCAGCTTTCAGCTTAGGTTTTTCTCCTTTGGCTGAGTCAATTGCGGTGCCGAGTTGTATTTTCCTTTCACAGAGGTGTGTCCAAGAACCATTCTTGGGAGACGCCTGCCGGCCGCTTTGGGATAGGGCCTGTCTGCCCATACTGCCTTCCAAATGCCTCTGTGTGTTCCTGTATGTGGGTGTGCACAGACCACAGGATGTCCACACTGGCTTCCAAATGCGTCTCTGTGTTTCTGTCTGTGGGTGTGCACGCACGTGTCACGTGTACGCACAGATCACAGGGCATCCACACTGGCTTCCAAATGTGTCTCTGTGTTTCTGTCTGTGGGTGTGTACACATGTGTCACGTGTATGCATAGATCACAGGCGTCCACACTGGCTTCCAAATGTGTCTGTGTTCCTGTCTGTGGGTGTGCACGCACGTGTCACATGTGTACGCACAGATCACAGGGCATCCACACTGGCTTCCAAATGTGTCTCTGTGTTCTTGTCAGTGGGTGTGCATGCATGTGTCACGTGTGTGCACACAGATTACAGGGCATCCACACTGGCTTCCAAACACCTCTGTGTTCTTGTCAGTGGGTGTGTATGCATCTGTCACATGTGTATGCACAGATCATGGGTTGTCCACACTGGCTTCCAAATGTGTTTCTGTGTTCCTGTCTGTGGATGTGCACACACGTCACGTGTATGCACAGATCAGAGGGTGTCCACATTGGCTTCCAAATGTGTCTCTGTGTTCCTGTATGTGGGTGTGTATGCACATGTCTTATGTACACACAGATGACAGGTCATCCACAGTGACTTCCAAATGCATCTCTGCGTTTCTGTCTGTAGGTGTATATGCCCATGTCACATGTGTACACACAGATCACAGGGCATCTACACTGGCTTTCAAATGTGTCTCTCTGTTCTTGTCAGTGGGTGTGGATGCACGTGTCACATGTGTACACACAGATCATAGGGCGCCTGCACTGGCTTCCAAATGCATCTCCGTGTTCCTGTATGTGGGTGTGCGTGCCTGTGTCACATGTGTATGCACAGATCACAGGGATTCCACACTGGCTTCCAAACACGTCTCTGTGTTTCTGTCTGTGAGTGTGTATGCAGGTATCAAATGTGTACGCGCAGATCACAGGGCGTCCACACTGGCTTCCAAACACTTCTCTGTGTTCCTGTATGTGCGTGTGTATGCATGTGTCACATGTACACACAGATCACAGGGCATCCACACTGGCTTCCAAACACATCTCTGTGTTTCCATCTATGGGTATGTACACATGTATTGCATGTGGACATTGCAGCCTACCTAGGAAGAGGCTGAAAGAGGTAAGGGTCATGAAGGTGCAGTGCACTGTTGTACTGTTTGTGCTTTGTGTGTGTTTGGTTAGTTTTGCAAGAACATGTTGGTGAAGGAGAGAGAACCCCAAACAACTGATGAGCAGTGCTACTGAAACTCATATATACACAGGAATAACAAGGAAACATCCATGAAAAAAAAAAAAGCAGATTCTGGAACTCCATCCCCCTGAGATTGTCACTTATGGGGTCTGCAGGAAGTTTCAGGAATCCACATTTTCTTCTAATAAACGTGATCTACAGGTTATAATTGGAGATACAAATAGAACATATACAGTAAAAATTTGAAGTTTCCTGCCTAGCCCAACCCTTCTCACTGGTAGTGTCTGTTAAATTGGAAAGATATCTCTTTCCAGACATATTAATACCTTTTATACAGTTGACTTGAACAACATTAGTTTGAACTGCTTGGGTATACTTATATGTGGATTTTTTTCAGTAAATGGAGAATTTTTGGCGAAGGCAACAATTTTGTGAAAAACCTCACAGATGAATCTCTTAGCCAAGAAATATAGGAAAAAAAGAAAAGAAAAAGCTAGATATGTCATGAATGCATAAAGTATGTGTAGATACGAGGCTATTTTATTATTTACTACCATAAAATATATACAAGCCTGTTATAAAAAGTTAAAATTTATCAAAACTTGCACATACAAACACACAGTTACATGGCACCCGTTAGGTTCAAGAGAAGTGTAAACAGTTGTAAAGATGCAATATTAAATCATAACTGCATCAAATTCACTGTAGTACATAGTGTACTACTGTAATGATTTTGTAGCCACTTCCTGTTGCTATTCCAGTGAGCATCAGTGTTGCTGGTATTGGGTAAAAATTCCAAGTAACATAATCATCTCTGAGTGAGCAGTTGCATCTCTCCAGTACATTGCATATCACAGTAAAAGGTAAGCTCTTGAGGTTCTCACGTTATTTCTCATTGTGGTTAGTGCAGTACTGTAAACCTTGAGTAACACCATGGGACCCTTATGAAGTGCCATTAGTGATGCTAGAAATGCTCCCAAGAATCAGAAAAGTTAATGACATTATAGAAAAAGGTGAATTGCTTGCTATGTATTGTAGATTGAGGTCTACAGCTAAGGTCGCCTGCTGTTGAAGATAAATGAACCCAGTATAAGGACTGTTGTATAAAAACCAAAGGAAGTTTATGAAGCCATCATTGCAGCTACACCAACAGGCATGAAAACCTTGCACTTTTGGGGAAATACCTTTTTATTTCATATTGCAAATGTAACTTTTTGTGGGTGCAGGATTGCTATGAGAAAGGCATACCTGCCGGGCGCGGTGGCTCAAGCCTGTAATCCCAGCACTTTGGGAGGCCGAGACGGGCGGATCACGAGGTCAGGAGATCGAGACCACCCTGGCTAATACGGTGAAACCCTGTCTCTACTTAAAAATACAAAAAACTAGCCGGGCGACGAGGCGGGCGCCTGTAGTCCCAGCTACTCGGGAGGCTGAGGCAGGAGAATGGCATAAACCCAGGAGACGGAGCTTGCAGTGAGCTGAGATCCGGCCACTGCACTCCAGCCTGGGTGGCAGAGCAAGACTCCGTCTCAAAAAAAAAAAAAAAGAGAGAGAAAGGCATACCTATATAATCTAATATTCAAGAAGTGGTGAAGTCATTATCTGACAAAGCAAAAGGAAGATGAAGGATGGTATGATAACTTTAAAAAGAGGTTTGGCTTTCAAAAAATGTCAAGATAACAGGAGAAGCAGCTTCTGCTGACCCAGATGCAGCCGACGAGTTCCCAGACACCATTGAGAAAATCATTGAGGACAAAAGGCCAAGCTTGGTGGCTCACACCTGTAATCCCAGCACTTTGGAAGGCTGAGGAGGGTGGATTGCTTGAAGCCAGGAGTTCAAGACCAGCCTGGCCAACATGACAAAACCCTATTTCTTCTAAAACTACAAAACTTAGCCGGGTGTACTGATGCACATCTGTAATCCCAGCTACTGAGCAGGCTAAAGCATGAGAATTGCTTGAACCCGGGAGGCAGAGGTTACAGTGAGATTGCACCACTGCATTCCAGCCTGGGAAACAGAATGAGACTCTCTCTCAATAAATAAATAAATAAATGAAAATTTTAAAAATAGAGAAAATCACTGAGGAGAAAATATATCTGCCTGAACAGGTTTTTAAGGCAAACAAAAGTTACCTATTCTGGGGGAAAATAGTGCCACATAGGACATTAGGAAGAGAAGTGAACATCAGGATCCAAGGCAGGAAGGGATGGGCTAACTGTACTGTTTTGTGCAAATGCAGCCAGATTTATGATGAGGACTGCCCTTATCTATAAAATTGAGCCTTGAAGGGAAAAGAAACACCACCTGCCACTCTTTTGGTTGTACAGCAAGATGGCTGAGCAGCAACTCTTTTCCTGGATCAGTTATATAAATGCTTTGTTTCTAATGTCGGGAACTACCTTGCCAGTAAGGGATTGCCTTTAAGGTTCTTTTGATATTGGACAATGCCCCTGGCCATCCAGAACCACATGAGTTCAATACAAACACGTTGAAATGGTCTGCTTGCCCCTAAATACAACATCTCTAATTCAACCTCTAGATAAGGGAGTCATAAGGACTTTAAGGATCATTACACACAGCACTCTGTGAAAGAGAACCCCAATTGAGAGAATATCATGAACATATGGAAGGATTACACCATTGAAGATGCCATTGTTTCAGAAAAAGCCATGAAAAGCCACCAAGCCCAAACAAATTTCTGCTGGAGGAAACTACAGATGTTGTGCATCACTTCACAGGATTTATGACAGAGCCAATCAATGAAATCATGTGGATATGGCAAAAAAGGTTTCAAGATACGAATCTTGGAGAAATTCAAGGGCTAAGAGACACCATACCAGAGGAATTAACAGAAGACCACTTGATGGAGATTACTCCTTCTGAACCCAGTGCAGATTATGAGGAAGAAGACGCAGTACCAGAAAACAAATTGACATTAGACAATCTGGAAGAAGGGTTCCTCTTATTCAATATGGCTTTTGACTTCTCTTATAACACGGACTTTTCTATGAAATAGGCACTGAATCTAAAGCAAATGGTGGAAGAAAGATTGTTGCTAAATGGAAACATATTTAGAGAAATGGAAAAGCAAAAATGTCAGACAAATTATGATGTTATCTCCATCAGGTTACACTTATTGTGCCTGCCTCTCCTGCCTCCTCTTTCACCCTTTCTACTTCTGCCACCCCTGAGACAGCAAGGCCAACCCCTGCTCCTTCTCAGCCTATTCAAGGTGAAAATTATGACGATGGAAATATTTATGATGATTCACTTACACTTAATGAATAGTAAATATATTTTCTCCTCGTGATTTCCTTAAAACGTTTTCTTTAGCTTACTTTATTATAAGAATACAGTATAAGGCTGGGCGCGGTGGCCCAAGCCTGTAATCCCAGCACTTTGGGAGGCCGAGACAGGCGGATCACGAGGTCAGGAGATCGAGACCATCCTGGCTAACACGGTGAAACCCCGTCTCTACTAAAAAAAATACAAAAAACTAGCCGGGCGAGGTGGCGGGCGCGTGTAGTCCCAGCTATTTGGGAGACTGAGGCAGGAGAATGGCGTAAACCCGGGAGGCAGAGCTTGCAGTGAGCTGAGATCCGGCCACTGCACTCCAGCCTGGGTGACAGAGCGAGACTCTGTCTCAAAAAAAAAAAAAAAAAAAAACAGTATATAATACATGTAACATACAAAATTGCCAGGTGCAGTGGCTCACATCTGTAATCCCAGCACTTTGGGAGGCTGAGGCAGGCAGATCACTTGAGACCAGGGGTTTGAGACCAGCCTGGCCAACATGGCAAAACCCTATCTCTATTAAAAATATAAAAATTAGCCAGATGTGATGGTGCGTGCCTGTAATCGCAGCTACTCAGGAGGCTGACTCAGGAGAATCCCTTGAACCCAGGAGGCGGAGGTTGCAGTAAGCCGAGATTGCACCACTGCACTCCTACCTGGGTGACAGAGCAAGACTCCATCTCAAAAAAAAAAAGTGTTAGTTGTTTATGTTGTTGGTAAGACTTCCAATCAACAGTAGGCTGTTAGTACAGTTTTGGGGAGTGGAATTTCGACTGTGAGGGTCTGTGCCCCTAACCTCGTGTTGCTTAAGGGTCAGCTGTACATAGAATAATGTTACATACACACGCATACTGCCTCCCACTCCGTAATTTGGATCCTATGCCTATTGTCTTTTAGTTTACTAAAGAAGTCCTGATCATTTTTTGATGTTCATACATACTGTATAGATCCTACCTCATTTGATTTGACTCCTGCAAAATATTTGTTAAGGGTGTTCTAAAAGTTACTTTTTGTAGTTAAGCTACACTTTATTTCCATTTGTTTGTTATGGAAATAATGCATAATAAAGGTTAAAAATCCAAACAAAAGGGGGGAACATATTAAAAGAAAAGTAAGAGTCTCCCGCCTACCCTTCCTACCTACCCACCTACCTTATCTGTTACCATATCCTAGACCCAACTGCAATTAACAATTTCTGGTTTTAGTTCTTCTGGTTCTTTTCATTATAACCTCAAATACCGCACATATACATCTTGATTCACCAGCTGAAAATCCTTCAAAGGGACAAAAACTTATTCTTAGCTCCTAATTTAAAAAATTGTATTTTAGTTTTGCTAGAAGCTTTCATGACTTTAGGTTGTTTACCTAAATCATTATTTATAAATTTTACACACTGTGTATTGGCTGCCTACTAGGGGAGGTGAGGAATTGGTGCATTCTTACTTTCTCTTGTCTTTTCTTCCCCTCCTAATTTTGTTAGTTTCATTGTTATTTTTAGTCTGTCAAGAATTTGCATTCTTTTTGTAAGTAAAATTACAGACATCCCTTGATATCCATGGGAGATTCGTTCCAGGACCTCTTGTGTACACCAAAATCCACACATACTCAAGTCCCACAGTTGGCCCTGTGGAACCTGTGGATATGACCATTGGCATCCCAAGAATACTGTATTTTCCACCTACTCTTGGTTTCAGTTGTGGAACCCACTGATATGGAGAGCCAACTGTATATATTGAAAAAAATTTGCATATAAGTGGACCCACACTGGTTCAGACCCCTGTTGTTCAGGGTCAGCTGTATGTCTTTCCAGCTTTGTGCATTGATTGAAAAACCAACAACAGCATAATATTAGGGCTATAACAGATCCGTTAGGCCAAGCCCATATGCCCCTGAACAGAACTTTCTGCACATTGGGCCAACTTCTAACTGCTAGCACCTGAAGTTATTTGCATATCAGCTTTCTTTGTCCGCCAGAGCCTGCTTTGCCTGCATTTTGGGAAGACCTAAAGTGCCAAGGAATTAACACACCCTGAGAGTATGCTCAATTGAAGGCAATGAATAGAAAAAGACCTCCAACTGCTTCACCCCTGGAGTTCAGGGAGGTAAATCCAAGGTGTGTGCTAAGGAGGTGACAATGTCAGACACACCTGTTATGAGAGTTTCCTGATTGAAGAAGAAAGAGGCATTCCAGGCAGAAGTAACCGAACATACAAAAGTGCAAGACCAAGAGGCTAAGGCAGATTTCTCTGGCAAGAAGTGGCAGGTAGTGTGATGTGGCTGGAGATGAAGAAATGACTGGATTGGGAAGGACTTTATCCACCAATCTAATGAATTTGACTTTCATCCTGAAGATGTGAAATAGTGTGCTAAACAAGTTTAAAAGCAGTTTGTCATTAGCCTATTTGTATTTAGAAAGAGCACTCCTGAAGCAAGGAGGGGACGGATGAATTGGATGTACTGACACTGGAACAAGGAAATTATTCCAATAGTCCAGAGAAGAATTAAGGACATCAACTAAGATTGCACAAGTGAGCATGGAAAAAAAGAGGATGCATTTGAGAAATATAAATATTGGCCAGGTGTGGTGGCTTACACCTGTAATCCCAACACTTTGAGAGGCTGAGGGGCCGGATTGCTTGAGCTCAGGAGTTTGAAACCAGCCTGGGTAACATGGCAAAACCCCGCTCTACAAAAAATACAAAAATAAGCCAAGCGTGATGGCGTGGCCTGGGATGGAGTAGTCCCAGCTACTCAGGAGGCTGAGGTGGAAGGATCACTTGAGCCTGGGAGGTTGAGGAAACAGTGAGCCATGATCTTGCCATTGCACTCCCACCTGGGAGACAGAGTGAGACCATGTCTGAAAACAAAAACAAAGCAATATGAATATTGTATTAGGGTTTACCAAAGAAACAGAACCAATACGATATATGTATGTGTATGGGTGTATATATATAAGGAGATTCGTAAAAGAAATTGACTCACAAGATCATTGAGGCTGGCAAGTCTACAGGATGAGCCAGCAAGCGGGAGACCCAGGAGAACTGATGGCTTGGTTCCTGTCCAAAGGATAGCAGGCTTGAAATCCAGGAAGAGTCAATGTTTCAATCTGAGTCTGAAGACAAGAAACAAACTGATGACCTAGTCAAAAGACCAGAAGGCAGGAGAGATTCTTTCTTACTCAGGGAAGATCATCACTCTTTTTGTTTTATTCAGGCCTCCAACTGTTTGGATGAGACTCACTCGAATGTTAGGGAGGTCAATTTGCTTTACTCAGGCTATCCATTTAAATGTTAATCTCATCCCCAGACACCTCACACATACACCCATGATAATGTTTCAGCAAGTATCTGGGCACTCTATGGCCCAGTCAAGTTGACACATAAAATTAATCACAAATATATTCCAGTAACTTAGTTTTTAAATAACTAGATTCTTATGAGAATAAACTCAGGATAGGATAGGGGAAATGCTTTCTGGCTTTCCACTTGCTTATTCTTGGAATGTCACTTTTTCTTAAATTTAAAAATTTAAGGCCGGGCATGGTGGCTCATGCCTGTCATCCCAGTACTTTGGGAGACTGAGGCGGGTGGTTCACGAGGTCAGGAGTTCGAGACCAGCCTGACCATCATGGTGAAACCCTATCTCTACTAAAAATACAAAAAAATTAGCTGGATGTGGCGGCACGTGCCTGTAATCCCAACTACTCAGGAGGCTGAGGCAGGAGAATCACTTGAAACCTGGGAGATGGAGGTTTCTGTGAGCCAAGATCGTGCCACCGCACTGCAGCCTGGGCAACAAGAATGAGACTCCATCTCAAAAAAAAAAAAAAAAATTGAAAATGTGTCGTTAATCATCGAGATAGTCTTTCAGTCTGCACTCAGTAATATTAATGCTTTCATTAATATTGAAAGTCATCTATCCTGTTCCCATAAAGATCAGGATAGTTTAGGTAGTCGAGAACAAATAAGGTTCTCAATGGCCTATTAGTTTTTTTTAATGTTTTATAGATTGTTGAAAAGACAGTAGCATGTTGGGAAAAAGAGATGAATTCCACATTTTTCTGGTACAGTACAACTTACTGAAATTGCTTTCTTATTTCAACAAGGATTTACCAGGTTGTGTGTAGTGGTTAAAAGCATAGACTTTAGGAGGCCGGGCGCGGTGGCTCAAGCCTGTAATCCCAGCACTTTGGGAGGCCGAGACGGGCGGATCACGAGGTCAGGAGATCGAGACCATCCTGGCTAACACAGTGAAACCCCGTCTCTACTAAAAAATACAAAAAAACTAGCCGGGCGAGGTGGCTGGCGCCTGTTGTCCCAGCTACTTGGGAGGCTGAGGCAGGAGAATGGCGTAAACCCGGGAGGCGGAGCTTGCAGTGAGCTGAGATCTGGCCACTGCACTCCAGCTCGGGCGACAGAGCAAGACTCCGTCTCAAAAAAAAAAAAAAAAAAAAAAAAGCATAGACTTTAGACCCACATTACATGGTTTCAAATCCACTTACTAGTTATGTTAACCACAGCAAGTTAGCTAATGTCTCTCTGCCTCAGTTTTCTGTTTGTAAATTAGGATAAAAAATCTCTGTAGATGTGAATATGTGTAGCTAGATAGTAGATTGTATTCAAAATCTCAATCGTAACACAATAATAATATTAGCTATTATTAGCTGTTTTGAATATACAACCTAATTTCATTTTCTCCATGATCTGAGCTTATTTTTATTTATTTATTTATTTATTTATTTATTTATTTATTTTTGAGACGGAATCTCGCTTCACCCAGGCTGGAGTGCAGTGGCCGGATCTCAGCTCACTGCAAGCTCCGCCTCCCGGATTCACGCCATTCTCCTGCCTCAGCCTCCTGAGTAGCTGGGACCACAGGTGCCCGCCACCTCGCCCGGCTAGTTTTTTGTATTTTTTTTTTTTTTAGTAGAGACGGGGTTTCACCGTGTTAGCCAGGATGGTCTTGATCTCCTGACCTCGTGATCCGCCCGTCTCGGCCTCCCAAAGTGCTAGGATTACAGGCTTGAGCCACCGCGCCGGGCCGAGCTTGTTATTTTTAAACAACTCCATTTAACAGATGAGACAGTGTTCCAATAAGCTAGGTAGTATGCCCACAGACACATAGCTAGCAGCTGAGATGAACCACCCAAGTCTATTTGGTTTTCAACTCATGCTCTTTCCATGATATTTTGCTTTCTCTCAATATTTATAGAATTTAATTTAATTGACTAGAATTAAATAATTTATTTTAGTTTTATTTTATTTTAGAGGAAATGATTGAAGAGATACAGAAGTCAAGAGATAGAAAAGGTCATTCTAGGCCGGGCATGGTGGCTCACACCTGTAATCCCAGCATTTTGGGAGGCCTAGGCAGGTGGATCACCTGAGGAAGGGAGTTCGAGACCACCCTAGCCAGCATGGTGAAACCCCGTCTCTACTAAAAATACAAAAATTAGCTGGGTGTGGTGGCAGGCGCCTGTAATCCCAACTACTCGGGAGGCTGAGGCAGGAGAATCGCTTGAACTGGGGAGGTGGAGGTTGCAGTGAGCCGAGATGCGCCATTGCACTCCAGCCTGGGCCATAAAAGTGAAACTCCCTCTCAAAGCGAAAAAAAAGAAAAGCTACCTTACCAAAGACAGTCAAAATGAAGGCCACCAGGGGGCAGTGTGCAGCAGGTCAATGGGCAGAGAAGGTGGCTTTTTAAATTATTTTTCCCTGTCTGCTGAGACAAAGCTGTTACACCAGAATATGCCACCCTAACATATGCTTCTTTGGTATAAGGATTATTTTGAGCTGAAGACAATTGAGAAGAAACAAATATAAGAAAAACTCTGCCTTCCCCTTCTTTGCCTAAAGGCAGAACATAAATTGATAAAAGTTCACCACCTGCCCCCACCAGAAAGGACAGAAGTAAATTTCCAGAGACAACTCTGGACCCCATATCAACCTGGGGAAGGCACCAGAATACCCACACAACAAACGTTACTAACTAGCCTTCATCTTCCATTAGTTTCCCATTGTATTAGTCTATTCTCACACTGCTGTGAAGAAGTACCCAAGACTGGCTATTTTATAAAGAAAAGAGGTTTAACTGACAGTTCCACGTGGCTGGGGAGGCCTCAGGAAACTTACAATCATGGCGGAAGGTACTTCTTCACAGGAACACAGAGAGAGAAAGTTCCAGCAGGGTAAATGCCAGATGCTTATAAAACCATCAGATCTCATGAGGACTCACTATCAATCAGGAGAACAGCATGGAGGAAACGGCCCCATGATTCAGTCACCTCCCACCGGGTCTCTCCCATGAACATGGGGATTATGGAGATTCAAAATAGGGGTTACAATTCAAGATGAGATTTGGGTGGTGACACGGCCAAACCATATCACCCATATACTTACTTTCCCACAGCTTGCTGCTCTAGAAACTCAGTCCTTTTCCTTTTTCTTCTTCTCTAAAATGTATTGGTCTTTTGTTAAAATGTTGTATATGCCCAACTTCTAACAACCCCTTGGAGTTACTCATGGCTGAGTGCTCCTGTGTGTATATGGGATGCATGTGTGAATAACTTCTGTTTGTTTTTCTCTTGTTAACCTAAGGGAGGAGACTAACCCTCATATTATCTTATTCCCAATTTCTGCCTCCAAAGAAAGAAGAAGTAAAAACTAAAAGGCAAAAATGAAAGCCACAGGCAGACAACCCGGCACCACACCCTGGGCCTGGTAGTTAAAGACTGACCCCTGACCTAAATGGTTATGTTATCTATAGATTACAGATATTGTATAGAAAAAAAAATCCCTGTCCTGTTCTGTTCGGTTCTAATTACCAGTGCATGCAGCCCCAGTCACATACCCCCGGCTTGCTCAATCGATTACGACCCTCTCACGTGGACCCCCTTAGAGTTGTAAGCCCTTAAGAGCCCTTAAGAGGGACTTGGGGAGCTCAGTTTTTGGAGACATGAGTCTGCCGATGCTTCCAGCTGAATAAAGCCCTTCCTTCTACAACTCCGTGTCTGAGGGGTTTTGTCTGTGGCTCGTCCTGCTACAAACCTGTCTTTGGCCAGTCTAATTTACAGGACCTCAGCCAGAGAACTAAGATGGGTAGAGGCGATACAGGAGATAGAAATAATTTAGGTAGGTAGATAGGGTGAAAGAGTCCAGGGCAAAAGCTTTCCTTCTGACAAAAAACAGAAGGTCAGAAATTACTTCCTTTCTAACCACAGGCAATTCACATAAATCCCTTCTCTTCTAACAAAGAGCAGCCTCGAACATTGGACTATATAATGTAGATAAGCATCTCCGACACAGAGGGAGAGTTTCCTGGGTAATCATCAAACTTACATAAATGGGTCCCAGTAAAAACAGTAGGCTTTAGTGAGCACATTCCTTTCCCCTTTTTTGGACAGGGACACAGGTTAGCTAGAAGCTTGCATGGTGGGGTAGGGGGAATGCCTGCAGCTACAGGGAGATACCTGGGACCAGGCATGGAAACTCCCCCTCTTCTTGTTAGCACATACAAGGTGGAAGGAGATAGGCAGTGTGGAGTAGCCCAAGCTAAGAGCCTGCCTGCATGGTAAAAGAATGGCGTGGGGGCTGCCAGAGATTCCACTCTATACAGATGACACACCTGGTCCTAACCAGGTTTTCATGCCCTATATAGATAAGATACCCACTCCCTAGTAGCTCATTTATAAAAACCCTTACATTTACTGCAGTACAGCAATCTGCAGTAAAGAACGATTTTGATTTGAGGTTAACTCACTGTTTTGGATCACTATTTTGACTCCCATTACTTCAATATCTGACATTCAGGCTCAGAATCTGGCCAGTATATCAGGACTGGAGTTAATTGATTAACGCCATTAGATGGCAGTATTATTTTAATTCCAAAAATGGTTATAAATTCATTCTCTAAAATGTGTGTGAAACAGAATATTGGACTGATTTAATTGATGGCTCTAAGAGCACAAAAAGATTAAACACACACAACACAAAGTTTGGGATATAGCCATTGGAAAAACCCTTGTTCTCTTTAAATTTTTTTCATATGTATGTATATTGCACATATTGCCAACCTCTTTACCTCTTTTTCTGTTTTTGTTTTTGTTTTTTTGTTTTTTTTTTTTTTTTTTGAGACAGAGTCTCGCTCTGTCACCCAGGCTGGAGTGCAGTGGCGCAATCTCAGCTTACTACAAACTCCACCTCCTGGGTTCACGCCATTCTCCTGCCTCAGCCTCCCGAGTAGCTGGGACTACAGGCCCCCGCCACCACGCCTGGCTAATTTTTTGTATTTTTTGTAGAGACGGGGTTTCACCGTGTTAGACAGGATGGTCTCAATCTCCTGACCTCGTGATCTGCCTGCCTCAGCTTCCTACAGTGCTGGGATTACAGGAGTGAGCCACCGCACCCGGCCATTTTTTTTTTTTTCTTTTTTTTCTTTCCTTGAGAAGGAGTCTTGCTTTGTCACCCAGGCTGGAACACAGTAATGCAAACATGGCTCACTGCAGCCTTGAACTCCTAGGTTCAAGCAACCTTCCCACCTTAGCCACTGTGCCCAGCCTTCTTTTCCCTTTTGACTTTGTTCTATCACACTGACTCTAGAACTGTGCTTCTTTATTGGGGCGATTTTGCCCTCCCCCTGGGACATCTGACAAGGTCTGGAGACATTTTGGTTGTAGGTAGGGGGAGGGACACTCTGCTACTGGCATTTAGTGGGCAGAGCCCGGAGATACTGCTAAACATCCTGCACTGCCCAGAACAGCCCCTACCGCAAGGAATTATCAGGCCCAAACAAATACCAAGTTAGTTTTTAATTTCAAAGTTTATGTGTAACACTTTTTAGATATAAAACATATTCACATATTAATTTGAGATACAAAAAATATTCACACATTAATTTGATCACAGGAAATTTTAAAGAAATTTAAACATTTTCAGAAAAGGATACTTCAAGGTGTCATGATAGCTTTGAACCAAACATTAATGTTCTATATGACTTTGGGCAAGTCAGTCATATTTACTAGACTTAATAACCCATGTAACCGTTTGGACGAACGGAGGCAAGATGGCGCAGTTCTGGGTTCTTCACCGTCAGCTTTCCCGCGCCCGGGAAAGACACAGGTGGACTGCACAGGTGCAACCCAACCTCCGACGGAGAAAAACCGGAACCCGCCTAGCCACGCCCACTGCCCGGCCCCTGACCCGCCCACGTCCCGCCCACTGCCCTCCCACTCCCAGGCCCAGGACATAAAAGCCGCTCCCAGCCCCCGCTGCTCGCACTTCCTCAGCCCTCACTCCTGTCGGGACTGTAGGAACTCCCCCGGAGAGCTCCACCGGGTGACTCCCCCGGCCTCCCCTGCCAGAGACCGACGGACCTCACCCTTCCACCACACCTTCTTTCCTGAAGCTGGGGGACCAAAAATAAATGTGCAGTTTTGCTCCTAGCCTTGCCTACTCGCTGGTCATTTAATACTCGCCCTGGTTTCCTGGAAAGCAAATCAGCTTCCTAGAAAGCAAATCAGCTTCCTGGAAAGCAAATCAGCTTCCTGGAAAGCAAATCAGCTTCCTAGAAAGCAAATCAGCTTCCTGGAAAGCAAATCAGCTTCCTAGAAAGCAAATCAGTTTCCTGGAAAGCAAATCAGTAACGTTAACTGTTGGGGTTTTTTTTAAAAAACGTTTTATTTTGAAAAAACTTCAAACTTACAGGAAAAATGGCAAGAATACTACAAAGACCTATTTATTCAGATACACAAGTTGTCACAATTTTGCCATGTTAGCTTTATCTATTGATCAGTTTCTCTTTCAGTCTATTGACTTATCTATCTTGAACTATTTGGGATTAAGTTGTAGACATCAGATCCCCTTACCCTTAAACAACTTACGTGTCTTCCCAAGAATAAGACCGTTACTCCGCACAGTACAGTTATCTAAACCAGGAGACAGCATTGTTATAAAACTGTTACCAAGTGGCAAGCTGGTGCACTGTCCAGAGAGGGTGAGAGGGAGAGAGGACCTGATTTGTAACATTTGCCAGTTCCCATGTGTGATGTTTTACTTTGATTCATAACTACCATAGCCCTTGTTACAGTCTTTTATTAAAACTTGGGGTGTGTTAGGCTGCAGGGGCAAGTCTCAAGAAACAGAATCTGTCTCCTGCCCTCCTTTCACCTGCCCCAAGGCAGGACTCCATCTTCTCCCACCTTTCCAACTATGGGTCTTAAGACTTTTCAGAGAGGGTCCTGCCCTACACACTGGTGGAAGGAATGCTGATGTCATGAAGCTTCCAAGAAAACTCAAGAGGACTGAGTTCAGAGAGCTTCTGGATAGCCGAAAGCATGGAGGTTCCTGATTCCTGGAGAGTGGTGCCCCAGGCATGGAAGCTCTGAGCCCCTTCCTCCGCACCTCATCTCTTCATCTGTATCCTTAGTAAGATCCTTTATCATAAAACAGCAAATGTGTTTCCCTGAGTTCTGTGAGCCACTCCAGCAAATCAAACTCAAAGAGGGGGTCATGGGAACCCCAACTTGAAGCTCAATCAGAAGTTCCCGAGGCCCAGATTTGCAACTGGTATCTGGGGGTGAGGGCAGTCTTGGGGTCTGAGCCCTCAATCTGTGGGATCTGATGCTACCCCCAGAGAAATAGTGAAGGAACTGGGGTGGAGGTCCCAGCTTTGTCTGCCGCTTGGTGGTGGGAAGAAGTTCCCACACATATGGTCACAGGAGTCTTCTGTGTTAATGATTGCTATTGTAGTGTGAGAGCAGAGGAAAAGCACAGTTTGAGAAAGTTTTCCCAAAATACCATGGTAAGTGGCTCATGATAGCTGATTTCAGGTTATCAACCACTTAACAACCAGCTCAAAACATGCTTTGCTGTTTAACAATCAGCTCTCAGGGAATCAGTGAACTGGTGAGCACAAAACTACTGTTAACGAATCCATGGTTCATATGCAAAAGTTACCAGCTGCTCCAATAATGTCATTAATAGTCAGGTTTTTTCCAAGTTCATGATTCGGTCTGTATCATCATCTGTCACATCTCTTTAGTATCCTTTAACCTGGAGGGGTTCCAGCCTCTTTTTGTCTACTGGGGCATTGCTGTTCTTAAAAGAGAACAGGTCAGGTGTTTTGCAGAATACCTTTCAATTAGGGTTTACCCAGTGTCTTCTCTGGATTAGATTTACATTATGCATTTTTGGCAGGAATACCACATACACGATGTTTACTTGGTTCATTGGATCAGAAGCCCATGATGTCGGTTTATCCTGTTATTGGTGATACCAATTCCAATTTTGGTCACTTGGTTAAGTGGTGTGTGTGAGGTTTTTTCATTGTAAAACTGTTATTTCTTCTTTGTAATTAATATGAGACACTTTGAGACTATGCAAATATCCTCTCCCTCATCAAAGTTTTCTCCACCAACTTTAGCATCTGGTAGCCATCCTCCAAAATGGCCCCAGTGATCCCATCTCCTGAAATTTACATGTCTGTGTGGTCCTCTCCCACACTGAATAGGAATGGCTTACGTAACCAATAGGATGTTGAGGAGGTGATGCAATCTGACTTTTGAGGCTAAGTTGTAAAGAAAGACACTGTGTCTTCCTCCTTGTAGTCTTGGAGCACTTGCTGTGGAGAAGCCAGAAGTCATGTCGTGAGGGTACTCAAGCTGCCCTTTAGAGAGGTGCACATGGTGAAGAAATGAGGCCTTCTGCCAATGGCCATGTAAGTGAGCCACCATAGAGATACTCCCATAGCCCTGATCAAGCCCTCAAATCACTGCAGCCTCAGCTAGCATCTGGACTGAAATCTCATAGTAGGCCCAAGCCAGAATCACCTGGAAAAGCCATTCCCAAATTCCTGTCCCACAAAAACCGTCCAAAAATAAGTAATAAATAGCCACTAAGTTTTGGAGTAATTTGTGACATGGCAGTAGAAAACTAATATAGCATCCATTGAAAACTTTTTTCTTGGCCAGGCACCGTGGCTCATGCTTGTAATCCCAGCACTTTGGGAGGCCGAGGCAGGTGGATCACCTGAGGTCAGGAGTTAGAGACCAGCCCGGCCAACATGGCAAAAACCTGTCTCTATTAAAAATACAAAATTAGCCGGGCGTGTTAGTGCACACCAGTAATCTCAGCTACTTGGGGGGCTGAAGCAGGAGAATTGCTTGAACTTGGGAGACAGAGGTTGCAGTGAGCTGACATCCCATCACTGCACTCCAGCCTGGGTGATGGAGCAAGACTCTATCTGAAAAAAAAAAAAAAAGAAAAGAAAAGAAAACTTTCTTCTTGATTCAGTTACTAATAAGATGGCTACAAAAGGGTGAGGTTTTATTGTTTTGTTTTACTTCATTATAATATCTGCATTTATTAGTTGGCATCTACGCTAAAGAAGAGCTTTTCCTTCTTGTTTTATTTATTTATTTATATCAGTTTGGTATGTAGACTCCTGTTTTACTCAGTGAGTTATAATCCATTATTTTCATTGTTGCTGCTCGGATTGTCCCAGCCCTGGATGGTGTCCTTCTGACTCCTTTGTCCTTTGACAGAGTCCCATCGTCTTTGAGCATGTTCTTCCTTCCCAGCACAAGACACTCAGGTTCATCTTATATCTTCCCTCTCCCAGCTCTGGAGCCAGCCATTTCTCCACGGATCCCTATTTTCTTCTAGTGGAGAATGGTATTCAGAAACCAAACTTACTGTCTATAAATATTATTCTGTGTATTCTGCTGAAAATTTAAAAGTGTTGCTTTTTATATTTGAATCCTTAATCTGTCTGGAATTTAGTTTAGTGTATGGAGTGAGGGAGGTATCAACTTTCATTTTTTCCCACATACATAACCAATTATTTCAGCATCTCCTGTATTGAGGAGCCGCTTCTTTACCCAGATAGCTACAATGCTGACACTAACATAAATCAGCTTGATATATGTCAGTTTTTTTCCTGGGTTCTCCATTCTGTTTCATTTGTATGTGTTTCTATAACTACACTAATAACAGTGTTAAATTATTAAAACTGTATAATATGTTTTGACATCTAATAGGGCTATCTTTCATTTATTCTTCTCTTTTAGGAATTCTCTGGCTATTCTTAGGGCTTTTCTCATCCAGATAAGATATTGAATCAGTTTATCAAGGGCCAACCTATTGAATTGTTATTGAATTTGAGATGAATCAATAAAGAAAAAAGAGAGCCATGAAATTAGAAAAACTACCCTAATTAAGTCTTCCCTTCTAAAAGGTCAGGAAAACTAGCATTACATAAAGGTGAGTAACAAAAAAGTTAAGGTCAAATCCCATACAAAGTCATTATGAAGAAAAAAAGAATAAAAAATAATTTCTATAGAAAACAAATTATGACAGAAAGCCAGGGCTTTGAAACAGATGAAAACTAAAATATTTTAAAATAAGTTAATAAACATCTAAAATGACATAAGATATGAAAAGATGACATGTGTCAGATTTAGAAAAATACAGAAAGGAGATGACAAACTCAGAAAAGAAGTAAAAATTTAAAAAACATTTCAGAAATGAAGACAGAAAGAAACACGAGCAAATAAACAGAACTGATAATGCATTAAAAGAAAAGATGAAAAAATATGAGGCTATAAAAGAGATATGTGGTACAGGATAATGGTCACCCAAAGATGTCCCCATCCTAATCTCCAGAACCTATGACTGTGTCACCTGACATGGCAGAGTGACAGCAAATGTGACTACATTATGGATCTCAAAAGAGAAGCCTGATCCTGCATCATCTGGCTGAGTCCAGCCTAATCACATGGGTCCTTAACAGTGGAGAGCTGACTGCAGTGGTAGGAAGGAAATGCAGCTATGGAAGAAATGGTCTGAGAAATGAAACGTTGCTGGCTTTGTGAATGGAGGAAAGTAGTCATGAGCCAAGGGATGTGTACTATCTCTAGAAGCTGGAAAAGGGAAGAAAACAGATTTGCCCTAAAGCCTCCAGAAAGAAATCCAGACCTACTGACACCCTGGTTTTAGCTCAGTGAGACCCATGGTGGGCTTCTGAAAGGCAAAGTTGTAAGATAATAAATGTGTTTTTTAAGACACTAAATTTGTGGTGATATGCTACAGCAGCGGTAGAAAATTAGTACAAGATGAAAAAGATTTAAGAGGAAATGAGAGATATACAGATATAAGAAACAGGCAAGGAAGACCCTGTACACACAGACACGTGCACGCACACACACACACACACGCACACACACACAGATATATTAGTTCCTAAAGAAATAAAATCAAAGGAATAGATCCAAACAAACAAGATGTATAATTCAGGAAAAGTTTCCTGAAATAAGCATATATTTGAAATGACATATTGAAAGATTATCTATACACCTTGGAAAATGGAGTCCAAATATCCAATACCAAGACATTCTGGTAAAATTATTGGAAGAGAAAGGAAAGAAGGAAGGAAGAAAGGGAAAGAGGGAAGAAATAAAATTTTGGGGGGTTGCTTTCCCCACCCAAAGAAGATGCAGTGACATTTTGAAAGAAAATTAGTTTGACATCAGATTTTTCAACAGCAATGCCTTACATCAGAACAAAATGGAATTACATATTCAAGCCAAGTGTGGTGGCTCACACCTGTAATCCCAGGACTTTGGGAGGCTGAGGTGGGTGAATCACTTGATCCCAGGAGTTCAAGAGCATCCTGGGCAATGTGGCAAAACCCCGTCTCTACAAAAGATTAGCCAGGTATGGTGGCATGCACTTGTAGTTCCAGCTATTGAGGAGGCTGAGCTGAAAGGATCGTTTGAGTCCAGCAGGTTGAGGCTGCAGGGAGCTGTGATCTGCACTCCAGCCTGGGCCACAGAGTGAGACTCCATCTCAAAAAAAATAAAAATGAAAAAAATAAAAAAAGATACTCGAGGAAAGTAAAGATGAGCTAAAATAATTTTCAGGTATAAAAGCAGCAAACTGTTACCAAAATGCAAAGACTCAGGAAATACAGTTACCATAAGCTATTCCTAAGGAATCTACTAGTAAACAAGTTTCAAACAGTCACAATGACTGCAGAGATATCAACATAAAGACAGATAACAAATATTAAGTGGGTGGGTAGGTAGATACAGGTATAGATATGACCAGCTGTTTTCTGGAGGCAATTTGGATAAGCTTATGAGAGCCAATTGACTTTTCAAGAATTTTATGAGAAGGTTATTAAACACAGACATGAACAGTTAAAGTATATAAATGAACATACATTTAAATAAATTATATTAAAAACAATAGACACTAAAAACACATCACTTCATAATTATTTTACTACATTTTACAATTATCTATGCTTTTGAGGTTATTTACATTGATTGTGTCGAATGGTGGGGATATGGTCAGCTTCTGCACATCTTTTCCCGAACTCCACATTTAATGACGTCAACTTGATAGCTCACACCTGCAATGGTAAAAGTATTTCCTCCATGGAAAGCTGCAAAATGCTATGAATCAGGGTTTTTTCCCCCTTTTTCTGGGAACCGCTTGTTAAACATATCCTAGCACATCAATGGATTCAAAAAAGAGAAGATAGTATGCAACAGATGCGTGACTTGACAATGTAGATACACCACCACTCTGAAGACATGTGATGAGAGCACTGGAAGAGCATATGAAAAATGTCTTTTTAGCCTTTCAGTAATCATTTTGGGTGATAGTGATGGCATCGTTATTCTGAGAATGGAGTGTGTGCAAGGTCAATTAAAGCAAATAAATAATCATATGATATATTCAGTTGTGTTATCCTCTCTGTTTTGAAAACCAGGACTCGGCTGCGGATGGTGGCTCACACTTGTAATCTCAACAATTTGGGAGGCTGAGGCAGGTAGATCACTTGAGGTCAGGAGTTCTAGATCAGCCTGACCAACATGGAGGAAACCCTGTCTCTACTGAAAAATACAAAAATTAGCCAGGCGTGGTGGCAGGCGCCTGTAATTCCAGCTACTTGGGAGGCTGAGGTGGTAGAATTGCTTGAAGCCAAGAGGCAGGGGTTGCAGTTAGCCAAAATCATGCCACTGCACTCCAGCCCAGGCAACAGAGCAAGACTCCATCTCAGAAAAAGAAAACCAGGACTCTTGGTGTTGAAAAAAGAGGACACCAGATATAAGACAAATTAATTAAATACCCTGTGTCTTGAATTTTAATTACAAATATCAGTTTAAACTCATGAGGTATATCTTTAAGTGTGTGTGCCCATGCATATCAATTCATCAGCTATGTGCATATATACACACATATACACATGAATAAATGAATGTATACTTATAGATAGACGTAGATATATGATAGATGAATGTGTTCAATGGAAAAACTCAAAAACAATGATCAATCCAATAGAAGTGAATATTCCTCATTCTCATATTTTTCTCTTAGAATAACATTTCTCACTAAAAAAAAAAAAAAAGTCGGCCGGGCGCGGTGGCTCAAGCCTGTAATCCCAGCACTTTGGGAGGCCGAGATGGGCGGATCACGAGGTCAGGAGATCGAGACCATCCTGGCTAACACGGTGAAACCCTGTCTCTACTAAAAATACAAAAACTAGCCGGGTGAGGTGGCGGGCGCCTGTAGTCCCAGCTACTCGGGAGGCTGAGGCAGGAGAATGGCGTAAACCCGGGAGGCGGAGCTTGCAGTGAGCTGAGATCCGGCCACTGCACTCCAGTCCGGGCGACAGAGCGAGACTCCGCCTCAAAAAAAAAAAAAAAAAAAAGTAAACAAATTCCAAAGGCCAGGCGTGGTGGCTCACACCTGTAATCCCAGCACTTTGAGAGGCTGAGGTGGGCAGATCACAAGGTCAGGAGTTCGAGACCAGTCTGACCAACATGGTGAAACCCCATCTCTACTAAAAACACAAAAATTAGCCGGGCATGGTGGCGGGAGCCTGTAATCCCAGATACTCAGGAGGCTGAGGCAGGAGAATTGCTTGAACCCAGGAGGCGGAGGTTGCAGCAAACTGAGATCACGCCATTGCACTCCAGCCTGGGTGACAGAGCAAGACTCTGTCTCAAAAAAAAAAAAAGGAAATTCCAAGAGTTTTTGGAGAAGTAGCTGATTCCAGGTCTGAGGCATAATATGTACAAAATGAGCCTGGAACATTGTATTAGAGAGGCAGAAAGCTAGCAAAGACTACAAGCATCACACCCATAGGATTCAGAAGTCAACTTGAAGATGTTCCACCTGCCAAAATGGGACAATTTGAGCATCAATAAAGATGTTAACTGCAATGGATTGAAAACACCTTCAAAATTACTAAAGCCTCTAAAACATACAAACATACACATACACACACACACACACACACGTGTCTGGCCACCTGCAAAAGATGCTAGGTGCTGAGCACATTGGCTCATACCCGGAATCCCAGCACTTTGCAAGGCCATGACAAGATGGCTTGAGGCCAGGAGTTTGAGACCAGCCAGGGTAACATAGCAAGATCCCATCTCTACAAAAAATAAAACACAAATTAGCCAGGTATGATGGCCCATGCCTGTAGTCCCAGCCATGTGGGAGGATGGCTTGAGCCCAGGAGTCCAAGGCTGCAGTGAGCTATGACTGTGCCACTGCTTTCCAGCCTGGCAACAGAGTGAGATACCATCTCATAAGAAGAAGAAAAAAAGATACTAGAGAATCAACTCTTTATTTTGAAAATTAAAAGAAAGAGAATTGAGACAAAATTTATTATGCCTTTTTATTCAGACTGTACTATTCAATTCGAAAAGAATATATGTGGGAAAGTTTCACTTTATAGAAATATTTTGACAAATAAAGAATGACAGAATTGGGATAGTACTATTGTTCAACCCCCAAGGGTCTAGTCATTGAGCAGTAAAGACTGCAACACACACACATACACACACACACACACACACACACACACACAAAGATACAAGGCAATATGTTCCTCTTGAAGATGAATAGAATGCCACCCATGAAGTAGTTTTGTCAAAAGAATCAAACCTGCCGGGCACAGTAGCTCTCTCCTGTCATCCCAACACTTTGGGAGGCTGAGGTGGGTGGATCACTCGAGGCCAGGAGTTCAAGACAAGCCTGGCCATCATGGTGAAACCATGTCTCTACTAAAAATACAAAAATTAGCTGGGCATGATGGTGCATACCCGCAGTCCCAGCTACTCGGGAGACTGAGGCAGGAGAATCGCTTTAACCCAGGAGGCAGAGGTTGCAGTGAGCCAAGATCATGCCATTGCACTCCAGCCTGGGTGACAGAGTCAGACTTCGTTTCCAAAAAGAAGGATAATGGCGTAAAACCCAGGAGGCAGAGCTTGCAGTGAGCTGAGATCCCACCACTGCACTCCAGCCTGGGTGATAGAGCAAGACTCCGTCTCAAAAAAAAAAAAAAAAAAGAAGTGTGATTTTTTTTTTTTTTTTTTTTTGAGACGGAATCTCCGTCTATCACCTAGGCTGGAATGCAGTGGTGTGATCTCGGCTCACTGCAGCCTCCGCCTCCCAGGCTCAAGCAATTCTCCTGCCTCAGCCTCCCAAGTAGCTGGGATTACAGGCTCCCGCCACCAAGCCCAGCTAATTTTTGTATTTTTAGTAGAGACGGGGGTTCACCGTGTTGGTCAGGATGGTCTCAAACTCCTGATCTCAGGAGATCCGCCCGCCTCAACTTCCCAAAGTGCTGGGATTACAGGCGCGAGCCACCGTGCCCAGCCAGAAGCATGAATTTTAATTGTATTGACGTGAAGAAATCAGAAGATATAGTTTTGCATTTCTGGATTTTGATTTTTAAGTGATATTTCTCTTTACAACAGTAGCGTGTTTTCATTATAAAACATTTGAAAATAAGTAAAAGAAAATTTTTTTCAGGGTATTTTCTCTAGCCCTTCTTTCTATAAAAACATTATGTGTATACATATATATGTTTAGTTCAGTTACTTAAGACAAAACAAACATTCTTTTTTCTTTTTTTAGATGGAGCTTTGCTCTGTCACACAGGCTGGAGCATAATGGCGTGATCTCGGCTCACCGCAGCCTCCGCCTCCTGGGTTCAGCGATTCTCCTGCCTCAGCCTCCTGAGTAGCTGGGATTACAGGCACACACCACCATACCTGACTGATTTTTCTATTTTTAGTAGAGACGGGGTTTCACCATATTCGTCAGTCTAGTCTCGAACTCCTGACCTCGTGATCCACCTGCCTCAGCCTCCCAAAGTGCGGGGATTACAGGCCTGAGCCACCACGCCTGGCACAAAACAAACATTCTTAATGAGAGTACCTCTAATATATCACTTACATGCAGTCAACTCCAGGATAAATCACGTAGATATATATTCTAGCATATGATAGAGTCAATTCTTACCTCTCTGCAAAAGGCTGATGGTTTGGATTTTTAATGAGAAGAAATAAAACTGGTAGAAATACAGTAATGTTGAAAGTATTTTATGAGTTTTTAATTATATTCAATAATTTTCTCAATTTCAAAAGAAGAATAACATGTGAAACAGTATATATGAGTCAGCCTCATATTTGAATACTTATTGTATGGGGTAATAAGTTGTGTAACAGTTAAATTCCCAAGAGACCGAAAAAATGATAATTGCCCGCATTTTAAATTGAGGGTGAAAAGACTCAATCATTTCCTCAGAATGTTTTCTTGTAACTGACTCATAAATAAGTACAGTCTTCCTGTAGATTATTTTAATTTTACCCAGTGAAATTCACTATAGAGATGATCACTAACCAGGACATATTCTTGCATTTCTATCACATTGTTTTTGGTGACATTTCAAGAACCTATAGTCATAATTTAGTGTGGAATTTATGTCAGTATTCACAGCAGGCACATACACACAAAACAATGTCTTTTGACAGCATCCAAATACTTCTGTCCAAATCTGTTCTTCCATTTAAGAAGCAATTCTCTTTGAAAGAGCAGCTTTACATAAGCTTTAAAACCCTAATTATGAGCTCAGAAACTCAGCTCTAAATTACTTTAATTACACAAAATTGATGTAAATCATAAAGTGCAGAGAAGTCACTTTTCCTTTTGTCTGTTGGCTGGAGCAAGCATCCTAAGAACTGCTCCAATGTCTAAGCCAGGATAGAAACAGAAAGGAATGCTGTAAAAATGCCAAAGGAAGGAAAATTCAGAGAGGAATTTCTATTTGTCATCGAGTTTGTCCTGCAAAACAGTGCCTGGGAGGTATACACGAATGGGCGTGCACATGCATATATACACCTACTCCACACCCGCATAAACATATACACATATATGTGTATGCTGACTTAAAAGAAAATATTTCTCAACATCATAGCACTGCAGTCATTTCACCAATCTATTCACTCAACAAATTCGTTTCCTACTCTAAGCCAGGCATTCATTTCAGGGAAATAAAGAAGAAAAGGAATTGCCAGACATCAAAGCATTAAAAGAAAGGCGGGCTGGGTGTGGAGGCTCACACCTGTAAACCCAGCACTTTGGGAGGTGGGTGGATCACAAGGTCAGGAGTGTGAGACCAACCTGGCCAATATCGTGAAACCCTGTCTTTACTAAAAATACAAAAATTAGCTGGACTTGGAATTAGCTGGGCATGGTGTCGGGCGCCTGTAATCCCAGCTACTCAGGAGGCTGAGGCAGGAGAATCGCTTGAAAGCAGAAGGCAGAGATTGCAGTGAGCTGAGATCGCATCACTGCACTCCAACCTGAGTGAAAGAGTGAAACTCTGTCTCAGAAAAAAGAAAGAAAGAAAAAGAAACAAAGGCGATGCCCCCAGCTACAGAGCAGAATGAGGTGATGTCCTGTGACTCGAGGAGGCTGGAAAGCAGCTGGAGTGCTGATTCCCTGGAGGCCCATCTTGGGAAGATTTTTCTCAGAATCCAGCGGCTACTTCAGAAGGATCCCAGAGACACGATGCTGGGGGGACTCTGGTGGAGGGGAGGACATGTAGGGGGACTCTTGTGGTGGGGGGCCATGTGGGGGGGCTCTATGGAGGAAGAAGGCACATGGGGTGGAGCTCTGTTTGACCATCTCAGCTGGGCCTGTCTTCTTGCCATTGCAGCCCAGTGCCCCATGTGGGAGGAAGGGCCCTCTCCAGGTATGTGCACTCTCCAGCCCCAGCTGTCCCAGGGCCCAGTCATTTGAATAAATTGAAACTACGTGAGTCTTCCCAGCAGAGGCTCCAAACACCATGGAGCAATGGCAGCCATCCCAACTGGGTCTTTTTAGAATTCCAGACCCTCACAGTGTGTGGGCATAACAACATCATCATTGGTTTATGCTACAAGGCATGGGGTGTCACTCAAGCACCTAAAGTAACAGAAACCCAAGACATTGGTCTTGCAGCTGAAGAGGAGAGTGCAGAATCAAGGGCATTTCTTAGTTGGAATTGACAGTGGTTTTGGGACTGATTCAACATGGGTATGAGTGAGGGGGTTGTCTGGCTGATTCGTCCGTTTGGGCTTAAGGAAAACAGTGGCGCCTATTTCTGAGATGGTCTTTTACTAACACTGTGCATTGCCTGTGTCTTCCCGTGCATGATTTTGTTTGCTCCTATCTGCAGGTTGATGAGCCCCACAGGGCAGGCTGTACTATGCACTGTCATAGCCCAGGACAGCCACTTCAGATCAGGTGGCTTACTCCAGAGCCCAAGGCTAGTGAGGGGCAAAGCTGGGTCTAGAACTTCAACTTTCTCTTTTTCTACTCCATGATATGACTCACATTTAGGTTTGCACACAGCAGCATTACATCTATGGGTTCTTATATAATAATGATAAATAATGTCTTTTTTTATTTTTTTTTGAGACAGAGTCTCGCTCTGTCGCCCAGGCTGGAGTGCAGTGGCATGATCTCGGCTCACTGCAAGCTCCGCCTCCTGGTTTCACGCCATTCTCTTGCCTCAGCCTCCCAAGTAGCTGTGACTACAGGCGCCTCCCACCACGCCCAGCAATTTTTTGTATTTTTAGTAGATATGGGGTTTCACCGTGTTAGCCAAGATGGTCTCGATCTCCTGACCTCGTAATCCGCCCATCTCCACCTCCCAAAGTGCTGGGATTACAGGCGTGAGCCACCCCGCTCGGCCGATAAATAATTTCTTATTATTTTGTTGACCTAAAAGAAGGAACTGAGGCACAAAATACACTTTTATTTTATTTTATTTATTTTGAGATGGAGTTTTTGCTCTGTTGCCCAGGCTGGAGTACAATGGCACAATCTTGGCTCACTGCAACCTTCACCTCCTGGGTTCAAGCAATTCTCCTGCCTCAGCCTCCCAAGCAGCTGGGTTTACAGGCTCCCACCATCACGCCCAGCTAATTTTTGTACTTTTCAGCGGAGATGAGGTTTCACCATGTTGGTCTTGAACTGTTGATCCCAGGTGATCTACCCACCTCGGCCTCCCAAAGTGCTAGGATTACAGGTGTGAGCCACCATACCCAACCACAAAATATAATTTTAAGGAGTTTATGTAGCCATAAAGAAGAACAAGATCATGTCTTTTGCTGGAACATGGATGGAGCTAGAGGCGATTATCCTTAGCAAACTGACACAGGAAGAGAAAACCAAATACCGCAGGTTCTCACTTGTAAGTGTGAGCTAAATGATAAGAAATCATGAATAACATAGGTGGGAAACAAGACATGGGGTCTACTTGAGCGGGGAGGGTGGGAAGAGGGAGAAGAGCAGAAAAGATAACCATTGGATACTGGGCTTAGTACCTGCGTGATGACAAAATCTGTACAACAAACCCCTGTGATGCAAGTTTACCTTCACATGTACCCGCAAACCTAAAATAACAGTTAAAAAGAAAGAGTTTACTTGAGCAAAGTTGAGAGCACGGCTGCCTGGAAGACTCAGACCCAGGTCACCTTGGATATGAGCTCTATTAGGCCTTTGAGAGAACAGGTTTTCCAAAGCAATAGGAGGGACAGGGAGCGGGCTGATACAGCTGTTTGTCAGGAATTCCCGTTGGTTAGACAAATAAGATTGATTAGCGATTGACTATACATTGGTGAAGTGTGGGATATGCGATATGGTGTCCAGTGAGTGGCCTTGCTTGGTTAGTTGATAGCTGCTTCTGGCCACAGCTGGTCTAGAGTCCACATAGCAAGCAGCTTCAAGAGCTGATGACTTAGCTCAAGGAGGGGAAGTGGGATGTGACTGCTGCCTCACCCTCCTGCCTCTGTGGGTCTGATGATTTATAGCCGGCTCGCATTCCTCAGATAAACTTTCTTTTCTTTCTCAATGTCTATACAGGGATTCCTCAAGTTGCAGGAAATATGAATAGGTACTCAGGCCTTTTGATTCCCAGCACACAAGTTTCTATACTCTCGCCAAGAGTTAGTTGCCTGATCTTTTCTAAAAGGGCTCAATGAATGCAAACGTCAAACTTGTCTTTGCAGCTGGATCCAAATGATCACCCTGCATTAGTCTGTTCTCACACTGCTCTAAAGAAATACCTGAGACTGGCTAATTTATAAAGAAAAGAATTTCTTTTTTTATGCTGACTGCAAACTCCGCCTCCCGGGTCAAGCGATTCTCCTGCCTCAGCCTCTCCAGTAGCTGGAACTACAGGCGCCCACTACCACACCCAGCTAATTTTTGTATTTTTAGTAGAGACGGGGTTTCACCATGTTGGCCAGACTGGTTTCAAACCCCTCACCTCGTGATCCACCCACTTTGGCCTTCCAAAGTGCTGGGATTACAGGCGTGAGCCACCACGCCTGGCAAGAAAAGAGGTTTAATTGGCTCACTATTCTGTAGGCTGTACAGGAAGCCTAGCAGCTTCTGCTTCTCCAGAGGTTTCAGGAAACTTTTGATCATGGTGGAAGGCAAAGGGGAAGCACAGGCATCTTACTTGGCGGGAGCAGGAGGAAGAGAGAAAGGGAAGGTGCTCCACACTTTCAAACAGGGGAACTCATGAGAACTCACTCACTTTACAGTACCAAGGCGGGATGCTGCTAAGGTGTTCATGAGAACTCTGCACCATGATCCAATCACCTCCCACCAGGCCCCATCTCCAATACTGGGGATTCCAATTCCCCATGAGATTTGGTTGGGGGACACAGATCCAAACTGAGTCCGGAAAAAAGGGTCTGGAGGCAGGGAGCATAAGGCCAATTCACACCTCAGCTATTACAGGAAATATCTTCTCCGTAGGGGGCACGCTGAGTAAATGACCTTGTAAGTTTACTCCATCCTCTTCATTCACATAGGGTGTACCCAGAGTAACCAATGGAATGCAACCTCTAGAGGGCATCTAAACTCCCAGAAATACTGTAACCGGGCCCTAGAGCCCCTGTGTTCAGCCCCCACTCACACTGTGGATTGTACTGTCATTTTCTTTTTTCTTTTTTTTTTTTGAGACGGAGTCTTGCCCTGTTACCCAGGCAGACTCACTGCAACCTCCACCTCCCAGGTTCAAGCAATTCTTCTGCCTCAGCCTCCCGAGTAGCTGGGATTACAGGTGCCTGCCACCACACCCAGCTAATTTTCGTATTTTCAATAGAGACGTGGTTTCACCATCTTGGCCAGGCTGGTCTTGAATTCCTGACCTTGTGATCCACCTGCCTCAGCCTCCCAAAGTGCTGGGATTACAGGCATGAGCCACTGCGCCCAGCTGTGTACTTTTCATTTTCAATAAATCCCTTCATTCCTTCCTTCCTTTGTTTGTGCCTTTTGTCCAATTCTTTGTTCAAGACACCGAGAACCTGGACACTCTCCACCGGTAACATTTTGGCGAGCCAGCCATGAGAACTGGGGATTTATTTTTCTCCTTTCCCCTTTTACATACAGGGACATCTTTCTCTGTCTGTCTTTTCCTTTCCGACTCAGGACCCTTGGTGGGAAGCGTAGAAACACAGAAGCAACTGCAGGTTTCTGGCTGTGGCTAGTGAAACTAAGGGGTTTCCATATGGAGGCACCTAGCCACCATCACCCTATTCGTTTAAGGGACCTGAGTGTTTTTCTTTCCCGCCCCCCCACCCTTTGTTTTTCAGTCTTTCAGTGACTATTTCCTAGTAACTTCTTGGAAATTGAGGGCAATTCGCTGGGGTCACTCCCTGGTATTGCCTGAAGGCCAAAGAGTGAATGGGAATAATTGCCCTACCCAGAAGGGGGAATGACTCTTTTTTAAAATCTTCTCCGGGTGTGGTCCCTGATCCCTATGGTGGTGCGGCTCAGAGAAAACTCACAGTTGTTTCAGGTGACTTAAACCTTTTCTTATGCTAAGTTCTTTCCTTGTCCTATTCAACTGTCTAAGGACAAAAAAGCCCACCCAGCCTCCAGTTCCTATTTATCATTACAATTGAGAGCTATGCTTATAAAGCTCATAGTAGGCTCTGGAGGGAAAACATGCAAGTGGCCCCAGTGCCCACCTAAGGTCAGAGATGTCTGACATTCTTTTTTTTTTTTTTTTTTTTTTTTTGAGACGGAGTCTCGCTCTGTCGCCCAGGCTGGAGTGCAGTGGCTGGATCTCAGCTCACCGCAAGCTCCGCCTCCCGGGTTCCCGCCATTCTCCCCCCTCAGCCTCCGAGTAGCTGGGACTACAGGCGCCTGCCACTGCGCCCGGCTAGTTTTTTGTATTTTTTAGTAGAGACGGGGTTTCACCGTGTTAGCCAGGAGGATCTCGATCTCCTGACCTCGTGATCCGCCCGCCTCGGCCTCCCAAAGTGCTGGGATTACAGGCTTGAGCCACCGCGCCCGGCCGAGATGTCTGACATTCTAAGATTGGACCCCACAGGGGGACGCCCTGGGGATCCTCCGAATCTCAACCTCTCCAAAGGGGATGCTCTCGGCAGAGGTTCTGAGGTCTAGTACTAAGCCCCCCTTAGAACTTTCTCTTGGATTTGCAATACTGTTTAGCTCCCGTATAGTCTGGAATCTGGAGTTTCCTGTTGAATGGGAAAGTGGGATGGCGTTGCATGTATCCAGCCTTTGGTGCTGCTGTTCTCAACAGGGGGCCTGGTGAACATGTGACGTGCTCCTTGGGTGCTGTGTGGCCCCAGTGTTCTTTGGAATCTGGAGAGGTTTGGTCTTTAAAAATCAAGCTCCATGGAGACTGTTTTACCTGAAATTTTGGTTCACAGCCTTCGTTGGATTATCTACTGGGACAAAGTAAATAGCAACAAGCTTGTATTGCTCTCATAGCTGAGGTTCCAAGCTGTTGGTTCTTCGTTTACATGTGGGTATACATGTCTAGATGTGTTTATTTGTGTGTACACCTATTGCTATACATTGTGTCTACCAATTGGCTTATAAGTAAAAGAGCGCTCATAAATTAAGTAAATAAGTTTAAGCAATTTCAAGTTCACCTGACTTAAGTGTAACTTTGCTAAACAAGTTGACTGTAAAGTTATTGGTAGAATAAAAATAGAAATGTAGGAAGGGCACAGTGGCTCATGCCTGTAATCCCAGCACTTTGGGAGGCTGATCTGGGTGCATCACCTGGGGTCAGGAGTTCAAGATTTAAAATGCTACTACTGCACACAATGTGTTTTTAAAAATGTTAAGCCAGTAAGTACTCAAGCACTAGAAAAACCCTCCTAAACATGCCCTGACATAACCCTTCACAGAGAAAGGTCCTGTGAAACCAACCCACACGCTACCCTTGGGGAGCAGCTTGTTCCTATTTCCTTCTTGGTGCTGACTTCCTTGTGCACAAGCTAAAATAAACTCTCTTTGCTACCGTGTCTGGTGATCTCTCTTGATTTCTGTCCTGGGAGATTACAAGTGCCAGGCACCTGTAACACCAGGGTGCAATGCCAGCCACAGTTGGCTTCCTAAACTGGGTGTGTGGCAGGTGTCTGGGAGCGTTTGAAACCAGGGATCTAGATCAGTGGTTCCTGATTGGAAGCTTTTGGTCCTCAGGGGACATTGCAATGTCTAGAGGCATTTTGTGTTGTCGCAACTTGGGTAGGGAGTGCTCCTATCTTCTGTTGGGTAGAAGCCAGCAATGCTGCTAAACATCCTACAGTGCACAGGGCGGTACCCCCACCCACCCCACACCAAAGAATTACACAGCCCAAAGTGTCAGTAATGCTGAGATTGAATCTTGATCTTGAGGGTCAACTTTATTCAGTATGAAGTTATTTAAAACATAACCTCCAAAGCTTTGTATATTCATGAATTCTTCTGGTCAAGAATTCTTAGGAGACAGAGTGGGCTGGTCCCTGCTCCATGATGTTTGTGGCCTCAGCTGGAAAGAATTGAGTGTCTGAGGTGACTGGTACAGCCATAGTAGGCCCTAGGCTTCCTCACTCACGTGCCTGCCCTGGGGTCACCCAAGGGCAAGATGAGCTACGATTGTCCCTGGTACATGGGACAAGAGGTGCATGCAGCCTCTCTGTGTGGCTGGGCTTCTTTATACCTGACGACCTCAGAGCAGTCATCTCAGGGCTCTGAGGGTGAGTGTTCCTGCGCTCAGGGTGGGATTTTATGATGGGACCTTTATAGGAACCACCTAGGGTCCCTTCTGACATACACCGTTGGCTATAGCAGTCACAGCACTACCAGATTCAGAAAGATGGAACACAGACCCCATCTTTCTATGAAAAGAGGGTTCAGTAATTTGTGAACTTGTGTCAAAATTGCCACAGATATGGACCTCCCTTTTCACGGCTCAGTTCAGCCATGGTGTGACCCAGTGCTTGGGCTCCGTGTGTCCTAGAGCACCGTCCCTCCCACCCCTGCAAACCTGGGGCAGAAATGCTCCTGGTGTTTATCCTACCGGAAGCCTCCATATCAAGGATGTATAGGTTTTTCTTTTAAATCTCAACCAGAAATGTCTCTGTCCCTAGATAGCGGGGCTACTTCCAGTAACCCAGGTGAGTTCTCTTGCTAAGGCAAGTTTCCTCTGTACTCCTCCCTCTGCCCCAGTGTGCGACCCTTACTCTTGACATGTGCTTTCTGCTTCTCCTGAGGGCTGGAGGGGTGCACACAAAGCTACCTGCTGCCATGATTTCCAGATGTCATGGTTACTTTATTTATCAAAGTATAATTTTCAAGAATTTGTAAAACACAATCCTCATACCAATGTATGAGTACGCAATGTAAGTGCATGTCAAAGACTTAATACTAATATGGAAAAAATCAGGTGATAAAGCTAGTTCAAAGACAAACTGTTTATTTTCTGAAGAAAGATGAGGAATGAGATTGCTAGATACAAAACTGATAAATGCACCTTCAGAGAACTAAAACTTAACTTCAGAAATTATCTTTTCTCTGAGACAAAAATAATTTGCATTTGTACCCTAGCAAGATTCTAAAAGTTGTTGGAAACAGTGAGTTCCTCTTCAAAGGTTCCTCTTGTCCTTTATTTTCAAAGCCTAACTACCTTGCCTCCTTGCCCTTAGTTATAGTAAACAACCTTCCAGCCATTCCCAATCTGTAACCCACATCCATTCCCAATCTGTAACAACCCACCTCTACTCCTTATTTGGCACCCTTAACTCTCAAATGGCTCTTCCTGCTGCTGCAGTCCCCACCCCTGCTCCATTTTGAAGTAGCTGATCGGCACCAGCTTAGATTGTGCTGTCTGACTCCAGCCAATGCGGACCAGACACAGTAGCAGAAACTGACTGTGTTAAGGATAAAAACCCGTTCCCTTCTTTGTTCGGTGTGCTCTCACAGTGACAAGAAGAAGGAGCGGCACGCTTCTGCAGAAGGGTAACTCTATTACCCTACAGCTCTACAGTTCTGGAGTCTCATACAAGCCTTGGTGGGCTGTGTTCCTTCTGGGGGCTCTAGAGAGAGTCTCTTTCCTCGTCTCTTCCAGCTTCTAGAGGCCACAAGCATTCTCTGGCTCATGGGCCTCTTCCTCCACCTTCGGAGTCAGTGGCGGGGGCTGAGTCCTTTCCACACTACGTCTCTCTGACTCTCTTCTGCAGTTACAACTCCCTCTCAATGTCTTTAACAATCAGATCTGTAAAAGTTTTCTTTTGCCATGTAAGGAACATATTCATAGGTTCTGGGGAGTAGGACATGGGTGTCTTTGGGGGCCATTATTTTGACTATCACACATGGGCAAAAGAGCCATTCAAAATTCCTGATAGAGTGATGGATTCTAAAGGAAGAGTGAGAAAAGAGTCAGAGATTCCACGTGGCAGCTAACCTTTTAGAAGCTTTAGAGTTTGTGTCTAGTATCTAAAAAGGTGTTAAAATACCCTTCCCCTCCCCAACTACATATCTGTGTAGAGCTGAATTTTCTTGTAAACTTTATTTTATTTATTTATTTATTTATTTTTATTTTTTATTTTTATTTTTTTTTTTGAGACGGAGTCTTGCTCTGTCGCCCGGGCTGGAGTGCAGTGGCCAGATCTCAGCTCACTGCAAGCTCCGCCTCCCGGGTTCACGCCATTCTCCTGCCTCAGCCTCCTGAGTAGCTGGGACTACAGGCGCCCGCCACCTCGCCCGGCTAGTTTTTTGTATTTTTAGTAGAGACGGGGTTTCACCGTGTTAGCCAGGATGGTCTCAATCTCCTGACCTTGTGATCCGCCCGTCTCGGCCTCCCAAAGTGCTGGGATTACAGGCTTGAGCCACCGCGCCCGGCCTCTCTGTAAACTTTAACCAAACACCATATTGTAACAGACTGCATGCAAAAACAAATATAAGAATCCAACTTTCTTTTATTGAACCAGACATTAAAAAGATTTGCAAAAATATAAAGCAATGCTATTTTTCTTTGGAAAATATTTTTAAAACAAATTTTTAATAAAAATATATTAACATAATGGGTCATTATAGTTACTTTTAATTAATAAATATTTTAAAACATTCTCAATTTTAATTTCTAATAAGGTAAATATCATTAGACATAATGTATAGACACTGGAGTTCTTTTGGGTCCTCCACAAGTTTTGAGAATACAGCAATCCTGGCTGGGTGAAATGGTTCACGCCTATAATCCTAGCACTTTGGTAGGCCGAGGCGGGTGGATCACCCTGATGTCAGGAGTTCGAGATAAGCCTGGCCAACATGGCAAACCCTATCTCTATTATAAATACAAAACATGCGCTTGGTGTGGTGGAGGGCACCTGTAATCCCAGCCACGTGGGAGCTGAGGCAAGATAATTGCTTGAACATGGGAGGCAGAGGTTGCAGTGAGCCGAGATCCACACCACTACACACCAGCCTGGGTGACAGAGCAAGACTCCGTCTCATAAATAAATAATAAATAAATAAAAAGAAATAAAAAGAGTATAGCAATCCTGAGACCAAAAAGTTTAAGAACCACTGTTTTAGAGCATACACGAATCCTTGATGGGCCTGTTACACAATGTGCCTGGATGACAATGGAAGGACATGTTATCTCTTGGTGTTGTTTCCAAATTGTAAATAACATTTCTTTTTTCTTTTTTTTGAGATGGAGTCTTGCGGTGTCACCCAGGCAGGGGTGCAGTGGTGCGATCTCGGCTCACTGCAACCTCTGCCTCCCAGGTTGAAGTGATTCTCCTACCTTAGCCTTCTGAATTGCTGGGACTACGGGCGCACACCACCATGCCCAGCTAATTTTTGCATTTTTAGTCGAGACCAGGTTTCACCATGTTGGCCAGGCCAGTCTTGAGCTCGACCTCAAGTGATCTGCCTACCTCAGCCTCTCGAGGTGCTGGGATTATAGGCATGAGCCACCGCGCCTGGCCTATAGATAACATTTCTTAACAAATATTTTCTAGAATGTCTGTGTCATGGAAGAAATGTTGATAAAGACTTGGCATTGGACTGTGTCACTGTTTATGCATTAACTGACTGTGTCTCCCTCAGCACACACTGAACTTCACAAAGCCTCAATCTTCTCCTTTGTGAAATGGGCATAAATACTTGTTTCATCCAGCCACAGGGTTGTCAGAAAACAAAACAAGATAACTAAAGTAAAATGTATTCTAACAAAAAAAAATTGCTACTTAAATGTAAGTTGATTTTTAAAGTATCTATAGGAGGGTATCCACGGACAAACTGCTTTTGGCTGAGTGGATAAAGGGATACAAAAATAATGAATTAACAAATTATACTAAAACAATGAATGCCTACCCTAGTCGCAGCACAGGGGTGTGTCGGAATTACAAGACACAGCTGTGTCCTGAGGAGTTTATAATTTGTTGAAGAGGTTGATAAATTAGTATATGAGAGTGTATTTTCAACGGCTTTAGCCTTCAAGGAAAATAAAAGTTCAGATAAATAACTGAAGACCTTAGATGAAAGGGGCCAAGTTTCAAGAAAAAGATGAAATATGAGTTGCATTTTGACAAATGAAGAGGATGTGAAGGGCAGAAGGAGCAGAAACTATCAGCAGAGGTGCTAAGATGAAAGGTTAGCATACCAGTAGAGACAGACTGGGGAAAAGCCTAATTTCTAGTATTCTGAGCCATGCGCCATGGCTGGCTTTGGTTCTGGTGCATTTTCTATTCCTGTTGCTTGTCTGGTGCAGAGCAACCTCAGTCTCTTCCCCTGTACCTCCCTTTAATGTTCTTTCTCCCGATGCTTCTGTTTGATGTTGATATTAACAGACATGTACAGAAAGTTAACACTATGATGAGCCAATTAGCCATCCCACACACAGACTTATTAGGACAGTAATGAAAGCCAAAAGATGATGACATCTGGTTTACTTCAAGCTAGTAAAGACAAGTCATAAGCCATCATCTTAATCTGGTCCGGGTAAACAATTTTGTGGTTTAATTAGCTTTCCAAGCCAAAATCAGCTCCAAGGGTACAAGTAAATTACTTTAATGACTAACTATATTTTGAAGAAGGAACAAGATAGTATTTAGACTAAATAGACTCTCCTTTTTAATCTGTGGCCAAATGCTTGAAAGAGATTAAAGGAAAATGCAAAGATAAATCAATACAAGGAAACAAAATAAAATAAGACACAAAATAAGAAAGTCCTTTCATTCCTAAATTCGATTTTTAAACATTAATATGGACTCGTGATGTATTTTCTTTAAAACAAACATAAATCAAGGCTGGGCACGGTGGCTCACGCCTATAATCCCAGCACTTTGGGAGGCCAAGGCAGGTGGATCCCCTGAGGTCAGGAGTTTGAGACCAGTGGAGACAGGATTTCACCCTGTCTCCTGGGAGGCGGAAGTTGCAGTGAGCTGAGATCGTGCCACTGCACTCCAGCCTGGGCAACAGAATGAGACTCCATCTCAAAAAAAAAAAAAAGGCCGGGGCAAGCCTGTAATCCCAGCACTTTGGGAGGCCAAGATGGGCGGATCACGAGGTCAGGAGATCGAGACCATCCTGGCGAACACAGTGAAACCCCGTCTCTACTAAAAAAAAACAAAAAACTAGCCAGGCGAGGTGGCAGACACCTGTAGTCCCAGCTACTTGGGAGGCTGAGGCAGGAGAATGGCGTAAACCCGGGAGGCAGAGCTTGCAGTGAGCTGAGATCCGGCCACTGTACTCCAGCCTGGGCGGCAGAGCGAGACTCCGTCTCAAAAAAAAAAAAAAAAAAAAGAGCTTCTGCACAGCAAAAGAAACTATCAACAGAGTGAACAATCTACAGAATGGGAGAAAATATTTGCAAACTATGCCTCTGACAAAGGTCTAATATCCAGAATCTACCATAAAATTAATTTAACAAGCAAAAAACAAATAATCGCATTAAAAAGTGGGCAAAAGACATGAATAGACACTTCTCAAAAGAAGAGATACAAACAGCCAACAAACATGAAAAAATGCTCAATATCTGTGATTGTTAGGGAAATGCAAATCAAAACCACAACACCAACCAGAATGGCTATGATTGAAAGTCAAAGACCCTAGCTATGGCAACATGGTGAGGCCTCCATCTCTACAAAAAAAAAAAAAATTTTTTTTTTTTTTGAGATGGAGTTTTGCTCTTGTTGCCCAGGCTGGAGTGCAATGGCGCAATCTCGGCTCACCACAACCTCCGCCTCCCGGGTTCAGGCGATTCTCCTGACTCAGCCTCCCAAGTAGCTCTACTAAAAAATACAAAAATTAGCCGGGCAAGATGGCAGGTGCCTGTAATCCCAGCTACTTGGGAGGCTGAGGCATGAGAATTGCTTGAACTTGGGAGGAGGAGGTTGCAGTGAGCCAAGATCATGCCAATGCACTCTAGACTGAGCAACAGAGCAAGACTTCATCTTAAAAAAAAACAAACAACAACAACCAAAAACACTACCATTGTACCCAGAAAAAATCCCATTACTGGCTATCTATCCAAAAGAAAACAAATCAGGCCGGGCGCGGTGGCTCAAGCCTGTAATCCCAGCACTTTGGGAGGCCGAGACGGGCGGATCACGAGGTCAGGAGATCGAGACCATCCTGGCTAATACGGTGAAACCCCGTCTCTACTAAAAAAATACAAAAAACTAGCCGGGTGACGAGGCGGGCGCCTGTAGTCCCAGCTACTCGGGAGGCTGAGACAGGAGAATGGCGTGAACCCGGGAGGTGGAGCTTGCAGTGAGCTGAGATCCGGCCACTGCACTCCAGCCTGGGCGACAGAGTGAGACTCCGTCTAAAAAAAAAAAAAAAAAAAAAAGAAAACAAATCATTCTACCAAAAAGATACATGTACTCTCATGTTCATCAGAGCACTATTCACAATAGCAGAGACATGGCATCAACTTAGATGCCCATCCACGGTAGACTGGATAAAGAAAGTGTGGTATGTACATACCATAGAATACTACACAGCCATAATGAAAGAATGAAATCATGTCCTTTGCGACAACATAGATGCAGCTGGATTATTCTAAGCAAATTAATGCAAGAACAGAAAACCAAATACCATACCAAAAAGTGGGAGCTAGGCTGGACATGGTGGCTCACGCCTGTAATCCCAGCTCTTTGGGAGGCCAAGGCAGGTGGATCACCTGAGGTCAGGAGTTTGAGACCAGCCTGATCAATATGGTGAAATCCCATCTCTACTAAAAATACAAAAATTAGCTAGGCGTGGTGGCCCACGCCTGTAATCTCAGTTTACGCAGGAGGATGAGACAGGAGAACTGCTTGAATCGGGGAGGTGGAGGTTGCAGTGAGCTGAGTTTGGGCCACTGTACTCCAGCCTGGATGACAGAGCAAGACTCTATGTCAAAAAAATAAATAAGTAAGCGGGAGCTAAACCCTGGGCACCTTGTTGACAAGGTGGCAACAGCAGACACTGGAGACTATTATAGAAGGGAGGCAGGGAGCAGAGCAAGAGTTGAAAAACTAACTATAGGGTACTATGCTCACTACCCAGGTGACAGGATGAACATACCCCAAACCTCAGCATCATGCAGTATACCCATGTAACAAACCTGCACAGGTACCCCCAAATTTAAAATAAAAGTTGAAACTTTTTAAAAAAATACTTATTAAATATCTATTAAATTAACTGTTTTGTTTTGTTTTTGAGAGGGAGTCTTGCTCTGTCGCCCAGGCTGGAGTACAGTGGCAATATCTCTGCTTACTGCAACCTCCACCTTCTGGGTTTAAGCGATTCTCCTGCCTCAGCCTCTCGAGTAGCTGGGATTACAGGCACCAAGCACCATGCCTGGCTAATTTTTTTTTATTTTTAGTAGAGATTGGGTTTAATCATGTTGGTAAGGCTGGTCTTGACCTCCTGACCTCAGGTGATCTGCCTGCCTCGGCCTCCCAAAGTGCTGGGATTACAGGCGTGAGCCACGGAGCCCAGCCAAAATTAAATGTTAATGTAATTTTAAACTATTATTTGTAATGCAGAAAGGCTTATCTAAAGTAAAACATTTCAGTTACGTAGTGAAATCTCAGAAGTCTAAAATGCCTTGCTTATCTTTTTAAAATAAATAATTATAAAACAGCTCAAGTTAAGGAAAGAGACCACTACTACTCCTGCTGCCCTACTCCCCCCACCTTGCCTAGTTCACAAGACAAAAAAGAGAAAGCAGAAAGTTAGAAAGAAACAAAAGTAAGATAACTAGCCAGACAACCTAGGCACCACCACCCGGCCCTAGGAGTTAAACAAAGTAATAATAATAACATCAACCCCTGACCTAAACTACTTGTGTTATCTGTAAATCCCAGACACTGTATGAAAAAAGCGTTGTAAAACTTTTTGTTCTATTAGCTGATGCATGTAGCCCCCAGTCATGTTTCCCACGCTTGCTCGATTTATCACAACCCTTTCATGTGGACCTCTTAAAGTTGTAAGCCTTTAAAAAGGTCAAGAATTTCTTTTTCGGAGAGCTCGGCTCTTTAGATGCCAGTCTGCCGATGCTCCTGGCCGAATAAAAAACCTCTTCCTTCTTTAATCCTGTGTCTGAGGAGTTTTATCTGCCGCTCATCCTGCTACAAAGCAAGCAGCCTAATAGCCACATGTGTATGAATATGTGTGTGTATGTGTGTAGGTGTGTGTATGTGTGTGTAGGTGTGTGTATGTGTGTATGTGTAGTGTGTGTATGTGTGTACGTGCGTGTAGGTGTGTGTATGTGAGTGTATGTGTGTGTATGTGCGTGTATGTGTGTATGTGCGTATGTGTGTAGGTGTGGGTGTGTATGTGTATGTATGTGTGTATGTGTGTGTGTGTGTGTATGTGTGTAGGTGTGTGTAGGTGTGTGTGTATGTGTATGTGTGTGTATGTGTGTGTGTGTGTGTATGTGTGTGTGTAGGTGTGTGTGTATGTGTGTATGTGTGTGTAGGTGTGTGTGCATGTATGTGTGTGTGTAGGTGTGTGTATGTGTGTATGTGTGTGTGTGTGTAGGTGTGTGTAGGTGTGTGTAAGTGTGTATGTGTGTAGGTGTGTCTGTGTGTGTGTGTGTAAGCTCATGGGTCTTTTTCTTTTCCTTTTTCAGAGTAAATATGCTTTGAAAATTTGACATCCATGATTAAATGTAATATGTTGCTTTGCTTCACATTTCATAATAGCATGCTATTTGATCTGATTTATTCTTTTTTTTTTTTTTTTTTTTTTTTTTTTGAGACGGAGTCTTGCTCTGTCGCCCAGGCTGGAGTGCAGTGGCCGGATCTCAGCTCACTGCAAGCTCCGCCTCCCGGGTTTACGCCATTCTCCTGCCTCAGCCTCCCGAGTAGCTGGGACTACAGGCGCCACCACCTCGCCCGGCTAATTGTTTGTATTTTTAGTAGAGACGGGGTTTCACCGTGTTAGCCAGGAGGGTCTCGATATCCTGACCTGGTGATCCACCCGTCTCGGCCTCCCAAAGTGCTGGGATTACAGGCTTGAGCCACTGCGCCCGGCCTGATCTGATTTATTCTTATTGTCCAGTTCCAAAAAGTTTTTTTCCCTGTGATTCCAATTAGTTAAGTCACACTTGAAGAACAAATTATATTGTGAGAAACACGTGATTGGTCTTTTCTGTTTCTTTCCTGTCCTCCTTTTGTCATAGCCACAGCTCAGAATAAAAGAGTTCTACAAAATGTGTACCACAGTGGCCAGGCTGGCATGGCAAAGCCAGATGTGTTGGGACACCCTGACCAACATGGTCAAACTCCGTCTCTACTAAAAATACAAACATTAGCCGGGCGTGGTGGCACAAGCCTGTATTCCCAACTACTCCGAAGGCTGGCGCAGGAGAACTGTTTGAGCCTGGGAGACGGAGGTTGCAGTGAGCTGTGATTGTGCCCCTGACTGTGCTCCAGCCTGGCTGACAGAGTGAGACTGTCTCAAAAAAAAAAAAGAAGAAGAAGAGGAAGATAAAGGGCAGGGAAACACCCAGCAGCTGGCCTCACTTTCTCAGTAAATAAGTAATTTAGAATGCAAAGGAGTTTTTAAGGTGAGATTCTTTCAAGTGTGACAAAGCTCTTTAGAACTTGAGAATCCTAAAACTGTGCAGTTGTGCCATTGCTCTGCCATTGGAATGGCCAGCACCAGATATGGGCTGTTCCTACAGCCTCGGTTCCAGAGTGAAAAAGACCGGGGACCACAGTGGCATCTGACCCACAGCCAGCATGGAATGTGAGCAAATGAATGATAAACGACCAACTTCCGTGGAAGTGAGACACTGAGATTTGGGAGCGGTGTATTATTGTAGCATAACCCAGCAAAAGCTGGCATAGAAACAGGAAACCTGGAGCTACAGCCAAGAAGAGGTTGTGTGGTGAACGTGTCTTGGTCTCTTCAGAATTAACAAAGATTTAAGGATATCTGTTCATAGACATGGATGTTGCCATCCTGTCCCCCTCCCCTCTCCTGAGGACATGTTTCTTTTTTTTTTTTTTTTGAGACGGAGTCTCGCTCTGTCACCCAGGCTGGAGTGCTGTGGCCGGATCTCAGCTCACTGCAAGCTCCGCCTCCCGGGTTCACGCCATTCTCCTGCCTCAGCCTCCCGGGTAGCTGGGACTACAGGCGCCGCCACCTCGCCCGGCTAGTTTTTTGTAGTTTTTAGTAGAGATGGGGTTTCACCGTGTTAGCCAGGATGGTCTCGATCTCCTGACCTCGTGATCCGCCCGTCTCGGCCTCCCAAAGTGCTGGGATTACAGGCTTGAGCCACCACGCCCGGCCTCGACATGTTTCTACATAAGCCAGCAGCATCTTTTAAATCTCATAGTTTTACCCATTTACACTACGTTGTGGGAGCCAATGTAATTCCCATTCTGGCCCCTGCCCACCTGCTTGATGCTGGAGCCCTCTTTGTTTCTGTAAAGCTGGGCGGCTTCCAGAGCCAAATCCAGCCCTTACAGCCGCTGCCTCTCCCCTAGGTAGGGTTCTGTTTAGGATCCTGGTAGGTGGACAGGTAGTCAAGACAGATGACAGATACTCCAGGTTCACACCCAAGTTTTGGGGGGTTGAGAGCGTTTCCATTTGGATGTCCTTCTTCAAGAACAAGAAGGTAAAATTGTGGATACGGAATGAGATCTGGGGTCTTGGTGGGGTCCAGGCCAGCGAGGGGCTGAAGTTCCTCATTAGCTTCCGATGCAGGGGTGGGGGAGTAGGAGCGGGCAGTACAGGAGGAGGTGACAGGAACTCTCAGGGGTAGGGAGAGCTGTGTCGAAAATAAACAAGGAAGTGCAACAGGAAATGTCTGGGTGGCTCCTTCAGGCTGGGTAGGACGCTGCTGAATTTATCTGAGCCCTGTGATCCGATTAAAAATTCCCTCTTTGAGAGTTCTGGAAAATGGCTTCCTGCAAGAGACCCCCTTCTTCCCCACATGACATAGATAAGAGTGATAAGAGTGACGGATGCGGACAAAGGCAGACACAGATCATCAATGATGAGTCGATCAATAGGAATAACACACTTGCTAAGCAAACTTGGTGAGGCTCCTCTCTTGCCCCAGAGGCTGAGCCTCATCTTAGCGTGAGTCAGTCCCCCGAGAGAACAGGCTGGTCACGGGGTCAACCTTCTCTGATCTAATGTCCTATGAAGGCAGGTTCTCATCCCACTTCTCCATTCCCAATTCGTTCTTTCTCTCTCTTTGTTTTCTTTCTTTCTTCTCTTTCGTTCTGTTTTCTTTCTTTCATTCTTTTTTTTTTTTTTTGACGGAGTCTCACTCTGTCACCCAGGCTGGAGTACAGCCCAGGCTGGCACGATCTCGGCTCACTGCAACCTCTGCCTCCCGGGTTCAAGTGAGTCTCCTGCCTCAGCCTCGGTAGTAGCTGGGATTACAGTCATATGCCACCACGCCCAGCTAATTTTTGTATTTTTAGTAGAGACTAAAATAATGCTCCTCATAACGCCGCCTCTCCCTGAATACAGATTTGCTTTATATTTGGCAGTGGTCACAACAGCCCCGCTTGACAAGGGGATGTTTAAACAGACTAGACTGTGATTTAAGGGAAAATGAGGATTCTGGGAAGTACTTTTGTTTTAAGAAAATTATTTTTTAGTTTAAAAGAAAAGAGAAAAAGAACTGTGGCTTGTGCCTATATCCTTGAGAGGAAGGAATGAAAGGAGCCAGAAAGAAGTCATTAAGGAGAAGGAGAACAAGAATAACACCATGACCTGTAGGAGGTCCTGGAGGAGCTAAGGAGGTGTGGGCCGTCCCCCATCTGTTCCACAGGTGGCATTTTATTGAGGACCGACTGTCCCCCATCCACTGTGCTCAGTGGAGGGGACTCAAGGTGGGCAAAATAGACACGGGTCTCGCCTTGCAGCCTAGAGGGAAAGACAGATATGAACTGAATAATTATTTCTTTTTTTTTTTTTTTTTTTTTTTTTTTTTGAGACGGAGTCTTGCTCTGTCGCCAGGGCTGGAGTGCAGTGGCCGGATCTCAGCTCACTGCAAGCTCCGACTCCCGGGTTCACGCCATTCTCCTGCCTCAGCCTCCCGAGTAGCTGGGACTACAGGCGCCCGCCACCTCGCCCGGCTAGTTTTTTGTATTTTTTAGTAGAGACGGGGTTTCACAGTGTTCGCCAGGATGGTCTCGATCTCCTGACCTCGTGATCCGCCCGCCTCGGCCTCCCAAAGTGCTGGGATTACAGGCTTGAGCCACCGCGCCCGGCCCCTGAATAATTATTTCAATATTTTGTTTCAAATAATGGTGATGTATGCAGGCAAGGTCCAGGCCTGTGGGAGAGCTGGCTACAGGCCCACCTGCTATTTAGACAGTTACCAGTGGCAGAGGACTCCGAGGAAGCTGCAGTTTACTTGACATGTAAATAGGAATGGCCTTAACTAGCCGTGGGTGTGCGGGTGGGGAAGGCAGAGAGGAGAAACACCTGCAGAGACACTTTCGGGTGCACAGTCCGTGGACGGGGCGCGGGTGCGGGGGAACCCGCGCCTTTGAAGGGTTGGGAAGGCCAGGGTGCCGGGGGAGGAGTCCGGGCCTCTGGGACTGGGCCTGGCTGCGCCAAGGTGGAGCTGCCATGAAGCCCCCTTCATCCGTGGGGGGTGGCCCGCCCCTCTAGGAGGGGATCCCTCACAAGAGGACTTCCCAGGTCGCGCCCCGAGGCGGCTCTTTGCGGACCCCACAGAGATGCCTTCCGGGCTCCTGGGGCCCGCGGGGAGGGACAGGTGACGCCCAGGGTTGGGTGAGGGCCAGGCCCTTCTAGGAATGTTGGTGCTCCCAGCACCTAGGACGGGGAGACCGGAGAGGTTTCCAGGGCAGTGGCCCAAGTAGGTCCCCTCCTAATTCTGGAGCCGTCCCTCGGGCTGCTCAGTGGTGAGCCGAGGAGGCCGGAGGCTGCGGGGAGCCGGGGCGGCCAAGCACCGTCTGCAGTCAGGAGGTCCCGGGCAGCTTGCAGGGCGCAGTTTTTGAGAGCGGATGCGGCGTGCGGGCCGCAGATGATGGCTGTCCCTGGAGCGCCGGGTGACCCTGGGGCCCGCACATCCACTTGCTGGCGGGGGTGGCGCAGACACAGGCTGTCTCCCCGAGGGCGGTCCTCACTGGTGGTCCAGGCTAGCTCCGACCTGGGAGTTGGGGAGTGGCGCAGAGCTGCGTGGGAAGGCGCGGGGTGCCTGCGTGGCGAAGGAACACAGCTGCCTGACACGCCCGCAAGGCCCGCGGACCTGCTCTGACCCCTGCCTCTCCGGGCCAGCCGCGGGGCGGGGCGGGGCGTGAACGCCGGGCAGGGACGTGGCGTTCTGGGGGGCGTGTCCGCCGGCGGGGGCGTGCCGTACTGGGGGCGTGGCTCTCTGCTCCGGTGCGGGCCAACAGGGCGTCCTCGTGTGGGCTAGGCTGGACGCCACTGACCGTGGTCGTGGGCGGACGGTGGCTGTGGCGCGAGGGAGCTGGGGTCGCGGTGGGCCCGGGACGTGCGCGCTTGGTGCGCGAACCTGAAGGGGAGCTCCAAGGGGCCTGGGTCGCCAGGGTTGCTGCTGCAATTTTCAGAGCCCGGCGAGGGGCCCGCGAGTCACTGGCTCAGGCCGTCCCAGGGCCCCGGGCGCACCCGGCGGCCGCTGCTCAGCGGAGGGAGCGCAGCGGCGCGGGGTCTCGGAGACAGCTTTTCCCCCGGAAGCCTTCCTCGGGCCACAGGTGGAAAGTGGGGGCCGGAGCGGCAGCAGGCCGCGTCCTCTCCGCAAGTCAGCACCATGCGACCTGCAGCCCTACGCGGGGCCCTGCTGGGCTGCCTCTACCTGGCGTTGCTTTGCCTGGGCGGTGCGGACAAGCGCCTGCGGTGAGTTATCTTGCGAGGTAAAGTGGGGAGCGTGGGAGCCGGGCCCTAGAGCTTTCCACGGGGTGCAGGCTGCTACTCTCGGGGTCGGCGCTCGCTGAGCCCCAAGCAGCGACTGGGGAGGGCAGGGAGAGCCGAGCATGCTCCGGGGTGACCCCTGGGAAGGAGTGGGTTGGGGGGAGCCCTGGGCACGCTCCGGGGTAACTCCTGGGAAGAAGTGGGTTGGGGGGGAGCCCTGAGCACTCCCCGGGGTGACCCCTGGGAAGGAGTAGGGGGTAGGGTGAGGTTCTGGGTACACTCTGGCCTGGAGCAGGACCGGAAACTGGTCCCACAGACAACTCCCAGCCTAGAACGCGACAGAGCAGGTGGCAGGCTTGGTGGAGCATGGTTCCTGCACTCGAAGTTCTCCCAGAGGTCGAAGTCGTGGAGGGGACGCTTAATTTTAGCTTCCACTGCAGCGGGTGGTGAAACGACTGTTCTTCCTCTTTTTGAGTGTCCTGTTCTGAATCTCTTACCCTGGCTCACCCTCCCTGTCTCTGTGTGTGTGTGTGTGTGTGTGTGTGTGCGTGTGCGCGCGCGCGCGGGGGTTGGGGGGGCAGCCGCCCAGATTAATTAGGGGTAAACAGGCGTTGCTGCAAAGAATTCCAACTTGAATTCTGTGGAAGATACCAATATTTGAATACCATATTTTTTTCTTCTATTTGGGTAACGATCGGGTTAATAAAAGGATTTCTTACATAGAAGGTGTTGAAAAGGTGGGTTTTACTTGTTATTTATGTATTATTATTATTATTATTTTTGAGAGAGAGAGTCTTGCTCTGTCACTCAGGCTGGAGTACAGTGGCCTGATCTCAGCTCACTGCAACCTCAATCTCCCGGGTTCAAGCGATTCTCCTGCCTCAGCCTCAAAGTAGGTGGGATTACAGGCGCACACCACCACCACGCCTGGCTAAGTTTTGTATTTTGTATTTAAGAACTTCTGACCTCAGGTGATCCGCCCGCCTCGGCCTCCCAAAGTGCTGGGATTACAGGCGTGAGTCCCTGCACCTGGCCAGGGTTTTACTTTTTAAATACCTTTGTAGATTTTTTCTTTTTTAATCATATACATTAAAAGGTAGCATTATATTTCAATGTTCCAGAAAATGTATTTTCTGAAAAAGAGCTACATTTATGTCCTTATTTATTGGCCATGAGGGTCAGAGCCTCTCATTGGGGAAGTCTGTGGCTGGGGAAGTCTGTGGCGTGCTGACGGGTGCTGGCTGAGTGGAAACTGCTAGTTCACACCCAGGTGTGGGACGTTTCAGCTCTTTGCACTGCAGTTTCCTCTTTTGTAAAGTAGAAATAGTAACAGTCTGCCTCACAGAGTTGGCTTCAGGAGAAATCAGTTAAGGTACAGAATGTACTTGGAATGATGTCTGACTGGAAGTAAACGTTAGCATAAAACAGGCTGTCGTATGTGGATCCCCCATCCCACCCCATAATTCATGCAGCTGATATAATGGGACAACCTTGAGCAGGCAAGATTTGCGAGAATGTGGTGGATTCAGACCACCTGGGCTTCACAGATCGGCGGGTATTTTCCCAAGTTCTAACTGGGTTTGAGACCTTGGTGATTTTTGTTTCTTCTTAGACTTTCTTTAGCTTCTCCATTACTTTCTCCATGAATAGGGGAGGGGGGCGTGTGTGTGGGAGGGGGTCTCCTGCACTCACACCACTCTTTGCCTGGTTGTGGATGGAGAGTTTGTTACGGATGTCTGAGTCTTGGTAGTTTTGTTGTAAGCATATTGATAGTCTCATCTTCCTGGGCATTGCTAAGCTTTCCAGCCTCAGTTTCCATCTGTGTAAAATAAGGTTTTTGCACCCAAGGGTAAAAAAGTCTTTAATGCTTTTCCCAGCTTTGATTCTCACCCTGCAGCTCATCCTTTTTTTTTTTTTTTTTTTTTTGAGACAAGGTCTGGCTCTGTCGCCCAGGTTGGAGTGCAGTGATGTAATCTGGGTTCACTACAACTTCCACCTCCTGGGCTCAAGCTATCCTCTTGCCTTAGCGCCTTCCAAGTAGCTGGGACTACATGTTCATGCCACCACACCTGGCTAATTTTTATAGACAGGGTTTCACCATGTTGCCCAGGCTGGTCTTGAACTCCTGAGCTCAAGCAATCTGCCCGCCTCCACCTCCCAAAGTGCTGGGATTCTAGGTGTGAGCCACCGTGCTTGAACCCTTTTTTCCTTTTGTACTGAGAGCTGGCATAATTAGTTCCAATGTACAACTAAGTTTTCATACCATCTTAATTGTAAATTCTATACAAATTCAACAGGACTCAATTATTCACAAAAGCTAATGTGTAACAACTTGATCTTTTTACTTGGAATCTTCTCTTCTAAAATTTGATTTATCCTGAAGTGTCTGCTTGACTTATATTCCTGTGTTGCTGCTGGCTTTTTCCATGTGCATTTTTTGCAAGCTGCACATTTTACTTAGTCTCGTTGTTAAGTCTTGCAGATCTGGCTAGAGGCCTCCTGCCATGAATAAGCTGAAGCTCCACAGTGGCTTCTGTGAGGTCTTAGAGTCAGATGAGTTTCACAGTGTTCAGGTTTGTGATCTAGTGTGGCCCTGTGTTCTGGGTAACACATGTGATGCAGTGCTGCGTGCATACCATGTCTTGGATAACATTCAGGATGCAGTGCACATACCGTGCTCCAGTTAACAGTCCTGGTGGCATCTGAAGTAGCACCCTAAACTCAAAGGACACATCCTGCAGAGAAGCAAGTGAAGTCTAAAAACTGAGTCGGGGTAGTGACGATAAATAGCGTTATGCTAGTTGAGGTTATGTTTTGTTGCCGAGTGAATTACAAAAAACTGCCAGGTTTCAAGCTTTTATGGGTTTCACGAATGCAAGGGAGGGATCGTGGGTCTGCATTTCTCTTGAGCATCCTTAGGAGAAAGGTGCTTCGTGGCTCAGTGGCTTCCCTTCAGGGAGGACCTCCCTGGCTGCCCTCCTAACTTGCCCTGCCTCTGCTTCCCTTCCTCTCCCCTCCTCCCCTTCTCCTATTCATGTTCACTGCCACTCAGCACTGGATACCACCATGTGTGCCTTCTTAGTGTAGGGGTTTACCACCTTCCTCACAGGAGTGTGCGCAGCAGCAGGGCAGGCAGTGTTCCCTGTCCCACAGGCACTCAATGCTGAATGAATGAATGAAGGGATGGATGGGTGGATGAATTTTTTCTGTAACTTTAAAAAAGTTCTTGAAAAATATGTTTCTTGTGTTTTGACAGTGACAACCATGAGTGGAAAAAGCTAATTATGGTTCAGCACTGGCCTGAGACAGTATGTGAGGTGAGTGTTTCTGCCTTGACGGGCCCTGGGACCTGGGGAGCCCTGTGAAGAGGGGTTTGCATGCACCTGCCCGTCCAGGGCACCCACGCTGCTGGTGCAGGAGGTGGGCACTGCTCTGGTGGGTGGGCGGTGTCTCCTGCAGAGACTGCCCCCAGGAGGGCTGTGTGTGAGCTTCCCAGGGCTGCTGTAACAAAGTGCCACAAGCTGGGTAGCGAAGAGCCTCAGGAATTTATTCTCACAGTTCTGAAAGGGGAAGTCTCAACCTAGGGTCAGAAGGGTTGGTTCCTCCTGGAGGGCTCTGAGAGAGTTTGTTCTGTTTCTCTGCTAGCTTCTAGTAAGGACCCGTGGTCCTCTGCATTCCTGGGTGGCCCATCACCCCAATCTCTACCTCTCCTTTACAGTGTGTTCTCTGCTTTGTGTCTCTCTGTCTCTTCTGATGAAGACACCAGTAATTGGATTTAGGGCCCATCCTAATCTGGTATCACCTCATCTTAACTTGATGACATCCGCAAAGACCCTGTGTCCATGTAGGGTCATGTTCACAGATGGGAGGAGGGGTTAGGACGGGGATATATCTTTTGGGAGGACACGTTTCAACCCACAGCAAGCCTCAGTTTGTCTCCTCCCTCTGTGGGTGGCAAGCCATCCAGGTGCCAAGGCAAGAGACCGAGGGCACAAGCTGTTCCAGTATAATAAAAGAAAATATGTAAAACAAGAATAGCTATACTAGAAATAGATTATAGATATGATGATATATGAATATTATTAATCATCAGTTTGTAGCATTACTCTTTATTTCAATATTATAATAATCCTTGCTCTACAATTATAACGTAGGAAAAACCAGGCCATACGGAGATAGGAGCTGAAGGGGCACGGTGAGAAGTGACCAGAAGACAAGTGTGTGAGCCTCTGTCATGCCTGTACACGGCCACTAGATGGCTCCTTGGTCTAGCGGTAATGCCAGTGCCTGGGAAGGCAACCGTTACTTAGCAGACCTTGGTCTAGCGGTAGCGTCAGTGCCTAGGGAAGGCACCCATTACTTAGCCGACTGGGAAAGGGAGTCTCCCTTTCCCTGGGGGAGTTAGAGAAGACTCTGCTCCACCACCTCTTGTGGAAGGCCAGTCCCATCAGTCAGGCCCGCCCACAGCCATCCGGAGGCCTAACCATCTCCCCATGATGCTATGCTGCAGTGGTCACGCTCCTGTTTCACTTTCATGTTCCACCCTGTACACCTTCTAAATAGCAGTAGCAGAATTAGTGAAAGTACTAAAAGTCTTTGAAATGCATAGACGAAGTAATGGTGTAAGGTCTCTCTCTCTCTCAAACAGGGAAGGGCCCCCTGTCTGGTGGACACGTGACTCACGTGACCTTATCAATCATTGGAGATGACTCACTCCTTACCCTGCACTTTTGCCTTGTATCCAATAAATAACAGCTTAGCCAGGCACTCGGGACCACTGCTGGTCTCCGCGTCTTGGTGGTAGTGGTTCCCCGGGTCCAGCTGTCTTTTCTTTATCTCTTTGTCTTGTGTCTTTATTTCTACGGTCTCTCATCTCTGCACACGAGGAGAAAAACCCACAGACCCTGTAGGGCTGGTCCCCACATCCCTCCGCGTATTGGACATTATCGAACATCTTATTAACATGTCCTGTGAGTGAAGAGGACCCAAGAGCATCCCTGCCTCCTTTGCTGTGCTTGGCACCCATGGTACCCGCGGCCCTCCAGGCTGGCCCCTCTTCATCTGGCTCTGTTTTGCTCCATGCCCTACATCCCTTCAATGTCCCGTCAGTGTCCAGGCTCTTCTCACTGGAGCACCCAGAGCCAGGACGCTGCCTGGATCTGCCCCTCAGGGCCTGCCCTGCTCAGTGTATCGAGCCGACCCTGGTGTGCCTCGCACACTTCTACAGTGTTTCATCGTATTGCTGAGCTAGCGCCACATTCTGTCAGGAGCACGCAGGCTTTATGTTTTGCCTCTAGCACTGAGTGTTAATGATTTTCTCTTCTACTTCCTCACTGATTTTTCTGATGACAAATGAAAATGAAATTTTGCTTATCTGGCTCAAATTATGCTCTTGCTCATTTCTATACACGAGACTGTCCCGTTTTCAGTTTTGCAGACTTAACGTTGCGCTCCTGGTGCTGTTTCCTTGCCTTGGGGTAGGGGCAGTGGACAGGAGGAGCCGGAAGCTGCTTGGCACCAACTTTCAGTTGTTGGGAGTGTGGCTGGCGTTCTGAGATATCGTGAGGGATTGCTGGAGTCCTTGGTTCCTAAGGAAGGAAGGACCAGCAAGGTCCGTGGAGGAGGAGCTTGAACTTAAGCATTGTCTTTGACCCACACTGAAGGATCTGCCTCCAGGGCCTGAGAGTCGGCTGCTCTGCATTCAGGGAGGCATTTACATGACAAAATGTGGGTGTGTGCCTGCACACTAATGTAAATCTGCTTGGAGGCACATCTTTGCCTTGAGGCTTTAGAAAAAGATTTTTTAAAAATCTGTAGCAAAAGATCCTTGTTAGGGAGTATATTTCCTACCAGGCAGCCACGGTGAAGGGTTCTGTTTCAGCCCAGGTGTCCTCCTAGGCAGTGAGGGCCGTCCCTGGTGCCCTCTCCAATGAGATGCTTGTGTCAAAGGTGCTTGGTCTGTCTGGGGTTCCCAGTGTCCTGGGCTCTCCCACAGCTCCACGCAGGCAGGCCTGGGAACTGAGTGCTGTACAGAGCCCTCAGAGCCCTGCGTGGTGCAGGCGTTGCTCTCTGCAGTGTCCCCAGGAAAGGAGCCAAGCTTCTGGCTTTGAACCGGGTTCCCTGAGGGATGGAGTTGGGCGGCAGAGGTGAAGTTACAGGTTTTAGCCTCTGACCTTCTTCCTGTAGCACTTAGCTGTAAAGACTTTCTGTTCTACTTCCTCAACTGATTTTTCTGTTGACAAGTGAAAATGCAATTTCGCTTATCTGGCTCAAATTATGCCCTTGATCATTTCTTTTTTTTTTTTGAGAAGGAGTCTTGCTCTATTGCCCAGGCTGGAGTGCAGTGGTGCGATCTCGGCTCACTGCAACCACCGCCTCCTGGGTTCAAGCCATTCTCCTGCCTCAGCCTCTTAAGTAGCTGGAACTATAGGAGCCCACCATCATGCCCAACTAATTTTTGTATTTTTAGTAGAGACGGTGTTTCATTATGTCAGCCAGGCTGGTCTTGAACTCCTGACCTCAAGTGATCCACCTGCCTTGGCCTTTTAAAGTGCTAGGATTATAGGCCTGTGCCATTGCGCCCAGCCCAGTCTTGCTCATTTCTAATACTAGAGATTGCTGTGTTTCCAGCCTTTTTGCTGCTCAGGCTTTCAGTTGCTGACACCCCTCAGCTGAACCAGACCCCCGCTCCTTTCCAGATCGACCGTGAGCTGAAGCTGCCTCCTACAAAAGGCAAATTTGGGGAGAGCGCTGGGCGGGATGGACCCTGGTGCCCTGGCTGGTCCTCTGGGCTCAGACTTGTGCTTTCCTTTACTGCCCCCACTGTGTCGGGCCAGGCATGCCCCGTGCTTCATCCGCTCCCATAGCCCACATATATTTCTGGATAACTGTTTTGGAAAAACTTCATTTTAGCTAAACAATTTGAAAGTACTTAAAAAATGCTAAGCTGAGTTTTTTTTCTCTATTATTTTATCTTTATGATGGTGATTAAGGATGTACTCCTTGACTTGTTTTTTCTAAGACCACTAGAGCGGGCGCAAAGGAACCAGCGACTAGGCAAGGGTAGGAGCAAAACTGCAAGTTTATTTTGGTCACCTAGCTTCAGGGGAAGAAGGTGGGTAAGGAGAGGTCTGTTGGCCTCCGGCAAATGAGGCCCCCAGAGTTCTCCATGCTGCTCTCGGACGGAATTCCGACAGTCCCGACCGCACCGCAGTGGGGAAGCTGGGAAGTCCGCGGGTGGCACTCCTCCGCAGCGGCTTTTCTGGGAGTGGGAGGGCGATAGGCGGGGCACGGGCGTGTCCGGGGGCGTTCTGCAGGTGCGACCAGGTAAATCTTGGTCTCTTCAGATTGACGTCACCTGGCGCATGCCCAGTTGGTCTGCACCTTCCCGGGCGTCGGCTGCATTTGCGCGCGCACGGGAAAAGTTGGGGGAGATGAAGAACCCGGAAGTGCGCCATCTTGCCTCCGTTCGTCCAAACAGTCCTATTCTTACCTTTTTATTTTTCTGGCTTCAAATTTTTTGATACTTATTATTTCACTCATCTATTTGGACTTGGTACCTGAACAAGCATTAGTTTAGCAGGGTACTCTCAGCCTTTTGTCCTTAAACATGTATTTTCGGGTATATGTTAAGTAAATTATCTCTGGGCAAATGAGAGTGTTCACATCAGATTGGCTTAACAAAAACAGCTTTTTTTTTTTGAGATGGAGTCTCGCTCTGTCACCAGGCTGGAGTGCAGTGGCATGATCTTGGCTCACTGCAAGCTCCGCCTTCCGGGTTCAAGTGATTCTCCTGCCTCAGCCTCCTGAGTAGCTGGGATTACAGGCGTGTGCCACCACGCCCAGCTAATTTTTATATTTTTAGTATAGACAGGGTTTCACAGGTCGGCCAGGATGGTCTTGATCTCCTGACCTCATGATCTGCCCACCTCCACCTCCCAAAGTGCTGAGTTTACAGGCATGAGCCACCGTGCCCAGCCTTTTTTTTTTTTTTTTTTTTGAGACACAGTTTTGTTCTTGTCACCTAGGCTGGAGTGCAATGGTGTGATCTCAGTTCACTGAGTTCAAGCAATTCTCCTGCCTCAGCCTCCAGAGTAACAGGGACGACAAGCACCTGCCACCACACCCGGCCAATTTTGTGTTTTCAGTAGAGACGAGGTTTCACCATGTTGGCCAGGCTGGTCTAGAACTCCTGACCTCAGTTGAACCACCCGCCTTGGCCTCCCAAACAAAGTGTTAGGATTACAGGCGTGAGTCACTGTGCTCGGCTCATAAAAGCACCGGTTTCTGTTAAGTCAAATATTTGAGGAATGGCTTAACAAAAATGGCTGTTTCTATTAAGTCAGTTGTTTGAGGATTGGCTTAGAACATCCAGCCCGAGTGTAGCTTCCTCATGGATTTGTTGTTGTAAGCAATTTATTATGAACTAACACTGATTTTAGCTTGTGTTATTAGCACAGTACCTGTATCTCGTTGGCATATGTTGCAACTAGTTGCTAAATGTATTTTAATAGGGTTCTAAGTGTATTTTAATAAAGAGTCAACCATTTTCTTGTTATATTTTCTCCCTAGGAAATTCAAAACGACTGTAGAGACCCTCCGGACTACTGGACAATACATGGACTATGGCAAGTGTCTCACACAATTAAATCTTAGGCAGAAGAGGCTCTCTGACTGGACACCCTAGCTTGAATGTATTTATTCTTGCTTATTTTTAGGAGTTTATCCAATAGAGGATTCTTGTAAAAATATCTTTAGTCTTTCTAGCAGAACACTGATTCTCTTGTTCTTTAATTCTGTCTTCATATAACAATAACACTTTTTTTTTTTTTTTTTTTTTGAGATTGAGTCTTACTCTGTTGCCCAGGCTGGAGTGCAGTGGCACGATCTCGGCTCACTGCAACCTCCGCCTCCCAGGTTCAAGTGATTCTCTTGCTCCAGCCTCCCAAGTAGCTGGAATTACAGGTGTGCCCCACCACACCCAGCTGATTTTTGTATTTTTTAGTAGAGCCAGGATTTCACCATGTTTGTCAGGCTGGTCTCGAACTCCTGACCTCAGGTGATCCACCTGCCTTGGCCTCCCAAAGTGCTGGGATTACAGGTGTGAGCCACTGCGCCCGGCCAGTAACACTTTTTTTTTTTTTTGAGACAGAGTCTCGCTCTGCCGCCCAGGCTGGAGTGCAGTGGCCAGATCTCAGCTCACTGCAAGCTCCGCCTCCCGGGTTCACGCCGTTCTCCTGCCTCAGCCTCCCGAGTAGCTGGGACTACAGGCGCCGCCACCTCGCCCGGCTAGTTTTTTATATTTTTAGTAGAGACGGGGTTTCACCGTGTTAGCCAGGATGGTCTCGATCTCCTGACCTTGTGATCCGCCCGTCTCGGCCTCCCAAAGTGCTGGGATTACAGGCTTGAGCCACTGCGCCCGGCCAGTAACACTTTTTAAAATAGTGTTTACAGATTCTCGGTACATGTTAGGGTCACTACATTTTAATTTTCTCATTTTGTTCTTCTCTTGGGATTTATTATAAATAACTACATGAAAATACACAAATGTGTGTATCTCTCTTGTACACATTTCGGAGACACTCAAATTTATTTTTCTGGTTTTGTCTGCCTTTAGTTAATTCTTTTCTATTTAACATGGACATACTTGTGACGTTGAACTGGGCGCACGAGTCGCCCCATCTGAAAGACCAGTTTTGTCCTGCTGCCTCGATGCCAGGATTGAAAAAGGCCCTTTTAGCTTTATTGGTGCCTCTTGGTTCCTTAGGAAGGGGGATTGGTGGGAAAGAAGTTAAGTTGGAATGTAGCTACTCGGGTTTCACTTTCTTCTCCCGCTGCTCCGATGACCTTGACCTCCTGTCTCTGGGGCTCCTGGCTTTCCTAGACTTTGCGTGGTGTCCTCTCCCTTGCTGTTGCCAAATGCTCTCATTGTGCCTCTGCTCATCGTGGCCGTTTCATTTCTGAGGCTGGAATGAAGCTTTGCAATGCCATCCAGTCCGGTGCATGGAATCAGGCGGGTTTCAGAGGCTGGTCCAGCTGTTGACCCTGAAGACACTCTCCTCCCTCGCCTCTTTGGGGCTCTGAGAGGTCGGGGTCTTAGGAAGTTGGTGACCTTGTAGAGTAAGCAGCACTCAAGAGTCAGAGTTGATATGTCCAGAATTAGATGTGTGAGGATGGAGTTAAAGTTCTAGACAGTGTAAGTGCGTTTGCTACTAAAAATGAAATGAAGGCCGGGCGCGGTGGCTCAAGCCTGTAATCCCAGCACTTTGGGAGGCCGAGATGGGCGGATCACGAGGTCAGGAGACCGAGACCATCCTGGCTAACATGGTGAAACCCCGTCTCTACTAAAAAATACAAAAACTAGCTGGGCGAGGTGGCGGGCGCCTGTAGTCCCAGCTACTCGGGAGGCTGAGGCAGGAGAATGGCGTAAACCCGGGAGGCGGAGCTTGCAGTGAGCTGAGATCTGGCCACTGCACTCCAGTTCGGGCGACAGAGCGAGACTCCACCTCAAAAAAAAAAAAAAAAAAGAAATGAAAATCCTGCTAGCTGATCTTCTGTCATACGCTAGGTACTTTCTGACATGTTACATTTGTCATCTCCTGGAGTCCTCCTCACCATTGAAAGGAACAGGCTCTCACTGTTCTCATGCTGGATCTGTGGCATGGAGATTGGCCAGGGGGCAGCTTACTTAGGTCCTGGTGCTAGGGAGCAGCAGAGGTTGCTGTCAGCCCAGTCAGGGCGACCCCAGAGCCCCCGCTCCTAGGTGCTACTAGGCCTTCCATGGCACTTCCTTTACTAAGCAGCGGCCTGTTTGCATTCCTCCTGGATGCTCTTAACACAATTTCTTTTCTCTTCTAAAGAAATTCAAACTCTGACTACTCTTACCCGTGTCTTCTTTCTTAAGCGTCCTGCATGGGATAAGGAATTCCCAATTAGAATTTCTCTTTTTATGCTTTGCAGACTTTAATGAAAGTGTTTTCTAAGGTCGTGTAGAAGCCACCCCAACCAAGACTCATATTTCTTACTTTCTCTTTTAAATTTGAATTTCCAGGCCTGATAAAAGTGAAGGATGTAATAGATCGTGGCCCTTCAATTTAGAAGAGATTAAGGTATTGATTTTTAATTATATTTCTACTGCAGAGTGTTGACCTAGATTAACTCTTTTCTTCACAAGTGTATCTTCAAAGTCATCTTTAAAATTATGGGGTCATGAATGTATTCACCAGGATTGAGCCCTTGGTGCTGTTTTAGTAAGTATTGCTATCTCAACCCCACAAATTACACCAACTGACCTTTCCCCTCCCCTTCCCTCCCCTCCCCTGCCTTGTGCCCAAGCCACTGCATGAGGGGCCTGAGCGAGGGGCTCCAACCAGAGCAAGCCCTCACACTCCCCTGTGCCAACCTTGTGCAGATCCTGACACTCGCCCGCCAGCCCCGCCTCGTCCCAGGTCCCGGGACTCCTGGGTCAGATGGCTCACGTGGGAATCCGGTTGGTGTGCTATATTGCCAGGCATCTCCAGACAGCTGAGGCTCAGAGAGCCCAGGCCTGGGGCTGTCCTATCTGGTGGACGGGTTTCTGAGCAGGGTGGACGGGTTTCTGAGCAGGGTGGACATGCTGGGCCTTTCCAGTACAAGAGCTTGATTAAAGAAAACTCACAGGGTGGGAATTTATTAGAGATACTAGCAGAGGCGTTCCTTTGAGATACCTATACCTCATATGGCATAACAGAGTCTTCACTTGTACGCACTCCCTCATCTTTCCTTAGGGGTGCCAACAGTTCCTGTGTGTAACCAGTGTATGTCAGGGTAACTGGTCCTGGACCCAGGGAGGCGGTGGTAACTGGGGCCTTCTTTAAAATATGCAGTAGAATGGAAGAATTTGTGGAAGTTGTGGGTCCTTCCTAGGAATGGTACATTCCCCAAGGTCATTAGTTGCAAATCCATCACAAGTTCTTGTTTTTTGTTTTTTTTTTTTTTTGAGGCAGAGTTTCGCTCTGGTTGCCCAGGCTGGAGTGCAATGGTGCAGTCTTGGCTTACCACAACCTCCGCCTCCCAGATTCAAGTGCTTCTCCTGCCTCAGCCTCCCGAGTAGCTGGGATTACAGACATGTGCCACCACACCCAGCTAATTTTGTATTTTTAGTAGAGACAGGGTTTCCCCATGTTCGTCAGGCTGGTCTCGAACTCCCAACCTCAGGTGATCTACCCACCTTGGTCTCCCAAAGTGCTGGGATTACAGGTGTGAGCCACCGTACCCAGCCCACAAGTTCTAATCTGTATGGAATTGTTTTCTTTTTCCTCCCCATGAAGACCTTCAGTGGGATAAGCCAAGAGGCTGGGCACTGCCATGAGACTTAGAAGGGACACCCCCGAGCCTGGTGCCGTCTCTAGCTCCTCACACAGACTCTCCTCCTCTCCTCCAGGACTCACTGCAGGGAATGGGCTCTGGGGAGGCATGATGAAGAGGCCACTTCAGGATATGTTGAGTTTGAAATGCTCTTGAGACCTCCAGGTGGTGACACAGAGGATCTTCAGGGTCAGAGGAAAGGTGGCTTTAGACATAATTAGCATGAGGATGGTGAATCGAAATGACAGGTGGAGGGATGTGCATGGGTCTGTGGACATGGGTGGATGAGGAGCCAGGGCTGACAGGTGTGGGTGTGGGTGAGTGAGGGGGCAGCGCTGACAGGTGTGGACATGGGTGGTTGAGGAGCCAGGGCTGACAGGTGTGGGTGTGGGTGAGTGAGGGGGCAGCGCTGACAGGTGTGGACATGGGTGGTTGAGGGGGCAGGGCTGACAGGTGTGGGTGTGGGTGGGTGAGGGGGCAGGGCTGATAAGTGTGGACATGGGTAGGTGAGGGGGCAGGACTGACGGGTGTGGACCTGGGAAGGTGAGGGGGCAGGGCTGACAGGTGTGGGTGTGGGTGGGTGAGGGGGCAGGGCTGACAGATGTGGGTGGGCTAAGGGGACAGCGCTGACAGGTGTGGGCCTGATGGGCAGAGGGGGCAGTGCTGGTGGAGCCCCGTGATAACAACCAGGTGAAAAGGGGCATGTGTGCCTACAGCCGGGAAAGGCGGAAACCCAGGAGAGGAGAGATTGGTGCAGAGGCACCATGGGACTGCATATCCCCGAGGCATCCAGGACAGGAAGGCTGAATCGCCTTTTGGGTGGGGGGCGGCGGGTCATGGGTCTGTGGTGGCCTGAGCCGCCACTCCTCAGAGTAGTCCTGGCTTCCTCGTTGTGTAGCGGTGGATCCAACTTTGCATTGTCCCAAATGGAAGTAGCCCAGTTTGCAGAGTCAATCATATCATGGCCTAGGTCATCCCGGGGGCTGGTGGGGCTGGAGCCAGCATGGTGGGGCAGGAGAGGCTGGCTGGGGGCTGCAGGGGGTCAGAGCTGCGCCCACATGGGCGGGGGCTGTGGGGTGGGGCCACATTACAAATGGGCTGAGGAAAGAACCCTCATATAGGGTGCTGGAAAACAGGAGAAAGGGAAGAAAAATGAAGTTATCCGAAGTTTGTTCAGCATCTTTTTACTGACTATTTTGGTTTTTTTTGGTGTAGAGGGTGTGTAGAAATTGAAAAGTAAACTCCAGTTCCGTTGAATTTAGCGTGACCGGTGCAGCGTGGAGCCCAGGCTGTCCAGCTCACGCAAGCTCTTCTCTGGGAAAAGAAGAGCTTGTCCTTTGTTTGTTTGTTTTAATTGATGGTTTATTGTTTGTTTGTTTTTTAAGACGGAGTCTCACTGTGTCGCCAGGCTGGAGTGCGGTGGCTCGATCTCGGCTCACTGCAACCTCTGCCTCTCTGGTTCAGGTGATTCTCCTGCCTCAGCCTCCCGAGTAGCTGGGATTACAGACATGTGCCACCATGCCCGGCTAATTTTTGTGTTTTTGGTAGAGACGGGGTTTCACCAGGTTGGCCAGGAGGGTCTTGATCTCCTGACTTCCTGATCTGCCTGCATCAGCCTCCCAAAGTGCTGGGATTACAGTCGTGAGCCACCACGTCCGGCTGATGTTGTTTTTAGAACAGTTTTAGGTTTACAGAAAAATTGGATGGAGATTACAGGCAGTTCACACCCTTCCCCTCAAATCTCCCAATCATTAACATCTTCTCTAGTGTGTTACATTTGTTACAATTAATGAACTGATACTGATGCTTCATTATTAAATAAAGTTTAGCATTAACATTAGGGTTTACTCCTGTGTTGTGCAGTTGTGTGGCTTTGGACAAATGCAGAAGAGCAAGTCCCACCCAGTGCGATGCAGAGCCGCCCCTGGCCTCAGACCCCCTGAGCCATACCTCCCCTCCTTTCCTCCCCTTGAACCCCTAGCAACTGCAAATCTCCTTTCTGTCTCTTAAGACTCCCTTTTCCAAATGGTCACATCATCGGAACCGTATAGTATGGAGCCTCCGCAGATTGGCCTCTTTCACCAGCAATATATGTTTCCAGTTCCTCCAGTGGCTTTCCATGGCTTGCTAGTTCATTGGTTTTTGTTGCTGCAAATATTCCATTGTTTGGATGTACACTGTATCCCTTCACCTGTAAGAGCTTGTATTTTCGTGTGCAGTTTTATGATTACTCAAATTGCACTTGTAGATATATCTGAACAAACACTTTGTACAAAATGAGTATAGGGTTATTTTACTCACCCAAGTATTGTTAATTAGCAGAGCTCAATTCTTTGAATGTGTCAGTTTATCAAATTTATCTTCTGAGTTTGGAGTTTATTATTAAGATCCTGCATAGACTTCTTTTATTTATTTTTTTATTTTAATGCATAGGATCTTTTGCCAGAAATGAAGGCATACTGGCCTGATGTAATTCACTCGTTTCCCAATCGCAGCCGCTTCTGGTAAGTCCCAGCCTCTGATTGCTGTCTTGATTGCTGTCTGAGTGGGTGTGGGGAGCGTAATGAATCGCTCTAAGTGGAAACTGTGTGGGAAGCAAGATAACAGAATCTGTCTTATGGGGCTGAGCAGTTTGAACAACCTTTTATGAGATATGATTCTGTGACGGCATTTTTGGTGCCTTTCTCCAATATATAAAAAAATGAAAGCAAGTGGAATTTACCTTATAAGCCTGTTTTCTAACCTATGTGATATTTATTACTTGGCTTGAAAACGTTTCTCAGCCAGTCACAATGGCTCATGCCTGTAATCCTGGCACTTTGGGAGGCTGAGGTGGGTGGATTGCTTGAGTCCACGAGTTCGAGACCAGCCTGGTAACGTGACAAAATGCCGTCTCTACCAAAAATTTAAAAAGTCAGCCAGATGTGGTATTGTGTGTCTGTGGTCCCAGGAGCTCAAGGTTGCAATGAGCTGTGATCAGCTAGGGTGATAACCAGCCTGGGTGACGGGGGAGTGAGACCCTGTCTCAAAAAAAAAAAAAAAAAAGATACAAATTTTCTCTTCTGAGGCTCAACGAAGTCAAATGCTTGCATATCTAAGAATTGGTCTATATCAGACAGGAGAGAATATTGCTTAAGGAAATTGTGCTCCTGTCTTGAAATACATTAAGTAAAAAGAGAACAGCCACAGTGGTTCACACCTGTAATCCCAGCACTCTGGAAGGCCAAGGCAGGTGGATCACTTGAGGTCAGGAGTTCAAGACCAGCCTGGCCTTGAACTGGCAAAACTCCATCTCTACTAAAAATACAAAATTTAGCTGGACACAGTGGCGTACACTTGTAATCCCAGCTACTTGGGAGTCTGAGGCAAGAGAATCCATTGAACTCAGTAGGTGGAGGTTGCAGTGAGCCGAGATCACGCCACTGTACTCCAGCCCAGGTGACAGGGCAAGATTCCATCTCAAAAAAAAAGATGTCTTCTAAGATGATGATCTCATGCCTATGACTTAGGGAGGAGAGAAAGTGAGACTTAGCATGTGAGGCTGAGACCCCAGTCAGGGTGAGGTGCCTTTAAATTCAGCCGAAGCTGAGCCTAGGACCTAAATGTCATGTTCAATTCAAGGTAGCTTTTAAAATCATGGCTTTTTTAATAACATGAAGTGAATTCCTTTTATTAACGTTATGTTAACTGAAGGTAATTATTTTCTCTATCCCACTTCAATGTTGCAATTTATAATTCAGATTACAACCCATCAAATTTTAGGTAGAAAGGTTAACTTAGTAATATTTTTGTGTGTAATTTTCAGGAAAGTTATAAGTTAAGTTTAGAAGAAAGCTTTTTAAAACAAAATGAAATGGAAGTGATGTCCGTCTTCCTGGTTCATCGATGTGGCAGTGAAGTGGCCTTAGGATTCACGGACCCTCACTCTGTGCGTTGAATCACCCTTGAGTACAGAGAACCACTCTTAATGAAAATTCGGATGGTGAATGGTTCAGGTCTCAGTCACCTGTTCTGCACAGCCTGTGTTCTAGAAAATTATTTCAAAATAATGGCCATGATAAGTTGAAATGGAAGAAGATAGGGAAAAAAAATTGTATGTCACTTCACAGTGTACTTCAGATAATGAGTGTATGGTAACTGAGTTATATGAAAGAGAATTTTTCCAGTTGTTACAATGTTCCATGATAGAGTCTGTCAGACTAGCCAAATGGCTGAAAATAAATCAGCAAACATGCAAAGGCCTTCAGTGAGCTGGATCTTGAGCATTTAATCAAAACAGTGTGGGCAAAGTATGCATTTATTTTTGTGCTCTGATAAAGGCAAGATGACTTACTTTAAATTTTCAAGTTGATAGTTGAATTACACACTTAAAAAAACTGTTTGGTTCTAAATGAAAAGGATAAATCTCACACACAAATTAATATTTATATTTTTGAGTGCTCCTAAATACAAAATATCAGGGAGGAGCTCCTGTCTCGGCTGTGTCACCCAGTCCTGTGCCTATCACTCAGGTCACCTAACTCCATGGGGGTTGGCCTCTGGCTTCTCCACCTCTGCTCCTTGGGCAGGGGAAGGTGTCACAGCACTGCTGTGGAATGTATCTTTGGGCATAACCGGCCCCGAGGACTGGCTGCCTCTTGTGGCCGAGCGGGCCAGGTGACAGTGGGTGGGTGAGCCCGGGACATCCGCTCCTGGCTGCGTTTGCGCTTGGTGGGTGAGTCAGGGTGTCTCTCACCATAGAGGGCAACGCGCTGAGTCACTTCACATTGGTGACTGACCGTTTTGATGCTTAAAAATAAAAAAGGTCCAGTTCCAAATGACGTGTGAGTGAATGTCGTTGAGCTCCATGAATATCAGTCTATTTCCAGCATCTGTTGAGTTAAGCTTGCTCCAAGAATAATGATGGCTGACATTTGCAGTTTATTGTGAGCAAGGAACTGTTTTCATTTGTGTGGAAGGGCTCGGCACACCTCATCTCACCTGCAGAATTACCCCTGTTTTATAGCAACTAAGTCACCTGGAATTCAGGTTACATTTCAATTAGTTTAAAATAATCTCTTTTTTTCTACCCCATAGGATATAGGAAGTTATCAGGTAATTCGCTCTGGAAAGTCTTCTAGATGAAGATAGTTACTCATCCACTTTTATCCTTCCTGTTTTCAACTTTTCATCATTTTCTGCGACTTGATAGGAATTATTTAAAACTAGTATTTTGGATGAATTTTGCCAATGAATGCACATTTAGATTGTATTTTTAAGACTGCATATAAGTGCTTTATAAGTGATTGCATGAATGTTATTTATTAAAACATCATGAATTCATCACTAATAAAGCTGAGGAAATCTGATTCCCATTTTGTCTTTTCATGCTAATGATGATAAACATCTGAATGACACGCCGGTCATTCTGAAGGTGGCTGTCAGTCTCGTCAGCAGTTGATTGGACGGCAACCCAGTGCAGTGGGAAGGGCGCTGACCTTGGGCTTGAGAGTGGCCTTCAAGGGCAGGCTCTGAGTGACCTTCAGCAAGTCCCCTGGTCCTGCTGGGCTTCCGTTCCCTGTCTCTAAACTAGCAGTGATATTTTCGCCTTGCAGAGTTTTGAGAACCAAATGAAGAACGTGAAAGATTTTTGTAAGCCTTTAATCTGCAGTAAAATATCAGGAATCATTATCAGTGACCACATGTTTCTGGAATACAAATTGCTATCCATGTGCAGCCCTTTGGTGATGGGCTGTTCAGTTGTTTGTATTGTCCTCTATGTAGAATGGATGCTTGAACTATTATTTGTAGAAGCTGACATGGAAAATGGGCCTGAGGTGTTTCCTGGTAATTAGCTGTCCTGCCTTTCCGTGGCTGGTTGCTTAGAAATGACAGTTTGTGCCACTCTGCGAAATTCCCTGGCTGCAAAGCACCCACTCACTGCAGGAGACCACGCGTTGCTTTGTGAATCAGTGGGGGGTTAGGGCAGCATCGTGTTCTTTTTTCTCAGCTTTGATTTGTTGTTTAATTGAGCAAGCTGTAATTGTAGATGTGAACTGAAACTGATTATTTCATCGTGGGGGATTGAAATAATTGCCTATGTTGCATATAAAGAATTTTACCCTTCCTACTTTGTAAAAGAAATGACATGCCTACTGCACGGGAATAGTCTGTGCTAAGACAAAACATGCTTGAGCATTTTTATTAGGAATCAGTTTCATTACCTTTTTTTTTTTTTTTTTAAGACGGAATTTCTCTCTTGCCCAGGCTATAGTGCAATGGCATGATCTCGGCTCACTGCAACCTCTGCCTCCCCGGTTCAAGTGAATCTCCTCAGCCTCCTGAGTAGCTGGGATTTCAGGCACCTGCCACCCCACTCGGCTCATTTTTTTGTATTTTTAGTAGAGATGGGTTTCACCATGTTGGTCAGGCTGGTGTCAAACTCCTGATCTCAGGTGATCCACCCCCTTCAGCCTCCCAAAGTGTTGGATTTACAGGTCTGAGCCATTGCGCCCAGCCTGTTTCATTACTTTTAAGTGGAGATTTTTTTCTAATCCTCACAGGAAGCATGAGTGGGAAAAGCATGGGACCTGTGCCGCCCAGGTGGACACGCTCAACTCCCAGAAGAAGTACTTTGGCAGAAGCCTGGAACTCTACAGGGAGCTGGACCTCAACAGGTGGGTGTGCCCTTCCCCCTGCTGCACTTCCCAGTGGGGATCCCTGCTGTCTCCCAAGCCTGACGGCTGGATCCAGGGGAGTGAGTGTAGACCATGCTGCCCTCCAGCAGCTTCTGCATGTTCACTGTTTGGCCAGTGGGATCATTCCTGAGGAATGTTCTGTGCCTACCAAGCCTTTCCGGATCATTCTACATCACGATCACACAGAGTGGGTGCAGAGTATTGGGATACCTGTCTGGGCACCATCTCATCATCAGAGTCGGCCGTAGGGAAAATGAGAACTCCAACCAGCGCGTGCCTTTCTCAGCCATGATTCCTGATAAAGGATAGTGCATTAATAGGTCGTTTCCTTTTTCTTAGAAAGACGGAACCTCAGGAAGTCTGTGGGTCTTTGTCACAGAGCTCCTGGAACAAGCAGGCAGGAAAGAGATGTTGGCCAGGGTTATTTAAGCCCCAGAAATGACCCCAACCTGCCTGAATCGTCCCTGCCTGCCCTCACCTCAGTTCTTGAAAAGGAGAATATGTTGTCACCACTTGAACCAGTGAACTTGTAAAACAAAGTGCCTCCCGAGGGCCACGCCCAGCCCACTCACTGTCCAAATCTGGTTGCTAGAGAACAGGGTGTGCCCTTACCTCTCAGTCTGGACATTTCAGGGTGTCAGTGTCTTAGCTGCTCTCACTGACTTTCATCATAAGAGGTCATAATAAACCAGTGAAGTCATTGTAAAAAACATGACAGGCGATTGCACAGCCTCTGTGTTGGTGCTTTTGCAATTTACGCAGCTTGTTTTAGAGCAATTCTCCTTCAAATCAGAATAATACCAGGAGCCTTTGCTAATCAGCTGTATTTAAGGTTTCTGAATTAAATCTGCTTAAAAGATGAATAAACCTCCATTGCTTATCTAGACATGTGCTTTGCCTCCTCAATGCACAAAATCGTCTCACACAGATGGTCTCCTGTGTCATCTGATGAAATGCGGTCTAACAGCTGCGACTTGGGTGGGATAGAGCTCAGGCGCTGATAGAAGAGGGGCTTGGCATGGTTAGCGGGGACCAAGATTACAGCAAAGAATGCCCTGTGAATAAGCTTTTAAAAAAATCACCTCCCAGAGCTCACGGCTTTAGGTGGGCCTTTTCATCCTGGTTCTGACACTAACTAGTTGTACAATTTGTGTATCTGACCTCTAGATCTTCTTTCCATGCTGTAAAATAAATGGATAGGTTGCCAACAACCCTGAAGTCTCTTCTAGCTCTTAAAATCTGCACTACCAAGTACACACACTAAGAAACGTACACAGACCTATACACTTTGATTTGTATATAGTTTGTGTATATAATTTGCTCTATATAATTTAATGTTAGGTTTTTAATAGAGGAAGCATTGCTTTCTTGCAGTAAGAGCAATATTTTAGGAAACATTTTCTCACCCAAAAAATGTAGCTAATTAGCTGTTCAAAAGTCATTGTGGGCCGAGTGTGGTGGCTCATGCATATTATCCCAGCACTTTGGGAGGCTGAGGTGAGTAGATCACCTGAGGTCAGGAGTTCAAAACCAGCTTGGCCAACATGGTGAAATCCCATCTCTACTGAAAATACAAAAATTAGCTGGGTGTTGTGGTGCATGCCTATAATCCCAGCTACTCGGGAGGCTGAAGCAGGAGAATGGCTTGAACCCAGGAGGCATAGGTTGCAGTGAGCTGAGATCATGCTATTGCACTACAGCCTGTGCAAACAAGAGTAAAACTGTCTCAAAACAAAACAAAAAAAACGTCATTATGACGATTAACCAGGAGAGTGTCTTAGGTAGCTCCTGGAGCACAGGAGACTTACAATTAAAAAGAAAGTCTGTCATGGCTGAAAGATTGGAGGGGTAGGAGCCACTTTGGAGATAATAAGAAATATGCCTTCTGTTTCAAAATATGGGTCTTACGGTCCTGACCCTGCTACAGAGTGCTGGTGTTTTCCAGGCTGACTCCATAAACCCGTTCATTTAATCAAACGGAGAAAGGAGGATAAATGGATACTGCCGAAAATTTTAAAATCAATTTTCTAAATCATTCATCTCTGTATCCAACACATAGCTTATTAAGTGGCTCCTACTTACACTTGTTGAAACTCAGTAGCTTTCCTGCTATGGTTTGGATGTGGTTGGTTTATCCCCACCAAATCTCATGTTGAAATTTGATCACCGGTGTGGAGGTGGGAGGTGTCTGAGTTGTGGGGAAGGATCCCTCATGAATAGATGAATGCCCTCTTGCAGGGGTGAGCGAGTTCCCACTCAGTTCCCCAGAGAGCTGGTTGTTAACAGGAGCCTGGCACCGCCCCCACCACCTGGCTGCCTCTCTGGCCATGTGATCTCTGTACACACCAGCTCCTCTTTGCTTTCTGCCATGAGTGGAAGCTTTCTGAGGCCCTTGTCAGAAGCAGAATCTGGTTCCATGCTTCTTGGACAGCCTGCAGTCCCGTGAGCCAAATAAACCTCTTTTTTAAATAAATTACCAAGCCTCAGGTGTTCCTGTATAGCAACACTGGACAGACTAAGACATACACACACACACGCGCGAGACATATGCAAAACTCTTAAGTCCTGGAGTCCCTGTGGGGGTTCAGCAGGGCCCAGTGCTGCCCCGCTGTTGCGAATCCCTGTGGGAGTTCAGCAGGGCCCAGTGCTGCCCTGCTGTTGCGAGTCCCCGTGGGGGTTCAGCAGGGCCCAGTGCTGCTGTTGCTGTAGATGGGGATGGTGGGTCCTGTATTCATTCATTGATTCATTCAGTAAATGTTCACTGAGGGCCTGCAAGGGCAAAGCACTACTGAGAGTATGTTTGCTAGAACCTATAAAGAACAATTATAGGAAATTTATATTCTTAGTTTCTGCAAGGGAAATCTATAATTCTTAGTGCCTTAATTTTAATCTAAAAATAAAATTAAGAAGTCAAAATTTTAGACCCCTCATTTTTCCTCGTAAACTGGTATCACAAATTATCTTTTTCTCATAGGTTGGCTTTTCAAATTATCATAAACTGTAACAGGCCGGGCACGGTGGCTCACGCCTATAATCCCAACACTTTGGGAGGCCAAGGCGGGTGGATCAGGTCAGGAGTTCACGACCAGCCTGGCCAACATGGTGAAACCCCATCTCTACTAGAAATACAAAAATTAGCTGGGCATGGTGGTGCACGTAATCCTAGCTACTCAGGAGGCTGAGGCAGGAGAATCTCTTGAAACCAGGAGGCAGAGGTTGCAGTGAGCCAAGATCACACCACTGCAGTCCAGCCTGGGCCACAGAGCAAGACTCTGTGTCAAAAAAAATAAAATACAATACAAAACTGTAACATTTTTTTCTTCATAATATGAAGGCAGCAAACCTGAAAAACCACAAATCATCTTGAAGCAAAGTTCTCAGGGTTCCCATAGACTCAGATGAGCTGATGGCATGTCCTAGAGTACCCACAGATAAAGACCTGGGATGAGTGCCAAGCTCATCTCAACTCAGCAGAAAGCATGATGCTGGGCTAGGTGCTGCATTTCCCCACATCTTTCTCTCTTTGCCTTATTCCGTTGATCACCCAAGTCAGGAGCATGGTACCCAATAGACATGTAACACAAGCCACAGATGGCATTTAAAATGTTCTAGTAGCGTCATTAAAGGGAGCGAAAAGAAACAGGTTAATTTCAAAAATATTTTATTAAACTCAATATATCAAAAATAGGATCATTGAAACAGGATAAATATTAAAAAATTCATGAGCTAGTTTACATTTTTTTTTTTTTTTTTTTGCTGCAAAGTCTGAAACCTGTTATTCATACAACACCAACAGCTAGCGTATGCAAAGTCCTGTGGGTTCGGGCCATGTCTGGGGCTGAAAGGACCCTGGCCCAGCATCTCAGTCCTTGTTCCAGGAACTCTGTGGCCAAGACAGTCTGACAATCAGTTAGTGCCCACAGAGGCTGTCAGAGTCCTTGTGTCCACTCTGTGATCATGATCTAGAATTTTCTACAAAGGCTTGAATATAAGGAACTAGGATATTCTTCTGGAATGATTCAGAATTTTTACAATGTACCTTTATAATTTAATACGTGAATTCTGTATATGGTAGTTTGGTAGGATTCTGTGTAGCAGTGCTTTAGGAGACGATTGAAAGCTCTAGGGACTTAACATATGGTTGTGTATTGCTTAGTGATAGGGTATAAAATTGTCATTATGTGAATATCTTGGAGTGCACTTACTTAGCTGATACAGCCCATGACACACCTATGCTTTGTGGTATAGCCTGTTGCTGTGAGGCTACAAACCTGTACAGCGTGTGACTGTACCGAGTACTGTAGGCACCTGTATGTAACACAGTGGTAAGGATTTGTGTATCTAAACATATCTCAACACAGAAAAGGCACAGTAGAAATATGATCATATGGGACCACCCTCATACCTGCAGGCCTTCACTGACTGAATGTCGAAGTGTGGTGCATGACTGTGCTCAAAGATTTGACCAAATGCAGTTTACCAGGATAAGCCTGGAATCCAATTTCATTTGCTCTCTTTTAAAGCAGGTGTGGCAAATGGGTGGTGCTCTGTGTGCCAACTCCACTTGGTGGTGGCCCCTGTGCTCCCATGCTCAGAAAGAGTCAGGAATTGGAAAGGGTGTCTGGAGCAGTTAGTGTGTGTGCTGAGGAGTGGGAAGGCAGGGACTGGGAACCATGTATTTGCTGTCCATGTTGACACATTTGTTACATAAAGTCATAGAAAAAAAGCACTTTCCTTTAAGAGTGTCTTAATTTTTGCCATGAAATGTGATATCTGAAAAGAACAAGGAAGGAAAATGGACCTTCATTATACAGCTAACTTTTTTAAATTTAAATTTTAGTGTGCTCCTAAAATTGGGGATAAAACCATCCATCAATTACTACCAAGTAAGTCTTGCTTTTACTTCTTTTCTCCTGTGTATCTCCTGGGGACCTCCAGCGGGGCTATGTCAGCCTCTGAGTCAGTGGACTGTAAAGTGACCCGATGCAAACCCCCTTCCTACTTAACCGTCATCATTTAAACAGATGTTATGTGCATTTTATTTTCCTGTGCGTGTTGCGTATGAACTGAAGGCTTCTTAGACCAGTGATTTGGAAGCACAGATTCACGGCTCCTTTTGTGAGAAGCGTGTGCTCCAGGGTCTGGCAGAGCAGGTGGAATCTGCAGTTTGAAGAGTCACATTCACTTTTGTAACATAGTCTTATGTTTGTGGTTTGTTTTCATGATAAAATTGTGATTTGTTTTATGATTAAAAAAAAAAAACTATAGACATTTAAGCATGACAAGATGTTATTAGCTGGTAAGCATATACAAAAAGTTGTTTTTGGCCAGGTGTGGTGTAAATCCCAGGACCTTGGGAGGCTGAGGCTGGAGGATTGCCTGCGGCTAGAAGTTCGAGACCAGCCTGGGCAACAGAATGAGCCCTCTACAAAGAAGTAAAAGCAACTGAGCATGCTAGTATGTGTCTGTGGTCGCAGCTATCAGGAGGCTGAGGTCAGAGGATTGCTTGAGCCCAGGAATTTGAGGCTGCAGTGAGCCACGGTCGCCCCACTGCTCTCCAGTCTGGGTGACAGCCAGATCACGTCTCTTAAAAGGAAAGAAAAAGTAGTTGTTTTCAACTCTTGGTTGCCTGTTTTTGTAAACAAAATGGTAATCCTTTATTACCTGGGGATGCCTGTGCTCCCATGATGTAGCTGCCGTAGAGACGGATGTGTCACCCACAAAGCCTGGGATATTTACGATGTGGACCTTTACGGAAAATGTTTGCAGACTCTTGCCTTAGCGAAATGTATCAAATTCTTTGAGATAGTTCTTGTATTTATCACATGTTGTAGATTGAGAAAAAGGTTGAAAGTCACTGATTTTAGCAGTTCTGGGGTGATGGCTGTATGTTGAACAATTATTTTGGTGCCTTGACAGTTTGAGAAATAAATTGGCAACAATGTCTTTGCCCTCAGTGGTGTCTGCTTACCTGTGCAGCCATTTTTCCAGGGTGTGGGGAGCAGTGGACTTGAGGAAGGAGTCTGCCAGCCCTTTCCAGACTCCCCCACAACCCCAACCCTGGGAAGAGCTGTAAGATGATTGCTTGCAGGGCCCTCACAGTCCTCACCTGGACTCATGTGCGAATAGATGAGGGGAATGTGCCTGCCATGTTTGCCCAGAACTTGGTGTCCAGGGAACTGATTCCAGTGGTGGTAAAAGCCACAGCGACCACACTTTTGCTGAGCTGCTTCCAGGTGCTAATGGCATTTGGTTGGGCATCAGAAGCAGCACGTTGGATACTCAGAGTTCTGTCCTTTGAAAAGAGTTTGATTTATCGTCAGGAGAGACTTTCTGCTTTTGCATCCGGCATCCAGCCACTTGTCCACTCATCTGTTGTATGGGAATCAGGGCTGTGGGGACCCAGGAGATGTGCTGAGCCAGGCATTTCCTGGGAAATATGTTGCTGAGATGAAGGCCTGCCCGGGCCCTGGGGGGCGGCTCCGCGGAGCAGAACCGGGGGCTGGAAGATATGAGACCAGTTGCCACTTGAGGGGGATCGGGGGAGAGCAGGAAGTTTGGGAAGAGGCCGGGTGGGAGCCACAGACATGAGGGCCTCATCCTTCAGCAGCACTGAGCTCTGAGTAGGCTGGGGTGTTTGCTTGTTGCTGTGGTTGCCTGGTGCTGGGGAGGGACTAGGGACAGAGACCCTCCAAGTAGGCCACATGGTGGGGGAATCTTGGCCTATGGCCATGCAGCTGGAGAAGAAGGGATAGTGTGAAGGAGGCCAAGGAGTTGGGGCAGGAATGGCAGCCAGTAACCAGGCGGTCAGTGGAGCAGGTGCTCAGGAGGTCACAGGAGAGCTTCCTGGAAGGAGTGGACAGTGTCTGGGCAGACAGGCAGGCAAGGGGCAAAAGGCATCTACTGGAGCTGGTGACCCCAGCTCGGTGCCCCCCAAAGCCAGAGCACGAGGCTTAGAGGATGCACGTGTCCTCCTAGGAGGTTTGACTCAGAAGGCACGAGGCAGAAGCAGTTAGGGAGGATTCCCTCAGTAGAGCAGGGAGGAGGCCCCTCGTCCGAGAGGAGGTTGGAGCACATGGGGGTCTAGGTTTGCAGTTTGGGACCAGTACCTGAGGGCTCCCAGGGCCTGCCTTCTGTGAAGGAGAATGTGTCCGCCGTGGGAAGGGGGTCGGGAGAGAGGGAGACTTCTGAGTGGGCAGTGCTGAGAAAGCTTTGTGGGCCGTGAAAGGTGGAGTAGGAGTCGGTGGATGAGGGTGGCTGTGGCAGGTGGGATTTCAGGTGAGACAGCTTGGGAGGGAGTGTGGGGCCTGGAAAGACACTGGGAGGAGGAGAGCTCCGCTCTCCAGAGAAACAGGAGTCGAGAGAAAACAGCTGCAGTGAGCAGCTTGTGGTCAGGGGATGAAAACAGCATCCTCTGCTTTGCTGGTGGGGATGGGGGCTTCCTTCTCACACCTGTGCTGGGTTCTGTCCCTGCCAGCCAGGGGAGAGCAGGACCCTGCCACTGTTGCGCTTGGGATAGCCCAGAACTGTCAGATCTTTTCTGTTGAAGTTTAATTTCTAATACACTTGTATTTAATATCAGGTTGCAGATTTTAAAGATGCCCTCGCCAGAGTATATGGAGTGATACCCAAAATCCAGTGCCTTCCACCAAGCCAGGTTAGACAGTTATGTTTTGTCTTCCTTTTTTTCTTAAGAAGACAGGTTCTAGTTTCCTGATGGCTTTGTCTTCACCATACAGTTCCCATGGGCAGACTTGTATTTGTGCATTTGTGTCTGTATATGTGGGCATGTGCTGTGTGTGTGCGTGTGTACATGCATGTGTACATGTGTTGTGTGCACCTGTGTGTGTGTGTACATGCATGTGGTCATGTGCTGTGTGTGTGCATGGTCCTGTGCATCTGTGTGCATGTGCTATGTGTGTATGTGTGCACATATGGGCATGTTCTGCATGTGTGCACAGGCCTGCACATCTGTGTATGTGGGTGTGCATGTATGTCTGTGGGAGCATGTGCTGTGTGTGAGCAGGCATGGTTCCTTGGCAGCATGCAAGGACAGAGTTGTCTTCTTGCTTATCTTTACCAAGAATATACCTGTTCTTTTAGCAATAGGGTACTGTTGCCCCTTTGGCCTACAAAAGCCATTTTTTTCTCCTAATATCTTAATAGGTATGTTGAGTGCTGTTGTATCTGTATCTTTGTTAATTTTCTCTAAGATAAAAGCAGAGGCTTTTCACCAGGGCTGCCAGGCTGACCTCTGGTGGTGACAAGGAGATCCAAGCCCCAAGCCCAGCTCCACTGCCCACAGGCGAGTCGCCTAGAGCCACCCGTTCCAATTTAGTGCATGTCAGCAGCCTTCTGCTAATTGAAGGAGTCTGTTCTTGGAAACTCGAACCTGTGATGTGGAGCCTCTGCTTTTGTTATCTTCAAGTTCTGAAAGTTCATGATCCTAAGACTTTGATGATAATCCAAGATCTGAATTCTAAAGTGTCTTTCATCGTTTATTTTTAGGACGAAGAAGTACAGACAGTTGGTCAGATAGAACTGTGCCTCACTAAGCAAGACCAGCAGCTGCAAAACTGCACCGAGCTGGGGCAGCAGCCGTCCCCCCAGCAGGAAGTCTGGCTGGCAGATGGGGACGCCGAGAGCCGGGGTCTGAGGGTCTGTGAAGATGGCCCAGTCTTCTATCCCCCACCTAAAAAGATCAAGCATTGATGCCCACGTTTTGGAAATATTCTGTTTTAAAAAGCAAGAGAAATTCACCAACTGCAGCTTTCTAAAAAACAACTCCAAAGTGAAGTTTCGTGTTTGCTTTTCCACAGCAAGCCTTTCTGTTTGCTTTGCTGTTTCCCTTCCATGCCTGTGAAGTGGATGTTGTGGTCCGTGTGGAGTGAGCGTATGCAGTGTACATGGGGAGAGAGGAACTCTCCCACGCCTGAGTGGCTGTTTTGTCCTTTGGATGAAGTTCACCGGTTGGTTTTTCTTCTCTATTAAGCTCTTCAGTGCCCTGGTAAATCAGGCAGGCATACTTGGAATTTGGACAGATGGCGCCGATTCAGGGGACTCTCTAGCTTGAGTTTACCCCTCAGAGCCTGTTGCCTTCTTGGCACAGGGACCCTGTCCAGACGAAGAGCTCTGCGCATGGCAGGAGCCCATGCTGATGCCTGGTGGGCCTGGGCGGTGTCTCTAGCTCAGAGTGGGTCTGTTCCATGTGGCCAGAGCCCCAGGACATCGTTCCTTAGCCAGCTGCTCCCTTGTTGGAAGCCTGGTGTGGTCACGGGTGTGTCCTGGAACGGTGACTTTGCCACTCCTGCCCTAGGAGATTTGCGTGTATTCACAGAGAAGCCAGCCGCTGTCTCCATCAGAGCAGTCTCTTCAGGATTACTGGAAGGGCAGTTTCTGTCAGGCCTCACTTCCTTCTTATCAGAGGGTCCCTGCACTGATACGTATTTAGAAATGTACATGGAGCCTCCAGCGAAATGTGCCTCCGTTGTGTGTTCCAGAACTGGAGGTCCCCTTTCCTTCTAGATATGTGATGACATGGCTCTCACGTCAGGCAGACTGCTGCACCCACGGTCTCGGCCTGCCGTGCAGGGATTTCACTCGTGGAGTGAGGTGTCTGGGGGCTGTGCAGTGGGGAGCTTTCCATGTGTTGTTAAGACAACCTGTTGGCATTGTCTTCTCCCACTTCTCCTGGCCTCTTCTCTCTTTAAATCCTTTTCTCTCTTTGTCTTAATCACGTTAACATCCTATTTATGTTTTATTCAATACACATTTACAATAGAACTTACACTGTGCCAGGCATTGTGTTCAACACGTGAAATATTTAATCCCCAGAATAACCATATTGTCAACATAATTTACCAAAAAAGCCAGTTGTATCAATGCTTGTGAATATTTGGCTTTACTCGCCCATTAAAAGAAGAGATTTTCAAATTGGTTCAAACCAAAACCTCACTTCATGGTGTCTACAAGACAATCTGAAATGCAGAATGTTCAGAGAGAGACAAAGGTTTACCAGGCAGATGGGATAGTGAGAAAGCAGGTGTTGGCAGTCCTGATCCCAGACTAAGTGACCTCTGTGTCCCCCGCAGGCATTAAAGGAGACGCAGGACGGCCCCCTGCCCCTCCGGAAATGAGCTCTGCGGTAAGAGCTGGTTCCCTGAGACCGGCGGCACCCAGCCAGGCCTGACAGCTGCTTCAGACAGACAGAGCGAGATGATGAGGGATTTCATGGAAGCAGTCCCTTCATTTTGCCTCCTCTGTAATAGAGGGAGGAGCTCAGCCCTCTTCTGCATGCTGTGGGGAAGGCTAGTGGAGCCCAAGGGTTCAGGGTCCCCATGTTGTCATTGTCCCTCGGCCCCGCTCTGAGCTCATTTCTGTCTCCAGTGTTTTTCTGTGGCGTGGCGGGGCGGGATTTGTTTCTGTCGGGAACTGGTGATTTGTGTTTGGATGCCTGTGAAAGGGACAAGGTCTGATTTGTTTGGCACCTGGAAGGGCATTATTCCTGCATTTGCTCTGTGTCCTTGGGCAATGGGTGTACTTCAGGGTGTGGACCCTTAAGCCTCAGAGTCCTTTAAATGATGTCAGTTCTTTTTTTTTTTTTTTTTTTTTTTTTTTTTTTTGAGATGGAGTCTTGCTCTGCCACCCAGGCTGGAGTGCAGTGGCCCGATCTCAGCTCACTGCAAGCTCCGCCTCCCGGGTTTACACCATTCTCCTGCCTCAGCCTCCCGAATAGCTGGGACTACAGGCGCCCGCCTCGTCGCCCGGCTAGTTTTTTGTATTTTTAAGTAGAGACAGGGTTTCACCGTATTAGCCAGGATGGTCTCGATCTCCTGACCTCGTGATCCGCCCGTCTCGGCCTCCCAAAGTGCTGGGATTACAGGCTTGAGCCACCGCGCCCGGCCAATGTCAGTTCTTTTTTTGAGTCATTTTGCAAACACGGCTCAAGGCTCGGGTTTTATCTTCATTATTCCCAGATGAGCTGGTGGATTTGAACAGACTTCCTATTCAAATTCCATTTATTTTATAGCCTTGGGGGGTCAAGGAAAGCAGCTCCTCAGAGGCTGTCTGCAATCGGCTGCCTTTGCAGTTTTTAAACAAGTCATTCTTTTTTTTAAGTAGTGTGTATTTATTATATTAGTCTGAGCCTGGGACGCCAACAGGGTTGCATCCTGGTGGAAGGCATGGGCTGTGGAGTAAAACATCGTATGCCGAGTGCTGATTTCCTGCCATTGTCACATCAGCTAAATGGAAGAAAGCACTGATGAGGGGCTGGAGGGTTCAAAACACCAGCACAAGCAAATGCTTGGATCTCTTCATATTCCTTTTTCGGCCTAGAGCTTAGTAGCAGGTAGAACATAAGCATTTGATAACCTGCATCAGATCACTTAAGTATAAGGCACTCATGAGCCGCAGGAGACGGGAGAAGGGGAAGACTCAGTGTTTAAGGTTCAGTGATGGAGATCAGATCCAAGCACATGTTTTTACATCATTAAACAAGTAGGTCATGTGCATTTTCCAGATTCAACTTGGGAAGATGCAACTCTGACCACATGGTTCTCGCTGTTAACACCGGGCAGAGATGACTGAGAAAGGCCTCCCATGTGAGCAGGGTCTGAGGCTCGTATGTGTGGAAGGAGGAGCAGGCAGGGCTCTAGGATCAGAGCTGGGAGTACGAGTGTCTCCCAGAGGGGCAGAGGAGCAGGCACATCTCAGGACGGAGAGCAGCCAGTAGGGGCAGCCGGCCTGGGTCTCAGCCAGAGGAAGCTTATGCCTGGAGCAGCACCATGTAAAAGAGGAGCCGTGAACTAGGCCGCAGGGATGAGTGGAACTTACAGTGGAAAAAGACAGCACAGATAAAAGTCAGAGAAGAAAACCAGGTTCCCATGAAACTCCTCCAGACCAGCCCCTTCTCAGCAGGGCTGTTGCTGTACCCGAGAGCATTTCTCTTGCCCTGTGAGGGGATAATGCTTCGTCACCTAGAAAGCAATGCCTCTCTCCAAGCTAGTAGTGGAAGGTCATTATGTGCTTGAATTACTAACACCAGCAATTGTATCATATTTAGAACTAGGTATCTTTTCTTTCTTTTTTCCTTTTTTTTTTTTTTGAGATGGAGTCTCGCTCTGTCACCCAGGCTGGAGTGCAGTGGCGCGATCTTAGCTCACTGCAACCTCTGCCTCCTGGGTTCAAGCAATTCTCCTGCCTCAGCTTCCCGAGTAGCTGGGACTACAGGCGCCGCCACCATGCTCGGCTATTTTTTGTATTTTTAGTAGAGTTGGGGTTTCACTGTGTTGACCAGGCTGGTCTGGAACTCCTGACCTCAAGTCATCTACCTGCCTCAGCCTCCCAGAGTGCTAGGATTACAGGTGTGAGCCACTGCGCCTGGCCTGGGTGTCTTATCTTTCCACCGAAACTTTCGCCTCCATCTCAGTGAAAAACATCACCATCCACTTATTCCAGATAGAAACCTCAAAGTGAACTGGCAACTTAAAAAAAATTTTTTTTGCCTAAATTGCCTAAATTGTGAAAGTATTCTGAATTATATTCAGTTTCTCATTCTCATTTTTGACTTAGTTCAGAGCCTCAGTTTCCCATCAGAGCCTCAGTTTCCCATCTGGGCCACATATTGACTGCCACCCCACCTGTCATTCTGGACGCTAGCACCGTGTTTGTGTCACTCTCCATAATCAGCCATGGCTCTCTGCTCCCAGATCACACCTCCAGCCCCAGTATGGTGGCTCAGGGACCTTCCCTCGACCCCACTTTGTTTGCCCAGATAGGTAAATATAATAAGAGCTGTGGATCAGAATTTTGAGTAAAACAGTTTGGTTTTTAAAAAGAACGAAAACACCTCTTTTAATCCTTTTTTCAGTTTCAAATGACATTAGGGTTAAATTTTCAATGTTTACATTTTAGCTAAATTATATAAGAAGATCTCCAAGTGGCCTTGGATTTTAGTAACAATTTACCTTTTTGCTGGTCTGTTTTGCTTGAGTAGTCATTGTGGGTGGGGAAGTATTACAGTAGATTATGTTTTGGCTTCACCCCTATGTGGCAGACAAAGCAATTTTTACACCAGATAGAAATGTCTTATTCCTCTGAGCTCAGGAGTTCAACTTGTTTTATTTGAAAGCCTAATCTTTATATCTTTGTAAACATTTATCTAGTTCTTTTAGTTTTATATGAGCCAGTCCTTCAATTAATTATTAATTATCCTAAGCAATTGTTAGGCAAGCCCAAATTTACATTAAGAGTTGACCCTTAGGTCTAGTTTCTTGGTTACCATTGAGCTCTTGTTATTTGTAAAGCTATTAATTTGAATGACTTTTAGGACCTTTTATAAAAATATTGGCTGGAATGCAATAAGCAGTGAATTTTATCTGAACACCAGTAGAAAAGTCAGCAGATTCAAAGTAGGCAGAAAAAAATTGAAAGGGAAAGTTAGAGAACTTAGAAGCCACTACATGTTAACTCTATAGTTTCAGGGGTGTTTTTAGAGAGTTTCAATAAAGACCATTTCAGTCTCTGAATTTTCCTTGATGTAATTGGGCAATCGGTTAAAAAATATGCATAAGAATGAACCATAATATCTCAGAAAACTTAGCATGCCTTTATGTTTGAGAATCCCATTCCATTTCTTATTAATCTCTGAAGAAAACAAGATCCTATAAATCTTGTCAGAAGTTTGGACTGATGTTTTAGACAGTGGCAACCACCCTGATGGCTTTTAGCCATTTAGAATGTTTATTTTTTGCTCTCAGACTATACTCAAGAGTGTTCATTTTAACCCAGGGATGATGATCAAACAAATTATTCAACTAGGTGCATAGAACAAAAGTAAGTTCACCAGAAAATACATGCCTCATAGATAGAATATAAATTCTGTGGAAACCAGGGTACTCAAATCAGAAAGATTCTTGTTTTTATACCAGAAATGACTTGCCAGAAAAGACAAAAAGTCTTTTATCATCTCCAGGAAGGATGTAAGATCCTTTATTAAGACAGCCTTGTAACCAAACAAAATCCTGAATAATTTAAAAAATTCTCTACCCAAAAGAGGGAGGCTTGTCCTGAGAGAAAGTGCACCAAGGCAGAGAAAGTGACCCCTGGAAGCAGAGCATTCAACAGGCTCAAGTGAGTAGTCCACACCAGGTCCAATAATCACTGGTGCTTTCTGATGGTCTTTTTCAAGGTCCCACTTCTGACACCATTTATGTCATCCTAAATAACACATAGACATGGGCGCTCTAAAGAAAAATGATGGCCAGGCGCAGTGGCTCACACCTGTAATCTCTGCACTTTGGCAGGCCGAGGCAGGTGGATCACAAGGTCAGGAGATCGAGACCAACCTGGCTAACACAGTGAAACCCCGTCTCTACTAAAAATACAAAAAATTAGCCGGGCGTGGTGGTGGGCGCCTGTAGTCCCAGCTACTTGGGAGGCTGAGGCAGGAGAATGGCGTGAGCCTGGGAGGCGGAGCTTGCAGTGAGTTGAGATCACACCACTAAACTCCAGCCTGGGGGACTGAGCGAGACTCAGTCTCAAAAAAAAAAGAAAAAAAAAATAATTATTTGAAGATGGACATTGCAATGGGAATACATGTGCCATAGTAAACTATGGGCATATTTGGGGAACTAAAAGAAGACAACGGCTTTTAAAGGAAAAATGCAGGAGAATGACATAATTCTTTTGTGATAATTATCCTTGGCTACAAGGATCAACAATAAAGATGATGCTATTCTGAGACTGGAAAGGCAGTTGCTAGGCAGATGTCCTCACAGAAGCACTTTTTGTGTAAGTTTGTGATGGCTCTGTGCAAGGTTGCGTTTTAGTAGCCTTTTGTGACAGTTTTGTTACCAGGTATGCAAGCATGAGAACCCCTTCTTCATATCCTTCCCCAGATCAATTTGTCAGGGTTATTTTTGTTTTTGTTATTTTACACAAGTGACTTCATTTTGATTCTGAAAACTTTCACAAGGTACAGTTTGATCGGGGGTCCAGGTTAATTGTTTCCCAGGTCACTGGGCTCTGTCTTGCTTTATATTATGGCTTTTCTCTTAGCTTGTCTTCCACGTGAAACAAAATGGTAGGAGCCATGCCGGGACTCCAATCCATCTGGGGGAAAGTTCCCATTTATTTTCTTTGTAATGCAAAGCAACTTTCCCCAAAACCAAGTCTCTGAAATAATTATTCTCTTTCATTTTTTTCTATATAGGATTTATGAGGACAAGTGGTCCCTTTCTTATAGGCATTATTAAGAGCTGGAGATTCTAATAGAATAAGTCATTTTCCATCTTATGCACAATTGTAATATAAAGTGCAAAAGTGCACATGCTGGGCATTTTACATATATGTTCCTATTTAATTGTCACAACAGCTCTGCAAAGTATAGTCCTTGCCATTTTAATGAAGCATCAAAAATAGACATGTTAAACAATTTGTCTAGTGACACAGTGATGGTAAGTGGCATTTTTAGAAAAGCATTTGAACTGTTAAAATCACTAGTTGAGCACACTTCCAATCACAACACAGATTTTGATTTATCTTTGTGGAAGGAGTCAATGATGCTGAATGAACAGGCTGTGCATTTAAGCCATGCAGCCTTTCTGCCAGCCTCTGTCAGTGTGTTGCGCAAATAGTTGGTGCTGTGTGATTGCTTGCTGAATTGAATTGAAGACGTCATTTCATTCCAGGCCATTGTAAACAGCTGCTAGTTGCTGGCGTCCTCCAATTTTCTTTGTGAGTTTGAGACTGAAGCTTGAGATGTGAACTTGAATGCCTTTTTATGATCCTCTCCTTTGGGTCCTAGCTCATGCAAAGAAAAAGAGAGTTTGAGGAGAGCCCCAGTGGAGCAGGGCTTCTACAGCAGAGCTGCACTCACAGAGGCAGGGCTGACCTGGGCGAACTGAAGATGGAGGTCAGCAGGGGTCACCCTTGCTGTAGCTTGGTGAACACAAGTAGGGCCCCATGGGCCATGTATCAGTGAGGTAAGGGACTTCAAGATCACCATACCACCTTTTCAAACAACATAGGACCTGTAGACCCTCAGAAAAGCAGAGACAGGCACAAGCCTTGAGGGACGGAGTGGCTCTCTAAACCTAGACTTTAGGCAAAGCACCCCGAATGTGCAAGGTGTAACATACAGAAATGTACATTTGCACATGCAGGACTGTGATGTCTGTGGGCTCTGTCCTGTGCCCATCTTGAATGGGGAGTGTAGCTGCCAGCACACATCGAACAGTGATGCTGAAAATGCAAGAAGATACGAATTCTTCTTTTTTTTTTTTTTTTTTTTTTTGAGACGGAGTCTCGCTCTGTCGCCCGGGCTGGAGTGCAGTGGCCGGATCTCGGCTCACTGCAAGCTCCGCCTCCCAGGTTCAGGCCATTCTCCTGCCTCAGCCTCCCGAGTAGCTGGGACTACAGGCGCCTGCCACCTCGCCCGGCTAGTTTTTTGTATTTTTTAGTAGAGACGGGGTTTCACCATGTTAGCCAGGATGGTCTCGGTCTCCTGACCTCGTGATCCGCCCGTCTCGGCCTCCCAAAGTGCTGGGATTACAGGCTTGAGCCACCGCCCCCGGCCAAGGCCGGATTCTTCTACTTCCTGTCCTTGTGCTGTTCTCTGGGGACTCTTCACTGGTGAAGAATGCAATCACTGAGTAATTTTTTTATTCGGGCAAATTGGGCTTACAATGACATCTTTTTCTCCATAGTTCTTCCAAGAGAGCAGACAGGTGGCAACCAGGACTTGTAATGGGTGTTTGCTAAGCACATCCCGCATGGAACCAGCATATCACCCTGCATTACTGAGTCCTGATAAATGAAACTGGAACAAAGTAGACTTCTCCTTCTGTGCTGAACACCTGAAGTGTTTGTGTTCTGAGGATAAGAGCCCTGAAGACGATGTGAGACTTTCTTTTAAGCAAAATAGCTTCCTGATTGTGTCCTATTTGTCTCAAGTTCAATTTTTAAAATCTGAGTTATACCAGATATAGACAGGATCTTTGATAAAGGGAAACTAAACCCAACAACAAATTGAACTGGGTTTGGAAAAGCATGTATGGAATTCAGCCATTCCTCCGAATCTCATTTCTCTTCACCACAGATCATTGGAGGCTGCATGTTGCTCATCACTGTTGTTGAGAATTAGTTTTTTCATCAATAGTCCATATTTCTAAATTGGAAAATATGGATGGGCTGGTTACGGTGGCTCACGCCTGTAATCCTAACACTTTGGGAGTCTGAGGCGGGCAGATCACTTGAGGCCAGAGGTTCAAAACCAACCTGGCCAACATGGTGACACCCCGTCTCTACTAAAAATACAAAAAAATTAGCAAGGCATGGTGGTGCGTGCCTGTAATCCCAGCTACTTGGGAGGCTGAGGCAGGAGAATCACTTGAACCTGGGAGGTAGAGACTGCAGTGAGCCGAGATCACACCAGTGCCCTCCAGTCTGGGTGACAGAGACTGGAGGGGAGAGAGAGAGAGAGAGAGAGAGGAGAGAGAGAGAGAGAGAAGGAAGGAAGGAAGGAAGGAAGGAAGGAAGGAAGGAAGGAAGGAAGGAAGGAAGGAAGGAAGGAAGGAAGGAAGGAAAAAGAAAATATGGATGATGACTTTCTAAGGTGATCACCAGGAGGTGGATGGCAACTTGTTTTTACTCAGGCACTATGACTTGTTCAATATAAAATTAGGAGCTCTTCCCTCTTCTTCTCTGAATGCTGTTGCTGGTGATGCTGTCACTTCTCTCCGCCCCTGGTGTACAGTGTGGTGATCAAAATCAGATGTGCAGAGGAGTAGAAACAATGGGTTATCAACACACCGACGGCAGAACCGGGGTGTGTTATGAAATTCACCTTGCTCTTTCATGATCACTTTTGTCTTTTCCTGTCTGATGGGATACCTGTTCCTTTATCAGTGAGTTTCTCTAGTTAGCAATCTTCCTAAGAAAGGGTTGGTCAATCTCTTAAGAATGTGGTATGTCTTCTCCTTATTTAATGTCAACAGACTGATTGCTAATTTTTACACTGAGGTCAGGCGAGTTGCTTCTGTTGTGTTATCTTTTCTGCTGCTGTGAGTCAGTAGACAATTTCTGATACATGGTAATGCAGGAAGTGGTGACACAGATGTTGGGAACATATAATTGCATTTACATTTGGCCATATCTGTGAAGTTCAGGCAGTTTAACACATTTGCATTAAAATAATGAAATTATAACATAAAAATATAGCCCAGAAAAATTGAAAAATTGTTCTACTTTCCTTCCAGATTTTCTGTTCAACATAGTGGCTAATTTCATGCATCAACTTGGCTGGGTTCAGGGTGCCCAGATATTTGGTTGGCATTATTCTGGATGTTTCTGTGAGGATGCTCTTGGATGAGATGAGCACTCAAGTAAGTGGAGTTGAGTGGAGCAGATAGCCCTCCCTAATGTGGATGGGCTCATCCTGTCAACGGAGGCCTGAATACAACAAGACTCACCTCCCACGAACAAGAGAGAATTCTCCAGCACACAGCCTTTGGGCTTAACTACAGATTTTGGACTTGCCAGCCTTAGTAATCACATGAACCAATTCCTTAAAATAGATTGATCTCCCTCCACACACACATCCTATTGGTTCTGTTTCTCTGGAGAACCCTGACTAATCCATCCACTGTGAGTCAACATCGTCTGTTCAGTGCACGCAGGCACCCACACACCTGACCTCCCTGGGCTCTCTCTGAGCTGTTCCTGGTGTTCTCCTTTTGGGGGGAAGATGAAGAAATAACATATGGTTTCATGCAGGGCTTCCTGGATGGCTTCCATTCCCAAGAAAGAACAAGTATGCACAGACACAGATTTCACTACCAACGTGGACAGAATCGGTGGAAACAGTCAAAATTCGGAACCAAAGGGTGTTGTCACAAGTAGGCCTCGCTCCCAGCCCCATTCCTTAGTCAAGTGAAGCCTTTCCCTAGATGTTTGGACACCTGATTCCGTATTTCTTTTTCTTTTAAAAAGATTTAAGTTTCCAGGAAATTTGCAAGAATGGTGCAAAGAATTGCTTTCCCCCTGAAACATTTGAGAACAAGTTGTTGACATGACGCACATCACCCCTAGATACTTAGGGCACGTTTTCTATAGAGGATGTTCTCTTACACCTCACAACATAACCACCTGGATCAAGAAATGGGCCCTGACACATCACTGTCACCCCATCCATAGGCCTCATTTCACTGTCACCAATTGTCTCAACAATTTCCTTTCAAGCAAAAGCATCCACCCAGGACCCACAGGTGTTTGGTTGTTGGGTCCCATGGTCTCCTGCAGTCTGGAACGCTCCCTGGGATTTCTTGACTTTTGTGAAGACTGCAGGCGATTATTCTGTAAACCAATCCTCAGCTTAGCTTTGCCTGGCGTTTCCTCGGGGCACGCTTCTGGGATGAGCAGTGGAGCTTCCCCTTGTGGCATCCTGTCAGATGGCGTGTAATCCTCACAAGACTCACTGGGGCTGGGTCCATCAGCTTCTCCATTGTTAGGTTTGCATTTCTTCTTTGTAATTAATAGGACTCAGAAGTTATGTAACTATTCCATTGCTGATTTATGAATTTAAGTCAATATGGAGTTAAGGATTCCTGTTTCATTCTGTGAGTTAAAACCCATTACTTTCATTATGGCTTAAAAAGGTCTCATTTGGCCAGTGAGAGACCCTCAACCTGGTGTCTGGGTCATCTTCTCACCTCCAGCCCATTGTTTGAGCCTTTCCTTACTCTTGGGCAGTACAGTGCTTTCTAGCTCATATGCTTTCCAAAGCTGGAGCCAGCCATACCTCCCAGGAGAGAAGTACTGCTCTCCACACACATGGATGTCTGCATTCATATCTGCATTGATCCACATATACTGCAAGCCATGGGTTCACACCAATGCTTTTAATTCTAACCTAATACTGCAGAGATCATTCTAGTTTTTTTCCTGTCCATATTTGTAACTTTCTCTAATAACGATAAACCTATCTCCCATTGTCTTTACTTATTTTATCAATCTATGTGTATGTTACCAAGCTGTGCTGCTATCTGCCCTGCGGATGGGGGTGACACCTTCCCCTCAGTGCTGACATGCCCTGCTGGGCCTCTGCCATCCTCCATTGTCAGTTCCTCACCACTGGGGCCTAACACCCTAGAACGAAGAAGGGAGGAAGGGAAGAAAGAGGGAAGGAAATTACCACACTTCAAAGCATTATATGTTTTCATTTTTACAATCTGTAAACTCCATTCACGTGCACATTTATGTATTAAAATTCTCACCAAAGAAGTTAAATGTAAGCACAAGACCAAAGAGAGGAGGATGTGTGTTGTGCTCTAACAGATAATGCACAGACCATTGCATCCCTGTCATCTGCTTTGTGAGTCCCTGCGGAGGACGGAGAAGAGCCTGATTCGCAGCGCAGAGTTAAGACAGGAGGCTGCTCTGGGTATTATCAGCCTAAGGCTGGCCTCAAGGCTGCAGCATTCATCCTGAGAGGCTTTGTTCCTGGTGTGCTGGGGGACTGACGGGTCTCCTCCTCTGTTGACCTACAGTGGTATTTCTAGTTCCGTTTATCCCATATTTTTGTAATGCTGTGATAACATCTTTTCACAACAATTTGTTTTCTTTTCTCTCCTGCTTCCCATGCTGGCTGTGGCAGGGAGAACAGGGGCACTTCTGTGGAACGTGTCTGCCCTGGCAGGAGGGAAGGTGTCTGCTGGGAGCCTCCAGAAGCCGCACTGCAAGCAGCTGAGCTGAGCCGAGCTGAGCAGAGCTTGTCAACCAGAGGAGGGAGGAAACAGTTCAAGGGAAAGGCTAAGTGAGCAGGCAATGTGCCCTCTGCAACCGCCAGGCATGAGAGAATGTCCTTGAGCGCAGGAGAGAGAAATCACATTGCTGCACTAACGTTTGTGCTTCAAAGAGCTCACGCGATGCTGTGCAAAGCTATAGCAATTTGCCCGGTTCCTGATAAAGTTCTGTGCCCGTGGATGAGGACGGAATCTTGCATTCGGCGCCCTGCTTCCCTGGTATCGTCTCACGGAGCAATCTCCGCTCAGAGTTTTTATGGTGGATGTGATATTGCAGAGTGTTTGCTTTTCTCCCCTCAGGCTTACCATAGAAGGCCCCTTGAATAGGACACAGAGGAAGCAGAATTGTGGCATGATGGGTGTTTAGTACATGGCACTTCTGCTGTGTGCGTGCCATCTTATGTTGGTTTCACCCCAAATAAGATCCCAGTGAGGAGACACTGATTCCTTTGTGAGTCATTGGAGAATCTGCCACATGCCTGAGGTTCCACAGGTCCATGGCCAGGCAGACACTCAGACCTAGGCCTCCGGCCCCAGCCAGCTCTCCCCAACTGTCACATCTTCCATAAACTGCTTTTGGAACCAAGGACAGACACAAAAGGCAGGCACCAACACTGCCCAGTCCCCATCCTCTTGCCTTCATTATCTTACGATGGTTTCTCTTGTGCTCTGCACGGGAGATATGCTGGGCCAAAATGAAACAGAGGAAATCCAGACGAGCACAATGCAGCTAAGTTTTGTACTTCATAGAAAAACCACATGAATCAATAATATTCAAGGGCTATTTTAAAATTAATAATATTCAGTCCATTGCTGATGAGCAGTTGAGGACGCTGCTTACCTAGTGTCTGACAGCTGAGAAAGCCATTGAGAGTGGGGAGAAAGGAACTGGTGTCTTGCCCTGGAGTGTGGGGTTCGGGGACAGAGTGGGGGTCCTCAGTGTAGAGGAACATTCAGAAAATTCCTGAATAAAAGTGACTTTTATTCTACATGTTTTATCTTAAGAAAGATATCCACCTTGATTCGAAGGTTGACTATGAGGAACGATTGGCAAAATGCAAGATGAATTCAATTAAGATATACTCAGAAAGCCAGTGTGTTAGGATTCACTAGCCAGTAATAAAGACATTCAGGCAGATTTTCCTCCAATCCAGGTGGTAAGAGAGCAAGAGAAGCACGAACAGGGCCCCATTTCATGAATTCACCACTATGTGGAAGTCAGCCCTGTGTCTGCTGAAGCCTGCTGCTCACGGAGCTAAGCTGGCAGGAGGAACTGGTGGGGAGAGCGGGGCCGGGAAGGGAGGTGAGCTGGCATTGAGGAGTTGGTGGGGAGAGTGGGTTGGGCCTTCAGGGTGGGTGGACGGTGGCAGCAATGACATCAGCAGGTAATGACCGGGGCATGCAGCAGCGGTGGGTGGAGATGGTGGGGTGGCAGTGCAACTTGTGAACAGGAGTAGGCAGTGTAGGAAAGGGGTTCAAGGCCTCAAGGAATATGCTAAGGTGCAGGAAGTGGAGAAGGAAGAAGCATTGGCCAAACCTGCAGCAATCGCTTAGGGGCAAGGAACTGGTGGTCAGAGGAGAGAGGGTGGGGAAAGAAGCCAGAGGACTCAGGCCTGAAAGCATGTGAGGCATGAAAAGGCAAACACAGCCCCGTGCCGGCGGGAACAAAGGCCCGCTGCAGAAATTTGGCATTTGTCCCTCGCACTGCTGAGTGGGAGGACAGAGTGTGACTGCAGGCTGTGGGGCTGCAGGGCCACGGGTGTTCTGCTGGGGATGATGGGAAGGCAGTGGGAAAGGCCCAAAGAGACCCTGGGAGTCCTAGCTGGTTCCTGGATGGAAATTCCCTATATGTCCTAAAGGGAAAAGTACAGGAGCTCTGGAGGGGTGAATGCTCCACACATGGAGTTGTGCTCCGGAGGGGTGTGTGTTCCCACACACGGTGTTGTCCTCTGGAAGGCCGTGTGCTCCCACACATGGAGTTGTGTTCTGGACGAGTGTGTGCTCCACACACAGAGTTGTGCTATGCTTCCACGGTGCGGGCAGCATGCGTGTGGGTGTGTGGTGGTATAATTCATGGCGTGGGAGATCTCCCAGGAGTGTGGTCCTCCTGCTGTTCCTGGCAACTTTTGCATTTCCCATTGAGTCTCACCTTTATTTCATTCATTGGCTCACTTGTTTATTCAGCAACTATTTGCAGGGTTCCTGCTCTGGGGGAGGAGCAGTGAGCCAGGGGTTGGGAATACCCAATGGGAGGAATGTGGTCCCTGCTGCTTCCTGCCTTTCAGAGAGGACACACGCCTCCCATGGCTCTCGAAGGGGATGCACACAGTGCCGTGAGCACAGGGGCTGTGTGGAGCACAGGGAGACCCAGCACCACCCAGCTCCCCCATCCCTCTTCAGGTAGGCCTGGCACCACCCAGTCCCCCCATCCTTATTCAGGTAAACCCGGCAACACCCAGCCCCTCCAGACCTGGCACAACCCAGCCCCCCATCCCTCTTCAGATAGACCCGGAACCACCCAGCCCCTCCATCCCTCTTCAGGGAGACCCAGTACCACCCAACCTCATCCCTCTTCAGGGAGACCCGGTTCAGCTTCTGCATTCCTCTTCAGGGAGACCTAGTACCACCCAGCTTCCGCATCCCTCTTCAGGGAGACCTAGTATCACCCAGCTTCCGCATTCCTCTTCAGGAAGACCTAGTACCACCCAGCTTCTGGATCCCTCTTCAGGGAGACCTAGTACCACCCAGCCCCCCATCCCTCTTCAGGGAGACTCGGTACCACCCAGCCCCCCATCCCTCTTCAGGGAGACCTAGTATCACCCAGCCCCCCTATCCCTCTTCAGATAGACCCGGAACCACCCAGCCCCTCCATCCCTCTTCAGGGAGATCCAGTACCACTCAACCCCATCCTCTTCAGGGAGACTCGGTACCACCCAGCCCCCCATCCCTCTTCAGGGAGACCTAGTATCACCCAGCCCCCCTATCCCTCTTCAGATAGACCCGGAACCACCCAGCCCCTCCATCCCTCTTCAGGGAGATCCAGTACCACTCAACCCCATCCCTCTTCAGGGAGACCCGGTACCACCCAGCTTCCCCATCCCTCTTCAGGGAGACCTGGTAACACCCAGCTCCCGCCCCCCCGCCCCACATCCCTCTTCAGGGAGACCTGGTATCACCCAGCCCCATCCCTCTTCAGAGAGACCCGGTACCACCCATCTTCCCCATCCCTCTTCAGGTAGACCTGGTACCACTCAGCTTCCTCATTCCTCTTCTCTCTGCTTCTCCATTCTATTTCATTTCTTGACCAGAGAATCTCCCCCTCCCACTGTCTCTGTGTGGTTTCCAGAATGGAAAAAACGTAAATATCTCTATACAACCCCCCACCCCTGCTGCCCCAAATAACCTCAGGAGGTCAAGACCCCTGAATCTCCTTGCACCTCTGCTGTGGATTCCACGCAAGGCTTCGCACATGTTTTTATGTGCGTGTCCAGCAGCAGAAGCCATGTGAATGTGCAGGAGACATGGAGCCTGTTCGTGCCTCCATGGAAACCCAGCTCGCTTGGGCTATGCCGGAGGCAGTGCCCCTCTCTGCTGGCTGCAGTCAAGGCTGTGAGCAAAAGGAGGGAGGCTGAAGGCCGGTAAAGTAGAATTGTATTTATAGCGATACAAAGCCACATGCCACTCTTTCTACTCAGTGGTGGGAATGACAGCCTAAGGGTTTAATGCCTACATCCAGTTAGGATCAGGCTGGAATTGGGGTGTTTGGCTCCCCATGTTTTAACTCACATTCCTTTAATTGGGTCATAGTCCTGCCCCCTTGCTGTCATTTTTGCCACCTGCATGGTTCCCTCTGAGCTGCAGAATCAGGTAGACCAGAAGACCCAGGCGATGCTGGTGTTTACCTTCTTAGTTGCGAATTAGTTGGCAGTGGCCGCATGACTCTGATACTCATTTCAAATATAACCTGCAAGGAGCAAGGAAGAGACTGCAAGCAACACACCTTTTTCACCCTCAAATTACATTCCAGCTGAGACCGCTTCCTGGGATTTTCTCAGCATCCTTCCTGCCCCTCAGTAGGACATGCTGAGCTGTTCTGAGCCAATTTCACCTGTGTTAGGAGCCGTGGACGGAAGTCAGGCGGAGCAGTGGCTTGACTAGCTCATTTGCCTCAGGTGACTCTTGCTGCCTTTCTCCTCTTCCCATGTGGCCGGTGGCCAGTCAGCCCCTGCTGTCAGCACTTCTGAGCTAAGATCTCTCTGACTCCACAGGAACTGGCAGTGGGAATCCAAAAGTCACCATGGTGACGAGTCACTTAAGAGTGTGCTGTTTCCTGATCCTGCAGCAGCCATGGGGGTAGGCTGGACAGGTGGGCTTCTACCCACGTTAAAGGTCACCCAAACCTGCCCACTGGCCAGTGTTCTTCCAGTGTGGGCCTCGGGCTCGCAGCATTGGCGTCCCCTGGAAGCTGTTTAGAAATGCACATGTGGGCCCTGTGCAGTCCCACTGCTCAGAGTCTGCATGTTCACAAGGCCCAGGAGGCTGCTGCACGCAGTGAAGTGTGAGGAGCCGGGTTGGGGTGGCCCATCCCATGCACAGAGCCGGGAAGTGCCATGGCCTGCACTACTCCACCAAGACCTTCTGATAGAAAGTCCAGGCTTTCCCTGCTCTACGCCGACTCCCACCACAGCCTTATCGAGATCTAATATGAGGAACTAACTCCATTCACAGCTGAGGGGCTGAACCAAAGCAGTGGGGGCAGTAGTGGGGGGTGGGTGAGACCCTGTCTGGAAAATGGGACAGCATTAGGGAGAAGTGAGTCTATGCAAGGAAGGCTTAGAAATGCGCCCACACATGTCAGGGTCTCAAAGTCTCCCCAGTGGTCACTCCCTGAGAAGCCCCGGCCAGGTGAGAGGTGCCAGGGCACAGGTCAGGAAGCAGCTGAACCCCTGCCTGCTAGCCAAGCTCCGGTTCTCATCCACTGTGCCTTGGTCACACTCTTCTATCTGGATTCTACTGGTGTTCACATTCGTCTTGGACATGGTGGAGTTCCAGTTCGGATCTGGCTGCCAGTCATTGTGGTGGGAAGAGAGCTGCTGAACAGCAGGCGAGACCCCTTTGCTGAGGGACGCTGCCGCACTGTTGTGGCAAGGCCTGAACAGGAGGAGCAGACGAGGGTCAGAGTGCTAATGCCCCTTGGAGGGCAAGCTGGGGTGGGCCAAGAAAGGGGCCAGGGCAGAGCTTGAGGAATCTGCTGAAGGAACGGCCTGTTCAAGCTGACTCAGGTCAGCCAGAACTACCTTCACCACCCAGGTCCTTTGAGATACAGAGGAGGCCAACGACAGAGCAGCTTTCCAGCCGGCAAGAGGTCTCCGGGACCAGGCTTGTCTAATTTCAGATCTAGGCTCCCGTTCGCAGCCCTGCATGTCTCCATGCTGGTTAGGATGATGCTAGCCCTGTGATAAACACATCCCATCATTTCAGTAGCTTCACGCACTGGAAGTTTCTTTCTTACTCATGTCCCTGTCCAGCAGTACCCCACATAATGAATCAGGACCCGAGGCTCCCTGTCCAGCAGTACCCCACATAATGAATCAGGACCCGAGGCTCCCTGTCCAGCAGTACCCCACATAATGAATCAGGACCGAGGCTCCCTGTCCAGCAGTACCCCACATAATGAATCAGGACCCGAGGCTCCCTGTCCAGCAGTACCCCACATAATGAATCAGGACCCGAGGCTCCTGTCCAGCAGTACCCCACATAATGAATCAGGACCCGAGGCTCCCTGTCCAGCAGTACCCCACATAATGAATCAGGACCCGAGGCTCCCTGTCCAGCAGTACCCCACATAATGAATCAGGACCCGAGGCTCCCTGTCCAGCAGTACCCCACATAATGAATCAGGACCCGAGGCTCGTCAGTGCTCCGTGGGGTGACTCAGGGTACAAGGCTCCTTGGGTCCAGCGGCTGTCATTTCCCTTTCACCTTATTGCTGGGCTTCATCTTTTTTTGTGCCATGAACCCCTTCCAGTGGCCTGATGAATGGTCTCAGAATAAGATTTTTTTAACACATAAAAGAAAGAACATAGGATAGCAAGGAATAGGATATGAAAATGTGTTTTGTACTGCCAGCAAACACCAGTCCTGCTGAAGCTACTGTGCTTTTTTGCCTACACTCATAACTCACGGAAATACTAAATATGAGGTAGAGGTTAGTAAAAATAAAGATGTAATTGTTTTCCTTTTGGAGGTCACAGGCCCCTGAATCTAACCCTGGGTTTAGAGGTCTAGCTAAGAGTCAAGGAGAAGAGTGTGGAGAAGGTACAGCCGCTTCCTAGTGCCTGTGCTGGGAAGGACACTCGTTCCTCCATGCCCCACTGGCCAGCACCACTGACAGAGCCACATCTATGGGTGGGCCCTGAGAAAAGAAAAACTTCAGCTGAATTAAATTTAAAGGCATGTAATTGAGCAATGAACAATTTGCGAATCAGGCAGCCTTTTAAACCAGAGTAGACTCAGAGATTCCAGCGCAGCCCCGTGATGGAAGAACGTACCTTGTGTTCACCCAGCGTTCTCCCCTCTAGGAGATCCCGCGGCGTTTTCCCCAGTGTGTATTTACCCTGCGTTCTACACCCTGTGTGATCGCCCAGAGTTCTCCTGCGTGTGCGTTCACCTGGAGTTCTCCTTTGTGGGTTCACATGGTTTTCTCCTCACTGTGCTTTCCCTAGGTGTTCTCTCCCCTGTGCGTTTCCACGGCGGTCTCTTCACTCTGTGAGTTCCCTTGGCATTCCTCCTCCTGTGTGCGTTCACCAGGGGTTCTCCTTTCTTTGTGCGTTCACATGGCATGCTCTACCCGCGGCGTTCTCCCCTCTGTGCCTTCACCAGGCGTTCTCCCTTCTGGATGTGCGCGCGGCCTTCTCCCCTGTGTGTTAACGTGGCGTTCTCTCCCCCGTGCGTTCACACCGCATTCTGTGTGCGTTCTCCCAGCGTCTCCCGCCCCCTCACCGTGCGCGTTCACGTGGCGTTCTCCTTTCTTTCTGCATTGGCATGGCATTCTCTCCGCTGTGCGTTCCTGCAGCGTTCGTCCCTCTGGCGCTCACTTGGCGTTCTCTCCCTTGTGCGTTCACCCGGCGTTCTCCCCACTCTGTGTTTGCGCGGCGTTATCTCCCGTGTGTGTTAGGGCGGCGTTCTCCCTCTCGTGCGTACACCAGGCGTTCTCCTCGCTGAGGGTTGCGCAGCGTTCTCCCTCCACTGTTTTCACCCGGCGTTCTCCAACCTGTAGGTTCGCGCGGCATTCTCCCCCGAGTGTGTTCACCGAAATTCTCCCCTCTGTGCGTTCACGTTGCGTTCGCCCTGTGCGTTCGCGCGGCGTTCTCCCCCATGTGTTCACCGGCCGTTCTTCTTTGTGCGTTCACCAGGCGTTCTTCCACCTGTACGTTCGTGCGGCGTTCTCCCCCGAGTGTATTCACGCGGCATTTTCTCCCGTGTGTGCTCACCCGGCGTTCATCTCCCTGTGTGCGTTCACTCTGCATTCTTCCTCCTGTGCGTTTTTGCAGCGTTCTCCACCCCAGTGCGTTCACACGACGTTCTCACCCTGTGCGTTCACATGCATACTCCCCTCTGTATGTGTTCACCCGGCGTCCTCCCCCGCGTGTGTTCATCCAGGGTTCTCCCCTCTGTGTGTTGACATGGCGTTCCCCCTGCCCCCTCCCCCGTGCCTTCACGCGGCCCTGTGCGTTTACGCAGCATTCTCCACCCTTTGGGTTCACCAGGCGTTCTCCCCTCATGCCAAGCTCCCGTCTCCGCCATGGGCTCCTGGGCGGCCCAAGCCTCCTGGATGAGCGCCGCCCCCTGTTCCTATGGACCGCCCAAGGGCTGACCAGTGCAGGTGCGGCTAGGGACTGGCGGGCAGCTCCGCCTGCAGCCCCAGTGCGGGATTCACTGAGTGAGGCCAGCTGGGTTCCTGAGTCTGGTGGGCAGTTGGGGAACTTTTATGTCTAGCTAAGGGATCGTAAAGGCACCAATCAGCACTCTGTGTCTAGCTCAGGGTTTGTAAATACACCAATCAGTACTCTGTCTAGCTCAAGGTTTGTAAATACACCAATTGGTACTCTGTATCTAGCTAACCTAGTGGTGACTTGGAGAACTTTTCTGTCTAGCACTCTGTGTTTAGCTCAACGATTGTAAACACACCAATCAGCACTCTGTGTCTAGCTCAAGGTTTGTAAATACACCAATTGATACTCTGTATCTAGCTAACTCTGTGTCTGGCTAACCTACTGGGGACTTGGAGAACTTTTCTGTCTAGCACTGTCTAGCTCAAGGATTGTAAACACACCAATCAGCACTCTATCAAAACGGACCAGTCAGCTGTCTGTAAAATGGACCAATCAGCAGGATGGGGGTGGAGACGATAAGGAAATAAAAGCAGGCTGCTGGCGCTAGCAATGGCAATCAGCTTGGGTCTCCTTACACAACGAGGAGGCTGTGTTCTTTTGCTCTATTGGGTCCGCACTGCGTTTGAGAGCTGTAACACCATGAAGGTCTGCGGCTTCACTCGTGACAGTGTTAGACCTTGCACCCACACAGAAGCAAGAAGCTGCAGACGTATCTGAACATTTGAAGGAACAAACTTCGGACACGCATCTTTTAAGAGCTGTAACACAACTCACCGTAAGGGTCCCTGGTTTCATTCTTGAGGTTAGTGAGACCAAGAACTTACGAATTCTGAACACAGGTTTACATGGCAGTTTTCCCCTTGCGCGTTTGCCTGGCATTCTCCTCCTGTGTGTTCACACTTTTCTGCTGTGTGTTGGTGCGGGTTCACTGGTGTTTCCCCCGCCACCCGTGCGTTCACCAGGCATTCTCTGCATTCCCGTGGCTTTCTCCCTGCTGTGTGCGTTCACCCGGCGTTTCTCCCTACGGTGTGTGTTTCCCCGGGCATTCTCCCTTTGGGTTCACAAACTTTTCCCGTTTGTATGTTCACTGGGCGTTCTCCTCCCTGTGATCTCCCGACGTTCTTCCCCAAGCCTCCACCCTCGTGTGATGTTCTCCCACCTGTGTACCTGTGTGTTTGCTCGGTGTTATTTCCCGTGTGTTTTAGTGCGGCGTTTTCCGCCTGCGTGTTCACCTGGCGTTATCCCTCCCGTGCATTCACCAGGCGTTCTCCCCCTTTGTGTTCAGGCGGAGTTCTCTCCTCTGTTCTCCTGGCGTTCTTCCTCTGAGTGTTCCTGTTGCATTCTCCCCTGTGCGTTCCTACTGCATTCTATTTACTCTGTCTTTCCCTGGCTTTCTCCCCGCCGTGTGTGCGTTCACGCGGTGTTTTCCCTTTGCGCCTTCACATGACATTCTCCCCATTGTGCGTTCCTGTGGCGTTTTTCTCTTCGTGCACTCACTGGAGGTTCTCTGTGTGAACGCTGTGTGTTCTCCCCCGTCTGTGCGTTCACCTGGCGATCTCCCCAGTGTGCGCGTTCACCTGGCATTCTCCCCTGTGGGCGTTCACTACTCTGTGTTCACCCTGCGTTCTCCCCTCTGCATTCACTTGGCGTTTTTAGTGCATTCACCCTGCGTGTTCTCCCTGCTGTGCGCGTTCCCCCGGTTCTCCCCACTGTGTGTTCCACCGCTATTCTCCCCGCTGTGCCTTCATCCGGCGTTCTTCCCTGCTCTATGCGTTCTCTCGACTGTGTGGGTTCACTTTGCTGTACCACCTAGCTTTCTCCCCTTGGGAGCATTCACTTACGTGTATGTGCTCACCTGGAGTTTTCTGACCTGTGTGAATTCACCCAGCGTTCTCCCCTGTGTGTGCGTTCACCCGGCGTTCTCCCCACTGTATGACCACCGTTCTCCCGCGCTGTGCGCGTTCACGTCTCTGCGTCCATCGTGCGTTCTCCCCAACTCTGTGTTCAGCCGGCGTTCTCCCCACCGTGTCCGTCCACCCGGTGTTCTCCCTGCTCTGTACATTTACCCGTGTGTACGTTCACCGGGCGTTCTCACTCTGGGCGTTCACTCCTGTGTGCGTGCACCCGGCGTCCTCCCCACCTGTGTGCGTGCACCCGGCGTCCTCCCCACCTGTGTGCGTGCACCCGGCGTCCTCCCCACCTGTGTGCGTGCACCCGGCGTCCTCCCCACCTGTGTGCGTGCACCCGGCGTCCTCCCCACCTGTGTGCGTGCACCCGGCGTCCTCCCCACCTGTGTGCGTGCACCCGCGTCCTCCCCACCTGTGTGCGTGCACCCGCGTCCTCCCCACCTGTGTGCGTGCACCCGGCGTCCTCCCCACCTGTGTGCGTGCACCCGGCGTCCTCCCCACCTGTGTGCGCACCCGGCGTCCTCCCCACCTGTGTGCGTGCACCCGGCGTCCTCCCCACCTGTGTGCGTTCACAGTAGTGTGCGGGTTTCCCAGGCGTTCACCCCTCTGCGTTCACCCAGCATTCTGCCCTCTCTGTGTTCGCCACGCGTTCTCTCTGCCCTCACCCAGGGTTCTCCCCTGTGTGTGTTCCCCCGGCGTTCTCCCCTGTCTGTGCGTTCACACACCGTTCTCCCCACTTTGTGCCTTCACCCCACTGTGTGCGTTCACCTGGCATTCACCACCCCCCGTGTGCGTTCCCCCAGTCTTCTCTGTGTGCGTTAACCCCACTGTGTGTGGTCACCTGGCATTCTCCCCGCTGTGTGTGTTCACTTGGCGTTCTCCCGTCTGTGCATTCACCCAGTATTCTCTTTGTATGCGTTCCTCAGGCGTTCTCCCCTCGGCGCATTTACCTGGTGTTCTCCCCACAGTGTGTGTGTTTTTCCGGTGCTCTCTACTTTGTGAGTTCACCGGGCGTTTTCCCCATTGTGAGCGTTCACCCGGCGTTCTCCCCTCTGTTCCTTCACGTTCCTGTGTGTGTTCCTTTACGCTTCTGTGTGCGTTCCCCTGGCGTTCTCCCCTCTCTGTGCGTTCCCCCGGCGTTTTCCTCACGGCACCCACCCCCCACCCCGCCGTGTGCGTTCACCCGGCGTTCTCCCCACTGTGGGCGCTCGCCCGGCGTTCTCGCCTCTGTTATGCGTTCCTCAGGCCTACCCTCTGTATTCGTTCCTCAGGCGTTCTCCCCCCTGTTCACCCAGCGTTCTTACCCCTGTGTGGGTTCCCTCAGCATTCTCCCTTCTGTGCGCATTCCTCCCGTGTTCCCTCTGCGTGTTCACCTGGCGTTTTCCCTTCTGCGTGTTCATATTTCTCTGTGCTCATTAAGACACCAATCATTGGCCTAGGGCCCACCCATGTACAGTATTCCTTTATCTTGCTACATCTGAAAGATCCTATTTCCAAATGAGGTAACATGTACAGGTTCTGCGCCGTCCTGAGTTTGGGTGTGAGAGCACTTTTAATGCCAGTGTTTCTTTCCTGTCTGTGTTTGGGGGTGTCTTGAGTGCTCACACATTTTATCTCCTACCAGTGAGCCTCACATGCCCAAGGCTTTAAAAAGACAGAGGCTATTGCCCTAATGATGCTTCAACTCGGCTTGGAGGGAAAAAATGGGCAATTGAAGCAGAGGCCATCGTTTTGGAAGTAAGTCAGCGATAAGTGATGCAAAAGGAAGAATATTGTCGATGTTGTGTTTTCTTATACAGCACATAGGCCTTCAGCAGATACTTCTTAATTTTATTTCTTTTGCAGTTGCAAGATTTAGTAGAGTGAAAACAGAGCTCCCATATAAAAGGAGGGGACCCAAAAAGGGTAGCCGTTGCCTGCTTGAATGCCTGGGTTTATATCCCGGTCATTGTCCCTCCTGCTGTGCTCTCAGGCAATAGATGATTGGATATTTCCTTACCTCCTGTTGTTGCCTAATTAGCATTTTAGTGAGCTCTCTTTACTGTCTGATTGGTCGGGTGTGAGTTAAGTTGCAAGCCCTGTGTTTAAAGGTGGAAGTGGTAATCTTCCCAGCTAGGCTTTGGGATTCTTAGCTGGCCTAGGAAATCCAGCTAGTCCTGTCTCTTAGTCCCCTCCTCAACAAGAAAACCCAAGTGCTGCTGGGGAGATTGGCTGACTGCCACTCTAACTCCTTCCTGCCAAATTGGGGCGTAGTAGGGGTGGTGCAGTTGAGATTTCCTTGGGAGGGGTGCTTTCCATGTCATTAACATCAGAGCATGGGCTAGCAGGCCGGTCCAGGGGGTCCACAGTAGATATTAGTCAGGAATGCATCTAGGGTTCCATTTAAAGAACTATTTGTAGTTTTACAGCTTTGATTCTGGAAGAGACACACTTAAAAAAGAGGTTAAAGATACAGGGATTGAAATGTATGGCCTGATGTGCAGGGGATTATTTCTTTGGCACAGTTTACAGACTCGGCTCGATCATTTTGAAAAAGCCTGGTCCGGTAAATGATGTGGCCATCTGATGGGTGTCATCAATGCGTAAGTGAAAGGTTTGGTGAAGGGTTTTAAGTAATTTCATTGGTTAGCTGCAGTCAAAAGTATTTTTCCTTCGGTGGCTAGCCATCCGGAGGTGAGGAAACTGTCCTTGTGAGGCTCCCTACTCTGTTTCTTCTGAGTATTCGGGCTTGGTTTCGTGGATGGGATTACCCCATACTAGGAGTCCTTCTATAAGTGTTTCTAATGGAGGGTCCTGCCTTGTGGCTCTTTTGGCTTTTACTATCTGCTTGGTGGTTCCCTTCTATTTCCTTTTCCTTTCTTTTCTGATTCCGTCAGTGTGAGACTGCTGCCTCTAGGTTTCTGTACAGCCAATAATAATCTCCTAATGGCTTCCTGATGTTTTATAGGCGTTCCCTCGGAAGTTAGGAATTCCCTTTTTCTCCATATTGCTGCAGGGGCATGGAGGACTAGGTAAGCACACTTTGAGGCTGTATATATATTTATCCTTTTTCCTTGTGCCAATTCTAGTGCCCGAGTGAGGGCTATTCTGCCAGCTGAGCACTAGTTCCTGGACCTGGAGTGAGGGAATTACTTTCAAGTATTCCATTATCACTGACCACTTCATATCCCGCTTTTCAAAGTCCTTTTTCTACAAAGGAACTTCCATCAGTATACAAGTTGAGGTCAGGATCAGTCAAGGGAACCTCTAAAGGGTCCCCTAGAGCAGCATAGGTTTAAGGAATTACCTGTTGACGGTTATGTTCTATTTTTTCTTCATTGTCTGGAAGAGATGTGGCTGGATTAAGAGTTGCACAAGTGTGCAGTTGCAGCAGTGGCCCTTCAAGTAATAGAGCCTGATACTTAAGTCAATGGTTGTCTGACAGCCACAAGTCTCCTTTAGCAATGAGTATGCCATTCACATCATGAGATGTCCACACAGTAAGGTCTCTTCCCTGTAGTATTTAACTGTTGAATATACTAAGACTCCTACTGCCGCCACTACTCGTAAACAATGAGGCCAATCTTTTGCCACTACATTAATTTCCTTACTTGGGTATGCCACGGGTTGCAAGCTTGTCCCTCGGACCTGTGTAAGGACTCCCAGAGCTATTCCTGTTTTTTCTGTGACATATAAAGAAAAATCTTGCCCTGTTGGCAAGCTTAACACTGGGGGTTGGGTTAGGGCCTTCTTTAGGGCCTGGAAAGCTGCTTCTGTTCAGGTGTCCATCTTACTAAATGGGTACTGGCTTCCTGAGTTTCCTTAGTGTATGGAATGGTCTGGCTATTTCGCCATACCTGGGAATCCACATTTGGCAGAAACCTGTTATGCCAAGGAACCCTCTTTATTTTGATTACAAATAGCATACGTGTGCATGTGTCTTTATAGCAGCATGATTTGTAATCCTTCGGGTATATACCTCGTAATGGGATGGCTGGGTCAAATGGTATTTCTAGTTCTAGATCCTTGAGTGAATCTCCACACTGTCTTCTACAATGGATGAACTGGTACACAGTCCCACCAACAGTGTAAAAGTGTTCCTATTTCTCCACATTGTCTCCAGCACCTGTTGTTTCCTGACTTTTTAATGATTGCCATTCTAACTGGTGTGAGATGGTATCTCACTGTGGTTTTGATTTGCATTTCTGCAGCCAGTGATGATGAGCATTTTTTCATGTGTCTGTTGGCTACATAAATGTCTCTTGAGAAGTGTCTGTTCATATCCTTTGCCCACTTTTTGATGGGGTTGTTTGATTTTTTTCTTGTAAATTTGTTTATGTTCTCTATAGATTCTTGATATTAGCCCTTTGTCAGATGGGTAGATTGTAAACATTTTCTCCCATTCTGTAGGTTGCCTGTTCACTCTGATGGTAGTTTCTTTTGCTGCTCAGAAGCTCTTGAGCTGAATTACATCCCATTTGTCAATTTTTCCATTTTGGCTTTTGTTGCCTTTGCTTTTGGTGTTTTAGTCATGAAGTCCTTGCCTATGCCTATGCCTATGTCCTGAATGGTATTGCCTAGGTTTTCTTCTAGGGTTTTTATGATTTTTATATCTAACATTTAAGTCTTTAATCCATCTTGAATTAATTTTTGTATATAAGGTATAAGGAAGGGATCCAGTTTCAGCTTTTTACATATGGCTAGCCAGTTTTCCCAGCACGGTTTATTAAATAGGGAATCCTTTCCCCATTTCTTGTTTTTGTCAGGTTTGTCAAAGATCAGATGGCTGTAGATGTGTGGTATTATGAGGGATCTGTTCTGTTCAGTTGGTCTATATCTGTTTTGGTACCAGTACCATGCTGTTTTGGTTACTGTAGCCTTATAGTATAGTTTGAAGTCAGGTAGCATGGTGCTTCCAGCTTTGTTCTTTTTGCTTAGAATTGTCTTGGCACTGCAGACTCTTTTTTGGTTCCATATGAACTTTAAGATAGTTTTTTCCAATTCTGTGAAGAAAGTCATTAGTAGCTTGATGGGGGTAGTATTGAATCTATAAATTACCTTGGACAGTATGGCCATTTTCACGATATTGATTCTTCCTATCCATGAGCATGTGGTATGTTCTTCCATTTGTTTGTGTCCTCTTTTATTTCACTGAGCAGTGGTTTGTAGTTCTCCTTGAAGTGGTCCTTCACATCCCTTGTAAGTTGGATTCCTAGGTATTTTATTCTCTTTGAAGCAATTGTGAATGGGAGTTCACTCATGATTTGGCTGTTTATCTGTTATTGGTGTATAGGAATGCTTGTGATTTTTGCACATTGATTTTTGTATCCTGAGACTTTGCTGAAGTTGCTTATCAGCTTAAGGAGATTTTGGGCTGAGATGATGGGGTTTTCTAAATATACAATCATGTCATCTGCAAACAGGGACAATTTGACTTCCTCTTTTCCTAATTGAATACCCTTTACTTTTTTTTTTTTCTTTTGAGACAGAGTCTCACTCTGTCACCCAAGCTGGAGTGCACTGGCCAGATCTCAGCTCACTGCAAGCTCTGCCTCCCGGGTTTACGCCATTCTCCTGCCTCAGCCTCCCGAGTAGCTGGGACTACAGGCGCTGCCACCTCGCCCGGCAATTTTTTTTTTTTTTTTTGTATTTTTTAGTAGAGATGGGGTTTCGCGGTGTTAGCCAGGATGGTCTCGATCTCCTGACCTTGTGATCCGCCCGCCTCGGCCTCTCAAAGTGCTGGGATTACAGGCTTGAGCCACCGCGCCCAGCCAATACCCTTTACTTTATCCTGCCTGATTGCCCTGGTCAGAACTTCCAACACTGTTGAATAGGAGTAGTGAGAGAGGGCATCCCTGTCTTGTGCCAGTTTTCACAGGGAATGCTTCCAGTTTTTGCCCATTCAGTATGATATTGGCTGTGGGTTTGTAAATAAATATCTCTTATTATTTTGAGAGATGTCCCATCAATACTTAGTTTGAGAGTTTTTAGCATGAAGGACTGTTGAATTTTGTCAAAGGCCTTTTCAGCATCTATTGAGATAATTAAGTGGTTTTTGTCTTTGGTTCTGTTTATACGCTGGATTACATTTATTGATTTGTGTATGTTGCACCAGCCTTGCATCCCAGGGATGAAGCCAGTTTGGTCGTGGTGGATAAGAGTTTCGATGTGCTGCTGGATTTGGTTTGCCAGTATTTTATTGAGGATTTTTGCATCAATGTTCATCAGGGATATTGGTCTAAAATTCTCTTTTTTGTTGTTTCTCTGCCAGGCTTTGGTATCAGGATGATGCTGGCCTCATAAAATGAGTTAGGGAGGAGTCCCTCTTTTTTTATTGATTGAAATAGTTTCAGAAGGAATTGTAGCAGCTCCTCTTTGTACCTCTGGTAGAATTCAGCTGTGAATCCGTCTGGTCCTGGACTTTTTTTGTTTGGTAGGCTATTAATTATTGCCTCAATTTCAGAGCCTGTTATTGGTCTATTCAAGGATTCAACTTCTTCCTGGTTTAGTCTTGGGAAGGGTGTATGTGTTGAGGAATTTATCCATTTCTTCTAGATTTTTCTAGTTTATTTGCATAGAGGTGTTTATAGTATTCTCTTATGGTAGTTGATATTTCTGTGGGATCGGTGGTAATATCCCCTTTATCATTTTTTTATTGCATCTATTTGGTTCTTCTCTTTTCTTTACTAGTATTTCTCGTGGACTATCAATTTTGTTGATCTTTTCAAAAAACCAGCTCATGGATTCATTTTGTTTTTTCGATTCTCTAGTTCTTTTAATTGTGATGTTAGGGTGTCAATTTTAGATCTTTCCTGCTTTCTCTTGTGGGCATTTAGTGCTATAAATTTTCCTCTATACACTGCTTTAAATGTGTCCCAGAGATTCTGGTATGTTGTATCTTTGTTCTCATTGGTTTCAAAGAACGTCTTTATTTCTGCCTTCATTTCGTTATGTATCCAGTAGTCATTCAGAAGCAGGTTGTTCAGTTTCCATGTAGTTGAGTGGTTTTGAGTGAGTTTCTTAATCCTGAGTTCTAGTTTGATTGCACTGTGGTCTGAGAGACAGTTCGTTATAATTTCTGTTCTTTTACATTTTCCGAGGAGTGCTTTACTTCCAACTATGTGGTCGATTTTGGAATAAGTGCAATGTTGTGCTGAGAAGAATGTATATTCTGTTGATTTGGGGTGGAGAGTTCTATAGATGTCTGTTAGGTCTGCTTGGTGCAGAGCTGAGTTCAATTCCTGGATATCCTTGTTAACTTTGTCTTGTTGACCTGTCTAATGTTGACAGTGGGGCATTAAAGTCTCCATTATTATTGTGTGGCAGTCTAAGTCTCTTTGTAGATCTCTAAGGACTTGCTTTTATGAATCTGGGTGCTCCTGTATTGGGTGCATATATATTTAGGATCTTGTTGAATTGATCCCTTTACCATTATGTAATGGCCTTCATTGTCTCTCTTGATTTTTGCTGGTGTAAAGTCTGTTTGAACAGAGACTAAGATTGCAACCACTGCTGCTTTTTGTTTTCCATTTGCTTGGTAGATCTTCCTCCATCCCTTTATTTTGAGCCTATGTGTGTCTCTGCACTTGAGACGGGTCTCCTGAATACAGCACACTGATGGGTCTTGACTCTATCCAATTTGCCAGTCTGTGTCTTTTAATTGGAGCATTTAGCCCATTTACATTTAAGGTTAATATTATGAGTGAATTTGATATTGTCATTATGATGTTAGCTAGTTATTTTGCTCATTAGTTGATGCAGTTTCTTCTTAGCATTGGTGGTCTTTACAATTTGCCAGTTTTTGCAATGACTGGTACCTGTTCTTCCTTTCCATGTTTAGTGCTTCCTTCAGGAGCTCTTGTAAGGCAGGCCTGGTGGTGACAATATCTCAGCATTTGTTTGTCTGTAAAGTATTTTATTTCTCCTTCACTTATGAAGCATAGTTTGGCTGGATATGAAACTCTGGGTTGAAAATTCTTTTCTTTCAGAATGTTGAATATTGACCCCCACTGTCTTCTGGCTTGTAGAGTTTCTGCTGCAAGATCTGCTGTTGGTCTGATGGGCTTCCCTTTGTGTGGGTAACCTTACCTTTCTCTGGCTGCCCTTAACATTTTTTCCTTCATTTCAACTTTGGTGAATCTGACAATTATGTGTCTTGGAGTTGCTCTTCTTGAGGAGTATCTTTGTGGCATTCTCTGTATTTCCTGAATTTGAATGTTGGCCTGCCTTGCTAAGTTGGGGAAGTTCTTCTGGATAATATCCAGGCTTCCCTTTGCTAGGAAAGGGAATTTCCCTACTCCTTGCACTTCCCGGGTGAGGCCATGCCCCACTCTGCTCTGTGGGCTGCACCCACTGTCTTACTAAGCCCCAGTGAGATGAACCCAGTACCTCAGTTGGAAATGTAGAACTCACCTGTCTTCTGTGTTGCTCATGCTGGGAACTGCAGGCTGGAGCTGTTCCTGTTTGGCCATCTTGGAACCTCTCTTTATGCTTATATTTCTTTACCTTGCCCTATTGCACTGTCTAGAATCACTAGGAGAATGTTGGTTAGACATGGTAAGAAGCAGCATTCTTGCCTTTTCCTTAAGGGGAAGCATATAATAATTTACTTTTGAGCTGTTCTTATTTATAACAGTTCTGACACCAAGGTTTTTATTTCCACACCAACCAATTCTCTGATTCTCTGGACACCAACTGTGTGTTCAACAATTCAATTCTGACATTAATCCCAGCTCAAAGGCTTGATCCCCTTCCCCTCACTTCAGATGTCAGTCACAGGTTGAGGGCTTCCTGAACTTCTGACTGACCAGGTAGAAATTGAAGATTGCCATGACTCCTTCTGCAGGTTTGATAATTTGGTGGAAATTACGGGTTATTATAAAGAATACACCTCAGGAACTGCCAAAAGAAAGAGCTGCACAGGGCAGGATATGGAGGAAGGGGCAGGAGCTTCCGTGTTCCCTCTGGATGCACCACCCTCCCAGCACCTTGATGTATTCACCAACCTGGAATCCCTCCCAACTGTCATTTAAGGTTTTAATGGAGGCTTCATTATGTAGATATGATTGATTTAAATCATCAGCCAGTGGTGATTAGCACAGTCTCCAACCCCTTTTCCCTTTCTTATAGGTTGAGAGAAAGGCCTGAAAGTTCTAAGCTTCTAATCAAGGCTTGGTCTTCGCAGCAACCAGTCCCCATTCTGAAGCTACCTGGGGACCCCAGCTAGCAGGCATCTTATACCAAAGACAATGATTCTTTTAGAAATCCCAAAGGTTTCAGAAATGTAGGCATTGGTGGTATAGTGGTGAGCATAGATGCCTTCCAAAGGTTTCAGAAGCTTTTTTTTTTTTTTTGAGGAACCTAGGGCATTTTGTTTATTCATTTACTTATTTTTTTAATTAAACCATAACCATTAAGGATGTTATTAGCTGTAGCTCTTTTCCAGATATTTTTTAATACATTGAGGAAGTTCAGATCCATTTTAGGATTTTTGAGAGTTTGTTGTTTTTTAAATCATGAATGGGTATTGAATTTTGTCAGATGCTTTTTTGGCACCTATTAAAACAGTTGTATTGCTTATTTTTTTCTAGTAATATTAGAAATGACTTTTTAAAGATGTCTGCTAATGTGGTAAATGATTGTAAAATGTTAAACCAACTTTGCATTCTTCACATAAAACTTGGTGAAACCTACTTCTGACAACGTTCAATTTACACTTGACTGTTTTCTTAAGAAAATTTGTGTCTGTGGCCAGGCACGGTGGCTCAAGCCTGTAATCCCAGCACTTTGGGAGGCCGAGACGGGCGGATCACGAGGTCAGGAGATCGAGACCATCCTGGCTAACACAGTGAAACCCCGTCTCTACTAAAAAATACAAAAAACTAGCGGGGCGTGGTGGCGGGCGCCTGTAGTCCCAGCTACTCGGGAGGCTGAGGCAGGAGAATGGCGTGAACCCTGGAGGCGGAGCTTGCAGTGAGCTGAGATCCGGCCACTGCACTCCAGCCTGGGCCACAGAGTGAGACTCCGTCTCAAAAAAAAAAAAAAAAAAAAAAAAAAAAAAAAAAAAAAAAAAAAATTTGTGTCTGTTTATCTGTGTTACTGGCCTGTAATTTTTGTAATGTCTTTGTCAGGTTTTGATACTAATATTAGACTGGAGTCATGAAGTAAACGGGACATGTTTTCTCCATTTTCTGAATTTAACATGTTTACATGAAATTTACATACTTTTTTCCTAGAATGTTTGACAGAATTCACCCAGTATCTAGCCAATTGTATTAATGTTGGATATTAATTGAATTAGTTTAATAGATATAGATCTATGTAGATTTTCTGTTCATCTGTGTCAATTTAAAAGTTATATTTTAAAGGAATTTATCTGTGTCATCTAATTTACAGAAATTGGCATAAGGCAGCTAACACTACTCACTCTCCTTTTAGTGTTTATAGGATCTGTAGTGATAACCCCTCTTCATTCTGGATTTTCATAATATGTGTTATTACTCTTAAAAATCAGTCTATGGACTTATCAATTTGCTTAATTATTTTAAAGAGCTTTTGACTTTGTTAGTTCTATTGTCTATTTTCTGTTTTACTTTTGCTCTTAGCTTTATAATTTTCTTTAATCTACTTTGGGTTTTCTTTTTCTAACTTTCTAAGGTAAGACCTCAGGTCGTTGATCTTATATCTTCTTTTTTTAACACAAGTGTTTAAAGGTATAATTTTTTTTCTAAAAATTGTAATTTCCCACAGATTTTGATGTTTGTTTATATTTTTATTAGATTGAGAATATTTTCTGATGTCTACTTTTTTAAATGTGATCCATGGACTATTTAATTTTTAATTTCTACATATTTGGGGTTTTCATAGATATCTGTTTAATTCAGCTGTGGTTAGAAAACATACTTTGCATAATTTTAATCCTTTTAAATGTAATATTTATTGCCCAGCTTAAGACTGTGTCTTATGTGCATGTATTGAAAAGTGAGTATTTTGCTGACAGTACCTCCTTGTAGAACATTCTAAAAATACCAGTTTGATATTTGATCAAATTGATATATAGATTTTAAATTGGTTGATAGTATTGTCTTCTATATCATTACCAATTTCTGTTCACTAGTGCTATCAATTAATACAGTAAGACTTTTGAAAGTTCCAACTCTGTTGGTTTATTTTTTCTTTCAATTCTGTTTTTACTTTATTTTGAAGCTTGTTATTTGGAACATAAATATTTAGGAATTTTACATATTCTTGATTTTGCTTCTCATGGATCTGTTTATCATTGTGTAATATCCAGTTTTATACCTGGTTAAATTCTCTGTACTGAAACCCATTTTGTCTAATATCAATACAGTCACTCCAGTTTCCTTTAATATTTGCTTGACATATCTTTTTCTATCCTTTTACTTTTAACCTCTTACCTACCTTCGTATTGGCTTTGTATATAAAGGAGGTGTTTTGTAGACAGCATTTACTTGAGTCTTGCTGTTTAATACAATTTGACTGCCTCTGCTTTTTAATTGGAGTGATTAGACCATTGCTATTATCTGAATGTTTTTTTTTCCACCACCAAATTCATAGGTTGAAATCTAAACCTCAATGTAGTGGTATTAAGAGCTGGGGCCTTTGAGAGGTGATTAGGTTATAAGAGAGTCACTCTAATGAATGGGATTAGTGCCCTTATGAAAAGGCATCAGAGAGCTTCTGCCATGTAAAGACACAGCAAGAAGGTGCCATATTTGAAGCAGAGTGAGACCTTCCCAGACACCACATTTCCTAGCACTTTGATCTTAGACTTCTTAGCTTCCAGAACTGCAAGCAATGTTTCTGTTGTTGTAAGTTACCCTGTCTTTGAATACAGTGAAGGGATACTATTGACATTTAATGTGATCACTGACAGCGTTGGGTTTAAATCTAGTATTTTCTGTTTTTCTTATTTGTTGTTTGTTCCTTTCACCTCTTTTCCTTCCTTATTTTTTCAGAATAATTGAGTATTTAATGACTCAGTTTTAACTGTACAATTGGCTTAGTAGTTGTACAACTTATTTTTATAATAATTGCTCTAGGAATGTTGCATGATACCTTCAAAGATTATTGTAACATTTCATACTTAAATGTTTGGTCCTTTCATATTTCTTGAAATGTAAGATTCTTACAAGAAATACATCCCTTTCTTGCTTCCTATCCTGTTTACTATTTTTGTCTATATTTGCTTCTATGTTACAGATGACACCATGTTATTTTTCCTTTAATTAGCGTTTATATAAGATTGTTTGATTTTTGAAATATCTCTTCTGTTGATTTACATGTTTATTTTAATTTACTTTCATTTCTTTTCTATGTTCAAATTACAGTCTGATATCTTTACTCTTTCTGAAGAACTTTCTTTAGATTCTTTTTTTGGAGGAGGTATTCACTTATATTTTAGCATCAGGGTACATGTGCCAGGTTTCTTGTATAGGTAAATTGCATACCATGGGGGTTTGGTGTACAGAATATTTAGTCATCCAGGTAATAAGCATAGTACCCAGTAAGCAGTGTTTTGACCCTCACTCCTCCCACCCCCCCCACCCTTCAGTAGGGCCCAGTGTCTATTTTTCCCTTCTTTGTGTCCATATGTACTCAACGTTTAGCTCCCACTTACAGGTGAGAACATGCAGTATTTGGTTTTCTATTCTTGCTTTACGTCACTTAGGATGATGGCCTCCAGCTCCATCCTTGTTGCTGCAAAGAACATGATCTCATTTTGTTTGTGGCTGTGTAGTATTCCATGGTGTATGTGTGCCACATTTCTTTTTTTTCCATTCTACTATTGATGAGCATTAGGTTGATTGTATGTGTTTGCTGTTGTAAATAGTGCTGAAAGAACATATGCATGCATGTGTCTTTATGGTAGAATGTGTATTTCTTTGGGTATATACCCAGTAACGGGATTGCTGGGTCGAATGGTACTTCCGTTTTAAGTTCTTTGAGAAGTTGCCACACTGCTTTCTACAATGGCTGAACTAATTTACATACCTATCAGCAATGTATGTGTTCCGTTTTTCTGTGCAGCTTTGCCATTTATAGTACATGTGCTATATACTATAAATGGATTCCTTTTTTTTTTTTTTTTTTTTTTTTGAGATGGAGTCTCACTCTGTCACCCAGGCCAGAGTGCATCGGCCCAATCTCGGCTCACTGCAAGCTCCGCCTCCCAGGTTCACGCGATTCTCCTGCCTCAGCCTCCCCTGTAGCTGGGACTACAGGCGCCTGCCCCCGCACCCGGCTAATTTTTTGTATTTTTAGTAGAGACGGGGCTTCACCGTGTTAGCCAGGATGGTCTTGATCTCCTGACCTCATGATCTGCCTGTCTCAGCCTCCCAAAGTGCTGGGATTACAGGCCTGAGCCACCGTGCCCGGCCTTGAGCTGTTTGTTGGAGACATGATTTGCTGGCCTGCAATTGTCGCCTCATTTCTCACAGCACTTAGCTCAGATGGCAACAGTTAAATCACAACCAATAATGCAATAAAAAGTCTATAATTTACCCAATTACTGATTTCTCAATTTCTCAATTTTGGACAGATGGTTCATTAAAAGTAGTAGAAAACATCAAAATACACAGACACATAATAAAATATATGGATAGTGCTTAGATTTCATGTTTTTAAAAAAGACTGCATCCTCCCAAATGGGTAGAAAGGTAGGTTTTTGTTTCTAAGCAAAAAGGGAAAGGGAAGATTTTATAAATATGTAACATTGATGAGATGTATATTTGTCTACTTATTTCAAATCTTATATTACATAAGTTATCAAAAAGTGATTGTTACAAACCTCTACATTAGTTTGGAATATTACACTCTTTACATTTTATGTAGACATATCAATTTTTTGAAATTTATTCCATTTTTATGCTTAAAATGTTTTCCAACCAAGTCAGATAAATATTCACCTTTTTTTCTTCTTGCTATGATTTCACATTTTTTACAACAGTTTATCCCTAATTTTTATGTATTTGGGAAGTAAGATTTTAAACTAATTTTTTCCAAATGGCCAATTTCCCCCACAACAATCATAGAAACTCTATCGTATTTTAAGTCCATATATATTTACCCTAGTTACGAGTTGAACTGTTCTTTTCCATTGATTTATGTGTATTTGTTCTGATCCCACTCTACTTTCATCTGTGTACCTTTAAAGTTTCTATAAATATTACACCTGGCAGCGCAGGTGTTGTTCCTGTTCTTTACATTCTTGTTTTAAACTTTTGCTTATTTTCTTAAGTCATAAATCAGTTTGATTTGATTATAGCCACAATTAAATTCAGATTAATTTTAGTAGAATATACATGTCTAAACTTTTCAGCTTTCCTAGCCAGAAACATGGCATATCTGTATTTAGGTCAGTAAGTCGATCCTTTAATACTCCCAAATATGCTTTCGTAATAAAAGATCAAAATGGAAAATGTTTGAGTTGGGAAGATCTTTCAGGTCACTTTTAAAAACTCACCCACAGAAGCAAAGCTCATTTTTCTTATTTGTAAGAGGACCCTACACTAAAGCATACTTTACAGTATTTTAGGGTGTTTTTTATGAGGTGTAAAAATGCTCATAATCATTTACCAAGGGAGGTCGCATTTGGGGGCTTGTCCTAAGCATAGGGCAAAAGCCTTATGCACAGATGTTACCTGAAGCAAAAATATCCCCGTATGAGGAATGATTCCATGCATTAAGATAGGTCAATACAATGGAATCTTACACAGAAATGTAATTTTAAGGACTATTAAAACATTGGAAAACATTTTTACTATGCTATGTTTTAAAAGATAAATATTTTTGTTTTGTTTTGTTTTTTTTTGAGACAGAGTCTTGCTCTGTCGCCCAGGCTGGAGTGCAGTGGCCGGCTCTCAGCTCACTGCAAGCTCCACCTCCCGGGTTTACGCCATTCTCCTGCCTCAGCCTCCCGTGTAGCTGGGACTACAGGCGCCGCCACCTCGCCCGGCTACTTTTTGTATTTTTTAGTAGAGACGGGGTTTCACCGTGTTAGCCAGGATGGTCTCGATCTCCTGACCTCGTGATCCGCCCGTCTCGGCCTCCCAAAGTGCTGGGATTACAGGCTTGAGCCACCGCGCCCGGCCTAAAAGATAAACATTTTTAAGATGCTGTGTTACAAGATGGCATGTTCCCTGCAGGCATTTCTTCCCCATGGTTACTGCTCCTTTGGCTTTTGCTTACCGTTCGCCAGCCACCTTCACACCCTGCTGTTCCTTGTACCTGCCAGGTGTCCCCTTCCCATGCCTCGGACACTTGTGCTTACCGCCAGGACTGCTCTTCTCCCCAACACCACGACCCAAGTCCCCTGCCCGACCTGGAGTCCTTGCTGGCATCTCAGCTTCCCTGGCCTCTCTAGCTAAGGTCCCACCCCTGCCCAACATGCTCTATCCACCTTCTCTGCCTGCCTCAGGATACACTGTCCAGTACTTTTTTCTTTTCCCTCCCCTCCCCTCCCCTCTCTGGAACCCAGGCAAAGATTTTTGTCTGTTTTGTCCAGACCAGGTGTAAGGGAACCTGGGCATATGAACGGTCTGTGAGATGAAAATGTACAGAAGTTACAAATACTAGGGAACCATGGACATTATTTTATTTTAGCTAGATTAGCTTGTCAGTCATCATGAAAAAGAGCTATATTGCTAGAAGCAGCCCTGCCCACCTATTTCCTTTACCTATAGGGTTATCTACAGATAAAAACCTGGCTGGCGTGAATAGGGGTTGCCTGAAAGAAGCTGCAGTTCTGACCATTTCTTGGGCAGTCTCAGGAGCATCAGGGATGGACCTACTTCCCTTGGCTGAAATTTAGGAGGCGGATGAGTCACCGTTTGGGCAATGGGGAGAGCCCTCACTCCGCTTGTGCTGGAGGAATCTGGTTTCAGGTGAGTGGTCTTTCTCTCTGGCACGATGCTGGTCTAGTGCACATTTGTATTCATGCCTCCCAAGGTCTGGGGGCTTTGTGCTCATGAGGGGAGGGGGGGAGGCTGACACAGAAGAGGGAATGTCAGAATTCCCCCAAGTCCTGGGGCTCATGTGTGTCACATGGGCCTCCATGGAAATGGTCCTGGCGAGACTCAGCCAACCTCCCACCCCTGCACTGTGCCCTACTCCCAAGAGGAGAGGGGTGACTGACCGGCTGAGGATCCCATCTCCCTCCAACCATGTCCCCAAATCTGATCTATCCGATAAGCAATGCACACGATCCAGAGATCCAAAAAATTACATATATTCATGGATATTTATAGCACTTCCTTTTCCTCTAGCTTTTCAAAAATCATTAGAAAATATTTCTTAAGAAGGGCAAAGATTTATATTGATGGGGGATCAGCATCTGACAATGCAGAGAAACTTCCACAAGCTCCAATCAGAATTCGTCTATTTTTACTGAAGCAGGAGAAAGTATCTCAGCTGACAGCAGTGCCATCTAAAAGGCTGCGGTAATCAGCTGTGGGGCAGAAAAACACATCACGAGACAAGACTGTTTTTAAAGAAAATCAAGCCAGATTTTAAAAAAATGCTGGATGAAATAAACAAATCAGAAGGCTATTTAGCTTGTTTTAAATAGCCAAGACTTCAGTATTTTTCTAGGAAAGGAATCCAGGTTTCTCAGAACACATGATGCAATGAAATGCTGCATAAAGCGTGACTGCTGCTGCTCCTGCGTGGGGCTCCAGGTGGACCCAGCTTACAGGAGCAGGTCCAGGGAGATGAGAGGCTGGACTGAAGAACCACACCCATTTCAGTTCCACTGTGGATACTGTGTGCTGAGAATCAGATACAAGAGCTGAAAAGAACTGCAAAAAGGAACTTTCCCTCATTATCAAGGGTGTTCAGGCTTGCCGGGTTCACGTGTATTTTTATTATCCAGGAAACTCATGAGGCTTCGCTACCGCATCGTCATGTTCAAGGCAAGGCCAACCCCCCCGGCCATTGTCCATTGTGTCTCCTTTTGCTTCCTTGTAGGTAGGACACTCGGCCCATAAATGAAGGTATACAGGAACCGTTCATTTCTTTAAATCAAATTCAGCCTGAGAGGAATCTTGATCATCTTAGCCTCCTGGAGCGCCTTAGGAGGTTTCGCACCCAAAACTCTGCAATGGCCGCAGAGCTCAGGGCCCACGCTGGTCACTCACTGCCCTGCTTATGTGTTCCCTCCAGCCCAGCTGCTGCTTGGTGCATGCCCTGCTCCCAGGCTGGGGAGTCTCACGTGGAAGCTTGGAGTGGGTTGGGAGTGAATGGGACGTGTGGAAGGCAAAGGAGGCCTCTGCTGAGGTGTGAGCATCTGCTGCAGAACTGTCGCCCACTGCACCCTGGGCCAGGAGCTTGTACAGGGGCCACTCTGCAGGCTGCATGCCTCCCACCAAGGTGTGGAGAGGGGTCCCCTGGGGAATTGGTAGGGAACCAGGAAGGGCTTTTGCCAAGACTTCCTCAGCAAGAGAAGTGCAATCCACTTAACTAAATTCTATGGGGTGTGAGGGGGTGGGTGGGGGAAGTATTAGAAAAAAAAAAAGGGTTGCTTTTTAACAAGGAAGATATTCTTACAAGAAATACTTCTTTATTCCCTAAATTAGTATGAGAATTCAAGGTTAGGCTGAACTGGTGTCAAGAAATAACATACTAATGTTAGGGACGTTTGAAAAAATGTCCTGCTGCGCACAGTGGCTCACACCTGTAATCCCAGCACTTGGGGAGGCCGAGGCGGGCAGATCATAAGCTCAGGAGTTCAAGACCAGCCTGACCAACATGGTGAAACCCCGTCTCTACTAAAAATACAAAAATTAGCTAGGTGTGGTGGCATGCACCTCCCAGCTACTCGGGAGGCTGAGGCAGGAGAATTGCTTGAACCTGGGAGGCAGAGGTTGCAGTGAGCCAAGATCTTGCCACTGTATTCCAGCCTGGGAGACAGAGCCAGACTCTGTCTCAAAAAAAAAAAAAAAAAGGCCTATGACATTTCTTTACCAGTGTTCTTGTTAATATAATCCATGTTCATCTTGTAGAATTTTCATTTAAAACTAGAAAAAGTCACTCTTCTGCCCCATAACAGTTTGACAAAACGAATTATCACTGCATTGGTGTTGGGAAGACAGTTCCGTTGGGTGTTATCCACTGTGTTTATGGCCTACCTCTACCCAGGGTGTGGAGGGCTTCCAACCCTTCAAAGCCTCCAACATTCCTTTGTTTGGCAGAGACTTGTCCAAAGACTAAATGTGGAGCAAGGCCTCTGCTTGGCCCTGCTGAGACATCAGGAACGCACAGAAGCCCTCCCCATCTCGAGATGCACCCATGGCGGGTGGCCGCTGCAACACTTTTTTTTGCTTAGATGATTGAAGAACTCAGTCAAAAGGGCTAGTGAGGACTGGAAAATTCTGTAATTTAATTTTTTTCAGGAAATGAACGGGTTAACCTTACACCTATGGACAAACACAGATACCTCATTTTGCTGATTCTTTAAAAAATTCCCTCAGCAACTAATCAGTCATTTCTCAAGCACCTAATGTGCGTTCAGCCCTGCACAGCCTGGTTAGCACAGCAGTTTGTTCTCTTGGGGTTTATCAATGCTCCGCTTTCTGTTGAGAAACATAAGCACAGTTTCCAGCTCATCGCGGGGCACCCTCCGCCCTCTAACCGGGCTCAGCCTGTTTGGTTCACAACTAGTGCGATTCTGGCCAGGCTGGTCTTTCAGACTGCCCTTTCTCATTGCCGTACTGACGCCTGGCGTCCGGCCCCCAGAGGACCTCTCTGGCTCTGTCTGCTTCTGTGGTGACCTGATCTTCCACACCTGTGCTTTCTGACTCACCTCTTCATAGAAGGAATTTTAATGCCCTCTTTGAGATCAAACAGGACAGGTGAAGATAAAATATTGGGGTTGTTGTTAGTGACAGTCTTTTAGTTTTGCTGGTTTATTATCCTAAGTATTTCCTTCCATGACTTTGCTTTTATAATTCTTTCCACATCTCAGAAACGGAGGCAGGAACAGTTATTCAGGTAATTGTTACTGTTCTAGTCATTCCTTAAGCTAAATACTTATGGAAAATGAGTTCTCATGCACAGCTGTGTGCCAATATTGGCTAGTCCATTTTATTCTTACATTTTCCTGACAAGGGTAAGCAAGCATGAATTAAAAAAAAAAAAATGTAGAAATTGAAGTCAAGAGCATGAAAAAAGCCAGCCTGTGCCAGCAGAAGGACCAAAGCAGGGCTTTCAGGGCCTGTAGTTGGGACATATTCTTGAAATTGGAAACTTAACATTTCACATTGGAAGCTCTCCTGTCTTCCATTCTTCTCCTCAGAAGCCTAGTTCAGTGGTGGCATCAGGTGACACACCATATCTCGAACTTCGCTTTTATTAAAGAGAATTTTATGCCACCATAGCTTTTCCTGTTGTTGTTTGAGCCGGAATTTCGCTCTTTTTGCCTCGGCTCACAGCAACCTCTGCCTCCCAGGTTCAAGCGATTCTCCTGCCTAAGCTTCCCAAGTAGCTGGGATTACAGGCACCAGCCACCATGCCTGGCTGATTTTTGTATTTTTACTGGAGACTGGGTTTCACCGTGTTGGCCAGGTTGGTCTCGAACTCCTGACCTCAGGTGATTCGCTTGCCTCAGCCTCCCAAAGTGTTGGGATTACAGGTATGAGCCACTGACTCTGGCCTAGTTTTCATTCTTAACTGTGACCTTCAACTACCTGAAGTTGAGTATACTTCAACTGCTTCCACCAGGAGTGGATAATTGGTTCCACAGATTAATCAGAAGATTCCCATACATACTGTTTTTACTGATGATTTATATTTTGCGACAGCAACTACTGTCGTTTTGAGAATGTGTCAAGTCCCATTCGTGCCTATGTTTACTTTTCAACTCCTAATACCAACCTTCAAGAGGAGTTGTTCCAGTTCCCTCCCCAAGTCGGGTAAACACAGAGCCATCCTCTTACAGTCGCTGTTTCCACTCTTTAGTCATTTGTATGTACTTGTTTCTTGCTGTTGTCCATTCTTAACCAGGTAACTGATGTTGCCCGTTGTTATAATGCAACAAGCACATCAGTCAAACCTGCATGCTACTGCTGCGGGCTGCTTCACCCCACCCCTCACTTCTCGAAGCCAGTTGTTCTGTCTCTACAGCTTCCATAGACTTCACACCGGTTTTTATAAAGGCATTTTCCATATTCAGATCACAGATGCTAATATACATATTTTTATTTTCAAAAGTACTTGAGTTGGTTCAATACAACATAATTTTAAAGTCTTGAAATATATTTGTTTTGCTTTAAAAATCTTGAAGTCAGGATTCTCTAGAGGGACAGAACTAATGGAATATACATATATTATTCGGGACACCCCCAAGTCTCCCTGTATGTTGTGAAGGCTTCCCACCTCTAGAGTATAAACACAACACGAGGCAAATGCTTATCAGTTTTAGTTGCATGAATCTCATACTTAAGGACATGCAGGCTTGGGCATGGTGGCTCATGCCTGTAGTCACAGCCTGTTAAAAAAAAAAATATATATATATATATATATGAGTTTATTAGGTATTAACTCACCCAATCACAAAGTCCCACCATCTGCAGACTGAGGAGCAAGGAGAGCCAGTCCGAGTTCCAGAACTGAAGAACTTGGAATCCAGTGTTCCAGGGCAGGAAGCATCCAGCGCATGAGAAAGGTGGAGGCTGGGAGGCTAGGCCAGTCTAGTCTTTTCATGTTTTTCTGCCTGCTTTATATTCTAGCCATGCTGGCAGCTGATTAGATGGTGCCCACCCAGATTAAGGGTGGGTCTGCCTTTCCCAGCCCACTGACTCTAATGTTCATCTCCTTTGGCAACATCCTCACACACACACACACACACACACACACACACACACCTAGGATCAATGTTTTGCATCCTTCCATCAAGTTGACAATATCAACCATTAAAAAGGCCATCTTTGCTCACATGAACTCCAGTGGTATATATGATACCAAGATCTTTCAGGTGACGTATGGCATGCGGAAATGGCGTGTGCCCGATCTTCCAGATGCTGGCTGCTCTTAGTGTGTTCTTTGACTTTTTATATTAGGCTTATGAAAACTGAAATTTTAGAACCAATATGTCTGGCTTGAGGCTAAATTAAATAAATCCCTAAGAATTGCTTATTGACAATTATTGCATAGCATGGCAAGTTGGTGAAGAGTGCAACTTTGGTCTTACCATTTCTGTAGGATCAGCAAGCCAGAGGGACTCCCAACCAGGAGGGCTGGTTAGCACTAGGTTGCTTTTTAAATACAATTGTGCCAACTTGGGTAATGTTATGTGTGGACAAATAAGATGGGTGACTTAAGGAAATGCAGCTGTTTCAGCATGTTCACTTCTCTCTGAATTTTGTATGTGCTTGTATGTATGTGTATGCATTTTCTTTTTTTCTTTATTTTTGAGATGGAGTCTCACTCTGTTGCCAGGCTGGAGTGCAGTGGCGCTTTCTCAGTTCATTTCAATCTCTGGCTCCTGGGTTCAAGCGATTCTCCTGTCTCTGCCTCCCTGGGTTACAGATGCCCACCACCATGCCCAGCTAATTATTGTATTTTCAGTAGAGACGGGGTTTTGCCATGTTGGCCAGGATGGTCTCGATCTCTTCACCTCGTGATCTGCCCACCTCGGCCTCCCAAAGTGCTGGGATTACAGGTGTGAGCCACCACGCCCAGCCTGCACTTTCTTAAGTATGAAATCCATGCAACTGAAAGCAGTAAGCATTTGCCTGGTGTTGCGTTTATACTGTAAAAGTGGGAAGCCTTCAGAACATGTAGGAAGACTTGGGCGTCCCGAGAATCTGAGCAGTCCAGGTCACAATGACTTTTCCTGCCACTGAGATGAAAAGCTTAGCTGGGAAGACGGCAAAGCAATAGCTCCTGTTTTAAAATGTTCTCCCAGCTTAGAATTTATTTTCCATAATAGAGCTGTTGACTCTGTACTCAGCCTTTTTTTCTTGCTTGTGAATAATTTCTTTTGAAAACAAGCTGCTGTTACGGTTCTGAGTGTCATGACTGCTGTGCTGGAAATGAGGCTTTGAGGGCGTCCTGCCAAGGGGCCTGGCCTGGGCCCCAGGCACCTTAATGCCTTTCGGGACCAAGCTGCTGGCTGCCAGTGTATAAAGTGGCTTCTGTGAGCCTCTGTACACCTTGGAAGCTAAGCCATTTGCAGCTGAAATGATGTCCCTCTTGCCATGGCTGGGCCCTGTGGAGAAAAGGTGTCAATGAAGATCTCTCTGCACCGGGTTTCTCCTGGAGTTCAGGTTCTGGTCACCACAGAGCTGTGGCCTTAGGGTGCTGTTGGATTTGCGGTTGTGTGCTCGCCTCATCCCCAGCTGGTATGTTAGTTGGCTTCTGTATTGCCATAACAAAGGATCACCTGCTGAGTGGCCGAAACAACAGGAAATGATTCCTCCCAGTTCTGATAGGCCCAAAATCTGAGGTCAAGGTGTCAGCAGGGTCACGAACCCTCTGAAGGTGTCGGGAAGGGGTCTGTGTGGGCTCTTTCTCAGCTTCTGGGAGAGCTCCCAGTTCCTCAGCTCATGGCAGCAGAGCTCCAGCTTCCCAGTGCTGTTCTCCTGTGTGTGTGTGTCTGTGTCCAAGTCTCCCCATTGTATGAGATCATATAAAGCCCACTCCACTCCAGCGTGACCTCACCTTAACCAGTTACATCTGCAGGGACTCTGCTTCCTTGCAAGGTCACATTTGGAGGTACCTGGAGTTAGGGCCTCAACATAGGAATTTGGGAGGTAGAGGGACACGGCCCAGCCCATGACAATGGGTAACATGCATTTTTGTTGAAGTTTAAATAAATTTGGTTTTCAGTTTTTTGGAGAATTTTGTGAAACTCTGGAGAGTGAAAATGCCAAAGCTGGTGACCATGCCACTGGAAATTAGTAACTTGTTTTTTTTTGAGACAGTCTTGCTCTGTCACCCAGGTTGGATAGTAGTGGCACAATGGCACAGTCGTGGCTCACTGCAGCCTCCCGAATAGTCAGGACTACAGGCACGTGCCACCATGCCTGGCTTTTTTTTTAAAAAAATTATTCTTAGTAGAGACTGGGTCTCATTGTGTTGCTGAGGCTGGTTTCAGACTCCTGGGCTTAAGTGATCCTCATGCCTCAGCCTCCCCAAGTGCTGAGATTACAGGTGTGAGCCGCTGCATCTGGATACTGTTTTCATTTTTACTAAATCTTTCATACATTTCAAAATGTACAACATTGCAAAATGGAACAGCCCAGAATAAAACATTTGGGTCTTTAAAAAATGTCTGTTGGATTCAGTGTGGAGGTCAAGCACGTCTGTCCATCAGAAAACTTGGATTTCTTTGGGCCTCTTCTCTCAGATCACGAAACACATTTTGTTGCTGTGTATTCTGCGAGTCAGGTTGTGGCAGCCCTCTGTGGGAAACTGAGCTAAAGGAGATGGCTATTAGTAGCAGAAGCGGGACAAAGACCAGATTCCTGATTCAGCTTTTCTTTGGTTGTCAGAAATCCGTGGAATGAATAAGCTCTGTCCATCCCTCCTTCCCTCCCCTTCTCCCTCCATCTTTCCTTTCTAAGAGAAAAGAGACACTTTAGGATTGAAGAGGCAATGAACACAGAGGAATGCTCTTCCTTCGTTGGAGCAAGAGAGTAATTTTCACTTGGGACTGGGTTTCAGTGAGTTTCATGCCAGCTCATCTATCTCATTTCACAATGGCTGTGACTTGGGACTCTTAAAATACTTCCCATTGCTTTTATTTTGCAGAGTTGGGTTCATTAAGGACCCATTTTCATCAACGCTGCTTCAACGTTCTTGGAAATTGGTGCTTTGGAGGTGAGTTTCTCAGAAATAGTTTTTTTCAGGTGGTGTTCTGTTGAATACGTTGTTCAGGCTGGGCAGAATGACTCAAGTCTGTAATCCCAGCACTTTGGGAGGCCGAAGCAGGCAGATTGCCTGAGTTCAAGAGTTCCAGACCAGCCTGGGCAACATGGCAAAACCCTGTCTCTACCAAAAAAAAAAAAAAAAAAAAAAAGGTGGTGTGGTGGTACATGCCTGTAGTCCCAGCTCCTTGGGAGACTGGGTGGATCTCTTGAGACCAGGAAGTCAAGAATGCAGTGAGCTGAGATCGTGCCACTACCCTACAGTCTGAGTGACAAAGTGACACCCTGTCTCAAAAAAAAAAGTTCAAGTTTTCTTGGGATTTAGTTGAACATTTTAATTCCAACACATCTAATTTCCTTGTTTTTTTCTTTTCTGAATCTTTATCTTCTTAGGTATTTAAATGTAATCATTATTTCTTTTCAGAAAAATTATTCCTTATCTCTAATTGTTTACCTTCCCCAACACAAACTTTATAAGTGGGGCTGTTTTCCAAGATCAGTATCACCTTTTGAAGATTTTAGTTTGTTGCATTTTGTTTTGTTTTATTTTCTGGCTGTTTCCAGGTCCCCTTCCCCAATGTCCGGCACACCTGGTACTGCATCTTGGTGGGCAGCAGCTCCGGGGGTACCTCGCATGTAAAAAGTTGATGGAAAGGAACTCATCTGGGAAGTTTCTGCTTTGGGAGGACCCCAAAGGTGTTTTACAAGGCAGCAGTGCAGGGAGTAAGCATGGGAATTGCAGCCCAGAGCCCTGGCCACGTGAACTCTCGTCTCGCTCCCTGGTGATCGCTTCATCTCTCCAGGCTTCTCTGCTTGCCTGTGAGATGCCCAAATAATGAGCAGTCTGTAGATTAGTGTCATATTTGCATAGTTAAAAAAAACCACCATGCTAAATTATGAACCACATTTTCAGTAATTCTTAAGATACACCTTAAAATGAGCTCTTTTTTGCCAGGGACTCTGGCAGGCTGTTCACCCACAGCCTCCCAAGAGCTGGGCTTCCCTCAGGTTTCCTAGGACATATGGCCAATCACAAGAAAGCCCGTCCAAAGGTCTTTTCCTCCTTCAGATAAAGGACTTTTATTTCCTCCTTCCACATCAGAGCACTTGTGGAAACTTCCAGAAGTTTGGAGGCTTTGTAAATACACAGTAAATAATCTGAGTTTCTTTTCCATTGCCTTCAGGAGTCCACATTTTTACTCTATCAGATAGATTCTTGAATTCTCTCAGCACTTTTATGAGTGATTCTCCTAGCTTTATTACAGAAAAACCAAAAACCGTTTGTTTTCTTTTTTCTTTCTTTTTTTTGAGCCAGTCTCATGCTGTTGCCCAAGCTGGAGTGCAGTCGCACGATCTCCGCTCACTGCAACCTCTGCCCCCTGGGTTGAAGCAATTCCCCTGCCTCAGCCTCCCTAGTAGCTGGGATTACAGGCATGCTATACCACGCCTGGCTAACTTTTATATTTTTAGTAGAGATGGAGTTTCACTGTGTTGGCCATGCTGGTCTCGAACTCCCACCTCAGGTGATCTGTCTGCCTCGGCCTCCCAAAGTGCTGGGGTTACAGGCATGTGATACCACGCCTAGCTAAGTTTGTATTTTTAGTAGAGACAGGGTTTCACTGTTGGCCAGGCTGGTCTCGAACTCCTGACCTCAGCTGATCCGCCCGCCTTGGCCTCCCAAAGTGCTGGGATTACAGGCATGAGCCACCACCCTGGCCTTGTCTGTTTTTAATCTGTGACCTTCTACAGCATGTAAAAAAATCACTTTATGATTGGTAACACAAGAAAACCTTCACTCTGCTCTGCCAATCACAGAATCTCCAATTTGAAAATGAACAACATTGCTGTTTTTAAAACTCGGAATGCAATTGATTTGAAAGGTCCTTCTGGCCTCATTTTGTAGAAAGATAAAGTGACTATCATAGATGAACACCAAGTATGGAACCCCTCTGTTAACTTTGGACTCTACTTTGCTATGAGATACAAAGTATCTGGGATTTGGGCTTTTCTTTTTTTCCAGTGAAATCAGTTTCTTAGTGATGGTATAAAGATGAAGAAAAAGGGATTGATAATTTTGGAGAACATTAAGCCATTTTAAAAAAATATATTTTTCTCAAAGATAAAGGAATTTGCTATAGAAATGAATACACTTACTCCCAAAGCAGCATTACATTGTGTTAACTTTAACACCCTTTCCCAAAAGAGGGAACCAAAATGCTTCTGGATTAGCACTTGGACGACTGGAGAAATGAATATGTCTTTCACCCGCACGCATCTTTAATTACCCAGGACAGAAGGGAGTAAGGAGGGAGGCAAGACAGATCCCCCTACTCCACCCTCCAAAAAAAGGGAAACAGGGAGGGTAATTTTCCCCTGGTTCCTCTTCCAAGGAGCCGTGGCTCAGGAGGCCTTGCTCTCCTGCGGGCGCCTGGCTGTGTCTTCCGGGTTCCTTCCCTGAGCCTCAGGACTTTGTCATCTGTGAAATAGGACGAGGCGGAGACCTGAAGTTGCAGAGGGGCAGGATACACGTGGTTTGAATTAATGTTTTTGTCTCTCAGGCCCTGCCACTGGGAGCCCCAGCGGCCCACGTGCCTTTCATCCTGGCCGGCAGAGGCCTGAGTGCTGTCTCCGGCAGTTCTGGGCAGGGCTGGATAGGGCCCAGCGGACCCCACGGGCAGACCCTCGCCTCTTCCCAGCTGTCTATCTGTCGTGCCTCATCGTCCCCCTTCTCATGAGGTGCTGTCCCAGCCCTCGGGGGAGGCAGTCGCGGGCAGCTCAGTCAGCAGCGCGTCCAGGGGTGCCGGAGTCTCCTGAACGCTCCGCAGGAAGCTGTGCTGCCTGGGGCCCTCCCCTCGCCCCCTCCTCCGTCCGTGTCCCTGTCCCTCCCATTCTGCGGCGGGAGGTGGCGGTGTGGGTCTCCCGGGAGGTGCGGCAGGCTGGGGAGGTGGGGAGGGGTGTGCGCGTGCTGGGGGTGGGGGGACAGACCTGCGGCACCCGCCCTGCTTCCCGCTTTCCCAGCCCTTGGTTGCTATGCAGTTTCTATGGCAGCAGCATCCTCAGACTCAACTTTCACCCTCATTTAGAGCCAATTAAGGTAAAATAGTGAGGGGAGGAGGGAAGAGCATGGCCAGGGAAGGGAGCGGGGAGAGGCAGGAAATCCAATTCGAAGCTGCAAGTGCAGCGTTTACTCTGCCAAAGTCGCAGTACAGATTCTGAAGCCGCAGCGCCGTCCCCTCCTTTCCTGGCCCCAGCCTAAGCGGGAAGCGGCTGCAGCTCCCCAGAGCCCTGGCTTGGCAGGGAGGGGACGGGCACCTGAGCAGCCATATTGCAGCCCCCCGGGTCCCTCCTCCTGGGCAGCCGCGGGCCCCGCACTCACGACCTCCTCTGGGAGCCGGATCTGTCCTCTCCATCGTCGCCACCCGCCAGCCTCTGCGTCCCTTGACTTCTGACATCCCTTCTGGCCGTCCCCCTGTGCCGGTCTGAGCCTCTATTTATTTCCCTTCTTACTATCAATACTTAACCAGCAGAAAAGGAAAGTTTAAAAATGCCGATCGCACAGTTGCTGGAACTATGGAAAAAGATCGAGGTGGAGCCTATGGAAATAGAGGTGAGTGCAGGAAGGAACGCACTTTTCACAGCATTCTCAAGAATCCGATCTCCACAGCCAGTGCATTGCTCATTTACTATAATCAGCTCATGTTTATTAGGTGACTACGATGGGTCAGAGAGTTGGGTGTCCAGTGTGTGTGGATGTATATGTTGCATTGTGTAGGCACATAGATAAACATTGCGAGTGACACACGCACGGCATTGTGTGTGGTGTAAATACGTAAATGATGAGTACAAGAAATAAATTGTTGCCCTTAGGGAAACTTCAGGATGCTTCTTAAAGTCTGTGTAAGTCTTAAGTATTCCCATTTCCAAACTAATCTGCATCAGTTTGATTTTCCTTCAACAAGTGGCTTTAAATTAGAATCCTTCCATTTGCTACAGTGAAAGATGAAACCAGAAGGCAAAAATCAATGATGAATCAAGGAACAGAGAGCATAAAGATAATGTGATCTTACACGAAAAAAGATAATGCAACCTTAAAAGGATGAATGGTCAGATAAAGGGGTGTGATTAAAGATAAACAGAAAAGATAATGAAATCCAAGTGTTCCTTGCCCATCCCAGGGCTGGTGGGTGTGCAGGAATCACTGCTGAGAGTTTTTCACTCCATGCTTCCCTGGGGACATGCAAACCTCTGCTCCACGGAATCTGATTTGCTCCATTTGAATTGGAGATGGTCAACATATTTTCCTAGAAGAGAAAGTTCCCCAAATTTATTAACATCTACTAAATTATTAGATATACCTGCTCTGTGTTTATAGCAACTCAAATGGCATTTAAACATGGCTCACTTTTCATAACTCACCAAACCTCAAAATCCAATTTAATTTTTGCTTATCTCCTACTCCCAGCACTGTATTTACAAATTCAATGCTATTTTAAATTTTGTTTATTTTTATATGTATGTCTTGAGATAGTCACCTAACATAACTTTAAATTGAATGAGAGATTCTGTTTTAGAAGAGAATTTACTTAATGCTTCGTATTGAATACTTGCCTTGGAAAGGCAAACTAAATAATGCTTGACATATGTATTGATGTTTAATAGAGATTGTTGGGCATAGCACAGATATTAAAGTCCATTTGTTTTAGATGGAACAGCCCAGATACTGCTGCTCATGGACAGTACCTGAGGTGGGAGGAGGACCACACCAGGGCTCCTTACTGTTACTGATTCTTCTGTTTGTACATGGGGTTGTTCTTGCTGTTGAGGACAATGCCTTGGAAAGATCCAGTCCCTTACTGCGGTTGCCATTTCAAGTCTGTTTTTTCTGAGAGAGATTCAATTTTTCTAAATATTGAATTAGTGAATGAGCAAGTGATCAGCTAGAAGTTCTTTTCTCATTTTCTAGTGCTTCCTGTAGCCCTGCTGGTCATCGTCAGCACATTTGCTTGTGCTGAAGCTGGAAGGTGCTCAGCCCTCATGAATGAAGGGTTCGTTCAGAGGGAGGATTCCGCCCTGGGCTCAGAAAGGATGGGAGAGAGGGGACAGGGGCTTTACAATTCCAGGTGGGACCCTGGTCTTCACATTATTTCCAGTGACCAAAGCCACGAGGAGCAGCTCGTGTTTCACGTATTTCTCAAATTGCTTATAAATGGATCGGCAATGAATAGATTCACATGATTTGAAAAGTATGCTGTGAATCCAGAACACACTTGCAAGTGGCAAGAATTTGGAGCTGAGTTGACTGATAGCCTGCCCTGCCTTGCCAGCCCCAGGAGAGGGCAGATGGTAACGGTTTTGAGGCAAATGGGATACATTAAGTAGCCCCTGAAGCAAAATAAATTTTTTTCAGGCTTCTTAGCTAAATTTTTTCAGGAGAGCATAACTGGTGGAGTATGGACAGTGTTAAATTCCTATTTACTTGGAACCCAGAAAACCAGAGTTCTTTCTCTAGAAAAATGAAAGCTTATATTAACCCTGAGGTACTTCAAGTTTTTGAGGAAATTTCCAAATCCACAAAAGCGTCTGTGTTTTGGAATTCAGAGGCTGATTTTACTCTCTGGTTTTGTCCATGTTTTATGTTGTATGGTATCAAAATAACACACATATCAGGAAATGTGGCACAGCTATATGGAGCATATCTGGCCTCTGAACTCTAAATTAAATGCCCTAAAACCCTTGCAGGAGGAGCCTGCATGCTTTTCTCATCAGAAAATCTACTAAGATATTTTAGTGCTTATTTTTTAGTGATTTAGTTTAGATTTTAGTGCTCTAGTTCCTTGCTGTTATGCAAATGTGATACGGCTGATGATTGGATTTCCAGGGACAAGAATCAGCATTCCTGGATTCATGTTTTGCTCTAACCACCTTTTCGAGTTGCTATCCTTTCTGGCCTGTTTTCTCAGCTGTAGTCTGAGAGAACTGAACTGAATTGGGTCTGAGGTCCATTGTACTAGAGAACACTGCATACAGTTTATAAAAATTGCAGACCGGGGAGATTCATCTGACTGTCCAGGGGAAGTCTTTGTGGTTCTCTGTGTTGTTTTGAGATATTTCAGGTGATATAAGTTACCCATAAATGAGTGTGTTGACAAGGAGACATACTAATTAAGAGTCAGAACCTCCAGAAAACCCCTGCAGAATCTAGCATGAAAAAGAAACATGTAGTATTTCATGTATTATGTTCTGGCAAGTTGAAGGCATGTCTCAAATGCAGGACTTTTCAGTCATTGCTTTCAGTGGGGTTACAGCAGCCAAGGGCATGCTTTGGGGGAGAGACAAGAAAATGGGAGAAATGATGAGTAAGGCAAGTCCATAAGCCAGTCCACAAGGTATGGCTGACCCATTTTATTTGTGTTCTCTTGGAGGAATAAGCATGATTTTTTCTCTCTGGGATGTCATAATACATTAGATTGAGAAAGAGAAAGCTCCATTTTTAAACAATGCAGATCAAATATGATTCTTTGAAGATTCATAGTCAAGCTTGGATAGAGATGATTTATCTCCTGGCTACTAGGTGAGAAGATGAAACTAGAAATAGTAATAATGACAGCAGTTCACTTTTGAGTATCTACTGCATAACAGCCCGTGCTGATGGCTGGCTGGTGTTCTTCCATGGAGCTCTCCCCACATTGCTAGGTAGAAGCACTGCCGGGTCTCTGAGGCCCAGGTTAAGCAGTTGACCCCAAGTTAAGTAGAAACCAAAGACTCAGACCCAGATGGATCTGCTTAAACCTTGTGCCAACCACAGAAACACTTGCTTTATGTTTTATGAGCTGGGCCTCATTTCTATGCTAGAATCCATTCTGCCAGCACTCACTTGGGACTGTGATTTGTTTCCATTCTCGTGGGAGTGGTCACACATGCCTTCACTGCTGCTCTGTGCTCCACGTCAGCTCTGTTCGTTTTTTAGCTTCATGAAAATCCACGCCTTCTCCACTGGCAAGAATCACCTCGTCCTTTAGATTCACCTTGTCCTTTAGATTGTGCTGTAAGTCACACTCACGTCATTGATTTAGTCATTTGAGTTAGTGTTTAGTCTGAACATCCCTTGCCTTACTTACCACCTGTTGTATAAAGCATCCATCTTGGGCATGAAGCATCACACAGTTGCACATAAATTCAGGTGGGAAGGGACGGTGATATGGTTTCCATGTCCTACAGAACTCATGGGGGATATGTAGTTAGTACTTTTTCATATTGGAAACCTGTATGAGGCCCTCTACAAACACATGACAATGCTAACCATCTTTAACATCTATCTTTGTTACCAGACCACAGAGGAGGATCTCAATCTGGATGCTGAACCCGCCACAGAAGACACTGCGGAAGAAGTAATTATACATGTTTTATTATAGTCTGCTTTGTTTGGGGAGATTGGGCCCAGAAGGTAGTGAAGAGGGAAATGGAAGTTTGAAATTAAATATCTGCGAGCAATTATTTTAGTGACATGTGTCTCAAGACATATACACGCACAAATATATACATACGCATGTACATATTATGTGCTTATTATATTCAGTAATCTCCCTCAAAAGGAATAGTTGGAGCATAGGAAGGAGGGCTGTCAATCGAGGTAAAGTTCGTGGTCTCCTGGCACGGGTGCTTGTGAGGGGCATGGTGCATTAGTACCAGTCAAGGAGGCCTGGGAGTAACCAGCTGCCCTGGAAGGCTGGTGTGGGGCTCCCAGTACTGTCATGTGACACAGCTGCTTAAAATGTCTGATGAAGTGTTCAGCAGAGCTGGGGAGAAAAGCAGATTCCATCTGTGGGGGTTGCCTTTCCAGTGGGCGGAGAAGGGTCCCATGGCCTGTAGGGGTTGACTGGGAAAGAAGGAAAGAGACAGAATATCAGCCTGAGGTGGACATCAAATGGAGGAGAAGAAAGAGCTCTTGCTGCTGCAGGCTGTGCGTTTCTTCATTTTCATGCCGTGCAGGAGCTTGGGCCTTGACCCAGGCAACAGAAAACAGACTTAGACTTTAATAAAGTAAAAGTATCTCAGCAACACTGGTGTTCTCAGGGGAGATTTTGGTAACAATAAGCATGTCCATCAGGGAGACACTGGACACAAAAGAGCTAAATTCAAAAGCTGAGTTGAGGCTGTAGTGAAGGCTTTGTAGTTACACAGCCCCACTTCCACCACTGGGAAAGGAAATGCTCTCAGAGGTGGCTGGAGCCATGGGCCATTGACTTGGCCATTAAGAAGACTGAGTCGCTCTGCCACATGCCACTTGCAGCCAGAAAAGTTAGAACATTTGCAACTCGGTTGACTTTTTAAAAATAGCTGGCAGATATTGTAGACTGGAAGGGCTGGATCGATGAACATGACTGGTTTTAGAAAATGGTCTGCTCAGATGCTGAACGCTGCATTTCACTACCATCTAAACCTATGCACACCAATGCAACATTTAAGCCAAGTGTCACTGGATCTTAGCATCTGATGACATAGTCCACTGGTTAAATGAAGACAAATGGCTTTCAGCTGCCTTACATTTATCCAGCTGCCTTTCGGTTCTGTGCATGTTCGCTGATGTGGGAGTCTAGAGTCCGGCTCTCTTCTAGCTGCGCAGTGATCTAGCTGCATTCTTAAAACACTACTCTTGGCCTGGCCTTGTACCTTTGCATCCCCTGGGAGAGTAGACAGCGCGACTTTTGCCAGTTCCATGAAGGTCAAAGGGTAGGCAGACCTGAGGCAGTGACTCTTTTGAAAATATGATGCTCAATCTGATACTTGCAAAGTGGTAGGAGTGGGAAAGGAAGGTGTACCCTCCCTGCAAATTCATAAGACAGCAAATTCATAAGGCCAAGGGTTTCAGAGAAATAACTGGCTGTCATTTTTCAGAATACTTTTCTAGGCTTTCGTGGGAACTCTGATTTCTAGGGAACTTAGTGCGTTTACTGCAGGCAGACTAATGTGATGACTTAGTAGTTGGCTTCAGGAGGCTGTCGACAGGGCCCTGAGCCAGGATGGGTGCAGCAGACTCTTCATTCTGCTAGGTTCAACTGGAGCAGCAAGATTCCATAACACCATGTCCTGCTGCATTCAGGCTGCCGTAGCAGAGTGCCACACTGGGAGGCGTCTACACAACAGAAAGGTATTCTCATAGTTCTGGAGGCTGGGAGGTCCACAATTACGGCATGGCAGGTTTGATGGCTGGTGAAGCACAGTTTCTGGTTCATGGCCAGCCTTCTTTACCCTGTGTCCTCAAGTGGTGAAAGGGACAAGGGAGCTCTCTGGGGTCTCTTTGATAAGGATACTAATCCCATTCATGAGAACTCCACCCTCAAGGCCTAATCGGCTCCCAAAGTTCTCACCTAACCTTTATTGCTAGGATTTTAACATGTGAGTTTTGGAGAAATACAAACATTTAGACCATAGCGCATTATATGCCCAAAAGTGCTTATACACAACTCACAAAACATTCTTTAATTCATTAACAATATTTATTTTTTAAAAGCTCCTAGTCTCAAGTTGTCTTGTTCTCTACATTTTTGATGGAAATCTAGATGTGAATCTATCATAGAATGTAATGAAAGAAACCAACCTCTTTAAAACTTGTTTTTGATAATGGAATATGAGATGGAGGAAATTATTACTGTTTCTGGATGCTTACTGTATCTGAATAATAGAAAACCAGTATATCTTTGCATCTTAATAAATGAAGGAATAGAGTTCCAAACAGATTTTAAGAGTATTTTGCAGAACGATAATATTGATATTTAGATACATTTGCAGTATTTGTGGGAAGAGTGAGAAAATACTGGAGAAAATTACTTGTTTACTTGATATTTCTGATAGATGATCCTGAAAACCCAACATGGAATTTTTTAGTCTCTAGCTGCAGATGAATGTCATTTGAATACTCTATGATGTTGTTTAAGTTTTGTTAGAGACAAGCTTTTGACATCCTTCTTGGCCTCCAGAGTGGTTATTTGCAAGGTCTTCTCTAGGTGAGGGATTTATGGCTCAAAAGCCATATTCTGAACAACAATCACAAAACCCTTTTTCTTCTTTCTTCTTCCTTCTTTCTTCTTCCTCCTTCTTCTTTCTTCTTCTTCCAAATGCAGTTTTGTTATGTGGATATATTGTGTAGTGGTGAAGTCTGGATTTCTAGCATAGCCATTACCGGAACAGTGAGCACGGTACCCGACTTACGATTTTTCACCCTCGCCCCCACTCCCACACTCCCACCTTTTGTAGCCCAGTGTTTACTCTTCCCCCTATATATTCATGTGTGCTCATTCTTTAGCTCCCACCTATAGGTGAGAACATGCGGCATTTCTGAGTTACTTCACTTAGGAGAATGGCCTCCAGTTTCAACCACATTACTGCTAGAGGCATGATTTCATGCTTTTTTGTGGCTGAATAGTATTCCATGGTGTATCTGTACCACATTTTCTTGATCGAATTCTTTGCTGTTGGACACTTACGTTGATTCCATGGCTAAGCTATTGTGAATTGTGCTGTGATAAACAGATAAGTGGAGGTGTCTTTTTTATATGATACTTTCTTTTCCTTAGTGTAGATACCCAGTGGTGGGATTATGGATCAAATGATAGTTCTGTTTTTAGTTTTCTGAAAAATTTTCATATGTCTTTTGTAGAGGTCATGCCGATTTACATTTCTACCAACAGTGTATAAGTGTTCCCTTTCTCTGCATCCTTGCCAACATCTGTTGTGGTTTTTTTGAAAAAGAGAGAAATTTCGTGGCAACTAAACTGATAGTTTTCATGCCTGTTGCCAGTCTGAACACATATGACAAAGTCATTTAGGAAAAAAATCATTCAAGTCAGCGGCAGCTTTCCCATCATTGATTCAGCCAAGAATATTTATTGATAATCTGTAGGCCAGGCATTATTGTTCATGGAAAAGAAGAAAAAGGTGAGCGAGGCTTGCCCTGGAAGAGCTCAGGCGGCGCTGTGATCACTCCAGCTTGTGAGTACTTTCACTGATACGAGTTTCGTGGTGTAGGCTTCTTACATAGTTTTCGAAATGTGGAAGGCATTTGGGATAGATCACGTGTGATATCTAGGCATGTGATTCCTCACATTACAGTTCTGTGCAGCTTCCGAGAAGGTGAGTTCTGGTGAAGGTCCAGTGTGAAGCGTGGGTGTAAGACAAGATACCGTTCTCGAGTTTGGATGTTACTGCAATACACCTTTATTCGCCATTACTGAGGCAATGGCCTCCTCCCTCAAGAATGCAGTAGCAGTGTGGGGGAGTTTGTGTTAGAAATTAATGGGACGGGTGGATTCTTGGTCTAATTTCATCTGACGCATCAGAGGCAGGCATCCTTCCTATTCCGAACAACAACCACAAAACCCAGCAGATTCTGTCAGGAAATACTTCTTTAAGGGATTACTTGAAGGGCTCTGTATAGTGACATCACAGTCATGGAAGAGAAATCTGGAAGGAAAATGACTCCTGGGAGCAGGCGAGGCCCTGGCTCCCTGAGGTTCTGAGCTCTCCCCATCCTACCTCCCTCCTGCAGGCCGTGTGTATGGAGGCAAAGACGCACCAGGGATGAGAGTGCCTCCATGAGGCGACAGCTCCGTGGGGGAAGCAAGCTCATGGCTCGCCTGGGGGCTTCCCTGAAGGCCTAACTGGGCGGACTTGTTGAGGGTCTAGAGGCAACTTGCTGTCTTGTTGCCTGGGAACCTGATCTGGATGTTGGGCCAAGCGTACTCAAACGAACCTCACAGCCACACTCGTGAGACTTAGGTGGGCACAATGCCGAGCACCGATCTGCGTGGGATAGGACGTGGTGGCGGCAGCGCTCAGCCAGCCTCCTCTGAGCTGCTGTGCTGGTGGTTGGGAGGGCTGATGGTGTCCTGATGGAGGAGGAGAGCCAGCTTCAATGGCTTTGGGCCAGGAGAGGCCCCACCTGTCCACTTGCACGGCGCGGAGGTGAAGTCTGCAGCGCCAGGCAGCCCGCGCCTCCCAGGTCTCTGTGCTGTTTTGTTGTATTTGTTCCCTGTGTGTTCTTAGATTCATAGATGATTTTTAGGTGAGTTTTCATTTCACAGAACAACCTTTGAAAAATATTAGAATTTGTTGCATAAATTTAGTGTTTTATTTTTATGTTTTTTAGACACAAGGTCTCACTATATTGTCTAGGCTGGTCTTGAACCCCTGAGCTCAAACAATCCTCTCGCCTTGGCCTCCCAAAGTGCTGTGACTACAGGCATGAGCCACCACACCTGCCCTGTTGCATGGATTTTTATTTTTATTTATTTATTTTTTGATACAGAGTCTCCCTCTGTCGCCCAGGCTGGAGTGCAGTGGCTGGATCTCAGCTCACTGCAAGCTCCACCTCCCGGGTTCCAGCCATTCTCCTGCCTCAGCCTCCCGAGTAGCTGGGACTACAGGCGCCCGCCACCTCGCCCGGCTAGTTTTTTGTATTTTTTAGTAGAGACGGGGTTTCACCGTGTTCGCCAGGATGGTCTCGATCTCCTGACCTCGTGATCCGCCCGTCTCGGCCTCCCAAAGTGCTGGGATTACAGGCTTGAGCCACCGCGCCCGGCCGTTGCATGGATTTTTAAAGTGCTTAGATTTCAGGGTTATGTTTATTAATAACAATAGGACCATTTTCTTGTTAGGTCAACTCTAGAAAACCAGATCTAGATGCTATTGAAAATGTTAGCATGATTCCACTTTATTTCCTTGTGGCTACTGGAGTACTTTCCCTTTCCTCTCAAATTTTACTATTTTTGATAGCAGAATAGAAAGTATCTGGGCCGGGGGGCAGGGCAGGTGGTATTTCCTGCTGTCACCATCAGTTGGCAGGACACAGCTACATGGGGATCACAGGGTTTCGGCTGCCAGATGACAGTCTCTTTGAGCCAAGGAGGACGCTGAAGACACAGCACCAGCTGAGAGGTCATAGAGGGACCCTCAGGACTGGGCAGGCAGCCTCCTTACAAGGGCATTCAGGGGCCCATGGGCAGCTCAGGGCTGAGCTCCTGAGCACGTCAGTGTGGCCTCCTGCAATGCCCAGCTCCCGGAGTTGCCCAGCGGTTGCTGCTTGGACCCCTTGACGAGTCCCCTGGTGAGGAGGAAGGCCAGGAAGAGACTCGTGGCTAACAGACAGAAAGCGTGAGAGAGAGAGCCAGTCAGGGTGTATTCAGGAGCTCTGGGCCAAAGCTCCAGCAGGATATGGCCCGGGACAGGCTGAACTGCCTGTGCGGCCACATCGCCTCTCCTGTCTCTGCAATCCAGAGTTCCATTGTTCCTCATAAAAAACAAAAACAATCTAAACTGGTTTGAATAGAAGCTGAGACAAGGTGAATAATGAAGCCCAGGCACTAATGAAGGAATTAAGAGCAATGCAATTACTGTTTAAAAGAAATAGCTACTAGATTTGAAAGAAGAGTGATAAAACAATCTTCCAGTGCTTGCTCATTACCTTCTGTGAAGCTGTCGCTGTGGCGACTCTAAAAGCTGGTGTTACGTAAGTCACCATGATGGTGTCAGTCTATTTGCATTTGGATTTCTTACTGTTTCTCTGTCCAGCAGACAAGAATCACTTTAGTCCTTGCAGAAATGCTAGAAAAGGGTAGGGTAAGCATCATGCCTTCTGGAAAGAGGGTGATGTGGCTAAGCCACTGCAGGCCCATCTGTGTTTAGACGCACTGTGGGGTGGGTGAGAATAACATTGGCTTCATGGAACATTAGCATTTATTGAGGCAGAAAAAGAAGAGAAATGTATGATTTTGTAAAGAAGATTGGGACAGCATATCATTTGATGTGTAAGTGGTAATTATTTGCAAGAATCCACAAAAGACAAGAAGTCTGGCTCTTGTCATCTGCAGACATCTCTCCTTCTGGTTATTCCTTTCTCATGAGTGTTTGTCATTTGTCATTCCTGGGCAGATGAAGACAGTTTATAGCTCTTTTCAGTTTCTGGGATCCTCATTTTTCTGCTTGTGTAACAAAGTCAGCCTTTGCACATTTCCCAGGGTGCTTTCTTTCCGAGAAGAAAAGGATTACTCAGTGCGAACGGGAACATTCTCCAAAATCGTGGGCACTGGCTGGAGACCATGTCCCGTGGTCTCAGAGCAGCAAATCAGGAACCTGGAGCGGAGCGTTTGCTGCTCGCGCCTCACACATGGCTCCAGGGAATGGGCACCAGCAAACAGCCTGTGGGGCCTTCCTTGTAGCCTCTGGGGCAAAGCAGTAAGTGTCTCCACAGCCTGGTGATTTTATTGGGCGTGGCGGGGAGGGGGGGGGGAGGCGGGTCTCATAAAACACCGGTTCTCCAGAAAAAATTGTGCTCATCTGATCACAGCCAAGAATCACCTCCTGCATTGAGGTCGTTGCTAAATCAGGAAGCAAAAGACCCAGTGAAAGCTACGTTTTCTCTGTGTCTAGTGTGCAGAGCAAGTTGGAGAAGGCCATGAGATCCAGTTTGGGTGTCTGGAAGGCCTCCCAGGTTTGAGCCCCTGAGGACTGCTAGCATGGCTATCATCCTGCCTGCAGAGGAACAGCTGTGAAATAACAACCCGACTCTTGACGTGCGCCTGGTTTCCACGCCTCGCACCCTCCCTCAGCCCTGGGAAGTGGGCAGGGGATCTGTTAGTTTTCCCCCATTTTTCAGGTGGTGAAATTGAGGCATCACAGATGATGTAATTTGCTAAGTATAGCAGGGAACTAATGAGTGAGGGAATTTAAACAAAGGTTTTTTTCCACAGACTTATTTTCTTCTAGAATCCTTCATTTCTCCCAGCATACTCAACATTGGGGGCAGATTTTTTATTTTTGGCTAATACACTCAGGTCATGGGTCAAACCTGGTGGCTCAGTCCCTTCTGTTCAGGCCTTATCTCAGTGCTACAGGCATCTCTGGTCATAGGGAGGGTGCTGGCCACGTCTGTCCCTCTGTGTCCTGTCATCTCCCTCCTCACCTACATGTGGGGGAGCCCACACCCAATAGGTGCATCCCCCGTGAGACCTCAGAAGCAGCCTGAGCTTTCCTGAGGAGGCCGCAGGAGCTCAGATCCATGCCCCCGGCCGAGGCTGCGTGGAACTCACAGGACCTTCATTGCCACACTGAGACTCTCTCTTTTTCCAAAATCTCTCTCCCCTCTCCACACTGGAAAAAGACAAACATTATTTCTTTATGTGTGCATAAAAACCCAGGGGATTTTAGATGGAGCTGTTTTAAAAAATTATACCTCCCCATTCTCTGGCTGCTGTCTCGTCATAGTTGGGACGTATTATTCATTTACGAGAATTACAAAATCATCTTATAGTTTATTAATCCTAAATGGATAATTTAATTATGGTAAGATTTATATACATATATAGGGTTTTTTTTCTTAATTGAGTGGATTTTCCCCCATAGATAATGCTGTGTATCTTTGGGTAAGACACAAGGTGTCAGAAAATTGTATAGCTTGTTATTCTTCAGATACTTTGAAGTAATGGGAAAAAAAAATCCTTGTACCCTTGTAACGTACATGCAGCTGAGTGGAGACAGACTTTGCAATTTATGTGAGTCATAAAATTCTCTAGGGAATCATGAAGACATATTTTTCCAGGATATATAACCCAAACATCCCACTTGCCAAATGCACATTGAGTAGCCACCGTGAAGGAAACTCCTCCGTTCCACTTCTCTGGCGGAGGCCCCGTGGGCACAGCAGAGCCAGGCGTGAGTGCCCCTGGTTCCTGAATCTGGAGTCGCACACTTCTCTGGCAGAGGCCCCGTGGGCACAGCAGAGCCAGGCGTGAGTGCCCCTGGTTCCTGAATCTGGAGTCGCACACTTCTCTGGCGGAAGCCCCATGGGCACAGCAGAGCCAGGCGTGAGTGCCCCTGGTTCCTGAATCTGGAGTCGCACACTTCTCTGGCGGAGACCCCGTGGGCACAGTGGAGCCAGGCATGAGTGCCCCTGGTCCCTGAACCCAGTGTCTCACTTGTGTCTGATATAGAACAGATGGAGCAAACCCCATAAAACCATTTCCAAAGAAAGCAAAGGTGAGAATTCAGTGAGCTTGAGGAAACGGCTGTGAGCACATGCTGGGTATCAGTCTCAGGCCACACACTGTGCTAGGCATGTGGGACTGAGTACTCATAGGATGCAGCTCCTGTGTTGGGAAAGCTCATTCTTCATGAGGATTTAGCCACGTGTAAGTGCATATCTCCAAGTTAATAGGGTAAACATAGCAACATCCTTCTTGAAATGATCTCATGGATATCCACGGGTGGGGGTGGCCTTGGGCTCCTCCACTGCCAGCTACACACTTGGTGGCTCAAGCCGATCCACCCCTGCCTCACCCTCCCTTCTCTTTTTATTCTTTGGGCAAAGTCTGGGGAGTGATAGCTGTGTGTCTGGCCCTGTGCTGGGCACCAGGATTCCATGAAAAAGAAGAGTACAGGTCTTCTATTTTAGCATCCTTGCAAGTAAACAACTCAACAAGATGGTTTCACATGGGGGTAAGCACTGTGCAGAAATAGGGTGACGGAGTGCTCTGGGTGGGCCATACCGGCAGAGGCATGGGGCATGGTTACCATAGACTTCTCTACCCATGCCATGTTTAGACTAAGACCTGAGTGATGAGAAGAAACCAACCAGCAAGACCTGGGGGTGGATTGTCCCAGACAGACCCTGGCATGGCTGGACCAAGGAAGCCTGAGCTTGGCTTGGCTTCAGGAACCACATGCAGGCCTGAGGCTGCCCAGGCTGGCCTGAGATGCACGTGGAGAGGAGAGTGTGATGTCAGGATTTGAGATCATGGCAAGGTCTTGGATTGGATTCTTTTTTCCTGGAAGCCTTTTGGGATTTCTAAGCAGGACAGTGATGGGACTCCATTTTTTCTATATATGTGTATATATATGCATATACATATATATGTATATATATATTTTAACTAATTTAAAATATACAACTAATTTAATTTTTTAAAAATTAATATTTTGTTTCAATAGGATTTTGGGGAACAGGTGGTATCTGGTTGCATGAATAAGTTCTTCAGTGGTGATTTCTGAGACTTTGGTGCAACTATCACCCAAGCAGTGTACACTGTACCAAGTGTGTAGTCTTTTATCCTTCAGCCCCCCTCCTAGCCCTTCCCATGAGTTCCCAAAGTCCATTGTATCCTTAATGCCTTCGTGTCCTCATAACTTAGCTCCCAGTTATGAGTGAGAACACACAATGTTTGGATTTTCCATTCCTGAGTTACTTCACTAAGAGTAATGGTCTCCAGTTCCATCCAGGTTGCTGTGAATCCCATGATTTCATTCTTTTTTATGGCTGAGTAGTATTCCATGGTGTATATACCACAGTTTCTTTATCCACTCATTGATTGACGGGCATTTGTGGTGGTTCCGTATTTTTGCGTTTGCAAATTAGGCTGTGCAAGTATTTTTTGGTATAATGACTTTTCCTCTGGGTAGATACCCAGGAGTGGGACTGCTGGATCAAATAGAAATTCTACTTTTAGTTCTTAAAGGAATCTCCACACTGTTTTCCATAGTGGTTATAGTAGTTTACATTTCCACCAATAGTGTAAAAGTGTTCCCTTTTCACTGCATCTATGCTAACATCTATTATTTTTTGATTTTTTTTTTTATTATGGGCATTATTGCAGGAGTGAGATGATACCACCTTGCGGTTTTGGTATGCATTTCCCTAATAAGTGATGTTGAGCATTTTTCCATATGCTTGTTGCCAATTTGTGTATCTTCTTTTGAGAATTGTCTATCCATGTTCTTAGCCCACTTTGATGGATTATTTTTTATTTTTTATTTGTTTGAGTTCCTTGCAGATCCTGAATATTAGTCCTTTGTTGGATGTATAGATTGTGAAGATTTTCTCCCACCCTGTGGTTGTCTGTTAACTCTGTTGATTATTTCTTTTTTTTTTTTTTTTTTTTTTTTTGAGACGGAGTCTTGCTCTGTCGCCCGGGCTGGGGTGCAGTGGCCGGATCTCGGCTCACTGCAAGCTCCGCCTCCCGGGTTTACGCCATTCTCCTGCCTCAGCCTCCGGAGTAGCTGGGACTACAGGCGCCCGCCACCTCGCCCGGCTAGTTTTTTTTTTTTTTTTTTTTTTGTATTTTTAGTAGAGACGGGGTTTCACCGTGTTAGCCAGGATGGTCTCGATCTCCTGACCTCGTGATCCACCCGTCTCGGCCTCCCAAAGTGCTGGGATTACAGGCTTGAGCCACCGCGCCCGGCCGATTATTTCTTTTGCTGTGCAGAAGCTTTTTAATTTAATTACGTCCCGTCTATTTATCTTTGTTTTTGTGGTATTTCCTTTTAGGTTCTTGGTCATGAACTCTTTGTCTAAGCCAGTGTCTAGAAGGGTTTTTCCAATGTTATCTTCTAGAATTTTTGTTGTTTCAGGTTCTTAGATTTAAGTCTTTGATCCATCTTGAGTAAATTTTTGTATAAGGTGAGAGATGAAGAATGAGTTTCATTCTTCTACATGTGGATAGGCAAGTATCCCAGCATCATTTGTTGAATAGGGTGTCCTTTCCCTACTTTGTTTTTGTTTGCTTTGTTGAAGAGCAGTTGGCTGTAAATATTTGGCTTTATTTCTTGGTTCTCTATTCTCTTTCATTTGTCTATGGGCCTATTTTTATTTAAGTACCATGCTGTTTTGGTTACTATGACATTACAGTATAGTTTGAAGTCAGGTAATGTGATGCCTCCAGATTTTGTTCTTTTTGCTTAGTCTTGCTTTAGCTATGTGGGCCCTTTTTGGGTTCCATATGAATTTTCAAATTGTTTTTTCTAGTTCTGTGAAAAATGATGGTGGTATTTTGATGGGAATTGCGTTGAGTTTGTAGATTGCTTTTGGCAGTATGGTCGTTTTCACAATATTGATTCTACCTATCCATGAGCATGGAATGTGTTTCCATTTGTTTGTGTCATCTATTATTTATTTCAGCAGTGTTTTGTAGAGGTCTTTCACCTTCTTGGTTAGGTATATTCCTAAGTTTTTTTTTCCAGCTATTGTAAAAGGGGTTGAGTTCTTGATTTGATTCTCAGCTTGGTCACTGTTGGTGTATAGCAGAGCTATTGATTTATGTACATTAACTTTGTATCCAGAAAGTTTGCTAACTTCAATTACCAGTTAGAGGAGCTTTTTGGATGAGTCTTTAGGGTTTTTTAGGTATACGATTATCATCAGCAAACAGTAACAGTTTGACTTCCTCTTTACTAGGGTTTTCTAGGTATATGATTATATTATCAGCAAACAGTGACGGTTTGACTTCCTCTTTACCAATTTGGATGCCCTTTATTTTTTCTCTTGTCTGGTTGCTCTGGCTAGGACTTCCAGTACTATGTTGAATAGAAGAGGTGAAAGTGGGCATCCATGTCTTGTTCCAGCTCTCAGGGGAAATGCTTTCAACTTTTCCCCATTCAGTATAATGTTGGCTGTGTGTTTGGCAGAGATGGCTTTTATTACCTTCATGTATGCCCCTTCTATGCCAATACTGCTGAGGGTTTTAGTAATAAAGCAATGCTGGATTTTGTCAAATGCTTTTTCTGCATCTATTGGGATGATCATGTGATTTTTGTTTTTAATTCTGTTTATGTGATATATCACATTTATTGACTTGTTGATGTTAAACCATCCCTGCATCCCTGGTATGAAGCCCACTTGATCATGGTGGAGTATCTTTTTGATATGCTGTTGGATTCAGTTAGTTAGTATTTTGCTGAAGATTTTTACATCTATGTTCATCAGGGATATTGGTCTATAGTTTTCTTTTTTCGTTGTGTCCTTCCCTGATTTTGGTATTGGGGTGATAATGGCTTCATAAATGATTTAAGAAGGATTCCCTCCTTCTCTATGCTGTGGAATAGTGTCAATAGGATTGGTTCCAATTCTTCTTCAAATGTCTGATAGAATTCTGCTGTGAATACATCTGGTTCTGAACTTTGTTGTTATTGGCAATTTAAAAATTACCATTTCAATCTTGCTGCTTGTTATTGGTCTGTTCAGAGTTTCTGTTTCTTCCTGGCTTAATCTAAGAGGGTTGTATATTTCTATGAATTGATGCATCTCCTCCAAGTTTTCTAGCTTGTACATAAAGGGTGTTCATAGTAGCCTTGAATAATCTTTTGTATTTCTATGGTATCGGTTGTAGTATCTCCCATTTTGTTTCTATTTGAGTTTATTTGGATTTTCTCTCTTCTTGGTTAATCTTGCTAATGGTCTCTCACTTTTATTTGTCTTTTCAAGGAGCCAGCTTTTTGTTTCATTCAACTTTTGTATTTTCTTTTTGTTTCTATTTCATTTAGGTCTGCTATGATCTTTGTTATTTCTTTTCTTCTGCTGGGTTTGGGTTTGGATTGTTGTTGTTTCTCCAGTTTCTTGAGGTGTGACCTTAGATTGTCTATTTGTGCTCTTTTAGACTTTTTGATGTAGGCATTTAATGCTATGAACTTTCCCCTTAGCACTGCATTTGCTGTATCCCAGAGGTTCTGATAAGCTCTGTCACTATTATTGTTCAGCTCAAATAATGTTTTAATTTCCATCTTGATTTTATTGTTGACCCAACAATCATTCAGGAGCAGGTTATTTGATTTCCATGTATTTGCCTGGTTTTGAGGGTGCCTTTTGGAGTTAATTTCCAATTTTAGTCCACTGTGGTCTGAGAGAGTACTTGATATAACTTTGATGTTCTTAAATTTACTGAGCCTTGTTTTGTGGCCTATGATATGGTCTGTCTTGGAGAATGCTCCGTGTGCTGATGAGTGGAATGTTTATTTTACAGTTTTTGGGTGGAATATTCTTTAAATATCTGTCAAGTATATTTGTTGTAGGGTATGGTTTCACTCCATTGCTTCTTTGTTGACTTTCCATTTTGATGACCTGTCTAGTGCTGTCAGTGGAGTATTGAAGTCCCCCCACTATTATTGTGTGACTGTCTCTCTCATTTCTTAGGTCTAGTAGTAGTTGTTTTGTAAACTTGGGAGCTCCAATGTTAGGTGCATGTATATTTATGATTGTGATATTTTCCTGTTGGACTACTTCTTTTATAATTATATAATATCCTTCTTTGTGTTTTTAACTGCTGTTGCTTTAAAGTCTGTTTTGTTTGATGTAAGAATGAATAGTTACTCCTGCTTGCTTTTGGTATCCATTTTCATGGAATATCTTTTCCACCTCTTTATCTTAAGTTTATGCTACTCTGTATCTTTTAAGTGGGGCATTTAGGCTATTTACATTGAAAGTTAGTGTTGAGATGTGAGGTACTATTCTTTTCATTGTGCTTATTTGTTGCCTGAATACCTTTTTTTTTTTTTTTAATTGTATCATTGTTATGTAGGTTTTGTGAGATTTATGTTTTAAGAAGATTCTATTTTGGTGTGTTTAGAGGATTTGTTTTAAGATTTAGAGCTCCTTCTAGCAGTTTTCATAGTGCTGGCTTGGTAGTGGCAAATTATCTTACCATTTGTTTGTCTGGAAAAGATTGTCTCTTTCCTTCATTTATGAAGTTTAGTTTCACCAGATACAAAATTCTTGGCTGATAATTGTTTTGTTTAAGGAGGCTAAACATAGGACCCCAATCCCTTCTAGCTTGTAGGATTTCTGCTGAGAAATCTGCTGTTAATCTGATAGGTTTTCCTTTATGGTTTGCCTGATGCTTTTGCCTCATAGCTCTTTTTTTTGAGACAGAGTCTCACTCTGTCGCCCAGGCTGGAGTGCAGTGGCACAGTCTCGGCTCACTGCAATCTCTGCCTCCTGGATTCAAGAAATTCTCTGCCTCAGCCTCCCAAGTAGCTGGGATTACAGGCACCCACCACCACGCCCGGCTAATTTTTTGTATTTTTAGTAGAGACGGGGTTTCACTATCTTGGCCCTACTGGTCTTGAACTCCTGACCTCGTGATCCACCCGCCTCGGCCTCCCACAGTGCTGGGATTACAGGCGTGAGCCACCGCGCCCGGCCCAGCCTCATAGCTCCTAAGATAAGATCTTTCAAAATTCTCCACTGTAGATAACTTGATGACTATGTGCCTAGGCAATGATCTTTTTGTGATGAACGTCCCAGATGTTCTTTGAGCTTCTTGTATTTTGAATATCTAGATCTCTAGCAAGGCTGGGGAAGCCGTCCTTGATTTTTCCCTCAAATATGTTTTCCAGAATTTTAGATTTCTCATCTTCCTCGGGAACACCAACTATTCTTAGGTTTGGACGCTTAACACAGTCCCAAGCTTCTTGGAGGTTTTGTTTACGTTTTAAAATCATTTTTTGTTTGTCTTTGATGGATTGGGCTAATTCCAAAGCCTTGTCTTTGAGCTCTGAAGTTCTTTTTTCTGCTCGTTGGAATCTATTGCTGAGACTTGCCAGTGCATTTTGCATTTCTCTAAGTGTGTCCTTGATTTCCAGAAGTTGTGATATTTTTTTTAATTTGTGCTATTTAACTGAAGAATTTTCCTTTCATTTCGTATATCATGTTTTTTTTTTTTCTCTTTAAGTTGGAGTTCACCTTTCTCTGGTGCCTCCTTGATTAGCTTAATAATTGACCTTCTGAATTCTTTTTCCGGCAATTCAGAGAGATTTCCTTTTGGTTTGGATCCATTGTTGCTGTGCTGTTGTGATCTTTGGAGGTGTTAATCTCGTTTTGTCTTATTACCAGAATTGTTTTTCTGGTTCCTTCTCATTTGGGTAGACTATGTCAGAGGGAAGATCTGGGACTCAAGACCTGCTTTTCAGATTCTTTTGTTCCATGGGGTACTCCCTTGAGCACCCTTAGGGATGGGGCTTCCTGAGAGCTGAACTGTAGCGATTGTGTTTGCTCCTCTGGATCTAGCCACCCAGCAGAGCTACGGGGCTCTGGGCTGGTACTGAGGAGTGTCTGCAAAGAGTCCTGTGATGTGATCCATCTTCAGGTCTTTCAGCTGTGGATACCAACACCTGCTCCAGTGGAGGCACAGGGGAGTGAAGTGGACTCTGAGGGTCCTTGGTTGTGTTTTTGTTCAGTGCACTGGTTTTGTGTTGGTTGTCCTTCCGCCAGGAGGTGGTGCTTTCAGGAGTGCATCAGCTGAGGTTGTATAGGGAGAAGACAAGCTTGCCCTCGGGTCACCTTTGAAGTATTCAGGTTTCTCCGGAGGTGGTCAGGGCTGCAGAACTCCCAAGGGATTATGTCCTTCGTCTTTGGCTACCAAGGTAGGTAGAAAAAGACCCCCAGGTGGGACCGGGTTAGATGTTTCTGATCTCAGATTCTCCTTGGGCAGGGTTTGGTGTGGCTGCTGTGGGGGATGGGGGTGTGAGTCCCAGGTCAATGGAGCCATGCTCACGGGGAGCCCCTGCTGCATCCCACAGATCACTGGGGGGAAAGGTGGCAGTCACAGGCCTTACCCTGCTCCCATGCAGCCCACAGTCCTAAAGGCTGGTCTCACTCCCACTGTGCCCCCAACAGCACCAAGTCTAGTTCTAGGCAGCCGGTGACCTGGGCTGAGAACTTGCCCCAGACCACCAGCCTCCCCACCGAGAAGGCAGGCAGACTCACAGATTTTCAGTGTCTCATGGAGCCTGCAGCGGCAATGAAGTTCCTTCAAAGAGTCCGTGGATTCTCTAGGCTTTCCTGGTATGTTGCTGTGGTGGTTCTTGGAACAGAAGTTCACGATGTGGGTCTGTCCACATGCTGCTCCGTCTGTCTGAGCAGGAGCTGCACGCCAGTCCTGCCTCCTATCGGCCATCTTAAGCTCCATTTTCTGTGTCTATATTTTTAAGAAAAGTAGCTCTGGCTGTTGGGCTAAGAATCACGGAGCTGGGCCGGGCGTGGTGGCTCAAGCCTGTAATCCTAGCACTTTGGGAGGCCGAGACGGGCGGATCACGAGGTCAGGAGATCGAGACCATCCTGACTAACACGGTGAAACCCCGTCTCTACTAAAACTACAAAAAACTAGCCGGGCGAGGTGGCGGCGCCTGTAGTCCCAGCTACTCGGGAGGCTGAGGCAGGAGAATGGCGTGAACCCGGGAGGCGGAGCTTGCAGTGAGCTGAGATCCGGCCACAGCACTCCAGCCTGGTGACAGCGCGAGACTCCGTCTCAAAAAAAAAAAAAAAAAAAAAAAAAAAAAAATCACGGAGCTGGCTGGAGGTGCAGGCGGTGGGGCATGACGCTTATAGTAGAGGTTTGAAAGGCCTTCCGGTCCGTTATGGATACGGCCCCTTGGCTTCAGTGCTGGATTAGTCTCCTGGAGCCTAGCAACAAAGTTCCGTGCACTGGGCAGCTTAAATAGCAGAAATTCACTCCCTCACCGTTCTGGAGCTGGAAGTCTGAGATCACAGCATCCACAGGGCTGGCTCCTTCTGAATCTGTCCCAGCCTCTCCCTGTCCTCAGTGCTTTGCTGGTGACCTCTGGTGTTCCTTGGCTGGTGGGATTCTCTCTCCAGTCTCTGCCTCCATCTTCACATGGCATTCTAAGAACTGCAGTTATATTGGATCAGGGCCACCCTGGCGACTTCCATCTTATTACACCTGCAATGACCCTATTTCCAAACAAGGCCACATTTCGAGGTACGGGGGGGTGCAGACTCACATCTTTTGGGGAGCGTAATTTGACCCCTAGCAGGCACTGTGCTTGGGAACCCCGTTTGGTTGGCGTCATGGATCAGTGTCTCAGAGTCTTTGCGAGAGACCCTGCTTTTTGGGGCATGAGCTAAAATCCATGAGCTGCACGCTGACCTGATTTTTATCATGATTTCTGCTTCTGCTACCGCTGGAGGTGTGCAGAGGCCTCCCTGCTGCCTGGGCACTGGCTTTTGTTCCCTCAAAAGATGCCAGGTCATGCTTGAGGCTTGTCCATGGACACCAGAAGCACGGTGACCCTGAGAGAAGACCTGAGGCCACCACAAACTCCTGATCATAGTGAAGACCAGTTGGGGATTAGAGAATACTTTTAGGGTGATTTTGCATCAGATCCTCTGTCCTCTACCTACTCAAGCCTCACCCCTGGCCTCTTCCTCATCTCATTTACAGAGTGGTCATGGGGTGTTACTGTCATACCATGTCAAAAGGAGTGAATGAAACACGGGTCCCATTACTTGCCATCAGCCCCCTCTCACTTTTTGCTCAGCAGTGAAGCGCAATCACTAGGTCCTTTCTGACTCAGCCTCTGCGGGCCCTCGGCTGCGGTCCTCTGGAGGCTGGGTGCAGCACCTGCTGTGTCGAGATAAGAGCTGCCCTCTCAGACCTGCTGAGTTTTTCTATTTTTCCTCTGCAATTAAGTTTTTATTCTCGTGTTCTCACCTTACCCTCCTATAACTTTGAAAAAACATACAGTATTCTTCTGACACTTTCATCTTCAGGCTTTGGAAAAAGATCATCATCAGCTCTGGGACCACTCTCTTTGAAAGAGCAGGTGCAGCGCGCACTTTCCCTGGCTCAGCATGGCAAGAAGCATGCGTCAGCGCTGAGGCTCCAGACATGGCCTTGACTCTTACCAGAATGCAGTATCTTCTTTGTAACACCCCAGGGATATTCAGGTTTCTTTTTCTTCTTTTTTCTTTTTTTGAGACAGGGTCTCACTCTGTCACTCAGGCTGGAGTGCAGCTGTGTAATCTCACCCTCAATTTCCTGGGCTCCATTGATCCTCCTGAGTGAGCTGCCTGCTTAATTTTTATGTTTTATTTTTTTGTAGAGACAGGGTTTGCTTTGTTGCCCAGACTGGTCTTGAACTCCCAACCTCAAGTGATCCTACCACTTTGGCCTCCCAAAGTGCTGAGATTACAGGTGTGAGCCACCACACCCAGCCTCAGCTTTTTTTTTTTTTTTCTTTTTCTTCTTTAGACGAAGTTTCACTCTTGTTGCCCAGGCTGGAGTGTAATGGCACGATCTCAGCTCATCGCAACCTCTGCCTTCTGTGTTCAAGTGACTATTCTGCCTCAGCCTCCTGAGTAGCTGGGATTACAGGCATGCCTCACCACACCTGGCTAATTTTTTGCATTTTTAGTAGAAACAGGATTTCTCCATGTTGGTCAGCTGGTCTTGAACTCCCGACCTCAGATGATCTGCCTGACTTGGCCTTCCGAAGTGCTGGGATTACAGGCGTGAGGCACCGTGCGCGGCCCAGTTTTCTTTTTAAACAATGTGAGATGGTATGTTTCAAGGTTATTGATTAGTTAAGCCTCCTGGGCTCAGGACGCAACTCACTGGCATTTTGTTACAGTAAGGATGTGTTATCTAGCATTGCCTACCCTCAGAGTGCTGCTGGAGAAGTGGCGAGGAAAGGAAAGCACCACACCTTGTTTTCCTAGAGGGTTGTAAAGGTGCATTTGAAAACCAGCTTCCCAAACCATTTGCCCAGTCCTGGAATGTGTCTGTGCCAGGCAAACTTTCTCCGTTTTGCAGCCACAGAGGGTCCCTGGGCAGCTCTACTTGCGGGGAGGGGGAGAGAGGAAGGCCGTCGCACTATCTTTCTTTCTGCTGTGCATGGGAACCACCGAGACTTTGATAAAACTTCAGGTTCTGGTCCAGTGGGTTTCTCACAGGCTTCACAGGGACATGGCGCCCAGGTGTCAGAGCATGCTTGAGTGTGGACGGTGCAGGACACTGCAGATCAAGGAGCAAGGCCACGGGCACACAGCAGCCCGGAGGTCTGTTCTAGGAGCAGAGGAATCATTTGGGGGCAGCTTTGCAGAACATTTTCCAGCATTCACTTTCAAATTCTTATTTCCTGCAAACAAGTGGCATTGCAGCATCTTTTTTTAATGTTAACACTAAGCTTATTGCTCACATAACAAACACACACAAACACACGCACACACACACACACAGAATAATACTAATTTCATTCAATAGTTGAACTCATTACCTACTGGAGAGGTCGATTTTTGTCCTTTTCGATTTTAGTTAATTTTAAAAGTCCACAAATTTATCAACCCACCACCTTGGAGAGCAGAAGTCCAAAATCAGTCTCACTGGGCTGCAGTCCAGGCACCAGCAGAGCGCCTTCCTTGTGGAAGCCCAAGGGAGAACCCATTTCTGGGCCTTAGCCCGCATACCCTAGCTGGAGGGCCTGCGCTCCACCTCCAGAGCCTCCAGTGCCACGTCTCTCCGGCCCTGATTTCCTCCTCCCTCTTCTGAGCATCCTTGTGACTACATTGGGATGGCATCTGTTTTTACATCAGCGAACCATACTCTTCCAAAGCCCCCATTATAACCAAGAAGTGAGTCCATTTCATTTTACATTTAGAAAATAATGATACATATACAGTAACCCTTCAGATATGGTAAGGCTCCATTCTGCCTTATTCTAACATCTTTCCTTAAAAGGTGCTACATCAATAGTACACATTTACTGATTTATCTAACAAACGTTTCTTCAGAATATATCCTGGAAAAGGCCATGTAGATGCTGCAGCGATGAATGACACGTCCTCTGGTTTTTGGGTGTTTGATGTGCGGGAGACGTGATCACCACAGTATAAAATATGTAGTCATGAATTCACGGAACAATGCAGGAAGCTACTTTGAACATAACCACCTAATTACAGGAAAAAATCAAGACACAAGGGGGAGAACACCGTGACTTACCTGCAGCTCCCCCAGTGGGTGGCTGTGAGTTCCTTCTGGATGCTGGAACTGATTCCCACAAACGTGGTGGCGTAAAACAACACATATTGATCGTCTTACGGTTCTGGAGGGCATAGGTCCTAAGATCGAGGAGTTGGCAGGCTGCGTTTCATTTCCCGAACTTGCTTCCTGCCTGTGCCAGCCTCCAGAGGTGCCAGCACTCCTTGGCTCATGGCCCTTTCCTGCAGCGGCCTCGCTCCCATGCTCCCACGCTCCCATCCATCCTGACCTGTGGCCACATCTTGTCCTCTGACTCTGACCTGCTGCCTTCCTCTTACAAGGGCCCTGGTGAGATTCAACTTGCATGGAAAATCCAGGATGGTCCTCGGTTGTCCAAAGATGCAAAGCCCCTTTGCCACATACCATTCTCACAGGTCCTAGGGCTTAGCACACGGACATCTATCAGTATCTTTGGGGCCAAGATTCCGAGTCCTCCAGTGATGAGGCCTCGAGGATACCTGGTCTGCCTGTAAGAAAACAAGCCTGAAACAAAAGATTGGGAAGGACTGCTGTGTATTAATGAGACATAGGGACATGATAATACAACGTCACATTTACTTGTTGGTTCCATTCTGATTTGAAGAAACCAACAGTAAAATGCATTTCTTTGGACAACTGGGGGACTTTGAACATGGATTAGATAACCTTTTTTGGTTTTGTGTTATATTTGTATTCTTTTGTTAATATTTTTTGCCCAAGTTTTTTTTTTTTTGGTGATGTATATAAACTATAACATTTCATTCGTAAATCTTTCAGTATGGCTCTCTGAAAAATACATTTTCCTCCATAAGCACAATGCTATTATTGACACGCTGACACTGTCATCCTTGCCTTCCCCAAAACCATTGCGTTAGGAAGGTCGGAAGCACTTCACCTTGTAAGTTAAAGGCTGACCACCCTTCTCCCATCTTATTTCACTTCCTTGAAAAAATCAATTATAGCTAAATTGTACCTCTATTGGACAAGGCATTGATTTCCAACTGTTAATTTTAGCAAATAATGTTAGCTGCTGACTGGCTGGTACAGGGCTTTCAAGCCTGAGGTCCTCAGCCCATGACTCAGGTGCTCTCTGTGAGCCAGTAAGGGCTTTGGCTTTGTGATGTGGGGCTTTTGCCAAGGAGCATGTGCTCACGCAGAGCCTGCATTGCGTTTGTGTGTCTCCAACACAGGAGCCAAACCAGCTGTCGAGCTCATTTGGAACCAGAAAAACTTCTGCTTAATTTCCATTTCTACTGTGCAAGCTTTATTTTCATTCCGCAGGAGAAGATATTTGGATAGATTATTGGTAAAAAGCAAACAACCAAGTACAACCAAAACCTTCCGGTGATGCCGAGGACTTAGAAGGCAGGGATAACCTGGTTTGCAATGAAACCCAGCCGGGCCCTCATCGGAGCGGGGGAGCCAGGTGGCTGCAGCCTGAAGGGTGGGGAGCCTGGGAGGGGACAAGGGTGGGTAGAAGATGCCGCCACCCCCACAGAGGTGAAGAGGACATGCCAGCCTAGGACCCCAGAGTCCCAGATACGGGGCGATCCTCACTCCAGTGTCCTCTGCAGCCTTCTTGCAGTGGGAGAAGACTGGGGAATAGGCAGGAGCGGGGAGCCCTTGGTGTGGTGCAGAGCCCTCACCCAGTGGGAGGAGGAAGGCCCTGCCTGGGAGAAGAGGTGGAGCTCTCAGAGGGTCAGGAGTGACCCCTGCTCTGCAGTGAGTCTGAGCTGAGAAAACTGCAGTGTGGCCTCTGGCCCAAGGAAGGGCTGCTGAGGCTGGGGGGCAGGGAGTGGCCGAGGCTTCCACCCTGGGGAAAGGCTGGGAGAGCCTCCAGAGGGCTGTTCTGTGGGGCTGGGCAGAGGGCTCTCCCACCCCAGACCCTTGAGGCCCAGGTCCTCGAGCTGCCTCTGAGACAGGCTGGACAGGAGGCCTTGGAGCCCCCTGGCCTCACCCTGCACCTCCCAGCAAGAATAGACAGCATCAGTCTTCCTCGGGTGGGGCACGCGGTGAAGAGGCGGCTGTGGCCAGGTGAGCAGCACCTGCTCAGCGCTGAGGGTGGAGTGGATACTGGAAATCCCGCTGTGCTGGGCCAGGTCCCAAGTCCCACGGAAAGCTCAGCCACAGGTGCCTGAGCAGGACTGAAGACGGGGCGCACTGAAGGCAGGGACCAAGCAGCGAGGTCTGGTCAGCTCCCAAGACAAATCCCAGCTCAGGGACTGAGGTGAGCCAGCTGGGGTGCAGGTGTCATTTAAAGTCATCTCGGCCTTTGCTGTTCTTCCACTCACCATACCCAGTGTGTGATTAACAATTCGAAGACACATACCAAAACAAAAGCCAACCCGTCCTCAAGACTGGCCCAGACACTAGAACCAACAGACGAGACTTGAAAGTCACTAGAATAAATGTGATAAAAGATCTAGCAGGAAGAGTGGACCGTGTGCCTGAGGAGCCAGCTTCAGCACAGAGGGGAGAGTGATGAAGCCACATGTTGTGTTAGAAACCTTCAGAAGTGACACCAGAAGTGAAGTATTCTGTAATGAGCTAATTAATAGATTGGGCGCAGCAGTGGAAAAAATCGGAAAACTCGGAGGTAGAAAAATAGAAAATATTTAACATGTATATGCACTCACTGCATAGTCTTATATTTATTAAGGGTTTTTAATTTGTGAACACCCAGAAGGAAGTTGTCAGACTAACTGAATTCACTAATGAATTCTGTCGAACATTTAAGGAGGAAATATTACTAATTCTACACAAATATGTGCAGAGAATAAAATAGGAAGTATTTTATGAAGCCAGAATTACCTTGATACTAAAACCCACGCAAGGACAAGGAAAAAAACAATAGGACAATGTCTCTCCTAAATATACACTTAAAAATAATACACATTTTATATACATAATGTATGTATATATGAGGAAATAATATACATTTCCTTAGGAAAATATTAGCAAGTTGAATCCAGCAACATGTAAAAATAATACATCATGAAAAAGAACTTATCCCAGCAATGCAAATCTGGTTTAATATTTGAAAATAAATGCATGAAATTTACCATATTAACAGTAAAACCATATGATCATCTTAATAGATGCATTAGATGCATAAAAGTCACTTGAGAAAACTCAATTTCTCCTAAAATTCTAAAGATTTTGGATAAGAAATAGCCTCACGATAAAGTGCTTCTACAAAAAGCTTAGAGCCAGCATCACACCTAATGTGAAAGACGGAAGGCTTTTGCCTCCAGATTAGGACATTGCACCACTCCCATTCAACATCATACTGAAAATTACTGGTAGTGCAAGAAGGTAAGAAAGAAATGTAACTTATACAAATTGGAAAGGAAGAAAGCAAGCTGCGTTTATTTGCATACAACATTACTATTTACATAGAAGATTCCAAATTATCTACAAAAGCATCTATTAAGACTAATGTGTTTAGTATGGTTGCAAGATGTAAGGTAAATATGCAAAAGTCAATTTTTTCTTTATAAAGGCAACAAAACAAATTGAAATTAAAATGGCATACGGTGGCATCCCAATATTACAAAATATGTGCGAGATTTGTATACTGAAAACTACAAAACATGGCTGAGAGGTTAGAGAAGTTCTAAATGAATAATGCATGATAAGGTCATGATCAGAAGACAGTATTGTTAGGGGTGCTGATTTTGCAAACTGATTTTGAGAATCCAATGCAACACCAAAATCTCCACAGAATTTGGCAAACAGATTCTTAAACGTAATCAGAAGTTCAGAGGATGTAGAATAACCCAAAGAACTTTACGAAAGAAGAATAAAGTTGGAGAACTCACACTGTCTTTTAAAGCTGCACTACAGTGATGCAGTCATGAAGACAGTACAGCATTGGCATAAAAGTAGACATAGTCAACGGAATGAATAGAAACAGACTGTCACACTATGGTCAACTGGTTTTTGACACAGATGCCAGTACAATTGAGGGGAAGCTTATCTTTTTAAAAAATGGTGTTTGGACAACTAGATATTTATAAGCAAAAATATAAACCTTGATGTTGGCATTATTTATAAAAGTAACTAAAAATGGATCATTGACCTAAATTTAAGACCGAAAACAATAACACTGATAGAATAAAGCATTGCTGGTTTACGCAAATGTTTTTTAGGTATGGCCCAAAAACCATGAACTGAAAAATAAACAAATAGGACTCCATACAAACTAAAGACTCCTGTCCTTGAAAAGACACTCAAAAAATCAAAAGACTGGCCACAGTGGGATAAAATATTTTTAAAAAACATACCTCATAAAAGATTTATATCCAGATTACATCAAGAACTCTTACAACTAGAAAATAAGACGACCACTCAATAAAAATGGGCAAAAGATTTGAACAGATATTTTTGTTTTAACTTGAGGTTCAGGACTAGATGTGCAGGTTTGTTATACAAACTGTGTCATGGGGGCTTGTGGTACAGAATATTTCCTCACCCAGGTACTAAACCCAGTACCCAATCGTTTTTTTGTCTGATTCTCTCCCTCCTCCTATCCTCTACCCTCTGATATGCCCCATTGTCTGTTGCTCTTTCCTTCCTTTGTGTCCATGTCGTCTTGTCTTTTAGCTCCCACTTAGAGAACATGTGGTATTCAGTTTTCTGTTCCTGCTGAACAGACATTTTAACAAAGACGTGAGAACGGCAAGTGAGCCTGTGAAAAGATGCTCAACATCATGAGTCATTTAGGATGTGCAGATGATACTGATACAAGCCTACTAGAATCGCTAAAACTGAAAAGCCTGACAGCATCAAGTGCAGACAAAGGGGTGAAGTAACTGGAACTCTCTTCCGTTGTTGGTGGGAGTGCAAAATGACACAGCTACTTTGGAAAATAGTTGGGCAACATCTTTTATAGGTAAACATACCCTTGCCATATGACCTAGTGCTTTCACCCTTAGATATTGATACAAAAGGGGCCAGGCATGGTGGCTCACACCTGTAATCCAAGCACTTTGGGAGGCCAAGATGGGAGGATCACTTGAGGCCAGGAGTTTGAGACCAGCCTGGTCAACATAGTGAAACCCCAACTCTGTTTAAAAAAAAAAAAAAAGGAATTTATACAAAAGGAATAAAAACATACATCCATGAAAATGCCTGAATGTGGTCATATATAGCAGCTTTACTCATCACAAAAAGCTGGAACCTGCTCAAATGGCTATCAACTTGTGAACAGATAAACAAATTGTGTTCTGCATCTACACATGGGACACTTCTCTGCAATAAAAGGAACCGGTGTTGATTGCAGCAACACAAGTGCATCTCATGAGAATTAGTCTGAAGGAAGGCAGCCAGGCCCAAATGCTATGTATTGCATACTCCACTTCTATGTGTAGATCAGCGGTGTCCAGAAAGTGTGGGCTGCAGGAGGAAACTGACAAAGGGATATGAGGGAAGCGTTTAGGGCAGGGAAATGTGCCATGCCTTCGTTGTCATCATGGTTACATGACTACACATTAGTAAAAATTCATTGATCTCTACATTTAAAGGAAGTGACTTCTGTAGATAAATCAAACTTCAATAAATCTGACTTAGGAAAACAAACTCTAGGGAGTTATAGTTTCAAATATTACATCATAAAGGAAAAGTCCATATTTAGTTACAGGCTGACTTTGGATCCTATTAATATAGATGGTAGCTAGTTTCATCTTTGTTCCTGATGCCTTTGTTGGCTAAGAATGGTTTCTTCCATCAGATCACCTTGCTGTGAGTCTTTCACCACTTTGGCCTTTTCTAAGCTTGTTTCATCATGTGTAGGATGATAATTGTGTATTCCTTATGGTTGTGAGGATGAAAAGTGGTAATACCATGCCAGTGCTTGGCTAACTGTGGGCACATAGTAAGCCCTCAATAAATGTCTGCTATTATGATTATTTATGTTATGAAAGAAAACGTTGCTAAAATCTTAATTAAGCAAAGTAAACTGCATTTACATAAGACGGCAAGCTGCTTTCAAATATTTTGGCAAGATCTATTTGCAATGAGACATTTTAATGTGAATATTATAAATACAATTTGCTCTTTAAGGTATTGTGATTCAAGTCTTGGCTCAATTCTTTTCTAACATTTAGTTTCTTTAATTATGAGTGCTTGGAAGTAATAAAATGACATTTAAATGCTTCTATGATTCATGATATTTGTTAATTCTGACGATTTCTCCAGTTAGATCAAATTAATGACTTTGAACATCAAAAGCAAACATTTAGTAACAAATCTGTCAATTTTCTGGATCTCCTGCATTTCCTAACATCTAAACTGTGGGGCACTGTGACCTCCCAGCATGCTTCTTAAGAGAGGGATTTGGAAAGTTTATTTTCTAGATGGAGTTAGTTTCTCTTGACATGAGTGGACTTACCGTAAAGAAAACAATAAAATTTCCATTCTTGGCTATTATATTTAAAAGTGTTGGCTGGGCGCGGTGGCTCAAGCCTGTAATCCCAGCACTTTGGGAGGCCGAGACGGGCGGATCACGAGGTCAGGAGATCGAGACCATCCTGGCTAACACGGTGAAACCCCGTCTCTACTAAAAAATACAAAAAACTAGCCGGGCGAGGTGGCGGGCGCCTGTAGTCCCAGCTACTCGGGAGGCTGAGGCAGGAGAATGGCGTGAACCCGGGAGGCGGCGCTTGCAGTGAGCTGAGATCCGGCCACTGCACTCCAGCCTGGGCGGACAGAGTGAGACTCCGTCTCAAAAAAAAAAAAAAAAAAAAAAATGTATTGCATTTTTGTCTAGAGTAGTATCATGGTGTGGCCAGGGGCAATATTGCCTGGGCTTCCAATCCTGGGCTCTGGGGTCTGTCTGAAGTAGATTCAAACTGGATTAAAAATCCAGCTCAGCCTCTGCTGTCTGTGCATCTATGGGTAAATCCAAATACGTGTTGAGAGCCTGTAGCTTCCCTGCAACTTCCTCAGCACAGCCAACGTGTCCAAATTCCACTCCTCTTTTCCTAACTCAGCTCTTCCTCCCAGGCCGGGCAAATCCCAACACCATCAGCCATTTTCTTCCTGTTTGCATCATTAAAAATACTCCTAAGTCACTTTCAAGGCCAAATCAGAAATCTGGTATATGTCTTATATTCCTCCTCGATCATACCATGCAACCAACTCACTACTGTAGATTCTATCTATACACGTATGTATGTATCCATGTATCTGTACCTATTTTCTATGTATGTATCTATGAAGCTATCCATTATCCATCATCTATCATCTATCCATCATCTGTGTATATATGTATGTATCTATCACCTATATGTCTGTTATCTGTCATCTATCATCTATGTATTTATCTTATCTACCTAGTATGTAATTCTGTTACTGTGTGTATGTATGTAGATGTGGTAAAATATAATTTGTTTACAAATATTTCCTGTTACAGTTTTTATTTTCAATTTTGGAATTTCTCTCTGGTCTTTTGCTACTGAGCCCAGGCCCATGGAAGGTGAGGGTGAATGCGGCATGGAAATAGGAACAGCACCCGTTCCCTAAGGGAGCTCCTCTCAGGAGGGGCCAAGCCTTCCTCTGTGGGAAGAAGGAGCTGTGAAGAGATGCAGACAAGGCCTCTTCACGAGTGTCTTGGTCCTCACTGCCCTTTCAGCTGAAGCTTTCTGTCTGGCAGGGGCAGGGGGGAAGGTGTGATGCTGGTGTAGAAATACACAGAGTGGTTGAAGGGCAAATTCGAGTTGAAGTGGAGAAGCTCCATGGTCATCATGGCCACAGACCCACTGTAGACCTGAGCAGGAGAGAGATGGCAGGGAGGGTAAGGATCAGAGAAGGGATCCCTGGCAAGGTGTCTGGTCCTGGATGCATGCAGCAGCCTCTGAGGAACCTGCTTCTGAGGAAGTTTAGTGAGGTGTGCAGGACCAACACCTGTGGAGAGTGGAGGAGGAGGTTGGGGCAGGGAGCAGCTGCATCATCACTGTGGATGGCCCAGGAGGGAGGCGCCTCTTCCATCAGGGGTTCTTTCCGTGGACAGACCCAACACCCCCTGCCACTGGAGGATCTGGGCTCCAGGCCCTCAAAGGTGTGGTTGGCCACGTGCATGGTGAGTCAGGGGTCCAGGGAGGCCTTCCTTGCAGAAGAAACTTCCCAACCACAGCGTGTGGCCCAGCCCAAGGGAGAGCCTGGGTCTGATCAGAGTGCCTAATGGTCAGGGCTCTAGCTTGATAGGGAGGAGCTGGGAAAGAGAAAACAAGAATGTCCCAAATCTCAAAGAAAAGGCCTTAAAAATTAACACGGTGCCAGGATGGAAGGCTGTGGCTCTAGGATCCCACACAGCCATGGAGATGACAGCTAAGGCAGCAACACAGGTTGCAGCTCCCACTTTCAGATCTGGGCCTGAGAGGACTGATGCTTGGCACGATGAGAAATGTCAGAATCCACAGCAGAAAGCTGTGGGCCGGCACGCTAAGGCGGATTTACTGAACTGTTCCCCGAGAGAGCCGAGTCCTTACTTCCCTTGCCCTGCAGGAAACTGTCCATGAACTCTGCACGTGTCATTTCTTGTGCATGCATTGGGAGAGATGTTTTATACTTTGTATCAGTGATGAGTTTTTTTGTTTTTAAAGAAATTATAAAATCATAAAATGTACCATCTTAATGGTTTCTAAGTATGTAGTTCAGAGGTATTCAGGCTTTCACGTCGTTGTACAACCATCACCACCATCCACCTCCAGAATACTTCTCATTTTGCACAACTGAAACTCTCTGCCTGTTAAAAACTAACCAACTCTGTTCTCCCCTTCCCTCAGCCACTTCCCCATTGATACAGCAACTGTTCTGCTTTCTGTCTCTATAATTTTGACGCTCCAGGCATCTCATGTAAGCAGAATCACACAGCATTTGTCTTTTTGCAACTGATATATTCACTTAGCATAATGTCCTCAAGGTTATGGACTCCATGTTGCAGTATGTGTGAAAATTCCTTTTCTTTTCTTTCTGAAATGGAGTTTTGCTTTTGCTGCCCAGGCTGGAGTGCAATGGTGCGATCTCGGCTCACTGCGATCTCCGCCTCCCGGGTTCAAGCAATTCTCCTCCCTCAGCCTCTGGAGTAGCTGGGATTACAGGCACCCACCACCACGCCCAGCTAATTTTTGTATTTTTAGTAGAGATGAGGTTTCACCATGTTAGCCAGGCTAGTCTTGAACTCCGGACCTCAGGCGATCCACCTGCCTCGGCCTCCCACAGTGCTGGGATTACAGGCATGAGCCACTGCACCGGGCCAAATTCCTTTTCTTCTGAAGGCCGAACGGTGTTCCATTGTAGAGACATGCACATCGCGTTTTGTTCCTCCGCTCATGTGCTGATGGACCATTGGATTGCTTCCATGTTTAGAGCACTGTGGGTCATGCTGATGTGAACATGGATGGACAAATACCTGTTGGAGTCTCTGCTTTCAGTTCTTTGGGGTACACATCCAGCAGGGGAACTGATGGACCATATGATAATTTTTTTTTTTTTTTTTGAGACCTAGTCTGGCTCTGTCGCCCAGGCTGGAGTGCAGTGGCGCGATCTCAGCTCACTGCAAGCTCTGCCTCCCAGGTTCAGGCCATTCTTCTGCCTCAGCCTCCCGAGTAGCTGGAACTATAGGCGCCCGCCACCTCGCCCTGCTAATTTTTTGTATATTTAGTAGAGACGGGGTTTCACTGTGTTAGCCACATGGTCTCCATCTCCTGACCTCGCGATCCACCCGCCTCCCAAAGTGCTGGGATTACAGGCGTGAGCCACTATTCATTTTTAAATGTTTTTGAGGAACCACCATCCGGTTTTCCATAGCAGCTACACTATTTTACATTTCCACCAGTAGTGCCACAAGGGTTTCAATTTCTCCACATCCTTGCCAATTGCTATTTTCTGCTTTGTTGATAGTAGCTATACCAATGGGTGTGAAGTGGTGTCTTACCGTGGCTTTAATTTGCATTTCTCTCATGATTAGTGATGTTGAGCATTTCTCCATGTGCTTATTGGTCACTTGTAGTCTTCTGTGGAGAAATGTCCAAGTCGTTTGCTATTTTTTAATTGGGTTATTTGGTTTTTTATTGTTATTGAGGTTATTAAGTTGTAGGAGGTTTTTATATATTCCAGATATTAACCCCTTATATATGATTTGCAAATATTTTCTCACATTCTGTGGGTTGTCGTTTCATCCTGTTGATTGTGTCTTTTGATGTACAAAAGTTTTACATTTTGATAACGTCTGATTTATCTATTTTTTTCTTTTGTTGCCTGTGCCTTTGATGTGACATCCAAGAAATCATTACCCAATCCAATGTGATAAAACTTTTCTCATTTTTTCTTCTAAGAGTTTTATAGTAGTAGGTCTTACATTTAGGTCTTTCATCTATCTTTAGTCAGTTTTTGTATATGATATAGAGTATGTCCAACTGTTTTCTTTTGCATGTTGATACCCAGTTTTCACAAGACCATTTGATGAGTCAATGATACCACTTTTAAGGCACATTGAATACATTTGTATCTCAAGCTTTGTTAGATTTTTATGTAATAAATTTATTCCCATAAAGTACTTGCTCTACTTCTACCCTAGAAATATTAAGAGCAAAAGAATTCCACAAGGAAGGGTTAAGGAAAGGGCAGATATGGCATGAGCCCAGCGTGGTTTGTCATCTAGCACTGGGGACTGTGGCATGGCAGTTTTGCCTGAATTCTGTCCCCACAGGAAGGTGGGGGGTGTGGAATTGGGGAAGAAGGGGAATGGAGGGAAGGTCTTTCAGAAGAGGCTCTGTAGGTGACAGGTTCACTTTCCAGGCCATTCTGACCACTAGGCTCTGATTCTGTGCCCACTTTGTGGCCATCAGAGGACTCCCTGAGGCCACAGCGCTGGGCTAAAGCTGGGAGGGAACAGGTGCGATGCCCATGCCCCATCCTGACCCCGAGGTGTAATTGTCTCCATCATGAGATCTCATCCATGGGTTTGTACTTACTTTTGCTCCAGCATGTTTCTGTGGTTTGATGTAGCAAAGTCTGTCAGGTACCTGCAGCTGATTGACATCTCTTCTAATAGAATATATGCCTATTTATAGATGTATATTTACATCCAGTCTACATTCCAAGAGGAAGCTGAGCCACCTTAGTAATTTAAAATGCTTCTCACACAATAGACTGAAACTAAAAACCAGATTAAGGGGACAGAACAATGAAGGCAGGGCATTAAAACAAGAGATCAAAGTGCACCAGCCTGTCCTTCTAGTTTGCTTTCATATTTTGTGTTCAAATTGTTCTATTTAAGCTAAACAGTGTGAAGTTTCGATGTTCATACACATCGTGATCTGATTCCGACAGTCTCATTCACTTACCCATTCTCCACACCTTGTTTTTGGTGGTGTGAACACTTGAGATGGACTCTCAGCAAATTTTCAGTATGCAATAGAATGTTCATAACTGTGGTCCCCATGCTGTGTGTTAGATGTTGCCAACCTTAATAACAGAGAGTGGCTTTCTAAAAGAAAATGTTTGGGAGTAGAGCGTTGCAATGGGAATACATGTGCCATGGTAAGCTATGTGTATATTCAGGAGATACAGACAGAGGTTTTTAAAGAAAAAAATGAGGAAGATTACATAATTGTTTTGCAATAATTATTCTTGGCCACAAGATCAATAAGAAGGCTGAGCGGTGTTCCATTGTAGATATATACACATCACATTTTTTTCCTACAGTCCAAGGTTGGACAGGCAGTTTCGGGGCAGGTGTCCATCCAGAAATTTTTTTTTTTTTTTGGTATAACGTTGCAATGGCCTTTGTGCAAGGTTGTGGTTTTTGTAAAGTCTTTTTCATTGTCAGGTATACAAGCCTGAGAACCTTTTCTTCCTGGCCTTCCCCAGCTCTCTTTGTCAGGGTTTTCTTAACTTTAGTGACTCCATTTTGATTCTGACAACTTTAACAACCTTTACAACTTATCATCCTACATAACTAACACTTTGTTCTCTTTGACCAAAGTCTCCCCATACCCCCACCTCCCTGCTCTTAGTAACCACCATTCTACTCTCTGCTTCTATGTTAACAGGTTTGGAATTCAACCCTGAGCTTTCTAGAGGCCTAAGTCAAAGGGGAAACGTGATCAGTTATATAATTCGTAGTGTCTGCACATTAAAACACAAGAGTGGCCCAGAAATACAGCCTTTCTGAGCACTATGGTCTGAGGTTAATTATTCCTGTATCTTCCCATCAAGAGTACCTTCAATAATCCAGTAGATCAAGCCCTGTACTAAATCTAGTACTGAATTTCATATATGTCCCTCTTATAGGGTCCATAAATAAACAGAGTATAATGCAAAACTGAGGTCAATGAAGACTGTTTCAGGGGATGTGAGGCAATGTGGTACCCTAGCTGTGGTAAGCCTAGCTTAATTCAGGGGACAATTTTATAATCCGTAGAAAAGCGCCTCTTTCCGGCCATCTTTTGTAACAGGGATTTACCCAACTAATGTTTTGTAAGAGCCAAATCTCAGAGTTGTCTGCAAGGAGAAGTGTGGGAGATTCTGCCTTGAATTGCACACATACCAGGGAGCACTGTGGATGACTTGAATCTGATTTAGGTCATCCCAGGACATGGCCCAGACTTCTTGAGTCCTACAGTGTGAGCAAAGTGCTCAGGACGTCCTAGGAAAAAGAAAAGGGCTCTTTCAATTGATTGTGTGCGAGAGAAGTGAACATTTTAAAAACAGCTAAGGTGTGGAAATGGGAAACGTATCTTTCTACTTTTCCACTTTCTCAGAACAAACGAAAAACTTCCTATCAATTTTTATATGTAAAATATAAACTACATAAGAACATAGAGTTTAATGGGAGGACAAAGAAAAATGTGAAAAATATCCCATATGCTTTGCTTTTCCAGCCGCTTAATAACGTTTATGTTTGTTTTTCTTGGTAAAACTTAAAATATCCACCAACCTAGGAAATTTGCCAGAAGAGAACATCTATTTATGCCCAAAGTGTTTTTTTTTTTTTTTTTTGAGACGGAGTCTCGCTCTGTCGCCCAGGCTAGAGTGCAGTGGCCGGATCTCAGCTCACTGCAAGCTCCACCTCCCGGGTTCACGCCATTCTCCTGCCTCAGCCTCCCGAGTAGCTGGGACTACAGGCACCCACCACCTCGCCCGGCTAGTTTTTTATATTTTTTAGTAGAGACGGGGTTTCACCGTGTTAGCCAGGATGGTCTCGATCTCCTGACCTTGTGATCCGCCCGTCTCGGCCTCCCAAAGTGCTGGGATTACAGGCTTGAGCCACCGCGCCTGGCCCAAAGTGTTTTTTTTTTTTTTTTGAGACGGAGTCTCGCTCTGTCGCCCAGGCTAGAGTGCAGTGGACGGATCTCAGCTCACTGCAAGCTCCACCTCCCGGGTTCACGCCATTCTCCTGCCTCAGCCTCCCGAGTAGCTGGGACTACAGGCACCCACCACCTCGCCCGGCTAGTTTTTTATATTTTTTAGTAGAGACGGGGTTTCACCGTGTTAGCCAGGATGGTCTCGATCTCCTGACCTTGTGATCCGCCCGTCTCGGCCTCCCAAAGTGCTGGGATTACAGGCTTGAGCCACCGCGCCTGGCCCAAAGTGTTTTTTAATGACTCATTGTTGTGCTTGCCTTGGTTCATCCTTTCAGGTTAATTTGATCCCATTTTCTTTACTTTCTACTCACAAATGTTGTGAAAGGCAGGAGCTCAGATGACAGCCCAGCGGAGGAATCTGCTCCTCCTTGCTGTAGACATTTCATCCGTGCTGCGGTCTGAATGCTTGTGTCTCTCCCAGAATTCGTGTTGAAATCCTAACCCTCAAGGTGATGGTATTGGGAGGTGGGGCCTTGGGAGATGATGGGATCATGAGGGTGAAGCCTCATTCATGGAATTAGTGCCCTTATAAAGGAGACCTCAGAAAGCTCCCTCACCACTTCCACCACTGGGCACACAGGGAGAAGGTGCTGTCTGTGTACTAGGAAGCGGGTTCTCACCCAACACTGGATCTGCTGGTGCCTTGACCTTGGGGACTCCCAGCCTCCAGACCTGGGACCAACACATTTCTGTTGTTTACCAGCCACCCGGTCTAGGATATTGGGGTTATAACGATTTGCCAGGATCTGGGTTGTGTCAGGGAAGGCGGGCCTGCCCGGGGGTCCCTCTCTGCCGTATTCCACCTAAACTCCGTTTCTTCTCCTAAGCCCACGCTCTTCCCCACGGCGTTACCTGGGAAGGAGAGGTCAAAGTTACTCTCTTCAGAATAGTCGCCTTCCCCTCGCAGCCATGGGCGCCCTGGATTCCCGGTAGTCATGGCACCATCAGCCCTGCTTTTTATTCTCAGAACTCGTGGGGTCCCTCCCCTGTGCCCCCACCCCTCAGCATCCAGCACCCCTCAACTCAGAGCCCCCATTTGTGGGGAGCCCACTCTGCTCTGGCTTTGAAATGGATTCCTGATCATGGAAGTGACCTTTGTAAAAGGGTTTTTAGAGGCCCTGCTATTCACTCGTGGAAGAGCAGCGCTCTGCAACACTGCCCTGTGGGTGGAGGCAGAAGACGGATGGGAGGGCAGCTCCCCGGGGTGCTCCACTCACGGCTCCAGGTTAGCACCCTGGACAGGGTGAAGCACAGGATGCTGTGGCCTGCAACTGTCCTAATGTGATTGCCTCTTATCACAAAGTTCAGGCACACACACAGACATACACATACAGACACACATAGATACACAGACATACACACACACACAGACACACACACATAGACACACACGTAGACACGCAGACACATGGACACATAGACACACAGATACATAGACATACACACATAGACATACACGCTCACACACACATGCTCTCGTGCTAGCACAGAAGGATTTGACTTAGGGTCAGATTAAATAATCAAGTTTCGTTTTAAGTAAAAACTGCCACAGAGAGGTTGGGAAGTATGTCCCCCAGGCATCTTGCAGAGTGAGAACCCTAACAGGTGCCACCTGCTGAGGCAGTGCCAGGCACCAGGGGGACAGGCTGCTGTCTGGAGAGTCATCCCGCACAGTGCCTTCTCTGTACACTGGTGGCCCTGGGGCAGAGAATTGCACCAGGTCTGGTACTTGTTGGTCCATACCACGTCTCCATCTCTGCTCCATGGGAGCCCTCCCTCGCTGCCTCCCTTCGTTCATTCATTTGCTATGATGTCCTTATACATGACACCTTGGGTACATGTGCAGGAGCTTCTCCTGGGTGCAGAGATGTGTGTACACTTACGCATACAGACAAGCATGTAATTCACTTGTGTATACACGTATAAACAAGCACGTACACATCACACACACACATATACAACCAACCAGAGATAGAATTATAGAATCGTTATATGGAATTATTGAATGGAATTCACATGGAGAGCATAAACGTTTGAGGAGAGCATGCCCAGCTTTTTTCCAAATTGGTTGTTCCAGTTCATACTCCCAACAGCAGACCATGAGCATACTATCCTGCATATCAGAGGAGTGCTGCATCTTCCCTAACATGTGGTATCATAAGACTTTTTAACTGTTTGCCAATTGACTGGGGATAAATTGAACTTCCCTGATCAAATAAGGTTCACGTCTCTCTACATTTTTAGTGGCCGTATCCAATTCCTCTCCTGTGAAATGCCTGTCCGCATTCATGGTACTGCATAGTTTCTGCTTTTATTTTGGAAAATTTCGAGCAATTGCAGAAGTTGAGGGAATAGCACTAGGAACTTGCTTGCTCTCATTGTGCAACAAATATCACTCACAGAAAATTTTGTTCCACTTTAAACTCCATCTCTTCCCCTAAGCCCATGTCCACCAGATTATTTTTGAACAAGTTTATTATCACATTATTTCAGCTACAACTATTTCAAGAAGTATCTCTAGAGATAAGGTCACCCTTTACACACATACACACACACATACACACACACACACACATACACACACACACACACACAGCAAAACTAGTAAGTGCGTAACAATTTAATAATAATTTTTTAATGTCATCAAGTGTCAGGTCTTTGACTTCCTCCTGTTATCTGACCTGTAACAGTTTGTTTGAGTCAGGCTCCAAGTGAGGCTCATATACCATGGTTGGCTGACGCGCCTCTTAAGTTTCATTTAATATGTGGTCTCCTTCCACATCTTGCATATTTCTTGCCTTGTTAAAGAAACTGGACCACTGCCTTGCAGTGTTTCTGGCATTCTGGATCTTTCTGCCTGCTTCCTCGTTGTGTCCCTGACCATGGTCCCCTGTCTCATGCAGCTCGTGTGTTTTGTAAGTTGGGTCTAGAGTCTCACCGGTATTCAGGTGGCGTCATCTGCCCTTTGGATGTCTGCTTGTCTCTTTCTTAGTATTGATGATTGCCTAGATCCAGAAATGCACTAGGAGTGATCAAAGAGCAATGCCTTCATTCTAGCACTTCTTCATTGTGAACTGAAAGACTTCCTTAAAAGAAATTTGTCAGTCTACCAAGAAAAAGCTATGACTGAGGAACCACAACATTCTGTATAAAAATCCACTTACATGGCTCCTTATAGAAAGTCCTAAGATCTGGCAACATGGGATTGCATTCATTCATTCATTCATTCATTCATTGGAAAACACCTGCTGAGCCCCTGTGTGCAAGGCATTGCTTTAGGGGATGGACCTTTGCATGAACGGGGTAGACAAATCCACGTCTTTGTCCTGATTTTCTGCTGGATGGAGACAGACACACAAATAATCCATGAGCTGGGTGGGGTGGTGGGAGGTGGTGGGGCAGGCAGGGAGTGGGATGAACTCTTAGTGCAGCTGGAAGTCGTTTGTGTCTGTGTCTAGGGCTGCCCCGACAGGGACCACAGACTGGGCAGCTTTCACAACAGAAAGTGACTTCCTCACAGCTCCGGAGGCTGGAAATCAAAGGTCAAGGTGTCCGCAGGGTGGGTTCCCACCCCACCTCTCCTTGGCTTGCCGGGGTTCCCACCCCACCTCTCCTTGGCTTGCCGGGGTTCCCACCCCACCTCTCCTTGGCTTGCCGGGGTGCCCTCTTGTTATGTCCTCACAAAGTTGTCGCTTTGTGCAAGCAAAGCCAGGGTGTCTCCCTGTGTCCCAATCTCTTTTCACAAGGACTCAAGTCAGACTGGCTTAGCATTCCCCTTGTGGTCTCATCTTAGCTGATTTACCTCTTAGAAGGCCTTACCTTCAGACACAGGCACATTCTGAGGCTCTGTGAGTCAGGACTTCAACACAGGACTTTGCAGGGACACGTCCAGCCCATAAAGCCCTTACCAATGTCAGGCATGGAATTGCTAGAGTCAGATTTACTTTAAAATCCACTGCAGCTGTTCTGCAAGGACAAGACTGACAGGGCAGGGGGGAGGAGCAGAAAGCCAGCTCCAGGAGGGACGGTGGTGGCATGAGCAGGGTCCGTGGTGACAGAGGTGGAGGGCCAGGGTCTGGGTGCATGTTGGGCTTGGGGCTGTCAGACTTGCCAATGCATTGATGCGAGACTGAGGGAGAGGGATTCAGGATGGTGCCCAGTGTTGAACCTGAACATCTGGGTGTGCCGTTAACTGAGAAGGGGAAGAAGGGGACAAGAGCGTGTCTGAGTGGGGAATCTGACACAACAGCGTTAACTTCGGTATGTCTGTGAATAGACAGGTGGAGAGGGCAAGTAGGTGGCCTTAGGAGGGAGGTCACAGAAGGGTCAAGGCCTTACTACTGGGCATCCTCAGCAAACACGGTTTCTAAAGTGAAGGGAAGTTTGTCTTGGAAGAGGCTACAGATGATGAAGGGATGAGGGCTCCGAGTGGAAATCTGGGGCACAGCAGTACTAAAAAGGGAATAAGTGAGGGGGAGGAAACCCAGGGGAGCGTAGGTGGTTACGGCTGGGAGGAGGGATGGCCCACCGCGTCCGCACGGAGGACACACATGGACAGGGCAGTCCCATGCCAGGCTAAGGGTGGAGCCTGACTGCAGTGTTTACAAGAGAAGCCAGGATTTCTGGAAGAAGAGATAGCCCTCCTGTGTTTCTGCCTGCCTCTCTGCCTCTCCACACTACAACTCCACGCATGTGAAGCGCACCCACATGGCCTGAGCTGCTAAGCCACACAAAGAGGGCAGCCAGGCCCCTCCCCAGAGGGAATGGAGGGCTGATTCTGACTCCACACCCAGCCACACCTGCACCTCAGTTTGCTCAAATGTCCAAGTCACAGGAGGACACAGCAGGAAAGGTTGAAAAACTAAGTTGAGTCAAGCACGTGCTTGATTTTACTGCCTAGGCCTGTGTCGCATTTTTCCCGAGGAAACGACAGTTCATTGATTGTCTGAGGTAGTACAGGGATCATGCCCATCAATTCCCTCATCAATACCACGGTGCCCACGCCTGGGCTCCTGCCTGCCATTGCCGCCTGAGAAGGAAACCACGCAGCCCCAGCAAGCAGTCTCTGTTTCCGGAGTTGCTATGACAGGGCTCTTTCCTGGTTTGCAAGGAGAGAGAGAGAGAGGAGATTTGTTGCAAACATTAAATGTACCGAGTCATTTGAAGGACTTATAAAATGTAATAATGGCAGGTATGTGGTCGCTTCCTGTGTGGGGCCCGACCTGGGTGGCAGCTCCCAGCCGGACACAGCAGCAGTTCATCTATCCTAACTGAGAGGCAGGTGTTTTGTTATTAATCTAAGATTTGTAAATCAATTCCTTTGTTTTTCGATTCAGGATGGACTCGGTGTCATCTGTGTAATAAAAGCCACTCCTAGCTCACTCACATTCCAATGTGTTTTATCTGTGGGGTGCTCCAGGGAACCTGTGGTCTACAGATGCGTACTGTTGCTCCTGGGGTGTGTCTGCTGGAAAAAATGAGAAATGCTTGTCTCGGTGTTACCCGATCACCTCTATATTTTAAAAATAAAGCCACTAAGCAATTCGAAATAACACTTGAGATTTGCCAGATTTGTGTTACATTTATACGATTTTATCCTAATCAGTACTTTTAATTCCTATGTGCTCACTATGTGCCTAGCGTGTGATACAAAATATAGTTACCGAATTCAATATCCAAATCCCTATAGCCCTGGACCCATCATTCCAAGACACTTGCTTGTTCCTGCCCTTGGCTCCCTGGGATAAAATGCTATTTTGTGCTATGTTAAAAAATTCCTCTGTGAGAGATACTTGTGATTCTTATTCGCAGGGAACCTAGGCAAGGAAGAGTGCTTTTACATAATGTGCCTAAACTAGTAGCAGTGCAGTCTGAACGTAGTAATTGGTTAATTATAATTGAACAAAATAATTGAGGTCATTATAAGTGGGTTAATTACTTTTTGTTAAGGAGGCAATTTACTGTCTTATGACAAATGTGGTTTAAAATGTCATGAGCACAATACTCTATAACAAGTATGGAGAAATGTGTATGTTATATTCATATATATATAAATCAAAAATTACAAGTCAGCTTTTATTGGAATTATTGGAGTAAACCTTTCAAAATTATAAGAAAGCTCTTTGTTCTTTACAGTGGAAAGATCTGCACAGTAACTCAACTTTATGGTAACAGAATAGAGCATTTGCTTTAAATTGCATGGTACCAGGAATGTAAACGTTTTCTAACCTATTCTTCTATTTTTTCCACCCACCAAAGCCTTTATATTCCCAAGACAACGACCTTCACACAAGGCTTCTCATTAAATCCCACTGACACAGCCCACTCATCCAAACAGAATTTTAACCAAGATTGAATCAGATAATTTGAGACCCAGGTGAGAGGCACTTAATCTGAGGTTGAGATAGGGGAAGGAAATCTGGAAACCTTAAGGAGAAAAGGGCATTCAAGTGGGGTTCTGTGGATGGTTAGGAGTTGGACAGACATGAGAGGCTGGTGGGTGGGTGGGTGGGGCAGTTTTACCTGCACAGGTAACAGCATATGAAGAGATCTAGCAATAGGCTTAGACCTTAGGGGGAAAGTGGAAGAGGGGGTTTTGTCCAACTGTATGTACATGTCCTCTGGATAAAAGGACAAAGATCCATATAGATAGCCCACAGCAAGCACCTTAAACACAGTCATGGACAGAAAAGTGCACTGAAAAGTGCTCCAGCTACCCCGCTTCACCTCAGATTTGCAGGAGTTCCCAAGCTTGATTCCAGGCTTTGTAGGCAAAACACACACTCTCATATCGTGCCCTTGGGGCAGAAAAGTGGAAAAACTCTTGAGGAGGAAAATCAGCCTTATAGGAAAATGATAGATGCCTTTACCCTTTAACCCAGAAATCCCATTTCTAGTAATTTACCCTGAAGACCCACCTTCATAAATACAGTAGATACCGATTATTCCTTGAGCATTATTCGTACAGCCAGTTATTGAAAACAACCTTAGTGCTACCCACAGGAGACTTGTTGAATAAACTATAGGATATCTACACATGGGGCACTGCACAGCCCTAGAAAGAAGGAGCACAATCTCCGTGAAATATAAGGTAATTTCCAGGATTTACTTTTAAGATTTTTACCAAACGATTATATATGAAGTATAGTATACCCATAGCGTGCCTGATCTACACACAGTTGGCCCTTAAGCAGCATACATTTGAACTGGCGAGTCCACTTACACATGCAGGTGGAAAACACAGTACTTGCAGGGTGCACAACCCGCCTATAGGACTGACTTTCTGCGTTCGCAGGTCCTACAGGAGCGACTGCGGGACTTGGGACTTGAGTAGTTGCAGATTTGGGTATATGGGGTGGGGGAGGGACACGTCCTGGAACCAATCCCCAACAAACACTGAGGGACAACTATATTGGTGTATATATTTCCGTGTAATGCTATCTTTCATGTAAGAAGTGAGGGGAAGTAAAAATAAATACTGATATATTTGCTTACCTTGTAAACACAAAACAAAATAAACAAAAAACCAACACATAGATGGAATTCCTCGGAAGAGAACGGAAACCCCTCTTACAGGGAATGAGAATGAGTAGCAGTGGGGTGGGAAGGCTAAGGTTGGCATGAAGACTCCTCAGAAGGTGACTTCAAATGATGTTGTGGGCTTCTGAGTGGCGTGTTCATGTGCTAAACCCCAGAAATTCCCAGCTCTGTCCACTGAAAGGGTTTCAAAGGCTGACACCCCATAGTCATAAGAAACCCTGCATCCTGAGCTTGGTGTGCAAGCCACACTCCCGGCTGAAGGGAACCAGGGAGCGTCCTTGGAGCAGTAGCTGGTTCCAGGTCTGGAGCAGGCAACATACAAGATAAGCCTGGGGTATTTTGTTCGTCCAGGAAATAAGGGCGTGCCCAGTTATCAGTGGGAACACGTAGAGAAGACACAGTCGCTGGTTCAAAGAGGCTCCTATGACCAAGTTTTTAAAAACTGCATACTCAGAAGAATAATGATAGCATTGGATTATAGCATCTTGACTAAAAAGTAATCGATGGATTTATTGTGACAAAGGCATGACGGAATTATAAAATCACTGTTTTCAACCTCCACTTTAATAGCAAGTACAGGCAAGGGTTTCCGAATGGATGCCAAAACTGGGGAAGGGGGTGACTGTGCAGCCTGAAAGCATCACATCCCAAATCACTTACTCCTGAGAAATAGAAGGGGACCTTTTCAGTGGGAAGGTCTGGCAGATACCACCTTAATCAGTTGACGAAACACAGCTTTATGAGGGATGGACCTGCTAGCTAATGTGCTGCACAGAAAAATGCTTGGCGACACTGAGGCAGCTTTCTTCTCAAAAGGCTTTAATCTGATTCTAACCTGAGGAGACGGAAAAAATTCAGGTTGTGGAAAATGTACAATTCAGTTAGCCAGGACTCTTCAGAGGTAAAAGGGAGGAAGGAAGTCCTACATCAGGGACTACAGAGGCATCACAACAAAATGCAGTGTGATCAATCTATGATTTGATCCTGGATTTTAAAAAAAACTACAAAGGCATTTTTGGTGATAATTTCAATATAAACTGTACATTTAATAATATCATTATATTTTAATATTTTTGAACACAAGAATATTACTGTGGTCATGGAGAATATCCCAGTTCTAAAGAGAAACATGCTGAAATATTGATAGATGAAATGTCAAGATATTTGCAAGTTACTTTCAAAAGGTTTGGCCGGGCCGGGCACAGTGGCTCACACCTATAATGTGAGCACTTTGGGAGGCCGAGGTGGGCAGATTGCCTGAGCTCAGGAGTTTGAGACCAGCTTGGGCAACATGGTGAAAACCCATCTCTACTAAAATACAAAAAAATAGCTGGGCGTGGTGGTGCGTGCCTGTAGTCCCAGCTACTCGGGAGGCTGAGGTAGAAGAATCGCTTGCACTGGGAGGCAGAGTTTGCAGTGAGCCAGGATCTCGCCACTGCACTCCAGCCTGGGTGACAGAGTGAGACTCCATCTCAAAAAAAAAAAAAAAGAAAAAAAATGGTTTGGCCAAAAAAGTGGTATACAATTGCATACAGAAAGATAAAAAATAATGCACAATTGTAACAACTGGGGAACCAGAGTGAAGATCATGTGGGTGCTCCTTGTGCGATTCTTTCAACCTTTCTGTAGATTTTTACCTGTTTAAAATAAAACACTGGAGAGTGTGGTCAGGCGGCTCGGACCGAGCAGGGCTTTCCTTATCCCAGTTGATTGTGCAGAATACACTGCCTGTCGCTTGTCTTCTATTCACCATGGCTTCTTCTGATATCCAGGTGAAAGAACTGGAGAAGCGTGCCTCAGGCCAGGCTTTTGAGCTGATTCTCAGCCCTCGGTCAAAAGAATCTGTTCCAGAATTCCCCCTTTCCCCTCCAAAGAAGAAGGATCTTTCTCTGGAGGAAATTCAGAAGAAATTAGAAGCTGCAGAAGAAAGACGCAAGTCGCATGAAGCTGAGGTCTTAAAGCAGCTGGCTGAGAAACGAGAGCACGAGAAAGAAGTGCTTCAGAAGGCAATAGAAGAGAACAACAACTTCAGTAAAATGGCAGAAGAGAAACTGACCCACAAAATGGAAAGCTAACAAAGAGAACCGAGAGGCACAAATGGCTGCCAAACTGGAGCGTTTGCGAGAGAAGGATAAGCACATTGAAGAAGTGCGGAAGAACAAAGAATCCAAAGACCCTGCTGACGAGACTGAAGCTGACTAATTTGCTCTGACAATGACTTTCTCCCCATCCCCTTCCTAAATATCCAAAGACTGTACTGGCCAGTGTCATTTTATTTTTTTCCCTCCTGACAATATTTTAGAAGCTAATGTAGGACTGTATAGGTAGATTCAGACTGTAAGATGTTGTTTTAGGGGCTAAGGGGAGAAACTAAAAGTGTTTTACTCTTTTTCTAAAGTGTTGGTCTTTCTAATGTAGCTATTTTTCTTGTTGCATCTTTTCTACTTCAGTACACTTGGTGTACTGGGTAATGGCTAGTACTGTATGGCTCTGCGAAAACATTTGTGAAAAGAGTATGTAGTGGCTTCTTTTGAACTGTTAGATGCTGAATATCTGTTCACTTTCAATCCCAATTCTGTCCCAATCTTACCAGATGCTACTGGACTTGAATGGTTAATAAAACTGCACAGTGCTGTTAAAAAAAAAAAAAAAAAAAAAAAAAAAAAAAAAAAAAAAAAAAAAAAAAAATAAAATAAAACACTGTAGGAAAAGGTGACTCGCATGTAGAATCTCAGCAGATATTAAAGGAGTCATAGTATCTAGCAGACAGGTTTTACAGTTTACATGGAGATATCTCTGTGTTTCTGCTCTACTGTTCTATGGTTTAGGGTGTGTGTGTGTGTGTGTGTGTTTACATGCATGTGTGTGTTTCTTTGTTGAGTTATATGGATCTGTGTTCCCAATCTAACCTTACAGTGGTGATCTATGCATAATACCCATCATTGCCAAACTAAGCCACCATGATTTGTCTTGAGTTTTGTGGCTGGGGAATATCACTGTCCCCTGGTAATACTTTCAGATTTAGTCATTTAATCATGGTGCTAAGGGGGAGCAGCAGGGGAAGAAATCATGTCACTTTTTGGCCTTCAGGTCTGATTTCTGACTTGTATTAGAGGACATTACAATGAAATCTATATTTTCTCTATTCCTTTTCACCCTTTACTGAAAGGCACACATGTGTAATCTCATTTATGTACAAAATCAAAATCTGCCTGCCTTCTCTATTTGAATCATGGTTTCAGGTGACCAGAGCATCGTCTGAGAAAGCCTCCAGAAGTGTGTGTTTGTGTTTTGGGCATGGACTTGGAATGAGAGGCCTTGGTGACTCTTCTCCAAGTTTCAACCCAAGCATTTGGGTTGGTGCTCTGTGGAGCAGTGACTGTTGTTCTTTTGAACAATTCCCCTGTCTCAGGAGGGAAGCATATGAGCGTGTAAGAAATGTAAACATTTGCTTGTTCCCAATCTGACCAGTTGACAGCAACCTCATGAGAGCGAGTTTGATTATAATTTTTGAATACTTTCTGTTGAGTAACACATATAAGAAGTACTGTACAAAATGTCCAATAATAACTGAGTCATTCTATATCTACTTAGATGTTTTTTCAAAGATCCATTAATTGTGGAAGGTGTTACTAACATCTTCCAATTCAGTTTCATTCTGTAATTCTTTTTTTTTCTTTTTTCTTTTTTTTTGAGATGGAGTCTTGCTCTGTCACTCAGGCTGGAGTGCAGTGGTGTGGTCTTGGCTCACCACAACTTCTACCTCCTGGGTTCCAGCAATTCTGTTGCCTCAGCCTCCCAAGTAGCTGGGATCATAAGTGTGTGCCATCACACCCAGCTTTTTTTTTTTTTTTTTTTTTTTTGTATTTTTAGTAGAGATGGGGTTTGACCATGTTGAGCAGGCTAGTCTTGAACTCCTGACATCAGGTGATCCACCCATCTCGGCCTCCCAAAGTGCTAGGATTACAGGTGTAAGCCACCACACCTGACCATAGTTCAATAATTCTTTAAGTAAATATGCTGGGCATGCTAAGAAAGCATGAACGCTTTGAAGACCTTGGCATATGACATACGTGGTTCGGAAGGCATGTTGTGGAGAACAAAGCAGGATTTTGCTTATATAAGGCTGTAAAAGCAAAGCCTAATCTTACCTGCTTTTTAGAATCTTAATGAAAGTGTTTTAATCTGTCATCCACATTCATGTTTTAAAAACTAGGGTGTATTTTTTGGACTTATTTTTGTCATCTTCAGAAGAGGTATCGTATCAACATTGACAGCATTAGGTGTGATGCTCTGTAGAAATAAGTAGCACAGCTACTACTCTTTATGAGCTACACTTTGGTTTCAATTCACTCCTTTAATTTTTGTAGAATGAATTAGTATAGATGAAGGCCTAAGGAAAAGTAGGCAACTGCAAAAACCTCTGTCTGCGGTACTGAAACTCTCCTCTCTAGGCTAAAAACTTCTGTGTTCATTCTGTCCATCTTCAACCAGCAATTCTTTTGAAATTTTTCCTTTTATTATCTCTTTCTCTTTAATTCCATTGTCACTAACATATATCAGGGCCACATTATTTCCTGAAATGCTTACCCCATTGGTTGAATGGCCCTGCATATTGGGGAGAAGCGAGGGGGATGTCATCTCCATGGAATTTTTCCTTTGCACATCAAATTATTTCCTAAATAATCTGATGCCTGTAGGTCTTAAGTTACAGGCCAGATGATACGATTTTGGTAGAGTGTATTAGTCTGAATTTAGATGTCAGTAGTATTTGAATTATAAAGGAATTGTTTTATTTTAGTGACTGTAAGTCACAGTGGGCTACAAAGCTCAGCAGTTTGATGAAAAAAATGTTCATTCTTTTCTCACCTCACATCCAGAGAAGCACGTGGCAGGCAGCCTTCCCACGCAGGGATCGGAGGTCTAGCAGTGCCCCGTGCCTCAGTGAGCCTCGAAGGCCTTGCTGTTATACAACTTTGTGAAGAATGTGGGAAATGAAAGAGATGAAAAATTTTCTACACTATATGGATGCCAACTTCAGAATGCTCCTTAAATTCATGTTTCATGGCCACAAAAAGTGATTTTTTCATCAGTTTCTTTAATTGTTCATTCAGAAGACGCAGAACTTCCCTGAGAGTATCTCTTGTTTTCTTTGTTGTACCAAAGAATACCATTTTTCAAATGCTAGGGTAAAACTTTGCTACCTTGAAAACAGTGGTCCCCACACTTTTTGGTACCGGGAACACATTTTGTGGATGACAGTTTTTCCTCTGACCAGGTGTGGTAGAAGAGGGGTGGTTTTGGAATGATTCAAGTGCGTTACATTTATGTGCACTTTATTTCTATTATGATTACACTGTAAAATATAATGAAATAATGATACAACTCACCATCATGTAGAATCAGTGTGAGCCCTGAGCTTGTTTCCCTGCAATTAGACGGTCCCATCTGGGGGTGATGGGAGACAGTGACAGATCAGCAGGCATTTAATTCTCATAAGGAGAGGGCAAACTAGATTCCCTCCTAGACACAGTTAACAACAGGACTCATGTTCCTATGAGAATCTAATGCTGCCACTGACCTGACAGGTGGCAGAGCTCAGGCATTAATGTGAGCGATAGAGAGGGACTGTAAATACAGATGAAGCTTTGCTCGCTGGCCACTCACCTCCTGCTGTGCGGTCCGATTCCTAATAGGCCATGGGCTGGTACTGGTTTATGGCCCAGGGGTTGGGAACTCTTGCTTTAAAGAATTCCTAATAAAGCATTTGCATATATTACCAAGATATTTTCCTTCAGTGAATAAGAATGACCAATTTAAAGGAAAGATATGAATCATTGCTCTACTATGCCTTAAAACCAAAGAACTCGTATGATTTTTAAAGTAGATTTTAAATATGTTGTCTTTGTTATTTACTGATTAACGTAGGCAACACTTAGAAAATGGTTTTTAATTATAATTTGTTTTAACAGGCAATTTTTTGGAAACATAATATCATCCATGTGGTATCCTAATAAGATCATCCTAGTGCAATAAAAATTTAGGCATAAAACCATACGTATCTTTGAAAAACATTATGTATATTTCATGTTTGTAATTGCAAAATGTATGCGTACCAATAATATGGGGTTGATCAATAACAAGCAACAATTGATAAATATTTATTTAGTGTTTGCCGTGTGCCAGATAGAGTACCAGACACCGGCCATCATTAAACATTGAAGTACAAGACAGTTCTACTTAAATATCAAACATAAATGTGCTGAAGAAAGATAGAGTAAAAATCCAGTCTACCTCCAATATCATCACCCCATTATGTATTTTATATCCAATTACAATTTTGACGTGTTTCCTTTTGAAAAAAACAATCATGTCCAAAGAGTTTTCTTGACTGAAAAGTCTTTGACATGACATGAAACTCAGTGACATGACTGGCATCGTTAGAGGAGACACAGATACGGACTCACAGGGAGAAAGCTCTGTGACGGTGGACATGGAGACTGGAGTCACGCATCGACACAGCAGGGCTCACTGGAGATTGCCAGTAACACCAGACGCTGGAAGAGACAAGAAAGGGTCCTCCTGCAGGTTACAGAGAGAGCACGGCCCTGCAGACACGTTGATTTTAGGCTTCCAGCATCCAGAATGCAAGACAATCGTTGTGTTAAGTCACCCAGTTTGTGTACTTGGTTAAGGCAGCCCTTGGAAACTAATGCAATGTATTATCAATGAACTCAGAAAACAAATCATAAAATGTAGAATGAATTCCTTTTAATCTCATTAAAGTTAGACATAATCAAATCTACAGTTGTAACCAATCCCTTATAGGTTTAGCTGCTTCCAGGGAACTCCACATGGAAGCAACAACGTGAGATTTGGTCAGAAGCAGTTCCAGGCGGCTGTTCTAGGGAATCGGAGCCCTGGCTCCCGCTGTGGGACCTTCCGCTCCACACCCGCACGTGTGCTGGCTTCCGCCTGTTAAATGCAGGCCTGTGGACCTATCTCCCCCGTGTGTGATACGGAGATACTATAAAAGATGTGGGGAAAGTCTGGATCGGTTCTCCAGGGAGCGGTGGTCTGGGTCAGGGTGAGAAGCAGTGCCTCTCAACCCCTCAAGCCGCAAACAAAATCAAGAGACAAGGAGGTGAGTGTCTCAGGATTTGGTTTGCATTAATTGAGTCATTTGGAGAAAAAAAAAAACCATGAGGCCTTTTTGACTCTCAATTGTCTTAGCATTATTTTCAGTGAGAGCTGGAGAGTTTCCCAATTTCTATAGAAAACTGTCTTGGTGCTAGTCTTGAGTGGGATTGCTGTGGTTTATAACCTGTGAAATATTCCTTAACATATTTCTCAGTGATGTGGTTGTGAATCTCAAAGACGAAAAATGTGAGAAGCTGCTAAATTGGTCTTCTCATGAGGTCACTAGAAAACATGCAAATAAGTAGGTTCTCTAAAAAATATTTTAAGTTCTCGGCATAAAATTATTCCTGGAGCGAGATGTGAAATTGCAGGGAAGAGGGTCAGGTTCTACATGAGAGCGGGAGCTTGAGGCCATGTGGCCCCAGGGATGGGAGGCCACGTGCCCAACACAGACCCCACATGGAGGATTTCCATTGCATTAAATGCCACGTGTGAAAAGTACAGGGCCCTGCAGGGCTTTGAGAGAGAGCCTAACAGGGACATCTCCCCACACTCAGCCCCTGGAAAGGCCTCTCTCAGGAAGTGACATTTAAGCTAAGAATTGAGAGGGAGGCAAGGGGCCGTGGGAGGAGGGCAGGGCTGGGAGGGAGCTGCCAACATCTGGGAGCCTGGATGCTTTTTTCCTTTTTTTTTGAGATGGAGTCTCACTCTGTTGCCCAGGCCAGGGTACAGTGGCACGATCTTGGCTCACTGCAACCTCTGCCTCCTTAGTTCAAGCGATTCTCCTGCCTCAGCCTCCCGAGTAGCTGGGATTACAGGTGCCCAACATCACTCCCGGCTAATTTTTTATTTTTAGTAGAGACAAGATTTCACCATGTTGGCCAGGCTGGTCTTGAACTCCTGACCTCAGATTGATCCTCCCATCTTGGCCTCCCAAAGTGCTGGGATTACAAGCTTGAGTCACTGCGCCCGACCCGCTTGCTTTCATCCACTCGTTTTCCAGGATGAAACGATGACAGCAAGGTTTCACAAGAAGTTCCCCCAACTCATTTAAAATCTGCAGTGCACTCGGCAACTATTGTTCAGCTTCATAATTAACATCTTGACGAGGCACTGAAATATCCTCGGATGGCTCTGGAGTCACTGGAGAAAGAATGTATTGTGTTCAATATAATTTTCTTGTTAAGTGAATTTTAATTTTTGAGAGCTGCCATTCCAGTAATTATGTATATAATGACTTGATTAAGAAGAATGGGTGGTTCACCAAGACTTTGGAACTTTAGTAGAAACCAGACTGCACTCAGATTTGCAAAAATACTGTTTTGAATGTATTTCAAAAGGTTAGGGCATGCTTTCCTTGGATCAAAAGATTAAGAAGAATTTTTGTACACAAAAACCACTTTTATTTCTATTTTCTTTTTTCTGAGGCTAGGTCTTGCTCTGTGGCCCAGGCTGGAATGCAGTAGCATGATTATAGTTCACTGTGGCATGGAACTCCTGGGCTCAAGTGATCCTCCCACCTCAGCCTCTGGAGCGGCTGGGACTACAGGCACACAACCACACCTGGCTAATATTTTTATTTTTTTGTAGAGATGGAGTCTTGGTATGTTGCCCAGGCGTGTAGTTAGATTTTGGGCAGCCCCTTCAGGTGGAAAATTATGAGGCAGAATAAAATTATGACCTTAGGATAAACATGACAGCAATTTGAAAGCACAGCCAAGAAAATAACATTCTGGGCAAGCTCTGTCTGAGGCCAACAGGGAACCAGGGCTATTGGCAGTCAGTCCAGTCCTATTTGGCTGAGGGCACCTGAGGGGCTCTAGAGCTAGTGGGTGCTGAGACAAGCAAATGTAATTAAAGATATGAAAATACTATCAATAAGATAAATTTGTCCATCTCTCAGAGCACCTGTATGGCATGTGTATTTGACCTACACATTGAGTAGTTTTTCAAGATCTTATTTTCTCTTCTTGACGTAGTGTGACATCATTGTACTCTTGGTCCTTAAGAGACTGTACTGTCTGAAAATATATCAACTATTTGCCAGCTGTGCGAGCCTCAGGGTACTTTCTCTGTCCAGTCCTGGCTTCTCGAGGGAAGAGGGACCCTCCTGGAGTTGTGCGAGGTTGTCACTGTCTCATGTGATTGTGGTCCTGTGTGGAGACACTTGGTGCTCTGTGTTGGTACACTGCGTTTGGTCCTTGTTACGTATTTTGAGGATCAGAAAGAGGCAGCTTATTCCCTGAACGTGGGCTTAGGCGGGAAATTGATGTGTGTCCAAATTTCTCATCCATGATACCTTGTGACCTTGTGAGTTGCCAAGAACGGATTCCAAGGAGATCCCATGAAGTCTTCCATATACAGGCTTTTATCTGGACCTAGACTCAGGTTAACCCTGGTAGCAGGCCTAGGTGGGGTGGACTAGAAGACAGCCTCGACCCACGAAGGCAACTTACAAAGCCTGATCATAGGAGGTGATACCATTGATTACCTGTGATTCTCAGCTATTTAAGGTACTTTTTTTTAACCTTAAGTGCATACGATTGAGTTTGTCACACTCTTGGTTCAAGGCACATCTCATCTTTAATGCGTCTCTCTACCTATCTGTTTGCCTCCTTTTTGCCCTCAGTCTCCCTTCACAAAGAGGCAAACATCCTTGTGGGCTCAGATCTTTCCATGTTAGCTTGCACTCCCCAGTCCGTTGCTTACAGCCAAGGGCTGTGACACATTCCAGAGCATTCCACACACCCACACATCATCTGATATGGTCTGGTTGTATCCCCACTCAAAATCTCATCTTGAATTCTAATCCCCATAATCCCCACGTGTCGAGGGCAGGACCAGGTGGAGGTGATTGGATCATGGGAGTGGTTTCCCTCGTGCTGTGCTAGTGAGTTATCACGAGATCTGATGGTTTTCATAAGCATCTGGCATCTCCCTTGCTTGTACTCATTCCATCCTGCCGCCCTGTCTTCGGGTGCCTGCTTCTCCTTTGTCTTCCACCAGGATTGTAAGTTTCCTGAGGACTCTCCAGTTATGTGCAACTGTGAGTCAAACTTCTTTACTTTTAAATTACCCAGTCTCAGGTATTTCTTCATAGCAATGTGAGAACAGACTAATATATCATGCCTGTTCATTCCCCCAGCATCACATGGCCTTGAGTAAGGCTACGTGAGCGTCCTCACATGCATCCATGGGCCCGCGTTGAACATGTTCTCAGGAATGAAGTTTCTAAGTCATTGGCTGTCTGTTCTTAATCTGAATAAACCTTGCCAGGATGCCTTCTGCCATGGCTGTGCCACCTACACCCACCTGCAGCTCATGGAATCCTGTGTTCCTGTGCCGGCCTTAGTCCCCGGCACCACCCAGCATCCTAATTTGTCAGTCTGATACCTGTGTGAAGTGGTGTCTCACTGTTGTTCTAATTTGCATTTCTCTGACATGACTTTAACCATCTCTTTATATGCGTGTTAGTCATTGGGTTTTCTCTTCAGAGACTCACCTGTCCGCATCCTATGCAACTTTCTTGTTTGATTTCTTTTTGTCTTTTCTTTGGATTCACAGGCTTTCCCTGTTTTTCTTAATGTCAATCCCTTGATGTTTTTTCAAAATTGTAAATACCACCTTCCCACCTATCTGTCATGTATATACTTGGTCCATTTTGTTTTTCAGTGAATAAAACCCCTAGATTTTGATAGTATCAAATCCATATTTTATGGGGAGATTTTTTTGTTTAAACATCTTTCTCTATTCTCAAGTCACAGAAGTATACTCCTCTGTTATCTTCTCTGAGCTTTAGAATTTAAATTTCTACCTGCAGGCCTTTAGCCTTCCAGGACTCCCCTGCTACACATAGCTACAAAGAATGTGCCCTCATCTTCTTCACGTAGTAATCCAGTTTTCCTGAAACCACCGATTAAAAATGCATCCTTTGCCCCATTGACTTGTGATGCTGAGTTTCTCTGTCTATGTGGTCTGTCTCTGAGCTTTCTACTCTGGCTAATTGATCTATTGTCTGTTTTTGCACCAGCACCATACTTGTAAAAGATTACTATTATCATCACTATTAGTGTCTTGCAGTCTATATTAACTAGGTCAAGTCTCTCCTCTGTACCTTGTTTTTTCAGTTAGGCTATTTCTGGGCCTTTATTCATCCAAGCAAATTTTAGCATAAATTTATGAATGTCTCAACATCCAGCTAGAATTTCAATTGGAATTGCATTTAATTTGTAGACAATTTTGGGATACTGACATTTACATTTTATATGACTATACTTTATACTGCTAAAGTGTGCTCCTATCCCAAGAACATAGTCTGTATTTTTATTTACTTAAATATTTTACCTTTCTTTAATGGAAACTGGTTTTTTTTAGTGTAAATATGGCCAATACTGAACACGGGGTTCTTTTGTGCAAGACTAGGTGGCATGCTTTTAAAATGCATTATCTGATTCAATATGTAAGACATTTATTCAGGACAGATTTACTGCGTCTCTGCTATGAGCCAGGTCCTGCTCCAGGCACCAGGAAAGCACAGGAAAAAACCAAAGCCTTCTGCTCTGGCAGGTTCATGCTTTAATGAGGTGAGACAGACCATGAAGAAAGCAATAACAGTGATAATAATCAGTTGTACAGCTCACACTCACTGAGGAGCAGAAACTAGATAGGGTTGGACATGCAGATTTCTTGCAGAGGGAGTGAGGAGAGATTTCAGACCACACTGTAGGTCCAACATCTGTGAGAGAGAGAAAAGGCAAGAAGAGGTAGGGGTCAGAGAGTCTCAGCTTCCAGAAAGGTCTGTCCAGGCCAACAGGGCATCCTGGGTGAAAAGTTACTCCCTGGGGAGTTGTGTGCATCCCTGTGATGGACCTGGCCCAGCCCGGTGCAGGGAGCACTGTGGGGAGTTCGGCCTTGTTGTGAACACTGGTGGTGCGACCAGAGGTGCATCAGTGGAGCCATGGGTCCATCATGCTCCCCTGCAGGGGTGGGAGCTGTGTGCTCCCAGGGCTGCCACATTAATTAAATTGTATGGAACATTAGAAGGAGATGAGTGCCATGGCAGAAATCAGTCCAGCAGCATAAGGGGGGTCTGGGAACCTGGGGGTGAAGCAGCTGTCATTTTAAACAGGTGTTGAGGAAAGTCCTCATGAATGAAGACTGAGGAAGCCCAGGAAGTGAGCCCTGCAGCTACCTGAGCTCAGGATACTCCAGGCAGAGACGGGAGCACGCTGGGCTGTGTGCAGACGATGAGAGACTGTCGGAGGCCAGCGTGACCTGCAGAGTGACTGGCGGGAGAACAGCAGGGGAGAGGCCGCAGAGGTCACCAGGCCAGGTGGTGTAGCGCCTCCTGGCCTCTGTAGGAACAGGGCTGCTACTCAGATTAAGATGGAGAGTCCCTGGGGTCTGAGTGGGAGCCGCCCTCTGCCCTCACTGGATCGCCCTGGCCGTGTGTTAGGAAGAGAGGGAGCAGGGCAGAAGCAGGGAGACCTGCAACCCTCTACGCCATAGGTGGTGGCTGCTTGGACTAGATGTAGGTCACTAGGGAAGTGGGAAAAAGAGCTCGTATGTGGGTATATTTGGAAGGCAGAGTCACCAGGATTTTCAGAGGGATTGATACCAAAAGCTATATAAGAAGAGGATTCAAAATGGAGAAAATGATTATGCATGTCAGGAAAGATGGGAACTGAGGATGGATGATTAACTTTAGCCACATGGCGGTCACCAGGGCCTTGACAAGAGCAGCTAAGGTGGAGGGGTAGGGACAAGAGCCTGGGTGACGGTGAGCTCCAGAGAGGCAGGGAGGAGAGGAATTGGAGACGGAGAATCAGCAAATGGGGAAAAGAGGTGGGACGGCAGGTGGCAGGGAAGTGGGCACCACACGCTGGTCGTGTTTTCTCCTGGGAAGACTGAGGCGTGGGGAATGTGGGAATCTTGCTGAAGAAGCCGAGGTCCTTACTCTTAACCCTTGCCTGACAGTCTCTGGGGTCATGCACTCACTCTGCTAAGTCAGTGTCTAGATATCGCACAATTATGTCATTGTGAAGGATGCATTACTTTTATTGTGTTTTTAGTTGGTTTTTGCTAAGATGGAGATGTGTCATTGATTTTTGTAAAGTGAATTTGCCTCAGGGAACCTTACTTTCCTGTCATTAACCCCCCACCCCATTAGTCTGTGCGTGTCTTAGTGTTTCCATGTGAAAGATGATAATATTATGGTATACAAACGAGAAGAGCTCACGATACTCTTCCTGTTGGGTACATGAGACATCATTAGGTCCAAGTGATGGCTTCACACCCCTTTAAAAATCTGTCACTATGAATTTTAGACAATTTGTGACAGTTTTTACGTCTCCTTTGTGGCTGCTCCTGTGCTCTGAGGGTGCCGAGCAGGAGTTGTGAGCTGAATCACTGCTGGCTGCACATCTGTGAGGTGGCCACTGTCCCCACGGTGGACACGGTGCTCATGCCAGCAGCACAAGGATGCTCCCAACGCCTGCGGCACTCTCTGAAACTGCCGCTGAATCAGCTCTTCCAGAAGAGCAGCCTTCTGTAGAACCTCAGGGGAAAATGAAAGTACAGGCAATGTTTATGTACATTTACCGTGAGCGACACAGTGAAACCCATATTTAAATTCAAAAGATGGTCCAAGGTGCTGGTTTCTTGGACATAATTGTCTTAACACATTTTCTCACACTGTAAACTGTGCAGATGTTACACATCAGACAAAAGTCTTGAGAAATGTGGATTAAACTTGAGGCAAACCGATGTTTCTGAGGCTGTCTCTTCCCTCCACTGTGCACATGAGCCCTAGAGCATGTGCACATGAGGGAAGGACCCCGGTGCTTGCCATAGTAATCAGGGAAGCTGTATAGCTTTGCTATCATGGCTGCTTTTTATTTATTTATTATTTATTTAGCTAATTCTGGGACCTATTCTTGTAAATTGGCCATATTGCAAAGAGAAGAGTATTTCCTTTTTTTCTTCATTTTTTTTTTATTGTGGTAAACTACATATAATGTAAGATTTGCTCTTTTAACCATTTTAATGTGTACAGTAGTATTAAGTATATTTGTATTGTTGTTTAACCATCACTACCATCCACAGCATAACTCTTTTTATCTTGCAAAACTGAAACTATCCTCATCAAAAAATAACTTTCTATTTCGCCTCCCCTAAGCTCCTGGCAACCACCATTGTACTTCTGTCTCTATGATTTTGAGTAATCTACCACATATAAATGAAACCATCATAGTATTTGTATTTTTGTAACTGACTTATTTCACTTAGCATCATGTCCTCAAGGCTTTTATTTTGTTATTTTATTCCTTTTCAAGGCTGCATCTTATTCCACTGTGTGTATGTGCCACAGTTTGTTTATCTTTCAGTGGACCCTTTGGTTGTTTGAAATATCTTAACTCTTGTGAATAATGCTGCTATGAATATTGGTGCACAAATATTCCTTTGAGACCCTGCCTTCAATTACTTTGACTATATACCAAGAAGTAGAATTGTGGGATCATATAGTAATACTATTTTTAAATGTTTGAGGGAACATCATACTGTTTTCTAAAATAGCTGCAACATTTTACCTTCTTACCAACCATGCATGAGGGTTCCAATTTCTCCATATCTTTGACAACATTTGTTATCTTCTGTTTTTTTCTTTTAAATAGTAGCCACTCTAATGTGTATGAGGGGATATCTCATGGTTTTGATTGGTATTTCCCTAATGTTTAGTGATGTTGAGCATCTTTCATGTGCTTATTGGCCATTTGTATATCTCCTTTAGAAAAATGACTATTAAAGTCCTTTGTCCATCTTGGATGAGGTTGTTTGTTTTTCTTCTGAGTTTTAAGAGTTCTCCCTGTATTCTGGATATTAATCCTTTACTAGATTTATGGTTTACAAATAGCTTCTCTCATTCTTTTTACTCTGTTGATAGCATCTTTTGTTGCACAATATTTTTTAATTTTTATGAAGTCCAATTTGTATTTTTTGTTGCCTGTGCCTTGGATGTCATATCTAAGAAATTATTGCTGAATCCAGTGTCATGAAGCTTTTGCCCCATTTTTTCTTCTAGGAATTTTATAGTTCTAAGGCTTACATTTAAGTCGTTCATGGATCCATTTCGAGTTAATTTTTGTGTATGGTATTAGATAAGAGTCCAGCTTCATTCTTTTTCGTATGTATATCTAGTTTACCCAGCACCATTTGTTGAAAAAGACTGTCTCTTCTTCGCTGAATAGTTTTGACACACTTGTTGAAAATTATTTGACCATATATAGGAGAATGTATTTCTGGAATCTATTCTATCCTATTGGTCTATTTATCTGTCTTTATGCCAGTATCATACTGTTTTGATTACTATAGCTTTGTGGTAAGATTTGAAATCAAGAAATGCGAGTCCTCCAGCTTTGTTCTTTTTCAAGATTTTTGTTTGTTTGTTTTTTTGAAATTTGGTGTCCCTTGAGATTTCACATGAGTTTTAGGATGGGTTTTTCTATTTCTGCAAAAAAATTGAGATTTTGATAGGAATTGCATTAAGTCTGTAGATAGCATTGGATAGTATTGACATCTGAGTGATATTAACTGTTCATGAACATGGGATATATTTCTATTTACGTATGTCTCCTTCAACTTTTTTCAGAAATGTTTTGTAGTTTTCACTACATCAGTCTTTCACCTCTTGGTTAAGGTAATTCCTAAGTATTTTACTCTTTCATGCTATGTAAACAAAATTGTTTTCTCAATTTTTTCTGATTGTTTGTTGTTACTGTTTAGAAATGTGACTGATTTTTGTGTGCTAACTTGTATCCTGCTGTTTGTTGAATTTGTTTAATAGAATTTTTGTGAAATATTTAGGGTTTTCTACATATAAGATTATATCATCTGTGAACAGAAATAGATTTACTTCTTCCTTTCCAGTTGGATACCTTTTATTTTTTTCTTGCCTAATTCCTCTGGCTGGAACTTCCAGTACTATGTTGAATAGGAGCAGTAAGAGCAAGCATACTTGCCTTGTTCCTGATTTTAGAGAAAAATTTTCAGTCTTTTACCACTGAGTATTATGCTTACTGTGAGTTTTTATGTATATGGTTATTATCTTGCTGTAGTTTCTTTTGATTCCCAGTTTGAGTGTTTTTAATCATGAGAGGATGTTACATTTTATCAAATGCTTTTTCTGCATCGAGATAATCCTGAAGATTTCCCCTGTCATTTTGTTAATGACATTGATCAATTTTTGTATGTTGAGTCATTCTTGCATTCCAATAATAAATCTCAGTTGGTCATGGGATATAATTCTTTAATATGTTGTTGAATGTGGTTTGCTAGTATTTTGTTATGGATTTTGAATAAATTTTATAAAGGATATCAGTCTGTAGTTTTATTTTCTTGTAGTGTCTTTATCTGACTGTGGTATCAGGGTATTAGTGGTCTTATAGAATGATATAAAGGTCTCTCTGCTGCTTCAGCTTTTTTTGGAAACGTTTGGTTGGTGTTAGTTCTTCTTCAAATGTTTGATAGAATTCACTGGTGAAACCATCAGGTCACAGGCTTTTTTTTTTTTTTTTCAGGGAGGTAGATTTTTGATTATTGATTCAATCTTCTTACTAGTTATAGATCTATTTAGATTTTGTATTTTTTGTGGTTTAGTCTTGGTAAGATCGTGTTTACAGAAATTTGTTTATTGGGTATAGTGCTCTGTATATATCTATTGAATCTGGTAGGCTTATTTTCTTGTTTAAGTCCTCATTTCACTATTTATCTTCTAGAAGTCTGGTTGTTCTATACAGTATTAAAGTGGAGTATAAAGTATCCAACTATTACTGTAGAACTATCTATTTCTCCTTTCAATTCTATCATTTTTTGCTTCATATATTTTGATGGTCTATTATTGGATGCATAAATGTTTATATTGTTATATCTTCTTACTGTATTGTGGAGTTCATTAGTATATAATGTCTTTCTTTGCCCCTTGTAACCTTTTTTTATTTAAAGTCTATTTTATCTGATACTAGTATAGCAATCTCTGCTTTCTTTTGGTTGCAGCTTGCATGGAATATCCTTTTCCATCTTTCTACTCTTAAGCTATTTGTGTCTTTGAATCTAAAGTGAATGTTTTGCATACAGCATATACTTAGATAATGTCTTTTTTATCCATTCTCCATTCTCCCAATGTTTGTCTTTTGATTGGAGAGTTTAATCCATTTACATTTAAAATGATTATTGGTATGGAGGGACTTACTTCTGTCATTTTGCTATTTGTTTTCTATGTTATAGTGTTTTGTCTGTCATTTTCTGCATTACTATTTTCTTTTGTGTTTAGTTGATTTTTATAGTAAAACATTTAAATTTATATGTGTATATTCTTTAGCAATTTTCTTTGTGGTTACCATAGAGACTAAATTTAACATTATAAAATCGTAATATTGTGATTTGAATTTGTACCAGCATAACATTAATAACATACAACAATTTTGCTTCTTCAGTGGCTCCTTTACCACCTTTTTCAGTTGTTGAACTCACAAAATCACATCTTTATGTGTTTTGTGTCCAAAACCATAAATTATTGTTTTTAAGCAGTAATCCCTTGTAGAAGACAAACAGTAGAGTTCCACATCATTGTTGGAATTATGCTGATTTTTATAATTGTCATATATTTACCTTCACTGAGCTGCTTATTCCTTGATGTTGCTTTTAGTTATTGTCTAGTGTTCTTTCATTTCAATCTTCAGGACTTCCTTTAACATTTCTTGAAAGTCAGGTCTCATGATAACAAACTCCCCCCGCATTTGTCTATCTGGGAATGTCTTAATTTCTTCTTCAGTTTTAAAGTACAGTTTTGCTGAATATAGAATTCTTGGTTGATGGGTTTTTAATTTAATTTTTTTAGCACTTTGAATATATTAACTCACTGCCTTCTGGCCACCAAAGTTTTTGATGAGAAATCTGCTAATATTTTTTGAGGACTCCTCTGTGATGAGTCACTTCTCTCATGCTGCTTTCAAATTTCTCTTTGCCTTTGTTTTTTGACAGTTTGATTATAATGTGTCTTAGTGTGAGTCTCTGAGTTCATCATACTTGTAGTTTGTTGAATTTCTTGGATGCTAGTATTCATGTCTTTTTAATCAAATTTGGGAAATTTTCAGCCATTATTTCTTTACATATTCTCTCTCTATCCCTTTCTCTCTCTCCCCATTCTGTGACTCCTGTAATGCGTATGTTCATTCACTTAAGGGTGTTCCACAGGTGCCTTAGACTCTGTTCAGTTTTTCTTCAATCCTTTTTCTTTCTGTCCCTCAGAATGACTAATTTCCATTTTTGTATCCTTGAGTTTGTGGATTCTTTTTTTCTGCCTGCTTAAATCTGCCTTTGAATCCCTTTAGTAATTTTTAAAATTTAATGTATTGTACTTTTCAGTCCCAGGTTTTATTTTTGGCTTCTTTTAGATTTTCTATCTCTTTATTAATATTTTCATTTTGTTCACACATGGGATCTTCCATGTCTTCCTTTGTTTCTTCAAGCAACTTTAAGACAGTTAAAGTCTGTCTAGTAGATCTACCATCAGGTCTTTTTCAGGGACAGTTTTCAATTTAACTTTTTCCTTTGAATGAGCCTTACTTTCCTGTTTTTCGCTGTGTCTTATGATTTTTTGTTGAAACTGGACACTGGAATCTAATAATGTGGTAGCTCTGGAAGTCAGATTCTCCTTCTTCAGGATTTGCTAACATTTAAAACATTGTTGTAGGCTGTCTCTGTGTCAAAGATCAGACTGAGATGTAGACTTAAGGTATTTTCAGGTGTTTTCTCAGTCTGTGCCTTTCCCTGGGCATGTATGGTTGCTTTGTAATTTTCCCTGCACATGCAGTTGCTTTTTAATATGCTGGTCCTCAACATCTGGCCCCCAAGTTGTAGGGGGGCAAGAAAAATAAATTGGAAAAAGTGTGCTGATTCTTTAAATCTCCTGGAAGTCACTTCAGCTGGAAGGAGAGGGCCTTGCAACAATGAGGGGAGGTGCAACAACAATGATAGCAAGCCTCTCTGTCTGCAACTCTGTGATCAGACCCAGCAATCTGTGATCAGAGCACAGATCCCTTGTCATTGGAGGATAGTATTCTCTTTGCCCATTAGGCTGCCTGCAGATTGCTACAGGAACACCTGCCCAGCTGCCTGCTACAGGGCTGGGGGTGGAAAGCAGGTAACTGTTACTATGCTAAGAGGGAAAATTGACCAAATTTAACCACAATTTATCATTCAAGACATCCCCTGTGAGATGTAAGCCTTCAATAAACCCCAGAGTTCCAAAATAATTACACTATTGCAGTTGCTGTCTAAGTAGAGAGACAGATTCATAGTGCATTTGCTCTTTCATTTCCAGAAACTTAACTGTATTTCTTTTAAATAATAATGTCTCAAGAGGAAAGAAAGAAAAAGTGTAATCCTGTTGCCTTGACTACGTAATCCATAAGTGTATTTTCTTTTGAGATGCCTCTATTAATTCCTTTTCCTTTAATTCAAATCTAAGTATTTTGGAATGCTTTTTAAAAATTTTGTCAATCCAGATCGTATGTCTTGTTAGTCTAGTTACACATATCATTTTTGTTCAAAAAGAGAATAAATTTTAATTTCCCCATAGTGAGATACCAGAGAATGTGAATACACTGCGTATTTAATATTTCTGATTGTTTTAAAAAATTAATGGACAAAACAAGAGATATACAACACATAAATGTATAACACGTAACATATATAGATAAATATATAATACTCTGTATAATGCCTAGACCTCTCATTGAACTTTATTTTTATGGGCCTGTGGGCTGTTACTTATCTATAACAGAAAGCTTTAATGTTAACTCTGGCTTTACTAGTTAAGATTTTTTTTTACTAATGTACATATATTATTCTAGTTATAATTATTTCACACTGTGTTGCTTAACTTTTCAAATTATAGAATTATGAATTAAGGAAATTAGCAAATACAATGAAATCAATAACTGGAATCATCAGACTTCAGAAACCTCACAGAAATTTCAAGTGAAGAATGTTTTATAGGCTCATATTTTTATAATATTATTAGAACAGAACGAAAAAGACATTAGCACATTTCCGTTGCAATTTCATAACAACATTACATTTAGCCATTTTCTAACATCTTAAAAGCAATTTTCAGCCAGTTTTGCTTATCCCCAAGGGGATTTCCATTTTAGAATGAAAAAAAGTGGCTTAGAAACATAGCTTTGGAATATCTAAGGGGCAATTTTCTAAATTGTATGTAAATTAAAACATCTCATGCTTCCCACTTTTTCACTCCATGGCGACTGTGTGAATAACACAGGCACAAAATCAGTCTCTGTGGGGTTTCCTGCTTGACAGATCCACTGAGAGTCTCGCGTGTGGAATGTGGTTTGGCTGAAATCCAAATTAGTCAACTAAGCATCTGGCATCCTGGCCAGTCCTGGCAGAGGCCAGTAATTTACCTCTCGCTGCCTAGCTGTCTAGTCCTGCCACGGGATTTCCAGGACTCTGAAGCCTGTAGATTAACTCTTGGTTTGGGCCTCATAACATGTGGGTTGCTGACTTTACCTTGTGAGCCGGACATGAGGGCTAACAACTGTGTTCCAGCCTGTGCTTGGCTTTTGTTTACCAAAACAAAACTACTTCTGAAGTAGTTATTAGTCTATCAGCTCAGCATCCTGTTTTGGTGAAAGGTTTAGGAACTATGGGTAACAATGAAACTTACAGTCATCAATTTTTGTGTACATTTGATGCAGTTACAAACCTGTCCAGGTAACAAAGACCAGACTTTTAAAAAGATTGCTTCTTGTACACTTTACCAGTGGAAGCTTTAATTCTCAAATACTTTTAATTTTCTATTTGAAGGATATTTGGTCAAAGTGCAGAATAATTCATAAGTCTCTGTTTCTGAACGTCCTTGTTTCTTAGATCCCAGTTAGTTTGCACAAAGTTTCAGGATGGACTTGCTTCAAAAGAAACAGATTTAGTACCCAACATTTAAGGAGTATTGGTTAAAAGAATACACTGTAGACTTCAAAAATTACTCTAGTTGGTCTCATTTAATCATTATATATACACACATATATATAATCTATGGTTTTATCACTCGTTCATGAAGATTATCATTTAAAAATAATAACAACTTAATAGCAGTTTAACATTATGGTTACATTCTAGTACATTCTTTTGTCTTTGTTAATAAGCTGGCTTGTCTAATTTTCTCCATTTCTTAATGAGTGACAAGCGTTCAACCACTGGCTAAACTTTATTCGATGTAATTTCGTCGGAGGAATTGGCTGAGTCGTGGCCACCTGAGTGCACCTGGACAGATCAGCCAGTTTTCATGTCTCAGTTTCTCCAGCTGCAAACTGGGGGAGCCCATCACAGTCCCCTCAGAGGGATGTTCTTCAGAGAGTCTTCCCCTCTTAAGACCGAGTGAGTCAGCCCAGAAGACGTTCCCGTCAGCTTCTGGCAGACAGTCGTGCAGCAGAGGCAGCCTCACTGTTACGTGAGAGCTTCCATCTCGTTTTGTCTGAATTTTAACTCATTCTGAGCGCATAAGACCTTCCAAAATCCCAATCTGGTCTTATTTTTAAATCTTATATTTTATATAGTCTAGTTTTCTAGAGTTTTTTTCCCCTTGAATTAATAAGTAAAAATAAAGGGCCACTATGATGAACTAAGAGTAATTTCCTTCTCCTTTACTCTTTCCTGATGTCTAGGGAGGAATTGAATTTTTAAATTAAATTAAATTAAATTAAACTAAATTTTATTTTATAGAAGGAATCTTGCTCTGTTGCCCAGGCTGGAGTGCAGTGGTGTGATCTCAGCTCAGCAAGCTCCACCTCCTAGGTTCATGCCATTCTCCTGCCTCAGCCTCCTGAGTAGCTGGGACTACAGGCGCCCACCACCACACTCAGCTATTTTTTTTTTTTTTTTGTCTTTTTAGTAGAGACAGGGTTTCACTGTGTTAACCAGATGGTCTCGATCTCCTGACCTCATCATCCACCCGCCTCGGCCTCCCAAAGTGCTGGGATTATAGGTGTGAACCACCACGCTCAGCCTAGGGAGGGATTGAAAAAAATATTTTTGGCTGGGCATGGTGGCTCACGCCTGTAATCCCAGCACTTTGGGAGGCCGAGGTGGGTAGATCACGAGGTCAGGAGATTGAGACCATCCTGGCTAACATGGTGAAACCCTGTCTCTACTAAAAATACAAAAACTTAGCCGGGAGTGGTGGTGGGCACCTGTGGTCCCAGCTACTCGGGAGGCAGAGGCAGGAGAATGGCATGAACCCGGGAGGTGGAGCTTGCAGTGAGCCAAGATCACGCCACTGCACTCCAGCCTGGGCCACAGAGCAAGACTCTGTCCCAAAAAAGAAAAAAAATTTTTTGAAATTTTCCTCTCAGGATTTTGAAATTACATTATCTTAAGCACTGTTAAATAATTTCCTTCTCAATTGTTTTCCTCTAGTCAGTTACAACCATTTTTACACAACTGAAAAGCAAAGAACTTACAAATTCAACTTATTTGATTTCTCAAAATATGAAGTTTTGCATTCAACTCTAATTGTTTGAAAATTATGTGCATGAATATATGTATGCAGAACATTTTAAATAAAGATAAAATATTTTTAACTTTTAGAACTTGAGTATAGTAAAATGAATAAAATTAGATTTATTAAACATCAAACCAGGTGTGGTGGCTCATAGCTGTGATCCCTGCACTTTGGGAGGCTCAGGCAGGAGGAACACATGGGGTCAGGAGTTGGAGACCAGCCTGGGCAACACAGTGAGACCTCATCTCTACAAAACATTATGTTTTTAATTAGCCAGGCATGGTAGCATGCACCTGTAGTCCCAGCTATTTGGGAAGCTGAGGTAGGAGGATCACTTTAGCCTATGAGTTGGAGGCTGCAGTGAACTATGATTGCACTGCTCCATTCCAGCCTGGGTACCAGAGTGAGACCTCATCTCAAAAAAGTATAAAATAAAATAATATAAAATAAACTTCCCTTTCCTTTAGATTCTTTTCCTCTCCTCACCTCCTCTGCTTTTACTTGGCTGTGTTTCTTTTCTCCCTGGATACTATCGTTATGTTTTATGTTTTGATTGCAAGCTTTATCAATTAAACTTTTCATGAGTTTAGCATATCAGATTCTTCTAAATGCTTTAAATTTCTATAAAAGTAGACACAATTAAGTTGCTACAAAACTCCTGACTGCACTTGCAGCAAAACCATTTACGAAAGTGCGCATACTGTGGTCTCAGTGTTTTCCTTTGTCTTCTTATTTCCATGACCGCCTAGACAGTTCCTCAGTCTCACTCTCATCTCTGTAACATCCAAAACGTTGGCATTTATACAAATCTTTTTGCAGAGTAGTTTTATTAACTTTAAAGGTTTTTGCTTTAAATGCTGACATGAGGAGTCCTGTTTCAGTTATTTTACATATAAATTTTCTTTGCAATTACAGGGAAAACCAAAGGTGTGTATTTCCAGGGCCTGCCATGAAATCAAATATCTTCCTTAAGGATATGATTGAGTTGAGGATAATGGAGTTTAAAATGATCTCAGGTAAAGGAAGGCCAACTGTCTTTGTTCAGGTTGCTGTAACAAAATACCCTAGACCAGGTGACTTATAAATAACAGAAATCTCTTTCTCACAGTTCTGGAGGCCAGAAGTCCAAGATCAAGGCACTGTAGGTTCGGTGTCTGGTGAGGACCCATTTCTGCTTCCAAGACAGAGCCTTGTTGCTGCGTCCTCCAGAGGGGCTAAGTCCTGTGTCCTCACATGACAGGAGGTGGAAGGGCCTTTTATAAGGTCCACTGGTCCCATTCATAAGGATGAGGCCCTCATTACTTAGTCACCTCTTAATGCTATGACACTGACGTTTGTGTTCCAGTGTGTGCATTGTGGAAGGACGCACACCATGGCACCCAGCACCCTGGATGTGGCAGAAGGCTAGAATGCAGAGCTCTAGACTGTGTTGCAGAACTGTCCGGGAGCTGGGCTGCTCCCCCATGTCCTCCCCGTGCTCTAGGGGCTGAGGGCAGACACAGTGGCAACTGTGTCTCTGGAAACCTTTTTGAGTCTCTGGAAACCTCTTTGCTGGCCTCCTGGTATGTTGGCCTAATTGCCCCAGAGTGTACTGTCATCTGGGACCTCAGTGAGTCACTGGCTTAAAACATTTTTCTAGAATTCCTGAGGAGTTGGCCTAATTGAAACACAGTGATTTATTTTCCAGGATTCAAATGAGTTTATTAGACTGGAGGCTGCAGGAAACAAATACTTGGTGTTTAAAAGGAACCCACGGTCTCCACGAAGAGCTTCTAAGCAAATTCCCACCAGGCAGGCCTGGGGCCTGTGCTTAGTGCATCTCCTGAGAGTTCGCAGCCATGACCTGTTACTGGGGACTCGGCGGAAGGGTGGAAGAGGGTGAGGGTTGAAGTACTACACATCAGCTGCAGTGTACACTGCTCGGGAGACAGAGGCACCAAAATCTCAGAAATCACCACTGAAGAACTTATCCATGTAACCAGATACCGCCTGTTCCCCCAGAACTATTAAAATAAAAAAAAACTCATCTAAAAGTAGGTTTTATTAGTTGAAAAAGTTCAAAAGATTGATATTCCAAAATAAAACTCTCGCACTACTCTTAAGTGTTTCTGCTGGAATCCAATTACCATAGTGGTTTCACAACCACTGTCATCCTTAAAAAAAAAAAAAAAAAAGAAAATGCTTTTCTTCTGAGCATGTAAATTTTTCTGTGACTCCTTTTTCTCCATAAGTGGAAATTTCCATTCTAACTACTCCTTTAGGATATTATGCCAGTGTGATAGGTATACTTTTTGGCTTAAAAGTCTTTATTCATCACCTTTATATTCTTACAGTAAAAAATCTGTATATAAATTGAACTTATTTTTTTAAACGTAATTCTCTGTAACCACAGATTCTAAATGTTGTTTCTTTGAATTATCCTTATAATTATTAGTAGTATACAATTGATTAAAATTTAAAGTTTTTAAAAAATTGATTATTATAAAATTAAAATCTTAGAAATTCAGTGTCAGTGATGCTGGGGATGGCACCTGCCCAGGTTCACAGACCCATGGGGTGCTCCTGAAACAGGCTTGGAGCTGAGATTTTCTCTGGTTTCATTTTTATGAGCTAAAGCAAACTTGTTCACATAAATGGGAATGAAAGATGGAAATGGAAAAAAGATTTGCTATAATAATGTCACTGGTTTTTGAGCTCCTTTCAAGCTGTATGCCAAAAATCACCTTGTGCTTATTACACAAGATTGTTTTTAAATCTCTCTCAGCTGACAACTTGAATAGGCTCCCTTTCAATTTTATGGAAAGCAAAGAACAGGAAACTGGCGCATTTGCTGAAGGCTGATTTCCTTAGTCACTGCGTACCACTGGCTGCTGATATTCACAGGGGCGCTCTCTCTGGAGCTGTGCTCTGGGGAGGGCGCCACCACCAGGAACACCCTGGAGAGGGGTTTGGGATGGGTGCGAGGTTCCAGGTGCACCTGTCTGTGGAGAAGTGGGCAGGAGATTGTAAAGGGGTCTGGGAAAGGGACAGGCCAGAGAAGTTCCTAGACAGATCACTTTTGGGAAAGAGCTGACGAGCTGGAAATGATAAGTAATTGCTTTAAAAATACTTATGCCACGTGCCCCATAGATGGTCTTTGCATGTACACTGACTCCAGTCTGAAGACAACTGTGGTGACAGGGTCACTCCCCAGCTGCAGGGCCAGCAGCCAGCAGGCTGAACACAGCCTCCTGCAGCCAGGAACGGGGAACATTCAGATCTGCAGAGATGCAGTCTGGGGCTCCCTGGGGAAGCTCCCTAATGCCCTCTTTCAGCACCAGGACACTCCTTTCGGGTGCTAAATATTAATATTAATAGCAGAGTTGTCCACCTTTGGTAGCTAAGGGCTCATCAAGCATTCCTCAGTGTCTGTCCCAGATGCTTAGACCGTGGCGCTGGCACGTTTGAGGCCTGCTGTAACTCATCCCTGAGCTGGGCTGCACCTTCTGCATTCAGTGAGAACAGAATGGACACAGCAGGCACTTGCAGGGGCCACCCCAAGGCTGGTGATATTGGGCTCTGAAGAGCTTGACCAGCAAATTCTGTCGTTGAATAGCTACAGTTGGTTTTAATTACCATGGGATAAACACTGACAGCAAATGGTGGCATGGAAATGTACAAATTATCCCATATTCGATTTTGCTGTGTTTGACATCTGGTTGACTCTCATGGCTACCTGACCAGCCAATGGTGGTGACATCGATGATTCAGGTGCCTTTTTCTTCTGCTGCTTTTCACCATGTAACAAATCAAAGCTTTTTGTTTTTCACTCTTGCCTTTTACTCCAGTGTCCTCTGGTCATCGAGGTTTGATTCTTTTACTTCCCTTGACCCATCCTTCCTTCAACAACACAACTTGAGTTCAAGCTGTGGCCTGTCTGGACCTGGTGGTTACACCTATCAATCATCTCTGTGCTTAAATTCCTTCAAGGGCTTCTCCACATTGATATATTTTTTCTAATAAAAACTAATTGCCATTGACCCTTGAACAACACGGGTTTGAACTGTATGTGTCCAATTATATGCAGATTTTCTCCCACCTCTGCCACCCCTGAGACAGCAACACAAAGCCTTCCTCCTCCCTCTCCTCAGTACCCACTGCCTGAAGACAACAAGGATAAAGACCTGTATGAGGATCCATTTCCACTTAATGAATGGTGCTTACATCTTCTCCTCCTTACTAGTTTCTCAATAACGTTTTCTTTTCTCTTGTTACCCTGTTGTGGGAATACAGTATATGATACATACAACATATAAAATACGTGTGAATCGGCTGTTTATGTTATCAGTAAGGCTTCCAGTCCACAGTAAGCTGTGAGTAGTTAAGCTTTGGGGGTCTAGAGACAGACATGGATTTTTGACTGTGCAGGGAGCTGGGTGTCCCTAACTCTTGCAATGTTCAAGGATCAACTATATGTCATGCCACTGATTCTAAAAAAAATATTTCTGGAAATAATTTTGGCTCCTTCAGTGTCATCCATATCTTTTGTGAGGCGTGTCTTGCCCCTGCCATCCTGCACAATGTCCCCAGCATGGATGTGGGGTGCTTCCCTCCCTGGGACGCGGAGTGCCTGATGAAGGAGACACAGATGTGGCAGCAGAGCCTGGGATTGGAGGAATGGACTTTTCCCAGCCCAGGGATTGCCTCTGCATCATCCTCAGCTGTGCTCAGATCGACGAGCCAGTGCTGTGACCGCTTTGCTCAGGTGTGAGAGCCCCCCTTCAGGAGCTGCTCTCAGATGCCCTGGAGAATGAAATGCAGTGTAGAGAGGATAAATTTTGCCTTCTCAGGTTCAGTACCTGGGAGTCTCCAAGTTACATGGACAAAAGCCAGATTAGCAGGAGAAAAGAGTTGATGTAAGTGTGCCACATGGGTGCATTCAGGACTGTGTAGTTGTGAGTAACTCATGTAAGTGTGCCACATGCATGCACTCAGGACTGCGCAGTTTTGAGCAACTCAAAGGAGTGGTTTGAATTTGGGTCTGTAGACCCAACTTAGTAGGGAAAGGGAGAGGAGAGAGGCTCCAATGGGAAAAGCAATAGATTTCTTCAGAAAAGACAAATGAGTTTGTTGTTGTTTTCTTTTTAAGACAGAGTCTCTGTCGCCAGACTGGAGTACAGTGGCACCATCACTGCTCACTGCAACCTCTACCTCCCAGGTTCAAGCCATTCTCCTGCCTCAGCCTCCCTAGTAGCTGGGATTATAGGTGCCTGCCACCACACCCAGCTAATTTTTGTGTTTTTAATAGAGATGGGGTTTCACTGTGTTGGCCAGGATGGTCTCAATCTCTTGACCTCGTGATCTGCCTTCCTCAGCCTCCCAAAGTGCTGGGATTATAGGCATGAGCCACAGTGCCTGGCCGACAAGGCAGGTTTTTAGGAGGACATATGGGAGATAAGAAAGTTTGTGATAATGTTTGTCCATATGGACATGAGTGGTCTTTTTGTCTTTTTCCGGGCCCTGTAACTCCCTCAGAGAGGGGATTTATTGTAGGCTTACTTTTAGTCTCCCCTCTAGGAATAGAAGGACCCCCAGGAAGGAATTAATGGCAGTCCTCATTTCTTGAAATTTGCTACTTTTGGTCAGATAAGAAAAGCTCTGAGAAGGCTTCTTTCTGCATCTGTTGAGTCTCAAATGTCTTCAGATTAAAATAATCTTTATAGTGCCTGGGGTTCCGAGTGGGTCCCCACAGCAGCTAGAAGCCATTCCTGCATCCTCCCTTATCCTTGACTCCTGATCCAGAGGACACAACTCAGCCCAAGTCCTGGATGCGTCCTGTTCTCCTTTCTCTGCCGGGGACACCTTTCTGTTTCCATCTGCAGTCCAGGCTCAAGCCCCATTTTTTATGGAAAATTCTTCCTGATTCCTGTGGTTCAAGCATCCGACCACGGTGCCCACACACTGCACCTGAGCCTGCCGGGAAAGCAGCCCCCAGCCTGGAGCCCAGCTGTGATCACTGGGAACCTTCAGGGAGAGTCTGTCTGTCTCACCCCGCAGTCCTCATTACTTAGCTTGGTGCAGGGGACCCCTGACAACCTCCAACCACGATGATTACTTGCCCTGTGCAAGGAAAGTGAAATCTTGGAAAATTCAGAAGCGCTTAGAGAATGAAGGATCTGGTTTTGTCTGAGGCAGAGCTGCAGTCAGCTGTCAGGTTCAAGAAGAAAGTCACTCTTGCTGGGCACTGGCTCTTTAATGCCACGTGGTCATGTTCAGCTGACCACTGGGACCAGTTTCAGTGTCTTGTCGGTTTTTTGAGTGAAAGCAATTGTGTTTGTATGTGTTCTGTTATTTTAATTTAAAGACTATGTTTTTCTTTTTTCTATTATAATGATAAGATAGCTTTAATAGACAGCAAAATGAAATACAGTTGAGATTTGTACATTCTTTTCAACTGTCAGCATCCATATTTCACAAATGGGTCTGGCTTTATGATTTTAAGACATTGAAAGACCAAAGAGGATCCAGGTTTTCTTTATAAATACCACATAATGCGTATTTCTTTTTTCCCTGAATTTAAAAGGAGTACAGTATATTATAACATAGAAAATGAGAAAAATATAGAAAAGTATAAACATTTCTTTTTAGAATGGATGAATTTTTGTATTTTACTTATTTTTTATTTTACTTTAAGTTCCAGGACACATGTGCAGAATGTGCAGGTTTGGTACATTGACATACATGTGCCATGGTGGTTTGCTGCACCTGTCAACCCATCATCCAGGTTTTAAGCCCCACATGCACTAGGTATTTGTCCTGATGCTCTCCCTCCCCTTGCCCCCCACCCCCTGACAGGCCCTGGTGTGTGATGTTCCCCACCCTGTGTCCATGTGTTCTCATTGTTCAGCTCCCACTTATGAGTGAGAACATGCAGTGTTTGGTTTTCTGTTCCTGTGTTAGTTTGCTAAGGATAATGGCTTCCAGCTCCATCCATGTCCCTGCAAAGGACATGATCTCATTCCTTTTTATAGCTGCATAGTATTCCATGGTGTATATGTGCCACATTTTCTTTATCCAGTCTATCATTGATGGGCATTTGGGTGGGTTCCTTGACTTTGCTATTGTAAATAGTGCTGCAATAAACATAGATGTGCATGTGTCTTTATAGTAGAATGATTTATAATCCTTTGGGTATATACCCAGTAAGGGGATTGCTGGGTCAAATGGTATTTCTGGTTCTAGATCCTTGAGGAATCGCCACACTGTCTTCCACAATGTTTGAACTGAGTTACATTCCCACCAACAGCGTAAAAGCCTTCCTATTTCTCCACAGCCTCACCAGCATCTATTGTTTCCTGGCTTTTTAATGATCGTCATTCTGACTGGTGTGAGATGGTATCTCATTGTGGTTTAGATTTGCGTTTCTCTAATGATCAGTGATGATGAGCTTTTTTTCATGTCTGTTGGCAGCATCAATGTCTTCTTTTGAGAAGTGTCTGTTCATATCCTTTGCCGACCTTTTGATGGGGTTGTTGTTGTTGTTGCTTTGTAACTTTGTTTAACTTCCTTGTAGATTCTGGATATTAGCGCTTTCTCAGATGAGTAGATTGCAAAAATGTTCTCCCATTCTGTAGGTGGCCTGTTCAGTTCGATGCTGGTTACTTTTGCTGAGCAGAAGCTCTTCAGTTTGATTAGATCCCATTTGTCAGTTCTGGCTTTTGTTGCCGTTGCTTTTGGTGTTTTCGTCATAAAGTCTTTGCCCATGCCTGTGTCCTGAATGGTATTGCCTAGGTTTTCTTCTAGGGTTTTTATGGCTTTGGGTTTTACATTTAAGTCTTTAATCCATCTTGAGTTAATTTTCATGTAAGATTGTAAGGAAGGGATCCAGTTGCAGTTTTCTGCTTATGGCTAGCCAGTTTTCCCAGCGAAAGGTATAAAAAGTTAAAATCAATTTAAATGTAACAAAGAAGAGACAAAAATTTTTAACAGGGGGTATATTTTTTTCAACTGTGACTTTTTTGGAACATGTCTGCTTCTATATCTGTACTCACACAACCAGACTTACATTTTTATCATCAGTATCTACATATGTTTCTATATTTAAATGCACACAAATAATTTATAAATATCAAATCATACTTTTTATAATATTCTCTTAACATTTTATAACTTCTCCCCAAAACTCTTAAATATTTTTAAAAACAGCTAAAGAGTTTTCCATCATATAGCTGTACCATAATTTATTAGTACAATCCCCATTGTTGATTACTTAGGTAAATTTTCAGTTATACACCATGATAAAAAAAAAAAACCACTATGATAAACATCCACATACATTAGTCTTTATCTTTGGATAAACTCCTAGAAGTTATGGGGTCAAATAATTTGGATATTTTTATATAAACATGCTTATTTTACATCTTGTTTTATGAAAATTAGTATTTTTAGGCCTAACTCAGGAAAAATACTTAAATTCTGGATTGAGTTTTCTATACAGATGTTGGCACACCAACATAGTTGTGTCTACCACGAATCAGAATTCCTGGTTGGGAAGGCCATTTAAACCCACGTTGCAAAATGGCATCAGGCTCATTTGACCATCTCAGGCCTCTTGTACTTCTCTCTTCTGCCCTCTAGTGGTTATGAGGATCAAAAATGTGGAACTGGAATTACGCTATTACTCAACTGATGAAAATAACCAAAATTAAGCATAAAACACCTCAACTAAACTACTTTTGAGTACTAACTTATACAATTACTAAAAATTTAACATGACATAATTTAATTCAGTTTTTCTCATTTTTGCTATGACGATTTTTTTAAGCATTTTTTTTCTCCTGTGATGTGGAAGGTATGCATCTTTTAAAACTATAATTGTAGCATTTTTATTTATACTACTATAAAATGGCAATATCTTTTTTTTATTATACTTTAAGTTCTAGGGTACATGTGCACAACGTGCAAGTTTGTTACATATGTATACATGTGAAAATGGCAATATCTATTAACCTAGCAATGTTTGAAGTATATTAGAAAAAATAATACTTTTATATTCTTCCTTCCATACTACTGCCAACCTTCTACAAATCTTTGTTGATGTAATCAGGATTTTCTTTTGGATCTGTAATATCATTCGTGAATTATTTCGTTATCTTTTCTGCTTTAATAATCAGTTTTGTCACCATTTGCTCCAATTTTCATGGCCATATAAACAATCATTATTCTCTATTAACTCCTTTTAACTGGTTTGCTTTTCTTTTTTTTCTTTTTTTTTTTTTTTTTTTTGAGATGGAGTCTCGCTCTGTCGCCCAGGCTGGAGTGCAGTGGCCGGATCTCAGCTCACTGCAAGCTCCGCCTCCTGGGTTCACGCCATTCTCCTGCCTCAGCCTCCCGAGTAGCTGGGACTACAGGCACCCGCCACCTTGCCCGGCTAGGTTTTGTATTTTTTTAGTAGAGACGGGGTTTCACCATTTTGGCCAGGATGGTCTCGATCTCCTGACCTCGTGATCCGCCCGTCTCAGCCTCCCAAAGTGCTGGGATTACAGGCTTGAGCCACCGCGCCCGGCCGTGGTTTGCTTTTCTTACTGCTTAATACCATGATTTGTAAATTCTCCTTCCTTATGTTCTGTATTTGGAATTAGGGTTTATTACACAAGTGCACTTTTAAAGGAATTTTTCTAGGCTGGCTGAGCCAGGCTGCCACTCATGTGTTCATATTTCGTCCTGCTCCATGATGATTAGCAAAAGAAAAGGAGACTGTTTATCACAGAAGGACTTAACATTTATTGTGATATCAGCTTTCCATACTGTAAATAGATTGGAGGAGTCACGGTTCCTATCTCAATTTTCTCAAATAACAAGAAACGCCCATAAATGATTGTTGAAAAAGGATATCTGAGTTGTATGGTTTTTCTGGTCACATTTGTCAAAACCCCTTTGTTCTTAGATTTTTAAAAAGAAAATAAAACCAAATGTTATTTACTTGATTATTGTTATCTGCTATTTTTATTATTATTTTGTTAGATTTAATTATTGACCTAGAACAAAAAGGAAGAAAGGTAAAAAATCTTTTTGGCAATACCTTGTCTTTATGCTAACATGTCCTAAAAACATATTTGAATGACTTAAGTCTCATGTAAATAAGATCGTTGTAGTAAAACCATTGAGTGCTTTTTAGAAACAAGATGCTTGGAAGCAAATTGTGGTGCTTAAGAATATGGGCTTGGCCTCAGCTAAGTCTGAGTTCAAATGCTGGCTCTGCAACTACTAGCTTGTGACTTTGGAGAAATTATTTAACCGTGTTCAGTCTTAGTTTCATATGGGGGGAAACCAGTCCCCGATATTCAACGTGGGTCCTTTTCTATTTTCCTTAAGTGTCAGCCAGTCTGAGAAATAAAGGGAAAGAGTACAAAAGAGAGAAATTTTAAAGCTGGGTGTCCGGGGGAGACATCACATGTTGGCAGGTTCCGTGATGCCCCTCAAGCTGCAAAACCAGCAAGTTTTTATTAGTGATTTTCAAAAGGGGAGGGAGTGTATGAATGGGGTGTGGGTCACAGAGATCACATGCTTCACAAGGTAATAAAATATCACAAGGCAAATGGAGGCCGGGGAGATCACAGGACCGGGGCGAAATTAAAATTGCTAATGAAGTTTCGGGCACGCATTGTCATTGAGAACATCTTATCAGGAGACAGGGTTTGAGAGCAGACAACCGGTCTGACCAAAATGTATTAGGCAGGAATTTCCTCGTCCTAATAAGCCTGGGAGCGCCACAGGAGACCGGGGCTTATTTCATCCCTTATCTACAACCATAAAAGACAGATGTTCCCAGAGTGGCCATTTTAGAGACCTCCCCTTGGGAATGCATTCTCTTTCTCAGGGCTGTTCCTTGCTGAGAAAAAGAATTCAGTGACATTTCTCTTATATGCTTTTGAAAGAAGAGAAATATGGCTCTGTTCCGCCCAGCTCTTAGGCAGCCAGACCTAATGGTTATCTCCCTTGTTCCCTGAACATCACTGTTATTCTGTTCTTTTTTCAAGGTGCCCAGATTTCGTATTGTTTAAACAATTTGTGCAGTTAACGCAATCATCACAGGGTCCTGAGGCAACATCCATCCTCAGCTTACAAAGATGACGAGATTAAGAGATTAAAGTAAAGACAGGCATAGGAAATCATAAGAGTATTGATGGGGAAGTGATAAGTATCTATGAAATCTTCACAATTTATGTTCAGTGATTGCAGTAAAGACAGGCATAGGAAAGTATAAAAGTATTAATTTGAGGAACTAATAAATGTCCATGGAATCTTCACAATTTATGTTCTGCCATGGCTTCAGCCAGTTCCTCCATTCGGGGTCCCTGACTTCCTGCAACAGTTTCATCAGCTGAAAAATGGTGTTCGTGTGCTCACATTCTCCTAAGGACCACATGAGTAGAGCTCTCAAAGCAGGAGCACCATGCCTGGCATGGAGCAAGCCTTGAACTTAGTCGCTATCTTTCAGATGTTTTCTGGTCCATTGTCTAGGGAAAGTAATTACTTAAAAAATAATAAACCCTCAAGTAAGTAGAAGAAAGGAGCAACAGCTCCCATAAACCAAAAGAGCCAATAATCCCTGCCTCATACACATCTTTTCAAACCTAGAGCCAGCGACCTGGGGAGGAGACTGAGGCCCACAGAACTGGGTGACCTGCCTCGGCACCCTAGAGGGGCGTGGCACATGAGGGGTGAAGAGAAAAAGCGATAACTCCCTCCCCAGCTTCCCAGGGAATGTCCCAGACAGGCAGAGGCTTACATCAAGAATTCAGAAGATTGTCTTATTTCAGAATGAGACTGCCTTTACAAGCAAATGGGATTGTACTAGTCAGTGCTCTCCAAAGAAACAGATCCAAAAAGATGCAGACAGATAGGTAGATACAAACACAGAAAAATTTACACATATACAGACATGTGTATACAGAGTGACCAATAGCTACAACCTGCTCTAAGAAGGACCTGACAGCCAGGGTGAGCTGGGGATTTTCCTGACATAAGAACCATCCTCCCAGCCCCAGCTCAGCCCATGTACAACAGAAGCCAGAAAGCATATGCAAAGTGGAAGCAAACAGGGATTATTCATCACAAATGCACTCATCAAGCCAAACTTATTCGTAAATTTATTCAGTAGAATGCTTCCTCTGTCTCGGATGAGACAAGGAGACCACTCCGGGACTTCTCTGGTCTCATGTATAGACATGCACACAGATAGGTGTGCACATGTGTATATGTGGTTATGCATAGGTGTGCACATGTACATTGTGGCTGACTGCCATGGTTACTACTTGAGACCATCATTACAGTAGTTACTACTGTTACTTCTTGAGATTGTCATTATGATAATGAACAAAGGGACGAACGTAGAAATGAAAACTTAAAAGAAACTGTTTTAAAGGAAGGGAGCCAGGGAAGAAGAAGAGCGCTCCCTGCTTCTAGTGAGCAAAGGCAGCCCCTGAGCTTCCACAGCCCTTCATATTTATTGGGTAACAAGAGCAGGGAGGAGGAGGTAACGATTGGTCAGCTGCTTAACTGATCACAGGTTCATATGATTGCTAACAGGCTTCAGATGCTAATGACCAGAAACACTGCCCTTGGGGCGTGACTGCCCTCAGCATTCCTTCTGGGTGGCAGAGGCAGTTTGTCAGTGTGCCAACATTCTGCATTTATGAGAAACAGTTTTCCTGCTTACTCATGTAGCCTCCAGTGGTATACTGAGTTGATCATGACCCTCACTCTTTCCAGCCTCCAACAGTACATATATGGTTATGCATAGGTGTGCACATGTACATATGCAGTTACAGATAGGTGTGCACGTGTGTATATGTGGTTATGCATAGGTGTGCACATGTGTGGCTATGTATAGGTGTGCACATGTATATATGCACTTACAGATAGGTGTGCACGTGTGTATATGTGGTTACAGGTAACTGCATGTGCATATATATAGTTACAGATAGACATGCACGTGTATATATGTGGTTATAGATAGGTGTGCACTTGTGTATATGTGGTTACAGATAAGTGTGCAGGTATATATATACAGTTACAGATAGGTGTGTGCATGTATATATGTGGTATAGATAGGTGTGCATGTGTGCATATGTGGTTACAGGTAAGTGTGCACGTGTATATGTGTAGTTATAGATAGATATGCACATGTGTATATGTGGTTTTAGGTGTCCATATGTGTGTATGTGATTACAAGTAAGTGTTCACATATATATGTAGTTACAGATAGGTGTGCACATGTGTATACATAGTTATGCAGAGGTGTGCACATGTATGTATGCTGTTATAGATATGTGTCCATGCATATAGATTTGTAGTTTTAGATATGTGTGCATGTGTATACATGAAGTTTTATATACGTATGTATGCATATATCTATGTCATTTGTATCTATATCTATCTATCTAGAGAGACAGCAATTTACTTTTGTTAAGGAATTGGCTCACACAATTGTGGGGCTGGCAGGCAAGTCTCAAGTCCACAGGGCAGACCAGCAGGCTAGGAATTCTAGTGGGAGTGGATGTTCTAGTCCCAAGGCCGTCTGAAGACAGAGTTCCTTGCTCTTCAGGGTAGCTCAGCCTTTTCCCTTAAGGCCTTCAACTGATTCACTCACATTATGAAGGTAATCTACTTTACTCAAATCTGCTGATTTCAATGTAATCACATGGCTCCTTCCTGTAGTTCCAGCTCCTGGGAGGCTGAGGCAGGAGGATTGCTCTATTCCAGGAGGTCGAGGCTGCAGTGAGCTGCGAAGGCTCCACTGCACTCGAGCCTGGATGACAGAGAGAGGCCCTGTCTCAAAAAAAATAATAATAACACCTAAAAGATGTCTTGCAGCAAATTTAGACTGGTGTTTGACCAAACAACTGGGTACCACAGCCCAGCCAAGTGGACACAAATTAGCTATCCTGGGGCCAGAGGCCTATGATTGGCTGAGAGAGATCAGACAAGCCCTGGGGTGGCCTCCAGGATCACCCAGAGCAGAGGAAGAAGCACTCTGCTGAGTCAGCTTATGAATAAGTTAGAATCGACGAGTGCATTTGTGCTGAACAATCCCTGCTTGCCTGCACCTTGTGTGCACTTCTGGCTTCTGTTGCACTCGGGCTGAGCTGGACCTGGGAGGACAGTTCCCATGTCAGGCAGGGCCCAGCTCTCTCCTGGCCATCAGCTCCCTCCCAGAGTAGGCTGTAGCCATCTGCCTCTAAGATGCGACACAGGCTTTCGAGTAATTCTGCTGGTGCCAAAGGAGGACTTGAGGCCCAGCTCAGCAATCGGGGCCTCGGGATCGAGTCACACTTCCTTCTGGTGGCTCTAACGTTATGCTCCTGCTTCAGTGCTGGCTTCCGATCAGTCCTGAGGGCACAGCTAGGACCTTGTTTAACAGTCTGGTGCATGGGTGTGTCTTCTCCTGTACCTGAGTCCTCCATCTTCAAAACCTGCCAGGACCCCCGACAGGCTGGACTTACGCTTCTAAAGACTCAATTGCTTCTGAACCAGGGGTAATTTTGCATCACCCAACCCAGGGACATCATTTGGCAATGTCTAGAGACACGTTGTGGTGGTTGTTTTTTGAGACAGAGTCTTGCTCTGTTGCTCAGGCTGGCGTGTAGTGGAGCAATCTCAGCTCATTGCAACTGCCTCCTCCCAGGCTCAAGCAATTCTTGTGCCTCAGTCTCCTGAGTAGCAGGGATTACAGGTGTTTGCCACCACATCTGGCTAATTTTTTTGTATTTTTAGTAGAAACAGGGTTTCACCATGTTAACCAAGCTGGTCTCAAACTCCTGACCTCAAGTTGATCCACCCACCTCAGCCTCCCAAAGTGCTGGGGTTACAGGTGTGAGCCACCACACCTGGCCTCTAGAGATATTTTTGGTTGTCATAAGTTGGGCTGTCCAGGGGGACATGCTACTGACCACTAGTGGGTCAAGGCCAGATATATTGCTGAACATCCCAGCAAACACAGGACAGGCCCCATGACAGAGTCACCCACTCAGAATGTCGACAGTGCTGGTTGGGACACTGCCCATACTTGACTCTGAGGGAGAGCTTTGCCTTCTGGACTCTAAACCATGCCTGCTTCTCCATCTGCCTCTCTCCTGGCTCCTGGTGGAACTCCCTGCTGCATCTCAGAGATGCTGTCTCCTAGCTCCGTCATCTGTCCTCAGGAAGGTTCCTAGTTTGCTTGACCTCCTCTGTCATTTGCACCTGGGCCTGTTTACCAAGCACCTGCCTGACCCGAGTAAGTGCATACAGGGCTTGGGCAGCCCCTCCAGGTGCATCTGCCCGACTTAGGTGCGTGCATGTAGTCCTGGACCAGCCCCTCCAGGTGCATCTGCCCGACTTAGGTGCGTGCATGTAGTCCTGGACCAGACCCTCCAGGTGCATCTGCCCGACTTAGGTGCGTGCATGTAGTCCTGGACCAGACCCTCCAGGTGCATCTGCCCGACTTAGGTGCGTGCATGTAGTCCTGGACCAGCCCCTCCAGGTGAACCTGCCTGACCTTGGTGGGTGAATGTAGTTCTGTGGCAGCCTCTCCAGGTGCCTCTGACCTGAAGAGAGCCAAGTCCTGCCTCTGCTGGGAGCTGTGACCCCAATTGTGTTGCTTCAGCAGGGGGTCAAGTCGACTAGTCTTCCCTGGGAGCACGCCAGGGGGTGTGAGGACAGAGTCCAAGTGACAGGGAGAAGCCACTGACATTAAGAAGCCATCTTGAACAATCCCCCAAATACACAGCTAATCATGTATAATTAAGAGTGAAATACGATTTCCACTTCCTTTGTGAAAATAGTTGATGATGACCTACCTTAGTCTTAAATACACTTAGTAAGAACCTGATATGTTGATCTGTCTTTCTAAAGCTATGATCTTCATAAATTTAAGCAGAGAGAAAAGGTCCAACATGTTTTGTATTTCTGTTAGAGGAGTAATGTCTCATTTACAACCCAGCAATAGTGTTTCTTTAAATATGTTTCTAGTCATTAAAGGCTGGGAGAGGAACTGGAAGTTCTAGTAGGAGTCAGTAGAATAGTCTCTTTCTGCTAGCTAAGTGTCCGAATATCAGAGTGGTCATGATTGCGATGACCTTGATTGCAGTGTGACCTTGACTGCAGTGTGACCTTGATTGCAGTGTGAACTTGATTGCAATGTGACCTTGATTGCAGTGTGACCTTGACTGCAGTGTGACCTTGACTGCAGTGTGAACTTGATTGCAGTGTGTGTCTCTGCATTAGTCCACTGGGGAGTATTGGTTGTTCAGCCTGGGATGTTACAAGTAATTTGTAAAAAGTCTTGGCCACATCTATGTAATCCAACCAGGCTGATGTGCAGTGTTGCAGATGCACTTTTTTGCCCTGAGTCTCAATTTATGACAAGTTTGTATTTTCTACAGGTGCAGGTGAAAACTATAAATAGCATATTAAATGCCCGTAAAAGACCACCAAGAGACTTGACATCTGGGATTGGCTCATATTTCAAGGCAGACCCCTCCCCTTGGTTAAACACTGAATGATGCTTTCGCCTGGTTCTCCAGCTGCTCTGAGTGGGCTCATGAAGGGATCCTCTGGCTTCTGTGGTGTATGCATTTGCCGGAGCTGCTGAAGCAAGGCACTGAGACGGGGCGACTTAATAGAGGTGGGTTGTTTCATGGTCCTGAGACCAGAAGCCCCAGGTCCAGGTGCCACAGGCCTGGCTCCTTCTGGAGCTGTGAGGGAGGCCCTGCTCGGGCCTCTCTCTGGCATCATAGTTGCTGTTGTTTCTTCCCCCATCTCTCTCCCCATGGCCAGGCGGCCATTGTCCCCCATGCACTTGTCTCTGTGCCTCTGAGGACACTGTTTTATTGGACTAGGCCCACATACTCCAGGGTGACTGCCCCTCAGCTAAGCCCATTGGCAATAGCCCTTTCCCAAATCAGGACACTTTCCCAGGCCCTGGGGGTTGGACTTCAGTGTATGGACTTTGGGGTATGTGACGCAGCCCAGAACTATGCTGCTCTTGGTCACAGTGACTCTACTCATTGCTTGCCAAGTAGCACTTCTCCTGCTTTGAGCCATCCCCTTGTGTGAGAAATTAGCAAGGCTCCCCACCATGAAGAAAAGCAGAGGAGGCCTTCCCCTCGCTCCCATAGAAAAGGGGGAGCACTGACATCTTGGCAGGTTTCAAAATATCGTGGTATCCTTGGGATGAGTTCAAAAAACTATCCCCTCCCCAGTCTGCCACCCCACTGTTTGCCACTGAGAGCACTGGCTGTCTCCAGCGAGCTGAGGGACTTGGTGAGTCCTTTTCCAGCGGCCGTGAGCAACCCTAGCTCTGGCCTTGCTGTTATTTCTCTTGGCCACCCCCACTTGGTGAGTCCCTTCTGCAGTCGGCCATCCAGTCCCTCTCCTGCCTGGTGAGAGTCTGAGATGAGAGGAGGATGAGTTGAGCCGAATCTGCTCATGGGAAGGAAACACCCTGGATGCTCACCTAAGGATGCAGAGCCCATGCTCTGTGGACGGGATGTGGATGATCGTGGCTGTGTGATCTGGATCCTGACTAGACTGAGGCCCCAGAGCGACTCTGGCACATGGGTGACCGGTTCTTTCTGTCCCTTAGCCCCGGGCTCTCCCCTGTTCCACCAGCCAAGGGTGGGGGTCACCAAGCACAGGCCCCCAGGCCCCTCCTCCAACTTTTCAGTCGTCTTGTGAGGCCTGGGGATCCCTGAACACTTCCAGACTCACACCCTCCACATGTGGGGACAGGGCTTCAACACAGGAATTTTGAGGACACAATTCAGTCCTTGAGAGTCAGCCTCTATGAATTACAGGTGCGCTTTAAATCTTCACTGGATGGAAGGCAGTCTCTGCTTTTGAAGCTTACTTTGAAAACAACTCCTTAGGATATTTTGGGATTCACCCCTGCTGGTCACAGAGCTCCGTTGCACCATCCTGAGGGCTGTAGAGAGTATTATGGTAGGGAAAATGCCATAGTTTACTTTTCCACACTCCCACCAAGGAGCCGTTAGATTACTTTCAATGTTTTGATCTTTGAAGCGGTGCCAGTGAGAAAGGTCGCACCTGTCTCCCCATCAGTGTGTGCCAGAGTTACACTCCCTGTGTAGACGCGTCAACGTGAAATTGATGGGCCACAAGATTTGCGCATTTTCAAGTTAATCTGCTGTCAACAAACTGTTCTCCAAAGTGGCTGAATGTTGGGTTTATCAGAGCATCAATGTAGTCAGTAGCAGTGGGCTGGAGTTTCTGCTTCTCCAGCTCTCGCCGAACGCAGCTTGGCACTTACAGTGCTGTTTGTAGGAGCCAGGAACTCGCTCTCTGACAGGAGTGGATGCATCTCATTAACACATGAGTTAATGGGTTAATTTTGTTGCTTTTTTTTTTTTGAGACGGTGTCTCGCTCTGTTGCCTAGGCTGGAGTGCAGTGGCGCGATCTCCACTCACTGCAAGCTCCGCCTCCTGGGTTCACGCCATTCTCCTGCCTCAGCCTCCCGAGTAGCTGGGACTACAGGCACCCACCACCACGTCCGGCTAGTTTTTTGTATTTTTTTAGTAGAGACGGGGTTTCACCGTGTTAGCCAGGACGGTGTCGATCTCCTGACCTCGTGATCCGCCCGTCTCGGCCTCCCAAAGTGCTGGGATTACAGGCTTGAGCCACCGTGCCCGGCCTGTTGCTGTTTTTTTGATGGAGTTTCACTCTTGTCGCCCATGACATGATCTCAGCTCACTGCAACCTTTGCCTCCCGGGTTCAAGAGATTCTCGTGCCTCAGCCTCCCGAGTAGCTGGGACTATAGACGCGTGCCACCACAACCATCTAATTTTTATATTTTTATTAGAGACGGGGTTTTGTCATGTTGGCCAGGCTGGTCTCGAACTCCTGACCTCAGGTAATCCACCCGTCTGGGCCTCCCAAAGTGCTGAGACAACAGATGTGAGCCACCACGCCCAGCCTAAAAAACAATTTGTAAAACAATGTATGGCGCTCTGAGTTGTTTAAAGAATTCTTTAATAGCTCAAGTTAAAATACCTGTATCATCTCCTGGATATCCTTTTAAACATTGTGGTTTGGTTTTTTCACATCTGGCCTTTAACGCGCCTTGAATTTATTGATATATACGGTATGAGGTTGATCATTCAGCCGGCGCCAGTCGTTGAAGAGGCCGTCTCACCCTGCTGTTCTCCAACAGCTTTGCCCTTTCGTGAGCCCCACACGGAGGCAGGCAGGTCTCCAGGCTCTGCTGTGCCGGTGGCACCCACTGAGTTCCTCTAATGCTAGCGTAAGCATCGATACCTCCCTGCTGGGGCTTGTCTTTGCTTCCGTGTCTTTAAATTGGTGTTGGCTGTCCTTCAGCCTTCAAAATCACTTTGATTTAAATTCAGAAAAATATCATCCTTTTTGGATTATGATTTTATTAAATTTATAGATTGACTTTGGAAAAATTGCCATATTTACTGTATTAAGATTTACTTTAGTCTTCTTTTATATCTTTCAATAAAGTTTATCATCTTTTCCGACCCCTCCCCTTGGTTAAACACTGAATGATGTTTCGTAACACGTTTTTGTTAGATGTATCTTTTATAGGTTATAAGGTTTTTTTCTTTTCTTCTCTTTTCTCTCTCACAATTGCAAATGCTATCACTTAAAATTATTTTCTGCTGGAGAGCAAAAACACTGCTTGTTTTTGAATATTCCTTTTTGCATCCATAACCTTTCCACACCCTGTTACTCAAATTAATAAATTTTCTGTAGATTCTCTTGGATTCTGTAGAGATTTATATTATCTGTGAACCGTAGCAGTTTTATTCTTTCCAACTTGTTTACATTTATTTCTTTTACTATGTTCTTTATGATTTTATAACTTTTAACAATACTCTTTTAATACTCCCGAATATTGTTTGTCTGTTCTCTGGAATTCTTGGCTCCAGTTTTGCCTTTTTGTGTGTCCTCTGCCTGTCGCGCAGGGCGGCCTGCTGCCCGGGTTCTGGGGCTCCTGGCTGTGCGTGCACTTGGAGGCCGCTTCCTTTCTGTATGCTTGCCCCGGGGCTCAGTTTCAGGTGGTCCCTTCAGTGGAGTTCTGGGTTTGTGACTTAGGCATGTTCCTGGCACCAGACCAGCAACCTTCACCCTGAGCCACCCTTGTCATTATGAATTCATACCCAAAGTCACGGAAGGCACAGGCCTGGCATTTTCAATGATCAGAGAAGACATAAAATCCATGTATTTTTAACCTGAGCCCCGGATGAGTTCGACGTCTCCCGTCGTTTTCTCAGCTGATCTGGGCTTTTGTCCAGGCTTTGTGCTCCCCGCTCAGGCCTCCCCCAGCAACCTCAGGTCCAGCTCCTCGCCTCACAGCCACCCCATCCTCCTTCCCTGTATCTCCAGCATGTTAAAACCAAGCTTGAACAACAAAAAGACCACCAGCCCAATGAAAAAGTGAGCGATGGGCTTGAATAGACATTTCTCCAAAAGAGAACTACAAATGGCAGAGAAGCACAGGAAAGGCTGCAGTGTGACCCCCTCCTAGGTGTGTATCCAAGACTGTTGAAAACAGGTACGGAAACAAAAACACGCACACACTTGTTTACGGTAGCACAATTCACAGTTGCCAAAAGATGGAGACAGCCCGCATGACCATCAATGGATAAATGGAGGCACAAACTGTGGTGTAAACAAACAATGGCATGTTATGTAGCCACTAAAGGGAAGGAAGGGTTGACACACGCTGCAACATGGATGAACCTCGAGCACATCATGCAGAGCAAAAGAAGCCAGACCAAGAAGACCCCACACTGCGGTTCCGTCTATGCCAAATGCCCGGAGCAGGTGAACCCACGGAGATGGCACAGATGGCTGGTTTCCAGGGGCTGGGAGGGCAGAATGGGGAGCAACTGCTTCATGGGCGTGGAAGAGGCAGATGTTGGGAATTGCCTGGTGACACATCATCGTGAATGCACTAAATGCCACCTGATCGTTCGTGTGAAAATGGTTAATTTTGTTATGTGACATTCACCTCAATATATAAAAAACTAAAACACAAAAACAAGAAACCTAACCTGGAAGATTACAGAAACTGAAAACGCCCCCAGGACGGCCTCAGAGTCAGTGCGGGGACTCAATCCTCTCTTTTCCAGTCCTCCTCATTTCTGAAGCCTGTGGGTTAATCCTTCTTTCTTACAACTCAGCTTTTCGTTGAACCACCTTTTTTGTTTTCTTCACGATTCTAGTGGGTGTAGCGAGATTGTTCTCAGTCATTTCTGCCTGGCGTCTTGCTGGAAGTAGAAGTCCTCTAAGCTGTACTTTCTCCATGTGTTTTTGCACAGACCTGGCCCCCAGAGCCGGATGGTAGAGGAAAGAGTGGTGAGCGCCCCAGCCTTTGCTCCACCACCGCTGTGGCGGGGGAGAGGCACACGCCCTCAGTGGCTTTCACGACCACCCTTCCCAGTGATCAGACACAGCCAGCAACGCCCACCATCACTTCCAGCTCTGGCCCTCCACGCATATCTGTCTTCCTAACTGTCCACAGTGGTTCCTCCATCCCGAGGACATTATCATTTGTGTTCAGTAGTTCTCTCTGTGCGCCTTTGCTATGCTCTGTCTCTGCCCGGTTGCAGTTCCGAGCTCCTGCCGTGGAATCCCAGAGCTCAGACATGTGGGTGGACAGCATCGTCATGTGTCTGTGTGTGTATCCACTGTGCTTTATCTAGAGAAGACCCCCAGGCTGCAGCCCTGAAGCCAGCAAGCGTCTAGGACAGACAGTTTCTTGGCTGATGCTGCAACCTCAAGTAGCTGATACTTCAGAGCGGCCAGAAATCCAAATAAAGCTGGCAGGTGCAGGGAGAGCTGAGCACCAGCGGAGGGAGAGTCTGGGGTCATGGAAACCAAATTCAGCCTTCCTACAACGTGGACCCTGTGTAAATTAGCATTTTTATTCTTCCAGGAGCACATCAGTAAGATTTAAGAACACCAAGGCCTATATTTTGTTAAAACAAAATACAAGTTTCCAGGATTTCATTGGCTGCACAAGCCTAGGAGTGTTCTCACTTGCTGTGTCCTCTGCTGCCATCTAGTGGTAGAAATGCAAATTTGCGAGGGAAACTTGGGGGCAGTTAGAGATGCCCTGAAAACCAAAGGTGGAACTCCTGAGGGCTGTGCATGGTGCAAAGGGGTGGGTGTGGGGGGTTCAGTGAGGGTGTATTTTTTGCAAGAAGGGCCCAGGGTGTTTATCAAAGCCATCAAAGACGTTTAAGAATCAAGACTGCCCCCCAAAGTCTAGGTAAAACCATTTTAAATTAACCATTTTGGTAACTCCCATGTGATTTCAAAATGGTAAAATCGTAAAACTGGTTGTGTACCCTAACTATGTATAAGAAAAGGAACTCCGATGATGCTGAGTGCAGGTGCAGGCTGGGCAGGTCGCATCATCCTGTGTAAAAATATCCCCAGTGCCACCTGCCGTTTCTCCTCTGCCCTCCCAACCCTAAAAGCTGGAAAACGGGGCTCATCCAAAATAAAGGACAACTCAGAGCTATTCAAGCACCTGGGGATCCGACTCCTCAGAGTTCACAGGCAAGAAGCCCACATGCCAGCGTTCTCGAAGAAGAGCGAGATGTTTTGGCGTCCTTTATGCTGCCGTCATCTGGGAACTCCTTCATTTCCCCCACATCGTCATCGTGCTGATGTTCACTGATGGCTACTGTCTGCTGGGAGCCCAATATGGGCCAGTGCATTTCTTTCTCCCACCACCCCTGTGTAAGGGACTCTTTCCTCAATTGTACAAACAGGGAAATTGGGGCTGAGGGGTCCAATGACTTGCCTAAATTCTGGTGCCAGGAAATAAACCCTGGCTGGCTGCTTGGGAGGCTGAGCTCCCCACCACGGGCCATAGCATCTTGGGAGAACTTAGTCGCATGGTGTTGGGATGGGTGCAGCAGGAGCAGTGACAGTCACAGCATTCTCAAAGACCCAGAATAACCAATGCCGGGATGCTTGCTGGGTAAAAATAGCTGCACCACTCCAGCCACAGAGCCACTTGAAAGTGTCCAATTTTCTAGAATCCCATGCACTAATTTCACTGAGAAATTGCTAGCCGATATCGATTCTATCAACTGCCTGACCATGACTGTCTAAATGTGTCTTTTGAGGAATGTGCACAATCTTCAAGCTATTCTGTCATCTGGTAAGCAGGGGCACTGTGGGCACGCCAACATCTTTTGTGTTATAAAATTCGGTTGTCAGCTTTACTTACAGTCCAATCATAAAAGACCCATGAGGATCAAATGAAGCTTGGTCATCCCGACTACGACCCCAAGTGCCATGAAAGCGATGATGCCTGCCTTTCATATTTCTCCCACAACACTGGGTCCCTTTCTAGATTTTAAAAAAAGATTCAATCCATATTGTTTTCCAAAATGAATGGCGAGTATTTGTTTCGAAATTTCTGATAGTTTATTTCAAATCAACGAAACACACAAAAATATTTGTCTGACCATGTCTATTTATTTTCTGCAAGCATGCTTGGCTATTTGACAAGCTTCCTCTTTACGGAATACCCCGGAGGACAATCATTTGCACAAAGCGTTTTATGTCATCTCAACGGTAGTTTTTTTTTTTTTTCTTCCTGATGGAGCTAGCCATGATGATAATAAAGTCATGCTAAATGTATTTTGACAATAATGTGGTCACAGGTATGTAAACGATGGACAGACAGGAGGGAGGGGACAAAAGTGGATTGCAGCCAGGTGCGGTGGCTCACGCCTGTAATCCCAGAATTTCGGGAGGCCAAAGTGGGGGGATCACCCGAGGTCAGGAGTTCCAGACCAGCCTGGCCAATGGTGAAACCCTGTCTCCACTAAAAACACAAAAATTAGCTAGGCATGGTGGTGGGCACCTGTAATCCCAGCTACTTGAGAGCTGAGGCAGGAGAATCACTGGAACCAGGGGGGCAGAGGTTGCAGTGAGCCAAGACTGTGCTACTGTACACCACCCTGGGTGACAGAGCGAGACTCCGCCTCAAAAAAGAAAAAAGAAAAGTGGATTACTTTAGGAGTCAGGATTTCCTGTGGGTGCTCTGACTCCCCTGTGATGGAAAGCTTTCCCATGGCCCCCTTTTCCCCCCTCTCCTCATTCCCTTCCCTGCCTCTTTCTCCACCCCACACAGTCACAGATGCTCCACGGGAGGAGACGGGATCTACCTTTCCTCTCATGTGCTAGATTGGAAAGGAATAGGAGAGGAGCTGGGATTTCCTTTTGGAGCTGGAAGCTGCCCCTGTTCTCTGCCCACCCAGGGTTGGCCCAGGAGTGGAGCCCGCACAGCAGGTTGACCATGGTGTAGAGAGGATAGGTGTGGGGGCCAGTTTGGAGAAATAGAAGGGGTGGAGGTGGGAGGGATAACATGGCTGCAGAGTGGCTGGAGAATCCTCGTTTAATGTCCAAGTCATTCCAGATTCCCCTGTTTAATTCAGGGGAATTAACATTCTTAATGTTGTTTGCAAAGTAGAGAGTCCAGGAAGTGAGAAGGGAAAGACATTGATTCTAAACAAGATGATATGCAACATTTAGTAATGTGTCGTTTTATGGGGGACCCCAAGCACCGCATACCCCAGATGCACAGTCTCAGGGGTGTCCCGACGGCCAGGCTTAGTAGCGCCATCTGTGGGGCACTTCCTTTGAAAAGCTGGTCGCCCTGAGGGTTGGTCATGGAGTGGAATGAGGTGATGGGCAAAGGCACAACGTTGTGGCACATTTGGGATTTTCATGCAATAGGTATTTTTCTGTAAAAGCGTCATTTATGTTCCATCAGGTCTCACCATCTTTTTCAAGTTATAGAAACAGAATCAAACCTTCTTAAGTAAAAATTGGCAGTTTGTTGGCTCACACCATTGAAAAGAGATGGTTTCTGGTGGGTCTGAATCCCAGGGTCCAAAGCTGTCAGCAGGACACTGAATTTCTCTTCCTCCTTGCTAGACTCCATTCTCAGGCAGGCACATTTCCAAGGCAGAGCAAGCACAAACCCCAGACTTAGGTCATCTGCCAGGCTGGCCATCCCAGGACAAGGGGGCTGTCAGCTCTGCGGGAGCCCTGCTAGGACCTTTCTTCCAGTGGTGGGTGGATGGGGTGGGGCACGGTCATTCCCACCGGGACTCCACGGCACTAGGGTCCCATAGAAAGAAAGGGAGTGCTCGCCAGGAGGGGAGAAGGGCTGCTGGGTAGAAACCCCACATAGGCTCACTGTACACGCCCAGTACGATACAAACAGGTACATAAATGGCAAAAACAAGTGGTGAAGTCAGCATTAGAAACTGCATTCCTGCCGGTTATTAATTATCGCCCAGTTAGGGATATAAAATGAGAATAAACAGAGCTATGATTCTCACCTCAATAAACCTGCCGTTTGTCAGCTGTGTTGGAGGACAGAGGCGGTGTAGGCTCAGCTCAATAAACCTGCCGTTTGTCAGCTGTTTTGGAGGACAGAGGCGGTATAGGCTCAGTTCAATAAACCAGCCACTCATCAGCTGTGTTGGAGGACAGAGGCAGTGTAGGCTCAGCTCAATAAACCGGCCGCCCATCAGCTGTTTTGGAGGACAGAGGCGGTGTAGGCTCAGCTCAATAAACCAGCTGCTTATCAGCTATGTTGGAGGACAGACCCAGTGTAGGCTCAGCTCAATAAACCCGCCGTTTGTCAGCTGTTTTGGAGGACAGACCCAGTGTAGGCTCAGCTCAATAAACCAGCCGTTCATCAGCTGTGTTGGAGGACAGACCTAGTATAGGCTCAGCTCAATAAACCTGCCGCTCATCAGCTGTTTTGGAGGGCAGAGGCGGTATAGGCTCAGTTCAAAAACCTGCCGCTCATCAGCTGTTTTGGAGGACAGAGGCGGTGTAGGCTCAGCTCAATAAACCGGCCGCTCATCAGCTGTGTTGGAGGGCAGAGGCGGTATAGGCTCAGTTCAATAAACCTGCCGCTCATCAGCTGTGTTGGAGGACAGAGGTGGTGTAGGCTCAGCTCAATAAACCAGCTGCTTATCAGCTATGTTGGAGGACAGACCCAGTGTAGGCTCAGCTCAATAAACCCGCCGTTTGTCAGCTGTTTTGGAGGACAGACCCAGTGTAGGCTCAGCTCAATAAACCGGCCGCTCATCAGCTGTGTTGGAGGACAGACCCAGTGTAGGCTCAGCTCAATAAACCCGCCGTTTGTCAGCTGTTTTGGAGGACAGACCCAGTGTAGGCTCAGCTCAATAAACCGGCCGCTCATCAGCTGTGTTGGAGGACAGACCTAGTGTAGGCTCAGCTTAATAAACCGGCCGCCCATCAGCTGTGTTGGAGGACAGACCTAGTGTAGGCTCAGCTCAATAAACCGGCCGCCCATCAGCTGTTTTGGAGGACAGAGGCGGTATAGGCTCAGCTCAATAAACCGGCCGCCCATCAGCTGTGTTGGAGGAGAGAGGCGGTATAGGCTCAGCTCAATAAACCTGCCGCTCATCAGCTGTTTTGGAGGACAGAGGCAGTATAGGCTCAGCTCAATAAACCTGCCGCTCATCAGCTGTGTTGGAGGACAGAGGCGGTGTAGGCTCAGCTCAATAAACCTGCCGCTCATCAGCTGTGTTGGAGGACAGAGGCGGTGTAGGCTCAGCTCAATAAACCAGCTGCTTATCAGCTGTGTTGGAGGACAGACGCGGTGTAGGCTGAGGTGAGAATGGGCACCCGCAGTGCAGGGGTTTCTCTCACAGTGGTCTCGCTGGACCCCTTTTCTCATGGCACACTCGGGAGGAGCCAGCCCCAAAGCTGTGCTGACTCATGACAACCGAGGGCCATGTGAGGCAGCAGAGGCCGCTGGCATCTCCTGTTAGCCTTCTCATTTCATTTAGGTGGTGATTCCCACCCTCTGTCTTCTGACACTTGAACGGCAGTCATCAGTAGGGGCAAAGGAGATTTCATTTGAATTCTGGCTTCTTCCATCATCTCTTATATTTCAGTGGGTATCAGCCAAGGAACAGAGAACAGAATAGAAATGTGGCAGGAAAAGGCTAAAGGAGAAAGTAGAAAATGGAAATGTGGCCCCTACAGTATGGAACGTGCAGCAGTAAGGGTAGCCGTTGTCTCTGCTCTCAACGGTCCTAAAACCACGTTGCTGAGTAAAATCTTCAGGTCACCTCCAAACCATGCTGGCCAAAAAGAGCCTTGGGAAGAAGAAAGGCCTCCTAGACACATGCGCTTCCGGGTTTAAGCCCTGGGACCAAGCATGATTGGAATTTTAACTAGTTGTATGCGAGCGTATTATGGATGAAGATGAAATCTACAGATTGAAATAGCTGGAATGAGCCTCTTCCGTAGACTAGAGTTTAGAGTCACCTGAAAGCATTGGCCTGCTCATCACTGATGTGCAGCTCGGAAGATAAATGCTGTACATTTGGAGCTTGAAAGAGTGACTTTCTTTCCGTTGAGGTTTGAGGTTGGTGATGGCAACACCATCACTTCCTTTGGCTACATTTTAAAAGTTGTGCAAAAGTCGCAAGTTCCTTTCTTCTGTAGGCTTTCACTAAAGGGCTTCCTGAACGCGAAAGAAACTCCTCCAATTATTTAAAATGATGTGGAGATTAATGTTTAGAAACAAAAAGCTCACAGGCCTGGTGAGTATGGTAGTAATGCCCTTGCTAATGAAGTTGCTGACTGTAAATGTCCTGTGACTTAAAGGAATTCTTTCTTCGTTTCCATTTTCACAGGGCAAAAGTGACTCAGCTGCCTCCAAGACAAAGGTAGCTGGATCCGCAGAGGTAAGAAGCATTCCTGTAGGTTCGTTTTTTTCCATGTTCACGTGAGTTACATTTTTTTTTTAAAGTTAAACATGAAGTCTTGTTCAGTTTATTGAGTTGTTTCACGGTGCCCAGAGTCCAGCAAGGCAAGCCATGAAGAGCTTTTAGAAGGCTGGACCACTCCACAGGAAAATGTGAATTTTTTGGTATCCTGTGGGGAATCCGAGTGCTTTGTGCAGTAATGTCCTTGTACAGCAGCGGCTGCCTAGCGTGCTAAACTGGGGATGTCATCTTGCGATGCATTATGATTTGAGTTTGATTCTGAATCTGTGCATCACTTTATGTCCAATATTCCTTTTAAAACTATGATGTGCCTTCAAAATAAGCTGGAATTACCAGAGGCAGAAGCGAGCCATGACAGCGAGGCAAAGGTGGGTGCTGAAGCTGCCCGGGGCTGTGTCTGCCCTCGCGGTTTGCGGGTTGGTTGCTGACTCGTGTGTGTGGCTCAGCAACAGGTTTTCTAGGAGTTAGGACTAAAATAGATAATTTTAGATGGAGGTAGATTTCTCCTATTTCAAGTATCTATCTGGTTTTAATACCTTTATTAACAAAACATTTTTGAAGATAGTTTACTGGCTGTTTTCAATCCCTTTGGGCTGGATCATGCAGGTGAAATGTAATAAGTCAGTAATCACGCCACGTGCAGTTGTGATGCTATGGGATTGGTCATCCTTGGAGCCGCGCCTCTGCAGTGGTCACCGCAGGCTAAATGGGTCTGCTCCCTGTAGGTGCCAAACGGGTCATTGGAAGTTGGTTTCTGGTTGAGCTTATTCTCATCTACGCTGATGTCTTAAACTGTGCTGTAGTTCGTGTGAAACAAAAATACTCCTGATTTTCTGGCAGCTTTCCTGAAGCTAAAAAGCAAAAATACAATAATAAGGTTAAAAAGGTCTTCTGAGGACAGCATGAGCTCTGCCACAGGGGTCTTGCTGGGCAGCGGGTGGCCCTCGGAGCTGCCCAGGGAGGGCACTGCACAAGGGTGTGGCTGCGTTTTCTCAGCGCGGTCGCCGGGGCCTGCAAGTACCTGACGGGAGAGGCCGAGTCCCACCTGGTTTTAGGTGGTCCCAAATCCTGGAGGAGAGGTCCCTGCTGCATTCCATTGCCAACAATGCTTGACGCTTGAATTCCACTGTTTTAATTTTTCAATACTTGTGGTACTACTCTCTGGGTCTGAACGCATTTTGCATAAGTTGAGTCTCCTTATTGGACGTGGAACTTGTGTTTTGTACGGTTGATGGTGACTGTGCAAAGGTGATGAGTGGGCACACAGAATCTCAAGCTGGTTCTGACTATCTCAGCTAAGGGGTTAGGCAAATGACTGACTCCCCAGTTTGGATTACATCCTAACTTATATCAACTCAGCAAACAAGGCCTGCTGGCGTGGGAGGAACACAGTCTTCTATTCCTTTCTCATAATCTCTTGTCAGTCTGGTCCATAATCTATTCAAGAAAAAAAGAGTCAGGCTGTAATTGGTGATTCTTAGCAAAACTTGATGTGGCTTTATCCAAATGTGTGACGAACTGTGTTTCTTGGCAAATGAAAAGTTTTATTATTATCTATATCATCCCAATTCACACCTAGCCTGAGCACTCTACAGAAAGATGACACGTTCCAGTACTGGGTGTTTCTCCTCTCTTGGTCATAGCAGTGAATGCTGGGCCAATGGCACAAGCATGGGTCTGGTGGGTGCTGCACACTGAGTTCAGGGCTGGGGTAGGGTGTGGGCGCCCTTGGAGAGCCGTTCCTTCCTAAATTAACAGCCAGGTCGGCCAGGTGTTAACCATAAGTGCCATAGTTGGAATTGGAAAGTGTTCCCAGGAGAGCAGCTGTTTCTGCCAGGACACTGCGTCTGGTCACATCCTAGGGTCAAAGCATGGGAGAACCCCAGGAGCCATGTGGCCACAGGGTCTCTGTGGGCTGAGGGCCAGCAAAATCCCCTCCACTGCCTTTAGCCTTGGAGCAGGTTAAACTCCTGGCAATGTTCCCAGATTCGCTTTGAATTTGATAGGCAGGAACCCCATAGGTTTAGGATAAAAAACGCAAATCAGATCTCACACAGCATCACCCAGGAGCAGTCCAGAAGTCTGACAAGGTAGGAAGGCAGCAGTGAATGCCAAATGAAGGCTTTAACTCTCCCTCTGCTGATCATTCTGGTTTTTTCCCCCCCTCTCTTTCCCTCCCTACCCACTCCTCTCTGTACATAATTTTTAAAAAGACTCCACGAAAGTTGATGTTCAACAGATTGTTATACCAGGTTAGAGGATTCCAGGGTCTTCCGCTGAAACTCCTAACACAGACTGAGCCTCTGAGGCAGAGGCAGGTGCCCCTGCTGCTTCGCTAAGCAACATTCAGCTGCTCACCAGGACGGTCCCAGAAGCATGGATGGCACTAACACAGCACTCAGCGTCTTTCATGGATTTTGCCTAATAAGTCCTGCAAGGTGCCTCTAGTTCCACAGCTAATTGTATGTCCTCTTTCTCCATCATGATTTCACTCTTTATGTATTTGCCTTTATAAAAAATGAAATTTTAGAAGAGACACAAAGGAGGTTCCAGTTCCAAAGGGAGGATGTTTTCTTTTGTCCACATCCAACCTCAACCAGAACAGGGGGAGTTCGTCCCGGGCCACTGCTGCCCGCTGAGGCCCTCTCTGGGTCTCCTCCTCTTTTTTCCCTTTTCTTACAGCTTCGAAGTGAACACACATGCCCTGCGTTATAGAGCTGCATTGATCTGCCACCTGTCAATTGTGTGGGACTTGAATAAAGAAAAAGTAATTGTTCCTCAGATTTCCAGCTATTGGAAGGACAGAAATGTGAGCACTCTTATTACGGTGCAGTGGTGGCCAAGGTAGCGATTTTACACGTGGGGACACAGAGGCAGACTCCAGTCGCGGAACAATAAAACCCCCAAGGTTTGCACCCAAACAGTGAGAGCAGGCTCTGCCGTGGTTAGCAATCCATGCACACGCTCTGTCTCGGCCGGCTGCCTGACACCAGGGTGTGTGTGTGTGTGTGTGTGTGTGTGTGTTTGTGGAGGTGTTGTCTTTAGTTCTTAATTTGGGAAACAATGTGTTCTTCTGTCAGGTAACTTGATAGGCAAATAAAATAATGACGTGACTCAAACTCAGTCCTTTGCAAAGCAACTTAGGGAGCTGCAGTGCGGGAGTGAAGCCTGGAACATTGTGGACACTCAACACATTCTGGCCGAATGTTCACCCTTCCTGAGTCCCTTTGAGGCTTGCTGGCAAGTGGAGCCCAGCCTGAAGGGTTCCTGGGTGACAGCAGCATCCCTTAGCTGAGTCACAAAATTAATTTTCTGACTAGGATCCTGAAGGGAGCACGAGTTGGCTTCTCCTTCCGTTTTGTCTTCCTCTAACCATGCTCTCACCTCTGGACCACACTGATCCGGGCCACACTGATCTGCGCGGCCTTTGTGGTCTTGGCTAGAGGGGTGATTTTTCTGTTTTCCTCTGTCTTTTTCATCAAAGCGTTCCATGCCTCTGCCTTGCAAGCTGAAGTGTGTGAGACGGTAGTCGCAGGTGTATTTGGCTTTTTGATGGCGTTGCTCATAGGGAGGTGATAGGCTACACTAAAAACTGGGCAGAATCTCGGTAACAAAATTTAAGAGTCTGGTTCTTCAGTCTGTTTCCAGAGACAAAAATTCCAGTGTGGAGCCGTCTCTTCCTGCAGATAGCTGAGCCCTTCCTCTTTGCTAGGGCAACCCCTAGGTAAGGGAAGGACCTTCATTCACTCTTGTGGCAGCAAGTTGGTGCAGACATCTGGGTGCAGCAGGGCTCGGGAGTTGGGAGGCATGTTCCTTGGACTTGTAAACAAAGCCAAGGGAGGAGAGGCACGTTAGGCCCGCAGGGCCATGCAGCTGGGTGCAGACACTGTGGGGTGAGTGGGGTGCTGAGGGAAGCTTCTGGAACAGGGGTGGCAGCAAAAGGAGATACTTGCAGCTAAAAAGGAGCACCTTGCAACCTCTGTGCTGTTGTGCATTCTATCCCTGAACAACCACTGAAGAGACAAATTCCTTTTCCTTTCTGTAGTTACTTGAGTCACTGGGTGGGCTTTCAAAATCTGTGCATTGCACTTCAGCAGAAAATAGTGGTGTGATCAGGGTTAGAATTTGAGCTAGAAAAATCCTTCGATTGAGGTCATACTTATAAATGTCTTTTTGGGATAGCTGGAGAAAAATCAAAAATTAATTTCAGGAAAAAAAATGTAGATCCAATGTTTTATCATATTCAGCTATAGCCCACCTCCTCACTCCTTATAGAAACAGGTAGGATTTTCAGAAAGAGTTTGAAAGGAAAACACACATGCACACAAATCCAAAAATTACCAAGGCTTTTCATTCAGTTGTAGGATTATATGTAATTTTTATTTTCTTCATATTTTTATAATTTCCAAAGAAATCTATATTGCTAGTACAAGAATTATATTTCAAAGTTAAATATAATTTAAGTTATAGGCTTAAAGTTAAGGCTCAACTTATTCTAAAAAATTTTTAAATAGCACTATTATCATTGGGTGATGATACAGTACGGATTTAAGTTATTCAATGTATCTTGGGTTTAGTGACGTGGATAGGTCTTGTGTCTCAGGCAATTTCACCAATTGAAGGTATCCTCTATTCACTGACATGAAAAGAAGTATTGAATCCATTAATCGAACAAGTCACTGCCACTTACCAGTGCAACCCAAAAGACGTCATCATGATAATTATACACCTCAGGCTACCCAAAGGGAATGTTTTGTTTGGAATTTGTAATTCACCCTGAGAATTTCTTACATCATAATCACAGCCATTATGACATTGACCTTCAGTGAACTAGAAAGTGGTTAACTGTTTTGTTTGTAACAGGCTGGAGGACCGTGTCACCGTGAAGGGAGCATATGCTCAACCTCCCTTACCCTGTTCAGAAGAGCTGCTAGTCACCGAGTGCCTGCCATTGCCCCAGCCAATTTTTTCATAATCACTGTTTCTTTATATTACTTTTAGTATTGCCATTTTACAGATGAGGAGATGAAGCTCAAAACAATTATGTAAATCGCTCAGTCATGCATCTAAAATGTGATGCTTAGCCCCGTGTCTTTCAAAAAAGTAAGATGCTCTTTGAATTTTCTTACTGAAATGCCAGTTCCACATCTTACACCTTCTACACCACTTTGAGCCAGCACTTTCTAAATCAAGGTCTCAGAAAATAAGAGCTATTGGGAATGATGGTTATCCTTTATAATCTACTAAAAGTTAAAGTCATTATCTTGCAATTACTGCAGGATTTATTGAGCCTCTATGTGTTGGTGCACACTGAGCCTGTCCCTGGGCTGCGGATGTAATAAGGAACCTATTTCATCCCACACTAAGCGGGCAGCAGGGATCTTGGAGGTGGGAGCAGGTGCAGGGGCCACAGCTAAGGAGGGCTGACTGTGCTTGTGGCCGTGGGTTGTCACCACGCGTCCCGGAGCGTCCTCTGCTTGAGGGCTGGTGTGTTGGGTGCGCCTGCTGACCTGCAGCCCTGGCAACATCTGGGAGCTTCCTATGGCACTCGGCTTTGTGGAGTCCCGTGTCAGGAGCACTGTTGATGAGTCCAGAGATGCCGCACATACTACCCATGCTGGCTGGTCACGTGGAGGCTCACTCCAGGGCTGTGGTTCTCTTCACGTGGCCTAACTTCTAGGTCCTTTCCTTGTTCAGCACAGTGGCTGTTCCTCCTGCCACCTGCTCTGGAGCTGGCAGGGAGGAGAAAGCCACAGGCTGCAGCTGAGAGACCCAGGCGGGGTCGCCCCATTGGCCATTTGGTCTTGGGAAGGTCATGCCACCTCCGTGGGTGTATGTTGAGAGGACAGAACTCGGTAGAGAACATCAAGGCTTGAACATGTGAATGCAGTGAATGCCAAATGAAGGCTTTAACTCTCCCTCTGCTGATCATTCTGGTTTTTTTTTTCCTCTCTCTCTCCCTCCCTCCCCACTCCTCTCTGTACATAATTTTTAAAAAGACTCCACGAAAGTTGATGTTCAAGGCTGTGGAAGTGCTTTGTTGTTCCTGCATATGTGTGTTGATTCACATGTATATGAACACACACGTTGTGTAGTGTGTAAATGTGTGAAATACGTAGCATGTGACTGTAGCATGTGTTTACACAGGTGCTTGCATGGATGTAGGTGTCACTGTGGTGGCCGCTGTCCGAGTCCCTGTGCCACATCTTCCTCGCATTGTCAGGGGTTGTGGGCTCATGGCTGCAGGCTCCTTCTGGTTTGTTTTTCACAGCGTGAGAGCACCCGGCTGTGCCTGGGGAAGTGCAGCCACACTCAGTGTGGTCAGTGACAGGGACCCTGACTCCTCCCCAACCCCCTGCTCCCTGCCCCACTCTGCTTCCCTACCTAGGCCTGGGGCATGGCCTCCAGCCTTCCTGCAACCACCCTCGCCTGCCTTCTCACTGTGGCCAGATTTCACTCCTTCAGCTTCACTGAGCTGCCTTGTGAGGAGAGAAGTGCGGGTCCCATGCTGTTAGACCTGATCCCCGCATTCCAGCACCTCCTCAGGGCTTGCCGTTCTTGACACCTTCCTTTAGGGAGCATCCTGCTCCTTGGCCACCCTGGGGCAGAACCTCCTACCCTTCCTCCCACCTCACAGTCTTCCTCTTCAGGCACCTCCTGGTGTTCTTCCCTCTGCCCATCACTAAAATGTCCCTGGCCTTCAATGATCCTGACCACATTGCGGTGTGCAGTGCCGTGGCTCTTCCCAGCCCTGAGGTGGGGCTCAGCCTCATTTCTCTCACCCTCTGACTCATGCCCTCCCCAGTGGGAGTGGAGTCCCAGCACCACATGGTCCTCAGAGCGGGGAGCGACGCAAGGCACGGGGCACTCAGAAGCCCCGCACATGGCAAGTCCTCACGCTCACAACTCCCCAAACACTTCACATTCTTTATAGCTGAAAGACAAGAACCCTGACAGAAGTTGCTTTACAGCAGGTCATGGACAGTGTTGTGTCGACCACACAATTCAGCATTTGATGGTGGACATGGACAAGGCTGGTTGTGCCATCGTGGATCTGAAAACAATCTTTAAAGGACTGCTGGGTGCGCCTCTTTCTCGAGGTACATGGACAGGCACAGCTCTGGATTTGCTGGGATTGTTTGCACTTGGTTATTATCATGGGACCCTTGGGACTTGATTTGTAACAGCGAACTAACAAGGTCATCGCCGTTCATCTGTGTGGTGCCTCGCTGCTTACAAAATGCCTTTTCTCAATGCTCTGATCTGTACAGGGAGGAGGTAAAGAAATTGACAGCTCTTTCTTACTAACTTTCGGTGTCCAAGGTTGTTCCCCCAAGGAAGTCCAGGTTTCCCTTCTTTGCTCCTGTTTTTCCTTTGCTTTTCTTTGGTAAATCCTTATAGAATACTGACTATGTTCTCAGCACCTTACAGTGCCAACTCGTGTGACCCTCACACCCAGAGGAAGTAGTCACTCTCATTACTGCTCTCTCCCATTCTACAGATGAGAGCATGGAGGCAATTAAGTTGTACCAGGTGACACAGCCAAGTGGTGGAGTCATGGATTTGAACCGAGCCGTGTGGCTTTAGGGTCTTAACTGTGATTCTATGATGTAGACATTTACTGAAATCAAAGATAATTTACTCTTGCAATTTATTTTGTGGAAATCACATTTTTCCATTTTCTTAATGTAACCCTTTAATGACTCCAAAAGAATTTAAAATTATTCTTAACCTTGCTTTTTCCATGCTAAGTGAATGCCCCCTGACGGCTTCAGCTAAACCTGGAAACCAGAACCTGTAAGGCAGGAAATGTGTTTCCTTCGATGATGCTGATACTGCTGCTGGGACTTCTCCGTTACTGGGTCCCAAATATTTTTAGTTTAAGACTCTCTGTTTGAAATTTAATGACAATAAATTACAGACCCCACCTTATAGTAGCTATATTTTTGCTATCCATGCATTGAGGAGAGCGGCTGAACCCATCAATGACTTCCAAAGAAAACTGGACTTTATTCATGCTTGCAGCTATTATCACAGAAGCATGTGAAACCGTTTCTTTGACCCACGGAAGGTCACCTGTGTACCTGTGTTTCCACCTGCGCTCTGCGGTAGCCTTGGTGCCCACAGGCCTCAGATCTCGTGGTGCAAGGCTCAGGGTCATGGCTTGCTCCCTTTTCCATGTTGACTCCTGAAAGTCGGGGCAGGAGTGAAGGTCGTTTCCTGGGAGTGGACCGGATGGGAAGGTGCTGTTCCTTCTCTGTGGAGCTGTTGATTTATTTACCTGTGAACTGGGAGCAAACAGGACTTTCACGTGAGGCTGAGTGAGTCTCTCAGGGACCGCGGTGCACAGCAGGGTGTAAGCCTGGTGCTGGCTTACAGCTCGGTGCAAGATCCTGAGTGATTCGAGATCAGCTCCATAAGGGAAAATGAGGCCAGTTTCCCAAGATACTTTCACTTAAGAACGTGACTTTACACACTCCATGTGCTAGGGACCACGCCAGGTGCTGTGGGGGAATTTGAACTTCATGTTCCCTCCTCCCTTTAACATGCACACACACACACACATGCGCATAGACATACAAACACACGTACACTGCATGCACACATGCATACCGATTGCCTTAGACATACAAACACACTCATGGACAGTGCATGCACACACATGCATACCGATTGTCTTAGACATACAAACACCCACGTGCACACTGCATGCACACACTCATGCATACCGATTACCTTAGACTTACAAACATACATGCACACTGCATGCACACACACATGCATACTGATTGCCTTGAACAGTGCTAAGGTTGAGCCAACAGGGCTAAGTGGTAAAGAGCGGCCACAATTTGGTTTTGCGTCTGAGGGAGAATGTGGTAAAACGTGAGGAGACAGAGGGGTGGACACAGGGACACCACTGTCCTAGTGCCTGGGCTGTGTGGCCTCTTTGGGCCTCAGTTTCCTTTTGGTGAAACCAGTACCTAAGGTTTCTGTCACTTGTCTTGGTCCAGATGGGACAGACCGTGTACCTCTGTGGTGACACCAGGGCCTCCCTGTGACAGGGCCTACTTCTCACTCCTGTCTGCAAGGCTTCTTTCCCATGAGGTCACCGGCAGGGCTATCCTTGGCCACTTTCTCAGAGGTCCAGGGGGCTGGGAGACAAGGTTACCCCATCTGGAGCTCTACCCTCCCTGGGCTCTTTGTTCTCGCCATGAAACTGAGGTGCAGGGGATAACTTGCGCCCTCCACAGTGCCTCAAATGCCGGGAGACATTTCCCTTCCACTCCATTCCCAGCGGATAGGACACAGCCATACAGTCCCGCCTTCCTATCTCCCGGGGCCTAGGAAGGGGAAAGGTACAGCTCACTCCCAGCGGTGTCTTCAACAAAGGCTAAAGTCATCCGTCTGATTCTCTATGGGTCCAAAGATATAGAAGTGAACTACTAGGTTTTCCAGAGGAAGACACAAAATATTGCTTCCAGGCTGAGCTGCTGATGGTCTAATGGATACACGAAACAGATGCTTTCAACTGCATGGTGGTTGTTTATTCTTTGGGCTGAATTTGTGAGCATTTTGGTTCTGCTGCTGGAGGATGGATGCTTACATGACAACAATAGCAATGCTTTTAAAGCCGTAGGCAATACACAGTGATAGCTGCTTTTCACCAATTAGCTGGAGATGTTTTCAAAATAATGTCTTTGAAAATGTATTTGGTAGATGAGTAAGCCAAGATTGTTATAAAGATTTCCCATGGCATAAAATAAAAGGTGGCCAGGTGGGGTGGCCCATGCCTGTAATCCCAGCACTTTAGGAGGCTGAGGCGAGTGGATCACTTGAGGTCAGGAGTTTGAGACCAGCCTGGGCAACATGGTGAAATCCTGTCTCTACTAAAAATAAAAAATTTAGCCGGATGTGGTGGCACGTGCCTATCATCCCAGCTACTTGAGAGGCTAAAATACGAGAATTGCTTAAACCCGGGAGGCGGAGGTTGTAGTGAGCCAAGATCACACCACTGCACTCCAGCCTGGGCGACAAAGTGAGACTCGGCCTCAAAAATAAATAAAAGGCAATTTCTTGCCATCATCACCATGACAACATTCAGTTTACAAACTCACATCCACCTGTGATTAAATGCCATTAAAAATGAAAGGTTTCCACTGCAAACCCTCTAGCTCTCACACGACCACCATTTAGCCAGAGACCAAAGGCCTGATTGATTTTGCTAATGCACTTTCAAAAGTACCAAGTCCTGGAAAATTTCCTTTTAATTCTTATGGAAGTTTGGATTGAGTTGCATTTAGGATAACTGTAAATACAGATACCAAAAACCAAATCACTGTAGTTGAGGATTATTCAGACCCTTTGCGTCTCCATTTCCCCCATCCGATTCTCCTTTCCCCAACTCAGTATCCATGCACGTTGCCATCAGGTTGGAAATAGGAAGAGGGATTGCCAGTGAGCAGGCTATTTTAAGCAATTCCAGCAAAATATGTGGTGCAGGAAAGATGAGCATTTTTGGCCGAGTCATTTTCAAGCTTTCCCATGGCTTGCAGTAATCTAACCTATGCTGGTTTCCTGTTGCCAGGAATGATAGAATCGACCTGGAGTCCTCACAGTCTCAAACCAGAACGGATGGGGGCGGGGGTGGTGCTCACGTACTCTGTGCGATGATCTCATCATCCTGACATTCAGTAGATAGCTTTGGTGAGTTCATCTTTGATGTAGTTCAATTGCTTTGCTTGACCCTTGGGTATTTTTTCTTTGGGGATTAGACCAGCTCAATATATCCTTAAAAGAAGGTGTTTACACAGTTGTAAACACAATGTTTACAATTTCTTAAGAAGCCTTTTAATTTTACTCTGTGTGCAAAATAACCTAGGGAAATATTTGTTCACCAAAGTGAGCCCACCTTCGTCTCTCCAAATCGCCATCCCCAGGGGCCACTGATTTGCCTAAGCTGGGAACACTTCCCTACATGAGCTGCGCATCTTTGCCAACCGATTGAGTAGGTTACAGACAGCGAAAAGGAACCTTCCATGTTCATTCCTGTGTGTTTGAAACAATACCGGGACCCAACACCACACCCTCAAACAAAAATTTAGTAAAAGTTTCCAAATCTCAAGCCTGAATACTCTATATTTTAAAATTGAAAAAGTATTTATGAAGGACCACAGAGTTAAGTTTTCAGGAAAATATATTGTCCTCCTTTGACACTTAGAAATCCCGTGCAGTAGGGCTTCACAGAGCACAAACCTCTCTGTACGATGGTGGGAACGGCACTGCGTTGACCACTGGGCGGGGATACGGACTGGGTTGCCGCTGCGTCTTCCGCAGGAGCTGAGGCTGCAGCTAGTGGTAGACGATGTAAGAAGACATCACCAGTGTGTTTCCAGGAAGCAGGAGTGCCTATTTCTGTGAAAGGCTGCACATGTATTTTAAGATCCAGCATTTTCAAAGAGGTGAAATGTGGATGTGCATTCATTTTAGGGAAAAGAAACAGAACTGAGATTGTTTTAAAGCTCCTGATGATTTGACCGAAGTCAAGGCTGAAACACTCCCGCAGTGCTGAGACCCAAATAAAATCACGCATGCGAAATTTGGTGAGACTGGAAAGAGTCTTAGTTTCTGTTAATCTCCCGGTGTTATTATTTTGTGCCAGCAAAAGTAGCAAAAGGTAATTGAGAAATTTTGGAAGACAGAGGCATTTTCTTCTGTTGCCATAACTTGGCCTGTGAACAAACCGTGCTCTCTTCTCAAAGTAACAGCTCAGAAGTGTGACCGTTCTGCTTAGAACGTAATATTTGCCAACGACTCCAGAATAGAAAAAAAAGTGTATATCATGGCAGATGTATGGCATATGTTTCTAAAGATGTTATATTATAGATTCTTAATAAAGTTCCTATAGTGGAAACTAGGGTTAATAAAAATGATACCTTAGGAAATCCCTCTGAAGGACTGACCAAAGCTCCTCTCCGTTGTTATTTACCTCAAGTATGTATGTATCTGTGTAGATCACACACACCTGCACACACACAGGCACACACACACACACACACACACACACACGAATGCAACATTGACCTGGATAAATGAGTTTTAATCAGCTCTGCATTCAAAGGAAAGAACATACACCATGTGTGCTCTGGAAGCCACAAAATGGGTGAAAAGTTGTTTTGGTAGAACCCGTTTCCTGAAATGCAACCACTGGAGAAAGGACAATTGCACTTCGACTATTTCTGTCTGATTGGGAAGGAAATATTCTTTATCTCAATGTCTTGGAATAAGGAAGGTGTGGACAGGAGCCCGTCTTTCAGCACCACACTGCCCTAAATCAAGGTCATTTCTATCCATTTCAGTCTTAAATTTCCTCTTTGCCTTTGATTCCTTCTTTTCACGTCCTGTGTTTTTATATCTGTTTATTTCCCTACCTGCATCCTTAGCCATGACCTCTGTTGTCTGTTATCTCAAAGGCGATTGTCAGTTGGTAGGTCTCTTCTTCTGCAGCTGTAGGTTTTCAGAGAAGGCTGTTTATGTATTAACAAGAAGCTATACCAGTAAGCAGAGGAAACTCCGCCAGTGTCCTGGGTCTGACTCTGAACCTGCCGCCTGCGCTCAGCAGCTGCCAATCACATGGAGCCCTGGACACTTCTGGCGGCACCAAGGCAGGGCTCCATGGCAAGTGAAAGCAAGAAAGGGGCCGATGTTCTGGAAATGTGGGAACTCAGTTTTGATCAGGAAAACAAAGCAAATGTTTATGTTAGCCAGAGAGAACATATCCGAGTTAGCCCAGGAGGAGGTTGGAGACAGAGCGTGCGTGCACGTGCACGTGCCTGCCTCTGGGGCAGAGGCATCATCTGAAGGGGTAATACAGGGTGATGCCATCCTTGCACCCTTGGTGTGCATTCATTGACCCAGCGCCGCCTAAAGAAATAAGCAACCGTTTTCATTCACCTTCCTCCTACCACTGGCTCCTCCTTTCTGTTTAAATGACACAGAGAAGGACCGAGGTGTCTTTTCATGTGCTGCTAAGGCACGTTGCCAGCCTGGCTGTGGGCAGGTGTGCATTGGCGAGGACCTCAGGCCTGCCCCTCAGAGTGTCTTTGGCGGTTTCTGACGTTTGATTGACTCCAAGTGACGCTTCTGCTTTGCCGGCTTCTGCCAGATGTTGTGTTCCAGCCTGCTGGGATTCGGAGCAGCATGAGTAACTTCACGTTCGCATCAGAGGAGAGGGCCAGCCTTGGGGCTGAGGTTTTCTCAGCTTCTCTCCTTTGCTTCTGAGTTTGCAAAGGGGGTGTTTTGTCTGCAGCCAGAGCATTTTCACCTCACAGCTGGTGCCTGTGAGGGGCAGGGCTCCTGGCTTGGGAATCTGTGGCTGCCCGGAGAGGGGTGAGGGGAGGGAAGAGGGGCTGTGCGGTGCAGCTGCCTGGTGAGGGCGGGCGCAGCAGCCCAAGAGGTGATAAAAGGAGTGGCGGCTGCCCTGGCAGAATGGCTGGACGGCGAGGGGAGCCCGGCCCCAGGGCCCTGGGGAGTGCATCATGATGATCAGGCTGCCGCACAAGAAGCTGCAGAGACTGTTCCTCAGAAAGGTAAGGGAGGGCACGGGGGAAATGGGGGTCCCGGGGAGCTTGGCAGTTTTTATTTATTGCCGGGAAATCACAGGTGTGACAGAGCTTGAGGGGCCAGGGGCAGGCTGTTTTCTGGGCAGAGTGAAATCTCACAGATCATGAACACAGGTCTCGGAGCGGTGCCAAGAGCAGGTCCGTGTGTCTGGCTGGCCGAAGTTTGCCTTGTTTTTAATTTATCTTGTATTTGAGCCCAAGAAAACTTACTATTTCTGTTCCCAAGTGTATTTTCACAACTGAGGGGAAGGGTGTCCGGAATTTTTCTGCAAGTGCAGAAGCAAAGGGGAGAAAATGACAAAGCTGACGTTCATTTTTACTGTTACTCAAAGGTAAAGTTTTGGGTGAAGAGAACCAACTCATCAAGAGCTAGCAGTTTGCCCTTTAAAAAATTGTTTCTGCTTTTTTTTTAATGGTGAAATGTGTGTAAGATGTTTCAGTTTTAACCATTTTTAAGTGTACAGTTCAGTGGCATTAAGTACATTCACACTGGGCAGCCACCAGCACCACCATCTCCAGGACGTTTTCATCATCCCAAACTGAAGCTCTGTTCCCATTAAACACTCCTTGTTCCTCCCACCCTTGAGGTTGCCCATTTTATTTTAGTATTTATTTTTATTTTATTTTTTGAGACGAAGTTTCGCTCTTGTTGCCCAGGCTGGAGTGCAATGGCGCAATCTCGTTTCACCACAACCTCCACCTCCTGGGTTCAAGCGATTCTCCTGCCTCTTAAGTAGCTGAGATTACAGGCATGCACCACCATGCCCAGCTAATTTTGTATTTTTATTAGAGACGGGGTTTCTCCATGTTGGTCAGGCTGGTCTCGAACTCCTGACCTCAGGTGATCCACCCACCTTGGCCTCCCAAAGAGGTGGGATTACAGGCGTGAGCCACTGTACCCAGCCGAGGTTGCCCATTTTTAAGTGAGTTAACCCAAACACATTTATAATCACATGTAATCAGAGTGCATCAGATTAGAATCCAAACCAGGTCGTGCTAATTGCTCCTACAATCTGTTGAGAAACTGCTGTTAAGTGGATCTCACATAATTCTTTTTAAAAAGAAAAAATATGAAATAAAGTGTTCTAGAAATCACTGACAGACCCATGGTTATAACATTATTTTGAAAGAAAATCTGTGACTTTCCAACTGGGTGCACTTTTTTTTTTTTTTGAGATGGAGTCTCACTCTGTCGCCCAGGCTCTAGAGTGCAGTGTCTCAATCTCGGCTCACTGCAAGCTCCACCTCCCAGGTTCATGCCATTCTCCTGCCTCAGCCTCTCGAGTAGCTGGGACTACAGGTGCCACCACCATACCCAGCTAATTGTTTGTATTTTTAGTAGAGATGGGGTTTCACGGTGTTAGCCAGGACAGTCTCGATGTCCTGACCTCGTGATCCACCCACCTTGGCCACAAAATATAATTTTAAGGAATATTTACATTTTATTTTGAAATTACTCCTAAAATAATGTTATTTTAAATAATTATATAAGGTGAATGAAAGTTGTTTACTTCAACTTTTGGGATTAAGAAAACTGAGCGTAAAGAAAACAACTGGCTCATCCACATGTGACAAGCACAGACAGGTCTCTAAGTGTGAATTTCAGCTCCTTACCCAGCTCAGCCCTGAGTCTGTAATGATACCAGCTTCTCATGCAGTTGTTTGCTTTGATTTAAATAAAGTCACATCAATGCGGGTATTTCCTTATTGACACCCCATTTTATGTCCAAAAGATGTCAGTAAACTTACCTGTATTTCATACAAGGCTAAGCCGATCTGTGAGTGTGTCTGTTCGGGTGAAGGAGAGGAGGAGGAGTGGTAGGAAGCTGGGCCGGAGCGGAGTCGCCGTGGTGCATGTCAAAAGGATCCCCAGCCCTGCGGAAGGTGGGCCTGGGTCTGACTCTGAGATTGCTGGATTCTCAAGGACTGGAGCACAGCAGGGCAGGCTGGAAACACAAAAACAAAACAAGCAAAATAAATAAACAAACCCCAGTTGTGTAGGTAAACACATCTATTTCTGTTCTGAGCCCTGTGAGAAACATCTCCCGCTGGTCCTCCTAGAGAGGTCGCCGGATAGAAGAGTGAGCACCCCGAACAGTATCCATCGAGGAGGTGCTGTGCATCTCTTCATAAGGTTTTTGCCATGCCCCAGGTTGTAGGCTGGGGCAGTAAGGCTAAAACGGAAAGCAGAGAAAGCACTCCTACCGAGAATCCACACTGCAGAGGCCAGCAAGCTGCCCTTGGAAGATCTGCCTCATCCCCAGGAGCCATCGGAGGCCGCCTAGAAATACGCGTGGAAGCAAACCTCCGCGCAGCCGTCCGCGGCTTTGGCTGAGGGAATTATACATTTGCTGGAATTCAGTGGCCCTGGGTCTGGGCTCCTTGACCAGCACAGGATTATAGATTTTCTGTGCTCCAGGTTATGAGGAGGGGCCCATGCAATCTGGAAGCTGGAAGGGGTCGTGGAAATCACGTAACCCGTCCCCTTCATTTCACACATGAGGAGGCTGAGGCCCTGACAGTTGAGGTTCCTGACCCAAGTTCACCGGGTGGTGAGTGAGTGATGGGGCGGGGCCTGAGCCCGCCACGCTGGACACCCATCTCAGAGCCCTTCCCTGAGACCACAGCGGTCAAACATGGCATTGGGAGGGTGCAGCACACCAGCCTGAGGACTGGGAAAGGGACCTCTACCCGCCTACACTAATCGGGCCTTGTCATTTTCTGCATCTGATACTTTGACATCAGTGGAGAGTAGGAGGCAGCTTGCTGGCCCTGGAGAGGCCCAGGGTTTCTAATTCCCAGGCACAGCAGGCAACTCACCCAGGAGTGCACTTTTCAAATGCAAACTGACCAATCCGGAGCCCACCCCCACCACCTCCTTTATGGACTCTCACACTCTGGCCCAATTCCCCCGGCCCTAATCCTCCCAGGGCGCAGTACCAGCCAGCCAGGGCAACCCCTTGTCCAGCAGGGCCCACGGGAACGGCCCATACCGGTCAGTCCCATGCAGGCTCAGCCTGGTTCACCTGTTCCTTTCCCAGAAGTCACGTGAAAGACCCCTGTCCATGCATCCCTGCACCCCCTCTGCCTCCAGACAGGCTCAGTGCATCGCTGAGTGGTCCCCAGGGCTTGGCTGCCTCTCTTGGGGCCTGTGAGTAACAAACTCTCTTTTTGATGACAGTTGTCTCCTGACCTGTTGCCCTGCCACACCTGAATAATAATAAAGCTTAAGTTTTAAAATACTGTCACTTGTTTTTAAAACTGGTACCTTTTGTTTATTCAAGATTCTTCCAACATACGTATTGTGGGAAATGCAAAAATAGGTGAGAATTGTGTCTGAGAAACCATTCCAGGCACTAAGGCGGTCCCAGGCATAGTCATCACTGCATGCACCTCGGGCCTCAGGGAGACTGAGGTCTTGTGTGGCTGGGGTTTGGGGCTGGGTTCCCACGGGAAGACGGACGGCACAGGAGTGCATTACAGATCAAGTTCAAGCATGAGCAAGGGCATTTTCCAGAATTTGGGTTCCTCATCATGCTTGTGTTGGGTTAGTACATTTCTGATAGTCGTCTCTCTTGAAATTTCAGGGAAGTGGGCATCTTCTTGTGGAGGATCCTAGAGCTCTTGATCTGTTATCATTATTAACCGTGATAACTCATGGGCAAGGCAGCTCAGTGTATTTTCCCGTTTCATAGTTGCTAACGGCTGTTTAACAACCACAACAAGTGTAGTAATAAGGGCTTTATTATAATAACACAACACATTAACACAATCTAAATAACAGTCAAGATGTGTTTGTAGGGAAGTGACAAACTTTCATAATAACAGTTAACTCTATGTCCCTGTGGATAAATTTTTAAACTGCTGTGTGATTTTATTATCAAACTCATCTGAGTTGTTGTGTGTGTGTGTTTTTATAATATGACATCATAGTGTTAATAGGTAGCTGTGGAAGAACATGTAAAAAGGTCAACACAGTGATTTTTATATAAATAGAGGACATTTTGTGTTCAATATAAGACAAGAAAAAAATTCCAACAGCATTACACGTTTTAAAGTATATTATTGATTCTTTACGGAGGTCAGTTTTCAGAAGTTATAACTAAAATTTAATTTTTAAGGAGTTCAGTGAAGAATGGACGAGAAAGTCAGTTGAGTGCTGCTGTGTAACCAGAGACGGCATCTCTTTGTTCAGCCTGAGGAGGAGTGTTCTTCCCTTGCGTAGATTCTTCTTTATTCGGTGCTCAGGTTGTACCAGCTGGGGACTGGGGTAAAACCGTGAATAAGATAGATGGAGCCCTACATCTGGCTTAAGTCTGGCAGGACAGCCAGCCCCTTTGCTCTAGGTAAACCACACACTTCCTACAGAAACAGGGTCACCAGCAAAGAGGAGTTTGCTTTAATGCCACATAAAGGGAGTGGTATCTTGTTCTGCCCTCTGCAGTGACTAAACCCACAGAATAAATTGCTTACAGTTGGTAGGAATGGGCCCTGCATTTCACAGCAAATAAATCCAGGTGCTGAGTTAGGGGACAAAAATATCTACCTTCTCAGCAGAGTATACAAGGCTTAACACAGTGGTGAGGGAGTGGGCCACCATTACCCCAAGAGTATCCATCTGCTTGACCCATATTTCACCAAGAAACCAGCAATGACAAGCACAAAACTAGGGGGAGAGTCAGGGGGAGAGGCTAATAACCACGCAAAATGGTGTGGGGACAGCAGGTGGGAGAACCAGGTCCTGATCCCTGCTTTACCTTTGAGAGAAATGAATGAACTCTGTTAGTCTCAGTCTTTCTTTCTTTTAAAACACAAAGGTTTGAGTAAATGATCTCTAACACCACGAATCATCCTCTTCTATAATAACCTGAATCATCATTATGGGTCTGTCATCTTTGAATTAATTTAAATGTTGAATAACCCATTAATGTTCTTAGCTAATGTCACCTTTTGGAGTGACTATATTCCTATATTTTTACTACTTATAAGATTTTTAAAAATCTCTCTCTGCCTTTCTGTCTCTTAAGTTTCTCTTTCCATTTATTCTAAATGGCCTCTCTAGACTTCAGTATGTCCCCTCACTCCTGAATGTGAAGCTGAGGTTGGTAAAGGATGTACTCTGGTCTTGCTCTTCGGTGACTGTGGATACACTTCACAGACCTGTTTACACTGTGTGATGTCTTCATCATACTCACAGAGGACCCAGGTTGTGGCTATACTGCCCAAGTTGCTAGGCTGGCCCATCTGGAAGATCACAGGTTATTAATGATTAAAATAGTTAGAAACAATGTCTTTATTTAAAATAAGCATTGTTTTATCTAACTTCTAACAAATGCACATGAGGCATGGATAGAGCCTACAGAGCAAGATATAAAATATCCAGGTACAAACGGACCTGGTGTCACCTTTGAGGTCTCAGGTACTCTTTGGCTGGCCTGTGCTGGCCCCTTTGTCTTCTGGGGCCCCTTTCTCCAAGAAGTCTGGCTTCTGTGCTCCATGCTGTCCTTGCTCCACAGGGCCTGACCTTGAATCATCATGAAGACATGTTCTGTTCGTTCTGTAGATTTCTTTTTTTCTTTTTTTTTTTTTTGAGGCGGAGTCTCGCTCTGTCACCTGGACTGGAGTGCAGTGGCCAGATCTCAGCTCACTGCAAGCTCCGCCTCCCGGGTTTACGCCATTCTCCTGCCTCAGCCTCCCGAGTAGCTGGGACTACAGGCGCCCGCCACCTCGCCCGGCTAGTGTTTGTATTTTTAGTAGAGACGGGGTTTCACCGTGTTAGCCAGGATGGTCTCGATCTCCTGACCTCGTGATCCGCCCGTCTCGGCCTCCCAAAGTGCTGGGATTACAGGCTTGAGCCACCGTGCCCAGCCCGTTCTGTAGATTTCCTGGAGTCTGTGCCACTGTTTGGCTTTGCATAGAATCCCCAAATCGGCTAAGCGCTGGACTTCACTAGGGTGCGAATGGTGCCAAGTCTAATCCAACTGGCTGTGGTGGAAAATGGAAACTTTTGGGGCTTTGAGTGGAAAATTTGGGAATACCTTGATTCCAAGCTCAGACACTTGGACCCCTCTTTCCACGGCTCCAATGGCGGCCCAGCCATTCCAGACACCTAGGCCAGCAGACAAGCCAAGCCCCAAGCCCCTGTTGCCATCTGTTATCTGGGGCTGGCCGGCCTGGACCTCCTCCACGCCCTGTGGTGCAGCTTTGCCTGCTCTGAGGGGTTACAGGCTCTGCTCAGTTGCCTCCTGCTGCAGAGCAGACCAGAGCCCAGCTGGCTGACCCAGGGGAAGCCCTCCTGTGACTGTGCATTTGACGGGACCCTGGCAGCTGCCTTCCCTGGAATTCATCTGAATTCCTGTATAATCTCCACCCCTTCCTGAACGCACATGGCCAGAGTGCACTGGTCTTGCGTCCACCTTGGGAAGAACAAGCAGGCGGCTTGGAAGCAGGCTTTTTGAGGTGTCAGGGAGGAGCACGGGGCTGACAAAACTTCCTGCTGACTTGCGGAAGTAATGCTGTAAGATCTTACTGCTTGGCTATTTCACTGCTGAACCTGGAGGCCGGCCATCACCTGCAGCTTGGGGGCACTGCGTGAGGGTTATAAACTTTGTGAGGTGCTGAGTTAGGGGATGCAGAGGCCAGCTTCCGTCACAAAAGCACGCTTCACACTTTCCAGAGTGTCAGCGGCCTCGCCTCTGTTTAGGCAAATAGAATTTGTCTGCTCAGAGAGTTGTGCTTTTCCTCCTGAATATGATCACAGTCTACCCAGCAAGAGGGATGGCTCAGCCCTCGGCCAGTTTCTAAATGATTCCAAGGAGCAGAGCCTGGATTTACAGAATTTCCCATTTCCATTGCTTTAGACCAATTCTCAGCTAGAGTTCCTGACCTCCTGAGTATGGTCCTTGTCACTCTTCTCTTTTTCATGCACAAGGGCTGGAGACTTCCATGGCAATGTCCCAGACCAATGACACTCATCCGTGCTGCGTGTCTGGCATGTTCTAGGCACAAAGGATGCTCAAGGAGTTCGAACTCGGGTGGCACCTGCCATCCTCAGCCACAGTAGAAGGGGAGACAGCACAGATGCAGAAACCCCCATTGTGACACAGTAAGGAGAGGCACGGAGAACGGTGCCTGGGCCAGCAAGCACAGAGCCTGGGCATGCAGGAAGCAATCAGGGATGTCTAGGGATTGACAAGTGTAGGCCCCGGGAAGGCGTGTGTCTGAGGAGGAGGAGGGTCAAGAGGGACTGAGGGAGACTGTGTGGGAGGAGTGTGTCACAGATGTGTGTGCACCGGGTGGGGTGACTTGGGGCCTCCAAGGCTGGTGAGAACTCGGGGAATCCCAGGGACCTCGAGGGTTGGGGTGGGGCCCTGAGCTGGTGAGCACCCACTCAGGGGAGAAGCTGAGGACACAGGGAGGGAGCACACCTGATGTCTCTGCAGCACTGCAGTGCACGCCAATCCTGTGTGGCTCACAGAACTAACAAAACCTAGGCCGACAGAATCGCCCTTCATGGTAGCACAGAGCGGGGCTCCAGGAAGCCAATTCTCCCTGGCACGGGCACCTCAGGAGCATTTGGTGTGGCCCCCGCCTTCTCCCTGGAAGGCCCCCTCCTCCTTGCCCCTCCCCACTGACTCAGGCTGGACTGGACTCAGAAGGGACATGCCAGCTCTACTTCCGATGCTGACTATGTGGTTACCTCCACTGGCCCTCTCTGTTTTCCTCACTCAGTATTCCCCTTCCCCCTGCCCAGCCTCCTGCCTTAGTCTACTTGGTGGAATGGGGAAGGAAGCTTTGGGAGGAGGAGGAGGAGAGGCCAGGCTCCCGCTGCAGCTGCCAGCCAGGCAGTGCGGACAATAAGGAGGATGGAGATGGGCGCCTGAGGAAATGTGGGCCCAAGGGGATGGGAGACCCGAGGAAGTGGGGACCAAGGGGATGGGAGACCCAAGGAAGTGGGGCCCAAGGGGATGGGAGACCCGAGGAAGTGGAGCCCCCATGGAGGCTGATCTGCCCCCACTGCCCAGCATCCTCCAGCCCTGCACCAGCATCTTTCCTTGCAAGGTTCCCCTTCACTACTCTGTGGCAAGGATCAGATGGAGTCGTTCAGCTGAGGCACTCAGTGGAGTTTCTGCCGGTGGAAGACGCTGCAGAAATACCCATTACTTGTTAGTTTTCAGGATTTAGCTGTTCCCCCTGCCTGGGAAGGTGGTAGCACTGGCAGTGGGATCATGGAGCCCGAAGCCTGGCCTGCACTCCCTCCCGGGCTGCCCTCATCCTGGCCTCCTGAAGACAGCACCTGCCGTGCTCCTCCGACCAGCTTCCTCTACAGTTGCTGCTAATTTACATTTTTAAGAGGTCATCTCTTCGCATGGTTCTAAAGTTACAGAGTCTATACAAAAGTGACAGGATAAGTCTCGTTCACCCTGTCCACCACCCCCGTCCGGCATTTGCTGTCTGTACAAATAAACATTTCCAGGCTCCTGCAGATCTGCAGTTACTGTTGGCACCTTCACTGGCACAGGCAAATCAGGGCAGAATGTCGCGCACACACCCCTCTGCACAGCGCCTGTGTCTGCTCCGTGCCAGTACATAGCCGCTGCCTTCTGACAGCTGCAGAGGTTGAGAATCTGCTTTAAGAGCTTCAGGAGGAGGCCCCTGTGCCATCCTGTCTCCTGCAGAGGTCGTTTGCATTGTAAAGGAAGCACCCCAGCTAGGCGGACGCATGGGAGGACGGTCAGGCAGCGTGGACGTGAGTTCATCCTCAGCATCCACGCACACACGAGGGCTGCACAAAGCTGGAAATCTGTGAGTCGGGCTTACGTCGCTAAGACATGCGGATGTGTGTTTGTTTGTGAAGGATGCTGTGGAACGTTCTCGGTGTGCAAAAGTTTGAAATAGCCTCCAAGGTGTCTTCCAACTGGACTGTTCTTCCATGATGGTTGAGTGCTCCTGACAATCCGTGAGGCAGGCAGTATCCCAGCTTTTGGTATCTGCGATACCAAAATATATATACATGTGCTCTTTCTTCCCGTTTCCTGATATTCAGCTCCTGAACTCCTTGGAATCAGCGAAGTGATGAGTGTCCTTTGTAGGCTAATGGGACAACTGGTGGGTGGGTAGCTTCAGGATGGAGGCTGATCATCCCAGAGACCACAGGCAGGATAGAAGGGTTGAGACTTTCATCCCCACCCCACAACCCCCAGAAAGAGGAGAGGGGCTGACAGTGGAGCTTTTCTCCAATGGCCAAGGATTTGATCAAGCATGTCTATGTAATGGAGCCTCCGTAAAAATCCAAAAGGATTGGGGCTGGGGAGCTTTGGATTATTGAACACCTGGAGGATCCTGCAGGGTGGTGCTGCCCAGAGGGCGTGGAAGCTCCACACCCTTCTCCATGCCTCACCCCATGTTGGTCTCCATTTGGCTACTCATCTGTGTCCTGTAATATCCTTTATAGCAAACCAGCAAACCTTAATAATGTGGTTCCCTGGGTCCTGTGAGCTGCTCCAGCAAATTAGTTGAAGACAAGGAGGGGGTTGTAGGAACCCCCTATTTATAGCCAGTTGGTTAAAAGCACGGGCCACAGCCTGGGGCTTGCAACTGGCATCTGAAGTGAGGGGTAGTCTTCTGGGACTGAGCCCTTAACCTCTGGAATCTGAGGCTATCTCCAGGTAGGTAATGTCAGAATTTGAATTGCATTAGAGGACATCTTGCTGGTGTCTGCACAGAACTGATTGGTTGCCACTGGGGAGAAATCCCCAGGCACTGTGGAGACTGCAGGTGAAATGTGGTATTATTGCCTGAGAGTACAGAGTAGGATAAACACTTTGATAGGTCTCCAACATATGGTGTCAGGAGTGTTGGGTTGACTGTGTGAGAATGGGAAAACACATACTGAGTTTTCCTGTGTCCTTATCCCAGATACTGAAATGGGGAATTAGCCTCAACAGGTGAGTTTGGATCTGGTCACATGACTGGTGGGTGCAGGAGAGGAGAACTCGGTGTTGTTCTTGTCACGTGGCCTTGCGTGCTCTGGGGGAGTCTGCATACTCCAGCTGGCTGTGTGCCTGCCAAGGCACTGGCCACCCAGCTGTCCACTGGCTTCTTTGCTGAAAGGACCAGCTAAAGAAATTTGTAGAGGCAGAAGGTGACTGGGGCAGGAAAACGTGTGTCTCAGTAGCTGCAACACGGTTACTTCTTCGAGACTCACAGCAGCGCCGCTGGCTCAGATGTGAGCGCGTGATGTTCTGTGTTTCATTCCTCGTGTCCTCGCTGGGCAACCGCAGCAGCACCATTAATATTCCGTTGGGCCTGACAGCTCTTTTCCAAATTAGTCTCTATTTTCTGAGTCACCGGTTGTCGAGACGATGGTTTCTAACCTCCACATTTCGGTAGATCATTTTTAAACCATGACACGCTAGGGAGTTTTGGCAGGCCTGAGAGTCTCCTCGGCCTCACACACCGAGGTAGATAGAACAGCGCTGTACATGGAGCTGCCAGCTCTCGGCATTTTTGCTGCAGTGCCCAGGCACTGTCGTCACACCCTCGTGTTCTCTGAGCGAATATGGGGTGGAAATCCAGCCTTTGGGGTTCTGTTATTATGGGCTGAACTGTGCCCTTGCAAATGTATGTTGGAACTCTAAGCCCGGGACCCCAGAATGGGACTGTGTTGGGAGGGAGGGCCTTAAAGAGGTCATGAAGGGATTTGTCCGATCTGACTGGTGTTCTTATGATAAGAGGAGATTAGGGCCAGGTGCAGTGGCTCACGCCTGTAATCCCAGCACTTTGGGAGGCCATGGCAGGTGGATCACCCGAGGTCAGTAGTTCGAGACCAGCTTGGCCAACATGATATAACCCCATCTCTACTAAACATACAAAAATTAGGCAGGCATGGTGGCACGCACCTGAAATCTCAGCTACTCAGGAGGTTGAGGCAGGAGAATCACTTGAACCCAAGAGGCAGAGGTTGCAGTGAGCCGAGATGGTGCCATTGCACTCCAGCCTAGGCAACAAGAGCAAAACTCTGTCTCAAAAAAAAAAAAAAAAAAAAAGAACGATTAGGACACAGATACACACAGAGAAAGGGCCACATGGGGACGGGTGAAGGACACTGTCTCCAAAGCCAAGGAGCAAGGTCCCACTAGAAGCCAACCCTGCCAAATCCTCTTCTCTACTTCCAGCCTCCAGAACCGTGGGAAGTGAATGTCTGCTGTTTCGACCACGAGCCTGTGTTATTTGTTATGCAGCCTGAGCTGACTCATACAGCCCAGTGCACCCATGAGGAAAGGCAGGCAGATGCAGATGACATTCCCAGAGCTGGGGAAGGCCCAGGCCCCCTAAGCTTTAGGAAGGGAAGGCCCAGTAGTGAGGGTGCTACCTCCATCGTCTTCAACTGAAGTCAGGTGCAGACTCCTGACCCCATCCCAGGCAGGGACATGGAGTGCCGCTTTAAATCCAGAGCCAAGGAAGCCCTGCAGGCCCCCAGGTGTCATCTCCCACTCTCCCGGGGCCTGCCCTCAAGCAGATGCCGCAGAAGTCTGAAGGGGCAGCGTGGGAGGACCCGCGGGTGTGTCTGGGCCTGGCCTGCAGGGTGGGCCCTGCTGCATGGGTACACGGCTCTCCAGCTTGGGCCCTGCTGTAGCACACGCTCCTCTGAGGCGGTCCCTGGGGGCTGGTGCCCAGCACCATTTTTTCTTAAGTCTGTCGCCATAGAGCCTGTGTTTTGAAAGGAGGGCAGGCCCCCGGGACCCTGCCTGCCCCTAGAGGCCTCAAGCCGGCAGCGCTGCTCCCATTCCCCTCGACTCCCCAGGCCCGGGGCTACGTCTCAGGTCTGCAGCGAGGTCAGCATGGCCCAGAGGTATGGGGGACCCCGGGATGTGCTGGCTGGGGCCGGTGCCTTTGCCTCCCAGTTGGAGAGCCAGGGACCCTGCCACCAGCTCCCCGAGGCCACTGCATCCACAGAGCTGACTGTCCTCAGAGACTTTTTAAAAAGGAAAATCCAGGTCGGTGGATGGAATTTCCTGACTGCAGAGTGCTGTGTGGAATGGAAGGGAGTGACCACACTAGGGTGGGTGGGTGCTTACCCCTGTCTGTGGGAGATGGAACTTCCTAGGGGATACTCAGGTTCTCAGGGTATGAATTTGAGACACGGAGAGCTGTGAGCCCGGGATGGCTCAGGGCCCCAGCCCTGCACTCGGTGGTTGACAGGAAAGACAGATCTTCGGAAAGTGTCAGAAGCTGGATTAAAAGGGAAAATATTTAGACTTCCTATATTCTTGCTCTGTGTTTCTGCTGCTAAGGGAGATGGTGCCGTGCACTGACCACCAGCCAAAAGCCTGTCTGCCTTGGGCCTGGTTTGTTAAGATCATGGGTGAAAAGTTAGAGAAGAAGGCAGAGAATCCCTCTTGCAGGATGCATGGCGCACACTCAGGGGCATAAACACGTCCTAAAATGGCCATGTCAGTATGTGCATGTCTCAATATACCAAAGGGTTACAAGAGACGGCGGTAGCTCCCCGGGGTGTGAAGAGGCCTCCAAGCTCTTTGTAGTTTCGGTGGCACTGTTGTTATAGCAACCAAGGACCAGCACCTTCTGCTGATGTGCAAGTGCATGTGGCCTCAAGCATCTGCCCGACTGTGCCTTTCATGTTACACACTCGTTAAAAACTGTGACGTGGTTAAAGTCACTGAAAGTGGAAGTGTGCTTGGGTTTGGGATTGTTCTTCAGCCTGGTTGCTGGGTGTTCAGTGGGCATGTTCATGAGGGCAGTGTTCTCCAGCGCTTCCTGGGGGAGTGGCACCTGGGCCCTGGCCTGTGCTGGCCACCGCAGTGTTCTCCAGTGCTTCCTAGGGGAGTGGCACCTGGGCCCTGGCCTGTGCTGGCCACCGCAGTGTTCTCCAGTGCTTCCTGGGGGAGTGGCACTTGGGCCCTGGCCTGTGCTGGCCACCGCAGTGTTCTCCAGCGCTTCCTGGGGGAGTGGCACCCGGGCCCTGGCCTGTGCTGGCCACCGCAGTGTTCTGCAGCCCTTCCTGGGGGAGTGGCACCCGGGCCCTGGCCTGTGCTGGCCGCCATGAGTTTGAAGTTCCGCAATGTGAATTTTCATAGCCCATCCCCAAAAGGAGAGCGAGCTGTGAAGTTTCCTTTGTGACCCATGTTTTGGGTGACAGTTTGCAAGTTTAGTGCTGGCTGGTGGGGGCCGAGGAGCTGGCCTCGGCTCCAGGGTCTTGGTCCAGTTGCTAGAGAAATATGCAGAAATGAAGTACATAGTGCTAGTTTGGGTGTGTGTTGCGGCAGGCCATTCTTTTCCTCTTTTGTTACCAGAGTGTCTTTGGGGAAGTGCGCTAGCTTCTTTGATACCAGTATTCCAGCTCTGTGACAAATGTCTTGGGAAGAATTCTGCTCTCTGGTAGGTGGATGATTTTGCATTATTTCAGCGCCATTAGTCAGAGCGACTTGTGCCTCTGTTATGGGAATGCTTCCATTCTACGGCCTGTTTTGTGTATCTGGCTTCTCAGTGTTTTGCAGGCACAGACGAAACACAGAGCACCCCATTCACCTGTTAACAAAATAATGAAAAATCCCTGCTAGTATGGAACTAAGAGTTAATGAAATGATGCATTGAGTAGACATTATAAGTAATAAAAAGTATGCAGAGTGGCATGTTGGTAGGTGTGGTGGAGAAACGTACAGAAGAGGAAGGCGTCGCTGGGAAGGATGCTGAAGGAATGAGGGGCGGATGAAGGACCTAGGATGCAGTACAGCTTAGAGCCATCCTCCGTTCTTGTGGCCACCGCAGGGAGAGCTGCTACAGCTCCTCGCGTTTGTGTCGGGAGGAGGCAGAAGGGAAATCCTCATGGATTTGGTTGGGGTTTAGCATTACTTTTTGCATTTTGCCATGCAAATGCATTTTCTCCTTTAATTAGAACCTTAGGTCTGTGTCTCTCTTACGACACAACTCTGAGACCCACACCGGAAAGGATACCACACCAACGGTTCCCTCAGCAATAAATGTTTTTGTGAGAAATCAGAGAATTCAACATTTCTTCTTGAGATTTCTTCTTGAGCTGCCTTTGTCCAAGCACTCCTGTGCATGGATAGACATTTGAAAAGCCCTGTGCACGCAGTCTGTGTAGAGCGTTAGCAATGGGGGCCTATTTATTTCAGTGTTAATGGCACTCAGCCTAGGGCTGTTGGCCTGTTTTTTGTTTTGTTTGTTGTTTTTGAGATGGAGTCTCGCTCTGTTACCCAGGCTGGAGTGCAGTGGTGTGATCTCAGCTCAGCTTGGCTCACTGCAACATCTGCCTCTCACATTCAAGCGATTCTTCTGCCTCAGCAGCCTGAGTAGCTGGGATTACAGGCACCCACCACCATGCCGTGCTAATTTTTGTATTTTTAGTAGAGACAGGTGTTTCACCATGTTGGCTGGTCTCGAACTCCTGACCTCAGGCGATCCGCCTGCCTCAGCCTCCCAAAGTGCTGGGATTACAGGCGTGAGCCACCGCGCCCAGCCTGGCCTTTCTTGAGGCAGCTGTCAGGGCTGGTAGGGTAAGAGCAGAATGCTGGAAATGGGGCTACCCAGATGGAACTCCCAGGAGAGCGATTTTCTGGGGTTTCTGTCCCTTCTGTTAACCTCATGCTTGGCCCTTGAAAGCGGGGCTCTGGAGGGGTGGTGAAGAGCCACCCTTTGGGTGTGACTGCTCCTGGCTTGCATACTTAGGGTGCACATAAGCGGTGGATGATCACTCAGCACAGTACTAAAGGACGCCAGGGCTCTAATGATCCTAATTCCATCAGCTGGTCTGTAATTAGGGGCTGTTAAATTATCCACTGGAGGGCCAGTTTAATATTTATTTAATTTGTGTGCTTTCCCTTTTTCGATGGGGCAGGAAATTAAATATAGGAAAGTGCAGAGGATGACTTGACATTCAACACTCAAAACTTAGATATAACATTTGAGTCCCTGCCGAGCCAGAGTCACATTTAGTCCCTGTGCCTTAGATCACGTTCCAATAAAGCTGACGTTCCCTTTGTAGAGCTCTCAGTGGCACCCACCACCCCTTCCTCGCCCACCAACGCCATCCACTGGCTTGAATTCAGTGTGTAAACCTTCTCATCCACGTCTTTACATATAAGCAATGCATGCATAAATAATGTGTATAAACGGTGCATAGAATGGTTTTGTGTGTTTAAGGCTCATCAATGGAATTATACTGTACATATTTTTCTGCACCTTGTCTTTTCTCCTTCAGGTATCACTGATTTTGCTTATCTGTACCCCTTTTGATGGGCACTCACATTACCTCCGCATCTGGGCTGTTGAACATTGCTGCATGCGTCTGGCAGTTCTGCATGTAGGCATGGAGTCGTGCCATGACATACGTGCATTTCCAGTTTGTACTGCCAATTATCCTCTATTGAGAGCTCTGTTAACAGAGGGGTGCTCCTTGATGCTTTCAGACATTTCAAACATTTTGCCCATGCAATGCATGGAATATTTTATCTGCATTTTCCTGCCACTGGTGAGGCTGGGTATCTGTTCAAATATTTACCTGGGCATTTTGGTTTTCCTGTTTGTGAATTGCCAGTTCATACCCTTTGTTTATGTTTCCATTGGGTTATTGTCTTTTTGCCGATGGTCTTTATAAATTCTGGAAATCAATCCTTTGTCACAAATGCTGCAAACATCTTCAAAGAGTTTGCTGTCTTTAACTTTGTTTATGTGTGAGTTCTTTGGTAGGAAGAAAGTTTTGTGTTTTTGTTTTTTTTTGAGACAGAGTCTCGCTCTGTCGCCCAGGCTGGAGTGCAGTGGCACGATCTCGGCTCACTGCAATCTCCGCCTCCAGGGTTCACGCCATTCTCCTGCCTCAGCTTCCTGAGTAGCTGGGACTACATGCACCCACCACCACGCCCGGCTAATTTTTTTGTATTTTTAGTAGAAACATGGTTTCACCATGTTAGCAGGATGGTCTTGATCTCCTGACCTCGTGATCCGCCCACCTCAGCCTCCCAAAGTGGTGGGATTATAGGCATGAGCCACCGCGCCCGGCCAGGAAGAAAGTTTTTAACTTTCAATATTTTTGTACTTTTATTTTGAAACTTTTAAAGAAGCTATTCCTACTTAAAAACATAAAGACTGGGTTGTTTTTCCTTAATGTTAAATTCTTATAATCAATTTGATTTTGTATATGGAATAATATAGGAATCTAATTTCATTTTTCTGATAGAAAGGCTCTCCATGGATTAATTGCATGGCCCATCTTTGAGTAGTCTGTTTTCCTCTCTGCTACTTTGATAGATTTTAACTGTTGTTTAGGTACTGAGAGCCCCCCAGTCACCAGTAAAGTAAACAGATAATAGGCTGAAAATTATTTTCAAAATTAGCAATAGGGCAGCTTGTTCATTTTGAATCATAATTTTTAATAGTGCTGGACTTAATTCAGATGGTTTCTCAGGGTGTAGCAGAATCTGCCAGAAGGTAGGTCTCTCTGGTGGTCAGACCACACCCCAGTCACTGTGTCCAGTCCACATCCTGTCTTCTAAGGACAAGAAGCCATGAAGAGCATGTTCATAGAGAATGCTCAGGTACCCACTCCTCACCTACTGGGACGTCAGGGCCCTGGGCACTGGTATGTGCACATAGCACAGGCCCAGCCCTAGTAGGTGTCCCATAAATATTTAATGAATACTTAAAGCAGGCCCTGTAGGAAACAACGAAGGCGCTGGTGTCATCCACATGAGAGGAAGAACACAGTAAGATGGCAGGCTTTCCAACACTTGGCTGTGTTACGGAAAGGGGTTGGGCTTGTCCCAACTGCCCCCCTGATACCACGGGACCATGAGTGGAAGCTGCACGGAGCCAAGCCCTGTGCACACTTAGCTCTTTCTTTCTTTTTCTTTCTTTTCTTTCCTTTCCTTCTTTCTTTTCTTTCTTTCTTTTTTGACGGAGTCTGGCTGTGTCCCCCAGGCTGGAGTGCAGTGGCGCTATCTCGGCTCACTGCAACCTCCTCCTCCCATATTCACACCATTCTCCTGCCTCTGTCTCCTGGGTAGCTGGGACTACAGGCGCCCTCCACCACGCCCGGCTAATTTTTTTCTATTTTTAGTAGAGACGGGGTTTCACTGTGTTAGCCAGGATGGTCTTGATCTCCTGACCTCGTGATCCGCCCGCCTCGGCCTCCCAAAGTGCTGGGATTATAGGCATGAGCCCCCGCCCCCAGCCGGTTACACTTAGCTCTTTCAAATCCAGAGCTTTCAAAGATCCAGTGGCTCCTACGTGGAGATACCTACCTCTCCCATCACTGGAGACTTTTAGGTGGAGGCTGCATTGGCACAGACGGAGGGATTTGCAGTGTGATTGGTCTCAATGACTGTGGGGTCCCCTTAACTTGATATTCCTGATCACACAACACCCTCTTTTCCTGTCTTTTCCATACCTGTTCTACTCGTTCAGTTGCCTGACTTAGACACGGAGCAAAATCTCCAAGTGAAGCCGACAGACTCCCAGCCTGCTCTGTGAGCTCGCAGGGGAAACACCAGGACCCGGATTTTAGAGAGGCGCTCTAATGAGAATTCCCTTAATGGGAGGCTTAAGGGTTGCCATGATGTCTAGGGTTGTGCTTTCACTTAACAGCTGTGCTCAAGTAATTTAGTTAGGGATCCTTACCTAGTGGGTTTCTTAGAGTTCTTATTTCTAAGTTTATCTGCTTACAGTGCTTTTGCATTCTAGCTTTAAGCGCCGTGCCGATTTAAAACTATTTACATATGGAATAGCACCATGAGAAATATCAAAGAAAAGATGAAATGTTAAAATTGTCAAAGCCATGAGTTTAGACAAGTTAAATCTGAGTGACGCACTGCAGATAACTTAGCTTGTCATGAATTTTATAAATATCTGCTCATTCTTGTAAATTTTATTTCTGATGTTAGGATGTTTTTCTCCACCCTCCTGGTTGCTTTAAAAATTATTCTTGATTTTTTCTACAATTTCCAGTGAAGCAATATTGCTAACAACATTTGTATTCAGTTGTCCATACTTGGAAACCTATAGGTGTTTTCAGGAGCACTCATCTTGCAGACATGCACACCTGGATCTCTAGCTGTAACTACATACTTGCTGTGTGAAGCCTGGGAATGTTTCCCAAGAGCCATTGGCAGGAAAGTGATGGATGGCCTCTCATGTCTCTGGGAATTTTCTTAGTGGCAGATCCCATTGCTGGCCCCAAACATTTCTCTACTAATACTTTTCTTTTGAAACTCTGTGGACTGATATCTTTCCAGTTCTGTGTAAAAGTTTGCTGTCTTCCTGGCAGATGTCATGGTATCCAGTGACGTCGTTTTTATTTAAAGCCATATTCTCTTTCTTCCCGTGTGAAATGGGAACAATACTGGTAACATGTCCAGGGCCATGGGGACAGTTAAATGAGTCAACCTGATAAGACAATTACACACGCTGGGCTTGAAAGGCAGTGCCGGGCTCCAAGGTCCCGTGCAATCACCTTGTGAATGTCAGCTGTGACTGCCCGCACGCTTCGCAGTCCTTGTCCTTATGGTGAATTCCTCTGCGTTGAGGGTCTGCCTTGGCCTTCCTGCTGTAGGGTCTCCACTCTTGGCCTCAGACCCTTTCCTTCTCCCTAGACTCTCCCCGCAAGGTCTTCCTTCAAAGCCCCACTTCGCAGCCACCTCCCTGCTGCCTTCCAGATCTCTGGGTGACCAACTGGGGAATTCATCAGTTGGGTTTCCAAATGTTGGGGGACTTCCTCTAAAACAGTGGCTTTCAGGACTGTCTGAGTTATAATGACTCTTTCTGTCATTTTACTAAAATAATAATAATGAACTAGAGATAACCTATGTGTACATTCATATAGGATTGGAATATTTAACAATAAAATACTATGGATTCAATACATTCATTGATAGGGAAGAAATATCCACATGTACTAAATGTAAAATGCAGGTCATGAGACAGTAATATAGCAAAAATAGTACTTTAATTTAAAAATGAGTACAATATGGTATGAATGCATGTAAATGCTAGGAGGATGTAAACAACATTAAAAGGATTTTCTCTGAGCAATGGCATGACATTTTTATTTTACTTTGTATACTTTTCTGTATTTTCTATTTCTTTCACAATGAGAAATAGCTTCCTTTCATAATTAAAGTTATTTCTTTTTAGGAGAAAATAACTTCTACAGATTTAAAAATAACCAAAGGGATTTGAGTTTAATTTAGAGTTCATCTAAACAGGGAATATACTATTTAGGGTACAGCATTTGTCAAGTTCAGAACCGTCATCAGAGTCCTTTAGAGCATCACAGGAGTTAAATCCAGGACCCAGGTACCTGGGGTGATTATCCTGATGTTAGCCTGGAAAGCTGGGTGGGGGCCCCTCAGCGAATGTCTTAGAAGCTTAAAAGGAGTCAGTAGTAGTTTCCTGTGAAAAAGCTCATTTTGTTTTTTATTTAACTATTTGTGGAGAGGAAGTTTAGAATTCTCTTTAATACCTCTGGAGTGTGATGCTTATCTCTAATTTATAGATTTTTCACAGTCTGCTTGGTATTGATTATAAATGAGTAAGGCATGAGTCATTTCTCGAGGTGTCTGGCTACGCATGCCTACAAATCTAAGGGAGACAATTAAGAACTTTTTAGAGTAAAAAGCAAACTGGTTACCTACTAATTATCACACCAGGCTGCCTCTGGGGTGAAGGGTCATGGAAGCCACACGATATATTACAGAGAGATGCCAATAGCTTTGCTGATTTATTTGCTTCTAAATAGTATTACAAGTGTGATCTGGTTCATTGTAGACTGAACAGAGAATAATCAGTATTTGGCAACTGATGAGGAATGTCTTAAAAATTGTGTCTTTTAGCCAGGATTGCAGGGAAATTGAAAATCAAGGACCTCCTTTGTGACAGTTGACAAAGAATGTGCATCTGTCTTTGTGTCTGTAAAAAAGTTTGGGCTCCACACGCTTTGCAGCCCCCTTTCCCTTCCCACCCCCTTTTCTCCCCTCCCAGCCCCTTCCTCCCCACCCCCTACATCAGTTATGGTTCTGGGAGTACACGTCTTCAGGGATTTTCCAATTGTGTCAATTCTGCTAGGAGATATTCTATTTTCATTTCCTCTTGCCATCATGACTGGCAGCTGGATGGTGATTCATGAACTTTACAACTGGAAGAAAAAGGCTTCTCGGGCTGCCTCTGAACTTCCCATCATCAGTCAGCCCCTCTCGCCTTCCTGCTTCCAGTTGAAAGGAGAGCTCACTTCCTGATACCCTGACACGGGCCACAGAGCTTTCAGGGCGGGGTGGGTGGCGACCCTGGGCCACCCGCATGGATGCAGGCCCACTGTCTGGACAGGATGAACTGTGGATGGTATCTTAGAGTTTTGCACTCTTTGGAGTGTATTTTCTGTTGCCAGGGAAAAAAAAATGTAATGATCTTGACTTTCCCCAAGACATGTAATCTTGACATTTTGTGACCTTCCTTTGAGTTTGGATATATTTTACTGGAGAAATCAAAAGGAACAGGAAGAAAAGGACAGGGGAAGCATTATGGAATCCAATCTGTTAATGACACTAAGTAGCAAATAGCAAGGTGGCAGAAGTAAAGGGTTAATGTGAAAATCACCTGAGAATAGTCTTCAAGCAACACACAGTTACCATGTGCCTCTGCTATACCGGATGACTTCACAGGACTCTTGAGAAAATCTCAGTGGAGATCACTGCTTTTAAGTAGCATCCAAGAAAGAACAGAACAAAATGACCCAGTGGATTGAATATGCTTTGAGACAAATAACTTCAATTCTGTCACGTAAGACATAAAGTCCAAATGTCCTCAGCTCTATAACCCCCAATAATTTTCTGTTGGTGAAACAGATATCACACAAGTAGATTTTATGTCCAACTTACTTGTATCTGTTCAGCCTTACTTTGGTGATAAATAACTAGAAAATCAGCTGTTCTGCATTGGTCAAGGGGTCTGACTATTCCTGAAATTTTACCATGGTCTTTATCATTTGGAAATCTACACCTATTTTTAACAATGAGTACATTATTCAGTGGGATCATATTTGTACGCACAAATCACCCACCGTGCTGCCTCTTTCTTACGAAGCTTTTCAGAGCTGTCTGTTGTAGTGTTTTCCTAAATCAGAGGTCCCCAACCCCTCGGCCACAGACCATGTCCTGTTAGGAACTGGGCCACACAGCAGGAGGTGAGTGCTAGGTGATCGAGCGAAGCTTCATCTATATTGACAGCTGCTCCCCGTCAGTTGCATCACTGCCTGAGCTCTGCCTCCTGTCAGGTCAGCAGCAGCATTAGATTCTCATAGGAACTTGAACCCTATTGTGGACTGTGGATGCGAGGGATCCAGGTTGCATGCTCCTCATGAGAATCTAATGCCTGATGATCTGTCACTGTCTCCCATCACCCCCAGATGAGATGGTCTAGTTGCAGGAAAACAAGCTCAGGACTCCCACTGATTCTACATGATGGTGAGTTCTATAATTATTTCATTACATATTCCAGTGTAATAAGGATAGGAATAAAGTCACACAATAAATGTCACGTACTTGAATCATCCTGAAACTGTCCCCCACCCTCATCCATGGAAAAATCATCTGCCACAAAACCGGTCCCTGGTGCCAAAAAGGTTGGGGACTGCTGTCCTAAATGGAGACTAGTCCGCCATGAGAGTATTGTCAATTCTTACTACAGATGTTCACGTTGCTTCGGTTTTTCGTTTTGTTTTGTGTCACATTGTTTGCTTTTGTGAATAATTGCTGTAAATAGATTTCCTTGTTGATGGGTGCAGAAGTTTCTCTGCAGCACAGGCTGAAGTGGAGTGGCCGGGTGGGAGGATGCCCTTCCAGCTCTCCTTATCCTGCCAAAGCTTCTCCAGCATGGACACACTCAGGGCCTTCTCAGAGTTCTCCAAGCTTGATGGAAACTTCATCCAAGATTGTCTTTTTGAGAATGATACAATTCAGAAATTGGATCTAAAGTAAGTGGCAGCGCAAGGCTATAGACACAAAGGTTTACAGTTTCTAAACTGAGACTTCTTTCTGACTGAATAATGTTTCACTGATTGCCATAACAAGAGGATAGGAGCTTTCAAAATCTGCGACATTTTCTCATTCTGTGTATGAAAACGCTGTCATGGTAAAAGTGAGGTTGTTTAACATTTTATGAGACAAATGTATAAAATATTTAAGTACCCCCAAAGGAGGAAGTGGTTTATAAATAAAGCATGGCACTGCTTAGCACCGGCTCCATGTTGCTGGTTTTTGGTTTGCCAGCCTCAGCCACACACATTCCCTCTCATGTTGAATAAGGCGCATTGTCACATGCCCCCAGTGACTCTTGCAGTGCTTCAGGCCCCACAGACCTGTGCTTAAATTCATTACCTTTCTCAACACCCTTAATGAACAATGACTGAATGTCCTAATTGGCACATAAAAGAACTGATTGCCAGAACCTCCTAATTACTTCACAAATATCAGCCGCTGCTTGTGAGCACAGAGTAATTATATACCATTGGATGGTAAGATGGTGATGAATTGCTGGTAACTTACATTTATTTCCTAGCACCTGAATATGGAAAACAGATCCTTTTGCTCTTCCATTTGAGTAGGTGGCCCTTAGGGAGAAAATCTTGAGTTTAGAATTCATTTCAGTTTAAGCCCTTACTCCAAATGGTCGATGTCAAAATCTTAGACCCCTGCTAAGGAGAAAAACAGAGGTATAGAGGCAAGAGTGCTTGGGTTCTGCTAATGGGTATTATAAACTAGTAAGAAGAGTGAGAATTGCTGCTAGCCATGATTTCCCAAGCTCCTGCCAGGCGCCATTGGCTCCCTTGCCCCTCAAGGGCCATACCTAACTTTCCCCTCTCCCCTCAGGGCCCTTCCCAATCTCTAAACGGGTGACCTCATATCCTGTTGGGGAAAATTAAGCAATCTATCAGCTTACTTCAACTTCCTGCCTCCCTCTTACCAATGTCTCATTGCTTGCATGCACCTTTACTTTTGGAGGTCAATACCCCTTAATCCTCTGCTCCCACACCCTAGCAGTGATCCTACTCCATACCCTACAGTATACTTAGAAATCTCAGTTTTTCATTTTACCATTTCTCTATTGGTTCACTCTATTCAGCCTGTAAACCTGCTCATATCCGCTTTATAAACAAAGAAACCCAGAAACTTTCCTTTTACTTCTCTCCTCCTCTTCTCTCCCAAACAGTTTAGGGATGGCACCTACTGAGAGGTGAAACCGGCTGGGCCTCTGGGTCGGGTGGCAACTTGGAGAACTTTTCTGTGTAGCTAAAGGATTGTAAACACACCAATCAGCACTCTGTGTCTAGCTAAAGGTTTGTAAACGCACCAATCATCACTCTAAAAACACACCAATCAGCGCTCTGTGTCTAACTAAAGGTTTGTAACACACCAATCAGCACGCTGTAAAAACGGACCAATCAGCACTCTGTAAAATGGACCAATCAGCACTCTAAAAATGGACCAATCAGCAGGACGTGGGTGGGGCCAAATAAGGGACTAAAAGCTGGTCACCCAAGCTAGCTGGGGTAACCTTCCACACTGTGGAAGCTTTGTTCTGTAGCTTTTGGCGGTAAATCTTGCTGCTGCTCACTCTTGGGATCCACACCACCTTTGTGAACTATAACACTCACCGTGAAGGTCTGCAGCTTCACTCCTGAAGCCAGCGATACCATGAGCCCATCCGGAGGAAGGAACAACTCTGGACGTGCTGCCTTTAGGAGCTGTAACACTCACCGCGAGGGTCTGCAGCTTCACTCCTGAAGCCAGCCAGACCACAAACCCACTGGGAGGAATGAACAACTCCTCCAGACGGGCTGTCTTTAAGAACTGTAACACTTACCGCGAGGGTCCGCAGCTTCATTCTTGAAGTCAACTAGACCAAGAACCCACCAATTCTGAACACTCCACCAGTGCAGCCTCAGCTTCCCCACTTGGAATGAGCTCCGGAACCCACTGAAATGTGACCTGTGCCTGGGACATTCCATGGAAACTGTCCACGAGGGGTGCTAGTGACCTCTGTGTTACCAAACCTTTTTCCTAAAGAGACTGGCATTGGCTTCCATAAATACACGTTACAAGATAAAAGTAAAATTATATGAAGAAAATGAGACGAGAAGAAGGAATATAAGATCAGAATGAGGAGAGATCAGAAAGGTCAGCCATGGGGTTAGTACTCAAAACTCATACTTCATACTGTAAGGGTCACTATGTCTTTTTGGGAGTAGATCCTGCCCTTATTGGCCTCTAAATTTCCTGGACGACAATGCAAAAGAACATCCCAATTAATTCAAGGATGAGTTCCAAGACAAACTGATCAAGATGGCCAACACCACTGCAGTTACTGACAGTGGCGGCATCAGCCCTGCACGTCCATAAAGGGTCTGTGACTTTGGGAATAGCGCCATCCACAGGACTCTTGCAGCTTAAAGCTATTAGGCTTTCACAAGTACTCCCTTCCATTCTGGTCTATAATGTGACATCCAAGTTTAATTTTATATCATACTCTGAAAGCTCAAAGTGATGTGCAATGGTTTGGCGTGGCCCTGAGTACAGGGTAGGCTCTATCCACACGGGGCAGAGCATCTCACCCTTAGGCTCGTGAAAGCTTCTGCAAAGAGGGTCCCAAACCTCCTGAAATCAGATGCAAAACTGGGCAAATGCATAAGTATGCACCCCTGCCTCCCACCCCGCACCCCGGTCACTCTGGTTCCTCACTTCTTCTAAGCCAGCAGGCTTCACTTGAAGTCTTTTGTTTTGTTTTAACTTATTTTTGTTTGAACACCAACTTGAACCAGAGTGGCCTTCACTTTGGCTGTTCCTTTCCTCCCTCCGCCAGGTTCAGCCTCCAGTGGCTTTCACAGCTCCTCCTGTCATCACCTCTGGTAGGAAGAGGTTCTGACCGGGCCCCTGTGCTGTGCCCTGGGTGCACCTGCACCTGACATTGTCTGTGGGAGCTCCGTGCTTCTTTGCGCTTCCATCCCCTAGACAGCAATCCCTGAAAAGGCAAGTCTGTTCTTTGATTCTGGTTGAAGATTCAACAGTCTGGAACCTGGTGCAGCAGATGGCTGTTGAATAGACTTGGAGTGGGCATCTGCTTTTCAAATCATGTGAACTCCCATAGCAAGCCCATGTGATATGCTTCAGTGATTCCCGGTTCACTGTCCCAGGATGTTTGTAGCCTCGTGGAGGTCACAACCCTCCAAGTGCACAGGCAAAGATCAAGGCCTAGGCTGTGAGGCTGGGTGACCCAGCTCTCTCTAACAGCCTCCAATAATCAGACCCCATGTGCCACTGGCTTCATGGTGGACTTCAGATATTTCTGAGAATGCTTCATCCCAATGGAAAGCAATACTTCTAAACTGTATTTTTATCGGTCTATTTTGGGGGAATCATGAAGCTATACAGAAGTGCGGGAAGACTTTAACAGATGCCAGGTTCCCAGCATCCAGGTTGATGTTACTATTTTTGGCACATTGTTTTAAAGTATTTTTCTTGTTCCTTTTTTTTTTTTTTTTCCTGGTAAAACGAAAAGAAAAAGAAAAAGGAATTAAGGTCTGGGGAAAAGGTGTTCCAGTTTTGTTATTTCTCCCCAATCCACCCCTTCCCCGTCTCCTCGGTAGCCACCACTATGAAAAAATTACTATGAGGCCTTTCCATCTACTTTTGTACTTTTAAAGAATATTTATTAAATAATGCTGACTAAAGAACAAATCAGGCTTTTAAGTAATGAAAGTTAGTTTTATTCAGGAGTCTTGCTGGGGACTGTAGACTGAGGCGATGGCCCCAGGGAGTCCCTTAGAGAGGTTCCATTGGACCGTCCCACACAGGGTTTCCGCCCACCGCTTCTATCTACGTGGTGGAGCTTCAGTCCGTACAGAATCACATCCAGGTTTGGGCATAAGGGTACATCTGGTCACAGATTACAGAGGCATTGCCACTCACCTCATCAGAGGTTATGTTAGGAAAAGGCAAGGCCAGGGTCATTTACCTCCTGAGGAATGGAGCGAGTGGAGCAGGAGACGCAGGGGGCTGTGTGCTCTGTCCTGCTTTGTCTTCAAAGCACCTTTCTGGAGAGCTGCAGGTCATTACAGAATCAGGGGTTTTGTGAAATGATGCTGGCAAGCAGAAGGAAACACACATGGCTTCTGACATTTGTTACTTTGTCTCACAAGTTCCCACCCCCTTCCCACTTTTAATCATAAATCAACGACTTGGTTGTATTTATAAGACCAATGCTGATTGTCTAATGGCTAGGAGGCTCTTTACTAGGGCAGTCAGCAGCTTCTAGCTGTAGTTGCAAGGAATAAACCGCAGGGCCCAACGAACACACTTGCCTCTTCATTGGAAAACACACTTTGGAAGGCTTTTTCTTTTCTTTTTTTGAGGTGGAGTTTCGCTCTTGTTGCCCAGGCTGGAGTGCAGTGGCGTAATCTCGGTTCGCCACAACCTCCATCTCCCGAGTTCAAGCAATTGTCCTGCCTCAGCTTCCCAAGTAGCTGGGATTGCAGACATGCGCCAGCACGCCTGGCTGATTTTCTATTTTCAGTAGAGACGGGGTTTCACCATGTTGGTCAGGCTGGTCTCGAACTCCCAACCTCAGGTGATCCACCCGCCTCAGCCTCCCAAAGTGCTTGGATTACAGGCATGAGCCACTGCACCCGGCAGATGTTTTTTAATTATTATAATCTGAGATTTTTTCCTAATGTTACCTTTCCTGCACCTAACAAAATGCCTTAACCGGATGACTACAGGGATACTACAGAATCTTCATAGCAGCACATACTTAACGGCATCAAAACGAATTTCCCAGATTGGGGGGAAATAAACATGATAACCACTTAACAAAACCAGAACATCAATTTGCATATTCTTTCATTAATTGTAGTATTTTTTTCTCTTTTTGTACTTATATTTATTAGAGTCTTTTCCATGAAAAGCAGTTTTGCACTAGAGAAGAATTTAGAACAATAGCTGTGAATGACAAAAACTTAGAATAGCCACGGTTAAAATTTGATGCAAATTTTCAATTGACAAGAAAAATTAGCTGTTTCTATGACATACAGCATTCTAAGGTAACAACCAGAATCATGACTGACAGTGTCATGTCAGGATCATTAGACTTAAATTTCATATAATCATCAGAATATTCAGAATAGCATGTCCACGTAATAATAATTTATAAAACATTTAATGTAACATCAAAATTATGACTGATGACATTATATTTTTATGAATTTATGTAACTTTTAGAATATTTGTATCAATAACATACTCATAAACCAAACTAACTGAAGGAAGTTCCCATATAATTTATCATTTGACAATGCCTCCCATACAATTTACCAGATAAAAGTTCTGGAGAAATGTGCCAAAGATATCAAAAGATTCAAAACAGTTGATCAAGACAGAATCACAAGTCACTGTAAAATAAGTTATTCAGTTAACCAGAGTGATGATCAAAGACTTCAAAAGCAGTATAGAAAGTTACATGAATGTAAGAATCTTAATCCTTCTACAGCTCAATTTTTCCAAGTAATCAGAAAATCTAATAAAGGCAACACAGAAAATTATCTTGATGAAACATAAAATCTTTGTTTCTTTAGACCGGTTACCAAAAAAGGTAGAGAAAAACCTCCTGCAGTGGGATTACTTCTCCTCATGGGAAGCCCATTTAGACAACCTGGCAGTTAAACCTGATGAGAAGGGCCCTTGAATTTCCTCACACACAGGAAGTGTGTGTCCAGGGTTATCACACACTACATTATAGAGGAATGTAAATAAGAAAACTAGTACTTTGATCAGGGAAATATGTGGCCCTTACTAACAGCATGGAAAGTTTCTTGGTTGCATCAAATGATCCAGACATCAAGAAAAGCCAAGAGAATAGAATCAACTTACACTGGAGGAAAACATTGCTTTCTTAGACCTTCAAGATAAATGTTGCAAGGTGAGTGTGGTGGCTTGTGTCTGTAATCCCAACACTTTGGGAGGCCAAGGTGGGCAGACTGCTTGAGTCCAGGAGTTCAAGACCAGCTTGGGCAACATGGCAAAATTCCATCTCTACAAAAAATGCAAAAAATTAGATGGGTATAGTGGTGCATACCTGTAGCCTCAGCTACTCAGGAGGCTGAGGTGAGAGGATCATCTGAGCCCCAGGAGGTGGAGGCTGCAGTGAGCCGTGATTGCACCACTGCACTCCAGTCTGGGTGACAGAGTGAGACCCCATCACACAGAAAAAGAGAAAGAAATAACATCCTGAGCAATGGCAGGTGACTTTGATGTCCCACTCCCTGTGGCTGGCTCTGCTGGCCTGGGGCAGTGTGAATTCCTTGCACCAGGGCTTGTAGGCAGCCGTGAAGGGCCCTCGACTGCTTGCTCTGTGAACGGGCAGCAGAGGTGACAGCTGGAAGTGGGTGTCTGGCCAATGGATACCAATCTTGTTTCATGCTCTGCCTAGGCTACTCCCTACTCAGCAGCCCTGGCAGGAGGGCCAGAGGGAGCGATGAGAGAGAAGAGCATGCTGGCGCACCTGCCGCGGGCCCGGCCCTTCCACAGGGGAGCACTTCCACAGGGGAGCACTTCTGCAGGGCAGCACTCTATGTGTCAGACTGTGGTCACTTTTTGCAGCAGTCAATTCTTCCTTTGGTCTGTCTGGCTAGTGAAGGGCAGCACACCAAGTAAATGCTGAAGTAAACCAAACCAAACCAGGGATGCAGCGACACCTCACGTGTTGAGAAATGCCAGTTTTAGCACACTATAATGATTGTTTCCAAGAATGTCGTGGACATCGCCCACAGAAGACCTGCCTGGCAGGTGCCCAACCCCTCCAGGCAGGCCCCATGCCCAGCTCTCCCCAGCTGTAAAGCAACAGCTGATCTGTTTGCGTCAAGACCATACCGTTTTTTAGAACTGAGAAAGTAAGCACGTGGTGTTGATCCTACATTCCACTGATTCTATTGTAAAATCAACACAACACTAGTAATTTCCGGCTTCCTCTGGTCGAGCAATTTGTCTGGATTGTGTGCTGGAGGGTGTGAGTCTGGCCAGCGGGGAGGAGGGCTTCTCTGAGTCAGCTGAAGGAACCCGTCCACCCTTCCCCTGGTCATTGCAGAAACATGGCTCAGAGACCAGAGTGAAGGCGCCCAAACTGGAAGAGAGAAGAATATGCTTGTCACATGCCCATGGGTGACTCTTTTGTGGCCGCTGCGGCGCTCCCTGTGACAGCAGTTTCTTACCCTGGAAGCTCATGAGACCCCGGGGGACCCCTGCGTCCAGGTCCTGGGAATTGCCCACGCCATGTGGAACCTGGGTCTCTGCCATGAGGGGCAGGGATCTGATGAGTGACTGGGCCTGGGAACATTGTTCTGCATCACCCCGGTCAGTCCTCCCCATTCGTACAGATGAGCACCCACCCCAATACAGTCATCCCTCTGCATCTGGTTCCAGGGCCTCTGTCGATACCAAAATTTGCACTGCTCAAGTCCCTCATGTAAAATGGTGTGGTATTTCCACATGGCCTAAGCACATCCTTCTGTAATCATCTCTAGATTACTTATAATACCTAATGCAATGTAAGTGCCATGGAAATAGTTGCTATACCGTATTGTTTAGGGAATAATGACAAGGAAAAAAGTCTGTTTAGTATGGATATGACCATTCGGTTTTATTCCCAAATATTTTTGGCCCTCAGTTGGTTAAATTCATGGGTGGCAAACCCCCTATCAGAGGGTCACTGGTGCTGAGCTCCTGTAGCTGTAGTCTGGCCTCTGATTTTCCGTTTTGCAAGCTACTAATTTTTACAAACTATGGCTTTGCCTGCTGACAATCCGACTGTTTTAGCTAGCAACACTGCACCAGGCCAGGGAGCCACGTTAGGCTGCTGATACTTTAGGGTGATGGTGCTTTAAGGTGCTGATATTTTAGGGTGCTGGTGCCTTAGGGTGCTGGTACATTAGAGTGCCGGTGCTTAGGGTGCTGTACCTTAGGGGGCTGGTGGCTTTGGGTGCCGCATCTGAGGGTTCTGGTACCTTAGGGTGCTGGCACATTACAGTGCTGGTGCTTAGGGTGCTGATACCTGAGGGTGCTAATGTTCCGGGTGCTGGCGCCTTTGGGTGCTGGTGCCCTGGTATTTTTTTAGGAGCAGCACTGCCCCCAGGCATCACAACCTTCATGATCCATCTTCCAAACCTCAGAAACTGGTAACATGTTACGGTATATATTGCATTACAGTTGTGTGTGTGTGTGTGTGTGTTTGAAAGTATGATCTATAATTATAATATGCAATATAATAATACGATGTAAACTGCATTACTTTCAATTCTTTCACACATCGCCAGAATGATTCCACGGCCTGTTGAAGGACATGTGAGGTGTGTTTTGTTGTTCTACCAGGTCTTTACGGGCTACCTGAAAAAGAGGAGGCAGCTGCTAATTATATAAATGCTCTCAGGAGAAACTACCCCCAGGTTACAAGGAACTGTTGGGATATATGGTCCTGGTGAACGAACACAACAGTGTACATCTCAGAGTGTTTCTGATAAAGTCATGTAAGTTTCTGATCAGCTGAGGAACACTCAGATACCTGGGAATGGCCATGTCTTCATGAGTGCAAGTGGAAAATTCTTCACAGAAATCAGGTTTGGCTTACGTGGTAGAGGAGACAGCACTAAGGACCGTAGATTTCAGGCCTAGGATTCCTCCCCACCTGCCAGACACACTCCCTGAGACCCGTCACCTCCCGGTTGGAGGGGTTTCATCTGCCAAACACTCCTCACCTGGAGTTGTTGCCGTGTTCAGTTTTAAAGCTTTGACAAGAATTCACAGAAGCTTATGGAAACCGATATCACAACTCAAGTCGCAAGAGTCACTTTCCAATGGTGCCAGCAGCATCAGTACATGAGATCCAGTTCTTTGTTTGAGGTGATCATGGTTATGTGATTTAAGGTGATCATGGTTATATATTTTGGATCAATCAGTGAGTCACTTCAGAAATGTCTAAGTTATTCATGCAAGGGACGTGTGTCTGACATGGGTGGCAGGACACGTGTCCTTCCTTCATTTCCCTTCCGTGTCTCTGACTTGGGGAACGATCATTGGCAAACAGAAGCCTCTGCTGCAGGGTCTGGGCTCTTGGGTGGTGACTAAGAGTTTGCTAAGTGTTGTGTCAACTTGGTGCTCGCAAGTCTAGGAATCGGAGGTGGAATGGAACTTTCTCCCAGTGGAGTGTAACCCCTTCCCTGGGACTGCTACTTCTTTATCTTCCACAGCTACTTGCAAACCGTCAGCCTCTGATCTGTCCTAGTCCCAGGCACTGTCTGTTTATTCTTGTACCCCATCCAATGGCAGTGGCTAGAACTTTGCTTATAAATAGTAGATTTATCAAACTAATTATGTGAAGTAAGATTTTAAACTTAAAAAAAATCTTGTATGTTGTAGCCTATGGGCATTTCTACAGAACCTAAAAGCCATGTGTTTTCACAGAATCATAAAGGTTCATAGCACATTCTTACCTCTTACTCTTGGGCTGAAAACATTCTTTTCTGATCAGCTTCTGGGGCCAGGCTGTTTGCAGTTCAGCATGGTGCTATTGAGTAAATCTGTCGGTTCCCCAAAAGCCGCCTCTGTGAGCTCCTCTCAAAGCTGGGAATCACAGGTGATGCGCCCTCTGCCTCCTCCCCACCCCTCAGCTAACACTGCTTTCCCTCTGGGCCTGGGCCACCAGGAGCCTCCCTTCCTGGCATATCTGGAGCCAGTCTCTGTGGTGTGGGGCAGGTTGGGAATCTCCAGGCTGGCCCAAGGAAGCTGTGCCAACAGAAACTCAGAGCTTCACTCCTGTCTCCAGTGTCTGAAGGGAAGGCAGGTGGAGTGAGGGTTTCCCTGTGGGCCTGCCCCACCCCCCACCGGCTCACCCAGTTCCTTGTCCTTTCACACTCCTTTGGTTCCGTGCGTGCAACCTACCTCCTCCACCTCCCTTCGAGGCTTCCACGGAGGTGGCTTCCAGGGATGCTCCCCCTGACTGCCTGGTGCTGTCCACCTGCTGTGGGCTCTTGGAGGCTGGAGAAGGAGGCTGTGCTGTGCTGGGAGTCTGAAGGGGAGGGTGAGGGGTGGCAACCGGGGGCACTCGCTAGACCAGTTTCCTTCTGTCATATACCTACCTAGTCTCTGTCGTTATAATTCGTACATTTTTTTTCCAAATGGAATTTTTAAGGAGAAAAACACCGCATGACATAATCCGTGAGGATTTAATACAGAGCCAAGGTTGTTTCCAAGGAGAAAGAAAATTGAGATATTTTTAAATATTAGAAAAGTCAGATAATGGAGTGACATAAGAACATAAGCCTTTCTTAGAAAAAAAAGACTTTTTTTTAGTCAGTCCAGGAAACCGAGGGATAAATGGAAAAACCGGGAGAAACGGAAGGTTTTGGTTTTATATTCAAAGAGAAAAAGTCTATTTGAATATAAAACTAAGCCAAAGAATGTGGGATTATTCTTTGGCATTTCTGCTCTCAGAAGAGAACATAACAAAAGCTAGAACAGTGGAAGATGAGGTGAGAAGAGTCTGTTTTCATTTCCTCAACTCTCCGAGCACAGAGTTAGTAGAGAGAATTTCAACCTAAGAAGTCAAATACAAAGGTATTGAATGGGTAGGAAAACTAAGTATTATAACCTAATAAGCCAAAAATGCAAGTGGAGAGGAAGGGAGGGGGTGAGCTAACTTGTTTTTCTTTCAGACTAGGCTATGACAGGAGTCTGTGGAAAGTTGATGAATCAAGAAATAGATGTTTGTTTTGATCATAAAACTCTTAAATTAAAACCAGCTACAGACGGTCCACATTAAAAGAATAGGAACCTGCACACCCAACATAGAACGAGGAAACCAGGCCAAGTGGCCACAGACTAGAAACAGGTGGCAGGAAAACCAGGACTTGTGCGGTGACGCATGGTGACAAAGCTGAGGCCCAGCGTGGTGGCCGTGTCACAAAGCATACGTGGGAAATTCTCAGATGGAGAATTTCCTCACAACATTCTCAGATGGAGGGAAGAAGCAAAAACGACCCACTTGGGTGAAGAAATGCACCTTAAATAATGTGTCTGTGAAAGATTAACTCAAAAAGTCTGGTGTAAAAGGATTTTTTTTTAAATATCAGTTTTCAATATGAATAACAGACAAGGTTAATAATTCAACAAAGAAAGGTTAAGGGCCCTTAGTATAATGATAAAGGTGCGGTCCACAACAAAGAGCTAGCTGCCGTGGACCTCCATAATCAAGTAACGGCATCAAAATTTATGAAGCAAAAACTGCAGAAAATACGGGAAGAAAAAGGATTACAAAGTTAGGAAACTTTAACTCATTGCTGTTAGGATACCACAAATCAGAGGCAAATATATTTATATACACACACACATACACAATATAGCATATTTGATATACCCATACATACATATATGTCCATACATGTGCACGTGTATGACATATATGCAGAGAAAGAGAGAAATCCACACCCTCAAAATTGATTATACTTACCTTTCAAGTGTCCATGAAACATATTACAAAAACGTACTTAAATTATGACTCAGGGACCAGGCACAGTGGCTCGCAACTGTAATCCCAGCACTGTGGGAGGCTGACAAGGATGGATCACCTGAAGTCAGGAGTTTGAGGCCAGCCTGGCCAATATGGAGAAACCTCATCTCTACTAAAAATACAAAAATTAGCCGGGCATGGTGGCACATGCCTGTAATCCCAACTACTCAGGAGGCTGAGGCAGGAGAATCGCTTGAACCGGGAGGCGGAGGTTGCAGTGAGCCAAGATTGTGCCATTGCCCTCCAGCCTGGGCAACAGAACGAGACTACATCTAAAAAAAAAAAAAAAGAAAAGAAAGAAAAAGAAAATTATGACTCAGGGAAAAATTCAGTCATCTCCTAACTGTAGAGTTAGTTCAGACTTTATTTTCTAATCACAGTGCATCGAACTGAGAAACAGTACCCTTGCTTCTGTTTGCATGTACGTATTGTTATTGGATCCCGGCTGCCACTTTGACGCACTGGCACGGCCTTCCTGATACTACTGGGGATCCCCTGGCACCAGCTGAGGAAGGCAGTGCATACGTGTAGGCCCCCCGTCCCGGGGTGAGGAAGGCAGTGCATACGTGTAGGCCCCCCGTCCCGGGGTGAGGAAGGCAGTGCACACGTGTAGGCCCCCCGTCCCGGGGTGAGGAAGGCAGTGCACACGTGCGGGACCCCCTTGGGGTGAAGAAGGCGGGGTATTCGTGTTCTGTGACCCCCACACCATCTGGGGGGCCTAGGCCACCTTCTTCACTGCAGCACCTCGGTTGGTCCTAGAAAGTTAGTGCTTTTCTTTCCAGAAGTGGGGACTTGAGCAAGAGGCTGGGCACTGAGCCAGCATGGCAGGCCTGGGAAATGCCAGCCTGGGGCATTTCGAGGCAGGGGCAACTCAAGCCTGCCAGCCTCAGCCCAGCCTTCCCACCAGGCAGGGGTCCATTTAAGGCACATCTGCCCTGACTTGTTGACAACTTTATTTGGGCCTTACCCCGACAATATTCTGGGCTCTTTTATTGCAATCTCTACAGAGCTTTTTCTCCAAGTCCTTGCCGGGCCCTAAGCCTTGCATCACTTAACAATTGTCATAGTTGCCAAGTGCAGGCGCGGACAGACCTTGGAGGCCATGGTGTCTTGCCAGTTGTGATGAGTCCTGTGGACTCGGAGAGGGAGCTGTGCAAAGAGTAACCAAAATTACTCCAGAAATGCAGAGAGGAACCGGCTGAAAATGCAGCGATTGAAGCTCATGGAAACTGAAGCGTCGTCGGAGGTAAAGTCTAAGTAGTAGACTAAAGGACAAATCTCAAAAAGGAGGCATTTGCTTCACATGGAGAAGCACATGTGTCAAGCATTTCAGAGAATGGGATTGGAGAATTCCGCAGCGCCCCATCCACAGCAAGCTCAAGCAGCCCCATCAGAAAGGTGTCCTGGCTTTTCTTCTTACAGAACTTCAGGGATAGGCTAGTGAGGGTCACGGATCCAAAGCCGGGTGGACATTCTGCTCCCATTGCAGCCACCAGGCTTGGAAGTGCCACCCGAGCATCTGTGGCTGCAGGCCCTGTAGGTTCCACATGGCATGAGCCATGGCGATTTTAGAACCGTGGTGGTCCATGTGGCATGGGCCACGGTGATTTTAGAACCACAGTGGATCGTCCTCACAACCGAAAGAGGGAAAATACAATAAAATAAAGGGAGCCCTCTGTGCCGGCCACCCCCGAGCCTCCTCCATTTTTCGTCACTTTCACCTGCTTTGTTGAGTGTCTGCCCAGCCTTGCAGAACGCTGTTCCACTTTAAGTGTCTTCAGCTTCTCCTTCTGCATGTGGGATCTCCCGTCTCCAAGCTCATGTTCCAGCATGGTTTTGAATTGGGGCAGAATCATGCAGGGGTTGGAACACAGGACTGGAATTTAGGATGGATGGTTGGACCTTCTGAGTCACACTGCACTTTCTTCACCAATTCCTAAAATGCAAATTGCTTTCACCTACAAGTTATTCTGCCTATATTTTTAATTTTTCTGATTGTACTACATTCTGATTATGTTCTGGTTCCGATTATGTTTTCCTACTGTATTTATATTTACTCCACTATGACATTCCAAATAAAATGGACTATTTTAATGAGACTGTACATGTGAAATGTGTACCTAAACATTTTGCACAAATGGTGGTATCCCTGCCGGCGGGGAAGCATGATAGGAATCAGGCTATTTTTGAGTCAGAGGATCTGGCTCTGCGGCCAATGCTGGCACTGCCTCCTCCTCTGAACTGGCACCTCCTGGGGGAAGTAGCTGAGCTAATGAGTGAGGTTGCAAGGTGGGGTGGGGGCTTCGGTTAAAGTCCAGCTCTGCTAACTCTGCCGCCCGCTCACTGGGTGAAATGCTCCTGAAGCAGCTGTGCATCTTTCCCTTCCCTGAGACTCGGCCTTAGAAGGAGGGGCCCAGATGCAGACCGGCTGCGACCACCCAGCACTGCCCGGAAAGCCGCCTGGCTTTTTATTGTACTTTCTACGAAACTCTAGCACGTTTATCTGTGATTTTGTTCATGAAACTAGAAATTTTCTGTTAAGAAAGAGCCATTTGGAAAGCTTGATCTTCTAGAAGTTTTAAAATTCTTTTACTAGGCACCATCTGGTAAAATCTCTGGCAAGGGAGGGATATGGCAATGGAGAGGGTGCAGCCATGGCTATGGCCACATCAGGACCTAGTGTCTGGGCTAGGACTGGGCTCCTGGACTCTGTGTCTGTTGGGAGAAGCTGCTCCGGGGGGGAACATACTGAGGGAGAATGGTGACTGGACACCAGAGCCTGTGGGTCAGCGTGGAGAGGTCGGTACTACAGGACCAAGTTCACCAAATAAATTTGAACAGGTGCAGCCGCAGGACCAACATCCAAGATGCTGTTTACTTTTAATGATTATTGGAATATATTGTTCTAGCAAAAAAAAAAATTCTAAATAATACTAAAGTCTACTAGGAGCATAGAGGATCCTCCCATCCCAAATCTCATCCCTACCAAAGGTGTCTGTATTAGTCCATTTTCACACTGCTGATAAAGACATAACCGAGACTGGGTAATTTATAAAGAAAAAGAGGTTTAATGGACTCACAGTTCCACATAGCTGGGGAGGCCTCACAATCATGGCAGAAGGTGAAAAGCACATTGTACCTGGCAGGAGACAAGAGAGAATGAGAGCCAGGCAAAAGGAGAAACCCCTTATAAAACCATCAGATCTCGTGAAACTTATTCACTACTACAAGACCAGTATGGGGGAAACTGTCCCCATGATTCAATTATTTCCCACTGGGTCCCTCCCATAACACATGGGAATTATGGGCGTACAATTCAAGATGAGATCTGAGTGGGAACACAGCCAAACCATGGCAGCATCTATCCACAGAGTGGTTTTTCTTCTTTACAGACACTTTACATCTGGTTATATAAAATAGTAGCTGCATTTTGAAGGAGGGCTCCTGTAGTTATAAGCCACAGCTTGCTTTTTTTCACTAAATGGCATGTCTTGCAGGTGCATCTTCATTATTCTATTAAATAGCTGTGGGAAAGTGCCACAGCACATGAAGTCATTTCCTTACAGATGAGCATTTAGCGTTTTAACAAGTGTGTTTATATTACAAATGACTTTGCCATGAACATCCCAGAACCATTTTTCTGCTCACTGCCATCCTAGTGTCAACCCCAGCTTGCCCCAACAAGCCTCTTGCCTCACTGAGCTTCAGGGTTTATAGCTCTGGAAGGTCCGAGTTGGGAGGGTCCCTGGCGATCATCTGCTCTGACTTCCTCATTTTGAGGATGCGGAAACTCAGACCTCAAGAAGTGGCTGTTTAAGTCCACACGGAAGCAGGCTGACTTCTGCTAGCCCCACTGAGCCACCGAAACCTGCAGCACTGGTTCAGCTGCCCTGGCGCACGATCTCATTTCATGCCAACCTGTAGTACAAACTCAACGTCTGTCTGTGTGCTGAACAGTGGCCCGGAGGTGGTGGCCTCCCATGCCTGGGTCCTGGCCGTCAGATGGCTTCTTAGTGTTTTCAGATCTAACTTTGCCTCTCTGGTATTTTCACTCTCTTGTTGGAGGCTGCAGTCATTTTAGGGAACCCATCCAAGCAGAGGAGACCCTGAGTGGCACCCTCGATGTCCCTGGCCTTTCCACCTTTCCTATGTTATTTGTCCTTATCCGTAGATGTTTTGATATTAAACCATTTAATTAGACACACCAATCTGAGCGACAGACTTCGAGTTGAGATTCTCATGAAATGGTTAAGAAATTAGTCACCTTGTAAGGTAATCATGGAGCATTTGCTTGTGTCAACTCAGGTGTTAAAAGGTACACAGACTAGAGAAGTCGTTTCCATTTCCCGTAAAGTGTATGTAAGATGACTTTTAACAGTGAGATCACCCTTTAGTGTTAAACCTGCAGCTTCTCAAAGCGTCTTCTCCTCAACTATCTGAGATTAAACACAGCAGCTCATGCCTGCTTCGTGGGAGGTGTTAGGCTCACTGTGATTTAGAGGCAGCAAGGCAGGTGTGGCCTGGCTACTCTGCACAAATTAAACTCACCGTGCTGGAGTTTCCTTCTAAGTAAAATAAGGGTGATTGGAAGGAGCTACTCTGCCTATAATGAGGATTTGATATAAAGGTAAAATACCAGACACAAACTAGACATTTGATACATAGAGGTCAAGTATTTCCCTTTACTTAGAGTTAGAAATATGCTCAAACTTTCTCAAAAAGTGAATTATTTAGTGCTAGTTTCTCATGCAAGGACTTCCTAGATGCTTTGATAATGCCTTTCTTTGTCTTACACTTTTATTTTTGAGGAGAGTTCTAGGTGGTGATTGACAGCTCCGTTTCCGCAATCAGACAGCCTTGGGTTTCCATCTGGGTTCCCGGGTTCCTTTAGAGAAAAGACATGCATTGCAGATATTCTGTGTTCAATATCACGCATCCATTCTTTTATTTAGGTGACATATTTCTCCATTTACTATAATGATTAGAAACCTATTCTTTGTAGTGAGCTTGAAAGATGAATAATGTAATGAATATGATGTTCCCAACTTAACGAGTTTATAAATAGTGCATTCCAAGCACGTAAGAGGAGCTCACTAAATGGTAGTTATTGTTGTATAGGGGTTCACCAAACTTTGAATACTTATTACCTAAAATAAAATAGGAAGAGGAATTTAATACAAAGATGCCCATTTTACAATATTTTGTTGTTTAAGAGTGTGCCTTGAGTTATTTCAATGAGGAATACTTCTGTAAGTCAAAGTCTTATTAGTAGTAATTATAAGAAATAGCACTCAGGGTATTTTGGGGCTTGAAGATTTCTGAATTGGAATTTAAGCCAGCTAAGTGTTTTGAGTTAACTTCTGTCTCCCACATATCTCAAAGCTGCCACGCTTTCAGAAATCTCCCATAAAATCCCTTCTGGAGATTGTGGTTGAAAGTTGGCACATAGCATTTGCAAATTATAATATCAACATTCTTTATAAGATCTCCCAGATATGCTTTAAGCGGCATAACTAGGATGATGCTTGTCAGGATCAATGCAAGACTGATGATCATGCTCCCTTGCAGTTTCTGAGCCAAAAGCAGTCGGCTTCAATCTGAAACTAGTGAGACTGTCTATCCCTCCATTGATGAACGTTTTAATGATAAGTGAGTAGAGTTGGAGATGCATTCATTTAATCATTCCTTTGACATTTAATAACACATGATCAAACACTGAGCTCGTTTCAGAGTATTCATTGTGGGGTTTAAGAAGACCATGCAAAATAGACGCGTTTTCATAGATACATTGTCACAGACATGTGTTGTTCAAAGGCAGTTAAAATGGCAGAGAAGAAGGAGAGATTGCAGGGTACTTCTCCTTTCAAACAAGCGTAAATTCTTTTAAAGCTCTCATTGATATCAAACCTTGCGTGCATTCTGGCTAGGTGAGCTAGGGATGATTTTTACATATTTTAATAGTTGGAAAAAAGCCAAAAGAAGATTTCATGATGCATAAAAATTGTATGAAATTCAAATCTCAATGTCCATAAAGAAGCATTTATGGAAACCTATTCTTTGTAGTGAGCTTGGAAGATAAATAATGTAATTAATATTATGTTCCCAACTTGAGGGTTTCTAAATAGCACATTCCAAGCACAATGGAGGAGCTTACTAAATGGTAGCAATGTCCAATAAGCATTCTAAGAACCCAGCCATGCACATTCATTTCCGTGTTGTCTGTGGCAGTTTCTCCTGTAAAGACAGCGTTGAGGAGGCGTGGCAGAGGTTGTGTGGTCCCTAAAATGTTTGCTACCTGTACATGTAGAGAAAAAGTTTGCCGGCTGGTGCCAAGTATTTTGGCCTTGTTGTTGGAGTCAAGTTCTGGTCAAATTATTGAGGATTTCTACCCTGTGGTTAGTAAAGAGTCCCCAAGGTCTTTGGCTTTCTGAAATTCTTAGTAACTTTTAAATGTTAATTTTTTTAATCCTTACTCATATATGCCTGTATACAGGCGCACAATTAAGAAAAAATCTAATGGTTAGACTTTTAACCTAATTTTCCTGTTCCATCCCTCTCTAGGTTTATGAACAAGCAAAAGAGCTGTTCGGTGTGTTTAGAAATATTGGGATCTCACTTTTCATTAACTTAAGGTCAGTTATTGAGACATAACCGGTCTGAAAGTCCTGCCGGGTTTACTTCACCTCTGTGCACGTGTGTGGGGCAGCTATCTTACACCCGCGGGTGAGATTTAGAGATACGTCTGTGCTGAAATATGTGCTTCTTTCTTGGGTGCACGCCCTCATGAATTCATGTTTTGGGGCCAAGTTATTTTAACCACTTTAAAAAGAATGTGTACAAATGCTCGTGTCTTAGTATTTTCAGATACGGTTGCATTTTATTGTGTGATAAAAAAGTCAATATGTATTGGTTTAGATTTTGATATGGCCTGACAACGATTACTTTTTTTCAAACAAACATGTCTTTTCAAGGGGAAAATGATCTCCAAAGTCTTTTCTTCCTTCCTGATGGATTAGTTTAGGGGTGCCTTGGAAACTCAAACAGCCTGACATATAAGGCTGAGCATTATTTCCTAAATCAGCACCGCGGGAACTAACTTCCCCTTGCTCCAGCCTCTGATAACTGCTATCTGCTGGTCTGCATGGTGCCCTGTGCTAGATAAGACCTTCACTGGTTCCCTTTGTGCCTGGAGCTCAGAAAGCTATTTAAGGGGAAGTGAAGGTAAATGTGCACAGTTGCTTTTGTCTTCATAGAAAAATGACAAATAGGGCCGGGTGCAGTGGTTCACGCCTGTAATCCCAGCACTTTGGGAGGCGGAGGGGGGCGGATCACCTGAGGTCAGGAGTTCAAGGCTAGCCGGGCCAACATGGCAAAGCCCTGTCTCTACTAAAAATACAAAAATTAGCTGGGTGTGGTGGCGGGTGCCTATAATCCCAGCTACACGGGAGGCTGACGCAGGAGAATCACTTGAACTGGGAGGTGGAAGTTGCAGTGAGCTGAGATTCCGCCATTGTACTCTAGCCTGGGCAACAAGAGCAAAAACTCAGTCAAAAAAAAAAAAAAAAAAGAAAGAAAGAAAGAGAAGAAAAACGACAAATAAATCAATAAAACAATCATTGGTGAAAAATCTGTACCAAATGGGCTTGCCTCAAGTACAGTTAATTGTGAAAGGCACCCCTGGTGAAATGTCTGGGTCATTTCAGCATGCTGACCTGTGTTTCTGGTGCACTCTGGATCTGAGAGAGATATGCACTACCACTGGAATCTAAAACCCGCCCTGGATGGAGCGTCTGCTGTGCGCCCCACTCCCTCCTCCCTCCCAACCCCATGCTGCTCCAACTTCCGCCTGTGGGATCTGTCATTGCCAGTGGTCTGCCGAGCTCTTCCCAGTTAAAGTCCCAGTTTCCTTGGAACCCCAGCTCTCCTCGCCTGGCTCCCACCTGCAAAATTCCCTGGCCTTCTTCCCATACTCAGGGCAGCAGAGCAGAGCTGGGAGAGCCTCCTGGTGCCAGTGTGTGCCCAGCACCAGCCTCTTTGGCACCCACTCCTCCAGGCTGTGGCTGGTCCGTGGTTCCTGTTCTCTTCCATCTCCTACAGCGCACCTGGGCCATTCTGCAGCTCTCTGTTGAGGGGGATACACAGCAATGATCCCAGATGTTCGATGTTTTTGGAAACCTTTTTGCAAGGCTTTGTTCCTCCTTCCCAGCAATGGCAATGCCTCCACCCCCTTGCAAAACCTGAGCCTCAGATGAACTCAGACTCCTCTTCCTTACCTGCCAGTTACCTACAGACGCACTCCACCTCCTGCCTTCTGTTGCAGGGGTGAGCGCGTGGCCTCCGCTCACAGCCTGTGTCCTGATCTCCCTCCCACATGTGTCCTAGCAGCCCGTTCTCCATCCTCACCCTCAGCTCCCTCTGGCTCCGGGTCCTCCTGCACAGCCATGAGCAGGGTCCTTGTTCTGTTACTCATTTATGTGAGTTCTGTACGTGGAGCACTGATGCTTTGCATGCATGTCGCAAAACCTTTATTTGCAGTTTATTTAAATTTCAGTTACAGTGTTTTGACATCTGAAGGTTTTAAATGTAGTCAGGCTTTACACTTGGAAAAGTTGTATCCATCAAAAGATGGCATAAATGATCACCCTTACTTTATTCTAGTACTTCCGTGTTAAATTTTCACACATTTGCTTTTGTCTTTTCTGACATTTTGGGTTGTGAGGTGTATAATGAGGGATTTAACTATTTTTTCCAAATGAGTAATTTGTTATTATAACCCCTCCTTTTCCATTCTGACTTCACAAATCACGATGTCTTAACCTCTTAGATATGCAGCCGTGCAGCACAGAAGGACGTTTCAGTCACCAGCAGACCACGCATCTGAAGGTGGTCCCATAAGGGTATAATATGGTATTTTACCTGTGCAGCAGGTCCTCAAATGACGTTGTTTCATTCTATGTCATTTCGATACAGTGTTGATGTGAAAAAGAATTCATGCCCGCCTAGATGGTGTCCTGGCCAGGATGCCTCGAAGGAGCTAGATGGTGTCCAGCCCTGTGGGCTGCCTCAAAGGACAGGCTGAGCTGCTGAGCTGCCGGGACAGGCTCCAGCGACCCAATACCCTGGCCTAGAATCAGTGGGAAATCATCATCCTATTTGTTTTTCTGTTTTTCTTAAATGTCCACATACCTTACATGTATTTCGATGTTCAATGTTAGAAGTCGTTTGGTCTTTATTTAGAGGCTTGGTGATGGTTTTGTGACTTGAAATATGCTGCAGGAATTTAACTCTTGTTGACATCAACTAACCTGTGATAAAACTGATTTAGTTATATGTCATTTGGCTTCAAGTCTGTTTCCAAAACTTTACAATAACTTGAAGTGAGGACTTACAACTTTTCTTTCTTCTTTTTTTTTTTTTTGAGATGGAGTCTCACTCTGTCACCCAGGCTGGAGTGCAGTGGTGCAATCTCGGCTCACTGCAACCTCCACCTCCAGGGCTCAAGTGATTCTCTTGCCTGAACCTCCCGAGTAACTGGGATGACAGGCACGAGTCACCATGCCCAGCTAATTTTTGTATTTTTAGTAGAGACGGGGTTTCACCATGTGGCCCAAGCTGCTCTTGAACTCCTGACCTCAGATGATCCGCCCGCCTCGGCCTCCCAAAGTGCTGGGATTACAGGTGTGAGCCACCACGCTTGGCCCAGCTTTTCTATATTTGGATACACGACCAGGGTACTTCAGCTGCCTCCAGTGTTCAGCGCAGCTGTGTGTGTGCAGGGTCCGGCCTAGGAACCATGGCTACACCAGACAGCCTCGGGGTGTGCCAGGGCACTGTGTAATGTTCTCACAACAGCAGAATCACCGAATGATGTCTTTCTCAGAATGCATCCCTGTGCTTGCATCTGCTTTTGGATTTTTGTTCCATTAATTTGCCTTTTTGTGCTATTATTAATATCGCATTTTAGTATTCACTAGGATAAGCTGTCTCTCATTCCTCTACTCACCCAGCATTTTTCATCTATCCCCACAATTTTGTCTCCCGGATAAGTTTACTCCTTTTTAAGAGGCAGCTGGTAGGAAGCCTGGTCAGACTAATTCAGGTGCCCCATGCAGGGAGAAGGCCCGGGTTCTATGGTGGCAGCTACTGTCCACGCCTCCCATGGGCACTGTGGTTGAAGACGCAGTTCCTTCTGCAGGGGAGTCACTAACTGACCCAGCCAAGTTGGAGGGAAGCCACCAAGAGGGGCTGTGCTGGGCTTGCTTCCCGCCTCGAGCTGCCTGGAGGGGTGCTCTGCAATCTCTGGGGCCTCCCAGTGCTCCCTCTGCTCCCTCTGCCTACCCTCCACTGCCCTTTCCTTTCTCACGTCTGCAAGACAGAAGGCTTTGGTGAGGCAGAAGGCTTTGGTGAGGCAGAAGGCTTTGGTCAGGATTGCTCCTCAGCCCCCTGTGTTGGGTGGGTTGGTGTTTGGAGAAGGAGTTTCCTCAGGGCAAACTGAAGAAGGAGCACAGGCCGGACAGGAAGGGAGGGTGCCCAGTGCAGCCTGAGCCCTGGCTTGCAGCAGAGAGAACAGACCAGAATACAGGCCCAGCACAGGCTGCCACAGCCAACTTGGCATTTTTGACAAAAATTTGCCTGGGACCTGGTGTTAGTTTCCTGGGGCTGCGGTAAACAAAGTTCCACAAACTGCGTGGCCAAGCAAGGGACTCTGTTCTCTCCCATCCAGAGGCTGGAAGTCCGAGTTGGAGGTGTGGCAGGGTGGACTCCCCCTGAGGCGGGGAGGGAGAGCCTGTTCCAGGCCCTTCTCTTCTCAGGTGCTCCTTGGCTTGTGGACGCATTGCCCTGCCTCTGCCTCTGTCTGCAGGTGGCTGTCTTCCCTCTGTGTGTCTCTGTCTCTCTTCCTTTAGGGACACCGGTTGGGCACAGTTAGGGCTCACCCCAGTGACCTTGTGTTAATTTGCTAATATTGGCAAATACCCTATTTCCAAATAAGGTCACATCACATTCACAGTTCCGGAGGTTAGGACATCAACACAGTTTTTCGAGGGTACACAATTCAGCCATAAGGAACCAGTAAATAAACCATTTTCTTTCACCACCTACTGGCTCCATCTCACAGCTCTGTCTTCCCAGGACCCGAAACGAGCACCAGGGCTCAGCTCTAAGTCAAATGCCTTTTCTGTGTTTCTCATGAGAACCTAAGCATGATTCAAGCTGTTGTCTGTGTGTGAGAATGTGTTCTGTGTTGTAAACCAGTAGCCCAGAAAGAACACTTGCCTGCACCTCCTCCCATCCCCACAGTGTGCTGGGGGTAACCCTGCCTGATACCCTGTGGGCTGAGATTAGGCTGGAAGTCACAGGAAGGAATAGTTCATCACTGGCGGCTGACCGGGAGATGGACATGGCTAGAGCAGGGTGTGGGGAAGCCTAACCCGACTGAGCTCTTGGCATAAACCCACTGGGAAAGGTGGGAGCAGGGAGGCCATTGTGGAAGCTGAGGTATGAAGCACTGGGACTTGGAACTGGGTGATGGCGGCGGCGATAGGTCAACGTGGGTGACAGGGTGTGGTGACCGCTGGCTATGAGGGGCCCACTAGCAAGCCTGTCAGCCTCCCCCACGATGGAACTTCACACCATGACCCCAGGTGCCTCTGCAGATAATGTGGCCAGCGCTGATGCCAGGACATCACAGGCCACACTTTCCTCCTCTGCTTTCCTCCAGATATTTCACGAAGCTCAGTTTTGTGTTTTTTACTTGCTAGAATAATAAAGCTGAATAAATGGCTGCATTGGGCGAGGAATGGTTTTGCTTCCAGGACACATTAATCGTGCATCTGTGTTTGTTCTTCATGTGTTTTCAGCTACTCCTGGATATTTCTATTCTTTATTTTCCCTCCATATCATGCGTGAATGTTTTTGTATTTCTCCCTAGGGCTGTGACCCAGATATCTACGCACTGGTCCTTTAAAAAGAGAACAGAGAAAAAATCAGTAGCTGTGTCCTATAATTTTTTTGCACAGTCTATCTGCATAGATACCCTACCAACTGCTCATAACAATCTGCTCTTTTTTCTCCCTCACAATTCCTGAAATTTACTTTTCTCTCATTTTATTTAATCAAGCATGACTTTATTAAAACCAAACCAAACAAAAACCCCTCCCGCCTCCTCAGGTGTGAAAACCCGGCTGTGGACCTGGTGCCGGTCTTCTGATACACAGAGATCCAAGTGGCCGTGGGTCACCCCTGGAGCGGGGTTTCCTCCGCCCTGAAAAGAGAGAAAGTGAGCTGTGTTCCAGGGCATGGGGCAGAGCTCTGCAGTGGGAAGGCATAGGTGGCCTGGCAGAGGAGGTGATGGAAGCTCGTCAGAAACGGAACTTGGGAAGGAGCATGGGGAAGGACGCCACATCCAGGGACAGATGTGTCATCTCCAGGGCTCACATAACCCTGTTCTCCTCATCTGTGCCTGTGCTTTATGGCTTCATTTCTAACGAGGCTGTCAGGAACCCAGAGCTTCACAGAGTTCTCTCCCTGTGCTCCCACCCGGGGGAGAGAGGTGTGAGACATGAGGCACAGGCAGTGTTGAGAAAGTAGCACTAAGGAAGAGAAAGCTCGGGAGAGATGCTGTGTTTCCGCAGCTACTCGGGTGCTGTCTGCTTATTCATTGACCACATGGCAACATCTAGAAGGGGGCGCCAGGAAGGCAGAACCCTGTGACCTCAGTGCGTGTTCCAGACATCGAGGGACACAACCCACTTGTGGGCCTCAGTGGGACGTCACACATCAAGAGATAGTGCAGGGGAACTGTGACCTCATCGTGGTGTGAGAGGCTCACAACCATTCTGCAGGTACACGGCACTCTCCCCTGGCTGCCACAGCCCATCCATGCATCTCTTTCTAACCCCACACTGCATGCTTGGCCCAGCCAGATGCTGAGTTATAGCAAGAACCCTCACAGACACTTGTTAGATAATGAAAGGAATAGCTGCAAAGCCTGCTAAACCTTCCTGAAGGCTGTTAACTCTTGACTCCAGATCCTTAGTCGTCCTCTGTACTGATGAGTGTTATCTCATTGGCAATGGCAAGAAAAAAACATCTGTACTCAGCACAGTGTTTAGAGCTGGACCAGAGGGGCCCCTGCCCTGACCCTGAGCATTTGAGAGCTCCTTCTGCTTGCTGCTGGCCTTGCCGTCACCACAGGATGAGAGTCTGTGAAAGTCAGGTGATGTGCCTGTCCACAGTTTGCACCCCTCCCTCCAAAAACATTCTCTGGGATGCCAGAATTTCCTCCCCCAGTGACCCTGAGACTCCTTCTGAAACCTGTGTGAACCTCTTACCCAGGTCCAGCCACTCCTGAGCAGGCTGCATCAGCAGGGTGGGCATCCCTACATGCATTCTGTCCAATTTATCAAATCTATGTGTGTAGAGGCGTTCATAGTGTGCCCTTATTATCCTTGCCAAGTCTGCAGGATCTGTAGAGATTCTCTGTTTCATTCCTGATACTGGTAATTTATGAACTTGTGTCTCTCCTCTCTCTGTCAATCAGTCTTGCAAGAGATTTGTCAATTTTATTGGTCTTTTTTTTTTTTTTAATCAGCTCCTTGTTTCATGATTTTTTTCTGTTGTTTTTGTTTTCAGTTTCATGGATTTCTGCCCTCTCTCTCTCTTTCTCACTTTCTTTCTTCAATTCCTTTTATTTATGTTCTTTCTTATGCTTGCTTTGGGTTTATGCTGCTCTTATTGGTCTGGGTTTTGAGGTGAGAACGTCTGTTGTTTTATCCTTCATTTCACTGTTTCTTTCCTCTGTTCCCTTGACTCAGCTATTAAGCCCAGTCTGTGAACTTTTCATTTTGGTTTTATATTTTTCATACCTAAAAATTCCATTTGGTTCTTCTTTATATCTCCCATTCCTTAGCTGAGGCTCTGTTTCTCCATTGGTTTTAGGCTGGTTTGTGATTGCTTGTTGAAGCATTTTTATCATGGCTGCTTTGAAGTATTTGTCAGATAAATCTAACATTGTGTCATCTTGGTTTGGCATCTTTTTTTCTTTCTGTTTGAGATCTTCCTGGTTCTTTGTGTAATTAGTGATTTTTTTTTTAATTGAACTTAGACTTTTGGGGCACTATGTTATGAGACTCTGGATCTTATATAAGCTTTCTATTTTAACCGAGTGGGTCTCACATGCCTCCAACCTAGGAAATGGTGGTGCCACCTCATTACCGCAATGAAGGAAGTTGTGGGGCTATTCCTGCTTGCTGGGGGTGGAGGCTCCAGATCCCTGTGTGGCCTCCACCAATCCCAAGAAGAGTTATGGCCTTGTTACCCCTGGGCAGTGGTCAGAGTCCTCACTGTCCACTTGAGGACAGCCCTGTGGGGATGTCAGGACACCTCTTTAGAGACTAATAAGGGTGGAATTCTAGGCCACCCACACAGCCTTTACTGGCATGAGTGAAAGTGGAGCCAAGGTTTTTCTGTGGTGTTTGGCTAAAGTACAGCAATTACCATCTAAGGGTTTTCTGCCCCTTCCCTGGTCCTGTGGCTAGAGAAAGCAGGCTTTTGTTGGGATTTTATTTTGTCTATGCCTGCTGGAATTGATGGGTTGCTGATTTATTTGCCTCCAGGTCTAGTACACATGAGGCAAAGAAAACCCAGGGAACCCTCCACCAGGTCGTTCCTCAAGTCCTGAGGCCCTTAGTCATCCTGCCTTTTCTCCACCTGTCAGAGCCATCTTCCATGAAGTGTCCAGGGTTTCCAGTTGTACTTAGTGGGAGAAATAGGGAAATACATGCCTAGTCCATCTTCCTGGAAGAGAAGGAGGATGCATAACACATGTACCTCCAGGATGTAATCAAAAGAGATAGTATTTGATGACATAGACACACACACAGACACACTGTACAAACACACATACACACCACATTCTCACACGCTCACACAACACATACCATGCACATATACCCTACAAACATTATACACATACACACACTCATGCATGCATATATACATATTATTTTACAAAAAAATAGACTGAAGAGTATAGAACAAAGTACATTGTGCTAGAAGGACATCAGGGTGCTGAAAGCAGTGTTTGAGGATGATCTGTCAGATATGACTGATTAAAGGCTAAAGCATGCTGTAGAGATTATGACTCAAGTGTTACTTTGACTACTCTAGATTCGAAATAAGTTTTAATAAGAACAGCAAAATTGAATGGAATATTTCAGATGTTCAGGGATTTCATTGTATTTTTTTTAATTGACATACACACATATTTACAATGGTAAACCATGAGACTGGTAAGGATAGGGATAAAAGACATTGTGTGATAATTTAAAAAGTAAACAGGATTAAACTTAAATTGCATCAATTTGATTATTATTCCATCAGGATTTTGAATAGTACTTTAGAGTGAAGATTCTGGTTCGGTAATAGAATACGGCATACATGAAAACTGAAACCCTCTTACAGTTTTTTGTTTTGTTTTGTTTTGTTTTTTCGAGATGGAGTCTCGCTCTGTTGCCCAGGCTGGAGTGCAGTGGCGTGACCTCAGCTCACTGCAAGCTCCCCCTCCTGGGTTCACGCCATTCTCCTGCCTCAGCCTCCTGAGTAGCTGGGACTACAGGCACCCGCCCCTGCGCCCAGCTAATTTTTTGTATTTTTAGTAGAGACGGGGTTTCACCGTGTTAGCCAGGATGGTCTCGATCTCCTGACCTCGTGATCCACCCGCCTCAGCCTCCCAAAGTGCTGGGATTACAGGCATGAGTCACCGCACCCGGCCAACCCTCTTACAGTTTTAAAGATGTGCTTCCATTTGGAAAATCACGGTTGTTCTGCCCACAATAGGACCTTGTCAACCCCTAATTTGTTCTCAGTTGTGATCAGTCAAATAAACACTTCAGACACAGAGACTGAAGTGTTTATTTGAAAAACACTTCTTGATGGTAGTTAAAGCTGTCTGAGTAACGAGAAGGGACATTTACGCACCTATAAATCCAGGAGATGTCTGGGCCAGAAAGAGGAAATACGACTAACTGAGGAATGTGCCAGGACTTAATTTCATCCCTTTCTTCTTTTTGTTTTGTTATTTGACATTTACTAATCCTCTTAACCCACCTCCACATCAGGATCTTGACCAATTTCCTTTGAGATTCTGACTTTTATGAAGAAAAAAGATGATGTAAAGAACAACAATGTGATTTGAGATTAGGATAAAGCGAAGCCATCAAATCATGTTTTCTTTTTGGTAATGTGTTTGTTTATTTATTTATTTTGGTACAGATGGAGTCTCACTATGTTGCACAGGCTGGCCTCCAACGCCTGAGTTCCAGCAATCCTCCTGCCTCGGCCACCCAAAGTGCCAGGATGACAGGCATGAGCCACCTCATTCAGCCCATGTGTTTATTTTTAAGGACATTTTAAGGATACGTTGTGTTTTTATTTCTGACTCCGGGGACTATTTTTCTTATTCCTCCATTAATAAAAGTAATGATTTGCAACATGTGTGCTTAGCTTAATGAGCACCCCACATCCATTATCTCATTACATCTTTACGACAGCTGGTGAGGGAAGCAGAGGTGAGATGAACTTCAGTGCTGCTTTAAGGAGGAGGAAACTGAGGCACAACCAGGATAAGGGGCGTGCTAAAACAAGCGGATGGTACCTGACTGGGGGAATGTGTATGGAACCCCACTGCAGGCTTGCAGCTTGTGGCTCACACCTCTTCCTTGTTTCTCTACTTTGAATAGCAACACGGAGCAGTGTGTCACCTCTGTTTCATATTTCTCCCAGTTGTCTACGTGACTGGCTCCACTTCACAGAACTTAATACAGTGCAATTTGTGGTACAATGCATTTACTTTATGATGTATTGCCCATGAAAATTAATGGTAGACTTCAGTTCAGAAGTATGTATTTCAAAAATATAATTACACTTGAAAGTCAGCGAGTTCAATTGTATGAGAATGAAGTCATTGTGGTAAAACTTTAGAGAAAGTTACTTATTGTACCTGTAAATAGTACTAGTAAAGACATACCGGTAAAGGCCTGTTGAGCAGTGTGCACTGCCTGCTGACAAGAACTCTCAGTGGGCATGTAAATACCTTCTCAGGGCCTGAGAAGCATCTTGGAATGTCTTCTAACTTCTTAGCTTTTGCCAGGGTCCCAAGGCAGGAGGAATGGAAGTTGCCAAGCAAGAAAGCATTTCTGTTTACACTGAAATTATGTTTAACATCCTAAATGTTTTCAACATCCTGATAAAGCAGTTTCTTTGGTGTGGGTTAGCTTTTTGAGAATTGGGATTTTTCTGTGTCAAATCCAAGTTAACTATTCTTAAAAGTGATTTCATTCTGTTATTTGACATCAAGCTCGATCCTACTATGTTTCCAACAGAATTAATACATACTGACAAAAAATATATTGAATTAAATCAGGTTTTTTTCTAGATCCAATAAAAAACACAAATATTTTAATAAATAAATGTAAATTTAAATGTAAGTATATAGATTTAATTCTACCAGATAATATTTTCCTTTTTTCTGTGGTTGTACAATATTAGCAAAAAAAAATTATTCTCAGGCCAGTTGTGGTTGTTCATGCCTATAATCTCAGCACTTTGGGAGGCTGAGGCAGGTGGAATACTTAAGACCAACAGTTCAAGACCAGCCTGGGCAACATAGTGAGACCCTGTCTCTATAAAATATACAAAAATTATCTGGGCATGGTAGTGCACACCTGTAGTTCCAGCTACTCAGGAGGCTGAGGCAGGAGGATCGCTTGAGCCTGGGAGATCAGGGCCACAGTGAACCAAGATCATGCCACTGCACTTCAGCCTGGGCAACAAAGTAAGACCCTGTCAAAAAAAAAAAAGAAGAAAGAAAGAAATGAAAGAAGAAAGAAAAGAAAAAAGAAAGAAAGATTACCCTCTAAAGATAAGTAATAATGATCGCCATAATTAAGGTAATATATTTATACACTTTAGGTCACTTTTTTAGTCACCTCCCAATCTGGTCCAGGTGCACCTGTCTGGACCTCCTCCTTTATAATGACCCTTCGCCTTGATTCTTGATTCTGCACTCCTTCCATTACTGTCCTCCATAACTTTAAACATGCCCAGATATTCACTATCCTTAGTTTATGAGCCATTTTCATGCCTCCGCCACCTTCCCACCACCCAGTCACCCGATTTTGTTCCTCACTGCTCCATTGAAACTGTTTCTATTTACCTTTGCAACGAATCAACAATATTTGCTTACTAAGCATCATGCTGCACTTTGGAAACCGACCTTCACTTTTTCCTGAAAGTCTCCCTACCACACGGTTGGAACTCCCTAACCATGTGGGTGAGACGGAGCTGTGCTCCAACCCGACTTTGCTCTGCGGGCTGCATGGCTGCAGGGCTGCCGTCCATCTGCACAGAGAGCGGAGCTGCCCCCTTCCCGACAACCCCGACATTACACAAAGGGTTATCCGTCCAGTGCTGCCACGGAGGAGGCATCTAGCAGATGCTGGTTTTCTCTTCCTTTGCCTGCTAACTCTCTTCTCTGATCAGCCTTTACTCTCAAGTTTGCTGGGTACTTTTATTCTTCCTGCACACTAATTATAGGTATGTTGGACTTGGTTCTATTTTGAGTAATATTCACTCCTAAGTTGAACTTATCCATTTGAATGGCTGTCACCTTTCCACCAATAAATCTGAAGATCATTTACTCTTTTAATGTTTTTCAAAAACTTCCTATGCAGAGTTTTGTTACTAGTATTCAAAGAACTCTAGCACAACTGTTCAAAATAATACTCTTCTTGTTTAATATTATTTTACTTTTCCTCCCGATCGCACCCTCTCTATATTCTTAGATATGAATGTATCCTTTAAGATAAACAGTAGCAGGATGTGTGTGTGACATTTCATTTGGCACAGACAGTTGGCATGGGGCTTTACCTCCCCCGGGTACTGTGCATAAAGCCTGCTTAAGTAGCTGTCCTCTTGCATGAGCACTCATCCGGTCATGGAGGGCTTGGGGGACTGGGGTCTCCAGGCTATACAGCATGGGATGGAAAGACCACAGATGATACTCCTTCATTTTCATGACTGCTCGAGTGTTCTCCACGCAGTCATAGCAGGGGACGCTCCCAGAAGAACTCCAGGAGGCCCCATATCTTCCCACGCTCACCAACTCTTGGTTCTCTAGTGCCTTTACATTTTATAAATATGCTGGCTTGAAGGGTCATCTCCTCATTTCATTTCTTCTGCTTACATTTACTGAGTTGAGGAAATCTTCACATACTTGCCAGTCATGTAAATTTCTCTTGCTGTGAACTGTTTTCATTCCTTGCCTGTTTTTTTGGGTGGGGTTGCCTCTTTTCTTGTTGATAACAACATGAACCATGTGGTCCTCTCAATTGGTACAGAGAGGTATTTGATAAAATTTCACCACGTAAAATAAGTTTAATAAAATCTGTAATTGGTTATTGCAGGTGTGTTAGTCCATTTGGGATGCTGGAATGAAAAACGATAAACAGAGCAGCTTATAAACAACAGAAATTCATTTCTCACAGTTCTGGAGGCTGGAAGTCCAAGATCGAGGAACCCGCAGATCCAGGGTCTGGTGGACACTTGCTCCCTGGTTCACAGACAGTGCCTTCTTGCCAAGTCCTCACATGGTGGAAGGGGTGAGGGGTCTCCCTAGGGTCTCTTTCATAAGGTCTCTTTTATAATCCCATTTGTGATGGCTTTGCTCTCATGACCTAATCACCTCCCAGAATCCCCCTCCAAATACCATCACACTTGGGATTCGATTTCAGCATAAGAGTTGAGGGGACACAAACATTTGGTCTGTATCAGCAGGTGAAGAGAATTGCTATTCATTTTTAAGCCCACTTGAAATCCATCAACATTACTGAACTCTCATTAGTTTTAATAGTCTCGATTCTGTTGGAATGTCTATGTCTAGGATTGTGTCGTCTGCCAATAAGGATGTTTTTTATCTTCCTTCCAAATATTATACCACTAATTTCTTTTGTTTTCTGACTCTTTCCTTCTTGCTTCTTCTTTTTTGTCTGTAAGGACCTTTAGTACCATGCTAAGCAGTTGTGACGTTAATGGGTATCTTTGCTTCTGATTTTAAAGTTTCTCCACTGAGTGTGATGTTTACTGGATGTTTCTGTAATGTAGCCTTTACCAAACTGAGGGAGTTTTCTTCTAGTTTCCTAAGGGTTTGTGCAAAGGGTGGTGATCTGCTCAAATTAGTGTTTCATAGACTGCTGTGGCCAGGGAGGAGGCTGCTGCAGTGATCCAGGTGTGAGATGAAGGTGGCAGCAGCGACAAAGAGAAACGGACACATTAGAGTAAGACTACCGGTAAAATTTAATGGGACATGATGATAGATTGGATATGGGAAACGTCCCAGCTGGCGCCTTGCTCTTGGCTTGCACAATTGGACAGATACCATCTGTGGAGTTAGGAAATCCTGCAGGAGGTATTGACATGTTGACCTGTTGATTCTGACATGTTTGAGGTGAACATATCAGAATAAGACATTGAGTAGATGTTGGATAGAAAGTACCTGAGAAGTTTGCATTGTGCAAAATCACCCACTGCAGAGAGCAAGGCTTTGAGAAAATAGGGTGCTGGGATAGAACACCCAAACCTTAGAAATTCTGTAACCAGACCACAAACCACAATAATAACAATCCTAATTTTAAATCCTGGCATAGAAGAAATATATTCAATTCCCAAAAAATGGAATATGCTGCAGTACAAACAGAACTTTACTGTAATAAGGAAAAAGAAGAAGGCAGCCTAGGGGAAGGACAGGTCGGGAAAGATCAAGGGCTGAGCCTTAGAGCCCAGGGCGGAGACAGGACGGTTACAGGCTTTGCATAACTGCAGTGACGCCAGCGAGGAGTGTTCCAGGTCATCATCTTGTGCTTGTTTCTTTTGCGTGAAGATCCAGGAGAACCAGGCAATCTGGATACTTTCAAAGCCAACACATGGCCAGATAGGACCAGCAAAAGAAATATGGGGCCAGTGGGCATCAAAGTGTGTTTTCGATGCCTTGCTGTGTTCACCTATGTCACAGTCCTTTGTGTTATAACTCAGACCTGCTATTACACGGTGACTTAAAACATTAGTGCATCAGAGAAATTGGGTAATAACTAATGCAACTTTTATATTATGTTCACACCTAGTCAGTTGCTAAGTCTATCAGTTACACATGTGTTTTAGAAAACATGTGCCCGGCCGGGCGCGGTGGCTCAAGCCTGTAATCCCAGCACTTTGGGAGGCCGAGACGGGCGGATCACGAGGTCAGGAGATCGAGACCATCCTGGCTAACATGGTGAAACCCCGTCTCTACTAAAAATACAAAAAAACTAGCCGGGCGAGGTGGCGGGCGCCTGTAGTCCCAGCTACTCGGGAGGCTGAGGCAGGAGAATGGCGTGAACCCGGGAGGCGGAGCTTGCAGTGAGCCGAGATTGCGCCACTGCACTCCAGTCTGGGCGACAGAGCGAGACTCTGCCTCAAAAAAAAAAAAAAAAAAAAAAAAAAAAAGAAAACATGTGCCCTGGAGCACACCAGGCTGCATTTCGTCAGCAGCACACGCATGCCTGGTCAGTGTTCTTGTTGGGCCAGGTGTTTGGCGAATGCTAACTACCTGCAGATGCACCTAGAAGGAGATACTGACCTTGGGTCACCTTGGCTACAGACTGTATGTTATGAGCATCTCACAGATTGCTGTTTTATTTTAAAATCTCTTATAAGCATGAGGAGTATTTAAAATCACTGTGATTTAGGATATTGTTGAACTTGTCCTAATTTGGGGGGAGAATTCTTCTTTTCCAGATATAACTCTCTCCTCTGTTATACAAAGTCAAGTTCTGGCTCCTCAGCTCTCTGCAAGAAGTGTGAGCCAATAGCTTCTTGTAAAATGAAAATAATATCCAGAATTATATTTAAGCTCTTCTGAAGACAGCAGCTGGAAGAATTGAAATTGTCTCATAAAATATGTTACCTGAGAAAAATATGCAAACTATTCTATTTCATTGTAAGTCCCATTTCATATTTCTATAATTTTTTCCATTCTCCTTTTGTTTTTTTCTTGAGTGGAAAAAATCCCTTGAAGTCGAAAGGTACGTGTAAGGTTAATGAATTGCAGAAAGGACATTGGCAGCTGCAGCTCTTCTCAATTGTAATCACAATCAATGCAGCCTTACATTTTTCTAAACAAAATCCTGCTTCTGTGATTCCACCTGCTGTATATCACTTTATTTCCTTCATATTCCTTCTGTGAAGAAATGTTGAGCAACCAAGAGAAAGAATTCAGAAGACAAAAAGATCTTTTTAATGATGCAGACTAAGAAGGAAATGACATCTCTCCTGTATGTCAGCCTCTTAGATGTATAACATGCTGTTGAGCTGCCTTAGCTTTGGTTATAAACTACACAGTATCTCTATCTGATTAATGTGACAACCTGAGAAAATCACGTTCTAGGCTTAATAAGGAAGACAATATGCATATTCTTTGAATTAAAAAAATAGTCTCAGCTAATGTTAATTGAACCCTCTGTATGAGACAGAATGCCAATCCAAACAAAGCGGGTACCCCTCCCTTGCAGAAAGTTAAGGCTAATGTGACCCAGGTGTAACAAAAGGTAATTAACATTTGAAATGTAGCTAGCTGTTCCCATAGTAACATAATTAGGACGGGAGTTTTAATCAATACATGTAGCCATTTTCATCCATATATGAATAAGCATTCTGCAGGTAATAAAATTATAACACAGTTGATAAACACGACTTCCCCTGTATTGCTTGGTAGATGAGCATTATGGTTAAGAAATGACTGTGAAAAGTTAGCTCAATTCAAAAGGGACAGATATATTGGAGAATTAGACCCAATCAAGCTCTGTGCACTCCCGCTGCCTTCTCTTCTGAAAGAAGGCATGCGGTTGCAGGAAAATCCTTGAACCCTGGAGTGGAAGCCTCTGGGAAAGGACATTGGAGAGGTTTATTGCCGGGAGGAAGGCAGACGAAGAGCTGAAGGAAACAATCATGTCAAGGAAGAGACGGAGGCAGAGTTAATCGTATCCCAAGCTTTCAGGGAGATGGTTTCATAAAGCAGGTATTACCAAGCACGAGGCTCAGAAGGAGAAATACCACACAAGGGTTTATGGATGTGCTTAGCGCACACTTAAGATGAATGCGATTTTACGTAGTCCTAATGAAAAGGAAAATGGAGAAATTACTTTCTAACAAACCCGATGCTAACCCCATATAATCACACCAGCAGCTTCCTAGTTTTGTAAAGAACATGAGCCAAAAGTGAAAAGCAAACACACCACGGTGAAAGGGAGAACATCTAACTACAGCATGAGAAATCATCAGCCCCAGTTTAGGTCAAAGACATTTTCAAATGTTAAGGTTAATGTATATGTTGTCTTACGTTACAACTTGAACAATAAAATATCAGTAATGATTTAGTGCCTAGTATAAACATGGAATCATGCTGTATTTCATGTACAACTCATCTCTGAATAGCCATAGCAACTGGTAAGATAAACAGTGTTGGGGACTTACTTCCACTCATAAGATGAAGAAATTACAGCTCTTGGGGTCCCCATGGGCTTCTCAAGGTCACAGGGCTAGCAAGTGGCAGAGCCAGGACTCAGAAGACCTGTTCCAGGCCTCCCAGCATTCCTGTTTTGGGAACATAGAACCTATAAATGTGAAACATCTCTTCTGCTCTCACTGTGGTTCCAGTCCCCTGGCCTCAGGCAAGTCTCCTTATTGAGTAGTTGTGTATTTCAATCTATGACTTGTTGAACTGTAAAAATATCAGAAGACTGTAGATGACTGAATGAGGCCCCAGTTTGAAAAGCCAGAATTGCAATACCTTCTGCACATCCCAAAGCCGTGGACTTGATGGTCATTCTTGGTAAGAATCCATTCTCAGCAAGAGTTAGTTAAAATGACAGCTGACGTGTGTCTAAAAAGGAAACAATGATGGATTGATAAAAATCCAGCCCTATCAGACTGTCCTCATTAACCTCAACAGCCTGTCAGGAAAATACCCTAGGGTGTCTTTATCAACTAAATACCCAGGGTTAAAAGATGGAGTTCCAGCCATCTGACTAATTTATCAACCCAAGGGAGAGTGTCCCTGGCCAGGTGCTCTCCTGCAAGATGAGCAGAGCAAAGTCTACCAAGTTGGCCTCCCCTTTTGTCCTGGTCACCACTCAGGGTGACAGCCTCCCTGAGGGAGGTGACAACCTCCTTCCACGCATTCAAGGCCTGTCTCTCCAGTTGCCCTCCCAAGCACTGGTCTGCTGGCCATTCCTCTATCTGGTCAGCCTTTACCTTTGACTCTTTTCTCAAGACTCCTCTTGCTTTCCTTAACTGGGATCTGATGGCTCCTGAGAACGCACTTCCTTTGTGATCCTCTCAAGTGCAAGCAGTTTGCTCTCTCTTTGCCCCTGAGATCTGAGTGCCAGGTGCTTGTTCAATGTCATCCTTCCTCCTCAGGTAGCTTTCTGACCACAGCCTTTCTATTAGCTGGACAAACATTTGCTTCTTTAATCTCAGGCAATCTGATGATACCACCTCTCCTCTCCTCTCCTCTCAGGAGTCGTCCACTCCACCTGTGTTACTAGGGTGCACTCATAGGGGTCGTTGGAATCCATACCAGTCTTCCTTACCACTACCATGCCTGCTGTCTACTTGGCATCTTCCGCATCCTCCTGAAAAACACATCTGACCACCTGACCTCTTCGTTCCTCTGCATCCTCATATCCAGTGATGTTTTACTCTACTCTAAATTAGCCATCTATTCTAAACTGTGTCATCTTGGAAACTTAGTCACTTCTTTTTTTTTTTTTTTTTTTTTTTTGAGACGGAGTCTCGCTCTATCGCCCAGGCTGGAGTGCAGTGGCCGGATCTCAGCTCACTGCAAGCTCCGCCTCCTGGGTTTACACCATTCTCCTGCCTCAGCCTCCCGAGTAGCTGGGACTACAGGCGCCCGCCACGTCGCCCGGCTAGTTTTTTGTATTTTTTTAGTAGAGACGGGGTTTCACCGTGTTAGCCAGGATGGTCTCGATCTCCTGACCTCGTGATCTGCCCGTCTCGGCCTCCCAAAGTGCTGGGATTACAGGCTTGAGCCACCGCTCCCGGCCGAAACTTAGTCACTTCTAATTGACAAAATCATTGAGCACATTTTCTTGCCTCCATTTCCCATCCTCCCACCAGGCTAGGTAAGAAGCCACAGTGCAGATGCCTGTCCTATCAGAACCTCCCATCTGCTGATGAGTTCGCCACCTCATCCACCAGCCCTTCCTGCCAGCAGCTTCTTCCCTCTCCAACAGAGAGGCAGTACCTACTCTACTGCAATATTCAATGGAAGTTGCCCTTCAGCCTTTTAATTTTGATCATCAGGGAAAATCACAGCCCCAGAAGAAGTCAAATGTTTCCTGTTCTCCATGTCTGTCTAATACCTGACAATTCCTGGGAAAAACACACACTGGGCAGATTGTTACTGTAAAATGCATGGTAACCCAACCTCATCAGCCTCTGAGAACTTCCCTTTATTCTGACCATAGCCCTGTATTCGCTTTGCTCTCTCTCCACAATGACTATTTTCAGCCTTCTCCATTGACCTCAGACTGACTTCCACTGGCCAGCATCCTCTCCAGAGGTTGACCTTGCTTCCCAGCAGACAGAATTTTTTTAAGAGTCATCACTCAGATACATCCTAAAATTCCTGCCTGTGACCCAATAGGTTTTCCTGTATACCCACCCAACCTCTTCCTCTTCCTTTCTCGTGATATGAAGAAAGTACTTTACCTGCTACACATATCAGGAAATTTACGACACTCTATTTTGTGTCACAGTCCTTTCGCTCGTTGGATTCTTTACATTTTTATGGAAATACACCCCAGCATTTCCTATGTCACCCACCTACACACATGCCCATGGCATGGCACAGACAGGAATCCCACCCGGACCCCAGTTCCTTACAGTCACTCTCTGCAAAGCAAATCCTTATAAAGAGATTTAACTATAGACAATTTCCCTACTTCTTAACCATCCTTCTAGTGCCAGTCTGCATTTCTTCCACTATCCATTCATTCCACACATAGTCGCTGAGTCCTCCCCATGCCAGATCCTGCCCCATTCTCTGGGGCTGCAGCAGTGAGCAGAGCAGGAGACGTGCCTTCTTTTCCAGTCGAGGAAACGGCCATCCATCCATGTTGCTTCGTCCAGTGTGTGTGTTCCCATGTCTGTTTCAGTTCGGTACAAGCCAAACACTGTAGCAAAGAGATTTCAGAATTTTGGTACTTAAATAGGAGAGATATTAGCCTCCCTCCCAGGATCAAACCCAGAACTGAACAGTCCAGGCTGGTGTGGAAGCTCTGCTCCACCAGGTCATCGAGTGACCGGGGTTCCCTCCATCTTCTCACTCCACCGTCATTTAGGTTGTGGTTCTTGTTTGCAGAGTTTAAACTGGGTCATTTTCAAATTCGATTTTCGGCCTTCAGAAAACAGAAAAGGAAGAAGTCTAGGACAGTGGCTTCATCTTCATGGAGATTCCTTGGGAGTTCCTCAATTCCCTCATATACCATTGATCTGAACCTAGCCCTATGGCTGCACTTGGCAGAATGGAGCTGGGAAATGTAGTCTCCATCTCCAGCCAGGTGGCCGCATGCCCAGGGGACGTTCTGCCACAGTTCCAGCCTACTTGATTTGTGGTCAACTTCTGCTCTCATTTCTATTTCTTGGGTTGCACTATGGTTTACTTACAATGTGGGGATATCCTATAGCTTATATGAGTCTTTTTTTAACTTTACCTTCTCCCTAGACAATATTATTTCCTCTTTAGCTGTTGTATTAGTCAGGGTTCACCAGAGAAACAAAACCAGTAGGATGTGTATCTATATCGATATCTGTATCCATATACACACATACAAATATATACACACATACCCACATACACACTATGGAGGCAGACAAATCCAAAGATCTGTGCAGTTGGCAGGCTGAAGTCCCAGGAGGGCCCATGGTGTAAGTTCATGGAGTCCAAAAGCCTGAAACCCAGGAGAGCCAATGGTATAGTTTGAGAGCTGGAAAGCCCAAAACCCAGGAAGAGCTGGTGTTTCCGGTTGAATCCACAGACAGAGAAAGATTGCTGCCCCACCTCAAGGTGGCCAGGCGGGAAGGGGTCCCTCTCACTTGTGGGGGAGTTGGCTTTTCTGTTCTGTCCTTTCACCGATTGGGTGAGACCCACCCACATAGAAAATGGCATCTGCTTGACTCCATTCACTAACTTAAACGTTCATCTCCTCCCAGAACACCCTCACAGACACATTCATAATAACTCTGACTGGTATCTGGGCACCGTGAAGCCCTGTCAAGTTGACGCAGAAAATGGACAGTTTCAACTGATGAAGATTTGCTAGGTTAAGGAAAAATGGGTGAGGAACTGTTTGTTTTAATGGATGATTCAGGGGCAATGATTTGAGTTGTGAACATAGTCACTGAGTTCCCTGGGGAATATTAGAATAAAGGTTTCTACCAGAGAGTGGATATATTAGTCTGAAGCTCGGGAGATAAGTCTGGGATAGAGATAAACTTGGAGAAATCATCTGAATACAAATGATGCATTTCCATCTACCTATTCGGTTTTCCAATGAGCCTCTCCCATCTCTCATTTCTGATCACCTCCGTATTAAGTCAGTCCCCACCCAGCTGATGGACCACCATCCATATCTCATGTGGGGCTGCTTCTCCCCACAGCATAAGTGCAGGTGACATCCTGCTATTTCCTGGAGAGCTGCTGGAGCCACTTAGCTGCTAATCCCACTCCAGCTCTTCCCCGTATCAGAGTCAGTTGCTGTGTAGTCCAAAATGGCTGTCCCCAACCTTTTTGGAATCAGGGACCAGTTTCGTGGAAGACAACATTTCCATGGAAGAGGGGGGAGTGCAGGGAGGGGAAATGGTTTGGGGATGAAGCTGTTCCACCTCAGATCATCAGCTATCGGATTCTCATAAGGAGTGTGCAACCTGGATTCCTGCATGCGCAGTTCACAATAGGGTTCCAGCTCCTATGAGAATCTAATGCTCCTATGAGAATTTGGTGCTGCTGCTGATCTGACAGGAGGCGGAGCTCACGCTGGAGAGGTCACGCTCACTTGCCTGCTACTCAACTCCTGCTGTGTGGCCTGGTTCCTAACAAGCCAAGGACCTGTACCAGTCTGAGGCCTGGGGATTGGGGAACCCAATCTAAGAGACAAACCAGAAAAATACATTCTTCTAATTAAAACCCTGCAAGACCCCCATTGCACTCAGGATAAAACCCAAAAATTGTAATAAGGGCTTACCCCGTTTTCTGGCCAGTTCTGGCCATGTACTCTTTGTGGGTCTTCTCAATGACACCGCGCTTGTGTGGCTCCGGGTTTGCTCCTGGGGATTGTTCTGTTTGTGTTGTGTTTGTTTTGCCATTGGGTATTTTTTATGTGGGCTACTCTGCTCACTTCTCTTTTCCTAGAGAATCCAGACCCGCCTTTTGATTTTCAGAGTTAGTGACCTTTTCTCAGAGAGGATGTTCCTGTCTCTCCAACCTGGGCTCAAGTCTTCCTGCGTCCATTCGCATAGCAACTCACTGCACAGCAGCCATATCAACTGTATTCATAGATTTGTCTATGTCGTTATTTGCTTAGTGACATTTTCTCCACCAGAATATTAGCTCCTTAGTGGCCAGGATAGCATCTCTCTTCCTCACCACTGTGTTTCTGGAGCTGATCCTACAGCCTAAGTGATTAATATCTATTTATTGAATAAATGGATATTACAAGCAGAATTATGTAAACAAACAGCGTATGGATCACATTGGTATCTAAAACCCAGCTGGGAGGAATGGTAAACACACTAGATGATAAAACAGCAAGCATGCTCAATTAATAGTTCTTAAATGAGTGAATTACTGTCTTTACTCTCAACATGGAAAGATGCAGTAAGTGCTCAGGTCACTCAGATAATTATGCTTTGTGGTATGTTTCCCACCAACAACAATAGATTCAGCTAGAGATGCAGAATTGCTCTAGCAGAATGTGAGTGATATTTAAAGCTACGGGAAGGTAAAGGGTTCTCACCATGTAGGGAGAGGTTCGCATCAGCTTCCTGGATCCTGCAATTGTGACTTCAGACTGCAGTGCCCCTGCCCAATTACCAGGTGGTCAGAGCCTCAAAAAGTATTAGACGAACTCTTCTGGGGCCAGGCTTTGTTCTTGGCAGTTTCAGACATTTTTTATCCTGGATGTTACTAGAAATCTCTCCACAATGTAGTTAAGGAATCAAGAATCATCGGGGTGGTGACTTTATTGTATTGGAAGACTGTGAATGGAGAGAGGGGTGAACAGAAAGAGACTACAGAGTCTTCCAAACAATACAGGATGTTCCCAGCAAGTTCCCCTAAAGGATGAGCAGTGCCAGCCAGGCTGTCTAACTCCCGCTCCTCTGTGGCCCAGGTGAGTGCTTCAACAGGAAATAAAGCAGCCGGTTCCTGTGTTGGTCAAATGATCTGCCAAGTGAAATTCCTTCTGCAGTCTCTGGGTATCCACATGGCAAATAATCTCCGTGTGTGGGAGGCAGAGAGCCTGTGGACCATCCAACCCTTTGGAGATATACGGGCAGCGAGCCCCAGTCATAAAGAGGTTCACTATCCTCTTGTCAAAAATGACTCACAAATTCCTGATGAGCTGCGACGTCAGACAATGCACAATAGAGACATTTTATCCATTTTGTCATTTAACAGAACAGTGAGAATCATCGTTAAGGGAGAGAGGAATTTCCTTGAAGTAGGGAACAGAGAGATGTCTAAGGAAGAGGTGAGGTTCCAGCCTTCACCGGCAAACCACAGGAGTAACCTGTGCCTAAGGGATGTGTCTAAGCTTGGTGAGTGGAACTTGCTTTTTATGAATTGCTTTTGTTTTTGTGGCCTTTCTCCCTGAAATTGCTGACTCCAATTAAGCTGTTGTTTGGGAAAGCCCAGAACAAAAACCTAGTGGACGTGGCTAGAGTTTCAAATTGGTGGGCACACTGTATTCACAAGGATGCAAACAACATCATGTTAAATTGTGGGGGTCAGGGGGCAGATATTAATGGTGCGGCCTTTCTAAAAAACTGCTGGAGACATTTTATGAACAATTCGAGTGTACCTTAGATCTCCCTGGCCACAGACCGGGCGAGAGATCCTGACTAAGTGAACTTGGAGCAGTCCACAAATATGGAATAGGGAGTCTTCCTGGGGCTTTGCGATGGAGCCGCAGGACCCTGAGTGCACGGCTCAGATGCTCCTATTTTTGGTTTCTTTAGTAGAGGCACTGCTGATGTGCAAGGAAACCAGAGTTTTAAACTTACGAGAATAGACTCTCCAGAAAAGACACATAACTAAGCATATTAAAGACCACAAGAATCACTTCCGCTTGTTTAGCAGCTTGATCTGCAGCCTTCTCAGGAGTGGCGAAGGTCCTAGAACATCTGGATTTCACAGGCAGTGGTAGGAGGCGAAATCCAATCGCCGCAGCACCTCCTGCAAGCTGGGTGCCAGGCGCTCCTTCTGATTTAGGCTGGAGACAGGCAGATTTGCAAGGGAACAGGTGGTTAATTTCGCCAAACTTGCCACCCAACGGAAAGAGTAACCCTATATTAAGCACTTGACTCCGAGGTGTTGGACTGAGTCAGTTACTAAAAGTGACATTGTCATATCCTTGCTGCAGTCAACTGCCTCTTGCCCTCTCCTGAGTTTCGGATGATCCCAAGTGACAATTAGCCTGAATGTTTACACACTCCCGTGGAGGTTTGCTCTCCGAAATGTGGAGGAGGGAGACGTTCCATGCTTGAAGAGAAAGATGGTGTCGCTCCCCGGCCAAAATCGTCATCATTTCTAACTTAGGCGACATGCTCTCTCTCCTCCGCCAAGCCTTCTCTAAGTTCTATGGGATATTGTTAGTAAGTACCCTTGTTTACCTTGTTAAAAAGCACTTTGGAGCCTGCTGTGTTGTTTGGTTTTGTTTTTAAGATGGTTCCTGATCCTCTCTGGAAGCCAAACAGGCCAGCTAGTTATTTGGCATAATAACGGATGACATTTGTAACTTTTTTTCCTCATTTCTTAATATTTTACTTAAGATGCCACTTAGAGTAGGATTTTTTTTGGCATCCAATTTTCTCATTTTTTTCTGTCTTTGTTTACTTTGTTCCTGTGTATCTTTAAACTTTGGCTTGCAAAAGTTTCCTGCTCAGCAGAGCATCTGCTCCCTGTCCAGTGTTACTCTGTCTTGTCCTTGAGTTTGCCATGGCTGGGTTTCCATCGTCCGTGGCTGCACACGCTGGTCCCTGGCTTCGACAGAGCACTTTTCCCACAGCCTCTTCTTCCTGGGCACATGTTCAGTAGGGGGTGATTTTAGTTTCTAGTTTGAGCAGAGGTAGGAGGAGGAGCGCTGTTTGCTTCTTTATTTTTTTTCTGACTACTTCCCTCACTTTTCTCTCTATCGCCTTACTTTACCCCTTTTACTCTTCTATTCTTCCCTTATTTTATCTTCCCAAGACAGCAAATCTTGACAGGGGACACTTGTGGGAGGTGGGGAGCCCATACGTCCACTTCTCTGCTTCTTCCTCTTCAGTGTCATTTAATTTTAACGCATGCTTGTGCATCTGCAGTTCTTTTCCTCCAACACAGGATGCCCCCTCCTGTAACTAACCCCAGAGAGAGGGAAGATTTCAGCTGATGGGTGACTGCTCCTGTGACACAGTAAAGAGCTGCCCAGGAGCCTGTGGCCTGTGTGGCTTCCTCCCAGCCTCATGTGCTTCTTGATCTCTCATTCTGGTCTTTGTGTTCTTTCGTTGGTATTTTAGTTTCTCATTTCCTGTCCTCTGTGTAAGCGTATAGAAGATGGATAAATAGATAATGACATACATGTCTGCAATCGAGTTAGCACTGTTCTTTTGTAACATGCTTTTGCCTCAAACCAAAGAAGCCTCCACTCCTTTTGAAGATCAAATAGTTAGATAGGGGTCTTAGAAAATGTCACGTACATCATGGCATGCATGATACTAATGGTGGGGTGCAGATAAATCATGTCAAAATGTGGAGTAAAGAACACATCACAGATAGGGTCAGAGCTCCCTGGGCTCTGAGGGATGAAGGCTTCTGACAGGGCAGCAGGGGAGGCCCCGGCTGAGCACAGCACCCCGAGAACTAGGAGGTGAGACACGCTCGTGTGCAGGAGAGCGAGCCAGGAGCAGGGGAGCAGGGAGCTTGGTGGGGAAGATGCCGGGCGCCTGGGGCAGGGAGTGACACACGAGAAGAGTTATTTTGGGAATAGCCTGGCAGGTCTCAGGCTGGGTTGGAGTGGAGAGAGATGAAAAGCAGGAAATCATTTTGAAGGTTGTTACAGTATGAGTGAGTCATAAGATGAGGAGGGCCTAACCTGGTGTGGGGGCCATGAAAACAGAGAAGGAGAGAAACCAAGGAACTCCTGAGGTCAAGTCCTGGCAGCACTCGTAGTGGAGGCTGGAACCTGGGGTCATAATTTTCAGGGCAATCAGATGGTAGACTCCGGTGTAAAGGGAGAAACAGCTTTACGACAGAGCGCAGGTCTCCTGGGATGAGTTGGCAACGCCTGAATCTTCCAGAACCTACAGTGTTTTATTTTCTATTTTCATTTTGTTTTAAAACCGTCAAGAATATATTATATGGACTGTGTACTATTGATTATTGTGCTGTTTACTGTTGATCAAATTATTTATTTATTTATTTATTTTATTTTATTTATTTATTTTTGAGACGGAGTCTCACTCTGTCGCCCGGGCTAGAGTGCAGTGGCCGGATCTCAGCTCACTGCAAGCTCCGCCTCCCGGTTTACGCCATTCTCCTGCCTCAGCCTCCCGAGTAGCTGAGACTACAGGCGCCCGCCACCTCGCCTGGTTAATTCTTTTTTTTTGTATTTTTAGTTAGAGACGGCGTTTCACCATGGTAGCCAGGATGGTCTCGATCTCCTGACCTCATGATCCGCCCGTCTCGGCCTCCCAAATTATTTATTTAATGCTTTCATGTAATTAATGTCCTTTATGAAACATTATAATCAAGATGGCATGCCACAGAGTATTTAATGCTTTCATGTAATTAATGTCTTTGATTAAACTTTATACTCAAGATGGCATGCCACAGAGTAAGCCCCGTAAACACCTGTCCACAGCTTGCCTGTTCAGTGTCTCCAGGGTCAGAGATTTCCCCTGAGAAAAAACGAGAACAGATCTGTGTCTTCAACGTCGTTCATATTTATACACATGGCCACTGAAACTTGGAACAAGTTGCTTCTAGGACTTGCCGCAGCGCAGGGCAGCGTTTGCTAAATGAATGCTGTACCTCTGTTTTATGGCTCAGGAAACTGACGCTTATCTACAGGAAGGGACTTTTAAGAGTGCAACCCAGGGAGTCTCCTGCGGACGTGCAGAGCTGAGCCACCGTCCCCTCCTGCCCCCAGGGAGCGGAGGTGCCCTTGTCCACAGAGAGGAAAACCAAGGCTCACGGAGCTGCATCGAGGTGTCAGAGGATGCCTGGAGTTCCAACACGTGTCTTTGAGCTCTTAGAGGGAGTTTTCCCTTTGAAGAATCCTGAGAATTGTGGAAAGCTGTCTGGCACCCTGAGACATAATTCTAGCAGTGCAGGTAGCCCAGACTGTCTGATCTTGTGACAGATACTTGATGGGAATCCTGTTGCCTTTCTGTGCTGACGTGTCTACTTCTGTATTGCCTCTGGGGCTAGGATGCTCTGTCAAGGAATACACCAGTTTAGCCCTGATCATGTGGAATGAACAAGTTTCAGTGGTCACTCTCGAGGACTTACTCTGGATGTAAGGACAGCTTGACACCCCTTTCCAGAAGAGTGGATTTATGTGAAAAAGCTGCGGGAGAAAAGACCCCATGACCCCAGTGCTGGGTGCTCACGTCAGACTCGCGGGTTGTGATGTGGTCCCAGAGCAGCCTCACATCTTCACTCTCCTCCCTCCACCCCTCAGCTTGGTCCTTCCCCAGACAGGCCTTCTCCTGGGTTCCCAGAGCCCCTCACCCAATCCCTAGACCAGAGACAGGTGGCAGGATTGCGGGACTGTGCAGCTCTGCCACCTCCTTGGGGAGGGAAGGCAGTGTGGACTCCTTGGCCACAGTAGCAGGACCAGGGGCCTCCTGGTGAGGCCGGTGGGCCTCAGTTTTGCTTCCTGCCACTTAGCCTGAGGGCCAAATGTTTAAACTTTCGTGTGGCTTTCTCTGGTCCCGGTGTCCTCGGTGTGTGCACAGAGCCTTGCAGAGCAGAACTCCCGTGGGCACAGAGCTGCTTCTGCCAGTGCTGTCTTCACTCAGCTATAGTTGGATGGTTTTGTTCAGGGGCACCAAACTTTTGCCTGTGAAATAGGGGGACATTTATTAAAATGCCCAAGGCTTCAAGCAGCTGTCTGAAATGCCTGCACTCGGTCTCCCACACCTGTCCCACGAGGTCCCCCTGGCCTGCCTGGGGTGTATCACCTCTGACTGCAGGGCCAGCAGAGCCCAACACCTATGAATCCAGCAGGAAGGAGCAGGTTCCAGGATCCCCTGGAGATTCTAAAACTCGGAACTGGCCAAGCTCAGTTTAACCAACACTGTTTTCTCAGGATCCTTACTTATTTTTTCCTTCAATTAAATATTGAATATTTGTTCCACTGTGGGCATATGTTGACTCTTTTTCTTATATCACATTGGGAGACCATGCACACATGTCCGTGGCAGGTGCCTGTGTGTAGAGAGCTCCGGAAATGCTGCAGGAATGCCTGGGGATGCACCCTTCGTCCCGGGCTCCTGGCCTTGAGGTCATCTTCATGTCAATTCAGACATGAGTTCTGTTTTCGGGACAGGAAATCAGTCTTCTCTGCAGGGGTAAAGAAGTGGTGTAAATCCACACGGAAACGTGGTGCATAGCATGTAGAAAATCCACACGGAAACGTGGTGCATAGCATGTAGAAAATCCACGCGGAAGCGTGGTGCATAGCATGTAGAAAATCCACGCGGAAGCGTGGTGCATAGCATGTAGAAAATCCACGCGGAAGCGTGGTGCATAGCATGTAGAAAATCCACGCGGAAGCGTGGTGCATAGCATGTAGAAAATCCACGCGGAAGCGTGGTGCATAGCATGTAGAAAATCCACGCGGAAGCGTGGTGCATAGCATGTAGAAAATCCACGCGGAAACGTGTGCATAGCATGTAGAAAATCCACGCGGAAGCGTGGTGCATAGCATGTAGAAAATCCACGCGGAAGCGTGGTGCATAGCATGTAGAAAATCCACGCGGAAGCGTGGTGCATAGCATGTAGAAAATCCACGCGGAAGCGTGGTGCATAGCATGTAGAAAATCCACGCGGAAGCGTGGTGCATAGCATGTAGAAAATCCACGCGGAAGCGTGGTGCATAGCATGTAGAAAATCCACGCGGAAACGTGGTGCATAGCATGTAGAAAATCCACGCGGAAACGTGGTGCATAGCATGTAGAACGCAAGGGCTTTGGAAGGGGAGCGCATTGGGTGCAGCCTCCGGGCACAGAGCGGCCAGAGCCATGCTCACCTGGGCAAGTAGGGAGAGCCTGCTCAGGGCTGGCCTTCGGCAGGAGGTTCCCCTTGTACTCAGAGTTTCCTTTGTTTTCATGTGTGCTATTAAAGTTAGCCCTGAAGCAAGGGTGGATTTATTTCCACTCCGCTGAAATCTCCTGCTCTCCATTCAGGCTGTGCACGGTGAGAGCATTCTTCTAACTTCGTTACACGTAGTAACTCAGTCCTTGTCATTTTTTGGAGCACAATTACAATCTCATTTTGCAGATGAGGAAACTGAAGTCGGAGATGGCCCCGCGTAGGTCCATGTGAGCGTGAAGGTGTGGAAAGAGGGTTCTCAGGCTGCCCCCATGCAGGGTTCCTGTTGTTTGGCTAACCTTGGGCATGTCCTAGCCCCTTAGCACAACTGCAATTTCAATGCTGTCTGTTGCCAGCCTTATGCTAATGCTGTCACTCTCACCTTCTTGCCCCCCTGCCTGGGGATCATGTCACCCCCTCATGGTGACACTGTGTGCTCCTCTCCTAGCTGCCTGGTTCTCATCCTTTTTTCCTCCAAACCCAGTGATTTTGTGTTGCCCCACGGTTCTGCTCATTGCTAGGGGGCACACGTGGCCCTGGTTAATCACTTACTCCTGACTTGTGAACCCAGCCACCCGTGGCCAGTTCCCTCTGCAGCCATACTGGAGGTAAAAATGTGGCCCTGGCAAGGCCGGGGCTGGGCAGACGGGGCCGGGCCAGTGGGACCAGTGGGAACTTGAGATCAAGGACCCTGGCGGGGGCTCAGTGCAGTGTCCCAGTGGCAGAGTTTGTGTCTTTTTCAAGTCCCCCCTCAAAGATCCACCAGACACAAGCTTTAGTGAGCAAAGGAGACACCCAGAGAGCTGGGAGGCAGGCAGAGCAGGCGAAAGAGCACCCCAGCTGCTCCACAGCGAACCTGGAAGCCCTGCCAGCTCCTTCGCCCTCCAGAGGCCCATCAGGGCCTCCCCACCCCCACACACCCCTCCCACTCTGAGGTCTGCGGCCCTGTCTCCCTCCTCCTACCTTTTGAATACTCCCTCCATCTCCTCCCAGCCAATCCCTGTCCCGCTGTGTCATGCAGAGCAGCCCAGCTCTGCCCCTGCTCCTTCCCAAGCAGGCTCCCCACTCCTGTGAACAGAACCCCCTCCCCAGTGGTGGTCTGGGGGCCTTTGTCTCATTGTCAATATCTTCCAGGTCCCATTCCTACCGCAGGGGGCTTAGAAGCATTCTTTGGACCACACGTAACCCAAGATTGATTCTGGTGAAAGGCAATTTTGCATCTCTGTGCACACGCATTGAGCAAATCCTGATAATGCTCCACACACAGCCGCTGACGCAACGCTGCACCTTATTTAAACGTGCCCAAGTTAAATTTGTTTGAGTGTTCTGTTTGCTCTTCAGCACAGAAAATCAAAGTTCAACGAGCCACATCTGAGCAAATTAAAATGACTGGATTCCTGCAATTCAAATAATTCAGTAAATCATCTTAATATAAAAATAAATAGAATGGAGTCAGCTGGCTCCCAATAGTTTTTTGGAATTCTTCAATCAACCATTTTCCCTCCAAACCACCTCTTCCTTTTCTTTAGCTTCTGGGTAAAAACCCCCTCTGGCCTCTACTAGTCTCCCCCTGCCCTCACTAGAACAGCAACAAGGCCACGCTCACAGGCAGGGAGGTGCCGCTGTTCTTTCAATAGTGAATATACACATAGCACCACGGAACTCGGTCATGGTGCCTTGCGCTATCAGTTCACCTAGGCGTGTGTGTCCAGTGCAGACTACAGCTCCGTGTTCCTCATTTGAAATTTGGATCTAATGATCCCCTGCCCTGTGACCTTGTCAGGGTCAACAAGGTGAGGCAGGTATCGCACCTGCCACGGCTCCCGGCACGCAGGAGGCACTCTGAGAGTGGTGGCTGTTGTTGCGATGATCACAACGCTGCTACTCCCCACAGAGACCGTGGAGGCAGGTGGGGGGGGCATTGCTATCTGTGCCTGCATCTCCATGGCCTAGGCAGAGTTGCAGGTGTCCGTGAAGGCAGGGCAGATGCCTTGGTTGGCTTCTGTCTTCGTGTGGTTATCTCAAAAGCATGGAGAATGGGCGCAGACAGAGCTGTCCTCTGCCCTGCACCCCGTCAGCCCCTCCCTACTTGATGCTATTCTTCCCTCCCCCCTGTTCTTTCTCCTTCAAACCTCGGGTGAAGGAAATGGTGTTGTCCTGGATTTGTGGCCCTGCTGTAATTGGCACATGTTAATCCATCAGGTATGCACAGAGCTACCATGGGTGCTGCTGTGAGTGCTCTTAGCGTGGTGGAGGAAACAGCTCCTGAACAGGTCCTCAAAGCACAGCAAAGGTAAAAGCAGTGACGTAGATACCATGGAGACACAGGCACGGACCCAGCTCAGCCAGGGAGCAAGGCAGCTTCCTAGAGGAAGCCAGGAGGCTGAAGCAGGAGCAGAAGTGGGCAAGTGAGGGGTGGGGAATTCTGGGCAGAGGGAGGAGGAAAGCTAAGTCACATGGGCTGCAGGATCAGATGCACCAATGGGCCAGGGCCTGTCAGCAGAAGCCACGTGGCCTTGGGCGCAGAGCATGTGAGCTGGCTCCAGTGTATCTGGGAGGTGTTGGTTTGGCATCAGAGGTTTCAGAAGGTCACACCAACCTGCTTGGATTTCAGGGTTTGTGCTCGGTCATTTCACCTCCCTGCACACAAAAAAGCACAAAAGGAGCTCAGGAGCCCACCAAGTGACACAGATATAACCCTGGGAGAGTTCGGGTTGCTTTGCACGGTCTCCACACATCCTTGTTCCCAGTGACAAATCCTCATGCCTGGTGCCCAATACGTACCCTGACTCCTGCTCCTGGTGGCAGGACTCAGCAGGACCGACCTTACATAAGCATAGGACAGTCCCTAGGTCAACGCTGTCCTGATCTCTTCCCATCTCTGTGGGGTAGAACTGGTGTCGCTGCCAAATAAGATTCTCACTCCTTCATGGAGGGTCTGGAAAGTCACCTGGGTTATCCCAGTCATTCGTTCTCATAAGTCCTAAGACTGTTAATGTAAAGACCTCACAGTTCCTTCATCTCAGCCCCTTCCTTCGCTCTCTGTCCCCCTCCCTCCTAGGGCATGGGGCCATCATCCATCACCACAGTACATTGTCCGCAGGCTCACTCCATGGTAGTGTGTCCAGAACTGGTGGGTTCTTGGTCTCGCTGGCTTCAAGAATGAAGCCGCGGACCCTCGCAGTGAGTGTTACAGCTCTTAAAGGTGGCGCATCTGGAGTTGTTCGGTCCTTCCGGTGGGCTTGCAGTCTGGCTGGCCTCAGAAGTGAAGCTGCAGACCTTCACAGCGAGTGTTACAGCTCGTAAAAGGCCTCACGGACCAGTGAGCAGCAGCAAGGTTTATTGCGAAAAGTGAAAGAACAAACCTTCCAAGCCATGGAAGGGTACACAAGCAGGTTAGGACTACTGGATCAGGTCACCTGCTTTATTCCCTTATCTGGCCCCACCCACATCCTACAGATTGGTCCATTTTACAGAGAGCTGATTGGTCCGTTTTGACAGAGTGCTGATTGGTGCGTTTATAAACCTTGAGCTAGACACAGAGTGCTGATTGGTGCGTTTACAATCCTCTAGCTAGACAGAAAAGTTCTCCAAGTCCCCACCCCCTTCCCAGAAGCCCAGCCGGTTTCACCTCTCACTGGCACCTGCTGAGGGACTCTGTGGCACCCAGCCCGGGCACTCTGGCAGCGGAGAGGGAGCTCGTCCCCTGATCAAGCCCAGCAGGCTCAGGCCAGGGGGTTGAGTGCAGGTCCTACTGAGCCCGCACCCACCCGGAACCCGCGGAGGCCCAGGAGCAGCACTCGCAGCCCCGGCTCCCCTGCCCTGCGCCTCTCACTCCACACCTCCCCGCCAGCAGAGGGAGCCAGATCTGGCCTCCACCAGCCCTAGAGAGGGGCCCCACAGCTCAGCGGCAGGCTGAAGGTCTCCTCATGCGCGGCCAGAGCGGACGCGGAGGCGGAGGAAGCTGGAGAGCCAGGAGAGCTGCTGGCACGTTGTCACCTCTCAGTAGGAGACAGCGTCTGGTGGGAGAAAGGACACCAGGTACCTGGCCGTGTGAACCCGGCTTGAACCTCAGTCCTACGAGGCTCTTTGCCCTAAGAAACGTGATGGCCATAGAATTGTCATGAGGGTCAAGAGTGATGGGGCACGAGGAGGATGTCTTACAAAAGCTGGGATGCAGTGGGAGCTCAGGCAGTATCTATGGATTTGAATCTGAGATCTTCCCTAATCCTAGGGAATGAAACTGTACTCCAGCAACTCTCAAAGATGCTGCGTGGCCTATGAATCCGTCAGTTCACCTCCACGAACCTAGGGCAGAAAGAAAGTCAGAGGTCTGGGATCCTTTGACTCTGGTCCCTTGTGTCTGAGGGAGGACAAGTGGGATGGACAGTGATAGAAATGGCCAACAGATCGTTTTAACCATTGCCCTCCACGCTTCTGTCCCCGTAGCCTGCACACCCACCCACACTCCATCAGGGTCATGTCTGAGCTTCCCTGCAGTGCTGAGCTCTGCCCACTGTATGGGGACTTCGAAGCTGGGGCGCTTCCATGGAAGCCCACTGGCCCTTGCAGGGCTCTGGAGCCGCCACCCCGCACTGATATCTCCCTTCTCCTGCAAAGGCCTCACCGCAGCCACTTGTGGCCGGCAGTACCGCACTCTCTCAAGTAAGGATAGCCTCTCTTAGCCCCTCCTCTGGCACAATGTTTCTTGTTGCTTTTCAGATTTGTAAGACATTCTCTTATTATAAATTGGAAAGAAGGAGAAAGGGCATTTAATTATTAACAAGTAGGTTCAGAATTCTCTTAGAAAACAAATCAAGTTGTTCAGGGGGAAAGTGTGACAAATATTCAAGTTGGGAGATAAACTCGATGTGGGCTGGAAGTGAGGCTTCCGGGGATGGAGCTGCACTATGGACACATCCAACGCAGTCTACCTGGATTCCTGGGGCCTCTGGGGCATGGCAGACGAGGGCAGAGAGCAGGGTGAAGGCTTGAGGATAACTGCACCCCGTGAGACCCTGCCTTTGGTCTCTGGTCTTCCTGGTGATGCAGGACAGGTGAGACTCAAATTGGGGCTTAGCCTTCAAAGGGTCTTGGCTTCACCCAGGAAATAATTCAAGAGCGAGCAGATGGCAGGGTGGAAGAAAACAGCCATATTGAAGCAGCAGTGTTACAGGTCTGTGATTGCTCCTGCAGAGCAGGGCTACCCCGTAGGCAGTAAGTGGCAGCTGCGGGCAGGCCTGCAATCACATTTATACTCACTTTAAATTACATGTAGATTATGGGGCAGTTTATGCAGAAATTTCTAGGAAAACGGCAGTAACTTTTGGGTTGTGAGGTAATTGCTATGAAAAGGGGCAGTAATGCTTGGGTGTTGCCATGGCAATAATAAACTGACATGGGCACATCCCCTGACCCCCGTCCCTGTGTTAACAGGTTCTCAGTTTGGTCCAGTGTCTGAACCCTGCCTCCAGAGTCAAGTCCTGTCTCCTACCTCACTGGGGACGTTGGGCCCTGTTTTCTGATCTCTGTCCCCAGCTACGTTTAGATGACAACACCTCCTTATAGACTCCTCCAGTTCTCTTGGGTTCCTACAGGAGCATGTCTGGGATAGAGTCCAAGATGAACTTCTGCATGGTAGCCCCTTGCTGCTGCCTGGTGAGCTTTGGGCCCTGAGAAGGGAAGGGGAGGTGCTATGGCTGTTGTAGGCCCATCTGGGGGCCTGGATCTTAGGGACCACAGCTGCTGAACACCCCAAGGACCTCTCGCTAGCTGCTCTCTCCTGTCTCTCCAGGCTGTCCCAGCCTCACCCGCCACGTGCCTCCCTGACTCGCATGGTCGGTCGAGAATCAGCTACCAGCATGTCAGTGGCAGAGTGAGGCCCTGGATGCGAAAAGCTCCAAATGCGTTTCCCTTCTGTGTTCTCAGTCTGATGTGCTCTGACATATTTGTGCCTATCTAGCTATCCAGAGACATTGATTTCTCTGGCGGGGAAGCACGTTGGGAAAAGGAACATTTATTGACTAATGGAGGGAAATATTTGAGTCATAGATTGTCCTTAGATGGATCGTTGATTTATTCCTGGTAAAATCTGACTTATTTAAATGGCCACGCAAGTAACTAATAAAATAATTTAAAGATCATAATTTAAACTGATGAGATACTTTTAAAACATATTTCCAGGTCTCTAGAGTGGAGGGAATGTGGTCTGTAGATTATAATTGATCATGAGGAGCAAACACTTTGCTTCCTGTTTACTCACTGCTTGCTTGGGAATACGTTGTTACATTTTTGGCTCTTGCAATATTTTCTCCGAGTTAGGAAAACATCACTTCATGTGATTTCTAAAGTTAAAACTTTGTGCACTTTTGGACTTCTGCAATATGCAATACTCTCCAACACAGAGGCACACGTAGGTATGAGTTGTCATGGAAAGGCATGTGTTTCCATGGTAAGGGCTTGCCTGTGCCCCGTGGGAGGAGTCATGTTGCATGTTGTGACCCCTGGGGAGGGCTCAGATCTTCTCCCACAGAAGCACAGCTGCCGGCTGTGGCCTCAGGCTGGGCTTCACCGAGGGCAAGCAGCGAGACCCACCCAAGATGTCCACCAGCTGGTAGACCTTCCCCTAGTTTTCGTTGCATTTCTTCATTCATGCCTTTACTTTTTAAACCTAGCGTGGTTTGGGTCTAAGGAATGTGGTTATAAAAGCTGGAACCCGCATGACCACCTGGCCTTTGAGAAGAAACAGAGAAGGGAAAAGGGGCTTAAGATGTGGTCAAATGCAAAGGTTGTCTCTTTACTGAGGTAGGTGGTGGTCAAAGGGTACTCTGAGGACAGGCACGAGGGCCGTTATTTTGCTGGGTGTGGGGGAACACGCTCCATTTCATGGTTTCCGATGAATGAGCTTGTCCCGGCTATAATCCTTGCTTTCTTTGTGTCATTGTTACTAGTATTTATCTCCACACTCCCACCCAGTTTTCTTATTGGGATTCCACTTATTCCACAGCTAATTATGGAGTCCCTCTTCCCTCTCCTTCTGTTCTAGACCCTGGAGTTCAGCAGTAAACCTGACATGTTGGCCCTGCCCTCGGAGCTTCCTCCCTGCCCCTACCTTTCCCTGGGGCTGTCTCACCCTCTGTATGCTTCCTTTGTGCTGCCAACACCGGGCCCCACCTGTGGGCATTCTAGGCTCTGATGAGGTAGAGAAAAGACACTCCCCTCGGCTCTGCACTTATGATGTAAGCTGAACGTGAATACTGAGCCAGAAACAGAGCAATGACTTTCCATTTTCCTACGTCACCTCAACACCAATGTTTTATTCAATTAAAAGGACTAAAAAGAACTAAGTGACGCATGAGTCTTTATTTTTAATTGAACTTTTATGTTCCTCAATTCATTAATGAAGAAGAAAAAGAGAAAGCTGGTACATTTTATCTCAGCTCACTGCAAGCTCCGCCTCCCGGGTTTACGCCATTCTCCTGCCTCAGCCTCCCGAGTAGCTGGGACTACAGGCGCCGCCACCTCGCCCGGCTGGTTTTTTGTAGTTTTTTTAGTAGAGACGGGGTTTCACCGTGTTAGCCAGGATGGTCTCGATCTCCTGACCTCATGATCCGCCCGTCTCGGCCTCCCAAAGTGCTGGGATTACAGGCTTGAGCCACCGCGCCCGGCCTATTGCCTGTAATTTTCAAGCGGAAGTTTATTCTGAAACATGTTTCAACATCACATTCCTTGGGTAAATTGCCTGTAGCTTAAACATAACAGCAGCATCTGAAAACCCTGAGAACTCTACTTACGAATGAACCAGATTTTACTATTAAACAATATATTGGTTAGGCCGGTTTTCTTTGTATATTCTTGCTGGGCATCAGAAGACTTAAACCTAAGTCGTCTATCATCCCTGGGGGAGAATGGGGTGCTGGTGGGTGGTGTCGAGACTCACAGAAGGAGCTGAGCAAGGGATCCCAGCAGGAGCCGCTGGGGGACAAGGCATTTCCAGCAGGGGACGGGGAAAGTTGGTGGCATTAACATCCTGGGCACCTGCTATGGGTGTCAGGCCCCAGCCCTGGGCCACAAGGCTCAAAACAGGACTTTTCATCTCTGGGAGAGAGGCCGCCAGGAGCAAGATCTGGGCGGGGGGAGGGATCCAGGGAGAGGCCTGGTCCTGTAAGCTGGAATCACAAGAGGAGGGAGGAACTGGGACATGGGAATCACCAGGAACCGTTTTCCCTTTGGGGCACAGAATCCAAGTGGAACTTGCAGGGAGAGAGCTCAGCCTTCCTGGGGCCACCGCTCAGCACTGGTCACACTGGCCAGCAGTGGCTGCAGGTGTCAGAGAGAAATTAGGGGTAGGAGATGTTGTGTGGAGGGTGCAGATGACAGACTTGGACCTTCTGTCAAGATGGAATCTAGAAGCAGGGCATGGTTTCCAGTGGAGCAATGAGTTGGTTTATCATTTTGCATCCCAGGCCATTGGATGTGCCTCGTATTTTTCTTGGGAAATGAGCGTCATTTGTGTCAGGAAATGGTACAAGTTCATTGTGCAACCCACTGATTCTTTTTGTCTTGAGGTATGGCATCTATTTCTTAAACTTGGAAGATTTCTAAAATACAGTGTTGTAAGCTGTAGAGTTTTGGTACATCCTTCCTTGCATTTTCCAGATGCCGATGGGCTGACACATCATGGTAGATCTGTGCTCTGATGCTGCTTCTCCGCCCCTTCCACCTTCTCCACTTTTCCCTGCTTTCCTGCTTTTTGTGCTTCGCTGGGAAACAAAGCCTGACTCAGAGCCGAAGGGCTGAGAAGATATGGGAGAGGCAAGCGGCCGCTGTTAAAGAAGAGCAGTCCTCTCTCGATACGCCAAACAGGTCCCTCGCAGGCCTTTCCAGAGTCAAAGATGGGAGGAGAGGGGGGCAGCGAGGCTGAAACCTTTCCAATTGTGCATCTGACTGAAGTTTGAACTGTGCCTCTGGCCTCAGCAAGTCTCCTTTCACATTCAAGCTCTTTCTGGCTATGTCCTACACATTATCCCTCATCTCATGTTTTGTAGATTTGCATTGACAAAAATGACAATATTTGTTTGTTTTATTTTTATTATTTTTATTGAGATGGAGTCTCACTCTGTCACCCAGGCTGAAGTGCAGTGGTGTGATCACGGCTCACTAAAACCTCCACCTACCAGGTTCAAGCAATTCTCCTGCCTCAGCCTCCCGAATAGCTGTGATTACAGGCACCTGCCAACATGCCTGGCTAATTGTGTATTTTTTCTTTTTTTTTTAAATAGAGATGGGTTTTTGCCAATTTGCCAAGTTGGCCAGGCTGGTCTCAAACTCCTGACCTCAAGTGATCCACCTGCCTCAGTCTCCCAAAGTGCTGGGATTACAGGCGTGAGCCACCAGGCCCGGTGACAATATTTATTGTTTTTTTGTTGTGACTTAAAAAGCAACATCTCCTACTTAATAGTCTTTCTGTTCACAGTTTCTTTCTCCAAACTTATTATTTAGTTATCTGTTAGTGCTGGTAGTTGGTCAACCAGGTTTTGTAACATGAACTAAATCCTATAGAATTAATATTCCTTGTAAACAAATACACTTTTATCTACTAATGACCATGATCAAGAGTCATACTCAAATAAATTTATTTGGGGAACAGATATCTAAATACGCACCATTACTAAAGTTTTTAAATCCTTTTGCCAAATTTTAGAAATTCATGTGTGGTCAAAAAATACCTGCTTTGCACTTGAGAGCCCAGCCCCATGAAGCACAGGGGGTTCAAGGTGCAGCAGAAATGTGGGGGATCGAGACTTCCCAGGCCATGTTTTGAGCCCCTTTCTTTGTTGCTTGCCAGCCATGGTTGGACAAAGGTCACCTGGCCTTTCTCACCCCACCTTGCTGCTTCTCCGGGCATGAGTCACAGTAATCTGTAACTCTGAGGGTGACCAGAACCACAAACATTGAGAACTGTAAGTAGACGTAAACAATCGTATCTGTTGGGAAAGACATGCAGAGTGGAAGCCTTATTTAAGAGAACCAAAGTTCCTCTGTGAAATAAAAGAGAGAAGGATTGAAGGCAGAAAACTGAGTTTCTGTTTATTTTGTATGGAAGTAAAATACAACTTTATTCAGTGAAGAGAAGGTTTGGAGCTAAGCTGTTGTAGAAGGTGACCTTCTGCGATCAGTGGGCTTGCAGGGCGGCTTGTGGAATCCAGCTTTCCCACAGTTTGGTTCCCTGTGGAGGGTGGAGGCCCAGTCAGGGGGATGAGAGATATTCTGAGCCAGGATAGGCATGGGAAAGCCTTGTGAGGAACGGAGAGGATTTAAGCCCACCTGGAGTAAGAATGGGTACTGGAAAGTGGCCGGAAATAAGGTGGGAAGGTAAGGAGGCTCTGGCTGGTGGGAGAAATTGGTGCCGATTGCACAACTTGACGGCTGGCGTGTGTTCCTGAGCCGGGCTGTTGGTATGAACACAGCACAGGTGTGGATCCATACCCGAAACCAGCTTTATATTTTTCCAGGATCACAGCTACATCCCACACCAGCTTTAAAAATGACTTATTTTATGCTGCTCTGGGAGTGATTTTAATATCAGAAGTGTTTTAAAAGTGACAATCACACCCATTTGCTTGAGAGGTTAAACCCCTGCTTTAAAAAAGATGACTTTCATCATAAAAAATGCAAGCACATATGGAAGCAAAGAATGTAATAACCCCCCACAGATCAGTCTCAGATAATTTCCAAAATTACCAGACCAGGCCAGTCTTGTTTTATTTATGCGTCCCCTCCCTCTCCCCCTCCACCTACCCACACAGCTCCAGATTATTTTGTGGCGAGTCCTAGGCATCATATAATTTAATTTTAATTTTAGAATAATCCAGAAATATCTTCCTCCCCCTTTTCAAGGGTAAAAATGGAATAGCATTAATACCTACTCAGGTTGGTAAATACATGTCTGTAATCCCAGTACTCTGGGAAGCCCAGGCAGGCAGATCACTTGAGGCCAGGATTTCGAGACCAGCCTGGCCAACATGGTGAAACCCTGTCTCTACTAAAAGTGCAAAAATTAGCTGGGAGTGGTGGTGCACACCTGTAGTCCCAGCTACTCGGGAGGCTGAGGCAAGAGGATTGCTTGAGCCTGGAGGAGGAGATTGCAGTGAGCCAACATCATGCCACTACACTTCAGCGTGGGTGACAGAGTGAGACCCTGTCTTAGAAAAAAAAAATACTGATATGAACACGTTTCTTATTTTTAGCTACATAGAGTAGAAGGTATTTGTATTGTATAATATATTCTACTATTTTATATCTCCATTTCTCAGAAACAGGCAGTTCTGCCTCTTACGTGTAAAATCTAACCTTGGCTTGACGCCCATGTCCTTCCATTCCATCTTTCTGGAAGGCATCAACCTCAGACCTTCCATCCTAGTACTACCTCAAGCTTTCTGTTGTGAACCTGGTAGCCCTTGAAGGTTATAAATTTTCAAAATACACAAAACAACTGTGTAGAAATTCACCTAAATGTGGTAGAATCGAGCATTCTGGAAACAGAAGATTTCTCCAAGTTAGCTAAAACTCCGTTGAAGAGAAACCCAGGCTTTCTCAAGAGAACATCACAACACACTACTCCTATGTGCTGGACCATTAAAGAAATCCTCTGTCAGTTCCAGTTTCTCCAATAATTAATCAGTCAAAACAAGAAGGACAAGAGAAAAAATTCAATTCATAATCATGAGCCTCTTTGAAGTTTAGTAAATTGTGTTTGGTATTGTAGGATACATACAAACGTGCGGACTGAAGGAAGTGTAAGTCTGGTTGAGCATGAATATATAGGCGTTGGGAGCAGTGTTTGCAGCACAGTGTGGTAAGTGCTGTGGAAACATGAAGCAGATGACTGTGAAGTTTCAAGGGGAAAAGTCTTATTATCTGATGCCTGGCTTCACGGGAGGGCTCGGCACAGGGCCACCCCCAGGAGGGGACAGTCTGAAGTGTATTCCTGGAATGGTCCTGGTTACAAGTTCTACAGGGAGATTAGGTGAGATCTGATCATGGCCAACTTCAAATCAAGAGGAATCTTACGGTGTAATAGGGAGCCGAGCTGCTAGAGAGTGAGGTGTGGAAGCACAGGGTGGACTTACGCTTCTGGAGATCAACCGGTCATGCTTTCTAGGGGAGACCATCCTGGGGCGGGGCCAGCCCTTCAGGAGAAGAGAAGTGGGCAAGGCAGTGGCGGAGGCTGAGCCTCCCAGAACATTTTTTTTTTTTTTTTTTCCGAGACAGAGTCTTTAGTCTGCTGCACAGGCTGGAGTGCAGTGGTGTGATCTTGGTTCACTGCAACCTCTGCCTCCTGGTTTCAAGTGATTCTCCTGCCTCAGCCTCCCGAGTAGCTGGGATTACAGGTGTGTGCCACCACGGCCAGCTAATTTTTGTATTTTTGGTAGAGACAAGGTTTCATCATGTTGGCCAGGCTGGTCTCCAATGCCTGACCTCAAGTGATCCACCCCCCTCAGCCGCCCAGAGTGCTGGGATGACAGGCATGAGCCACCACACGCGGCCGCCCAGGACTTTTCATTGGCAAGCCAGTGAATCCCTTATGGCGAAGCCTGTTTACACTCAACTTTCTCTTATGACAATTGACAGCTTCCTTACCTGCCCAGAGAAAAGCAAACAAATGGTGACCTCAGAAGCAGCATAGAGAACTCAGAGAACAGAGACCTTGAAAAACCTAGAGAGACTGCGAAGAAATGACACAATAGCCACAATAGCCAAAAAACAAACAGGATGAAACAAATAAGGAGTAATTGGGAGAGTGAAAGCATTCCTCCCGATGTAAAACAGGAGTGCTAAAACACAAAAACAAATATTGGGACAGTGTTGAGGAATTCTAGTAAGTGGAACTGGAAACAGGCACGAGACAGGATTGAAATGAGAAGAAACTTTACTAGATCTTCATGTTTCCTATTGGTGAGTTCCTCATGTCTTAACCCTCTAAGAAGGAAGGAACCTGCATGTTGTCCTCCGCTGTGGAGGGGACCACCCAGCAGGGCTGATCTCAGGAGCATGTCGCTGGGGAAGGGATTTCCAGGGCTTGCCGGGTGTCACAGCCTCTCTTCTCTGTGGGACTGGTTACCTTTGCAGGTATGACTGTGCTGTGAGCATCTTTAAAGGGAGCTGATAAACAGACAGCATGGACATTGGGGCAAGACCAGGGCTGAGAGATGGCAGCCTGGGCTGGGGGAGAGTGGGAGAGAAAGCGGGACTGAAGGAGCAGGGGTAGGTGGGCCGGAACTGCAGGGGCTTCCCCACTGGGAAGGGGAGGCCAGCCTCCTCCTAGGCAGGAGCAAAGGAGACGTGAAGATGATATGTGGGAGAGACCCTCCTCCCTTTGGCTTTGGTCCTGTTTTCTTTTAAGCAGAAGACTTGGACCCTGCCCCCAACTGTGGGTGCCCTCTGCTTGCTGGCAAACTGGGCAGAGGATCCCTATGCAGAAAGCCCTGGCCACAGCACTGGAACCCAAAGAGAGCAGAAGCACCTGAGAACCACAGGACCTGATTTGTTTGGTGCACTGCAGCTTGCTCTTTATGTGTCTGTGTTGGTGGCGGAATATTTTGTAGAAATATGAAGTTTAAACATTGTCTTTTGCCGGGCACAGTAGCTCACGCCTATAATCCCAGCGCTTTGAGAGGCTGAGTTGGGTGGATCACCTGAGGTCAGGAGTTTTGACACCAGCCTGGCCAACATGGTGAAATCCTGTCTCTACTAAAAATACAAAAATTAGCTGGGCATGGTGGCGGGCACCTGTAATCCCTGCTCAAGAGGCTGAGGCAGGAGAATTGCTAGAACCCGGGAGGCGGAGGCTGCAGCGAGCCCAGATTGCCCCATTGCACTTCAACGTGGGCAACAGAGCAAGACTCCATCTCAAAAACAAAAACAAAACACGGTCTTTGTCATCATGATGCTTATTTCTGGTTCACGTCCCACATCTTTGAAGTAAGAGTTTTCTTATTTCCATACATAGCTTCTGAACACATTCCTTGATTTCCTACTCTGTACTTCCTAATTCCAAAGTCCTTTCCTCACCCGGTGTCCCTCTAAAGATAGCGACCTCTTGTCCTTGCTGCCTGCTGGGTTGCATGTCCTGCTGTCGCTCAGACAGACCACCCCTGGCTGCCTCTCCCTGCTCCCAGGTCAGCAGTCCCACGGTTTAGCGTGGTCCCCGTCAGAATGGACACCACAGGCCTCTAACATGCCTGTGTCCCTCTCAGCCAGGCAGCAGCCTCTGCCCAGCGCCCACCTGCCATGTTCAAAACACTATTGTCCCCAATCAAAGTCAATAACTCTTTCAAATAAGAGGTTTCCTGTTCCCACAAATAACTTCCTGAACGCATTATGTTGCTTTCTTTTTTAAAAATAATCTGTTTATTGACATGGATGGCTATAAAAGATTGTCTTGATGAGGAACTCAGCATTTCCTGTTTTCAGACTCTCCAGGGCTCTAAGAGTACCAGTACACAATTTTCTTGATCAGAAAAAAGAATCAACGATCCTGCCCAGAACTCTCTTTCCCCAGCGATGCAGCTCTGTTCGGGGCTACTGACACACTTTGTGAAGATAGCAACAGCTCCGTAGAATATTTCACTGAGGAGAAAATGTTCATGGCTTTTTATTTCTATTTATTTGATAGTAACTCTTTAGAACGGCACAGTAGGTCTGGATAACAAATCAAAGCTATTTTTAACAGCAAATGGTGAGGAAATTTTGGATGCTTTGGCGTGTCGTATGGCAAGCTTAGTTTAGCAGGGCCGTCCAAACGTTGGGTTCTCTGGGCCACACTGGAAGAAGACGTGTCTTGGGCCACACATAAAATACACTAACAATAGCTGATGAGCTGAAAAAAAAAAATCAGAAAAAAATCTCGTAATATTTTTAGAAAGTTTACAAATTTGTGTTGGGCCACATTCAGAGCTGACGTGGGCCACGTGCTGCCTGCAGGCCGTGCTTTGGACAAGTTTGGTTTAGAGTTTGCAGATGTTTGTCCTGTTTTGTGCCTCCTGAGCCATGTGGACCCTCCCTCCATCAGATAGGAGCTGGCCCCATGGGCTCAGGGCCAGGTGCTCTGCAGCTGGGAGTCCATAGGGCTGTGCAGACTTGTCGAGAGGGCACCAGAGCCCCCCAAGGACAGCAACTCAGTCATTTCTCCTCCAGGGTCCTTGTGGACTGATGGGCAGCCAGACTTCAGTGCAGCCTGGTCCTGGGCACCCCCTGCAGTTGGAATGACAACTGTGTGGGGACAGGGCTGCTCTGCACCCAGGACCAGTGCTTCCCATGACCCTCCACAGCACAGAGACCCCTAGTGCCGCAGCCTGCACCCCTGGTCCTGAGAGGAGGCCTTCCCAGGTCTGTGTGCCTGTGGAGGAGGGTGGCTTAGAGTGCCACAGTGCAGAGAAGGTGGCCTTCATCCACAGGCACACACGTGACACAGGCTGGAGGGACAGGCAGCAGGGGACTGTGGTTCTGCATCTCCCTTTACAGTGAGCGTGCACCTAGTATAGCAGACGGGAAGAAGTAGGGAGGGAGGGGCAGCTCTGGGGAGGGCTGGGAAAGGGCTCGGGTGCCCACACAGGGCCTGCAGGTCAGCCTGCTGCACATCCGCTCACTGCAGCAAGCCCATGCCAACATCAAACCCACGCTCCAAGCCAGGGACGTGGAAGAGTGCAGAGCCTCCTTCTGCCGAGGCTTAAGGCTTACGGCAACTGCCTCTCTTTCAGCCAAGGGGAAGGCTTCCTTCCCTTTGGAGAGGCAATATCTGTGAAGGAGGCAAGGATTTCCTGTCCCCACCACACACAGAAGCAGCAGGCTCCCTGGGACAGAGGGGACGGTGGCATCCTCAACTGCTCTCATCCAGTGAGCTGGCCCCCCTCTGAGATCAGCCCTCTGTCCAGTACAACATCAGCCCTTTCTCTCAGAAAATAAACCTCGTAAACACTATCGCAGTAGCACTTGTAGAGGAGTAAGCTTTTTTTTTTCTTACTATTTTGGATGGTAAGACTCAAGTTAGAAATCTAGAAACCAAGAAAAAGAATTGAAGATATCCAATTGGAATTTCTGCCTGCAAATAAAGTGATGGGTACTCTGCCTCCATGGCACCCACAGAACCGAGATGGTGACTGGAAATATTCTGCAGTGCTAGCTGGCGCTCGAGGGGGACATGTCAGGGAATCAGTTAAGTATCTTTTTAATTAGCATCCGTGGGTTGACTGGTTATACTTGTTATCTGCTGTGAATCTAGCGGATGAATAGTATCTGCCGGCTTTCCTTCTCTTCCCTGAATGTTGGCGGCTTCTGGTTGAGTGTCACGTGTGGTGCAGGAGGTATGCAGCGCCCAGTGTATGCATGAGACTTGTTTCCCCCCAGTGTTCTCAGTCCCCACATACCTGGAGCAGTCCCTCCCTCATAACCGCCCTGAGTCTCTTTAACCTCCCGCTAACATTTTAACCTGGGCTTTTCCTTTGTGTCTGTACATTTTTTCCAAGTAGACTTTAGAATGTATGCACAACCTCTAATCCAGCAGCAGCAACTAGCGGGACCCACAGGAAATGCTGAGGCCATGCACTTGGCTGTAACTCATAAATCACGACTAGGTGGAGACACGCCTGGTTTGGCCACAGGTTTCAGACCCCTGGGCTCCTCCCTCTGAACTGAGAATGGACCTTCCTAATCCCCTGCTGTCCTCTTGCAAATCTGAACCTCAGTGAGCTCTGCCCCACCCAATTTGCATGGCTGCTGACTTACTGGTGTGAGACACTCTGAGATCCCGGCTCTGGCCAGCCCACGGGCCAGTGTCCAGCTCCACCCTTCCCTCCCATGTGCTGGGCAGCCTCTGCTGGTCCCTGTTATCAGGTTTTCAGACCCAGCCTGATATCTGCACCCTGACTTTGCATTTTTCCCTGCACTATGTAGATTTCAGAGCACAGAGAAGAAAGTGGATGTTGACAAATTACCCACGGCGGCTCGCTGTCAGATTGCTGACCTTGCCATCTGAGGCTGTATTGAGTCTTTTCTTATTGGAATAACTTAGCCGGGCTGGTGTGGTTGAATTTGAGTGTCTGTGCTTCAATCATGAGAAGAGTCGTGTGGTGGAGCAGCTCCACCTCCAATATACAGGTCACCAGTGTCAGTAGGGGGCTCCAGGAGTAGTGGATATGACTGCCTTCAGATTGTGGCTATTTAGACCCAGCAGTCCCAGATGTTGATAGGAAATGCTTTTGACCCAGTGCAGCCACAGGTCGGAGTGTCTTGTTCAATTCTGAATAGAGAGGTTACCAGACATGCCTTCTTTACTGTAATAACAACAGACCAGAACTAGTGACAAAATGAGGTTCTCGTTGCCTCTGCCTGAGTTGTAATGACTGTCTTCAACTTTTCCAGAAATACCATTCTACTTGTCTGAAAAATGACCATTTACTCTGCATGGCTCTGATAGAACAGGCAAAAGGAACATTGCATTTAAATAACATGTTGGGGCCTGGCATGGTGACTCATGCCTAGAATTCTAGCACTTTGGGAGGCGGAGACTGGTAGATCACTTGAGGTCAGAAGTTCAAGACCAACCTGGCCAATGGGGCGAAAACCCGTCTCTACAAAAAATTAGCAGAGTGTGGTGACACATGGCTGTAATCCCAGCTACTCAGGAGGCTGAGCCACAAGAATCACTTGAACCCGGGAGGCGGAGGTTGCAGTGAGCTGAGATCATGCCATTGCACTCCGCCTGGGCGACACAGTGAGACCCTGTCTAAAAATAAATAAATAAATAAATAACATGTTGGACACTTAATGGAATTTTAGCTGATGTTTGAGGGTAGCCTTAAGAGTAGAGAAACTCCCATCATCTGTAGGAACTATCAGTTGTCGCATTTCAAATATGAGAATCAAAATTGCGAATACAAAGGCCCTTAGAGGTGAGGGTCATACTCTTAAATGTTATGCAAAAGCCCACTTTACCTGGATAATCTTGATGTCTAAAATTAAGATCACACTTATGTTTTAAGAGGGATACGCCTTGAAGACTACACTTCAAAGTGTAGCAGTCATGTTACTCAGAATTAAATAGGATGTTTCAATTTTTTACGCCATGTACTAACTACCTTTAGTACATAACAGATTGCCCCCAAACTTACTCGCATTAAAAAACAAAAGAGGCATTTACTTTCTCACCATTGCTGTGGGGCAGAAGTGTGGCAGCAGCTCAGCAGTTCTTCATGAGGCTACATCCAGCTGTCGGGCAGGGCTCAGGGCTGTGGTCTCATCCGAAGGATGATGGTGGGGAATCACTCCCAAATTCACTCATGCACATGTTGCAGGCCTTCCAGCCTCACCACATGGACCTCTCACCAGGCCTGTATCACAATAGCTGGCTCCCCAGGGTGAGCAATCCAGGGACAGCAAGAGAGCCCAAAGTGGAGGTCATGCCATTTTATAACCCTGCCTAGAGGTGACTGCCCATCCCTCCTGCCATATTCTGCATGTTAAACACAAATCACTAGGTCCAGTTCACATTCACAGGGTGGAAATTACACACCAAGCCGTGACTACCGGGAGCAGGGGTTGTGGGGACATCTTGGAGGCTGCCTAGCACTCTCCTGTCAAAGGCAGGAATTGCTGATTGAATGGGCTAAGAGGAGAGAAAGAAAAATCACATCTGACGTTTTCTGCAGAAACTGTGTTTCTATGTTGGTTTTTGTTTGTTTTATTTTTATGCGGGGGGGAGTTGCTGTTATTATTTTTTCATGTTATTATGAAACTACTCAGGGGCACAAGGTTAGAATTGATGCTTCTTTAGGTCACTCCTAAGGCACACATCCTGTAAGTAAATCTGAAATGCTCTGGAGAGTCAGTGATCACTATTGCCTGGTCCTTCCATGGCACGCATGATTTTCACAATAGTAGCATGGGATACCTGAGATACTGTTTAAAAACTTCTTCAGAACAGATTTAATTTGCTCTGAGACCTTTTCCCCAAAAACGTGCTGGAGTTGCCTGGAAATTCGGTCTCAGTCATGAATTGGGCTCTTTCCCTCTTGGCCTTTGCACCCCAAACACCCCAGCGGGCAAACGCCCTGGTGTCCTTGGGCAAGCCCAGACGTGAGGGTGCGCTCTTCTTCAGTCTTCGTCGTCACCATTGCAGTGCCTGCCTTTCACACTTCCCAGATAAGAAAGGCAGCTTGTTTTCTCCGGGGCTCCGGGGACAAGAGTCTGTACTGAGGCTGAGTGGTCAGCCCCTGTGTGGCCCAGACACCTGCCTCTTCTTGAGTTCTGGGTTTGGGAGACGTGTGCTGAGGAGGTGTCATTGCTTAACCCACAGCCTTCCCTACCCTGACCCCAGAGTGGGCAGCTTCAGACACTTCAGCCTCCCTGGTGTCCCAGGCACAGGTCACCCTAGTCCTAGCCCCGGCTCAGCTCCTGAAGAGAAACCTGAGCCTTGCCCTCGCAGGCAAGGGACACACAGTCCATGCTCAGGTCACAGCCCTAGGACCAGGTGATGAGAAGCCAGGGACACTTCTCTCATTCTACCTGCTTTTCAAACAGAAGGAAAAGAAGGATCCCATTTACTTGTGCCATTCTCATTTCCATCTGCTTTATTGCTGTGAAAGTGCCTTTCATTTTGTTTTCATTTTTTTCTTGTTGAGACAGAGTCTCGTTCTATTGCCCAGGCTGGAGTGCAGTGGTGCCATGAGGGCTCACTGCAGCCTCGACCTCCCAAGTTCAAGCCATCCTCCCACCTCTCAAGCAGCTGAGACTACATGTGTGTGCCACCACACCTGGTTAACTTTTTTTTCTTTTTTTTGCAGTAGAGACCAGGTCTTGCTATTAGTGCCCAGGCTGGTCTCGAATTCTTTACCTCAAGCAATCCTCTTACCTTGGCCTCCCAAAATGCTGAGATTACTCACATGCCTTTTATTTTAGATTATACGTCATATATCAGAGGACATTTCCGTCCCTCTGTTTCTTACTCAGGATCATCTTAGCATCTATAACACATGTGTAGGTCATGGGGGCAGCCTCCTACCTGAGGTCACCAGGGACGACTTTGTCACCCCATGCAGTGGTTTTATACAATCCTCATTTTTTTCTTTGACATTACACGTGGCCTGGGGTAGCAGGGTAGACTGGGAGCCCTGTCTATGTTCCATGTCCACTGCCCCATGCGCCCTGTGAATAGAGGGTGCTAGAGAGACAGCCAACCCGGGGGAAGGAGCAGGTGCTGATCCCCCAGCTCTGCCTCCTATTCCTATCACTGTCCCCATTAAGACCTCTTAATGCTGGCCAGGCACGGGGGCTCACGCCTGTAATCCCAGCACTTTGGGAGGCTGAAGTGGGCAGATCACTTGAGCCCAGGAGTTCAAGACCAGCCTGGGCAACATGGTGAAACCCCATCTCTACCAAAATATACAAAAATTAGCCAGATGTGGTGAGGCACACACCTGTGGTCCCAGCTCCTTGGGAGGCTGAGGTGGGAGTATCACTTGAGCCTGGGAGGTCGAGGCTGTAGGGAACCGTGGTGATCACGTCACTGAACTCCTGCCTGGATGACAGAGGGAGGCCCTGACAAAAGAAAAGGAAAAAGAAAAGAAGGAAGGAAAGAAGAAAGGAAGGAGGGAGGGAGGGAGGGAGGAAGGAAGGAAGGAAGGAAGGAAGGAAGGAAGGAAGGAAGGAAAGAAAGAAGGAGAGAAAAAAAGAAAAGAAACCTCTTAATTCTGGCAAAAGCTATTGGAATCAGTTTCTGCTTTTTATTTACATGTCCACTTACTTTGCCAGCTTCCCAGAACCAGCCTCCCTGTGCCCCTTCAGAGAGGCTCCCAGCAGCTGGGGAGTGCCTCCCTTCTCGGTGTTCCCAGATTGTCACACCACCACCCTCTTCCCTCCATTTAAGGAGCTGTTTCCCTGCACTTACCACATTGGGGTTACTGGGGGTTCCCCTTTGCCTTTCCAGCCTTCCAGCCTTACTCAGCCAATTCCTTATATGAAACACTTTCTGTGAAAACAACTGCTGTGGTTCCTGCTTTCCTGATTGACCCTGAGTCATTCAGATGCCATGTCCCTGCCTGACCATGAAGCACAGCCTCACGTCTGATGCTCTTGTGGCTTGGCATGGAAAAGGCCACAATCCGGCTGAAAGCGACGGGCTCTCAACACTGCCCCAGCATATGAACTGAGGGGTGAGGTGCCAAGGGCCCCACACTGGGGAAGGAATGAGGGTGGGCTTGGATTTGGGACTTCACGCCTCCTGCTTTGTGTTCAGAAACGCTGTCTTCACTCTGCATTTCCTTCAGTTCCTCCAAATGCTCCAAGAAACCAAACCTCACTTGCACTGCTCGGTGGCATTGCGGTCCTGCTCCTGCTCGTCTGTGTCACTCCAGCTCTCCAGGAACCTGGCATTGTCCTTTCCCTGGCCCTGCCCTGCACACTGAATGCTTTAGTCGAGGAGACTTCTGTAGAGGTGCCCGTCAATCCCCAAACATCTCATGAGCTCCCGCTGTGCGTAGGCTGTGCTCTTCCCCTCCGGCATCTGTGTCTTTACTTTCTACCAATGATGCGGGCAGGAACTCCCCCCTTTTCTTTGTGCACTCAGAGCCCAGGGATTTCAGAGTCTGGCAGGCACTAGCTTGAAAGGTTCCTTATGACACCGAGGGCTGTGGTTCTCATTATTCAGATTGTCTTCAGGTTTTACCTCATTCAAAATGCCTAGCCGTAGTGTTAAAAGTGTGATCCCCTCTCTCCAAACGTTGCTGTTTCTACCCAGTTTATCCTGGTTACCTTCTTTGGCTGGTGATTCTGAGTTTTCACAATTGCAGGGGGTCAGGGGTGTACAATCACTCGCTTAGACCCACCCAAGTGGTCCTCAGGTGTGGAAAGTTTAAAAGTTGATATCTATGAGAAACTGCTTTCCTGTGACTTTTTTGCTGACTAAATGACTTGAAATCTGGCCTGTATATCTTGTCTATGGAGACATCAGAAGGATTTAGGTTTTATTCATGTGCAGGCACCACAAGGTATCAATAGGTGTTTTGAGCTTATGGTTCAAGCATGTTAAAACAAAATAGCAGGAAAATTAGTAATTTTCATTGGGTATATTTTCTGTAGTTTAAAATGATAAATATAGGTTACAGAATAAAAAATTATCAACATAACTATGTGTAACTATGTGCTGTTATATGTCATGCACATATGCTGTGGTTACATTTATCCTTACACTTAAAAATTTTAAATTATGGATAAAACATGTGACATTAAATTTACCATCTTAAGCATATGCTTCAGTGTGCAGTTCAGTGGTATTAGGTACACTCACATTGCTGTGCAAACATTGCCACCATCTATCTCCAGAACTCTGTTCCTCTCTCAAAACTGAAACTCTACCCTTTAAGCAATAACTCTTTTTTCCTCCTAATCCTCATCTTCTGGTGCCACCATTCCACTCTCTGTCTCTATGATTTGGGTATTCTCAGTACCTCACGTAAGCGGAATCATACAGCATTTGTCTTTTTGTGACCGGCTTATTTCACTTCACGTAACGTCCTCCAGGTTCATCCGCATTGCAGTGTGCATCATCATTTCCTTCCATTGTGTGCCTACAGCGCACTCTGCCACCCATCCATCCACCAATGAACACTGAGGTTGCTTCCATCTTTAGGCCACTGTGAATGATGCTGCTATGAATGTGAGTGTACAAATATCTCTTTGAGGCTGTGCTTTGCAGTGTTTTTGGGTATATACTCAGAAGGGAAAGTTGCTAAATTATATGGTTATTCTATGTGTAACTATTCTATGAGGAATGGCCATACTGTTTTCCAGAACTCCTGCACCGTTTTACATTTCCACCAGGAGTGAACAAGAATTCTAATTTTTCCACCCCGTCGCCAACACTCATTACGCTCTGGTCTGTTTGTTTTGATAGTAGCTATCCCAAAAGGTGAGAGGGGATATCGTCTCAGGGTGTTGATTTGCTTGTGGTGTTGATTTGCATTTCCCTAAGGATTAGTGACACTGGCATTGAGCATCTTTTCATATGCTTCTTGGTCATTTGTATATCTTCTTTGGTGAAATTATCCTTATATTTGATAAACAACACATACTAGCATTTGAAATGGTACTTTCTAGCATTTTCACACAACTGACGAATGTCAGGATCTGAGTACCTGACTAGCTAGTGGAACATTATTATTGATGTGCTAGGAAGATGGATGAGTTTAGACATCATCCACTGCTTTTAAACAGCACTCCCTTGGCCCCTACTTTGCTGGGAAGATGCCAGTCCCGCCCCCTCTCTCTGATGCACAGCAGAGCACTCACTAGATGGGGCGGAGCCCATGACCCAGGCAGGCCTTGCTGAGAGAATCTCCAATTTTAGACACCAACTTCTTAAGTGAGTTCAGCTGTTTTCTACCGTCATTTCTGGATCAATCAGCTTGGAGAAGATTGGCTTTCAATAACTTTTCTATTTCTAGATTGCTAATCTCTGCTCCTCCAGATTGCAGCCTGTGGCGATGTGGGGTTTTCCACTTGATTTCAGCTATAAATACGTGATTGGGTTCATCATCATGAGTCAAAGCAGGTTCCTGAGCCTCTCAGAAACTGGATTTCACATCTGAATTTCCTGCCCAGGAAGCAGGCTGGGGGCTGTGCTGAGCAGAGCTGCACCTTGTTCTCATCCAGCTCTGCCTCTGTTTTTCTCATCCTCACTCAGCTTCCTTCTCAGTGATGTGAACAACCAAGCTTCTCCCCAAAACGAGGTTCAGAATAAGCTCTGCAAGTGGGGCTCATTTCCTGTGACCTAAGTTTGGTTAGGGCCACCTCCAGGTTGCTGGGAGACCTTCAGTAGCACACTTCACGTCTCCGATGCTTGTTCTAATGAGGGTTGCACCGGCTCTAGAGTCTTTCAGACGAGATCACGTTTCAGAAAGTAGTTTGTGTCTGGTTTGTGCCATGGCTGCCGTCCCTGCGCTCTTTCCTGTACTCTTCTTAACCATGTGCCACAAAGGTGGGGACGTCACATGGGGGTCTTCTCAGAGGAGAGGGTGGGACTGGGCTCCTGGAGATTTGGCTTTGTCCAGCTGCTGCTGCAAACCCTTCTTTGGGTCTGGGTGACATTGGGCATAGGCACACCAGACCAAGCCCAGAGGCAGCTGCAGAGAGACTCAGTTCATCCTTTATTAGTATTGTTAACATCAATTTAGGGACACTCTTATATAACTCAGGGTGCCCCTGTAAGTCACACCATGGTGTGTGTACCTGAGGGTGAAATCTTACAATTTCTCACCAGAGTTAGTGTCTTCGGGGCCATTTCTCTGTCCATGAGCCCTGGAGATGTTGTTCTGTATGGAAGGCAGAACCTGAACACCCTGACAGCTATGAGACTGAAAGCTGGTTTAATTGATGCTAGTTCTTCTGTCAGAATATAAATAGATATGTTTTTAGGTGTTACTTTTTTGTCTTCCTTGACTGTCCCATTAACAAATTACTATTTTCAGCATTCTGGTAACTTGCACACCACCTATGTGAGTGCAAAAACACCAGTAGCTATTTCAAATAAAGCTGGCTATACCAAGTTAGGTAGAAAATTCTATAATTGTCCTTTTATTCATTTATCACATGTATCAATCAGTGCTGTGAGCCAGGTGGCCAGGTGCTCCGATAGACTTGGAGCTCAGTGGAACAGGACCTGGTGTGCAGGCTGCGCAAATCACCATGGCTTCCTGGTCCATGCCATGACACTGACATAGGAGGCACTTTATGCAAATGGGTTGAGGTGTCTGCCCCAGCCTGGGGGAACCTGGCTGGGGGCGCACAGGGCTGACTTGTGGCATTGGTGGTATGGGCAGACGTGATTGCATGAGGCACAGAAGATTCTGTTGGGAGAATGGACTTTCCAAGGGAGTGTTGCTGTCCGTCTGTGTCACAGGCAGGAAACAGCCTCTAGTACTCCAGCACTGTCCTCAAATGTTTTGGTTTTTTTTTTTTTTGATGGAATCTTGCTGTGTTGCCCAGGCTGGAGTGCAATAGTGTGATCTCGAATGTTTTTGTTCAATAATTTTTTTTTCATAAAGAACTGAGTATTTGACAAAGAAGAGCATATAAGTCAAGCCAGGCAGGACATCCCCTGTGGCCGTGACTTAGGGTCTGGGTCCTCGCTTTTGCAGAGATTGAACTTAGCAGAGAGCAGTGGCACGTGAGGAAATGGGTCCCAGCTTGCTGACATTGTGGCTACTGTTCCCTGCAGGGTGTGTGGATGGCACTGACCACAGGATAGGAGCCTGGACTCCAGCCCCCAATGAGCTCAAATGTGCCCATGCCCCTGAGCCTCAGTTTCTCCATAGTCAAAATGAAGGCATTTGATGAAATCAGTGGATTTCAGCCTTCTAATGATCTCTGTCATTTTTCACCAGCAGCTCCGTGTTTTGAAAAATTTTTGTATCAAAACTATTTTAAATAAAGTGTTTTTAAGGAATCTTTTTCAAATTGTATTATTCAGACATTTAGCTACCCATGAAATTCTGGTCAAAGTAAGTCAACTAATTGTACAATGTTAAGTTGATATAATTCTAGCCCAAAGCAAAGAAAAACTATCTTTTTTATTGTTGTTGTTAGTTTTATCTTGGGAAAGAAATTTACAAGAGACTTTTTAAAATTTTAAAACATTGTGGGAACCCCTCTGACTGCCTGAGAAGAAGAACGAGGATCCCAAGAACAGACTTCTTTGGCAGATTTCTAAAGTGTCTTCCAGCATCAAAATTCCAGAACCCGTGATTAGTAAAATTTTCAGCATGTAAAGATGAAAACTCATGACTGCTATGTTTTGGGGAATGGATGGAGGAATAACTGAAAAGGAAACTTTTGTGCGGACGTCACTTTCTCAAGCCCGCTGTTGTGAAAGAGAGGCATGAAATCCTTGTTCTGGAAAGCGAAGGGATCTGATGAGGCTGCATTTCATGCTCCAGGCCTCTCTGCCCACCTCTTCCATCCTGGGCTGCTGCCTGAGGGACGCTGACAGAGGAAGCCAGCCGGGCAGCTCATGCTACCGCAGACAAGCGTCTCGTCCAGCAGGAAAGACAGGGTGATAGGCAATACCTGAGAACAGAGAAGCACAGTCAGGGAGAGCCCGTGCACACCCTGGCCATAGAGGCGACTGGGCGATAGGGGGATGGTTCCAATGAAAGGAGTGAGGAGCGAGACGGACCCCAGGGAAGGGTGTAGACAGGGGTCCGTGTGTGTCGGGGAAAATTCAGACTCTCCAAAGCGGAAACCGGGAAGAGGGTGGCACGTTCCTTCTGGAGAGGAAGATGGGGTCCAGGTTTTGAAGGATCACCTGAATGAAAAGCCAGTAAAGGGTTCTGAGCGCAGGTGGTTCTGATGGTTGTGGGGTGGGGGATCAGAGGGACAGGGTGACAATTCTGTGCTACACTAGCACAGAGCAGGGGCTGCTGGGAAAGGGCTGTGGGAGAAGGAGGAGGGCTGGCTCTGGAGATATTTATAGGTGGACATCGTGGTTCACCGGACACAGGCCACCAGGACTGGGGGAGGTGATGGTGCCCTTGGCCATCCGCAGACTCCAATCAGAGAAAGTGCCTGGGCAGCGAACTGTTTAATGAGTAAGATTGGGAAACCTTCCCCACAGAGTTCTTTTTCCTTAAATACTGAGCTAAAATGATGAAGGTTCTGGCCTGCAGCCAGTAGCTCAGACTGGATATTAACAACTGAAGCCATAATGCTCCCCAGAGGTAGGAACGTCCTGAATTAGGCCACATGGAGGTGGGAACAGAGACGCACTGATGACACATGTGGCACTGTCATTCCAAGAGCCTGAAGATGCCTCCTTGGTGAGTAGCCTTCCATTGTCCATAATATCCCTGTCAGGTAGGAAGGATGTGCTGTTAAGAAATAACACACAGGCTGGGCGCGGTGGCTCATGCCTGTAATGTTAGTACTTTGGGAGGCCGAGGCAGGCAGATCACTGGAGGTCAGGAGTTCGAGACCAACATGGTGAAACCTCATCTCTACTAAAAATACAAAACATTAGCTGGGAGTGGTGGTGTGCACCTATAATCCCAGTTACTTGGGAGGCTGAGGCAGGAAAATCGCTTGAACCCAGAAGATGGAGGTTGCAGTGAGCTGAGATCATGCCACTGCACTCCAGCCTGGGCAACAGAGCGAGGCTCCATCTCAAAGAAAAAAACTAGAAAAGAAAGGAAAACAGAATGTTTCAGAGGGAGGAAAGAAAAAGAACATGTCACCCTGAGCTCTCATGGAGGGGAAATCGTGGATGGAGCGCGGGGCTGTCTGTCCTTTCGTTGTCCACTCCTGTGGGAAGCACTGACTGAGGCAGGTGCTTCCCCGAGGGCTAGAGATGGTGAACACTGGGCACCAAGGTCCCTGACCCAGGAAGCAGAGCAGGCCCATGAGGGACATGCTAAAGTCAGTTTGACACAAGTGGTTTCGTGACCAGAGTCTCCTTTTCCTGACGCTCCCCCAACCTCATTAGTTTAAATCTCTTCAATTTTTTACTGAAATTTTGGCTTTAAGATCAGATCAGAATTTGAATTCTGGCTTTGCAGTTACTAACTGTGAAATGAATTGTTTTATTTTTTCTTTCTTTATGAGACAGGATCTCACTCTGTGCCCTCAAACTCCTGGGCTCAAGTGATCCTCCTGACTCAGCCTCCCGAGTAGCTGGAACTACAGGTGCACACCACCATGCCTGACTAATTTTATTTTTTGTAGAGATGAGGTCTCACTATTTTGCCCAGGCTGGTCTCCAGCTTCTGGGCTCAAGCAATCCTCCTGCCTCAGCCTCTCAAAGTACTGGGGTTACAGGTGTGAGTTGCCACACCTGGCCAGACTTGTTTTCTCTTATCCTCAACTTCCAGATGTTTCCAATGGAGCTCACATTCCTAAAGGAGTCATGAGGACTATCTGTGTTCAGGAAGCAAAAGCTGGCTCTCTGCACCTCAAATCCAGTAGGGGCCTCATTAGTTGTAACATCTTTCTTTTCTTCTCTAGCACACCTTCTATTAGAATAATCTCTTGCAAATACCACTTAATAGAATATTTTCTTGCTCAGTGGGTTCTTAATATATAATGTATAAAACTGAAATTTTGTAGCTAAAAAATGGTCAAAAGTTTTGCAGTTCTCTGTGGTTTGCCTAATAATTTGTTTACGTTACCATTCAATATTTTTTAAGTTGAGTTTTGCAATCTCTATTCTTACAAGAAACAACATGTAAACACACAGAAGCAGAATACAAGTGTGAGTGTGTAGAAATGTTTGTGTGTGTGGATTCTTCCATGCCCCAAGGGGCGGGCACAGTTTCATCTTCCTGATGCCCTTAAAATATCTTTTGAAGTTCACATTTGGTATTGAGTGTAAAATTCAGTGAGTGGTTCTGAGAAAATGTACCTCTTAAATGAGTGTGCTGACATTGGCCATGACCAACAGTTATCACCAGGAAACTTAAAAGTGTTTACATTCGGTCCCATGGAGCACCGTTCCAGCTGTGAACTCACCGGGCTCAGTAGAAGGAGGGATGATGCCCTTTTGGTTGCCAAAGTTTACTTAGAGTGGGACCAATGGAAATGAAAACAGAAACTTCAGGGTAATGTTTATTATGGTCTCAGAAGCTGAACAGAGCACGGAAATTGAATCAATTGCAAAGGCAATGCTAAAAAGAATTGACTATCCTATATGTAGTGTGCAGATGGACACATAAGTTATTAACGCTTCTAACAAAGTTCCTCTTTGACACTTAATGTTTATAAAGCACTTTCAACCGTGACTGAACTTTCAGGAAACCTATGAGATGGGTAGAGGTGGCCCTGCTTTACAGATAATAAAACAGAGACATCTCAAGTCTAAGTGGTTTGTGGAGAGTCCCACAGCTAATAATCAATTCTGAACTTAAACTCAGGTCTTGACATTGACCCTCATGCTCTTTCTGATACCGTATTTCTTCCCTCGTTAGCATCGAGTGAGGCTTGACTGTCAGCTCCAGGCAGGTGCAGTGCTGAAGCCTGTGTCCCAGTAGTTGCTTTGTTCATCCGCCCATCTGCCCCTGACCCTTCTCCTCCTCCCCGACTTCCTTCCTCCAAGGCCCTTCCGGGAGAGGGCGGGGCCTCTGGAGGCAGCTTCCCAGCAGGTGTTTTCCCCTGTTGCATGTTCTTAGAGGGATGGTAGGAATTCCACAGGAAGGCACGCTGTTGGGGAAAATAAGGTATTCCTTTTGGAGAAGGGACAAACCAAAGACCCAGAGAGGGAATAACCCTGTTTATATTTTTCCATCCAACCACACACAGAGCAATGTCTTCCCTGAAGAACTCCTTGACCGTGGTGGAGAACCCGCTCTCAGTAGAGAATGGACTGTGCTTTGTACTTTTTCAGGGTGCAAAGCCTGGGTTCTGGGGGCTGGGGTGGGCTGCAGAGCACTATTAGATTCACGTTCATTGTCACTCCCAGGTTTTTCTGCCCTCCTGGGAGCTCTCTTTTCCAGCTGCATTTAATAGCCCTTGGGAACAAACAGCAAAGCTGCCCTGAGTGAAGATTTTCATCCTTGCCTTCTGGGATGATAGAGTAGGAAGATTCTTGGTTTTTGTTCCTTGACCACCTTTCAGTTGTGATCTTTGGTGAGAGCAACAGTAGAGACAGCTCAGCTTTGTGTTAATGAATCAGTCTGCTCAGGCTCCCCGACGATGGGTCGGTTCATCCTTTCAGAAGCAGACTGGGCAGTTTAAACAGCAGACCCTTCATGGCTCTCAGTTCTGCAGGCTTGAAGCCCAGGATCGAGGTCTTGGTGGGGCTGGTGTCTTCCACTGCTCTCCTCTTGCTTGCAGAGGGCGCCTCCTCCCTGTCCTCGCGTGGCCGTTCCTCGGTGCACACAGGCGGCCCGGGTGCCTCTGTGTCTTCAGACTTCCTCTTCTTCTAAGGACAGCAGTCAGAGCAGATAAGCATCCACTCTGAGACCTCATTTAATGGAATCCCCCTTTGAAAGGTCCTGTCTCCAAATACAGTCACACTTTAAGTAACCAGAGGTTAGGACTTCAACATATGAATTTGGAGAGCGCAAAATTCAGTCCATAATAGTTAATTTGGTTTACTGGGTTATGATGAAATATTGGGTTTATAAGCTAAACCAGAGAATCCAGGTAAATGAAACACAAGTCAAATTCATATACTCCCAACAGTATATCCGAATCTGTGTCCGTATTTTCATATTGCATCTCTTTCCTGGAGCTAGTGTAAACTAACTGGTGTTCATGACACAAATAAACCCTCATAATGCTAAGAGACTCTTTCCAAATGTAAAACTGCATTCCTGTAACACAAGCACTGGATTTGCAAGCAGAGCTGTTATGTCCCGAAAGAAAGCATATACCTAAAGTGTCTGTAATTTGGAGTGAGTTTTCATACCTCCTGTGCCAACCTGTCTCTTACCACCCCGTGTCAAATATGTCCTTTGCCTGCCAATTGACAGCTAAATTACCTTACTGAAAAGACTGTCACCCCACAATAGCAGCCAAATTATAGCATGGCAATATCCCAGAAAAAAGAATACCAGTGAATTAAATGTACATGAGGCAGAGAATTTAACACCTATGATAATCTTCAAAGATTAAAAAGAGTAATTTGATAACATTTTAGACAGTTTCTGATTTTAAAATATTAAGTAGTAAAAAATAAGAAATATTCATAATATGATAAACAACACCTATCTTTACTCACTTAATGCTGTCCCATTAAATCAGGGACAAAGCAAGGACTTTCACTAGTCCTGTTAAGAATTCGTGTTAGGCCGGATACAGTGGCTCAAACCTGTAATCCCAGCACTTTGGGAGGCCGAGGCGGGTGGATCACAAGGTCAGGAGATCGAGACCATCCTGGCTAACTCGGTGAAACCCCGTCTCTACTAAAAATACAAAAAATTAGCCGGGCGCGGTGGCGGGCGCCTGTAGTCTCAGCTACTCGGGAGGCTGAGGCAGGAGAATGGCGTGAACCCGGGAGGCAGAGCTTGCAGTGAGCCGAGACTGCGCCACTGCACTCCAGCCTGAGCGACAGAGCGAGACTCCCTCTCAAAAAAAAAAAAAAAAATTCATGTTAATGAGGTATTGAACTGGAGTAAAACGTCCTGAAATAGTTCTTCAGTATTTACTATGTTATAAAGGGAGAGGTGTGTGCTATTCAATACAACTTGTGGGAAAGTTGGCTATGGGTAAAGAAGGTCCTCCCTTCATGTTGTACTCGAAATACTCTTGAATATTTAACTGATTTCAGAAAGAGAAAGGGCTTTCTAAGCATGCATGCAAAGGGAAGAAAATTTCACAAAAAAAGAAGCTATTTGATTTGACTTACTAAAATATTGAAAACTATTAGAATGTCAAAATGTAAAAGTGATAAGACCAAGAGACTAGAAAATATAAATGTAGATTTTATATTTATTATATAGGGAGACTATGATAAAGAGTTAATTCAGTCATATACCAAAAACTCTTAGAAAACAATAAGAAAATTGCTGACTCTGCAATAGGAAAAATGAGGCAAAGGACTTGGACATAATTTACAAATAGAAAAATAATACAAACTGCCACCAAATAGTTTTAAACATGATTACTAATCGAATAAATGCAAATTAAAATAGTAAAAGATTTCGGCCTTACAGCGGTGGCTCGTGCCTATAATCCCAGAACTTTGGGAAGCTGAGGCGGGTGGATCGCCTGAGGTCAGGAGTTTGGTGGGTGTTCTGTTACACACTCTCATGTAACCCAAATGATTCTTTGCAATACTGATCCTTTTTGTGATTACACTATTAATTGTGTAGGTAATTATTCACTTTATGTTTCTTCAAATAGAATTTATGCTTATGAGGCAGGAGCTGTGTTTATCGTGGTGGTCCCTGTGTCCCTAGGAAGGCTATGCCTGGCATGATGGCTTGTGTGTTAGGCAGACACTCAAATATTTGTTCAGTAATCTCTCTCCTCCTTCCTTTCCTCTCTCTCTCTCTCTCTCTCTCTCTCACACACTCTCATACACACACACCCACACACGCATGCACATACACACAGGCACACACACAATGAGATACAGGAGGCAGACTTACTCACACAATTGGACACAATTGTCACACAAATGGATGTAGAATTATGGATTCTTTAGTTTTAAAAAGTGGCATCATGTATCCATCTAATTGATGAAACAATGAGTTATTAAAAGTAGTGGAAAAAATTAAAACAGAGTTTAAAATTCCTCAGTTCTCCTAACGGGAAATGTTTATTTAACACTTTCCAGTTTATAGAATTAATTCTTGGCCAGGTGTGCTGGCTCACGCCTGTGAGCACAACATGCTGGGAGGCTGAGCTGGGAGGATTACTTGAACCTTGGAGTTCAAGGCCAACCTGGGCAACATAGAGACCTTGTCTCTAAAAAAAAAAAAAAAAAAAAAAATACAAAAAATGTATTAGTGCTTAAAGATTCTTAATCTACTTTGATTCTTACAACCAGCCAGTAAGATGAAAGCAGCTACCACCATATGCTGTTACTGCGGGAGTGGGCTCTGGGGTTCGGTGGCCACCCATCCTGCATTCGGTGCTAGAGCTGTACGGCAGCAGGGCCAGCCTGGGCAAAAGATGTCAAGCCACCATGCCGTCCAGCACTGGCTTCCACCCGTGTTCACTGACCAGTGGCAGCACTAAAAATAATCACAGACTCCCCCAGCTCTGAGCTCTTGGTGCCAGATGACTCTCTTTCTCCTTATGCTCCAATCCCTGGAGTTATTAATAACCTACTATGCCTTGCACAGAGTAGATGTTCAATAAAATGCATATTTATGGCTACAGCCTCTGTTTAGAAAAGAAGAAAAAATTTGGAAGCAAGTACTTTCTTTCCAGGTTAGTGAAGTAAAAGCAACAAAACCCATCCTCCCTGAATGGCCTTGGCTCTGTCCTGCGACAATCGTCTTCCTGAGGATGGCCCACTCTCCCCTCCCCCGCCACCCTCTCACCCAGAGCCTTCCAGAACTGCGCAGAGGCCAGCCGGGAACAGCTGGGGGAGACTGTTAGTGCAATTAGTTTTGTCAGCCTGTGTGTAATTTAAAAACATAATGAGCGATTCCACATAGTTTTAATTTTGGTTTTTAATTAATAGGGCTGAAATTGGGAAACGGCACTTTTTGTCTTAAGTTTTTTAGCCTGTCTGACTTGCTTTTCTTCATGCTCATTAGTGCTGCATTTTGCACACCTGTCCAATTTGCACAGTCAGTTGATGACTCTGTGATCCCCATGTAAGCGCCGCAAAAGCGGGTGGGGGGGAGGGTGTCATGGTGGGGGGGCTTCCCACCTCCCAAGGGTCGCTGGGGCCACAGTTTACCAGAGAAGCATGTATGATTCTTGGGGAGCCTGTGGATGTCGTTGGTCGGGGTATCTAATTACTCAGTTCCATGTCAGGGCGGGTTCCCAGCATGCTGGCCCTTTGCCCAGAGCTCTCTGCACCCCATGCTGACCCACGTGTTTTCGTACAGAGCAGGGGCGAGTTCCAGAGAGAGTGTCTGGAGAGATTCTCTCCAGTGATGCCATTGAGGAACATGGAGGGTTTAGGGCCTTAAGTTTCTCAGACTTAAATAGTTCAGCAAGTTTCCCTTGCACAGATGAAGGTCAGAATTGCCAACTTCGACACCACAAACCACTCTTGAATTGTACAGGCGAAGCCCAGCACTCCCATCCTGTAGGATTTTATCATTATCAGTGCCTCCCTTTCCCCGCGCCCTGGGCTGGCTCTGCCAGGGTGTCCCGGGACATCCTGACATGGAAGATGACTTTTACCAAGTAGTCTGGCCTTGTCTGCAAAGTTTTCAGTGCGTGGTTTTGAACTGCTCTCTGACCCCCCGATGCTGCCCCACCCCTGCCCTGTGTCGCTTGTGGGATTTGCGTAAAGTGATGTGTCGGTAAAACACCAGAGGAGAGAGCAGCAGACAGCTGAGTGACAAGGCGACCAGCTCCGCAGCTGCGAGACCCTGAGGGGTTTGGCTTGGGAAGCCTTGTGATCTCTGCGTACAGTGGGCCAAGGCTGTGCACAGGGCTGTCGGGCATCACATGCAGTGTTCAGCATAGTCACGGATGCATCCCGGGCTCAGCAGGGCGGACCCTGCTTCCTCACCGAGGCCATCAGCTTGGGGCCACCCCCAACACACAAATCACGCCCAGGAGTCAAAAATCCTAGGCCAGACACTGTGGCTCATGCCTGTAATCTCAGCACTTTGGGAGGCCAAGATGGGCGAATCACCTCAGGTCAGGAGTTCAAGACCAGCCTGATCAACATGGAGAAACCCCATCTCTACTAAAAATGCAAAATTAGCCGGGCGTGGTGGCGCATGCCTATGATCCCAGCTACTTGGGAGGCTGAGGCAGAAGAATCACTTGAAGCCAGGAGGCAGAGGTTGCGCTGAGCCAAGATCGTGCCATTGCACTCCAGCCTGGGTGACATGGTGAGACTCTGTCTCAAAAAAAGAAAAAAGAAAAAAAGAAAAGTGAATTCCTCCCAGCCAGCCTTTCTGTGGAAACCCGTCTGCAGTTCAGGTTTTCGGTCTTTAGGCCTCTTGTCTGCATTCGTATGACTTCTGGCCTCAAAAGCAGAACTCACCCTGCTCTCAAGTGAGCAAAATCTGCCCGCACCTCTGAGGCGAATTCGCACCAGGGCTCAGCCTCTTCCTGTTCTCCTTCTGATGCCCAGCACACTCTCCTTGGAAGCCACACGGCCCAGATGTCCGGCTCCTGTCCTTTTAGTCATCTGTCGAATGCTCTGCAGAACCTTCCTACAACTTCCTAAATTAACCATCATAACAACTGCTCACCAACACCTCCCTCCCCTGGTTCCCACAAGAGTTCCATGTTGTTAGTTTCAGGCAATGAGAGCGTATTCCTCTTTTTCTACAACCAAGGAATGTTGTTATCATAAATATTTGAGCTTTAGCTGTACCATCTTTTGGTGAATTTACTTTCATTTTTGTTGTTGAAAAGAAGACACTTTTCTATCCTTGTATCTGTTTAAAGCTTCCCTAAAGTTGTTTTTTTTTTTTTTTTAAATAAAATCGTCAATAGCAGGACAATTATCATCTAACACTGATTTACCTGGCACGAGGACACTCATTCCCTTATCTAACTTTGCTTGTTATTCTGTGTGTGTTTCCAAACAGAAACCAATGCCCTCACCCACCTGGGCACTGGGTTTCCCAGCCCACGATGAAGTTCTCCTTTTCCTTGTGTGGCTCCTGTGACCTGGCTCCAGGTGTGACTGGTGCCCCGTAGCTCCAGCCCTGCCCCCACCGTCTCTGCCTTGAGGGGCTCTTCCCATTTCCTGGGTGAGGAAGCAGCTAGGAGAGTTCAAGGTCTCGACCAGGGTCTGGCAGGGAGTCAGAGACTCAGATTCTGGGCTTGGGGCCCCAAGGTCAGAGTAGCCATCCTACGCCCTTTCTGAGTCAGAGAGAGTCTCACCAAACCCCAGTGCCGCAAGAATAGTTCTGTTAATTGGGCGCCATCTGTTTGCCAGGGCCTTCACATGCACCGCGGGTGAATCTGGACGACAGCCCTAGGAGGCGATGGCACCTACCTGAGCCAGGGGCTGGGGATCGGGGCCCTTCCCATCCTCCCTTCCCCACAGGAAATTCTGGCCTGTGGACAGCAGAGAGGCCGTCTCCACAGCAGGTGAACCGCGCAGTGCTGCACTTGCTTCTGTTGCCTGTATGGATGAATGCGACCTTAGCTGGGAGCTCCGGGAAATCGGGGGCTGCTTCATAGGGTCTTTCTATCCATCTTCACATCCCAGAGACCAGGGCTGGAGGTGGAGGCAGAGTCACAGGAGCACCTGCTGGGCCGCTCTGTTCAAATCAGTGCCCACCTGCCCAGGCGCTACTGGAGGGGAATGGCTGTTCCTCCTTCAGGAGGCACAGGCCTGTGGGGAGATGCCCCTGTGTCCCAGCCACACCACTCCGGCAGGGCAGGGGAGGCCCCTGGGGTGAACTGAGTTCCACCCCCGCTCAACCCTTCACAGAGGAAGATGGCTTTGGGTCGGGCGGAAGAGCATTTCCCAGACCATCGTCCTGCCCACTCCCTCTCTCGTTTCTCTCCTCCCCCTTCTTCTTTCCTGCCTCTCCCCTCCCTCCCTTCCATCTCCTCTCAGAGGCAGCTAACACCAGACCCCTCTGTAAATGATTTCTTTGTTTTCTTTATATCTTTACCCATGTAGCATTTTCTAAGCAATAAGCTGTGTTTTACCTGTTTTTGAGGCTTATGTAAATAAGAAGCTCTCGGTGGTCATCCACCGTGTCTCTCTTCCTTTGTTCATGGTTCTAGGCGTGAGCTTCCCCTGTGTTTAGACGCGTGTGCTGGGCACTCTCAGGCAGCCCATGCTGACTGTTGTGGAGTGTTCTGCCACGTGCATCTACCGCAGGGCACCTGTTCCACCATTGCTAGAGCTTGTGATTTCTGGCATGTGGCTATCCTGCAAAGGCAGCTACAGGTATTCCTGGGTGTGTCTCCGAGTACACCTGCTGGGGCTCTGCTCCATGTAGTCCTGAGGTGGAGTCGCTGAGCCGTGGGCCTGCACATCTTCAACCTGATGAGATTGTTGTTTTCCAAACTGGTGGCGCCGGTTCACACTCTCACCAGCCCAGTGTGGGAGCCCTGGCTGCTTCAAGTGTTTCCAACCTTCTATAGTCAGTAGGATCTTACTAGCTATGAGATATTTTGAATTATAACAAGAAAGACATATGCATCTTGGTTCTGATGAGAGTTTTAATTTTTTATTTGGTATCTTATGTGAAGCTAGAACCTCTCCAGCCTGGTCTTCAGTTACCTGCCCTGCTCTGTCTCAGATCCACCAGCCAGGCATGTAACCCCCGGCCTAGGCTGTGGCAGAATCCTCTGCAGGCCGGCCTGAGTTGGCAGCCACTAGGGATACATGTGGTTCCCAGGAGTCTGCTCTGTTTGTTCTCTGACCTCTTTGTACTACTTCACACACATGACATCATTCACCACTGACTCCCGGTGCAAATACTGTGTCTGCACGTTGTCACTGACATCAGTGTGGGCGGTGCAGTGATGCTTGTTATGTATCCTTGGTGTTTTCTTCCTGTAGGGCATGTAAACTACTGATGTACCTTGTCGTCAGTCTTACCCTAGATACACTGAAGTATGATCATTAATTACTATAATCCGATGAACTTTGAGTAATAAAAAAGAGCAATTTCTGTGGAAGGTAAATTGAATAGTTTGGAAATATTCAATATATGTGATCCAAAACGAGAACTTCTGTTGAAAAGGGTTGGGTGAAATAGTTGTAAAGTTTGGGGTTGGGATAGGTTGTCAGTGTCTAGAGGGATTCTGCCATCCAGGTGCCGTGCAGTTAATTAGATTCTTCCCCCACCCTCAGCCTTGAAAGTGGACACCTAGTAATTTTTTTTTACATTTTTTATAAGTGCTAAAGCCATGAAGAGGAAAGGTTGAGGAGCTATTGCCCCATATCCTACTTACTAATGACGATGGGAAGGGTTATCTTCACAAAAGAGACCTGGCGGACAGAAGTGAGCGTCTCCCATAATGGTGCACGTTGACATGACAGGTCTCCCAATGTGATGTACAGCAGCTAAAAATATTTCACCCTAATCTCATTATGAAGAAACCAGGAAATCAGTCCAGACTATGAAACATTCTACGGAGCAGCTGCCCCGAACTCTTTGTTCACAAATGTAAATGTCTGAACAGCAACAAAAATTGGAGGATACTTCATTCAAGAGTACTGTTGAGATTCGACACATAAGTGAAAAACTTTATTTGTGATGGAATAGTGCAGAATACATCATTTTAAGGATATTGGGGGGAAACTGGGGAAACTGTGTGCTGAATCTCATGTGTGTAAATAATATTGTGGTTTTGTAGGAGCTCATGTCAATTTGATGCACACTGATGCATTTTGGGTGAAGTGTCTGCTAGAATTAACCCAGCTGGCAGTGGGGCCCATGCCCTTTCATGCTCGTTGCAGTATCCGAGGGTGCTGGTTTCACGTTCAGTACTAGATGTAACACATAAATGATAACTTTTATTGTGGTTCTGTGATATTATCTGCAGAAAAATATCTAATTTTCAAAAGAGCAAAATGCAGCCGTGGGTACATTGTTCTCTGTCATTAATTCTAAACCTTTTCTTTCCAATGGTTGTGGGGCAAACATTTGTTAGAGGGTGTTGAGAATCTTTCACCTTGAAGTATAGGTAAGTGTTTTTGAAAACTCGACCAATATGATGGAAGAATAGTTCATTTTCGACCAGAATACAGTGTGCTATCACCTCTTGTTCGTCTTCCCTAATTTCACAGTTGAGAAGTGATTTTTCTTTGGGGAGTTCTGCACAGTATCACAGTGAGAGATGGGAAAGAAGCCTGTTAAGACAGATTAAAAATATTCATGATTTTTGCACAGCCTTCTACAATCCACAATTATAAGCATTTGAAAATGTTTAAATAAAACATAAGTATTAATGAACATGTTTTGTTTGCATTTTGTGCAAGAAATTGTTCCTCTAGAAGTTCTTTTCTTTTCTCCAATATTTCTCTTGTGTGTGCTACTTCACTTACTTCGGTTCTGTGACCAGGGAGCCCCTACCTGGAGTTTGTGTGCCGCTGAGATGGGATTTCAAGCAGCATTCCTTTCTCTTTTCCATCCGTTTAACTTATGAGATAAACCAGGAGTCACAGATAGAATGCTATTAGCTATTTTTATCAAATGATAACAAAATACGTGCAGGGCCTAGACGGCCGTATTTCTGGTTATTAATAAGAAATCCAGGGAGACATCTGTACTTTTCTGGGAAGAGAAGGTGATTGATGGCAGCACTTAGCAGCCGCTGTAAATGCTGATTGCGATGTCAATTCTGTCTTCTCATGTCTGATTCAATAACTGTGTTGGCCCAGCTATACTGGACCTAAATTTCCGGGATGAGTTAAGTGAATGGGAATTATTTACCTCCTTAAAAACGTCATTAGGGTCAGGCAGGGCAGCTCACGCCTGTAATCCCAGCACTTTGGGAGGCTGAGGCGGGTGGACTACATGAAGCCAGAAGTTCAAGACCAGCCTGGCCAACATGGTGAAACCCCGTCTCTACTAAAAATACAAAAATTAACCAGGCATGGTGTCACATGCCTGTAATCCCAGCCACTCGGGAGGCTGAGGCACAAGAACTGCTTGAACCCAGGAGATGGAGGTTGCAGTGAGCCAAGATCATGCCACTGCACTCCAGCCTGGGGGACAGTGAGACTCCATCTGAACAACAACAACAAGTCATTAGGAGAGAAAAGTGGAATAACGGGCAGCGCCTACTGGCAGGGTCTGCGGCCTGGGGCTACCCCGGGAAGGCAGCGTGTTCCACAGTGGGTGCCCTGGCAAACAGCCTGCTGCTGGGCCCAGCATGATGAAGACAGCCCAGCCACCCAGAGCACTAGGCAGGGAGACAGGCGGCTGAGTTGCACCCTGATGGAATATTGATGACATGCGAGTTTAATTATAGTGCTTGCCTGCTGAATGTAAAAAGGCTTCCATTATTCTATAGTGATTAAGATGGAGCCTGAAAGTCTCAGTACAATTCACCACTACCAGCATCTCTTCCAAGATCTCTGGGCCCCGTCTGAAATTACTAAGGACTCAACTGTCGCCTAGCGGGGGGAACACAAGCAGGTCACCTGCTAGGATTTTAACAATAAGGGATCAGAGTCGAGTTGGTCAGAGGGTGCTCTGACACTGACAAATGTGCACATTGGTTTTCAGTGACATAAAGATCATTATGGACAAAAATAGGACATAACTTGATTAAGTCAAGAAATGTGTCCAGTTCATGGTTGCGCCATCGAGAAGACAACCTCCGTGTGGTTTTTCCTAAGTTCCCCGAAGAGAATAAGGTGCAAACAATCAAACTACTCATGGGAAACATCGAAAGGAAAACAGGTTAATTTATCTTGTGTTGAAGACTATGCATTTTCAGCCATCCTTTGGGTAAAACTAGTTTTACACTTCCCAAGGACAGTTAATTTAAGATTCTGAATAAAATTGTGAACTGGGAAAGAGCTGGAATATGAAATGCATAGGGAAGCGAGTTCGTGGTGAGATGCTTTAAAAGAAAACAATAGCAAATAAAGAAGAGAAGATATAATACTCCCGAATGGCTCGTGCCACATGTAATGTGAAGGTATTTTTCTTCTATGAGATAATCAGAAGCTCTATCCTCTGACTTTTATTCTTCATATGTGAAGATGTTCAAAAAACAGTATTCTCATCATGTCTATTTTAACATTCTTAAATTCTTCTAGCACTCAGTGGCATTGAAAGTCTAGTAGCAGAAGTAAAGAAAGGGCTAGCGAAAGCATGGCAGTGCCGAGAACTCACTTGGAGAAGGCGGACACTCCTGCATCCCGACTCCATGTTGTCAGCCGTTGGGAGGCACAGTGCGGCGTGCGTCCACAGTGTGTGCACGCCTGAACACATACAAGAGCAACAACTTACACGTGGATTCCTCAGGTGTGATATCCTTCTCCAAATGGAATCAGAGGGAAAGCTCTGATGAGGTATGAGATGGAAGAGCTGATGGTGTTGTATATGTGCCTGTGAGCCACACATCAGTGCATAAACACCATCGTCATCAGATCGAAGCGTCCTGTGTAAGGGCTGCTGTCATCTTTACAGATTCTAAATAAGATTAGTGGCATGTGGCACATTTAATCACTGCCAAAGGATGTCACTAACACTTCAAAGTGAAAGCTAAAGTGCTTCAAGGAGATTTTTCTCTTTGATAACGGCCTTTGTAGCTTTCCTTGGATTTCCGCTGTCTTCCCGTGAAGAATTGTCTACTTCTGAAAAATGTTAAGCTAAGCAACAAAAGAGCCCAGTGGGTATTACAAACCCATTGCCAAGTTTAGAAATACATAAAACACCAATCAACTGCAAATCTCTGATTTTATTGCTTGTAATAACCTGTTTTTTAGATACTCTTACATAATCCTGTGCATTGAGATAATTGCATAATTTGGTTAAAAAAATCTTTGAATTGCTGCCCACATGATCCAACACTTTTCTGTACTTGCTGAATTGTACAAATGCTTGCAGATGGAGCCTGTAGAAGTAGAGAATATGTTCTGCTTTTCACCAAATTATATATATATGATATAACTATGAGATAAAGTAGAAAATACCAATTTTAAACTGAGAAACCTGGGTTCTTATCTAAATTGTGATCCTCACATACCGGAGTGATCTGAGCAAGGTGCTGACATTTTCGGGTTGACAGCCTGGCTTCCACAGCTGGACGGGCAGGGCCTGGGTAGGGTAACATGACCACATGACGGGGCAGGTCCTTGCAGTCAGGGGACCTTTGCATGGAGCTGTCCATGGCCATAATTTTAGGTGCTGAAAACAATTTTAAAAAATGATCTATTCATATGTTCAGGTTCAAAGTATTAAACCCAACCACCTTGAGCCTCATGGGTTCTGTTCAGCCACCTCAAATCCCTCTTACCTGCCCAAATGAGACCTGCAGTATTCAGGGTTCCAAGAAGAGCCTTTCTTACAGATGGCTCTGGAAGTAAAAAATCACTTAGAATTTCAGCCAGGACTGGAGACAGAGAGAGAACCAAGTGAACTTGAAGCCAACAATTTGAGCTTTCCTGAACCAGTAGAATGCCACCTACTTGGGCAAGCGTGACTCAGTTCACCCTCACACACAACACTGCAAGAATATGGATGCCACTGGCTGGCCCTCGTGAAGGCAGGACACAGGCCTGAACAGTCGTCATCATTTCCTGACCCGGAAGTGATGGCCATGAAGAGGACGATGAACATGGACCCCCCTCCCTCCCACCTCTAGCCTAAAGTGATGGCTGTGAAAAGAGGATGGTGAACATGGACCCCCCTCCCTCCCACCTCTAGCCTAAAGTGATGGCTGTGAAAAGAGACGGTGAACATGGACCCCCCTCCCTCCCACCTCTAGCCTAAAGTGATGGCTGTGAAAAGAGGATGGTGAACATGGACCCCCCTCCCTCCCACCTCTAGCCTAAAGTGATGGCTGTGAAAAGAGGATGGTGAACATGGACCCCCCTCCCTCCCACCTCTAGCCTAAAGTGATGGCTGTGAAAAGAGGATGGTGAACATGGACCCCCCTCCCTCCCACCTCTAGCCTAAAGTGATGGCTGTGAAAAGAGGATGGTGAACATGGACCCCTCCTCCCTCCCACCTCTAGCCTAAAGTGATGGCTGTGAAAAGAGGACGGTGAACATGGACCCCCCTCCCTCCCACCTCTAGCCTAAAGTGATGGCTGTGAAAAGAGGACGGTGAACATGGACCCCCCTCCCTCCCACCTCTAGCCTAAAGTGATGGCTGTGAAAAGAGGACGGTGAACATGGACCCCCCTCCCTCCCACCTCTAGCCTAAAGTGATGGCTGTGAAAAGAGGACGGTGAACATGGACCCCCCTCCCTCCCACCTCTAGCCTAAAGTGATGGCTGTGAAAAGAGGACGGTGAACATGGACCCCCCTCCCTCCCACCTCTAGCCTAAAGTGATGGCTGTGAAAAGAGGATGGTGAACATGGACCCCCGTCCCTCCCACCTCTAGCCTAAAGTGATGGCTGTGAAAAGAGGATGGTGAACATGGACCCCTCCTCCCTCCCACCTCTAGCCTAAAGCGATGGCTGTGAAAAGAGGACGGTGAACATGGACCCCCCTCCCTCCCACCTCTAGCCTAAAGTGATGGCTGTGAAAAGAGGACGGTGAACATGGACCCCCCTCCCTCCCACCTCTAGCCTAAAGTGATGGCTGTGAAAAGAGGACGATGAACATGGACCCCCCTCCCTCCCACCTCTAGCCTAAAGTGATGGCTGTGAAAAGAGGACGGTGAACATGGACCCCCCCCCTCCCACCTCTAGCCTAAAGTGATGGCTGTGAAAAGAGGACGGTGAACATGGACCCCCCTCCCTCCCACCTCTAGACAGCTGGAGAATGCCCCCTCTTCTTGCTACCCCAGTTCCTGGCGCAAATTAAATACTAGTATTGTTTCAATGTCTATGAATAAGAATGTGGTGATGAAAGGCTTCCTGTGGGAGACCCCAAAATAGAAAGGCCTCCCCAGGGGAGGCCTTCTCTCATTCCCTCCGCAGTAGAAAGGGGCTCTGGCTCAGCATCTTGTGATACAAGTTAATTGTGCATTTTTTTGTAATTCCCAACAAAACAAATGAGCCTGGTGCTGAGGGAAGTCTCCTCATGGTATATAAATTTCCAGATTTTTAAGGAATGAGAGCCTAATGTCACCCCATCTGACATTTCTGAGGCCAATGTTCTTTTAAGGGTAATAAAGATTTGTTTTAATAAGACTAACTCGGAGACTACTTCTCTCTACCCTCCACAATGACCCACTACCTATCGAGATCATGTTGGGCATGCAATTCTGAAGTTTGTGTTGGCGAGCCCTTTACACCTCTGGTCATGAAAGTTAGCAGAAAGACAGCCTTTACTGAGCACTTCCTGCATGCAAGGCATTGCCCTGGGAGTGGAGGTTGCATGAATGAGTAAGGTATAATTCCCAAAGAATTATTATAGTAATAATTCTTCATTACCCTTAAAAGACCAGTGGCCTCAGAAATGTCAGATAGGGTGACACTAGGCTCTCATTCCCTAAAAATCTGGAAATTTATATACCGTGAGGAGGATTCCCTCAGCACCATGCTCATTTATTTTGTTGGGAATTATAATACATAGCATAGGATTCAACAGGGAGGATAACCCAGAAACAGATTCTAGTTAGAACCCAAGTTATAATGCAATAGTTATAAAGTGCTCAGGGTTTCACAGGAGAAAAAAGTTTTTTCCTAATGGGAAATGAGGAACTGCATGAACAAAGGTCCTATTTGAGTTTGGACTTAAAAGATGCATAGACTGTCTAAGAAGAAGGAAGAGGGGAGGGCAGGGGCAGGAGTGCAGACTGGTGCAGGGGCAGGAACGTGAGGGGCAGATGTGGAAATAATATCTGGTCCTGCTGGGTTTGGGGTAGAGCCGACTCTGGGTGGTGCAAGATGAAGCTTGAGGCTGGTGTGACAAATGAGGCCACACTTGGAATGGCAGCTTGAATTTATTGAGTGACATTTTGTGGTACAGATGATAGAAGGGCAGAGCAGTGGAGAGGGATAATGTGTTGGTAAGATATTGACTAGACTGGAGCAGGGGCAAAGGAAGGAACCCACTAGTAGGGCTGGCATGAGGTGCCAGTGGCCTTAGAGAGACAGGTGAATTGGTGAGACGGTGCGAGGTGGATTCTAAGGGCCTGGGTGATGGGTGAAATGCCTAAGGGGGGTGAGGAGAGACAGAGTGAGATGCTTCCTGTGCCAGGCACCCATGTTTTGAGTCGGATGGTCACAGATGGTCGATGCCATCCCAAAGTTGAGGACCTCAGGATGAGATGCAGATGCCAGAGTAATTACTGTAATACAGATCGGAGTGATGCGCAGATGGAGCTGGCTGCAGAGCTGGAGACAGGATTCCAGCTAGTGAGAGAGGGTAGAGCTGGAAACAGTAAGAAGTGAGCTACGTGGCGGTGATGGGTGAAAATACTAAAATGGCGAGTCATTCAGGAATACACGAACTCACTCACTTGTTCAATCCAGAAACATTTATTAAATGCCTGTCCTCTTCCCGCGCCAGCTGCCTGTTTGTCAAATGAGACATGGCTTCTGCTCTCAAGTAATTCTTGCCCAGTCTCAGGTACAAAAGCAAATTGTGCAGCAGTTGTATATGGTAAGATAGGGGTGTGCACAATGTTCTCCAGGCCCTCAGAAAAAAAGCATAAAAATCAGGGCGTGAGGAGATGTGTGTGCATGTGTTTGTGTGTGCACGTGTATACATGCATGTGTGTGTGCATACTGTGTGCGTGTATGAACATGCGTGTGTGTGTAAGCATGTGCATGTGTGTGTGAGCATGTGCGTGTGTGCGTGTGTGCATGAGCATGTGTGTATGTGTGTGACCATGTGGATATGTGTGTGCATGGGTGTGTGTAAGCATGTGCATGTGTGTATGTGTGTATGAGCATGTGTGTGTATGAGCATGTGTGAGCATGTGTGAGCATGTGTGTGCATGAGCATGTGTGTGTGCATGTGTATATATGAGCACGTGTGTGTGCATGAGCATGTGTGTATGTGTAAGCATGTGCATGTGTGTGAGCATGTGCATGTGTGTGCGCATGTGTGTCATGCGTGTATAGCATGCATGTGTGTGTCATGTGTGTATAGGAAGCCTCCTGGAGAAACTTAAGCAAAGTTTCAAAGGATGAGAGGAAACTGGCTAAATGGTGGGGCTATTCTTCAAATGTGCTACATTTGGATAATTTAAAATAAGAGCAGTAGTAAAGAGTTCCTGTTAGGGAGCGGTATGGAAAGAGGTGGAACGGGCATGTGGAACCTTGAGTGAGATGTGAACTTTATCCTTAAAAGTACAGGAAATTATTGCTGGTGTAGAGTAGGGAAGGTCTTGACCAGACTTGAATTTTCAAAACAGCGATGCGGACAGATTGGGAAGGAATCCTGGAGGCCCACACCCCTACTAGCAGAGAACTGCACTAACCTGGCAAGAAGAGATGAAGCCATAGCCTCAGGCCATTGCGGCCATGGGGAGGAGGCAAGTGATCCTCCTTGTGTGGTGATTGAGCAATCAAATGCACAGGATGCAAAGTGTGGATAAGGGGCTGGGCTTGGGAGGGCTGTGAAAGGGGAGAAATCAGGATGATTTGAAGAACTGTGATCTTGATGACATCAGTGTCATTTACTGAGAGGGTTAGAGTAAAAAAAAAAAAAATAGAACACTGGGGCAAAAAGATGGTGAACTGGGAGATTGGCATGACTCAGAACGATTTCTGGCACATACTGATACACCGATATTTGTGGAATAATTCTTCCCTGGCAGTGCCTAGGGGACATCCCCAGAGGCTTTGGGACTTGTGGCTCTGAACTGGGGTGGGAGGTCTGGAGGGCTGGGCATCAGCCTGGAGAAAGGACAGAGTGGGAATGCGAGGAGCTGAGGGAGGAGTGGTGGCTGAAGGCATGCAGGGGAGCCGCTCTCACAGAGGCCCACACCCACCATGGCCTGAGAAGCAGGAGAACTTGCTGGAGAGGGGAAAGGGGCCTGAGTTAGAATGGAGCAGGGGATGCCTACCTCTGAGATCTCAAAGGAGATTCAAAAGGGGTGAGGACAAAAGGGTTTGCTTGGTAGGAGTCAAGGATCCTAGCAGCTGGAGGGGGCTCAGGAGTTCACTTCTTTGGGGTAAGCTCTGGTGTGAGGAGCCCCCTGGTAAAACGATGAAGGTCCCTGAGAGCTGCACTGTGGCCCAGAAGGGCCAGGCTGGGACATGGGTGACCCCAGGGAGAAGCGTGTCGGGGGCCCCAGCTGAGGCATGAGGCTGGACCATGTCTTCCTGGCAGGGCACTCGCTTTGCACAGACGCAATGTCATGAATGAAAGAAGACTCCAGGCTGACCTTGGCTGGCTCCTCCGTGGCCCAGGACTTATCCTATAAACTTCAGTGTTGCTGACTGGTTTGTCCAGTCCTAGGCTTGGCTGGTTGTGTTCTCTTTCAGGGCCTCTTGGAAGGTTTGGCTGTCAGGGCAAAGGCCGTGTGGGTCCAGGGGGACTCCCTGCTGCCTGGGTCTAGACTTCCCTTCCCAGCCGCCGCTTCTGTTGGGCAGCCAAGGTGTCAGAGGCTGGCCCATGTGGAACTGATCGAGAGATTCCACGTGATCTGCGAGACTGAAATAGATGCCCTTTGATCAACTGAGATGGGCACTAAGGTTAAGGAAACCAAGCCACCCCCGGGTCATGGGTTCAGTGCTCGGGGACCATGGCAAATTTCCCAGTTCCTACAGCTAAATTCCCTAACAATAGGACCTATCAACTCCAATTTACAACCTGACCACTACAACTCTAATTGCACAGAGGACCTGCCCTAGAAGCAAACATTTTGTTCTAACGAGCAACTACAGACCCAGGCCCGCTTTGGCAGCTTTGAGGGGCACGCACAGATTGTCTTTGCATCCTTTAGTTCACCTTCTGACAATCAAGTTTCTCCAGACGCAGCCAAATGTCCATTGGGAGGCAAAATAATCTGCAGTTAAGTTGAAATGTTGACACATGTGAACCATAATTTGAGTTTGCAAAACTATGGCAAAGTTAATGCTACTGTTTAATTCATACATTTACTTATTTAGAGCTAAAAATGAATTGTTATGTGCCAAAATCTCTGTCAGCAACACTGACTACAATGGGCTGGGGCCAGGCTTCCTGGAGCATCCCCTGTCTCCAGGTGGATCCGGAGAAGCGGCGGCACATTCCCATGAGGATGGCAGGGCTGCCTCCTGGAGGTCCTGTAACCCAGCCTAGGAACCAGGACAGACCTCTCAGGAGTGGAGTCTGAGCCAAGGCCTAGGAGAGGGACAGAGGTGAGCAGGTTGAAGGGAGAGGAGGGGAGGTGGAGAGTTTGTGACTGGCAGAAGGAACAGGGTGTACCAGTGCTTAGGGGAAATATACAGAAAGCGGCTGAACAGAAACTCCAACCCAGGTGTTCTGACCCCATTCTCAGTATTCTTTTACTTCAACAGGTTCCCCCACACGGTTAGTAATTCAAAAACTAATGTTGTGGCTCTGATTCCAGCTCCATAATTTATCTTATTGGCAGCCTGGTCACCCTTTGCCATTCTTCATATTGAAAGGTAAATACTTGCAGATGCTATTATGCATCTTGTTACATTTTCAAGTCTTTATCAAATAGGAAACTTTAATAGCTAGCTTTAAAGGATGCGTAAGTAGTTTCGTTCATTGTCTAGGTCTGCCATAAGACAGCATCACAAACTGGACAGCTTAAAATAATAGGAACTTGTCCTCCCACAGTTTTGGAGACCAGAACTCCAAAATCAGGGGTGGGCAGTGCCTCACTCCCTCTAAAGGCTGTAGGGAAGAATCTGATTCATGCCTCTTTCCAGCTTCTGGTGTTGCCAGCAATCCTTGGCATTCCCTAGTTTGGAGATGCCTCACTCCAATCTCTGTTTCCTCCTTCACCAGGCATTCCTCTGTGTGTATGTGTCTCTCCTTATTAGGACACCAGTCATATTGGATTTAGAGCCACCCTAATCCAATTATGACCTCATCTTCACTTGATTTCATTTGCAAAGACCCTATTTCCAAATGAGGTCATGTTCACAGGTACTAGGGGTTAGGACTTCAAGGTATCTTCTTGCCAGATGCAAGTAAGCCACAGCACTCGTTATGTTAATGCTACATGGACATCACAAGCCCCTAGGCTGTAATTTCTCTCTCTCTCTTTTTTTAAAATATGTGTGGGCCCTTATTTAAAATATGTCTAAGCCAAAACACATTTGCAATATACCTTCATGTCTGCCACTTAAGTCAGATCCTTCCCTGAGAAGACCTGGAGGTTTAGCTAAAGCAATTCCTCCTGGAAAATGATGATAGGATTGGAGCCTCAAACTTCCTGAAAAGTCACCAGAATCTCCAGCCAGTTGTTCCCAGAAGGACATGTAATCACAAGAATAACTGGAAGAAGTGATGTCATGGACTGGGGAAGGAGGCACAGTAAATGGGATGCACATTGATTTGAAGAAATGTGGACTTTTCCCTGTGTTGAACTTCAGGATGTACCATTGTGAATATAACATCTGTGCCCTACTAGATAATTCTCTTTCTTTTCGTTTTTGAATAGTACATATTGTATGCTCTTAGCAAACCTAAAAATAGTATTTAGAGTTCCTGACTTATTGCCTCAGTTGCCCTGGCTAGTGCTAATTACTGGCTTAAAAAGAGGAAAAGGGAAGGAGAGGAGAAGAGGCAGAGGGAACCAATTGTCACAAGTTAATTCTCATTCTGCACTTCCATCCTGTGGCACAAAGTACATGTCAAAAAAGCAGTAGTGGCCATCTGGCTGCCAGTTCAGTGACTGCTTTCATTCCTCTATCCATTCAGCAAATATTTGTTCTAAGTAGATCAGCCATCAGTAACAGGTACTGTGTATAGTGGTTTGCCAAGGAGACACAATTCCTGCCCTCACAGGGTTTATAGTCTAATAAAAGCATTAATTAAATGCTCACACACATATACCTAAGTAAGTATTCCCATCTAAGAAAGTCCTAGTATCTTGAGAGCATCTACCAGGGCACCTGACTAAGTCTGGGGGTCACAGAGAGCATCCTTAAAGGAGTGACATTGGAGGTCAGAACTTTAGGAGGATTCAGTATTAATCTTGGTAAACAAAAGTGAAGGCAGGCACCACATCATCCAGATGACAGTAGCAAGATATACAATGGCCCAAGACATCTATCAAGATGAAAATTTTTCTAAATAATAATGGATTTGTCAATTTCTTCTTTTGGTTTTGTCATTTTTTGATTAACATATTTTGAAGCTATATTATTTGGTACATGTAAGCTTAGAATTATTGTATCTTCCTGGTGAGTTGAAACTTTCATCAATATATAGTGCTTTTTCTATATCTATGAATGCTTTTTCTATCCTATGTATGACATTAATATTACTTCTTTTCATTACTATTTGCATGATGTGTCTATTTCCATTACTTTATTTGAAACTTTTTATGTCTCGTTATATATGTTTTTCTATAACTACATTTATTGTAAACCTATATGGCACTCTTTGTCTTTTAACTAGAGAGTTTAGCTCATTGACGTTTACTTTTTTTTTTTTTTACATATTTTGATTTATTTCTATTTAGGTCATATATGGTCTGGGATTTTATTTTGCCTCACTTATAAACTACAAATTAGCCTAATACTAGCTACTGGAAGAATTGGTGGATATTGGAAGATCAGAGATAAAGGACATTTTAATTCAAGGAACAGAAAATGGCTTGAGTATCATATTTGCATAGGACTCCTTTGCCCCCCACATCCTATGGGGGCCTAGATGGATTCTATGTTTACAGTAAAACTGCATCTCAGTTGAGGAAAGCTGAGCTTGGGGAACCTCGTATTTTGTAACAAGAGGTCAGCAAGCCTGCTTTTGTCTTGGGGGAAGATGTTACCTCATTTCCCAAGGTTGCTCACTGCAAACACAACACTGAGCAATGACCTGGGTTAACAGTGGTCAGTGCCTGACATTCCTCACATACTCAGCAAGAAGGTGCAGCGACGCTCAGGGCCCATGGCGGTGGCCATTCCCAATACTTGGTATTTTTTTACTTATCCTACTTTTTCCAAGTGTGTTTTTTCTTGCTTTCTTAACATCATTTGAAATTTTTTTCTTGTTCTATACTTTGACCTCTATTAGTTTGGCAATTACACATTGGATTTATATTCCTTTAATTGATTGCTTTAGAAACTTTAGCATGTATGCTTAACTTTAGCATGTATGTTTAGCCAATCTATTGAATTTTTGTCTAAAGGTAATCAAGCCTGTTTATCTTCAGAAAAATATGAAAATAAGAAGGTTTTAACTGATCACTGTCAGTTAAGACTTCAATTCCAACTTAAGTCCACAAATTATGCAATACACAAATGATTTACTTTTATGCAGCCCGTGTGTGTCTAGCTTTACCCACACAATTTCATTGGAAGTGAATTTTCTTTGATTGTTTACTTGGAAATGTCTTTGTTTTGCCCTTGTTTGTGAAAGATTTTTTTTTTTTTTTTTTTGTAGGACAGAGAATTCAAGGTTAACGTTATTTTCTCTTAGCACATCGCATATATTATTCCACTCTCTCAGCTTCCAATATTGCTGTTGAGATGGTAGCTGACAGTAATTAACATTCATTTGTAGAAAAGGTGTCTTTTCTTCTGGTTGCTCTGGAGGGCTTTTTTTTTTTTTTGGTTTTTGGTATTTCAAAGATTTAATATGATGTATTTAGGTATTGTTTTCTTTTCCTTGAATCCTCCTGGGGGATTTGGGGGTTTTTATAAATATGAAGATTGGTATATTTTATCTACTCTGAAAAATTCTGTAGTATTGCCTCACCTCTTTGAATAGTGCTTTTCTATTTTTCTTTGTTTCTTCTGTCTCATTCTAATAGTCAGAGGCATGCTGGATTTTTCTTCTTCTATCTTCCATATTTCTTAACCCCCCTTTCATTTTTCCTGTATTTCTTTCTCTCAATTATCATCAGAGCCAACCTTTCTTTTACTAACTCTTTCTTGGACTTTGTCCAAACTGCTGTTTAATCAATCTACTGAATTTTTATTTTTATTTTTTTTGTGTGACGGAGTGGCTGGAGTGCAGTGGCATGATCTTGGCTCACTGTACCCACCACCTCCCACGTTCAAGCAGTTCTCCTGCCTCAGTCCTCTGTGTAGCTGGGATTACAGGCGTACACCACTACACTGGTTGATTTTTGTATTTTTAGTAGAGATGGGGTTTCGCCATGTTGGCCAGGCTGGTCTTGAACTCCTGACCTCAAGTGATCCACCCACCTCGGCCTCCCAAAGTGCTGGGATTATAAGCTTGAGCCACCACACCCGGCCCATCTATTGAATTTTTTATTTAAATTATTATAGTTTCAATTTTAAAGTTTTGCTTATTTTTACAAATCTGCTTGGTCATTTTATAATCTCTTGTTTTCTTGCAATGCTTCAACCTTCCTTGTTGTTTTTCAAATGTATTGAACACACATAGTTTATATTATTTATACAAATTCCTAACCTTTGCTATCTGTACAGGTCTGGTTTTGGAATTTGTTGTCTCTGCTGACTCTTGCCCACAGTTTTTATCTGTGATTATTTAGTGATTTATGTTTGCGAGCTCATGCCCCTTAGAATTTTCCATTTAAACTGTGAGACATGTTTAAAGCATGTTCTTTCTGATTGTACTTACGTTTGCCTCCGCCTGGTCCTCCATGTGCTACCCATCTGGAATCTCTAAAAACTAAAAGTTTGGATTGGAGTTTTTCAGGCCACACTAGGAGTGAGGATTTTGGCTTCCAACTGGCTGAAGTGTGAGCTGCAGAAGTCTGAGAGGGCAGTTTTTACCCCTTGCTCTTTTCCGCACTCCCACCTGAAGAGGCAAGCCTCCTTCTTCACAGTGAGGTTCTTCCAAGGTCACGCCCTCCAGTCTGTTCTATGGGAATGCCGACTCAGATCCGACCCCACACCCTGCTTGGCACCCCGCTGAGCCTCTGGTCTAGATGACAGAGACTCACATTAGCCTGCAGGACAAGCACTGCTCAGAACAGTGCTCGCTCTCACAATATCTCCTTATCCTCATGTTTTGCCTGCGTTTATTCTTCCCTGCTTACTATCGGACCAGCCACACTTCATTAGAAAAGATTTCCCCCTCGTTTTATCGCGCATTCTCGGGTGTTCTGAGAAGGCTCTCTCTGCATACGTGACCCAGCAGGTTGCCGAGAACACGGAAGAGCCGAGCGGAGCCGAGCGGGGAAGGGCGGTGCCGCCTCCCAGCCCCAGCTTCCTCCTGAGCTCCCCTGATGAGGGGAGGGGGAGACGGCACCACAAGGCGCACCTCTCCCGGGGCTGCCACACCTGCTATTCTCAGCTCCCAGTCTGGCTTTTATGTGTTCATCAAGTTCTCATCTCTAGTAGAGGTATTTAGTGCCTGAAATATTATAGGTGTTTATGAAATATTTTTAAACAATGAAAATTTCTTGCTAAAACAAATCTAGCAAAGACTTTATGTTCTCCTTTGTACCCATGCCAGATCTGGAGAAATTTTTCTATGATGAGGGTTTTTTTTTTTTCTTTTTTAAGCTACAGAAATCCTTCCTGCTATAGTTGTAACCTGTTTCCTCTTTCCTGCTAACTCCCTTCCTTTTGAATTCCTCTATAATTTATGTATAGTCTTGGAAAAGTCCTTTATTTCCAGGTTAACCTCTTAGAGCCTCAGCATCTTCGCTGCATAAGGGGGTTCACTGTGTCTGTTTCTTAGATAAATGTGTCACAGAAATAATAATGTAGACCAAAGCTCTTCCTAATTAGCAACCCACTGAAAATAATCCTAGTAACGTCTGTTTACAAACATGCATGTAACACTACGGACAGTTGCTTCTCTAAAGTATTTTAACGTTGGTGTGAGAGAAAGGGGAACCCAAAGTTTTAATACAGCACAGTGAGCAAATTAGAGGATCCCAGGAGAGACCCCAACAGGGCCTGAGGGGTGGAGGGATCTCCGTGTGGCTTCCTGGAGCAATGCTCGGTCTGGAAGATGCTGGAAGGAGACGTGGCCAGTGGGCAGAGGCAGAGCAGGCAGGAAGGACAGCCATGGCCACTGCGTGAATGATGTCATGGAGACACCACAGTTCATCTTCTCAGGAGTAAGTCAGTGGGGCAGGAGCAGAGGCTGCGCCCTGGGGGAAGGAGAAGAGGCAAACGCAATGTGGAAGAAGGCCTGGCCAGGAAGAACTGTCTGAGGCTTCCAAGCTTCTAAGCTCTGGAGCTATGCATGCCCTGGGGTAACTGAACCAGATTCACTTCCTTTAGCCAGTAATTACTACTTTCTGGCAAGAGCTGAGGTGGGCCCACGCTGTGTTATGGAGGGCAGGGTTGGAAAGAAGGCAAGACGGGGAAAACATGTAGAAGGCACAGTTGACAAATCTCAGTAACTAGACAAGTAGGGAATAAGGACGTGTCAGGAGGTCACGGTAAGTCTTGCCTTCTGGTTTGGGCAGTGAGGCACATGGTCATGCCTTGCATAAGACAATACAGTTTAATAGGGGAGTTTTCAGATAGAAATTCTCATATTTGGGAGTCAACTCTCTTCCCAGCCATTTCATTAATTTTCTGTGTGAAACGCTAGGATGTCTACGAAGAACTCTGTAGAGCACCTTACAATTTACAAAGCGCTTCCACATACTGGTTTAACTGCATGAAATTGCTGTTTTCATAGGTGACGACCTAGTGAGAAAAGGGTTGGTGTTTTTTCCTCTTCTTCCTCCCTCTTCATCCTAGAGCAGGCTTTTTCAACCTCACCATCAACATTTTTAAAAACAGACTTTATTTTTTAAGAGCCGTTTTAGGTTCGCAAACAAACTGAGCAGAAGGAACAGAGACTACTGACATTTTTGATGGGCGAGTCTTGGTAATGAGCCTGTCCTGTACACTGTAGAGTGTTCAGCAGTGCCCGGCCTCAACCCACGAGATGCTGGTAGACCCACCCAGCTGTGACAATCAAAAATGTCTCCAACACTGCCAGATGTCCCCTGGGACCCATCCTCCACCATCCCAGAACCACTGTTCTAGAGACTCAGAGAATTTCAGCCAAAGTCAGGTCATAGGATCTGAACAGCGGGTAGAAATTTAATTCAAGATATTTTACTTCCCAGTGTACAGTCCATCACGGGCTCCTGCTTACCACAGTCATTTTTAGATCCGTCTTTCGCCTGTCTCCAGCTACACCTAATTTGCTCTTTAATAAATGGTACACATGCTCAGCTATATGTAATTCGTGTCAAGTACTCTGTCTTTCCATTTCAAGAGCGATGTTGTTCATTTTTTTATCTACTTGGTCACTTTGAGTCTCTTGTCTTTAATTGCATTTTCATTTCTTGCTTTTATTTCCTTAAGCTTGTCAAATTTGACATTCACTGCTGTCCCCTGGATGGTCCAGTGGCTGGAGGCTACTCACAGCCGAGTCTGCGGCTGGCTGTCTTGCGGGCTGTGCTCCTGACTTCAGCGTTCTTGTGGATTTTGCACACAGCGACTGTGAGCTTGCGCTCCTTGGAACTGTGTCTGAGGGAATTCTTTGAAGCCTGGCTTTAGTGCAGATTCCTCTAGAAAGCATTTGTGATTGTTTCTGCTAGGCACCTGGGGCAACAACAACTCAAGACCACTTTAAATTGTCAGCCGGAGTTGGTGCTGCTGTTTTCACACAGGCGGTGAACCGAGGCCGTGCCCCTGTGCGAAGGCTGGCTATGGCCACAAACTCCCAGGGGATTTCCCATGCTCCTGGCCCCCTGCTTAGTGCCAGTGTTCAACCACAATTCCTCATCCAGGGGGTTATGGGGCCATCCTCAGCCCGCCCTCAGGCCAAGTGCAGTGCCCTTGCAGGACTCTCACTTTGGGGGATGGGCTCTGTCCTCTGCGGCCGCCACGGCTGTGACACGGGGTCTTATGCTGCAAACCTGGACCCACTTTTTGGTTCCTGCCTCTGCTTACTTACCTCATTGATTTGAACAATCCTGACTTGAGATTGAGTCAAAACACACATTTCAATGTCCACCAGTGGGACAGACGCTGCCTTCTCCAGTGAGGATCCTGTCACTTTCCACAGCTTTTCTTCCCACTCTTAGACAACAGACAGCCCACATTGGCTTTAAGTTCTGAGCTCTTGGTTAGTATTTCCGGTCCTCAGGATGGCTCCCTCTCAGAGACCTGCGCAGGCAGCCTGCAGTCCGAGCTTGCTGGCTCTCCTACTCTCCACCTTGTCTATCCCCTTACCACCCTCTCCCCGCACCCCGCACCTGCTCATTGTCCCTCTAGGCTCATTGTTCCTCTTGGGGCCAGAGCCAGGAATGAGAAAGAGGAGGGGAGAGAATGGGCTTCGACTGCTTTCCTCTCTTCCCCAGCCTGACCCCTCTGTCCTGGAAGCCCCTGTTAGCTTCACTCTAGGCAGGGTCTCTGAGGACTTCACATGGCCCCTCCTTGGCCCAGGCCTGACCTGTAGGAAGCACTCATATGTCCTTGGCCAACAAGCCTTGCACGGACAGGGTTAGCCACCACACAGCCTCTCTGTCCTCCTCACGTTCCCCTCCAGATGGTCCCAGTGGATGCCAGACCTAAGCCACCTGGTCCCAGCATATCAGCACTCCCCAAGGGGCCCCACAAAGTCATCCTGCCTGGGCTGCAACAACGGAGGCGGCACCTCCCCAGCCCTTTGGGTGGTGGAGAGTTAGGGTGATGGAAATGCTGCCAGATTTCCTCCCTCCGTGCTCCCTCCATCACTCTCCAGGCCACCCTGTGTGTGCTCCCTCCATCACTCTCTGGGCCACCCTGTGTTCTCAGATGCCTGGGCAGTGTCAGGGTCCTCCCCAGCCCTTTGGGTGGTGGAGAGTTAGGGTGATGGAAATGCTGCCAGATTTCCTCCCTCCGTGCTTCCTCCATCACTCTCCGGGCCACCCTGTGTTCTCAGATGACTGGGCAGTGTCAGGGTCCTCCCCAGCCCTTTGGGTGGTGGAGAGTTAGGGCGATGAAAATGCTGCCAGATTTCCTCCCTCCGTGCTCCCTCCATCACTCTCCAGGCCATCCTGTGTGTGCTGCCTCCATCACTCTCCAGGCCACCCTGTGTTCTCAGACGCCTGGGCAGTGTCAGCGTTGTGGGACAGCCTCTCAGCATTTTTGTAAATTGGCCTATAGCTATTTGTCCTTGAAATTTTCAAACTTAGTGTATCTCAGAGAGTTGGTAGAAACTTTCCTTTCAAATGATCAATCCTGAAATCCTGTTTGTTCTAAATTTAACCCTGGAGTTCATCCACTTCCCTTCGGCCACACCCTGCCATTCTCCTGGCCTCATTCCACAATCTGTTTATTCAACAAGGGCAGCAGATATCCATGGAGTGCCTGCTGTGCGCTGGGCTCTGTGTCACAGAAGCCTCTGGGGATGTTAAAGTTCCTGTCCTTTAGGGCCTTATATTGTGATTACTGGAGAAAAGCATTTGAAAGGTAAAGAAGATGAAGGAGAAGGAGGAAGAGGGAGAAGGAGGACGAGGAAGAGGAGGAGGAAGAGGAGGAGGAGAAAAATGTGGAGGAGGAGAAAAGGAAGAAGAGTCACATATTATCAGAAGTTTTGTAAAGAAAATGAGCATGAGGTGTTCTAGAGGGTAGTGTAGAGAGGCCCTGTCTGAGATAAGCTATCCAGAAAGACCTCTGCAGGGAGGTGCTGATTCAAGCTGGAAGCCAAAGCTTGAGAGCCAGCTGGAACAGGGGCCCAGGCAGAGGAAGGAGCCAGAACCCAAGGCTGGAGGTGGGATGGCCTTGGCAGTTCCAAGAATGAAGGGAAGGCCAGGCTGGTGGAGCCCAGGAGCAGGGTGGGGCAGGGCGGGATGGACAGTGGGTGGTGAGACCCAGGGTCTTTGTAGCAGTCAGTGTAGGCAGAACAAGGAGTTTGGGTTTTATTATACTTTACTGGCAAGAAAGTAAGAAGCCTGGAAGAGTTATAAGCAGAGAAGTGGAGGATTGGATTTGGATTTGTGTGGAATGGCCATGGGCGGCCAAGCTAGCAGGTGACCATCCTGGTCTAGAGTGGGGATGGTGGCTTGTCCTGGAGTGGACACAGAAGATGAGCAGGGTCAGACTTAAGACACCCTTTACCAGACACACCCAGGTCACCCTCCTGGGGTGGATGCAGCCTTCTCCCCAGCGTGGGGATGGTGGCTTGTCCATGAGCGCAGTAGGTGAGCAGGGTCAGACTTGAGACATCCTTCGCCAGACACGCCCAGGCGACGCTGATGGCATCCTCCTGCCAAAGCCTTGCAGGCTCTTCCGCCTCTTCAGGGGTAAACTCCTTGGGGCTCTCTACCATGTGACCCAGCACCCCTCCTTTGCCCTGTCCCCACTCCAACACACCCTCACGCCGCAGCCAAACGGACCTCCTCAGGACCACGCTCTCACTGGCCTTTAGCCTGAGCCTCCCCGATGGAACACCCTCGCCTTTCCCTGTGTTTCTGGCTCGCACTTGCTCATCATCACCTGTGAATGTAGCAGTCATCTGCGAGACTAAGGACTCCTGTAGGGCTCTCTCTCCCCTCTAAAGCCCTTCTTGCCTGGGAGTGAACACACCCTGGCTTGTCTGTGCCATGCCAGAGACGGCAATGACCATCAGGGCAGGAGTCCCTGCTGCGCCCAGCCCCTCAGACCTCAGGCTCAGCACAGCCCACAGCAGCAGGCACGGCACATGTGCAGAGGACCTGAGTTGATGAATGACACTGGGCTCCTGCCGTGTTTCTTCTCTAACTCATTCATGCCAAGGTGTACGTGGGAGAGAAGTGATTAATAATTAGTGAGTCACAAACAAGAATACAACCAAGTATGCCCCACACAGTCGCTTTCACATACTACCGTTGGCTCTCCGTTATCACAGGTCTTGTTTAAATTATTATAATTTAAAAATTATGGTCTCATTTTCCTCATGTTTTAAAAAATTGTTCTAGTTAGTTCTTGAATATTAGTTTTTTTCTGTGGGTTTTTAAGGACGTGAGTTATTTGTGGTGTGAAACTATACCAAACAATAACAAAACTTGCAAATGAATGCTGAGTGTAGTGGCTCACACCTGTAACCCCAGCACTTTGGGAGGCTGAGGTGGGCGGATCACTAGAGGTCAGGAATTCCAGACCAGTCGTACATGACAAAACTCCATCTCTACTAAAAATACAAAAATTAGCTGGGCAAGGTGGCTCATGCCTGTAGTCCCAGCTACTCAAGAATCACAGGACGAGGAGGTTGCAGTGAGGCGAGATCACACCACTGCACTCCAGCCTGGGGGACAGAGTGAGAGTCTGCCTCAAAAAACATTTGCAAATGAAATTCCCTTTTTAGAGTTATGTGTTATTTTCTCATCTCACATAATTTACACGTGTCTTTGTTTTTCCATGTTTGTGGTCATGTTGGAATAAAACCTGACAGTTTTGCAAATCGTGGATTTACAGGGAACCATCTGAGTGAACTGTGTAAAGGCTCAGCGATTGCGATTGCGATTTCGAGGTGGTAAAATGGAGGGGATGGGGAAGTGGGAGGAGTCACTCAGAGGTGGTGCCTGTGGACGCGAGGACTTATCCTGGAAATGTCCGGCCCCAATTCCTTCCCCTCAGCCCGTGGGTCTCCAGCAAATTCTGCTCCCAGCGTTACTGCCCACCTCGGCCTCTTGCTCTCCATCACTGTGGCCACTGCGGTTTGCTCTTCATGAGGACACTGTCCTGCCCCACAAGACTGTCACAGGGGCACCTCCCTGATCTGCTTCCTCTGCTGTGCACCCTGCTGCCGGAACTTTCTCAAATACAAGTGTGTCCCTGTTATCCTCAGCTTCATGCTTCAGTGGCCCCTTTGTTAAGCTGAGAACAAACGTCATTGCCTCCACCTGACCCCACACCCTGAGTCCATGCTCTGGCCACACAGTGTCACTCACCCCAGGGCCTTTGCACAAAATGATCTTTCTTTCTGCTCTCATCCCCACTTGCCTGATTTGAAAAACTGTCCTTACGTCCCTCTAGTCCTTCCTCGCTCTGCATGGGCCAGCTGCATGTTTGTCTGCCTTAAAGCGTGGCACGTTCCGCTGACTCATAGTATATTTTTGTATCTGATCATTTGTCACCAGCCTGTGATGATCTTGTGAGAGGGCACGGTGCTGAGTACAGAGGAAGACCGTGAAACGCATGATACGCGAATACATTCAAACAAGTAATTCTTCCATCCTAGAATTATAACCGTAATTGTAATTAATCTACAGCACTTTCTACCATAATGTTTTACAAATATTATGACTATTAAATAATCTTGAAGTAACTTTTACAAAAATTTAGATGTAGTAACTAGATTTAAGTCTATGGACTAACCGAGTGAATAATGAGTGCCTTGCTCAGTGTATCAATTAGGATCCTTTGGCTGCAAATAGTAGAAAACTCAGCTCAATGAAAAGATTTGTTATTTTCCACAGAACTAAGCCTCAAAGAGGTTTGGCTGCAGAATTGGTTAATGCAGTAACTCAACAGTGTTATCCAGGATTCAAAATGTTTCCAGTTTTCTGCCGTGCCATGCTTAGCATGACCCCATGGGCCCAGAGCACCCCCGGCTCTGAGCATCCCATCCTTACACACTGGCCAGAGGTAGAAGAAGAAACTCACTCCTTTACTTTGCCCCAGTTTCCTTTCTTGCTCTGTGGACTTAGGCAATCTGCTCTGAGGTTGTTTTTTTGTTTTTGGTGTTTTTGAGATGGGCTCTCACTCTGTTACCCAGGCTGGAGTGCAGTGGCACGATCTCAGCTCACTGCCATCTCTGCCTCCCAGGCTCAAGTGATTCTCCCACTTCACCCTCCGAAGTAGCCGGGACCACAGGCACGCACCACCACATCCAACTGATTTTTGTAGTTTTTAGTAGAGAAAACATGGATTTCGCCATATTGCCCAGGTTGGCCTTGAACTCCTGGGCTCAAGTGATCTGCCCATCTCGGCCTCCCGAAGTGCTGGGATTGCAGGTATGAGCCCCCGCGCCCGGCCCCGAGGTATTTCATGCCCGTGTCGGGTCCACGTTGTCCTCTGGTCTCCCAACACCGCTGTGTGCCTCTGCCGCTACCCGACCCTGTTCCTGAGTTGCGCTGTCGGACTCTGCTCTATCCTCCCTCACTAAGCTCTGGCTGCCAGTATACATTTCCTCTGGGTTAAGTTCCTTCTTGGTCTCCTGGTCTTTGTGTCTCTCTTCTGGCCTTCCTCTGTGTTGTTGCTGTTGATTTCTGTATGTCCTTCCTCATTCATTCTTTTTATTTTCTCCATCTTTGTTGAGGTATAATTGACAAAGAAAAAAAATTTTTTTTTTTGAGATGGAGTTTCGCTCTTGTTGCCCAGGCTGGAGTACAACATGGTATGATCTCCACTGACCGCAACTCCGCCTCCCGGGTTCAAGGGATTCTCCTGCCTTAGCCTCCCAAGTAGCTGGGATTACAGGCATGTGCCACCACGCCCAGCTAATTTTGTATTTTTAGTAGAGATGGGGTTTCTCCATGTTGTCAGGCTGGTCTTGAATTCCTGACCTCAGGTGATCTGCCCGCCTCGGCCTCCCAAAGTGCTGGGATGATAGGCGTGAACTACCCTGTGCAGCCAAAAGTTGCATAATTTAAGGGACACCCTATCATGTTTGCTGTAGGTATACCTTGTGCAAAGATTCCCACAATCAAGCTAATGGACACACCCGTTGCCTCACATAGCTACCCGCAGGCAACACAGATGGGCTTGGAGGATATCATACTAAGTGGAATAAGCCAGACATGGGAAGACGAATGTCCACGATCTCACTTATCTGTGGAGTCTAAAAGCTCCCCACATTGTTTCCATTTATTTTAAAGATATATAAAGTTTCACTTGAAGTGCAATTTAGCATTTTATTGAAAATATATTATGAGAATAAAAGAGAGTTTTAGAAACTTGAAACTTCCAGCAGCCTGTAGGGCTGTTTGGAGACGAACAGACATTTGTGGTACTTGACTAATTGGAAGCTCTTGGATGTCACTCTTAAGACACTCCTGTGGGGTGCCCCGAGAATGTGGCATCTTCCCATATGCAGACAGCACATCAGCCTTACCCACAAAGATACCTGTGTAGCCCGGAAGAGATGGTAAATCTTGTCACAGCCCCCTGACTGTGCCCTGTTACTCCTCAGCCTGGGACTCCCGCCTCCTCTTGTCTGTCCAGGAAACTTATTCCCTCATCTTCTTACCCTCAGGGGTTCAGAGCAAAGACCATCTCCTCCTTGACTTTGCCAATTAGTATTGGCTTCTCATTCATCTCTTACACATTTCTTTCCCTTTACATAAAAATGGCATCAGCTTTGTCTGTTCACTCGCCTTCTCTTCCATAAGACTGTGAACTTCTTGAGATATTGTAATCACTTCGTGTCACAAATGACCACCACAGTGCCAGATGTTAGTAGGTGCTCGATAATCACTTGTGGAATTGCACTGACCACGCATCAGCTAATCTGGTACTCATAGAAGTAGCAGTCACCATGGAATTCAGTCTCAAACTGACTGTGCTTGAGTCAGAGAAAATGTGAGATACTCAGAGGTCTACCAAGCTCTTTATCTGCTCTTCAATCCTTTCCCATTCCATCATCTGGGCAAGAGCCTTTATCAAGTTCACTTTCTTTTCTGGTATTTGGTGAGGATAGTTTGGATTTAGGTTACAATGCGTCTTGATATTATACCTACCCTAGATTTAGTGGTTTTGGAGGATTTCATTACATAGGCACATGAAGTAGTGTTCTGTGATCACCAGAGATTTTTATATACCTGTATTTTAACAGGAGAAAAACAAAGGCAAACATATTTATTGTTGTAGCAATGAATTCCGTGGTTGAAATCTGAACGATTTTTCCCCCAAGTTCAACAGAACAGTTTTGTTGCCTTCAAATTTGGGGAACTCATGAATGTCCCATGAAATATTTCTTTCCAATTTTGTCAGATCACGTCAAAATACTATTGTCGGTACACACAAGCCTTGACTTAGGCCTGCCTCTGGGCTTTTGTCCTGAACAGGATGCCCGCGAGTTGGTATTGCTGGCATTCTGCACCCCTGTCTCTGGCCAGTATTACTGGCTCCCCTTCCGAGGGAAGCATGGTTGGGTTGGCCCTCCCTCATCCCCGGAGTCTGTGTCCACTTGGAGGTCCATCTACCGCTTCCCATGCTCAGTACAGTATCTTTGTGTTTGCCTAGAGCCAGGATGCCTAAGGGTCCCAGCAGGGATACAGGGCACTCAGAGGCTACCCTCCCAGCAGAACCTTAAAAGAAGCGGAAAAGCAGTTTTCATGGGTACTTAATTGGCGCACCGTCTTGAAAAGCAGCAAAAAGGGGTGTTTGGTGTTCGGTGTCCTTGTGGGGTCCTGCACTTCTGTTTTTAAAGAAAAATAGTTATTATAAATCCTTTAATACATAATATGAAAATCAATTGCACTATTTAAATTCACAAAGCACTCCCATATCCGTGATCTTGCATAAGCCTCTTGCTATCCAGTAAGGGAGATAAGGCAGGTTTCACTCATATTTTCCTCTTAGAGATGAGTCGTGGAAACAACGTGCAACGGCACCCAAGTTCACCAAGCAAGGAAGGGGCAGCGCCAGAGTCCTGGTGCTAAACTCCTGGCTTCCACTCCGGAGCAGCACCGCTCAACGCGGGTCTCCAGGAAACCCAGAGAGCCTATCTGACCTCACCTCAGCCTGGATGCAGCATGAGCTTAAAGCTCTTATTTAAGGACATTCTGACCTCTACCCACCTTAGCCAAAATAGCCTATCACAAGTATTAACGTAACATCTGAGTAGTCCAAGGAGCAAAACAACGCGAGGATTTTGCAGTTCGCACTGCAAAAGAGCAAGCAAGACTTGTCAACTCACCACCGCAGTCGTTTCTGGTCTTTGCAGGTGGTGATGATGCTATGTAAATGGGCTCGGTTTCTCCCTGTTTTTAAACACAAACTCAACACGTGCACAAGAGGAAAACAGAGCACACAGGCTGCACCGGGTCGTGAGCCCGCAGATCCCGGCCCTCCTGCAGCCCTTGGTGAGCATTTCTAGGAAAAAAAAAAGAAAAAAAAGTGTTTCCCTTTAAGGCAGATCCTGAGCGGCGCTGCCGCCAGCGGCGGGCCTGAGGGCCTTGCTCTAGACCCAGGTCACCCCGCCCCGGGTATTCCCAGCGCCGGCCCTGATAAGCCATCTGTGTAGACGTTTCCTAGAATGGGGCCGGCTGCGGAGGGCGGATGCATCTTTGTTCTACAGCCGCGGGAGGGAGGCGCCCTGCGGGCTGCCTGAGCCCCCGCCCTCCGGCGTCTTTGTCGGCTCCGGCAGAGGGAAGGCGCCGGTCCCGCGGCGGGCGGTTCTGGGCCGGGCTGCAGGATCCGCTGGCAGGCAGGGGTGCCTCGCTCGCTGTGCCGCTGCGGTTTTGCCTGGGTTTTCTAGAAGCATTTGCTGATCAACAATTAAAGTTTGGTTCAGCAGAAAAAAACATGACGACAAAGTGTGCATAGGGATGTTTTAAGGAAGGAAAACATAATGACGGCCCCAAGCTGGAAGAAAGAGCAGCCGGGCCGAAGTTGCGTGACAGGAACGCCCGCGACTGCGTGGCTCCTGAGCAGCTACACAGCCCGCCGGAGCCGGGAGCTGTCCCGGGTCGGTGCTCATTAGGCATGCGGCAGTCGCGGGCGCTGATTGGCGGGCAATGCTGTGGGCGGGGCCGTGGGTGGACCCGCGTGGGGGCGGGGCTGCACGGAGCTGGTACTCGTAGGAAGGAGTAGAAAGAGGAGGAGGGATGAGCACCTGGAGCCGCAGGGCGACGCTGATGATTGGAGGTATCGGCGGAGGCGGGGCTCTCCTGGGCGGGGCGGTAGGCGCTCATTGGCAGTGTTGGTGGTGGGCGGGAACGGGCGGGGCGGTGAGCGCTGATTGGCGGTAGTGGCGGGGCAGGGCGAAGGAGGAGGAGGTGTGCGTGCCGGGGCACGAAGCGGAGGGCGCTGATTGGCGGTAGTGGCGGTGGGCGTGGTGTAGGCGTGGCGCGTGGCCGGCGCTGGTACTCGCAGGGGAGGCGAAGAAGGAGGCGGAGGGAGCGCCTGGGGCCCCGGCCGCGGTGGCCGGCGCGGCCTGCCCTTTGTGACCGCAGCCCGCGCCACACGCCCCACGCCCATGGCCGTCGCGCCGGGCTCCCCGGCCACGCGCGCCCACCCGCAGACCTGAGCCCCGCGCCTGGAATGCCAGGGATGCGCGTCCCCCGGCCCTGCGGCTGCTCCGGGCTGGGCGCGGGGCGATGGACCTGAGCATGAAGAAGTTCGCCGTGCGCAGGTTCTTCTCCGTGTACCTGCGCAGGAAGTCGCGCTCCAAGAGCTCCAGCCTGAGCCGGCTCGAGGTAATGCGGCCGCCCTCGGGGCGCGCAGGTGCCAGGCGCCAAGCGGGCTGTGGCCGCCAGAGCCCGCCTCGCCACCTCTGGGTGGACCCCGAGACCCGTCAGGGAGTCAAGTTACTGGAAAGCTGGTCCGGTTCCGAAAATCGAACCAAAGGGCTCCCAACGTTATCGCTCGGACTCCGTAGTAATTGGGCGGTCCGTGGGTCCTTGCGGGGGGCCACCTCCACCCCCACTGCATTTCCAGCTCGTTTATCCGCCGCTGGCTGCACGGGGTGTGGGGTGGTCCCCTGTGGGCCACGGGTGACCCGGGTGAGGAGGGACTTTCTCTGCAGCTGGACAGCCGCGTGGCGCGAAGCGCTCCGCAGGGGTCCCTCAGAGTCCCGAGTGGAGAAGCCCCCCAGCTCCGCCCTCTGAGGCGCTGATCAGGTGCTGTCAGCCGTGCCCGGCTGGCAGGTTCCACCTTATCTTGTAGCTCATTCGTGCATTTGAAGTCAGTGTAGAATTCACAGAACGGGGAAGAACGAGCAGCAGCACGATCTACTTAGGCGTCTAAAACGGCGCTCAGGAGTAAAGCGCCTGATGCAATATCCTCACAGCGCCGGGGTTGATACAGATTCGTTCTGAAAACCCAGAGTATTCCCAAAGCCCTGTCCTTTCTACCTGTCCCGCATCTTGGCATCTTAGGGTTTCCTTTTGGACGGTTCTCTTGTGGTGTTTTTTATTTCGACCATCAAATCTTATTCTCTTAATCTCAGTGTCCAAATCACATTGTTGAATCTATAGATGACAAAACAGTGAAACGTGTTTAAGTGAAAAAGAGACATGGTGATGGGGAGACTGAGGCTGGGACCCAAAGATTTTGCCTGACGCTGTCCCGCCTTTGCCTCAAGGCTGGCACCTATGCGGTTTTGGTTGGTTGGTTTCAACTGGAACAATCTCAAATGTTTCGTCTTGGTGTTCTTTGTCCCAGCTGCCATGATATTAGACACAGGCATGGGTTCTGTAACAATTGAGAGACCTCTAAGCAGAGTTCAGGAATAGACATAAAAAGTAGAAGAGAATTACTTGTTTACAAAGTTTCTCTTATGGCATCCCTAAATCAGAATTGAAGTACTAGATAGGATCAGTGTGGCCGCTTCCTAAGGGTAAAACATATCTTTCAAACAAGACTGTTAATCCGGTACTGGAGGAGGGCTTGCTTTAAGTCTAATATTGAGAGAAATTAAGCACACCTTCAGTGAGACAAATCATTTTGCTGGGACACAGGCACTTAAAAAATCTAAAGTTGATAAGATCAGAAACTCAGAATAGTATTTATCTTTATCTGGATACATGTTTTTATTTCCTGTTTCATCACAATGCCAGGTTTATTAGACAACTCCTTGTCTCCTTCCATTTATTGTCTCTGTCAAGAAGAGGCACACGTGTGAGCAAACTCCAGGCATTGTTTATGAAGAGCAGCTAGACACTGGCTGACCAGTGGGAGTTCAGGAATCTGCCTGATTCTGGATACACACACCTCTGGTATTAGGGTTCTGCAAGGAGGGCCGGGCTGCAGAAGTGCCTCCAAAAAGAATACAGTGGGAAACAAGGTAGGGTTGGGAATAGGAAATGAGGTTTTTTTGGTGTACAAATAAAATTTCTAGAAGTCATACATAAACCATCAGCGACATAGGAGGTCAAATGGGCTGAAAATAAATGTAGTCTAACAGCAAGTAGTCAATTAGTGCTTTCTATGTGCCAGATCCGGTAGTAGGTGCTGGAGGTCTCATTAAGTTAGTCATAATGTCCAGTCGCAGTGGCTCATGCCTGTAATCCCAGCCCTTTGGGAACCTGAGGCAGGCAGATCACAAGGTCAGGAGATCGAGACCATTCTGGCCAACATGGTGAAACCCTGTCTCTACTAAAAATACAAAAATTAGCTGGGCATGATGGCGTGTGCCTGTAATTCCAGCTCCTCAGGAGGCTGAGGCAGGAGAATCATTTGAACCAGGGAGTCAGAGGTCGCAGTGAGCCGAGATCGTGCCACTGCACTCCAGCCTGGCCACAGAGCAAGACTCGTCTCAAAAAAAAAAAAAAAAAAAAAGATGATCAGTACTAATACAATGCTCTCCTCTTTACAAATGCATTCCCTGGCTTTCTATTAGTTGATGCTTGTGAAAATTGGGGTAGCGTATGTTACCATCCTCATTCTATTGCTATGGGGATAAAACCGTGAGAGTTTGAGAGTCTTGTTGAAAGCTTTCCAAGGAAGTTCTGCAAGTGTTTATGGAGGACCAGGTCTGGGGCTGGTCTTTTTCTGGGTACTGTGTCCAAAAAGACACAAGACATAGAAGTCCTGGCCTCAGAGCACTTCCGCCCAGTGAGGATTCTCATAAGCAGCTGACTTTGTGTCCCGCCCAGTGAGTTCCTCTTCTGCTCCCTACCCATACTTGAGAAGGCTGCCTGTTGGTTTGTGTGTTCACAGCTGGTTATAGGCCAAGAAGCACTCATCAAAAAATGGACAACTGAGCAGGGGAGGTCTGTCAATGGATTGAGGTTGAGAAATAGGACACAAAGTACTGAACACAGATGTGTATTTCCTCTGTTTGGGTGAATGAGAAAGATAACTCGTTTTATAATAGGAAACATTTTAAAATTATTTCTGTGAAATTTATGTTTTGAAATATACAGAGACTTTGAAAATTTTTGTTATTTGGAATTCAAAGTCTAGTGACATAAATAGGAAATTAACATAGTTACTTTAAGTTGAAAACAGTATTTTCATTTAAAAGGCTTTCAGGGAGAGACTCAGTCCTAATGTTTTCATTCTCGATTTTATTTATTTTCATTTTTAATTTTTTTAATAATGAGAAATTTCTAAAGTTCCTTCTTTTTTCCCTCTCTTTTACATTTATGCTTGGCAAAACTTCTCTGAACATACTTGATTTAAAAATAAATTTTACATCTATAACCCAACATTTGCTAAACCCTAAGTGACAGAGAAGCCAGGTTACTTAATCATATTTGGAAACAGCTTATGAATTACAGATTAAAATGAAATCTAATGAAATATTTTTGTCCTCTATCATCATAGAACCAAGTGAGATGGCCAAGTTGTTGGCTCTGGCAACTATAACTTTGGGGGTTTGTAGAGGAAAACTGGGTATCTTGCATAGAATTCCATGGATGTGCCCCAGAAAGATGTCAGGTCTCCGTGACTACAAGACCCTCACCCCCTAGAGAGCTCTGCTTTCAGGGCATTGGCAGTATTGCCTAAGAACCATGACACATTGCTGGGCAAAGTAACCTGCATCTCATTCAACGGTCCATTTCATAGATGAGGAAAGGAGACACTGGCCCATTTGCTGAGCTGGAGTTACCGTCACCCGGCTGGGACAGGATACCCTCTCAGTGTCTGGCCTATGAGTTGTGCACTTATCTACAAAATATGTTACCCGTGCCAGTTGCCAACTGAGCTAAGGTGGCTTTGAGAGCAAGGAAATGCACCGCCCTCACCGTCCTAACTTAGCAGAACCAATAGATCCATGGAGCTGAAAGGAATCTTCTCCCCACTCAACCTTTCCACATGCCAGTAGAGCCTTAGAAGATGGAATGTGCAACCTCCAAAGCTTAGTTTATATTTCTTCCAAGAGGGAATGTACATTTTAAACTAATTAAAAGTGATATTAACCCAAGATAAGACTTCCACCAATTTGCTAAAGGTATCAATATACAAAGTCGTTTCATTTAGGGGGCAGTTATTCATTTGGAGTTACCAAAGCCAGAGGGTTCTCTTTGGTGACCTATTATTTGAGCTATTTCAGCTGTAACTGGCGTTTCTCCTGAAAGACAATGGGGAGTGAATGAGGAAGACAAAATGCGAGGCTTTACCTGGGATATTGCTAGTGATGAACTGCTGAATGGAAGGAGAATTTCGTTTTATTTATCTATTTGCTCAATTGTTCATACACTCAAAAGATTGAAGCACATACTGTGTGCATTGTGCTAAGCAACTGGGAAATAAAAATAGGATCCCTGCCCTCAGTGAGCTTGATGTCTAGCAATAGAAGCAAACAAGTCAAAAGAAGCTTGCTATTAGGGTGTAAGTGCTGTGAAATTATTGGCAGCTTTGGATTTAAATGGCCTGATTAGATCAGTTGTCAACTTTTCTATTTCTGGTGGTCACAGATCATCAGATTTTATCTATGTGTACATATAAAGACGTTTTAATTGCTCGTTCCTTTTAAGGAAACCATGGTATCCTAATAAAGGAAGTGTGAAGGGACTCTTAGCAAGCATCAGGAACAATATTGACTCCAGTCATGGATAAAAAGAAAGTTTCCTGGAAAGTTTACCACTAAGGCTTATTCTTGGTGCTTGATAGGTGAGCTCTTCTTCTAGATCTTGGGTGGTTTCCAAGAAAATCATTTCTAATTAAGATAATTTTCAGGTACTCCCAATAAATGCTCCCCCCAAAATTATGTTCATCCTAATTTTATTGGATTTTCTGACAGCCAAAAAAAACCCACAATAAATAGTCCATATTAGTGAATACTGAATTTGTTCATCTTTTTGCTCATTTATATACTTTATTTTAAAGACATTAGGCTTAATTCCTTATTTGTGGTCACAATTTCTATGATATGCCTCATGCTTGGAATTTCATTACATACTTTATTTCTTTCCATTCAAGAAAAGTCCCCAAAGTATTGTTGGTTTTTTAAGCTATGTGAAAAGACAACTAACCGAAGTGAGATTTTGCCCCTTTTGCTTTGCCTGTCCTTTTCCGTGAGCCCCTGTGCTGACTGTCTGACCACACCCAGCACAGCCAAGACTGTTCAGACTATTTTTCATGTGTTCAGAAGAATGAAGTGGAAGCACACTAAATAACAAAGGAACATATGTTCATATCCTCTGACTTGCCATTTACCTGAGATTTCGTTCTGTTTCTCGCATGTGGGGTGAATAGTTTCTCAGAAGTAGCAATTTAATAGTGGGTGGGAGAAGCACGAACTCTCAGAGGCAGCTTCCAGGGCTACTGGCCATGAAGGGAAAGGGGAGGAAAGAGGCTTAGGGGCTGTAGCTTCAGGATGAAGGCAATGTTCAGGTCGACCCGAGATGTTTGCAGCCTTGGGGACCTTCAGGAAGCTGCCAAGAGAGTGCTCCTTTGATATGGGGGACCAGGATGAGTTTATTTTGTATGAGGTGGAGTTGGTAACCAGTAATTTAGCCAGAAAGACTCTACCTTTTTTGCTCCAAGGATCTGTGCTTGTTAAAGAAGCAGAGCTGGTCTAAGACTAGCAGCGTTCTCTAGAATGCTCTGCTTTTATTTCTGATTACACTGAATTACGTTGTGTTGCATTTTCTCAGCATTTTATGTTTGCTGATATATTTTCACTAGTAAGAGCTATTACATTGAATTCAAATAAGTAAAAATTATCAACAAATAGGCTGTTAAGCTACAGTGTGATTTAATCAAGCAAATAGATCAGACACAAATATATTCCATATGAAATACTGTTAATCACATCTGACTTGCAGCTGCGTGAGAAGCCTTGTCTGCTGACTGCTTAGCTAGGGGAAAATAATGGTGCAGCTCTAAGGAAGTCAGAGGCACCTACGCATCAGGACGTGGAGGACAAATGTGCTGTAACCACACACCTAGGATTTATTACCAAGCAGGCGGGAAGCAGTGTTTCCAACCAGCCAAGATGTGTACCTGTTGTTATTTGCATATGTTATGCGGTCATTTGCATATGTTGTGCAGTCATTTGCATGCATCCCTGGAGATCAGTGAGAGGCTGTTCCCAAGAATGCCCTACCTGATTCCATTCGGCGAATGCTCCCTGGCCAGTCTTCCTCCATGAGGCTTGGTGTGCAAAGCTCCCCAGGTTGCGTGATTTGCCCTTGCTTTGCCCTGTGGAGGTAGAATTCTGCAGGCATGGAGCAGGTGGTGTCCCTGTTTCCCTCCCACCCCTGCTCGGTGCCAGTCTCCTGCCGTGGGAAGTGCCTGACCTTGCCGGCTGCCCCTTCTCGCAGCCACCTCACGCTGCCCTCGTGTTCTTTGTCTCCCTTGCCAAACCACTGCATCCTTTTGAGCACCCGTCTCCCCAGCTACAAAATAGGGGTAACCCTGTAATAAGGGTTATCTTCAAGGTTTTAAATGCTTCAGCAGTGAAGTATGCCTTGTCAGGACAGTTTGTGCTTGGCAGCTGTGGTGTTGCGCAAAGCTGACTTTGGTTGGACCATATCTGTAAAGGTTCTTATACTATATTATGGGGGAAAAATGTTTTTTTCTCTCCTGCCAGCCTCCTTCCTCGCCCCTTTGAGTACACACCTGTTTCAAATTAGTATTATCACCATGAAACTAGCTTTTCCTAGGTTATAGCTATGTTAAGTTTACATACAATGATGGTTTAATCTTCGATGCTGTCATTTTACACGTAATTCGTGGTAATAGCCCCTCTTGGAAAACAGACTTGTTTTCCACTTTGTTTCTGGTGTCAGGCCACAAGGAATGACTGAGTGGGGACTGTTGGGAGAAGGGAGAAGGCACTGGTAGAAATTATCTAGCCTTTTAGAGAAAAGAATTGTTTCTTCTTTCAGTTATTCTGTCTTCTATATGAAATTAGCAAGATTGGCCGGGCGCGGTGGCTCATGCCTGTAATCCCAGCACTCTGGGAGGCCGAGGCAGGCGGATCACAAGGTCAGGAGATCAAGACCATCCTGGCTAACACGGTGAAACCCCGTCTCTACTGAAAATACAAAAAAATTAGGCGTGGTGGCAGGCGCCTCTAGTCCCAGCTACTCGGGAGGCTGAGGCAGGAGAATCACTTGAACCCGGGAAGCAGAGGTTGCAGTGAGCCAAGATAGCGCCACTGCACTCCAGCCTGGGCAACAGAGAGCAAGACTCCATCTCAAAAAAAAAAAAAAAAAAAAAAAATTAGCAAGATTTTAAAAAAATGAATCAAAGATTAGTACTTAGGTATTGGCCAGTGTATTTCCTCCTGTTGCCAAAGAAAAGAAAGGCTTGAATGAGATTGACAAATAAGAAAAACAGGCCTCATACCTGTGGAATGATTCGTATGCTGTAGTTTCACAATCTGAATTTTCAGATGGACAGTAGCCAGAATGCAAGCCTGAGGCCTGCTGTGGAAAGCAGTCTCTGCGCTCGAAGCGCACTGTCACATTCTTTGCACCAAGACATCTTGGTCACACATCCTGCCGAGGGCCTGTGGGCTTGCAGCTTTTACTCATTAAACTGTGAGACCAAATTTATAAGAGGAGGGGTGGGGAGATTTTACTTTGAATGACTTTATTTTGGAATGGTTATGGTAGAAATGCTCTAGCGACTACTTAAGAAGCTCACACAAGTCCCTATTTTAATGCTCTCAGCCCAGGATAATTGCAACTAGTTCTCTAGAACTAAGGTCGGATATCGTATTAGCTTCCAAATAGTTTTACATCCAAAATATCATGTGGACAATTTATCTAAGGGTGAAAAACCAAGGAAGCCTCTTGTTCTGAACTGTGGGTAAAACACAAGAGGAACAGAGAAGATGGCTTTGAGAGGCCTCTGTGTGAGAAAAGCTGGGAGCTGGGCAAGGCCGGGAGGAGGCAGGAAGCCCAAGGGGCTCTGCAGGCCCTCCATGAGCCCCAAGACTCCCAGGCCACATGGCTATCAGCTCCTGCAGGCACCTGGGGCTCTGGGCTCCCTGTCACAGGGTCAAGCCCCGGAGAGACTGCTGCCTTCTACACTGTGCTTGCGAAGGTGCTACGGGAAACCCTCTTACCTGTAACTTGCTAAAGCAACTCTGTGGATTGGTTGACTTTGAACATAACGAAGGAAAGAAACACAGACAAACAAAACAATTTTTAAAAGAGCATTTATTTTTAGAACGCCTTTGACTTCTTGAATTCTTCTTGGTTTCTCATCACTTCAGGGACTTAACAGACAGACTGCGGGAATCAAAGGGGTGACTATAGCTGACTGCCTTCATTCCAGAGAACCCAAGACACGGCGTGAGGTTGGGTCTGTCTCTTATTTCTAGATCTTAACAAAGAAAACGCATGGATTATAATGCGTGTCTCAGTCAAGTCCTTGTAGAGTACAACCCAACAGAGAAGTGAAAAAGCTTTCAATCTGATGGCATCGATTGGAGCCCATACACACAGGGCTCGTGTGCGAATCTGATGGCATCGATCAGAGCCCACACGCACAAGGCTGGTGCGCGAATCTGATGGCATCGATTGGAGCCCGTACACACAGGGCTCGTGTGCACAGCATCCAGTGTGTCCCTCAGGATTGTAAGCGTCTAGACCTCTGTCCTGATGTCTTCTTGAGCGTGTCGCACTGCAGTGTCAAGGCTCATGACAGCAGAACTCCAAAAACTGATATAGGGAAGGGAGCGTGACCTGCTAAAATGAGGTGGCCACAGTCACTCTGTGTGCATGAGGGAGAAGAAGAGATGTGCGTCTGAGACACCCGCCCTAGCCTCCCAGAGCTTGGATGTAACAGGTGCTGGGCATTTGCCCTAATTGCCGTGGGAGTTACAGAGTAGTGCCTGTGTTTTCATTTTACGGTCTCCACCTCCCACTCAGCCAGAGTGAGCTAGACATGGAGACTTTCATCGCCTGTGAGCCTGATCTTCTAGTGATGGTCACTCTTTTCCTTGGTCTCACCCTTGCCCATGCTGACCTCCCTCCGGGTCACCTCTCTACCCCAGGGATCTTCCCTTCCCTGAACTGTCTGCCCCTCGGTCCATTCTCAGGCCCCACCCACACCCCTTCCACACCCAGGTCTCCTGCTTTGCATGGCTCTGAGCTCCTCCGGGGCTTGGATTCAGGGCTGTCTCTTTGGGAGACTCTGGCCCAGGCACACTTGGATCCAGACAGGATTCGGGAAGAGAAGTTTCTGTCCGTATGTGACTGTGGGTGTAGCGGAGCTCACTGCATCTGAGTCCTAACCTAGAGGCTGTGGTTCATGTTCAGATCACAGAAGAGAGGAATGTGTTGCGCAGGAAGCACATTGAAGATTTCTTCCTCGTGATGTGGCTTGGTCACCCACGGTGGTAACATTCTGGAGTTTTAAGCTTGGTCACCCATAGTGGTAACATTCTGGAGTTTTAAGAAGTGTCCTGAATCACACATCCTCCTGCATGGCCAGGCTTCGAGTCTGCAGGCTTCGTTCTCTCAGCCATCTGGGACAGAGCACACTGGTTCTCCCCAGTGGTGTCATCAGCCTGGACCCCACAATACTTCTTTACTGTGTGTGAATTTACAGAAAACCTCAGGCTGGTGTGTGGTCTGTGTGCTAAAAATGCTGGTGGAGCTTGTGCAGAAGGAAGGTGCTGCAGGCTGGTCTCCACGTTTGCTTGGCAGCCACGGACAGCTGTGGCTGTTGTGGGACTGTTGCCGCCGAGCCATGTGTGGCCATTCTCTGTGTAATGCGCAACTTCTGGGTTAATATGTGCAAAGTCCTTGGAGGTCATTTAGGACATTTTATCTTAGGTATTAGCCATGGACTGCCTATTCACTACATGCCTAAAAATTATCAGTAGGACTTGGGAAGAGGGTTAAAATGAAGACAAAAAGGGGTGCCTACCTGAAACCAATGGAGGAGGAGGTCACTAAAACCATCGTGTAAGTCAAATTACTCAGAGGCCAAGAGAGAACCACATAGCAGCATGAGGTGAGCTGGCATTGGGTATTTTATAGGCTAACTACTGTTTGGCCTTGAAAAATTTTCTATAGAAAAAATGTCTAATCTAGGCTCACAATATTGCTGATATAGTGTTTATCTTACAATAAAATTTTTGGGAAAAATCCCCGAACCACTTTGATTACTTAAAAAATTTTAAAAGCAACAAAATATCTTAAAAGATTGAGAAACTATCAACATTTTAAAAAATGCACAGGTTTCCACATGTATTAATGCTGGTAATTTTTAAGAAATAGAAAAACAGGAAAAGTCAATAAGGATGTTTGTTTTAAAAGCTGTTGCTTCTAGAATAGGTTTTATTCTAGGAAGATGGCCTTCATGACATTGCTGATAGAGATTTCTAGTGAGATTTAAAGTCTTTGACTCCTGATGCAGAGTTTCTGTGATGAATGACTTCCCTCTGCGTTTTCCACCCTGTGACTGCCTTCGGCCCACGATGGAGCGGGCGCCCAGCACCTTCTCTCAGGCAGAGCTGGACTTCTGTCAAGGGCTGTCCTGTACCCGGACCCATGAACCTTCTGGGCTCAGTTCTTTCTCCCACACGCATTTGTTCCTCTTCCTCTTGGGTGTTAGGGGCCGTGGCGTACCTTAGACTAGGATTGTCAGACACCTGCTGTCAGGGGCTTCGGTGGCTCTGGGCTAGGTCAGCACTGTGGCTCCTGCCAGGCACCACCCCCCCACAATGGGTACCACAGTGGGCTCACCGCCCCTGTGTGAGTCCAGGTCTCTAGGGCAGAAATCCTGCCACACCCACATGTGACCATCAGAACCTTCTCCCCACCTGGCCTGACACCCGCATGCAGCTCAGAGCTGTGGGTCTGGGCTCTGGCCTGGCCAGGGGAGGATGGATGGGAAGGATGGACCTGCAGCTGAGAGCCTTTGGAGCCGTTTTCTGGAATCGGGGCCGGGGGTTCTGCATGTTCACCTTCCTCTCTCGAGCCTGGCCATCCCTAGGCTGTAGAAGGTATGCCATACACCTGCTGGAGCTGTCTGCAACTGCACCGTCATGTATGTGAACACGTGTTGCTGGACAGGAGTGACTTGGTTGACATGGCCTCCGGCAGGCATGAGCGCTGGTGCTGGTGAGCAGGGTGGGTCTCATTAGTAGTAGTAGTGATTTCTCCTGCAGTCGGTGAGGGGAGCCGTTGCCTGTGATCCAAGTGTCAGGGTGGGGGCTTTGGAGGTAGCCCCTGGTGCTGGTGAGCAGGGTGGGTCTCATTAGTAGTAGTGGTGATTTCTCCTGCAGTCGGTGAGGGGAGCCGTTGCCTGTGATCCAAGTGTCAGGGTGGGGGCTTTGGAGGTAGCCCCCATGTTGCGAATTCTGGGTCTGCTACGTGGCACTCATATGACTTTGGCAAGGTCACCAATGGGACCTTCTTGAGGCTCAGTTTTCTTCTCTGTAAAATTAGTATCACATCTGCCTTATAGGGTCTGACCTGGAATAAATGAAACTCCAGAGAGCTGGGGGACTGTCAGGCGGCACGGCAGGTCAGCTGGGGTATGGTCCAACTGCCACCTTCTCCCCACTGAGGCTGTGTCCCTGTGTCCCACACACAGTGGGTGGCAGGGTACCGCAAGGGACACGATAGAGGCCTAGCGCAGGGACCGCTGTTACAGGGGTTGGGCGTCTAAAAAGCATTGTCATTTAAGCTGAATTACATTGAATGCGAATGACTGCATTGAGGCCTGTGTGTGCAGGGAGAAGTCTCCCAAATGCAGCAGATCACAAAGGGCAAAGAGCGGGCGGGAGTCCTGCGCTGAGTGGGCAAGTCCTCAATGGTGTCTAGACCCCACAGGCAGCACAGGGGACACAGTGCCCATCCTGGGGGGTGTGCTCTCCCTCTCTGATGTTCAAGACTCCCCTTGGAGCACTTTGGTGGGTCTCAGGGATGGTCTGGGACAGGACAGAGCGGGGATAGGGAGAGAGGTCCCCGAGACCGTCGGTATCTAATCCCAGCACTTGCACCCAGCCCTTGCTTTTGCTGTCTCCTGCCTGGTACGAGTGGAGCGAGCACATGGTGTGTGGGTGCCGTCTGCCTGTGCGCCACGGGTTTGTGTTTCAAGCGGGAAAGGCCAAGCATCTCGGGGGCCCCGGTCAGTCAGCAGATCCTTCCAATGTGACTGGGCAGCTCAGCCTGGCCTTCGTCCGCTGCTTCCCTTCATTTAAAAAAAAAAAAAAAAAAAAAAAAGGCATCCCCTCTGATGTCTTCAATAATCTTCAGAAATGCTTTTCTTACTCCTCCCTTTATTCTACATCTTCTTCCTCCACGTTTCCTTTTTACTTTTGAGACCTATGACCAGAATGCTCTGCACAGGGAGTCCACGGTGGCTGGAAGACCAGCCTGGGAGTGCGAGACACGATGTTCTTTCTGGTGTGTGGTGCGGGAGTCGCATGGCTCAGCCCCCAGTGGAACATCTATGCTTGTTTCCCAGTCAGATGAGTCAGCCGAGAGGGAATGTTAATTATTAGAACTGAACTTCTGAAAAAAGGTGCTAATGAACAATGCGGCCACATCCTGCTGGGATTTCAATGGCAGGAAATAAAGTAGAACTAGTCGGGGCCTGGACCACAGGGCTTCATCCGCTGAGCCCCACACCCAGCCCCCACGCAGGTGCTCAGGTGTGGGCCCCTGGTGTCCTTGGTGGGTGTGGAAGGCTGGATAATGGCTCCTTGAGAAAGCCACAGCCTACATCTGGAACCTGGAGCTGTTCCCATATGTGGCAAAATGGGCTTTGTAGATGCGATCAAGTTAAGGACCTGGAGGTGGGGTGATGTTCCTGGATAATCTGGGGGTTCCTAAATGTAATCACAAGAGTCGTTGTGAGAGGAGGCAGAGGAGGTCTGATTGCAGAAGCGAGAAGGGGTGTGACAAGGGAGGCAGAGGTTGCAGGGGTGGAGGAAGGGATCAGGAGTAAGGAACACAGGCGGCCCCCAGGGTTGGACATGGAGTCATCAGAGGGACTGGCCTTGCCAACAGCAGCAAAATGGATCCCAGACTTCTGACCTCCAGAACTGGGAGGGAAAATCCTGTGTTTCAAACCACTTAATTTGTGGAATTTGTCACAGCAGCAAGACAAAGCGAATATTCTGGTCAGTTCAGCTTTGAGGAAGATGGCACGTTGTGGAAGAGGCAGCAGACATGACGCAGGCAGGGCTGTGGCCTCAGTGTGGGAGGGACACGGGCAGGGGCCAGGGCAGGGTAGGGCCTGGTCACAGAAGGTGAACACCTGCACTCGGGGCCTGGGCAGGAAGTGGGCCGAGCAGCACAGCTGTGTCCCAGTGTCTGTCCTTCTGGGCATGGGGGCTCTAGGTGTTACAACAGAGGGCTCGAGGTATTCAGTAGACATCCACTTGGCATTCCAGGGCCTGATGTTCAGCCTCCGACAGGCGTAGGAAGCTGGGCTGTATCTATATCTGTCTACAAATCAAGTCTACATAGAAAAATTTACGGATCTGAAACACACAAATCGTATGGCATGGCAGGGAGCCATTAGTGGCAGAGGAGGACAGTGTTTGAGAGGGCAGTCCGGGGACACATCTCCACAGGGCTGAATGAAAGAGATGATTGGCCCCTAGGGGGTGTGGAGCAGAGTTTCTGGGAGAGATGTGGCTCAGGCCTGGTTCCTGAGCTGACTGGCCTTTGGCCTCATCAGGCACCTGCCAGAAGTCAGTGTCCCTGGAAAGTGGGGCAGGATGGGGTGGGTGTGAGAGCCCAAAGCTCTTGGGCCCTTGGGGAGGAATCTATGTCCTAAAGGCCATGGAAAGTCTGACTGTGTCCTGAAGGTCATGGAAAGTCTGACTGTGTCCTGAAGGTCATGGAAAGTCTGACTGTGTCCTGAAGGCCATGGAAAGTCTGACTGTGTCCTGAAGGCCATGGAAAGTCTGACTGTGTCCTGAAGGCCGTGGAAAGTCTGACTGTGTCCTGAAGGCCGTGGAAAGTCTGACTGTGTCCTGAAGGCCGTGGAAAGTCTGACTGTGTCCTGAAGGCCGTGGAAAGTCTGACTGTGTCCTGAAGGCCGTGGAAAGTCTGACTGTGTCCTGAAGGTCGTGGAAAGTCTGACTGTGTCCTGAAGGTCATGGAAAGCCCTAATGTTTCACACAAGGGAGTGATGGGATCGGATCTCGATTTAAAAGGATCCTGGCCGGGCGCGGTGGCTCAAGTCTGTAATCCCAGCACTTTGGGAGGCCGAGACAGGCGGATCACGAGGTCAGGAGATCGAGACCATCCTGGCTAACACGGTGAAACCTCGTCTCTACTAAAAAATACAAAAAACTAGCTGGGCAAGGTGGCGGGTGCCTGTAGTCCCAGCTACTTGGGAGGCTGAGGCAGGAGAATGGCGTGAACCCGGGAGGCGGAGCTTGCAGTGAGCTGAGATCCGGCCACTGCACTCCAGCCCGGGCGACAGAGCGAGACTCCGTCTCAAAAAATTAAAATTAAAATTAAAAAAAAGCCATAAAAGGATCCTTTGGGTGATGCATGCAATTAGATTGCAGGGTGGCAGAGAAGAAGCTGAGCTAGCAAGCTCTCGGAGCTGCCATCTGACACCAGGGTGGACAGGCCTTGCCGGTGGCCTGGACCCAGTATACATGAAAGAAAAATCAAAGATGACTCCTAGATCTTTAGCCTGAGCTGCCTTTTAGAAAGAGGTGTGACCCTGAGGCAGGACGAGTAGCTCAGGGTGTGGATTAGTGAGGCAGGTCAGAGCTCTCCTCTGTACAGGATCAACCTGAGACTCCTTCAGTGATGTATGTTGCAAATTTCAGCAGTAGACAAAATGGTTTTGAAAAAGCTCTTTGTTTCTTGTTATCCTGCAATCTGTTTGCTTCACTGAGGTCTTAATACCTTTCAGCAGCACTGCTCCTAGCCCTTGCACCCCAGCTGCCAGAATGGTGGCGACAGGCTGTGCTACAAATCAGCCGGTCTGTTAAATGCAGTGCTGGAAGCATTCCTGTCAAACTGCAAATGCCACTGAAAGTGAAGGATTCCAGGTAAACGCAGACATGTTTCAGGACTGGAATTTTTTCTGATCACTAAATCAGACTTCCCCCTCAACTTAGAAAATTCGGACATGTGCTTTTAACTAAGGACTTGAAATACAGGGAAAGGCCCTGAAAAGTCCGTCCAAATGGATAGCACCGTGTCCTCCGGGTCAGCTCTCTCTGGGAGGTCCGGGAAGCACTGCTCAGGCATCTGTCTTTTAAACAGTAATTAAAGGGCGGGAGGAGAGAGGAGAGAAGAGACAGGAAGAAGAAAGGCAAGAGAAGGGGAAGGGTGGAAAATGAGTCAAGAAACAGGTGGGATGTAGTGCGCAGAGCCAGAAGGAGGAGGACAGGTGGGCAAGGGCACGGAGAGAGAGAGGCTGATGTGGAGTGAATTTGCAGTGGCCACTTGGGAAAACATATCCAAATGTAGGAGGAGATGAGCTTCCCAACTGGAAAGTCCTGTTACCTTACCTCAGCATTTTTCTACCTAAGCATGGGTAGCAACAGCCGCCCGGACAGCCTGATAAATGGAGCACAGCCCGTGGACTCTGCAAAGCAGTGTCTGACCTCAGTCAGATGAGCAGGATTAGTGGAGTCAGTCGGGCAGCAAGGCCCCAGCTCAGAGCTCATCATTTCTGCTCTCCTTGCCCTGGTCTGTTGTGGAGGGAGAGAGGAAGAGTGCCTGGTTGCAAAATCCCATGAGGGGAGCCAGGGGTCTGCAGAAGCCACCATGTGTTACAGCTTTGCCAGGTGACCCTTGCATGCCATGTTTCTCCTAAGGAAAAGCTACACATTTAGAGTTTCACTCATGCACCAGCTGCAGGGAGGATAAACGTCTCTGAGCAGACCACTGAGACACCAGAAAGGACAAGTCCCATTCTCTTTTCTTCCGTCACACCTGCCCACATTACACACCTTGTCAAGGGGAGAATGTGGCGAGACTCCTCTGAGCTTCCCACAAAGAGTCTCTTCCAGGCTCTTCCTAGGTCCCCCCAGAAGGTCAGTGAGTTCCCTGGCCCTCACACTCGGACTGCGGCCTTGGTGTTGGATGACGGAGGAGAAATGAGAGGAGAAAGAACAAACAGGCATGGGGAAGGGGTATTGGAGAACGGTTGTATGCCCAGTTCATTCACAGTATTTCTTCTGTGCAATGAGAGGATGAGGCAGTTGGAGAAAGCCAAGCCTACCTTGTTTTTAGAGAACCTTTTTGTCTTTAAGTGTGTCTCACCCCTGGGAGATCTGCATCCTGAGTGTGTGTACTACCCATGGCACTTTCCTGGTCACAGGGATGAGCTCAGGGTTGAGAATGTGGCCCAAGATGGTCAAATAGGATGTAACTTGAGATCCCTGCCCAGTGGCTGTGGAGAAACATGGAAACATGGAGTCCTGATTTGCAGTTTTACAGCCATCTGTGACCATAGGTCACCCAGCTTAAGGATGGTGCCAACACACGAGAGGAAGGAGCTGGGAAATCCACAGTGAAATGAGATTGGAGCCCTCATCAGCCTGTGCTTGAAGTCCATATTACCTTGAGATATTTCAGTTATATGATCCAAGCAATTAAGTTTATTGTTTAAGCCAGTTCGATTTGGATTTTCTCTGACATGAATAAAGGCATTGTGATACACATATTTTATCTCTCATTCACTCTGTACAAGAAGCTCACCTGAGGGTAAGTATATTATACCCTTTGCCTAGATGAGGAAATGGAATCCAGTGTTGAAAAGCTCCTCTGACCAGGAGCACGATAGGTCATGTTGGATGATGGTGGAGTGTGTGAGTGAGACACAACAGCTTCTCAGCAGCTACAGGCTAGTGATACTTTCTGAGCAGAGGGCCTTGAATCTGGTCATTATTTATGTTACTGTTTCATTAGAATAAATGGACACATCAGTTGTATTTAGCAGCTTTGGACTTGTTGAAATTCTGCTAAATGGCTGTATGTGAAAAATATGGGCGTGTCTTAATAGAATGTCTATTTGGAAAATATAATAATACTTTTAAATTTGTTTCAAAACATAGTAGAAATGCTTTTTCAGTTTTACCAGTCTATTTGAGATAGTAAACTGGGATAAGTAGGATTAAATTTATTTCATTCCTTGAAAAAAAAAAGATATGTATTATCTGTCTGCAATCATTCTTTTTATTCTTTCAGGGTGTTTAGTAGGTTTAAGGATACTTTTGTTCTTTTTCTTTGTGCTTCTTGTTCTCGTAATACTCTCCCAGGCTAAAATCCAGAATATGCAGATAGTAATTTAAAGAAGTGAGGATTCAAAACAGAAAGACAGAAATAAGTACTGATTTTGGGAAAGGTATATTATTTATTACATGTGGCTTTCCAGTTTTAAAAACTATTCTAACTCTCTATAAGAAAAGTAATAAATATATGCATATATTCATTGGTAGGATGAATTTTATGAAAACGAAACATTATTTCTTTACTGCTACTTTCCATATGATTTTATGGTCAAATATTTGGCAGCACTGCCTTTTAACTGCAGTGATTATGTTTTGATAAGTTACTAGAAGGAATTTATTATTAATATAGGAAACAATGGAGAAGATAAAAGACTCCTGAGGGGCCCTGTGTGAAAGTAGCGTTTTTGGAGGCCTCCATGGTCCTTGGCAGAAACACATTTTATGCTAAATGCATATTTAAGTGTTTGGCCTCGTGAAATGTGGCACCCAGTTGCATGGGTTTTATCTGTATTAACCATCCTGACTTCTTTCCTTTGAATTGTGTCCTTGATTTTTCCTACAGCCGATGGGCAGCTAGTTCCCTCAGAATTCAGAAATTCACATCAATTTCCTGCCCGGCTTCCTGCCGCCATGGCCTGTGTTGGTGGGATTATCTTCTTATTCACGGGAAAGGAGCGGAAGGCCATTTGCATTTACTTTCAGTGATATTGCCAGGCTGCTCAGGAGTGAAAAGAATAATTTACGACTTGCTATTTATACGTTTATCAAATGATGTGCCTCACGTTGTAGTTGATGCCACGCGTGCTTATATAACCGTTTCAGAATATCTTTCTCTTGTGCTATTTCCCATGAAGCACTGCTGTTTCTAGCAAGCTATTTGGTCGTAAAAGATCTCGTGTTGAACTAAATAGCAAGAGATATAATGAGGAGATAGGAGTACAGAAACAAATCAAGATGAGAAAATGAGTAGGAATGATTAGAAAAATATGTAAAAGAGAACAAGAATAAGTAGTCTGAAGCTAATGCATTTTTTAAATTTTCAAATAAGTGTAGGAAGGTGTTTTCCAATTGCCTGAGTATTCCAGTTTGTAAATTTCCCATTTTCGAATAATTACAGATTTATAAAATATACCTGACACTAAAACTTTTCTAAATAAAATTAAACTTTTGAGCCAGGCACGGTGGCTCACGCCTGTAAGCTCAGCCCTTTGGGAAGCCGAGGCAGGCAGATCAGCTGAGGTCAGGAGTTTGAGACCAGCCTGACCAATATGGTGAAGCCCCGTCTCTACTAAAAATACAAAAATTATCCAGGCGTGGTGGCGTGCACCTGTAATCCCAGCTACTCAGGAGGCTGAGGCAGGAGAATTGCTCGCACCTCGGAGGCGGAGGTTGCGGCGAGCCAAGATTGCACTCCAGCCTGGGCAACAAGAGCAAAACTCTATCTCAAAAAAAAATGAAACTTTTGATAATTCAATATATCAATGTCTCAGTGCTCCCAAGTCATTGATACAAGTACGAAACATTTCAGTGCACCACGGTAGCTATAACAGTATTAATCATAGAAAAATAATGAGAATCATCTCATCTCACCCCAGACAGCCCAACAGAGCTTTCTGTAATAACCGTGAAAGCAGATCTAAATCAAGGTTCTGCCATTTATCTCACACCCAGAACCCAGGTTTTTAAACATCTTATACAGAAAGAGACACTCTTTAGGGGCGTCTGCTTCATCTCTGTAGTACCCCACACTCCACTGAACTCAGGGGTCCTCTTGAACCCCAGTTTGAAAACCAGAAGTCTAAATTCTGTGCAGACATTTATTCAGCAGGAGGAACTGAGTCACAACCTCCTTATTTGGCTCTCCCTGTATTTCCATCCCTTAATCCTAGAGTGGAGTAAACAGAACCCCTTGCTGTCTCTCAGGCCTGACAGTTTTCCAAACCGCAGTGGAGATGGGGTTGAACTGGGGCCGAGCCGATGACATACTCCGGAAAGTGCCCTTCAGAGTAAATCCCTAGTCTTAAATTGTTTATTCATTGTTTTCTTTCATAGATATTCTACATGAAAAAGATAGCCTTAGCTTGCTGGTGGTTTGGATTTGTGAATAAACATGACTTTGGGCCTAAATATATATCAACTTCAGAAAAAACAGAACAAACATCTAAAGAATATCTCACCATCCACGATGGGCCAATACTGGAGCCCTAAAAAAGTTGAGAAAGTCTTTCTTTGAAGCAGAATAGAAATAGAAAACTTGTGAGGGACGATTCTGTAAGCTTCATAGGAAAAAAGCCATGAGGCACTTTAACTAAATGTTGCCTGCATCTGAGTGGTGCCCAGGGACAAATGCTTTAGTATGCCTTTAGGCTTAAACAATAATCAAAGTGTTATGTTTTCCCTGAGACTCCAAACTTACTCCTGATTTTATCTCCCTCCCAGAGATAAACAACCCTGAATTCATTAACCAGAAGTTCTTAAATGGGAATTTTTTTTTTCATGTGTCAATGGATTGTTGAGTCAGGTTAGATGTAAGAATTTTGAGTCAAGCATTTTTAATTTTTGTAGCACCAAATTGGATTGAATTCACATGGATATAGAGATATTGGTTACCACCATACAAATAAGGTTATCCAACTTCTAGAACGTTTCATACAGTGGCTAAGAGAAGCAGCACTGTCTACCCGCTGGGGGATTCTGTTTCAAAATAGGCCATATTGTTTGCATTCTCAATTTTCTTTTGTTGCCAGGAAGCAAATATCCTGAGGAAATTGCTTATCATACACTAAGCCATTGCCTCCTGGGAGTCTTCGTGAAAAATTCCAAATCTTTCCTGAGTATGGACTCAGAATGAAAGGTAGATGTGTGGAAGAAGGCACTCCCCTCCATTCTTTAAGATGCACTATAATAAAAGGCACCAAGACAGTCTCTCTCTTTTTTTTTTTTCTGAGACAGGATTTTGCCTTCTCACCCTGGCTGAAGTGCAGGGGCATGATCACAGCTCACTGCTGCTTCCACCTCCTGGGCTTAAGCGATCCTCCTGCCTCAGCCTCCTGAATAGCTGGGACCACAGGCACATGCCACCGTGCCGGGCTAAAGGAAAGTCCCTTCTTAAGAACCATCTCAGCATTTGTTTTGCTTCAAATTGCCCTGAATGCCATAACATTTTGTTTTTGTTTTTGTTTTTGTATTCACATACCATACAATTCACCCATTTAAAATATACAATTAAGTGTTTTTAGTATATTCGCAAGATTGTGCAACTGTTACCACATCTAGAATGTTTTCATCCTTCAGAACAGAACCCTGTCCCCCTTTTCCCCTCCACGACCCTCCACAGCCTTACATCCACTTTCTGTCTCCATAGAGTTGCCTATTCTGAGTATTGCATATAAATGGAATCATACCATGTGGGATTTTGGGGCTGGCTTCTTTCACTTAGCCTCATGTATTCAAGGCTCATTCATGTTGCAGTAGTATTTCTCTCTATTGCCAAGTAATATTCCACTGCATGGATACACTACATTGTATTTATCCATTAGTAAGTTGATAGACATTTGGGTTGTTCCCACTTTTCGGCTGTTGTGACTAATGGTGCTGTGAACATTTTTATACAGGTTTTTGTGTGTGGACATACGTTTTTATTTCTCCTGGGTTTATACCTAGGAGTGGAATTGCTGGATCACATGGCAACTCTATGTTTGAGCTTTTGAGGAGCTTCTAGACCATTTTCCAAAGTGATTGCAACTTTGTACACTCCCACCCAGCAGTGATAGAGGGACTTTTTGTTTTTTTTTTGTTTTTTTTTTTTGACCGAGTTTTCCTCTTGTTGCCCAGGCTGGAGTGCAATGGAACAATCTTGGCTCACTGCAACCTCTGCCTCCCAGGTTCAAGCAATTCTTCTGCCTCAGTCTCCCTAGTAGCTGGGATTACAGGCGCCTGCCAGCACGCCCAGCTACTTTTTGTATTTTTAGTAGAGACGGGATTTCACCATGTTGGTCAAGGCTGGTCTCAAACTCCTGACCTCAGGTGATCTGCCTGTCTTGGCCTCTCAAAGTACTGGGATTACCAGTGTGAGCCACCGCGCCCGGCCGAGCTCCATTTTTTTCCCCACTTGTTATTGTTCACCTTTTGAATACAGCCATCCTGGTGGGTATGAAGTGGTGCCTCCTTACGGTTTTGATTTGCATTTCTCTGATGACAAGTGATGTTGAGCATCTTTTCGTGTTTTTATTGGCTGTATGTTTTTGGAGAAATGTCAAATCAGGTCACTGGCCCATTTTTAAAAATTGGGTGATTTATCTTTTTATTGTTGAGTTATAAGAATCATTTATATATTCTAGATACAAGTGCCTTCTCAGGCATATTATTTGCAAAGACTTTTCCCCTTAGTGGCTTGTCTTTTCATTTTCTTGACGGTATTGCTTATAGCAAGAGTGCCATAACTTCTGTGTTAACCGTGTCTTTCCACCGTAATTTGCAGTCACTTTGAAGGGCCTGCACAACCCTGCTTAGATATTCAAATTTCTAGTAGGGAGTTGTATTCAGGATATATTTTTGCAGAATTAAATTCACTGTGCCAGGTGCTTTTTGCTTTGGCTTTTCTTGTGTAATCGAGCAAGGAAAGCAAGGGGGCTCTTCAGCTTTGGGTCTCTCACAGTACACAGGTGAGCGTGTTTCCAAGGAAATCATTTTAGCTCTCGTGCAAGCACTCCGATCTTGTGGGTCTCAAACGAAGTGGGGTGCCGATGGCTGAAGTCTGGTCTATTTTAAATAGTCTTGTATGGTGTACACCATTTTATTTTCATAAGAGCAGGAGCTGGAACTGCCTCCTCAGGCTGTAGCTATAATAAAAGTGTCAAAGAGTCTAATGTGTGCAGCCCTGCAGTCCTACCGTGGGCGGCGTTGCGCTGCCTTTGCCCTCTTGTAGACACTCATCAAGGGGCTTTGCTGGCAGTGGGAAATCAGGACTCAAGGACAGTGATCTGGTAACAGGTACTGATTTAGTGCCTTAGGCTAAATCATATCAACCTGCAAAGTAAAAACTTTCTATTTTGGTTGCTGCACCTCTGGGCGGCATAATGCCTTTATATCTCAACCATTAGTCATGTGTTTTCATTTCAGGTCTTATCACCACAGAAAACAATCTTTCGGTTTGCTCTTTTCCATAAAGTTTGTGTGCTATTTTTATTTTGATGTCACCTTTGAAAGATCTCAGTGGAACGCGTGAAGGGAGGTGTATGTATGCTTGTGTGTGTGCGTGTGTGTGCATTTCTATCTAAAATGCCACCTCATGTGGCCCTTTCACATTAAATCATACTATACAAGTTAATTTATTGTTCTAATATCACATTTCACGTGCCAGTCATTCTACATGCTAATTTTTTGTTCTAATGTCACATGGCATTTTACGTGCCTAGATAGGAAGCATATTTTAAAACTTAAACAGGAATATCTCCTAGAGACTTATAGATATCAATCCCAATAATATAATTGGATTAAGTCTTAATAAACACATTTAAGCATCAAGAAGAACTTTCATGTCCCTATATTTAATCTCATTCGTCTTTTAGGCTATGTGATCACCCAAGGGTTGCCTTTTAAGGAGCTGGTAATCTAATTAAGGAGGTAAAAGTCATTGTCTTGAAATTATTGTAAATGCTGTAAGACTTGACGTCATCTACCTGTTGTAGATTACAAACACAATATGGCTTTAGAGGGGTGAGAATGTCATTGATAAAATGAACAGGGATCTACTGGCAACACCCAAGGCCCTTGGGGGCCAGGGCCCCATGCAGATGACTTGGTTGCAGTTTGCAGCATCTCCCACCAGAATCTGGTTGGAGGTGGTTCTGGGAGAGGCAAGAGGGATATTCCCAGTGAAGAGTGCCACGTCGTCGCAGCGAAGTCCCGGAACGGGAGGGCCTGAGGGGCCAGCTGTGGGAGGGCCTGTGGCACTGGCGCAGAGCCCTGGTAGGTTCGCGCTGGGTGGGGAAGGCTGGTGCAGTCTTCTTCTCCTTCTTTGCCTCCATCAGTGTGGATCATTGTTTTACTGTGGAAATACGAGTGTTTGATCACAGTTTGCTGCTCCAGACGTCAGGCACCCCATGTTCTGAGCAGTGTCCATATTTATGTTGAATTCTTACAGCAAGCCCATGACAGAAGGACTTTAGAAACTCTGACTCCCAGGTAAGGCCGGAGGCACAGCATATGAGGTGCGTAGACACCGCCTCCCCCAGCTGGGAACTGCCCTGTCTGGGAAGCTCCCTTACGGTCCCCGGTGAACCCAGCTCCGGCAACTTCAGTTACCCCAGCAAGGAAGCACGCACCACCCTAGGCATTATAAAACATGGAGTTTGTGTCTATTAATTTCTGAATTTTTCTTTTTTTTTTTTTTTTTTAGTTTTCCACATGCTCATTCCGAACCCACAGATAGATCATATAAGCAAACCTATTTGGGGAACTGTTTTTTTTGTTTTTTTTGTTTTTTTTTTTTTTAGATGGAGTCTCGCTCTGTCGCCCAGGCTGGAGTGCAGTGGCGCGATCTCAGCTCACTGCAAGCTCCGCCTCCTGGGTTCATGCCATTCTCCTGCCTCAGCCTCCCAAGTAGCTGGGACTACAGGCGCCGCCACCTCGCCTGGCTAGATTTTTTTTGTATTTTTTTAGTAGAGACGGGGTTTCACCCTGTTAGCCAGGATGGTCTGGATCTCCTGACCTCGTGATCCGCCCATCTCGGCCTCCCAAAGTGCTGGGATTACAGGCTTGAGCCACCGCGCCCGGCCAAGGGGAAACGTTTTTTTAAAAAGTAAGACATTCCTCATTTTTTATTAGTGAGCTGTTATGTTCCCATTCAAATAAACTCTGAAACTTCCAAACACTGATATGAAAAAGATGATTTCCTAGATTGTTTGTCCTCATCACATCATGCAGAGCCGTCCATAGGGGAATGTCCTGGTACAGGTGCATTTTACGGAGCGTGGCTCACAGTGCAAACCTTTCAGTTGGCAGAGTCACCTCCTCTGGAGCTTTTCCATGAAGGGTTAATCAGGATGGAGCTCTTCTTCATTTTATTATTACTTCTTTGCACCTTTACACACTTTGTTTCATAGTCTCGCCCTTTTCTCTTCATGACTTCTAGGAGGGACACATTAGGACGAGTTGGAGAAATTCTTACCTCTCATCTCACCCCTTCCAACATGTCAGCTTTGCGGCGATCCAGGTTCTGCCTAAAACAATCCCGATTACCCGTTTAGTGGGTGTTTGGCTCTGGCTCCTCCAACACCCCTGACTTGTTATCGCAAACAACAGCATGGGGGCATTTATTTGATATACCTGGGCCACAGCCATTCCTCGGCCTCCCTCCCGCAACCTTGCAATATTTCAGGATCCTTCCTGTCCCTGTGTCTCTGTCTAACTTGACCCTTAGATTGCCCGGAATGTGCCAGCCATGTTCACGGTGCCCTCCTAATGACAGGTGTTGCCCAGATGGAAGCATCTTCTGTCATGTCCCCTCCCATGACTCCCTTGGCAACCCGCGCTTCCATGCCAAAGCCCTTTACCTGGCCACCCTTGACTCTAGAAGGTGACGGGTGGGTAGCTCCCCCCGTACTAATCCCATTTATGAGGCCAAATGAAGCTTTCCAGATCCCGCGTCCCACACCATCTCCCGTGTGGCTGGTCGATGCTGGACTGGAGGAAGTCACCACTCGGCCTCCCAGAGCCCTGCCCCACCCCACACCCTCTGAGGCTGCACTGAGTCCCTGGTTTAATTATGCTTAAGCAGCATGATCTTTTTTGAAAGTGCTCTGGCCCACACAAGCCGAGAGCAGATGCAGTGATCTCAGCCAAGCTTCCCTGTCCCTTAGAAACCATAATGTGTATCACGCAGAGACCACAGACAGGGAAGTAGCAGAGGGAAGGCTCTTTCTGTATCTGTGATGTTTGGTTCTTGATATCCCGCCCAGATCCCTTTTAGACTAAGCTCATGTCAGAACTTAACACTTCACAGATGTAGATTTGAGTGAATGTTTACATTTCCAAATGTCGGGTCTTTTAGTCTTTGAATGAACTCATCCAAAGGGTGAAAACAGAATGGGTTCCTAGGTGCCCCTGACCAACACCTCTCTCTCCAGATTTTCACTGTGGATAGAGCATTGGCTTGCAGAAAACTTCCTCAACTCAGTGAACAGAAATATTGACTTGAGCCCTTTTCAAATTTTTCTTAGGAAATATTTCAGACATATTTAGGAACAAAAATGCTATAAGAAACACCTTTGCACCCATAAATTCAGCTTAAGAAATAAAGAAGTTATCGATACAGTTAAACACCATTTATGGCCCCCCAATCTCGTCCTTCTCCCTCCCACCCGGAGGCTACCATTGCCCTGGATTTGATGTCTACCACTCCTGTTTATTTCTTCCTGTTTTACTGTGTGTATCCTAAACACTGTGTTGTTTTTTGCAGTTGACATGTCATATAAATGGAGTCACCTCGTGTATGCGTGAATGCGTCTTGTTCCATATTGCATTCATGAGCTGTACCCATGCTGATGGGTAGCACTCGGTTCCTATGTTTGCTTCTGTGTGGTATTTCATCTGACTGTGCCATCAGGCCTGTGTCGGTTGCCCTGGGGCTGGATGCTTGTTGTTTCCTTCTGGTGTTGCTGAGAGCAGTGCTGCCATGACGGATCTTGTGCATCCGTCCCGTAAGCACAGTAGGGGCAGGTGTTGGGGGAGGTTCTCTCAGGTATGTACCTGGGAGTGAGATTGCTGGGTCATGGAGCACACAATCTTCAACTATAGTAAATATTACCAAATTTCCCTCCAAAGTCATTGTATAAGATGCATTGCCACCAGTTACAGATGCAAGTTCTCATTCTCTCCCTCCTTGCTGTTGGCAGGACGTCAGGCACTGAGTCGCGGCCCATTGGCTGTGTGTGAGATGGTGTCCCACGGTGGCTGGAACGTGCACTGCCCGATGGCCAGTGTGGTCAGACTCCCTTCGCATGTCGAGGCATTGATATTTCTCTTTGCGTCCCCCATCTATACAGTGTTTCTATTCTCCTTTTCTCTGTCTCTTTTAGTTAATTTATAGGAGTTCTTCACATATTCTGTATAATAACTCTTCATCAGTTACGTGCATTGTAAATGCTATCAAGTTTGTGGCCAATCTTTTAAACTTTTTTATACAGAAGTTTAAAATTTTTATGCAGCTGAATTGATTCATCCTTTTCTTCACACTGTGTGCTTTCTGTGTCTTAATTAAGAAGCCTATCCCCACTCTGAAGTTGTAAAAGTGATCTGTGATCTAAAATTTTTAAAGTGTTATTTTTAACACTTTGGTCTTTAATGACTTGCATTCTTTGTATAGTCTCAAGAATGGCACTAGTTTTGTTTTCTGCTTTTTAAATAAGATAAGCACTTTTTAAAGTGGCCCTTACTGTATTGTTCATCCTTTCTCTGTTTACCTGCAAGGCCACCTCTGAATTCGCACATTTCCCTATAAGGATGGAGTCTATTTCTGGCTCTATTCTGTTTCATTTGTCTAACCTGTGTCAAAACCACACTGTCCTATTAACCATCAGTTTAAAAAAAGTCTTGATAGCTAAAACAGCAAGTCTCTCCTACCTTTATCTTATTGGGTTTTTTTTTTCTCTCTCTCAATATTGTCGTAGCTCTTCTTGGTTCTTTATGCTCCCAGTAGCTTTTGGAGACAACTTGCGATTGACACAACTCTTTAACCTAACTAGATTAACTTACTTTCAAATTAAATAAGATGTTTATTTAATTTGTTGTTTCCTTCTGGTGTTGCTGAGAGCAGTGCTGCCATGAACGATCTTGTGCATCCGTCCCGTGAGCACAGTAGGGGCAGGTGTTGGGGGAGGTTCTCTCGGGTATATACCTGGAAGTGAGATTGTTGGGTCATGGAGCACACGATCTTCAACTATAGTAAATATTACCAAATTTCCCTCCAAAGTCGTCGTGGAAGATGCATTCATATAAATGGAATCACCTCGTGTATGCACAAATGCGTCTTGTTCCATTCGTAGAACAAGTGCTGTAAGTGCTTTGTAACCAATGGAGTGCTATATAGATTTAAGCTGTCAGTATTTGCATCATAAAAATGTGATTTCGTTGGATTTAAGAGCATTTTGGGTATTGTATGTATCTGCTAATATATAACCTGCTTGCAAGTAGAGAAATATGACTTGATTTCTATCATTTTCTCTATCTAATGTCATGTGGCCTGTGGCCTGTGGGTACCCAAGAAATATTGTCTGAATGGAATCATCACTCAGGTTCTAAGACAGACCATGTGGTTTATTGTTTTTTTCTTTTTCTTCTTTTTTTTCAATACTTCTAATTCTTCCTTCATCTGTCACCATCTTTTTGAGCTGAGTATAAGAGATTTTGTTTGTTTGTTTAAGAAATATTGGATATGCCGAGTATTTTAATAAATTGCTCCCTGCCTACAGGCAAAAGCAAGTTGAATTTCAATAGGGATAATATAATAGGAATGACTTTGAGTTTAAAATTTAATTTCCTACTGATTTTGATAAGACCAATTTCAAAATGCATGCATATTCCATTTTCCATTTCTATTCACTTTGTGCAATGAGCTTCTTTCACTGATGTCTACACATCTGAAATTTCATTTTACTTAAAATATGCTACATGCAGCTATAGTATCTAGTCCTGAAAATAGGGCAAGTGCAGCAACTTGTATGTTAAAAGAATTACCGTTTTCTTCTCCCATTTGTTTATGCAACCAGTCTTTAGATATGGTACTCTGGTAGGTTCTAACTCAAAGATTAATCAGGCAGACTTCCTGCACTAAAGGATCTCAGAACCCATCAGGAATAAGGGATATTTCCAAATTCACAAGACAGTGTGTCCAACAGGAAAACCAGGTGAGTTTAGATAGGAAGAAAATCCCATCTGATGGTGGTGACTCGTTCATTTATCTTTGCTGAGCAAGCCTTGATTGAATTTCTACAACGTGCCAGGCATTGCCTGGCTAAACATCTGAGAATAAGACAGACATTGTCTCTGCCCTTGGAGCCCATGGTCCACTTGGGAAGCCAGATGTTAAACAGTAACCTTGGCCAGGCACAATGGCTCATGCCTGTCATCCCGGCACTTTGGGAGGCTGAGGCCAGAAGATCACGTGAGCTCCAGAGACTGGTCTAGGGAACATAGTGGGACCTTGTCTGTACTAAAAACAAAAATAAATTAGCCAGGTGTGGTGGTGCACCTGTAGTAGGTGCACCTACTCGGGGAGCTGAGGCGGGAGGATTGTTTGGGCCCAAGAGTTTGAGGCTGCAGTGAGCTATGATGGCGCCACTACACTCTAGCCTCAGCTATGGAGCAAGACTCTGTCTCAAAACAAAAAACAAAAAAACAAACCTCACCACGCTCACCAGTATGCGGAGGAGGGAAGGCTGGGTGTCTAATGCACCATGACGGAAGGAGCTACTCCAAGGAGGTGACCATGGTCGGTGAGGTGGTGGTTTCTGCTCTCGGCCTTGAGAGGTGACGCATGGAGAGTGGAGATGGAGTGGGAAGGAGGCCTGCCCTGGGAAGACACACGCCGAAGCCTGCATCGTTTCTCCCAGCACTTACACAATCCTCACATTACTGAGTCCCTGTTGGGCTAACACTCCTTGCTAATCTGGCCCCTCCTCCTGCAGCTTATTTGTTTTCTGTTTAATGAGAGTAAGACGTTGCATTTGTATATCTTATTTTGTTCTTAAATTCAGACATCCAGTTGGTTGGTCTTTTTAGAGATACATATCCCATCATCCTGCAAGTGACGTGCTGTCTTCCCAGTGTCATGAAGCTTCATGCTTCCCCTGGCGCTGATGAGAAGGCTGAATGGAGCAAGCCAGGAGGGTGCCCTCAGAACTGCCTTCCGGGTTGACGTGGATTGATTAATTACTTCCCTTTGGTTGAGGCAGCTATTAATCTGCCAGTCGTCCTTTCTTCGTTGTATTCGGTGTATATAATGAGAAAACCTTGTTAAATTCTCCTGAAAACCAGAGACACTGTTTACCATTTTCCCCACATCTACCCATCTGGTAGCCTCCTCAGAGGAGAGAAGGAAATCAGCGTATATTTCCTATGACTCTCCCGATTATTGCTGATCACCACTTCCTCCCTAAGATGTTGTCAAGCTAATTTCCAATCTCCCCATGTGTAGTTTGCAGAATTTACCTTTCTAAAAACCTCTACCTACTTTCAGTCCTTCATACCAATTCAGTGCTGCTTCAAACATCCCCAAGAGTGGGTGTTTACATATGGCACACACCAGGTGATTCCTGCTCTATCTTTAATTATTTCTTAGGATGAAATTTATCCTGGAGATCTTGATCACCGAACCTGGGACAATAGTTACAGACCTGGACAAGCAGCAGTAACCCCTGAGACATGCCGGGCTGGGCCCTGCCTGGGCATCAGGCACCCCACTGTTTCAGCCTCACCCGGGGGGACCTCTTGAGAGTGAGCCATGTCTGATGGGGATGGGCTGAGTCCTGGTCAGCTGTGGAATACAAGGATGGAGAGAAGAAAAAAGGGAGGTAGGAAAGAGAGGTGCGTGTGCTTATACAAAGAAAACCCTTGTTGTTTCCTGGACTGCTACAAAATCTAGCAGAGTTGGGACATGATTTCTCTTCCTGACTCCATTATCTCAGAGAAAACAGGCTTCCTATTCCTGACGTAATGGGAAAGAATGTTGTATAAACAGAGGCTCTCAGAGCCAAAATGTTTAGAGCATCTACCCACACCAACCACCCGTGACTCAGTGCGTGATGGGCAGACTCCAGGCTGTTTCACCAAGTGTCTTCAAGTTCAAGGGGTCATATGATTCCAACTTCTCCATCCAGAATTGGTTTTAAAATGTCATTAGCTCCAAATGTGAATTTTTATTCCTTTATTGCCCCTGCCTATCTATGTGGTAGAGAATCCAGTGTTAATTTTGCAAACCATTTAATTCACCCATAAGCCTCTCTAAACCATTCCTGTAAGAACATAAATGCCTGTAAGAAAATAAAAGCACGGTCTGTCTACCCCCATTGCCTTTTGGAGGGATTCCTTCCACATCAGGTTTAGTAGGAGAACAAGGCATTATCCTGAACAGCAGGGAGGGAAAGCATCAAAGGAAATCAGAACAGTTCAACAAATGCCGTCTGGTGCTCCAGTTTGGCCCCACAATGTCTTCTCTCTTCCTTTCTCCCCCTCTCTCCTGAGAAGTGTTTTGTTTACTTTCTGCCTGAGAGGTGAAATAGTAAGGCAAATAATAGCAGCAATTATGGTCATCAGGAGCCATGTGAAATCAAACCATGCTTCCGTGCAATTGTAGGTGTCTCTGGGACTGCTCCTGGACCCGTTTAGATGGGAACAGAGCAGATCATTTTAATAGAGAAGAAAATACCATTTGCACAAAAGCTCTGTCTGTGGCATGACTGCAGTGGTTCTGACAGGAACTGGGTGATGAAAACCAACAATAGCACGGTGCCCGGCTGGGGCTGGCACACCAGAGAGCAGAGTGCCATAAACTGGAGCATGTCACCAGCCCGTGGACTCCGGAAATCGGTTTCTGTTCTCTTCTCGATGATGCCATTGCCCATTGGATATTTCTTGTCTCTTGATGTTTAATAATATGAAATGGTCATTTTGAAGCTACTAGTTAAATCCATGAAAAATTCATGAAAATTTTGGCTTGCCTACAGTATCTATTAGAGCTGCAATCTTGCATATTATCAACTCCACAATCATTCCATTGCAGAACAATCGTTTCCAAAATCACTTCAATTTTCTTTATATGTTAAATGTCTCCTCTATCTTTATGCCAATCCTCCTACCTTTTTTTCCCAGAAGAAGAGATGCTCTTCCTCCTTCTGAAGCCAGTTCCTCCTCCGCCCTGCAGCCCAGCATCCCCTCCACCACCGTCCTTTGCCCCAGCTCTGTGTCCTGTAGAGATGCTCAAGTGGCCCCCGTGGCCTGGTTGCCAGCTGTTGGCTTCACATTTGTCTCTTGTCCTTTTTTTCTCCCTTCAGTGACTGCCACCACCTCATAGATAAGCTGTCTCCATCTTCTGAGTCCCATTCGTACTTGGGAGCTGTGTCCTCTGGGGCCTCATGGGTTGCCTCGCCACCAGCTCTGCCCTCTAGAGACTCCATTGTTTCGACTTACCCTGTAGCCTGTGTCCCCAGCCACCTGTGCCCCTCTCTTGCCTCCCATGGCATCCACTGTCTTGTTTCTTTTCCTTTCTCTTCATCTCATTTTGTCTGGTTTTCGTGGGTGAACACCATGGGCCAGTGCTCAGCATCTGTGGTCCCTCCCCTACGTCCTTCTCCATCTGCTCCCATGGCTGTGTCTGACATCACATGTACCCATCACCCAGGCCTCTCTCTGCAGGCCCCAACTGGCGCATCTGTGGTGAACTGCCACAGTTCCCCCGAAATTCCCCTCACCCCTACATAACTTGTCCCTCCGCGGCGGGACAGCTCTGCTCGTCCCACGGTGAAGAGTTCAGTGGTGGAAACCCCCCACCCTGTTTGTCTCCCATATTCAGGCCCAGTGCTCCCTCACAGAGTGTATTAGTCAGAGTTCTCTAGAGGGACAGGACTAATAGGATAGATTATATGTGAAAGGGAGTTTATTAAGGACTGTTGACTCACACCATCACAAGGGAAAGTCCCAGTCTAGTCCGTCTGCAAGTTGAGAAGCAAGGAAGCCAGTGGTGGATCAGTTTGAGTCCCAAAACCTCAAAAGCAGGGAAGCCGACAGTGCAGCCTTCGGTCTGTGGCCGAAGGCCTGAGAGCCCCTGGAAAACCACTGGTGTAAGTCTTAGATTCCAAAGGCTGAAGAACTTGGAGTCTGATGATCCAGGGTAGGAGGCATCCAGCACAGGAGAAAGATGAAGGCCAGAAGACTCAGCAAGTCTGCTTTTCCATCTTCTCCTGCCTGCTTTATTCTAGCCTCACTGGCCGCTGATGAGATGGTGCCCACCCAGATTGAGGGTGGGTCTGCCTCTCCCAGTTCACCGAGTTGAATATTAATCTCCTTTGGCAACATCCTCATGGACACACTCAGGAACAATACTTTGCATCCTTCAATCCAATCAAGTTGACACTCAGTATTAATCATCACATTATTGACCGTAAACTCAAACCTACCTCCTTCCTTGATCATTGCCTGGACCTTACTGCCTATCTTCCCCATGGCCTGTGACCCCTGTCTGGAGGCCACCCCGCCTTCCAGACCTCCTGCACGTCAACTCTAGTGAGTGCAGTTTCCCTGGCATCACAGTGCAAGTCACATGTTTTAAACTCGTTGAAAGCCTTTTCCTTTCTATGAGATAAGATACCAATGACTCTTCGAAGATTTCCATATCCCCTTGTGTATCTTATTTTAAGCCTTAAAAAACTGGTTGGATACTATTACAATAAGTTCTAAAAGCCATTCCACTTTCAGAGGTCTTGGCCTCTGACTGGGCTTGGATTTGCTTGGCCCAGGATTGACCAATGAGGGAACCCCATTCCTTTATTGGTAATACATCGAAGGGAGTTTTCCTCCAAGTAGTTTTATGTGTACCCATCCTTATTCTTTTATTCCTTTCTGCCTGTCTTCCTTGACTAGTAGATCGTATAAGGACAGAATGACTTCCTTAAGATCATTTTACATTAGACTGGATTCTCTCCTTAGAAACATTAAATGTGTTTGTTTGACTTACATCACTGAGAGGTTGAGATTCCTAAAGGTTACTAATGCATAAAAATATGTGTCTGCCTGTCAGTGGCAAAATAGAGCCAGCTGTGACTGCAGCACCTTTCTAAATTTCAGAGAGGAAAAAGGACTTCCAATCACAAGCATATATGGGGATTTAAGTCCCAGTGGACAGCCGCAGTCTATGCAGTGGAGGACACAGCCGCTTCCCTGGGCAGCTTTGCTGTCATTGAACTTGGCTTTTTTGGGAATTATGAAATAGCATCATAGAACTTTAGGGTACAAAATTGCATTCAAAGTTTATTCATTTTGGCTGGGCATGTTGGCTCACGCCTGTAATCCCTCGGGAGGCCGAGGCAGGCAGATCACTTGAGGTCAGGAGTTCGAGACCAGCCTGGCCAGCATGGCAAAACCCCGTCTCTACTAAGGTGGTATGTGCCTGTAATCTCAGCTACTCAGGAGGCCAAAACATGAAAATCTCTTGAACCTGGGAGGTAGAGGTTGCAGTTCCCTCAAGAAGTCTTTCTCTTTCTGCTGGTATTTGGTTAAGTCACTTGCTTTACAAGCCAAGCCCATCTCTTGTCCACTTTACAGGACTTCTGAGAACTTTCTGGTTCACTGCTGCACCCTGGCTGGTGATTACCTTTTAAACAGATCGTCCATCGTTTTCTCATTGTCTAAGCTCGGAGTGATTTCTGTATCGCAGATGCTTCTGTCTTCTGCAGTACAGCAGATCCAGCCAGTCCTGTCAGCGTGGGCCGGCTTGGGTTTGGGGGCTGTTGTCCACAGCCTTCTGTCTTGTGGAACTCAGTGTGTAATACGCACAGGCTCGCAGGTGGCCATGCTGGGTACACTGATGAGATTTTAGTACAAACTGAATGCTGGGTTAGTTTTCTGGGGCTCCTGTAAGAAACTACCTCGAACAGGGGGGTTAACCAATGGGAGTTTGTGCTCTCTCAGTCCTGGAGGGTGGATATCTGAGATGATACTGTGGGCAAAACCGAGCTCTCTCTAGCACTCTGGGAGGATCCTTCCTTGCCCCTTCTGGTTTCTGGTGGCCCCAGGCACTCCTTGGCTGCCTCTGTCATCTCAAGGCCGCCTTCTCGGGGTGTGTCTGCTTTCGAGTGGCCTTTTTAGAAGTCGTCTTGGATTAGATAGTCATCCAGTCATCTTGGATTAGGGCCAGTCACCTCCTCTGTGATCTCATTTTAACTAATCACATTTGCAGTGACCCTGTTTCCAAGTCAAGTCACATGCTCGGGTCTGCAACTGCGACATGTCTTTTTTCGGGGGCGGGGAGCACACATCAAACCATGCCCCATGCCGAGTGCCATTTGGATGGAAGCAGCCACACTGTGGCTGGTCTAAAGGCATTCTGCCCATCCCAGAAGGAACTCCGGTGTGGCACTGTTGGCCGTGTTGAATGATGGTAACATCTTTCCGAGGTGCCCCCAGGGCCTCCCGGGGAAGGTGTATTTGCTGAGTCCTTGCATGCTGGCCTTTTCCATCACCTGCATCTATGAAGGGTGCCTGGGTGACTGTGAAATGCCTGGGCTGCTGCGTTTTTGTATCTGATGCTCAGTGAACATGGCTCTCTGGCATCTTCTGGCATTTAATATGTAGAAGAGAATTCTAAAGTCAGACTGAGACAACCTGTTTTTCTGCTTTTGTGATGCTTGTAATTAAATAATGCTCAGATTTGACTCTTCATTGACTGTGACATGGCAGGCAGATCCATTTTACTTGCAAAGGTTTGTGTGGGTTGGTTTTCATCTGTTTTTAAATCCAGCAAGGCCTTAGTCTCATGTCTTTGATGATCTCTTCCGTTCCCTTATTTATGCTCTTTGCCCGGGGCCATCACTTATCCATTAGTGTTGATTATACTCACTGCCCCAGTGAGGTTTTTTATTTTTTTTATTCTTTTAAAAATAAGTTTTATTGTGTATATTTAAGGTATACCTGATGCGAAGGGAAATGAGTAGAGATAGTAAGAAGGTTACTGTAGGGAAGCATATTAACACAGACGTGCTTTCAGTTACACACGTGCATGTGTGTGTTGTGGGGGCAAGAGTAACAGTCATCAACTCACTCCACACGAATCCCCTGTATAGTGCAGTGCAACGACCTCACTCCACACGGATCCCCCATACAGTGCAGTGCAACGACCTCACTCCACACGGATCCCCCGTACAGTGCAGTGCAACGACCTCACTCCACACGGATCCCCCGTACAGTGCAGTGCAACGACCTCGCTCCACACGGATCCCCCGTACGGTGCAGTGCAACGACCTCGCTCCACACGGATCCCCCGTACAGTGCAGTGCACGACCTCGCTCCACACGGATCCCCGTACAGTGCAGTGCAACGACCTCGCTCCACACGGAGCCCCCGTACAGTGCAGTGCAACGACCTCGCTCCACACGGATCCCCCGTACAGTGCAGTGCAACGACCGCGCTCCACACGGAGCCCCCGTACAGTGCAGTGCAACGACCTCGCTCCACACGGATCCCCCGTACAGTGCAGTGCAACGACCTCGCTCCACACGGATCCCCCGTACAGTGCAGTGCAACGACCTCGCTCCACACGGAGCCCCCGTACAGTGCAGTGCAACGACCTCGCTCCACACGAATCCCCTGTATAGTGCAGTGCAACGACCTCACTCCACACGGAGCCCCTGTATAGTGCAGTGCAACGACCTGAAGTCCTCAATGAGGATTTTAATTGTGCTGCTGCATTTCTGGATTTTTCTGGAGCAGGCTGATGGCATGGTTCTCACCCTAAGTCATGCTCCTTGCCAGGCTCCATCTTTAGGTGTGCCCAGCCCTGAAATAGGATCTGTCTCCTCCTAAAGCAGGGCCTGACACAGAGCTCACACTGGGAATCTGTGAACTTGATCTTACATGGATGCTGTATCTTCCAGACCCTAATGACTGATTCTTACCAGCATTTGGTAGGTTCTTACTCCTCGAAGCCTATTGATGTGGGAACTAGAAATTTACTGTTCTGATTTTATTTCCCACTATGTCCAAGTTTTAAGCAAAAAGTGTAAGCAAAACCAGAAGGCTGCTGTAATCAGATAGATTTAGTCTTTATCATCTCGATGATGCTTGCCAATTCCAGCCCCTGTGTCTTTGTGTGAGCTGTTTTATTTCACCTTGAATGCCCTCTCCACAGCACAGTCTGTATTCCCCCCAGTTCCCTTGCCGTCTCCTCTGAGCACCCCTAATCAAGCCGCCCAGGGGCCCTTCTTCCTCTGGCCTCTCCTGTTCTTGTTTTCTGTGTATCTCACTTGCATGCCTGTGGCCTTGTTTGTCCTTAGGTTGGTGGATATGATCTTGTCTCCCAGTAAGATCCCAAGTCTCTCTCCATTCTATTCATGCCAGAGTTTAGTTTATGTTGTATATCAAATCTGGGAGTTCGAAATTTTGAAAATGTTGCTAACAAATCTGATTGGTAGGGGCCAAAGCATTGGGTGAGAGACTTCTGTGAGACTGAGAGACCATGCTCTGTGTTTTTCATGCAGAGATGCTGGAGACACAGGTGATGTGCGCCCATTTCTACCAACAGTCTCTATTGGAGCTGATAGTAAAAGCTGAAAGTTCAATTTCCCAGTTTCCCTTTAGGCTCTTATTTTCCATGACTTAATGAGGATAAAATACCTAAGGGTAGAATGACATAGTTCATGCAGCCTTCCATAAAGCATGACTGATTGCAATTCTAAGGATACAGTCCCTCCTGTCAGGCAAAGAAGATACTCTGACCGTGGAGGCTGGGTCTCTTTGCCTGGTGAATTGAGCCGGATTATTTTTCAATTCCAGTGTGGATATGTAATGGCAATAATTTAGAACAAGTGTTCACAGAAGTGCATACTTAGTGCTGCAGTTTAATACCTCCCCTCCTTTTTCTTTATGTGAAAATGAGCAAAGGAACCCCAGGAGGGGCCCTGGAATGCACTGTGGTTTCTCGTTGAGCTGTCGAGCAGACGCTTTCTTCACGCTGGTTGTGAAACATGAATTCACTTTTGGCTTTTGCTGGCGGTAGGAGGAGATTGGCCCCAAAGCCATCATTTTTATTTCAGTCTGACCACCTGTTTCCAGAAAGCCGGGGGCTCTTTTATAAGGGACTTACATTTTGAAAGAGTAGTGGCAATCCCAACATTACTAATTTCAGCTCTGACGCATCAAGGGCTTAGAGCTTCTTTCTCCTTTTCCGCGGGGGCACTCCCTTGCCACCCACCTCCTAGATGCCCTTAACCACCCACTCCTCCTCCCCCCGATTTGGAAGTCAGCCCTGAGAAAGCACGGTGTTCCTTTTCCAGCTACTTGCTGGAGCACAGGTAGTTGCACCTGGCCACCTGTGCACAGCCTCTGCTGGCGGGGTTGACAGTGAGCACGGAGGGCTGTTGGCTGCCGCACCCTGTCTGTCATGTACCACTGCCCAGCTGGACTCTCTTAGGGCCCCGAGCTTCTGGGAACCATGTACCCATCACCAGGGCACAGTAGCAGCCCCAGGTTACAGGGCAGCAGCAAGGCCCACATTCTGGAGTTGAGATCAGATGATCTAGTTCCACCTTTGATTGTTTTTCTGTACAAATAGGAATTATGTACATGCAAGTCTACAAATTAGATGGCAACATCAGCCAGAGCGAGAGGTAGGGGACAGGCAGAACTTCCCCAGACCCTGATATCTCAGTGGCGTGCTACAGGTTCCCAGTGCAGGGTCCCTGTGGAAAGGAGGCAGCAAAGGGATGCCGTGTGCCCAAGAGGAGTCCCCTAAGACCCCCAGTTCAGCAGCGTGATGCTCTGTGTGGCTAGGGCCTGTGGAATCCAGTTCAGCCACCCCTCGTTTTTTTCTGCAGAAAGCCACACCTGCGGCGACTCACTGGCCCCACCTGGAAATTAGAACTTAGGTCCATGAGCAGCTGCACACCCTCATATGCTGTTTCTTTGTGGAGATTTGATTCTGCTGTCCACTTGCTGAATGTGGAGCTGACTTTGTGGAGGTCCTTGTTCCTCTTTTTAAACTGCACTCAGGGAGCAGCAGAGGGTGAGGTCCCTGGGATGGAGGCAAGCTCCTGCCTTGTTTACTTCACACCTCAGCACTGGGTGTACATTGGGGAGTGAAATGAAGGTCCCTCATTTCTTGGAAAGAAGTTCACTTTTAGTTTGTGGTACGAAAATTCTCTAACTGTCACTGGGGTCTCAATTTTCATTCATTTTGTGCTACATATTTTGCATTCAGATGTGATAAAAAGCCAAACAGATAAAAACAAAATAAATTCACTGTCGTGACTGGAACCTGAGTGAGTGAGGAGGGCGCAGGGTCTCACTCTCACCTCCTCGGGGTGCCTCCCCACAGGGCAGAGAGCACATGGTCCTGGAAAGTCCCGCCACGAATGACAGCAGCCAGCAGGATGTCAGACTCTACCCCCCATGCTGGTGAGGCCAGACGGTTAGTTTCAGCACCTTCAGCTGTGGCTTTTCAGAGACGTGGGTCCTTCATCTTCTACTTCTGAATCCACTTATGTATTTTACATTTGTGTATATACATAATTTATTTTATGCTGGTTTGCTTTTTTTTCCCCAATGACAGACTTCAAAAAGGGCAGACTCTTTCAAGAAAGATGGTATATCACTGCATTAGATATTCAGGAAGAATTAAAGTGTTATTTTTGAGAACCCACTCTATGCCGGAACTGTTCTGGGAGTTTTACATGCATGGGTTCATGTATTTCTTTATTTCTCACAACAACCAATCCAGGTAGGACCCCCTCATTCTACATAGGAGGGGACTGAAGCCAAGGACTGGTGAGGAGCTTGTCTGATGCCACACAATTAGAGTGACGGTGATTACACCTGATTTTGATGATATGGTTCTCTTGTACTTATGAAAAGCGATACGAATCTCTAGTCTGTGCTTATCTCATCTTTCTTGCCTCCCTCCCTCCCACGCCAGTGTCCAACCAAGTGTTTCTTGGGCCTGTAGGGGCTCTGACCCAGGGGCTCTGGACTGTGTGCTCTTGTGTTTCAGTAAGATATTTCCGTGAGTTCATAAAAGAAAAATTATTTCTTGCTTATGTGTTAGTTTAATGTCAGGGTTCCTGAGGAGTGGCCACTTTGCTTCCACCTGGGGATTTGAGGGACCCAGGCTTCTTTGTGTAGCTCCACCAGCCCCAAGGGCCTGCAGTCAGCTGGGAGGGAAAGAGACTATGAATGAAGCACCTGCTTCTTAAAGGTACACCATCTGGACACACTCCATTCGCCAGGGCTAGTCACATGACCACACCTGGCTGCAAGGAGGGCTGGGAAATGTAGTCCCCACCAGGAGGCACCTGGCGGGAGCCCCAGCCTGTGGCAGGAGCAGAGATTTCTGAAGGCTGTTGTCTCTCTCTGCTCTGGAGGTAATACTGAAATTTGACTTTGTGTATAACTGATATGTGTTACCTTTGTCATGTCTTTGGAATAAACTGTGGTCATTCTTTTTCTTTCCTCCTCTGGTGTATATAGACTAGTTCATGGGCCTTATTAGAAGACTTGTTTGATGTCATGTTTGAGATTTTCTCTTTAACCTTAAAAGATCAACCTGGACAATTGCACACAATTATAAGTAAATGTGAAAATTAGGTTCTGTAATTAGGATGGCAGTAAACACAGTGGAGAACCATAACTAATCAATACAGGTATGTCAGCATTCCTCGATTCCTTAATCTTCGAGAGAAAAATATTCGTAATTAAGAAGCTAACGTTGCTGAAGCTGTGAGACTGAAAGGCCATCCCAGCGAGGATGGCTTCATTTCCCAGCCCCGAGTCACTCACTACCTCTTTTTCATGTAGCCAGAGCTGCATCTTTTTTCATGTCTTTCAGGGCATTCTGGCTGGAAGGAAAAATGTGTTACTTGTGATCTTCTTTTGAAACTTGAGCTTCCTGCGCCCCACATCGTTGTAGCAATTTGTCCCCACACGTGTGCTCAGCACTCGGAGGTGCAAAGACGACCAAGAAGCTCTCGGGTTTTCTCACACTAGTTGCTACAGCAGAAATCTGCTGTGTGTTTCGAGACATCTTGGGAATGACACACAAATGTGCCACCCCCTCGGTGATCTTAAAATAGGTCCAGATTGAATCTTTAGCTAATGTTGTTATTGTAAACCCTGAGTTCCACCAAATGTTTCTGAGTTTCTGGACCAATATTGCATTTCAAATAGATCAATCATGGTCTCTCCATGAGAAATGAATTCTATTATATAGGAATGCTTTCTGAGCTTACAGCTCCTCAGCGTATTTACTAAAAACTTGGCATGGCAGCATAACCCCTTTGTTTCCACTAAAATTTCAGTTACAATTACTATAACATAAGGTGCAAAAGACCACAATCACAGATAGACATGACCAGATTGGGGTATACTGAGTTTCCTTAACTACTGGAGAGCTGCCAAGTATCCCCAGAATGCCCAGGCATTTTTCATTTATTAATGTGATGTCATGACATAACTGACCTAATAGAGCTGTAAAAAGTGTTTTAAGATGTAAATGTTGACATTTAGAGTGTCCCTGTCATTGCTGAGTAAGGTCACACTGTTATACAAATAAGGGATGGAATGTTAATGGACTCGGTTGGATCCCTCCAAGTTCACATTTGGAAGCTCCAACCCCCAGTGTGATTCTATGTGGAGAAAGGGCCTGTAAGGAAGTAATGAAGGTGAAGTGACGTCCTAAGCATGGGGCCCTGATTCCATGGGAGTAGTGTCCTCAGAGGAATAGGAAGAGAGACCAGAGCTCTTGTTCCACCACGAAAGGGCGCTGCGAGAAGCAGCTGCCTGTGAGCCAGGAATTAAGCCCTCACCAGGACCAAATGGCCAGCACCTTGATCTTGGACTTCCAGCTTCCAGAACGATGGGAAATAAATGTCTGTTTTGTAAGCCACCGAATCCATAGTACTTTGTCATGGCAGCTCAGGCAGACTAAGACAGGAGCAAAACATGCCAAGGCATTTTAAATTTATTAACCTTGTTTCATTGCACACATGACCTACCAGAGCTATGAAATACATTTTAAGATGTACATTTTTATTGACTCTTAGAGGGTCACTATCACTGTGGGGTAAGGTGATGAAATTACTGGAGCTAAAACAAATGTATTGACTGTATTTTGCTCTAACCTATGTTACCATTAGACAGAACCCATAGTGCATATATGGAAGTAAAATGCTGTAGAAAAACATGAGAACCAGCAAGTTTGCACATTTCTTCCTATGGCATAGTACTTCCTATGGCGTGGTGCCTCCTGGACTGAAACAAACCTAGTGAGATACATGCTCTGCCATCCAGAGGAGAAGGCCATGGTCTTGTGAGGCTTGTCTCTTTTGGTCATTGGCGCTTTAATAAGCACACAGGAATTCAGTGGGCTTAGCTTCAGTTTTAATGACAAACTGTCACATGAAAACATTTATCAGGAGCGTCTCTCCTTTGACACCTCTAGACAGCAGTTGGGGGACCTCGGTTTAGACATGACATCCGCAGTGTTTCAGCATGGCCTGGCCATAGCTCAGAGAAGATGTGCAGGACGCTTAAGCTCTCGACCACCAGCTGCTTCTTCCCACTGGTTTTTGCCTCTGTGCTTTGAAGTTGCTCAACAGTTTAATCACTAAGACTCACAGGAGGCAAAGTGGAGGGAGCCCTTTCCGCAGATCCCAGCGACAGTGCCGTGGTTTGCCCCAAGCAGGCCGTGTCCTCCGGTGCAAGTCCTGCAGGGTGCAGAGTGCTAGACCCTGGGGTGAGCTGGATATCAGAGCCTTGGATGAGGTGCTGTGTTTTCTAAACAAGCATGAATTCAGCACTTTTAGCTCACACATAGCAATTTGGTTGTTTCTAGGATCTAATTATGTGTAATATGATACCTTGAGAAGAATGCTAATGCAAGTAAAACTTACCAAACTGCCATGTCTTTATTAGAATTGATATTGAAATAATTATTGTGTATATGCTTTAAATCTGTTTATCCCGAGTGAATTATGAATCAAAGCAGTCAACAACCAAGTCAAGACAAAGTGAGTGAATTTTAAAGTAGGAGAAAATGTGGAAGGTAAAAAATACAGTGACTTATTTTTCTTAAATCTTCAAATTATTATCCACATCAAATGACCAAAACTATCTAAGTTTTAAAACCAACCTGTTATACTGCTTTATTTTGTGGCTTTTATTATTCAAGAGGTTTTTTGTATTTTGTTTTTTCTTCCTCTGTACATTGGATGCATAATCGCAATTCTTACATAAGAACCCCTAAAAGAAGTTCTTTCAAAGTGTTCTGGCTTTTTCAGTCAAGATGGAAATCATATCTAACATCTTGAATAATGGAAATTTTATTACTGCCCATTTTTTGGCACTTTTTCTGTAGAGAAAATAAATGCCATTTCATGTTCCAAAATAAGATGTATGAATTTATGCTATGAATTTGATAAAAATTCATTGCATACTATAAAACTTGTGATTTATGAAAGATCTCTCAGAGCTCCACGCTACATTTCAGTTGAATGTAATTTGTGCCGGTAAAATGACTGCATATTCATCTACACCCAACTAATGAGGTCACGGTGGTGAGCAGCTGTGAACAGTCAGCGGGATGGGTTATAGTATATGGTCATTGAACGCATGTTCATCCTCCCAAGAAGTTCGGTTTTGTTGAACACATTCATGGTCCAATAAAAAGGCTTTATTTCAAAAAGTGCATGCCACCAGAAGCCAGCCCAACAGTTCAGATCTCCATGGATGGCTCAGCGACTTTCAGTGGCCAGTGTGTTCACCCTCTCCTGTGCCCTCCTGCTCACCCCATCTGCCCAGCAGGCGTTCCACCCCATCCCACCCTCTCCCCGGCCCTCCTGCCCAGCGGGCGTTCCACCCCATCTCACCCTCTCCCCGGCCCTCCTGCCCAGCGGGCGTTCCACCCCATCCCACCCTCTCCCAGGCCCTCCTGCCCAGCGGGCGTTCCACCCCATCTCACCCGGTGTGGGTCTTCATTTAAAGTGGTGACTTCAAGGGTTTTCAAATCTAAACTAGTGTGTCTCTGGGTACAATTCTCTGTAATTCAAATAGAAAGTGAATATGAGGAAAGTGAACACGGCGAAATACCCACCCACTGCCCCACACACTCGAAGCCGGCCTCTCTGTGGCCTCAACAGGCTGCCGTGCCTGGTCCTTGGGTTTGTGGAAAATGCCGAACCCACTTGAGCACTTGAGGACATCAAGCTCCTCAGGCTGGTGGAGTGTAGGAGAAGGAAGGGCTGAGGGGGATGCCAGTTCCATCCCTGAGAAGCAAAGCACTTTGACCTGCGCATCCAGGTGGGTGTGGAGAGACCTAGGCCCCAGAAGGCGACGGAGCCCAGGTGCAGTCCGTATTCTCCGCACAGACCCTGAGAGGAAGGTTTTGTCATGAGAAAAGCTGATGCTATCAAAAGCAGAGTGGAAGTTTGAGTGGATTTTCACATAAAGAATCGTAGACAGTATGTATGTGCCATGTTAAATTCCTCAGCCCTGGCTGGGCACAGTGGCTCTCAAGCCTGTAATCTCAGCCCTTTGGGATGCTGAGGCAGGCAGATCATCTGAGGTCAGGAGTTTGAGACCATCCTGGCAAAACCTCGTCTCTACTAAAAATACAAAAATTAGCTGGGAGTGGTGGCGCCTGTAGTCCCAGCTACTTGGGAAGCTGAGGCAGCAGAATCGCTTGAACCTGTGAGGCGGAGGTTGCAGTGAGCCAAGATTGTGCCACTGCATTCTAGCCTGGGCAACAGAGAGAGACTTAGTCTAAAAAAAAAAAGAAAAGAAAAGAAAAGAAAAATTCATCAGCCCTTTTTCTGTTCATTAGAAATCATTGCTATGAGTTTTGTGTCTTTAACCACTTAAAGATTTAATGTCCTCCTTTTCCTCTGCCCTCTACATGTGAAAATCCAGTCTGTGTCCAGTCGGGTCTGGTTCCCCCAGGGACACAGGGCACGCTGGGCCCATTGGGCCTTCTGGTCTCATCCGTCCTCACTGGGGACCCACTGAGGGGGTCGGGGTGGGGGGCGGGGTAGACTGAAAATCAGGTCTTTTTGCTTAGTTTGATCACATACAATGACAGGCACAGACTGGGTGCCATCCAGGCAAGCTTGTCCAACCCATGGCGCAGGCCTTTGAATGCCGCCCAACACAAATTCATAAACTTTCTGAAAACATTACGAAGTTTATGCACTCACCTTTCTTTTCTTAAAGCTCATCAGCTATCATTAGTGTTAGCGGATTTTATGTGTGGCCCAAGACAATGCTGCTTCTTCCAGTGTGGCCCAGGGAAGCCAAAAGACTAGACACCGTTGAAGTTTCCTTCAGACCTTTGGATATGCGCGGGACTCTGGTTGAAGCCAGGGTGTGCTGGCACAGTGGGTTTGAGGCCACGCTCAAGGGTTAGTGGACACCTGTTCCACCTTTGCCGGCCCTCAGGTCCCTGAGAGTCATCGGGCGACTGAGTCACTTGGGCCCTTTCCTCTCCAGCTTTTCACGATGTGTCCTGTGTGAGTCAGCCTGAGACTGGGAGCTCGGTGGCCACATAAGGGAGGGCCTCCCTGATCATCAGAACCAAGGGTCAGACCCGGGGGCCCGAAGCCCACTGTGATGGGGGCAACAACTCCAGAACCTCCGGGCTGTCATAGAAAGATGGCCCTTTAAGCACGTTCGATGCTGGAACTCGATCAAGTGTCGTGATTCTAAAGGCCACAGTTAGGAATGTGTTGTCACTATGCATTCCCTATTCTTTTTGGCTGAGATAACAGAGGAACTATCCTTGGATTATTTAGTTGTCTCTTTTTCCTTCTCAAAACAGTATGTGAATTATTTGCATCATCATAAAAGAGGATTATTTAAGAGGTCCATTCTTAATCTAGAGATAAAATTTCAATAATGTGATCTTTAGATCTTAGAAAAAGAAAAATGTAGAAAATGTCAAATCATGAAATTTAGCAACATTAAATACCACAACACTGGTCGTCTTCTGCCAAATGAGCGGTTGTCACTTTTCACAAACTGCTTCCTTCTTGTAACGTGACGCATGGCGTTTCCTAATGGCCTGAATCTTGAATACACCAGTTTCATGGTGACACAGGATGTTCACTTTCTCCAAAAACAATTTTGTGCTTGGAAACATTTTTTTCTTTAACATTTTCCTCTAAATTTTCTTTAAATATAACCCACTTGTAACTAGCCGTTACAACAATGGATCTTTAATAATTGCAGTAGAATCGCCACCACTGAAACTTCTGGAAGCATGACATTCTTGCATACATTTCTTCCTCCCCAGATGGCCTGTGGACCACAGGCCAGCACCACTCTGGCAAGGGCCCGAGCAGCCAAGAATTCTGTAGCATTCTATACAGAATGCAGGTCGCTCCTGTTGGGCACATCTTAACCTGGATTTTATTATAACTTCAAATTTTATAATAACATTACATTTTATCATAATGGCACTCAAAAAAAGCTGAATGCAGAAAATAGAATACAACTATAGATTGTTTTCTAAACAGCATAAACACATACTTGTCTGAGATCACAAACCCCTGCGCAGATGCGGCCAGTCGGTGGCTCGGGGCTGGCTTGACTGACACGTCTTCTTGTTCCAGCTTGTTTTTCATGATCCACTGATCTTCTGTTTTCCATGCTGCTTGACATCAGAATTACTGTTTCCTTCTAACCTGGGCTTTCTCACTAAATGTAAAATATAGAATGCAGAGGCTTTTTGGTCTCTCTGAGTGCAGTTGAGTCAAGGTGGATTTTAAATGCAGAATCTCATAAACTGTGTTTCTAAGCTGTGACACTGTGGTCCCTCACATATCTCTGCACGGATCCCATCAATATCCTGGGCCAATCGACTCTCTTCTCTACATCAAAAATGCATGAGGTGCATGGTGGAAGACCTCGGAGCTGAGCCCAGAGGCTCTGATTGAGCAGGCCTGCCCCAGCACAGTGATCCTGGTACAGTGACCCCCTTGAGCAGCTGTGCTGGTCCAGATGCTGCCGTCACCTGAGGACCAGGTTTACAAAACCTCGCTCTCTAGACTGGAGCTTGCTGGCCAGAATGAGTTTTTCAGCCATCATTTTTTAAAGACAGAACTGTGTTATAGTCATCACTAATATCGGTGGGATGTTTGCTTTCCTCTGCATTATTTAACACTGTTAAACTTCACAGCCCTAAGGCCAAAGCACTCATCTCTGCTTTGCAGAAGTGAAGAGCAAAGTGCCGGAGGGCTAAGGTGCTTGCCCCCGGTCACCCAGCTCCTACATACTGGCGCCCGGACCCAAATCCCACCTGTTCACCTGCAGCATCGAGGCCTCTTAACTGCTCCTACTATTTCATGACTTCCTAGGGCTGCGCAATTATAAGCTCAAGGACAGTACATGTAGGTGTGCAGCAGCAGGACAGCCCCCAGTCCAGGGCACAGATGGAGGAGTCCACGGCACGTGGCTTCTGAGGGAAGGAACACCAGGCCCAGCATCTTGGGGGTAAGGAGACCTGGGTTCCAATCCTATTGTATTAGTCCATTTTCACACTGCTAGTAAAGACATTCCAAGACTGGGAAGAAAAAGAGGTTTAATTGGACTTACAGTTCCACATGACTGGGGAGGTCTCAGAATCATGGCGGGAGGCAAAAACACTTTTTATATGGCGGCAGCAAGAGAAAATGAGAAAGAAGCAAAAGTGGAAATCCCTGATAAACCCATCAGATCTCCTGAGACCTATTCACTATCATGAGAACAGTCTGGGGGAAACTGCCCCCATGATTCAAATTCCCACCTGTCCCTCCTACAACACATGGGAATGATGGGAGTACAATTCAAGATGAGATTTGGGTGGAGACACAGAGCCAAACCATATGATTCCGCCCCTGACCACACTGAATTTCCTGTCCTCACATTTCAAAACCAATCATGCCTTCACAGCAGTCCCCCAAAGTCTTAGTACATTTCAGCATTAACCCCAAAGTTCACAGTCCAAAGTCTGATCCAAGACAAGGCAAGTCCCTTTCATCTATGAGCCTGAAAAATGAAAAGCAAGCTAGTTACTTCCTAGATACAATGGGGGTACAGTTATTGGGTAAATACAGCCATTCCAAAGGGGAGAAATTGGCCAAAACAAAGGGGTTATAGAGCCCATGCAAGTCCAAAATCCAGCGGGGCAGTCCAATTTTAGAGCTCTAGAATGATCTCCATTGACTCCAGGTCTCACATCCAGGTCACGCTGATGCAAGAGGTGAGTTCCCATGGTATTGGGCAGATCCACCCCTGTGGCTTTGCAGGGTACAGCCTCCTTCTCAACTGCTTTCATGGGCTGGTGTTGAGTGTCTGAGGCTTTTCCAGGCACACAGTGCAAGCTGTCGGTGGATCTACCATCCTGGGGTCTGGAGGATGGTGGCCCTCCTCTCACAACTCCACTAAGCAGTGCCCCACTAAGGACTCTGTGTGGGGGCTCCAACCCCACATTTCCCTTCTGCACTGCCCTGGCAGAAGTTCTCCATGAAGACCCCGCCCCTACAACAAACTTTTGCCTGGCCATCCAGGCATTTCCATATGTCTTCTGCAATCTAGGCAGAGGTTCCCAAACCCCAGTTCTTGACTTCTGCGCACTCACAGGCTCAACACCACATGGAAGCTGCCAAGGCTTGGGGCTTCCACCCTCTGAAGCAACAGCCTAAGCTGTACCTTGGCCCCTTATAGTCACAGTTGGAGTGGCTGAGATGCAGGGCACCAAGTCCCTAGGCTGCACACAGCTCTGGGACCCTGGATCCAGCCCAGGAAACCATTTTCTCCTACGCCTCCAGGCCTGCAGTGGGAGGGGCTGCCATGAAGACCTCTGACATGCCCTGGAGCCATTTTCCCCATTGTCTTGGGGATTAACATTCAGCTTCTCATTACTTATGCAAATTTCCTCAACCGTCTTGAATTTCTCCTCAGAAAATGGGTTTTTCTTTCCTATCACATTGTCAGGCTGCAAATTTTCTGAACCTTTATGCTTTGCTTCCCTTGTAAAACTGAACGCCTTTGACAGTACCCAAGTCACCTCTTGAATGCTTTGTTGCCTAGAAATTTCTTCTGCCAGATACCCAAAATCATCTCTCTCAAGTTCAAAGTTCTACAAATCTCCAGGGCAGAGGCAAAATGCTGCCAGTCTCTTTGCTAAAACATAAGAGTCACCTTTGCTCCAGTTCCCAACAAGTTCCTCATCTCCATCTGAGACCACCTCAGTCTGAACTTTATTGTCTATGTCATTATCAGCATTTTGGTCAAAGCCATTCAACAAGTCTCTAGGAATTTCCAAACTTTCCCACATTTTCCTGTCTTCTTCTGAGCCTTTCAAACTGTTCCAGTCTCTGCCTGTTACCCAGTTCCAAAGTCACTTCCACATTTTCATGTATCTTTTCAGCAATGCCCCACTCTACTGGTACCAATTTACTGTATTAGTCCATTTTCACGCTGCTGATAAAGACATATCCAAGACTGGGAAGAAAGGGAGGTTTAATTGGACTTACAGTTCCACATGGCTGAGGAGGCCTCAGAATCATGGCAGGAGGTGTAAGGCACTTCTTACATGGTGGTGGCAAGAGATATTGAGAAAGAAGCAAAGGCAGAAACCCCTGATAATCCCATCAGATGTCCTGAGACTTATTCACTATCATGAGAATAGCATGAGGAAACCACCTCTATGATTCAAATTATCTCCCACCGGGTCCCTCCTACAACATGTGGGAATGATGGGAGTACAATTCAAGATAAGATTTGGGTGGGGACACAGAACCAAACTATATCACCTGTTTTGTTTTATTTGGGACCTCAAGTCATTCACTCTCGTCTTTGGATTTTTTTTTTCTTTTTTTTTTTTTTTTTATGTGAAATGAATAGATTGCTATCTTGGTGAGTTCCTTTACACCTGAAAAATGTATTCTTCCAAACCAATCCATGGAGGAAATTCTGTGTTTAGAGAAATGATTCCCATTGATAAAGAGGCAGCGGACTCATTAATGTCCTTCCATTCAGCTAAGTGGGAGGTGTTGTTCTGAGGTCTTAACTGTCCTGAGGTAAAAACATTGAAATGAAAGCATGTAAAAAAGGAAAGAAAAATCATTATACTTCTGTGAAGTTAAAATGTTGAAATATTTTCAGATGTAGACAGAATAAACAAAAAGCAACACCAAACCCATCTGCTCATCAGTGGATCATCGTTTAAAATAGAAGCTGGCTTTTTTCCCTTCTGGAAAGCCTCACACGATAAACACAATGAACAGGAAATGAGCAACCTTGCATTTCATAGTGCTTCCATCTTGGCAAAAGGTACCCTCTCGTGCTCGATTTGGCAGGTCTGGACTCCAGCAAAAGCCAGCGCTGAAAATAGTTCTCCGTACACTTCTGAGCGCTCCCCCGTACTCCCTGAGCGCAGATCACACATAGCCTCGTGTTATGCTTCTGACTTTTGAATGCAAAGACAAAAAAATCACATGAATCATTGTAGTTATTCAAAGTTTTTACGTGTTGAAAATCTTTCCTCCAATGTGCTCTGAGAAGTCGTGTGGCATTCGTAAACAAAAGCTGTGTTAAAAGAGCCGGGCGTTTTGCATGTCTAGTTTTGTTGGTGTCTATCATGGTTGGGGCAGTCATTTTCCACCCAGCCCAGCCCAGCCCAGCCATGGTCAGTATAGGAGCAGTGGGGCAGACCAGGGGAATTTTTAAATTATTTGCTACATCGTTCTTGATTTGTTCATTTAAAATCATTCTTATCTGTTGACAAAAGTAGATCCTTGGTAGCTCTTCCTGGTGGTTCCTGGTGTCTTACTAAGTCTACTATGTTTGAAGGTAATACAAGTTTCATTTATATAGAGCCTAGTCAGATATTTTACTACTTCAGAAAGTCCCGCTTTTCAAACTGCCTGATGAATTAACCTGTTTTTTCTGCAGTCATTTATATGTTTCCTGTTTCCATCTTACTCCTATCTTTATATAACTTCTTATTTGAAATACTCTTGCAGAACTTAAAGTAGAACTACAACAGCAATTCCATTACTGGGCATATATCCAAAGGAAAATAAATCATTCTACCAAAAAGACGCATGCACTTGTATTTTCACTGCAACAGCATTCACAGTAGCACAGGTGTGGAATCAACTTAGGTGCTCATTAATGGTGGATTGGATAAAGAAAATGTGGTACATATATATGATGGAATACTGCACAGCCATAAAAAGAATGAAATCATGTCCTTTGCAGTCACATGTATGCAGCTGGAGGTCATTATCCTAAGCAAATTAATTCAGGGACAGAAAACCAAATACAGCATGTTCTCACTTAAAAGCGGAAGCTCAGCATTGAGTACACATGGGCATAAAGATGGGAACAGCAGACACTGGGGGCTACTGGGGAGGAGGGAAGGAGGGCGATGTGAACTTAAATACGGGGTACTGTACTCAGTACCTGGGTGACGGGACCACCCATACCCCAGGCCACAGCATCATGCAATACACCCACATAACAAACCTGCACATGGACCTCCTGAATCCAGAATTTTTTTAAAATAATTTTAAAAATTAAAAAACCCTCCTCGGTCAGCACTCCAGGACTCAGGATAAGAGCAAGGAGTGGTGCCATTGCTGTCTGCATGCTGTAGAGAGAGAATGACCACGGCAGGGCCCGCGTGTGCCTGGAGTGGACTGCATAGAGATGGTTTATTCTGAGCTGGTGGGACTGAGAGTCCTTTTAAAGATCCTGCGTGGCTGCTCTTTGTGGGTTGACGTTCCCTTTGACATGGGTTTGCTGCGTCTGACACATCTTCACATGCACGAGGAGCTCGTCTTCTTTCTCTCTGAATGCTCTATTAACTATTTAAAAGCTATCTCTAACTTTTTTCAAACCTGGGAAGTTCCCAGACTGTTTCACCATGCAGCCGATGGACTCTAGGCTACAATGTTATGCCACCAGGCTCTGGAAGAGAACCTCGGTGTTTACGGTCATGACCCTGGCAGTCACTGGGAGTAAGTGCAGCAAAGGCTGGTGAGGTCAGAGCCACAGAGTCAATGTGACAGAACCCATGGGGCTTTGCAGTGGGGAGCTCACTTTGTAAAAAGTCAGCTGCAGCCTGACCCAGGGGCACATTCTGCAGGGAGGCACCTGCATGCCTTCCTCAGCAGGAATTTAATCCTGGGTTTGCTGTTGGTCTGTACTTTACATGGGGAGCAGTGCCTCTTCCAGCATCAGAACAGGTGTGCTGAGTCCTCCGTCCTTCACGTAGAAAAAGATAAAAATCCCCCTGCAGATCCTGCCATCATCTTCAACTTAGGTGCAGCAGCAGACCCTCTGTTTTCCCTGAGTTTGCACGAGGGTACTGCCCATCCCTGAATGTGCTACATAAAACGAGGTTCAGAAAGCTCTAACCAGAGGTGATGAGTGCCTGCCCTGATGGAGTGCCCTTCTCATGACAGGGCAGAGGAGCTGGATTTGTGCAGGGTCAGTGTTGTCTTTGAAATGGACTTTCTGCATCTGATGTGGCTTCCCACAGACCAAGGATCTCAGCCTCCTGCCCTCCCTGCACCGGGCCATCGCCCCCGTCAGTGAAGGAGGGCTCCTGAGAGCTTCTGGGTACCCCGGGCACCCCAGGCACCCTGTCCTCATGGTGTGGGGTGAGGTTGGGCATGCGGAGGAGACTCCATTCTCTTCTTCTCCTGTACTCCACTCCCTCTGACCATGCAGGGGCTCCCTGGGCCCAACCTCATCAGCTACATTTCTGCATTTCCCCTGTTTCCTTCTTCAGCAGACAGGGGTAGACCCGAACGTGCAGATGCAAGGGGAGCAGAGAACGTGGGAGCTGCTCCGTCTCACACCCTGCGTGAGGGTAGAGACTCGTGTGCTAGTGACGCAGGCTTCGTGTGGGCTCTGTTCCCCTTTGCCTGTGTCCCCCAAGGACCCTCAGTGAGGGGTCACAGGCAGGAATAAAGAGGGCCTTGCAGGGCCAGGTTCAGCCACACTGGTCCCCTATCCCCAGGTCGGATGACCAGTGGAGCGTGGAGGAGCTGTAAGCCCATAACCAGGGCTCTACCGCAGGGAACGAGAGCTACGTGAGAACCTCATCCTAGAGTCCTCAGGAGGGTTACTGTGAGGAAAGAGCTAAATACATTACCAGCCACTTGTGTGGTTTCTGCAGAAATTGACAAAAGTAAACATCCCTTGGCTTAGCCAGCCTGAGAGACCACCAGACACCTTCCTAAACCAGTATCTGTTTATTCGTGTTTGTTTTATAACATGCTTTCACTCTTCTCTTAGAATTAGTAATCGTACATGTTTATGTTGGAAGTTTGAAATCGTTTCATTCTTCTTATTATTTATTGGGTAGCTAATATATGGAAGACATTGTATCAGATATTTCAATGAGAGAACTGGAAAGAAAATCAGAATCCCTAATCAATCCCACCACTCAGATACACATATTTAGTATCTGGGGACATGTTGGATCTTTCTTAAATTTATATCTATGTAGGAATTTTACTATAAAATTAATAAAAATTCTGACCCTAGAATTTTGTGTCTAAAATGAAACTGAATATTATAGTGTATGTTCTCGTGTTATTAAATATTGCAAATGCATTTTATTTTATATATAATATTCTGTTGTTTGCCTTTATTAAGGCAATATAGAAGATGTAAGGGTTTATTCCCCTTCCCCCGCCACTGTTCTTCACTATGGATAATGCCAACATGGCACGTTTACACAGAAGTATTTGTCCTTGGTTCTGATTTTTTCCAAAAATTCTAAAAAGGAAGTCAGTTGTTTCAAGATTATGATTTTTGATACAAAGGCACCGGATTGCTTTCCAGAGGCCGTTCAAGCTGCGCTCACACTGGCATTTGTCAGCAAGTCATCACCACACTCAACGTGGCAAATGTTAAGATATTTTTATTCTCAGCATGTTGATTAACTAGATAGGCAAAAAAAATCTCTCACCTATCTAATTTTATTTGTTTGATTACTAATGAGACTACTTTAAAGAATATATGTCTTGGATTTTAAATTTCCCTCCATGTAAAGTGTGCATTTCATTCCTTTAACCGCTATTCTGTTTATTCTGGAGTGCTAGAACGTGCATGCGCGTGCATTCATGCACACACGTGCCCGAGCACACATTATTTTGTGGTTCCCAACATTTTCTGTTTGTCACTGGCTTTTTCATCTTGCTTACGAGCTTTTAAAGTTTAGACCTTTTTCTGTAGCTAAATAACTGTCTTTCTGCTATTGCTTTTAGGCTAGGTTCTTTGCTGTTCGGGAAGCAGCGACTTCTTTGCTGGTCTTTCTCCTAGTTCTCCGTGTTATGTGTGTCAGCATTTGACATGAAACCGATAGAAGATGTTTTGGTATCTGATGGCAACTGGAGATGGACTCGATTTTTCATCTGATGAATTCCATGGCCGCTTCCCCGGTACCCCTTGTGGGTTGGTCCTGCTCTTCCTGTTTCCTGTGTGGAGCACTTCGGTCTCCCAGGCCTGCTGCGCATGCGGGGCGGCCTCATGGGTCCCGGGGTGCGTCTGCACCGCCGCGCTTCCTGTTTCCTGTGTGGAGCACTTCGGTCTCCCAGGCCTGCTGCGCATGCGGGGCGGCCTCATCGGTCCCGGGGTGCCTCTGCACCGCACTGTTGTCACGGTGCAGATTCACAGCACGGTTTAGCATCTGGCAGGGCAACTTCTCTCTCATGCCTTTATTTTCCCAGAATTCCTATATTATTCTTTATTATTTCGTGTAAAGTTGATAAAATTTTTGCCATTTTTAAGTTCCTAAAAAGTCCCCTTAAAATTTGGATTTAAACTGGGTTAAACACTGTTACAGTGAAAAGAATTGACATACTCAGTCTTCCCAGCCTACCTGTCTACTTACTCAGATCTGCCTTTGTGTCTCTGTCATGTTTCCCTTTGCTTTTCTATATACCCTTTAGTTATTTTTAATATTTTAATATTCACTATTAAATATTCGGGAGTAAATCTTTGAGTGTTGTCTGGTTTCCCCGTGGCACTGTCTTGCTAATTTTGATTTATAAGCATGGAATTAATGTGTGTATTTCATGTTGTATCTAAACCCTGAATTATTACATCTGATGTATTTATTTTGGTTTATGCTGAATATACAAGCATACTGCCTTAGAGCTATATTTTGTAGTTCTTATTTCTATTTCTGTGCTTACTTCATTTGCTGAAATTTCCAGGAGAGTTTTAAGTCATGGTGGCAATTTCGTATATCCTTAGTTTAAGGGTTTTTGTTTTTGCAGATGAAAGCCGTGAAACAGAAATCAAAGCATTGTCACTGGTGACCCTAACATCTGACTGTGAACTGGGTGCAGCTGTCAGAAGCAGCTTTGGGGCATGCAGGGCAGGGGAAGGGGAGCCAGGGCCCATCGCTGACCAGCCTTGTGCCTCTCTTTGAGGAGGTGGTGACTGCTCATGTTTCTCCGTACCCGGGTGCTGCCCATTCTCAGTGCTGCTTCCCAAGGGTCTGGAGCTATGGCAGGAAACTCCTGGGTCTGATGTAGTTGCTGTCACACCCTTGGGGTTGGTGCAAGAGGTGACAGGTGCTCAGTAGGCTTCTTTTGTGGGAACATGTCCCCTTGTCACCCTCATACTGGACAGCCTCTCCCTTGGATTTCTATGTGTGACTTGCTGAACTTTCTTTCAAGTGATAATCGTCTAGCCAGTACTTTAGTTCGGAGTTTTGAGACCTGCAAACTGAAAATAAGACATCTCTTCTGTGAATCTTGTGATCCTCAGTGCAATGGCAGAGGTTGAAAGTGCAGAATGAGGCATCTCTCCTGGGACTATGGAATTGGGATGTAAGTTTCAGTGCTGGCCAGCAGCCCTGCAGGATGAGGGGAAGACACTTTGCAAGGAATTGGCGCCAAGTCAGTACAGGGAGATGCGCTATTCCGCAGGGAGCGCTCCTTTGAGAAGGTGTTCTGCCATCCTTGCTGTCCCGAATCACCGTGCAGAGTAAGTATAGTTCCTGGAGGGATCACAAGGATGCAGAAGTCCAGAGTTCCCAAGATGACCTTGCCTGTGGTCCGCGCAGCTGCTACCATGTGGCCCCTGCCCGTGGAGGAGTTCTGGGAGTGACCAGAAAGACCCCTCATGAGAGCAGGTCCAGGGAGAACGCAAGAGGGTGGCGAGAATGCCTGGCCTGGAGATTCCCAGGGCGGCCCCAGCAGGGACCGGGAGCCACACCCAGGAAGGTCAGTGAGGGCAGAGGCATCCGATGACAGGCCAGGGCCTTTCCCAAACCACCCAGAAGGTTCTTCTACAGGAAGAGACACACACCGTGCAAACATCCGAGATGCAGAAAGGGAGCCGAATGAGATGAGAGTAAACATCACTTGGAGAGCGGCCCGGGCAGCCCCAGAGGTAACCTCTCGTGAAACCCAGTCCTCGGTGCCTTCCTGTGGAGAGGCCGCTCAGAAGAAAACCCGCCGTGGAAGATGGGAGGAGCGGAATGGGCCAGGCCAGGGCCAGCCCCAAGGCACCTGCGGGGTCTCAGCCCCTGTGAGTTGAAGATCCTGCCAGTCCTTGGGGAGGAATTCAGTGGAAAGAGAATAATCATACGGAACATGCTTATGTCTGCACCCATTAACTTGGAGTAAACATGCATCTTTTTACTTACAGGCTTGTTTTTTCCCAATACATTTCTTTGTTGTTGAATCCAGAATATACTCTTTTGTATACGTTTATTAATGTAAGCTTAATTTTTAATATACTTTTAACATACAGTATTTGGTAAATGAGAAAAAAAAAGTACTTGTTCAAAATCATGAAATCAGGAAGAAGCAGAGTCCAGATTGATACCCAGATTTTCTGATTTAAAATATCACATTATTTGCACAAACTTGTCATTTGCACGTTTGTTTTCTAGTGTCAGTAGTTATGCCACACACATTCAGAGACGGCTTTGAGCCTGTGCTGGTCACTAGCTACGCAGGGACTGGCAGAGTCGCCTCCAGGGCAGGGCTCTGCCTGGTTAGTGGGGTCTCCGAAGTCATGGGTCTTTTCAGCCCCAAAACGTGCTAGCCAGTAATACATTTTGCTTTTTGTTTTGTTTTTTTCTGAGATGGAGTTTTGCTCTTATGGCCCAGGCTGGAGTGCAATGGCGCAATCTCGGCTCATCTGCAACCTCCACCTTCCGGATTCAAGCAATTCTTCTGCCTCAGCCTCCTGAGTAGCTGGGACTACAGGTGCCTGTCACCATGACCGGCTAATTTTTTTGTGTTTTTAGTAGAGACGGGGTTTTGCCATGTTGGCCAGGCTGGTCTCGAACTCCTGACCTCAGGTGATCCGCCTAAGGCTCCCAAAGTGCTGGGTCACCGCACCTGGCCAAGTAATAGATTTTGGATTCAATTTTCTTTTAATGCAGTCCTCTGGGAACAGGCTTTCTTGACATGGTTTTCTATGGATGGGTCTCAGGAATTCCAGACAGTCTGTGACTGATTTTATGTGGATGTGCATGTGTGTGTTTTTCCAGGAAGAAAATGCCAAGATTTCATCAAATTCTCAAAGAGCCTTTCACCCCCAGAAAGCTGAGGTCTGTGGTGGGCATCCAGTGTCCCCTTTCTCTTGGCTGCAGAGAGCAGGGCGCCCAAGGGCCGATTCTGGGGCTGGCGGTGGAGCTCTTTCCTATTCCATCCTAGACCTGAGACAGGATGCTTCCCAGGAGGAGGGACTGCCAGGCACAGATGCTGCACTGGGGTGGACTTTGGTGGTGTGCTCTTTCGCCAAGTGAGCTGACTTTTAGATTAAGAGGGTAATAGGTTTCTCTAAGCCTGTTTCTATCAGACCCTTGGGAAATGTGAGCTTATCATGGATTGCTGGGGAGAGATGTAACCTCTTGTCTCCTGCTGGTCTAAGTAATTCACCATGTTCCATGGGAAGGCCATGGGTTTCCTTTGAATAGGCTTTCCAGTCTAGACTGGGGGCCGAGCGTGTACTGTGATTTGCCTCAGTCCCAGCTCTGTTCGCAACCCCAGCTGAGTTCAGTGATACAGTGAATTGCACATTGGACTATAAGCAAACCAGTCTGCTGCCGATTTACTACCCTCTGTTTCAAGCTGGTTCCCTGGGCAAACATTATTTTTCTTAGAAACCTAGTACTGTGATGTGTTGTCATTTGCCCATAGCTAATCTGTCCATGTCTACTTCTTATGTTAAATTAGAGCCCTGGGAAATTAATCACAATTCATCATCTTTTTCTTATTCTCCCTTTGGGTTTGTTGCTCACTGACGGCTGCTCTCACGTGGCCACTCATTTTTCCTTCTGGTTTTTTAGCGACTCAACGTGAACCTCTGGGCTACTGTCCCCCTGTTAACCATGGGTGTGTAGGGACGTGTGGAAAGTGAATCACAAGGTTGAGTCGAAGTATGTGGTCTGCATGGGGGGACAGGCGGGGCTGCAGGCTCACGGCCAAGCACATGTCAAGGATTTGGACTTCTCAAATCCTGCTTAGGAAAGAACATCCGATTTGCCACAATGGATGTGACTCATGGCCGACTGAAGGGTGCTTTTGTGGATAGCAACAGGGTGTTCTGCGGAAGGGCAGGGAACGCCTCTGTGTTTGTGATGTCTTCATGGTTTACCTCAGTGGCTCATCATGCATTGTTTTTTAGCCATTAATCCATGTGACCCATTCTGGGAGCTGTTTTCAGTGTATTTGCAACTCTTTGGGCTAAGAAGCTCCTTTAGTTCACGTTTGCACCTGCAACGATGTAATATAGGGTTTGTGCAAGTCACTGTGTCCGAGGGAAAATCCCTGTTGCCAACTCTGCTTTCTGTGATCCTGCCACGGGCACCAAACAGGGTGGGAGACGAGACCTTTGGCTTTGCATGGGCTGTCTGATCTCCAGCCAATCACCTGGCTTCCCTGGGCCTGTCAGGTACAGGAGTGCGACTGTCAGGGACTGGCTCAGAGCTCATCCCTGCACCTCTAGCAAAGGTGGCTCCTGGCTAAGAGGCTTCAGGGCCAGGAGTGGACAGAATTGCTTCCCTTAAGAGGCTTGGGGAGATTCCAGGCAAGGGTGGGGAGGTGTGAGAGATCCCTGGGCCTGTGCAAGACAGACTCCGTACCCAGTGTGGACTTCCAGGGACCATAGCTTTGCACAGAGCTTGGGAGAGGTCCACCTCCCGCACCTGTGCAGAGCTCTGCTGCCTGGAAGCCTGAGCCTGGTGCTTCAGAATCATCTAGAGACAGAACCTCTGGTGACATGGTGGATGGGCAGACCTGTGGCACCAACACTGAGGTTATCAAGGTGACCAAGGTGGCAGCCATCTGTCCCTCATTCAGACATGGCTGGCAGGACTCAGGTGTCCCTGCCTGATGCGCTGCACACACCTGTGAGTGGGCACTTGGGAAATGCCAAGAAACTGCCTGGGATTTCCAGGCATGTTCTGGCAAGGACAGTGATGTAGGCTCTTCCCCATGTGGTACAATCATGAAAAGGAACATGGCCTCCCCTGCAGTAGCAGCCTGCGCCTGACCAAGGCCATCATGTCCCAGGAGGCAAGGAGTAGGTCTGTTCCCCTTTTGCACACCCTAGGATGTTCCCTGCTGTCACACACCTCAGACTGAACTTTGAAGATTCATTCCTACATTTTCATCTAGGTTTCTGGGACATTCTTTCCATTCTTTATTTCTATCCCAAGTTCCTGTGTCTCTTCTCCTGAAAAGTGGTTATCAGAACCGCATGACAGTTGTCCACGAGGATGGGAAGATGCTTTTTGTTTTGTTAGAAATGTCCTCCTGTGATGTCGCTGCCTGACAGTGCTGGCTGCAGTAGCTCCCAGGCGTGGTGTCTCCTGAAATGGCCAGCGGTGACCTCTGCATCCATGTGGAATCCCGAGTGCTAGCTGATAGCTCGGTCACACTGTCTTCCATGCCATCGGCTGTCCCATTGGCCCACACAGGAGCACCCCTCCCCAGCTGCAGGCCCCAGTTCCAGGCTCTGTCCAGTATCAAGCTGAGCCCCACTGGCCCGACAGCTAGCTCACTGGCCCCAGGTGTCCATGGCCGAGTCAGGTCCACACTGGGACTGGCTGAGTCTGCCACAGGATCTCGGCACCACTGAAGAGTGTGGGGTTGGCTGCAGGTGAGGAGGTCAGTGCTCGGACTGGACCGCATGGTTCTTGTGGGGACAGCTGTTCCCTAGTGTGGATAGCACGGCAGTCAGAGGCAGCCAGGGCCCGAGCCGGCCACACAGGCAAAGCCTGCAGCCAGGTGCCAGGGAAGGCAGACCCCCGCATCCCAGCGCAGGCTTTGGATCCCGGGGACTAATGAGCTCAGTCAGTTCCGAGGGAAGCTGGAGAAATGGCTGAAACACATCGCGGAAGAGCAAGCTCAGGGCTTTGTTAAAGCCAGCCCCCACTGCCCCGCTGTCAGGACCATCTCAGCTTAAACAACAGGCCTCTCTCCAGTTTGAGTTTAATGGTTTGGAATTGTGGTGACTTAAATTACTTGGGATGGGGAAGAGTTGGGGAGCCTCTGGTTGCATAGCAGGGGCTGAGCACTGGCCCCAGGCTGCTCTTTTCTCCCAGGAATGTCAAGTCAGACTCAACAGGCAGATACAGGAGTGACTTTCAGCCCAGCCATCTCCACTTTGCCAAGTGGCTCTTGGTGTCTGCCTTATTCCCTCCTGGCTGTAGCCTCTGAATGGGGAACCATGTGAAAGCCTCATAATGGTAATTAAAATGATGGTTTTAAAACACTTTCATGGCCCACAGAGGACGGCTCAGGCATATAAGGGATCATATGTCCTAAAGCTCCTGCCCTCTCCCTGAAGCACAGGGCACTTGAAATGGGATCTGGCCACTGAGGATGCTTCCTGAGGACTCCCGGAAAGGTGATGCTGCCGCAGGAACATGCTCCACCCCTCGACCTTGATCCGTGGCTCGGGAGGACGCGCAAGGACTTTCCCCCATAGAAAGTTCCCAGGTTTTGTAGACTGTGTCATTTGTGTATTTGGAAAACGGCCGTTTTTACAGTATCTGAATGAGAGCTCCTACAACAGAAATACTCAAAAAGCTTCGCATTAAAGAGCAGTTGCAAGATAAATGCCTAGAAGAGGCCCCTAGAAAAGGGAAATTCAGACTGAAATCTGTCAACTCTCATTGTCACTTCCTCCAGAAACTCTAACGCTGGAGATGAGAAAGAGAAGAAGAAAGGGGAGGCGTGGGGCAGACGGGGAATGTCTTCAGGGTAATTTGGAAGAGCGGAACAGAAGCTGCTTGTGAGTGGCAGGCCCTCTGTGGTACAGAATGTTTAGGCTGAGGGGGAATCTGCTCCACAGACTGGTGGGGAAACAGAGGTCCCTCCAGTGTCCGACTGAGACCGGGAACCCCGGAAACAGGTGGGCCGAGGCTGGAACTACCAATTAGGCAGAAATGGCAAGGATTTGACACGTGCGACACTATGGGCACTCTTGATCGAATGATGCGGGTGACAGGCTTGGACGCAGTGAAGACACCTGGAGGAGGAAAGAGCCATGAAAACTCAGCCTCATTGCTTCACAAAATGGATTTTGCATTTTCCCGGGAAATGTTCATAGGCCACTTCTCTAAGTAAATGCATTCCTGAGGAAACACAGAGCCTGGGACGCAGTTTATTATCCACAGTGGGTTGTCCAGTATTTGTGCAAACTGTTCCTACTCAGTGAGGAAGGAACCCCAGTGCTGAAACATTGGCGGTGCTGACATCCGACATCTGCCATTGCTTCATGCTGAGACACGGAGTAATCATCTCCTCTTTCCCGCCACATCCAGCTGCGTGTTGAAAGCCTGTAATTTACAAATAGGTAAAGCTCGTTTGTAAATGGATGGCAAACCTGAGAAACGTTTTTTTTTTTCATGCAAACAATATTATAAGCACTGAGACAGATATGAAAATCATATATATCTTATAAACAATACCCTAAAGGTCCAGCCCATAAAAGCTGAGCCACTTATCAATTTGCTGAAATATTTAAATTGGCTTAAATATTTTCTTCATGAAATCCATCAATGTCTTTAACCAGATACCTTGCCCACGAGATCTGCCTGGGGTGGGAGCTCTTGGCCCCCTCTGGCTGGAGTTGGGGGCTCCCCTATGTGGAGGGGAGAGGGCGGGTGAGGGTGAGTCTGGTGACTGGTCAGCTGCTCAGGTGGAGTGGGGGCAGGCACAGCACTCAGGAGGCTGAGGCTGGGCATCTGGGGGAGCCGCAGTCCCTGGGGTTTGGGGGGGTCGTCTGTCACCAGGAGGAAGGAAGAGGCAGCTCTGTGCAGGAAGAGGGATCCCACCGCTGGCGGCGAGCCCAGGAGACTGGGAGGAAAAGCTGGGAACAGATGAGCTGCGGAAAAGAAGGACAGAGGCTGATTCTGAGTGGGCGCCCCTCTCCTCTAAGTGCTTCCTGTTGGGGCCCTCTCCTAGCTCCAACCCATCCCACCAGAGGATCCCTTCTCCATCTTCCTTCTCCGGAAACACAGATGTGGGGGTGTCTTCACTGCCCCGGAAAAGCCACCAGGACCCCTTGTTGCCTCCAGAATAAACTTCGTCCACCCCCACCCTCCAGTCATTTCCGGCTGGATCTCTTCCACACACTGGAAGGGCCTCCGAGGACTAAAAGCTAGAAGAGCTTGTGTTTCCCGCACTCAAGACCCTCTGGACTCCTGTTATGACTTGGATGTTACCTTTTGCGCTGCTCCTCGGTCTGGCTCAGCCGCCTTCTCAGTCCGTCCCGCCTGGACGCCCGTCCTTGTACCCCTGCTTCTGCCCCAGTCGTCCTGCCCACACATCCCAGGCCCCCTGCACCCCCAACTGCTGGAAGTCCAAGTGGCCTTTAGGGCTCAACTCAGATACCCTGTCTGCAAAGCCTCCAGCCCCCTTCGTGGCTACGCTGTCCCATCTACCGCCTCAACATCTTGGATTAACGTGGTGCGTCCCACCCGGAGACCTCCAGTGCCTGGGATAAACCTCTCCCAAGGCTCTTTCTTGGAGTGTTGAAAGGTTATGTGTAACGGGTTTGTCTTTCCCGCCAGGTTGAGCCTGAGGCAGAGAAAGGGTCATACTTTGACATACCCAAGGCTTAGCAGCAGCCGGGCTCTTAGTAGGTGATTAGGACCAGTTTGGGAATGAATTTTATTGTGCTTGGCCATCTACCTATTTAGTTTATTCCTTTATCACCAGAGTCTGAACTCCTTGAGGGCAGGGATTGAACATTTTCGTGTTTCTCTCAACAGAGAGGAGCCAGAGATAGTTGTTACATTCATTGATTCTATATGTGCTTTGTATATATGCACATAGAAATACATACTTAGAGACTTGTATGTATACATAGGTGATACTAACAATAATATAAATAATAGGTAGTGTCTGATCACCAACACTGGTTAATGCCATCTCTGCCTTAATTCCGTGAGGTAGGTACTGTGATCACCCCATTTTACAGAGGCTCAGGAGACTAAGCAGCTCTCCCAGAGATGCAACGTGAGTAAGTGGTGCTGCTTGGAGTGTGCCTCTCAGATGCTGGATTTTGCTTTGAAATTTATTGGCCTCAAGCTACCCATCCTGTATCCTGTAGGAAGTCTAATTCCTTCTCTAAGGACTCTGAAAGTATCTAGGGCTTATAGTTTCAGGTGACTGTGTACCTCCCTCCCCAGATCTCTAAACATGAGCCAGTAATGCCTCCCTCTCCTCTTGCTTTGAAGATTGAATGACATAATGTTTGCAAAATGCTTTGCCCAGTGCCTGACATATGCGTGCTCAGTACACCCTCACTTTTATGACCTTGGCTCCTGGTGGCCACTTTCTCCTCCCTCATGCTGTTTGGTATGAAAGCCAGTTGCTTCTCTATGATTGCTCCAGAGCCTCCCTCTCAAAAATCTGTGTGTAAACCAGGCTTGTCCAACCTGCAGCCTGTTGTCTTCTTCTTCTTCCAATTCTTCTTCTTCCAGTGTGGCCCAGGAAAGCCAAAAGATTGGACACCCCTGGTGTAAACGACTTTTCCAAGGCTTTGGGGCAGGGTACGTGTCAACTGTGACTACAACTTGAAAGCAAGAATCAAGCAACCTAGTTCCTAATAGCCCTTCAGCCGTCCTGCCTGCTGGAAACTCTCACAGGTCAGCACTGACCCAGGACTCCCTGCACAGGGTCCAGCAGATGAGAGTCGAGGGTGATTCCCAGAGTGGGCTCAGCAGTGGGCAGGGGGCAGCACTAGGGGCACAGAGCAACAGTCAATGATGAACCAAGCTCAAAAGATTTTCTGCTTTATAGGAGGGAGGGGACCCATTGGCGGGGAATGAGCAGGTCTGGGAACGGGGACAGGCTGAAGACTGGTCCAGGGGAGGAAGGAGCAAGACCAAGTGTTCAGGGTATTGGGGACAAGGTAGGGACCTTGAGCCGGGCACAGGGTCTCATCCTCCAAGGATGGAGGGAAGGTCTTGAAATGGGTGGAGATGACAAGACATTTGCAGGTCAGGGATCATACCCGCTGGCCTTCCAGGGTCACTTGAATGAGGTGTGTAGGGCTCCAGGGGGAGTGTGTGTGCACAAGTGCACCCAGGAAACACACCTCCAGCTTGGAGGAAGGTCATTTACATGATTGTTCTTGCTACTGGAAACAGGAGCCTTGAATTTTTTTGTTTTAATGGTGGATAAGTTGAACCCTTTTCTCTGATCAATAGCTACAAAAGGCTTGCTTTATTTAGTGGGGGTGTGGATTACCAATGCACATATGAGTGAATGGGATTAGTCTCAGGGAAAAAAAAAGGAAAAAGAAAACACCATGTTGGGCTAAGAAATATGCCCCAAAAGGACCACGGAATGAGCCACTTGCATGAGAATAAGTGACCATTGATAGCATTTCTTTTGGTGTATGCTTGGGGAAGGGTTAGGAAAGAATAAAAAAAAAAGTAAGAGTGTTGTAAGAGTGGTGCAGATTCAGGGGTAGGAAGCCAGTCCTCCTGCTCACTTGGGCACGTTGCACCTGCATCCTCCCGCTGAGGCCGCCTCCTTCACCTGCCGGCACCTACCCTCCCTCCACTTCCGCCAAGCAGGGCCTTGGAGGTTTGAGACCACCTCATTTCTCTTTTTTCTGCTGTGATTTCCCTGTCACAATGGATGTGTGTTTTGTGATTTTCCTTCCTCAGAAGCCCCCTAAGCATATTAAGACCCTGGTCTCCTCTGAATTCTGATCACGTACGTATCTTAAGCAAAATGTATGGAATGCATCATTGTTCTTTATGCTGCATTCTGGCACAGTGCTTGAGAACATTCACTGTCAGGAAAACAATTGCAAGCCTATCATTGGAGTGATAATTTATCTTCTTGTCTGCCTTCATTGTGTTTGGCTATTATTTATTGTATTGTAAGGTACTTGTTAAGACCTTAAAAGAAATACGAAGACTAGTTGTTCTTTGCAATAAAAATCAGCATTTCATGTAAGCGCATTGAAATATGTGCTTGGAATCTCAGGAACTGGGCCCACTGGTAATAGAACCCTTTCCCCACAGAACACAGAGGGCCAGAAATGCATGCCAAGCTTATTCGTTGGTGACTTCTTTCCATGACCTATGGGCAGTAGGTGTGGTCTGGTGTGTCTGCTGTGTCTGGTACTATCCTAACAGTGTGTGTTCTAACTGAAATGCCCACTAGACTCACATCTCAGTCTAAATCATGCTGATTTTGATGTCATAGTGCTAGTGTCAGGGAAGGTCATGCTGTTTGCATCATTGTAAGTTCACATGTATATGTTTTCCTGGTTTCTTCTCAAATACCATTAGAGGAAAGTTGCTGAGAGTTCTTGTAAAAATGTGAATCTTTAGCTGTGGCATAGATTTTTCTCTTTTTGGTAATATTTTAAGAGGCTTCTTGATATTTGCCTGGGGATAACTTGACTTTCTTGTAATATATCTCTATTATTTCCTTAAGTTGCCTAGACTTTTCTGTACATCTAATATATGGTATAATATGTTATTAAAACTTTTTTTTAATAACACAGACACAAAAACACAAAAGCTGATTTTTCTCTCATTCAACAAAATGACAGTGAAACTCTAAGGCCAGACCATATTACTCAATTCGAATTCTGGATAGGGAAGAGTTTAGGAGGCCATGCTTATCGTTTTTACTCATACAAGTTACTGAAACTTACTCACCAGTCCATTGGGGATGTCTTTGGACATATGACACAGTGATTTACAGCATGGTGGTTATTAACTAATCCTTAATAAGAGAAGCATTCAGCACTTAGCACGGTGGTTTCCGCCTCATTCAGCTTGGCTCTGATGTGATGATTTTGGCATTCAGGAAGTGTTGGAAGGTTTCCGTGTTTGGCTGGTGCACATTTGAAGCATGAGGCAATGCTGACAAAATTCATATGTCATGCGTTCCTAGCCATGTATTTTCTCCTGAGTTACATGCTTCTAGCACTGTGCATTAAGAAAATGCAGAGCTCTTTTCCTCTACTGAATCCCTTCCCACACTGTCCACTATAGAATGATACAGTAGTTCCAGTGTGTCATATTCCAGGTCCAAAGCCTCCTTCTTAACCCAGATCTAATCCTCATGAAGAGATAGAGCATAAAAAGTTTATGAACATCAGGATCCCACATGCCTTTATCTTAAATGGCAAAAAAAATTATATGTTCCTAGCTCAACCAACTCAAAAGCACAACCCTTCTCCCCAAATACACAAAAACTCTGAAACTCCAATATAATGTATCAAGAATTTCTGCCTCACATAAAGCACTTGAAACACTAAATGTTTCCTCAAGACTGAATTTACCTTCATGGCAAGGATGTCAGAGCTTGTGTGTCATCATGGGGTCATGTGTCCAGCCAGCACTTGTGATGCTCCGTGACTGTAGACTTTCTCCACGGTGTGGGCTTTATTAGGCCTCTCGGATCCCTCCCTGCTTCTCAGGGTTTGCCACTTTCCTGGAAAACCTTTTCCGTTAACAGCATGGGGCCACCAACAGTGATGTAGCACATTTACCACCCCACATAAGGTCGCCATCCTGTTGGAGAATGGCTGAGACGCCGCTTGCCTCTTACCCCTGCCCCAGCCCAGCCGTGAGTGTTGCCCTGGGCACACACTGCTTGGAATGCAGGTTAATGTCATGTGTCAACTTGGCCACGCATGCACAGATGCTTAGTTAACCCTTATTCTGGGTATGTCTGTGAGGGTGTTTGTGGATGGGTTTAACATTTGAGTCCCTGGACTGAGTGAGGCAGGTGCCCCCTAGATATGGGTGGGCCTCCTCCACCAGCCAAAGTCTGAACAGAGCAAAGGGGCTGGCCTTGCCCCAAGGAAGAGGGACTCCTCCTGCCTGACGGCTTGAGCTGCGATACTGGTGTTTTCCTGCCTTTGGATTTGAACTAAAACATCAGTTCTTCCTGGGTCTCTAGCTTGCTAACTGCAGATCTTCGGACTCGTCTGCTTCTGTATGTGTGGGGGCTGATTCATTCTCTCTCTCTCTCTGTCTCTCTCTCCATACATAGGTATACTACACACATACACATCTTTATATATACCTACATATATATACATACACCCCTACATATATATACACATATGCATCTATACACACATACATACACACCTATATATACACATACATATATACACACACACCCCCGCATATACATATACACCTCTATACACACACACACCCACACCCACACACATGCACACATATCACCTACTGGTTTTGTTTTTCTGAAGAACCCTGACATATACTGGTGTAACAGGCTTTCTGTTTGGATGGTGGACTGGGGCTAAAATGTTTTGCAAGTTGTTATGGAAAGTATAAGGATAGTGAGGGGTCACAGAGTGAGGAAAGTCTGTATATAGAGACAAGAAGGATTTCAGGTTTCATTTTGAACTCTGGATATTTGCCTGGGAATAACGACTTTCTTGTCATTTATCTGTATTATTTCCATAAGCTGCCTGGACTTTTCCATATATATCTATTATACGGTATAATACTTTATTAAAACAATTTTTAATAACAGACACAAAAACACAAAAGCTGATTTTTCTGTCTTTTGACAAAGGTGGCAGAGAAACCAAGGCCAGACCATATCACTTAATTAGGACTATGGGAAGGGAATATATTAGCATAATTCAATCCATTCATTTCCCTCAATCCCTGTAAACAGAACTTAAAGTTAATTTGGGTTGAGGCACAGCTCAGTGGGAGAACAGTTCAGTTTCAGAGTGTCTCCAGCCACCTGACCATTGAGTCTGTTGGGGACGCAGTGGTCAGGACTGTGTTTATGTTGATTTAGGTTTTGGGCGTCGTCCCTGCGTACTGTTCTTGGGAAGCGTGCTCTGTGCCCATGCTCCTCACCCCAGTAGGAGCTGCCCTGTGCATGTTCAGGTTGCAGCTGCGTCTGCCTGTGGGCTGGGTGGGAACTGCCTGCCGCAGATCAGGGAGGAACTTAGCAGAGAGGGGAGGGCATGTTCTACTTTGTGCCCTCTTGTTCGGCACAGTCACTTGGCACTGGGTAACAGGAAAAGAAAATGTGTTTGGCGAGGCAGGGTGTGATGAGTCAGCCCTGGCTAATGCCCCGTGGTCTGGGTGCTGGCATGCAGGTTTCTTGGCACTTGCCTGAGAACTCATGGACATGGCCGGAACACTGGACACCAGCCACACACTGAGTCCACGCCCAGCATACCAGCCTCTAGCAGGCTTCTAAATCTAAATCTGCCTGGGTGAAACAATAGAAAATGTTTATTAGGGGATTGTACTTTTACAAAGAGTGCCCTGACAAGCTTTTGTGTTTTGTTTGGGTTTCTGGTGGAGATTACTGGAAGGCTGTGGGTGGCCTACCTAGAATAATGACGCCCGATTCAGACAGCTGGACTCAGAGGGATTCTGCTCCACGCAGAAACAGCAATGTTACATTCTCTCTCGGGTTTTGTTTTTGTGGCGGTGAAGGAAGGTTTGTCTTATGTCCTGTGTTCATTTGGGCGAGCCAGATGCCCACCTCTGTACTCTTGAGTCTGTTCCAGTATGACCTGGCCATCTTCATTCCTGTATGTTAGTGGTGGGTTTCTACTGGCTTCTCAGGACTAAGTGGTTCTCAACCACCACCCACTTAGGGAAATTCACTTTCTTCTATGATGAAGGGTTAGTGTGCTTAAAAGGCCAGTTAACTCAAAGGTGGAGATTAACATGAGTATTTTTCAGTGACTGTGGGAATGACCATTTCTGACATGTCAGGTAGTAGGGGGAAAGTCATTAGGGACTCATAAGCCAAGAAAAATGAAAATGCAATAACATCTACAGTCAGTCGCCTGTGTGCTGAGGAGTTGGTGTGAGTGAATTTGTACCCAGTGGATGAGACTGTGTCTGAACCCAAGCAGGGAACCCCAACAGGTAGGGCCTGGAACAAGGACCCTTGCGAGAGGGCCACCTGATTTCCTGCCCATCCAGGACTTTGCAGAAGAGAGAAAGAGGGTCCAGGAACAAGCTATTCCCTGCTCCCCAAAGACCAGCTCCAGATAAGTACACATGGATAACCCCTGGATTACAGGGGAAAGAATCAGAAATTGCCTGTTCTTACCCCAGGGCTTCTAGCCATGGCCCTACCACTCCAGCCCTCAGCTCACTGCCCCAGCTGTTTTCCCCCAAATGCCCCCTTAGCAACTGTCACCCTAGAACTCCGCATCACCTCCACCCCGGGCCGTCCTTCCTAGAGCAGCATTCCCTAGTCTTCTTCCTTTTCCCCACAGTCTGCCTAAAGTATATTTTTTACCAACAAGCGAGGTGACGGCAGCCCACCTGTCTGATGACACCCGGATGAAGGACCTGTCTGGGTGGGGAGAAGGATGCCCTTGTTCCATGATGATTCTGTGTCACCTTTCCGAATGATGAAATCTCAAACATGAAAGGTGACTGGGGAAATGTAACCATAATAGGTTCCTTGCTCGATGCACACAGGAGTCCGTACACTGATATACTGGGTTGCAGCAGAGAAAGAGGCTCAATTGTAGGGTCCCTGAACGAGGCAATGGGAGAGAACCTTAAATCCACCTCCCTGAGGAATTTGGGGTTAGGATTGAGGCTTTTGGAGTGGCTGAAGTATGGAGATCGTTGATTTGTGGAAGAGTACAGGGTGACTTCGTGGGACAGGGAGAGAAAGAAGCTATATTCTCCGCCAATCCCATTCCCCTGTGGGGGTCTTCAAACTGGCTGCTGGAATTCCGGGTCTGAAAAACATCTTAAGTGATCCTTAAACAAAAGCTTTATGGCTCTAAGGTCAGAGATCCTGGAACAGTGGGGGTGCAGATGGTCAGTGTCTAGAACTACGTGACTTTTTGCAACAAGGAAATGGGCCAGAGTGCAGCCTGATGCATGCTGCTTAGAACTGTATTCCTGTCCAGAAGTCGGCATGCAATTCTTCTCACCCCTGTCACTTACGAAGAGATGTACAAATAACTGTGACTTAGAGGAGGAGTCCCTTTTCCCATTGTAAAACCTACCACGTACCTGGGAAGAAAACAGATTTACCCGCTTAGGATGTATGTTCCTGGTTCAAGCTATTACAGTGTCTTTGAGCCCAAATTGCTAGAGAAATCAATTCCCACCTATGAGTGAGAACATGCGGTGTTTGGTTTTCTGTCCTTGCAAACAATGAGAACACTTGGACACAGGGTGGGCAACATCACACACCAAGAAATCATCAATTTTTACTTTGAGTTTAGGGAATTGATGTTTTCTGCTGTCACTTGAACAGTATTCTAGCTCTGTAGGGAAAAAATATAGAAGCAACAGTTTCCTACAGTCATCTCAAAATCAGGTTTTGTAAATTACCAATTGACCTTTGTAAAACTGGAGACATTTTTCACGTGGTGGGCCCTGAGCACACATGCAATCTTTGTATTTCTGACGTGCTGTGGAGTTGCTGGTCTGGGCAGTGTCTCCTCATGTCGAGGTCAGAATTCTCATCCTAAGTAGGCTTTTCCTAGGGATGGAAGGTCAGACTTGTTTGCTTCGAAAAAGACTGAAAAACAAAACCCTTTCAGACAGCAGGTTGGTTTTGCTCCCTGCTTTCAGGCTGCAGTGGAGGAGGATGGAGTCCTGTGCTGGAGTGGGACCCCCCGCAATGGCCACCCGCATGCCGGCTGCAAGTTCTCACATCGCATCAGAACTCGTGACTCAGGTTTTGTCCCTGAACGTTTCTCTCTGTCCCCCACCCAGGAGGCACATCCGGAGCTGGGAAGAGGAATAGAAAGGGAACAGAAATTCCCGTGGGATTTTTATTCAGTCAGCAGCTTCTAGTTCCATGGTTCATTCTTCTTTGCATCCAATGTTTACAGCAAAAGGGGGCAGGTTAAGCTTTATATCGCATTCAGCTTCATAAAACTGTCCTGACAGTCTGGGAATATGTTCGTCTTAAGACTTGAAACAGAAGCTAAAATGTTCTTGAACAAGCAAAATTTTGCAGATCTTTTACTTCTGGGAAAGGGGTAGCAGTCACTTCTCAGGTCATCATTATTTGAAAAGCTGTAAGTATAATAAGAAAAATATGTCACTCTGTGGGAAGAAGTAGCAGAAAGTTGAACTTACGAACTGCATCAGTTGCTTCAGCGATGGCAGCGCCAAGAACCGCACTAGAAAATTCCAAATGCTCTTCTCCGGACTGACAGCTAGACAGATATACACACAGGGCTTGGTGCAGTTTCCAGCCACTGCCTTGGGGTAGCCTTTAGGTGAGAGCTCCTTCTGAGATACGCATACTAGTTTCCCATGAACAGACTTTGACCTAACTGTGTATTTTTCAGCAGGGCTAAGTTCTGAGTAAGATCCAAGAATACGGATGCAAATCTCAGTGGGGATTTGCACTAATGTTCCAAAGCTGTCATTCTGAGAAAGAAGAGCAATTTGGAAACATTTGAAAACAGATGATAGTAGGCTGGCTTTCTTTTTTTAATGTATCAGCGTGTAATGGGTGCAGGAATTAGCCAAGTCTTTTTAAAGCAGTGCCCTGTCTTTGGCTCAGCAATGGCATCATCTAACACTGGGATGAGCTGCACGTGTGATAATATGTGAGCATTGAGTCAGGGCTCACTGGTCCACGTCAGAGCCAGCAGAGAAAGAGGGCTGGGGGTGGGTCAGCGAGTTGTCTCTGAGTCCTTCCCGCTTTGTCCAGGCAGTGTGCTACTCGGGAACACCACGAGTGGGTGCCGTTTTTTTTTTTAAATGACTCCTGTTTCTTTCCCAAGCATTTTCTTACATTAAGGAGTTTAAGAAAAAAAAAAGTGGGACTAAACATGAGTAAGTGGAGGATGGGCGTGGTGGCTCACACCTGTAACCCCAGCAATTTGGGTGGCCGAGGTGAGCAGATTGCTTGAGCTCAGGAGTTTGAGACCTGCCTGGGCAACATAGTGAGACCACCATCTCTACAAAAAAAATACAAAAAAATTAGCCAGGCATAGTGCCACTTACCTGTAGCCCCAGCTACTCGGGAGGCTGTTGTGGGGGGACCCCTTGAGCCCAGGGAGGTCAAAGATGCAGCGAGCTATGTTTGCACCACTGCACTCCAGCCTGGGCAACAGAGTGAGACCCTGTTTCAAAAATAAAAACAAAAACCAAAAATAAGTAAGTGGCTAAGACACATGCTTCCTCCAGGGTTTGAGTTGAGCCTACCTTGAGAATTTTACATTCGGCAATATTATGTAAGTGTGTGTTCATATGCTAATGATAATAAACCATTCAGATGTTAAGCTGTCACTAAAACCTAGTGGATCAATGTCAAAGCTAGACTGCAGAATCCGTAGAGAGCCATTGTGCACTTGTGGCCATTGCCAGGATAGAGCCCACATTAGCCTCCAGGGATCAGCGTGGTTGTCGGCCCATCCCTGCTATGCTACTGAAAAAGAGCTGGTCATCTTTGTGCATAGGAAATGATACACTTTTTACTTAGCAATTTGGAAATAGCATCCTCAATGCATGGGTTTCCTAACCAAGTTTCCGGATCACTTTTTCTAAAATAAATAGTGGACTTTTTGGTATGTGACTGTGAGAGCTTCAGAAACCTTTTGGGATTGTCTCCTCCATCACTGAAGTCCCTCCCAGGCAAGGCGTGCAGTCCAGATGCAGAACAGGACACCTGCAATTGGGGGATGCGGCCAAGGCATTTTACCAAACCTCAAGCTAGGGTAGATTAAAAACATTTTTTTATAATACAATTTCTTTTGATCTTGAACATTTATATATTGTGCCAGTAATGGCTTCTGGAGTGTAGAAAGTTCTCAAGCCCGTGTCTTTCACCACACAGAGGGATTGGCTGTCGTCGTGTGGGTGAGGCCATGCCACGGGGTGATTCTGCAGCCCCGCATTTGAGCAGGGCCTGCTGGGGACCGCCAAGCACTGCTCTAAACCATTTCACAAGTTTTCATTGATTCCTTGAACAAAGACTGAGGAAAGATGGTGACAGACACTTTGCAAGGTAGAAGGAGATAAGCAGACGTTAGTACAAAATGTGTCCTGTCCTGTGAGGGGTCAAAGACCCATGAAATTGAGAATTGAGACTGTATTTAATCCATGCACAGCCCCTGATTTTCCCTGTAAGAGTTTATGGGGTCAGAGACCTGCTTTTGAGCAGCACTGGGTCACAAGGATCTCTAGGTAGATGAAATCCACCAGGTGTGGATCTTCAGCCTGTCAGTCTGTGGTGCTTGTGAATGACAATGGAAACGCTGATAGAATTAAGTTGTGTCATAAGACAGTCTGAAAGGGCAATGTGCTGTGTAAACTACTTCGGTTGGTCACCTCACTTGAAATACCCTATCTGTGCCCAAGACTGTTTGGAAATCTGTAATTTTTAGCTCATATTGGCAAAACCTACTGCGTGTGTGCATTTCAGCTTAATTCCTTTCGAGTTATTGTGTTGTGCCAAGTCCTTCTAGCTCTGACCATTCTGCATGCTCAGGGATGGAGGGTGATCAGATGCCCGGTGGGCTGGCGGGGCCATTTCAAAACTTTGCACCATATCTAATAGTTTTTCAACAAAATGCTTCATAATCTTTTAAAACGTAGAATAACTTAGTTTAAAAAGAAAAGAAAGAAGAACTGTCATTTAGTGAACTCCTTTGTATGAGGTTTTTGTCCAAAAGTTTCATCTTTTCAACAGTTTTGGAAACTGCTAAGAGATGATCTGCACATTCCCTCTGAAATCATTGGAACCTAATTGTGAAGTGTCGGTTGTTTTTCATATGGCTTCCATTTGTGAGAATCGTCAGGTAGGAAACAGCGCACACAGCAAGGGCTGCCACGTACCACACATCTTCTGAAACGCCACTGGCCACATTCAAAAACCTCTCTCAGGAGAACTGGAATGATCTGCTTTTAGCAGGAAACTGAAAAAGTGGTTAGGACCAGGGAGTATTGCAGAAGTAGTTCTCGTCCATCGCCCCAAGTATCTCATTTATGCGTTGGAGAATACCATTCACATTGAACCTTCCTTCAAAGATTAAGGGAGTATCTGACACACACACACACATTACAAAAGGGACCGTCGCTGGTTTTGCTTGAGTTAATCCTAATGACTTTGAAAGAAAAAAAAATTGAACCCTTCATATTTTTATCTAGAAAACTACTTAATGTAAAAGAAATAAATATATCACACTTAACACACTTAACTCAGTTGTCTAATTAGTGTTACAGAGAGTAGTACCTAATTTCACTTTCTTTTTTTTTTTTTTTTTTTTTTTTTTTGAGATGGAGTCCGGCTCTGTCGCCAGGCTGGAGTGCTGTGGCGCGATCTCGGCTCACTGCAACCTCCGCCTCCCAGATTCAAGCAATTCCCCTGCCTCAGCCTCCTGAGTAGCTGGGACTACAGGCACCCACCACCATGCCTGCCTAATTTTTTTGTATTTTAGTAGAGACGGGGTTTCACCATGTTGGCCAGGATGGTCTTGATCTCTTGACCTCATATTCCACCCGCCTTGGCCTCCCATAGTGCTGGGATTACAGGCGTGAGCCACCACGCCTGGCCCTAATTTCACTTTTAAACAAGTTCTTTTGTCAGTTTCCAGTAAATTGTTGCCACCCACCCTTAGATACACCCACCTCCCAGGAAAAGAATCTATTAACTGCCTCCCTGGCTGCCTGTGGTGCTGGGAAGTGCATGTTGCTGTCCATATTGCATGCGTTCATGTTTGCCATCTGCACGCTGATTGGGAATTCCATGTTGATGCACAGGAGGAATCTTGTGTGTTGAGTATACAAAATGTTAATAGCTTTAAAAATATTGAGTCTTTCTTTTTTACCAATTAGTAAGTTTATTCTTTGATCCAGAAATGATATCCAAATTGTTTTCCATTTTTTTTCCCTTGCAGCAAGTTGTTTGATCTTATTTGCTTCTCAAAACTCACAGTTAATTTTGCCTGAACTTTCCATTATAGTTCAGTGCAGCTGGATAGGATAGCAGTGAGTAAACAAAGGGAATGTCACATAGTTTATCATTTTAAATGTCCTTATGCAGAAACTTGGCTAGTTTTCTATTTCTGTATAGGAAATTTAGAAAACAAAGGGGAGAAAATTAATCATTTATATGTTCTAATACTATCACTTCTAATATCTTGATGTATTTTCCATAAATATTTTTCCTACCTTGTAAAAATGTCATGGTAATCATCATATACATGACGTTTATTTTTCTGCTTTCTTTAAATTATAACAAAGCTCTTTCAATATTGCCAAATAGACTTAAAAATCACTTTTTACCATTTTTAAAATTTTTAAATGATTATAAAGTCACAGGAAGCTGCAAAACACATGGCAGAGGTCCTTTGTCCTTCAGCTGGGCTTCACCTTGTACAACCACAGGGCAGTATGAAAACCAGGAATTTTACATTTGGTACAATCAAGAGACCTTATTCATATTTTACCAGTTTTACGTGTACTCATGTGTGTGTATATGCGTTCTCTGCAAATATATCACATGTGATCTGTGGCAATACCATCCTGAAGATACAGAACTGTGCCATCACCACAAAGATCCCTCATGGTACCCTTTTATGGACGTGCACACACACACACCCTGACACCAACCATCCCTCACCTCTTGCAACCACTAAACTGTTCACCTCTATAATTTTGCATTTCAAAAATGTTACGTAAATGGAATCATACATTGTATAATCCTTTGAGATTGGCTTTTTTTCACTGAGCATAATTTTCTGGAGATTCATAAAACTTGTGACTAACAGTAGTTTATTCCTTTGCATTGGTGCATAGTATTCCATGAGGTGATGTACTGCAGCTTGTTGAGACATTCATTCATTGAAGACCATTTGGGCTGTTCGAGTTTTTGCATCACAAATAAAGCTGCCATGAATATTTGAGTACAGGTTTTTGTGTGAGCATAGTTTTGATTTCCCTGAGATAAATGCCCTGGAGTACGTTTGCTGGGATGTTTTGTTTTGTAAGACACTAACCAGACTGTTTTCTACAGTGGCTGGAACATTATGTATTCACACCAGCAATGTACGAGGTCCAGTTTCTCTGCATCCTCACCAGCGTTTGACGTTTATCACCATTTTTTTTTTATTGTAGCAATTCTGAGGGGTATGTACTGATACTTTATTGCGGCTCTCCGCTTCTCTGATGACTAATGATGTTGAGTGTATCCTCATGTGCTTATTTGTCATCTGTGTATCTTCAGTGGTGAAATGAATGCTTGTTTCTCTTCCCCATTTTCTAATGGATTGTTTGTTTTGTTCTACTGTTGACTTTGGAGAATTCCTTATATATTATAGATACAGAACCTTTGTTGGACGTGTGGTTTACAAACATTTTCTCCCACTCTATCGCTTGTCTTTTCATCTCCTTCACAGAGTCTTTGCAAAACAAAAGCTTTAAATTTGATGAAGTTTGATTTCATTTTTTTCTTTGATGAATCCTGGTCCAAGAATTTTTCCCTAGCCCTAAGTTTGGACAATTTTCCCCTATGTTTTCTTCTAAAAGTTCTGTAGCTTTATGTTTTATATTTATGTCTGTGGTTCATTTTCAGTTAATTACTGTATAAGGGATGGAATTTAGGTCAAATGTCTTTTTTTTTCTTTGCCTATGAATGTCCAGTGCTCCAGCATCATTTGTCGAAAAGGCTGCCTTTCCTCCATTGAATTGCTTTTCCAAAAGCAGCTGGGTGTATCTGAATGCTTCTGTTCCTAAGTCCTCTATTCCATTCCATTGATCTGTGTGTCTGCCCCTTCACCAACAGCACACTGTCTTGATTACTGTAACTATGTAGCAAACCTTAGCATCTGTAGAGAGATTCCTCCCACTTTAGTGTTTTTCAAAATTGGCTATGATAGGTCTTTTGCTTTTCCATGAAATTTTAGAATACACTTATCTATACTTAAAAAAATACCTTTGCTCAGATTTTGATGGGGGTTGTGTTATACCTACAGGTGCATTTGTAAACAGTTAACATCTTTACCATGTTGGCTCTTCTGAGCTGTCAACATGGCATGTCTCTCCATTTATTTATGTGTTTGATTTCTTCCAACAGTGTTCCGTCATTTTTGACACACAGGTACTATACTTGTTTTGTTACTTTATATGTAAGTATTTCATCTCTTTGGAGTAATGGGAAATAGCATAATCACTCTGAAAGCCCACATAAACTTTCATTTGGTGGATAGATCATCATTTTCCTTATTCTTCTCCACTTGCTGGATGTTTGAATTGTTTCTTATTTCTTCACTGTTATAAATAATGTTACAGCTTGCTATGTGTAAATGTTTTTGATGAATTCTGAGGAGTGAGATCCCTGTGTCAGAAGGTGTGCACGTTATGCTATTGGTCGACCATGGAATTTGTACAGAATAGAAGCAGGCTTTCTGTTCAGGGCCCGCCAGTCTGCCCCACAGGACAGGTGCATTTCCACTCACAGTGAAATTTCTTTTTCTGAAACATGGACTCAGTTCCTCTTGCAATCCTTTCCTGCATTGCAGCTGACTACTCTCTATCACAATTAATATAAATTTCCATATAAGGCGCAATTATTGTTACGTGCCATGGGTTAAGCAACCGCCGCCATCACTCTGCCCACCAGAATGGCCTCTTCTGATCCTTTAGCACATCATTTCCATTTGCCAAGATGTTATCAATTTGAATAATTCATCCTGATTTGCAGTCTAACAATTTTGCTCTGCCGGCTCTCATCGAGATCACAAACACCGTGCATGACGAGTCGGCGGCCGGCACCACTGCCAGGGGGCAGGCACTCAGCCGCCCACCTTTCAGAACCGTTTTGAGGATGAGACTTTCCCCATCACCCCATCAGTTGTGACATCTATTGCCATGGATTTGGTGGACCGTTTTTAAAAAATCCATTACTTAAGCAGCTTTTCCTTGCAGAGCCCAAACTGCCTTCCTCTAAGTCAGTGGTGTTGCTGTGCTGTAGAGTAAGTTGGTCCCGTGCACACTCCCTTTTCAGCTGCTGGAGAGGTGGATGCACGTCACTGGCCTGTCTTACCCCAGCAAGCATCCCTCTACTGGGTGTCTGAACGGTCTGATCAATACAGCCTTGCATTTGTCCTCAGTACACTTGAAAAAGAAACTAATTTTGTCTACTTGCAGGGCTGAGGTGGAAGGATCGCTTGAGCCCAGGAGGTCGAGGCTGCAGTCAGCCAAGATGGTGCCACTGCACTACAATCTGGGCGACAAAGTAAGACCCTGTCTCAAAAAAAAAAAAAGAAAAGAAGAAAAGAAAAAGAAAAGAAACTACCTTAGTGTGAGAAGCATTCAGAGTTCCCAACAGCTGGGCATTCTTGGGATGTGCATTTTCTTTCCATACCAGTTGACTCAGCACTTTTTATTCCGCCTAACGGAAACATCGCAGCCTTCAGCAACTTATTCTGGTAAAGGTATTGACCAAACATTCACCAACATGTTGCTTTTGACAAAGAATGAGGAGATCACATTGGAAACATGTAGATAACTGAGTCTGGGAGAAGATGATATTTGTAGAGATTCTGTTTTTCCTTTTCTGCTAAAGACATAGGAAATTTATCCCCATAGGTCTCACTGGGATATGACTATAGTTTTCTTGGTTATACTGATGATGTAGTTTATTATGATGTAGGTTTTTCCACTTGTGATTTTAAATCCTGTGTTATCAGTTTTCTCTCACCTCTTGGTGCAGTTTCATATTCTATATCTCAGAGCCAAAAAAAATTTATTAGTTTTCCAAGTCAGGGTGACACACTAGCATAAATAATGTCCCATTTGGTGCACACCAGGCATGCGTCCTGGTATCACTGTCACCCTCTGTGGGTTTTTACCTGGCATTATTTTAAAGTCATGCTAAATAATACAGATGTATTCAGCCGCTTTAGGCACTCATCCCACTGCCCAGACCAGACATGGTCCCATCTAAAGCTGTTCCACGAGGAAACACTGTGTTTTGACCTAACCTGTATGTGTGTTCCGTCTTCCCCGAGTGTGAGGCTTCTCAGAGATCGTTCCCGGGCAGCTTAATACACTCATGTCAGTCAGCAGCTACTGTCTCATTCCCTGATGCTGGTAATGAGTCTTTATAAAGCAAATCATTGGCCGGGCACGGTGGCTCACACCTGTAATCCCAGCACTTTGGGAGGCTGAGACGGGCGGATCACGAGGTCAGGAGATCGAGACCATCCTGGCTAATACAGTGAAACCCCGTCTCTATTAAAAAATACAAAAAACTAGCCGGGCGAGGTGGCGGGCGCCTATAGTCCCAGCTACTCGGGAGGCTGAGGCAGGAGAATGGCGTGAACCCGGGAGGCGGAGCTTGCAGTGAGCTGAGATCTGGCCAGTGCACTCCAGCTTGGGTGACAGAGCGAGACTCTGTCTCAAAAAAAAAAAAAAAAAAAAAAAAATCATTGAGGATAATTTTCAAGATGAAGTGGAAGGGGTCATGTAGCCATATACCTAAAACACCATGTCAGACACCAACACCCCAAGCTCCCGTGACAACTTCACACTGACGTTTCCTAGGGAGGTTAAGGATTGGAGGATTTATTAGAAAGAGCACACCCATAGAATGGCCGGTGTCAGGACTGGGAGCCCACGTGTGTGCAGGAAGCCCTGGCTCTCCACTCTTTGCACGTCTTTTCTGTGGGAAGGAGGCCGCTGCAAAAGTGGCGCTCCATCTGTCAGTCACCGTTTATAAGCACAGCTTTCAGAGTCCAATTTGCATTGACTGTGATTTATAAAAATATCAGCAGAGACGGAGGGCTGAGAAGAAGGGAAGGCAAAATAATCCGCGGGAACAACAGGCAATGAAGGCGAAGGCAGAAACAGTGGCGGAGTGGCAGGGTTTAATTAAAACCAGAGAGGAAGCGTTCTGGGGAGGTTCCCCTCTCCTCAGTCACTAAAGCGAACAGGGACGGGGTAGGGAGGCAGAAAGGCAAGTTTGAATAGAAAGAGAAAAGAAAGGAGAGAAATGCCAAGCCTGGTTTTGCTGCTTCTCCTCCTTTCTTCCCATAATCTCTGCCCACTCAGTGCTGCTGTGTTCTAGGAACCTTACATTATTAGCCCAGCCTCAGTTCCAAGGAGCTTCAGTGAGTAGCTTCACGGAGACTTCTCCCCGAAGAGGAAAGGAGCCCCAGCAGTCAGCCCACTCCTGGATTGTCACTGTGCGTGCGGTGACTGCAGTGACTACTCTTGGATGCTAAATCACTTTCTTTGGTCAGAAAAAGAAAAAGCGATATTCTAGGGTGGATGAGAACACAGAACTCAGCCCTGTTCTTTTTTTTTTTTTTTTTTTTTGAGACGGAATCTGGCTCTGTCGCCCAGGCTGGAGTGCAGTGGCCGGATCTCAGCTCACTGCAAGCTCCGCCTCCCGGGTTTACGCCATTCTCCTGCCTCAGCCTCCCAAGTAGCTGGGACTACAGGCGCCCGCCTCGTCGCCCGGCTAGTTTTTTGTATTCTTTAGTAGAGACGGGGTTTCACCATATTAGCCAGGGTGGTCTCGATCTCCTGACCTTGTGATCCGCCCGTCTCGGCCTCCCAAAGTGCTGGGATTACAGGCTTGAGCCACCGCGCCCGGCCTCAGCCCTGTTCTTGCACATTGCCTTCGCTCCGCGGATTCTGCGGCATCCATTTGAGCATTGCATCGAATAGACGCAATTCAAACTCTGAAAATGACCAGGGTTGAAATGGAGACCTTGTCTCACTGAGCAGGCCTGCCCTCTATCAAATAGAGAGGGTCACACTCCTGAAATTTCAGCACTTCTATCTGCGATCTTGACATGGCATCCGGTATTTTCCTTTCTCTTTCCTTCTCCTGCTTCCCTTCCTCCTATGATTTTGTGGCAGATTTATTCCTCTTAAATTAAGCCATCTTTGTTTCACCTAGATTCCAGCAGGCGCCCATGTCACCAGCCTGATTTCCATTCTTGAGGGTACTGGTTCTGCTGTACTAAATGGCTCACTTATATTTAGCTTTTTAGAAATGGAAGGGAAACTTTTTGTAGAAATGGTTTCCTAAGGAATTGATTGGACAGCTGCAGCTGGTCCCATCATTTCATTTCACATTTGCTCACACCAGCAAAAGCGGACACATTTGCAGAGACGCAGAAAGGGCAGTTGAAAGAGCAGAGAAGGCCCCAGAATTCGCGAGCCGTTACTGCTCTAAACGTCCTAGGCCCTGGTCAGAATGGAAGCAGCATTGCTGGGAGCCTGGGTCCTGGGCCTCAGATGATCTGAATTCTGGTCCCTTGAATAGGAAGATGCCCGACCTGCTACATGGGAGATTCCTTCTGGTTCTTAGCGTCTGTGGTTCAAATGTCTAGCTATTTTTATTTCATGTTAGTAATCACAAAAACGGCCTACTGGAGGATTTTTGTCATAGGTGGCATGTGTTCACTGGTGCAGCCAGCTTTCCTGGTAACCAAAGGCCGAGGACCCCCAGGCTATCAGAAGTCGTGCCGCAGATGGCACTCACTCTCCGGGGACTGTTCCTGCACAGACACCCCTCTACTCTTGTCAGCAAGTGTGCTGCTGTCTTTCCTTTCCAGAAGAGGCTAAAAAGCCATTTAGTGAATCTTCTCTCCCTTTAAAAGCATTCCTGAACTTCCCTTCTAGCGGCATGGTAGACTAGGTGTGGCCAGCCCTCATACGAAACACGGCTGAAAGTCCTGGATCAAGTACCCCTTTAAGAATATTTAAAAGTGTGAATGAGCTGGGAAGTGAGTAAGGAATACACAGAGGCCAAACCCTGTGTTACAGCAGGGAACCCGAGAAGGAGACAGATAAAGCCAGCTTTCTCCGGGAGGCCGGGTGACAACCTGGTGAACCGGAGCTTGGCTGTTCACAGCCTCACAGGGCAGGGGAATTGGTGACGAATCCCAGGGCAGGCCCCAGGCAGACCTCTTGCCCCACTGCCTGCATAAAGCTGGGACTTGAAGGAGCTCCAACCCAACGTAAGAAAAAGCCAGAACAAGACCTGTCTGTCTCACATACGCACTCACGTATGTGCATTCCACAGGTACACATGTGTGCACACACACATGCACACACTCAGGACAGTTACCTGTGATGGGCCTCTAGAACTGGACCTCTGGGAGCAGCCCCTGCTGGAGATTGAGATTTGAGAGTTGTCAGTGTTTATTTACATGGTATGTAAAGCCCTGAGACAGGACGAGGTTCCAATAACTACATGGAGACAAAAGGCTAGGGACTGCGCCCAGGGGAAAGGTGACCTTGGCAGACACAGAAAGAGGGGTAGATGGGAGCTAACCTAGGGGAGAAGGATGTACCAGAATCCAGGTGAAGGGAGTGTTTCAAGCAAGAGGAGGTGAACAGCCATGCCCAGTGGTATGGAGGATGGAAATTTGGTCACTGGATTTAGCAACGGGTAAGATTTGGATGACTTGAGAAGGGCGCCTTTGGTGAGATAATGAAAGTCAGATTCTAGGTGAAGCCAAGTTCAGAGATTCCAGACCAGGAGGCCTTGCCCAGGACCTGGAATCTGCATTTTAACAAGTTCCTTGGGGTGATTCTGAAGCAGGTGGGCAACATACAACATTCATATGTTCAGAACCTCCAGGACACGATACTGTTCCTGGGCAAGTGTGTCTGGCTTTTGTGCCTTGAGAGAATGACTTGCGATGCGGTGCTCTGTCTTTAAGCCTTTATACGATGCCAGCCTCTTTGTCACCTGGGATTCAGGAGGGACTCCACCAATGCTGCCCTCAAAGCCAGACTCTTGTCCACCTGCTCATCTGTTCACGCCATCAGCAGCAGAACAGTGCTGGCTTGATGGGACCTGTGAGTTGGAGATAAGGTGCTTTCCTTGTTCTTTTCCACATTTTCATAAAACCACCTGTGTAATAATATATTCTGTTATTATTCTGGAAATGAATATCCTACACGTGAATCCGTGATTTCTAGAATGACCTCTGTCCTTTTTTGGAAATAATGTAAACCCTTGCCTATTTTGTTTCCTATGTCCTTATTAATATTCCACAACTTTTAATTTGCACTTTTTATAAATATTATCCCTTCAATGACATGAAGAACAAATGATTCAGAACAGAGGAAATGAACCAAGAAGGTGACTTTGGCCCAGAGAGAGGCATGCAGGGCCACAGTGGCCGACCTCCCTCGTCTTTCTCCCTGTCGCTCCCGCTTCCCAGCCGCTCCCATCAGCTGCTGAAATACCTGCCCGGGACTTCCTTGCAGTCATTGGAATTTTGAGTGCAGCTCTGCAGGAATTTAAAAAATTCCTTGTCACGATTTATCACAGTCAAACATCATTTAAACAGTTTATACCTCCAGTTTTTCTTTCTCACGTTACAAAATATTTGGAATTGTTGCTTATCCTCCTCCCAAAGCTCTCAAGTTAGCTTTAAAAATACCGTTTTACAGGAGCTGTGCTGGAAACCACATGCTCCTGCCATGGATGCAGCGGATTCAGGAACAGACTTGATCTTCCTGAGGGATTGCATGCAAATCCTCCTCAAGTGCTAGATACAAATTACCTGCCTTGTAAAACAGAAAAGACACATATTTCCAAATGAAATGTGAATACCATTTTCTTTTTTTTTTTTTTTTTTTTTGAGGCGGAGTCTCGCTCTGTCGCCCGGACTGGAGTGCAGTGGCCAGATCTCAGCTCACTGCAAGCTCCGCCTCCCAGGTTTACGCCATTCTCCTGCCTCAGCCTCCCGAGGAGCTGGGACTACAGGCGCCCGCCACCTCGCCTGGCTAGTTTTTTTTGTATTTTTAGTAGAGACGGGGTTTCACCGTGTTAGCCAGGATGGTCTCGATCTCCTGACCTCGTGATCCGCCCGTCTCGGCCTCCCAAAGTGCTGGGATTACAGGCTTGAGCCACTGCGCCCGGCCGTGAATACCATTTTCATGCTAGTTGCCCCTTAGGGCAGTTGTCACGAAGGGATCCAGAAACCAGGACTGTCCAGAGACGGCCACCATCAGCAGTGCCCAGGCCTATGGTGCTGGGGCTTCATCTGGCTGTTTCCTGTTCACACAGACCCGAGTGCGCACCGAGTCCATGGAACACCAGATCTTGTTTTGATTTGTTTTGTTTTGGTTTTGGGGAAAGTGAAAAAGAAAGTTAAGCATCCTCAGGCAAGTTCAAGCTAAAATGTCACTGCGAAGGCAGAACTCTGAAGTCTAAAAGGTGATACTCTTGGGGATTTTTTTCCATTGACACCTCAGATGCTTTGCTGTTAAAAACCTTACTGATCTGAAATGAGAAATTAACTGTATTGCAGTATTATCAGGGAAGAAAACTGGAGTTTTTTGTGTCATTTTAGGAGATGAAATTATGTACATACTTCAGGTACATTTGCTCTAAATACTTTGACAGCAAGAATCTGCACAAAATCTGAAATGTTATGAGATATCTGCGTCGAAGGCTTTGATTCAAAACGTTAAAGAAATGACTCAAGAAGGCGAACTTCCGCAGTAGAGGTGGGGGTGTGGCATGGACCGGGAGGCGGGAGGCAACAGGGGATGGCAGTTCGGATGTGCTTAGGAAGGTGTGAAGCCAGCCTAAAAAGCGGACTGACTGGGAGTAGGGGGACACTCATGGGAATCCCGAGGTGCCAGCATCCATGGCCAGGCGGCATGGTGGCCTGGATGCTGTCACTCTTGCCGCAGAGCCCAGTCCCACAAAGGCGTGTCCCACAAAGGCAGTGAGGGGGGCCAGGACCCCTGGGACTGCATGAGCTCATTCACCACAGCTGTGGGCCTCAGACCCTCCACAAAGAGCTGCTGAAGAAAAAGGAAGGAATGGAAATCTTTAGGAAACATACACAAGGGCTGGGAAACGTGCCCCAGGAAAGGGTGGTGGCTGCAGCACGAAGCCTCCCTGGCCAGCTCGTGCCTCCCCTGCCCCACACCTCTGGGCAGTGTTGAATTTTACTTTCTGTTCTGCAGTGCCGCCGTTGCCATGCTCACATTACCAACATGAAGTCACAGAAGGATGTGCTTTGGGGGTGATTCCTTTTTTCATGGTGTGGGCGTTGCCTTAACACAGCTGCATGATGGGAGCTATTTTGGGAGGGAGGCTGGGGTTTGGATGACTCAAGTGCATGCTAGTCCTGTAGGTAGAGGATGTTAACAGACACATTGTGAGGAAAGTGTTTTAGTAACAGGAGTATTTTGTTGTTCTTTACATGACAAATCGTCTGCAATTTCTTTCTTCCTTTAGTAGGTCAATGACAGGAAAAGATAGCATGTATGTTTCTGTGGTGAATTTTTTTGAATTTGGTCCCCTGGCTTTGTTTTCTGTGCAGGAAGCCATCTCCAGCAGCCACGTGGACGGTAGTGGTTCTCACAGGCAGTGACACATGTGGATCCCTGAGGGTCTCGTTTTTATGTCCCTTTCCATAAACCAGGAGATTTCACCACAAATCTGCACAGTCTCCAGTGGCTAGCATGGTCCTGCAATTCTAGTAAGCCTGTGCTATGAAGGGAAGAAAGGCTTAAAATGTGATGTTCGCTCACAAATTAGCATCTAAATATAATGCCCATTGGCTGAGCTGTGCCTCTAGCATTTTTACTTACTCATTCAAGAAGTAATTATGAAGCAACAAAATTGTAATTCTACATCTTCCAACTGAACTCATATGAACCTCAGGATGGATTAAACAGAGTCAATTCTGGCTATACTCATTGTTTTCCCAAACAAAAAAACCCACTGTTTTTACAAAAATAGCAAAGAATCTTTGACGATATGGAGACGGAAGTGTTTCCTTTAACTGTGAGAATGGAAAAGCCATAGATACCTGCATAGGCCTCTAATCCACTGCGAGTTTCCACGGCTCAGACACCTCATCTGCTTTTATATGTGCCTGTATTTGTAACATGGAGGTAATATAGCAAGATTTATAAGTAACTGTTTTGAGAAACTGAATTTTTCAAACATTATCATGTAAGTTATTGCTATTGTGATTTCATTTGAAAGTCTTCACTCTTAGACTAAAACAGAGGGTGGAAGCACTTGGCTTCAAGGTCAGTCCTTGATGAGAAACCCACCTCTGTGACTTCCAGCTATTAATGTGTAATCTGAGTCTCAGGAGAAAATCTCCACTTCACAGTTTCTTAATGAAAAGAAGCAATGATGAATGAGAGGCTCCTGGTTCCCAGAGCACGCTGTGCATACAATTCCTGGTCGCTGTTTTTGGATGTGCGTTTTAGCCAGCAGTTTCTGAAGCTTTTTAGCCCCTCACCCTGTGGTAAAACTGTAGAAAGGGATGTACGAATGTATAGATAGTGGAATGGAAATCTCAGAGAAATACGGAGAGAAATTCAAGGAACAGTTGGGCTCGAATGTCTCTTGTTGGGAGAAACACCTCCTTTCCAGTGTTCCATTTCCAGGGCCTGGCACTTGGGCAGATGGCCTACCCCTTTACAAGGGAAGTCATGTGACTCTGGGGACAGGAAGCTCTGTGATGAAAATTTGTAGTGTTTTCTGTCAGTGTTTTCACTTATAGACTCTTTCTCCTACAGAGAAATCTTGCTTTCTGGGCTGGTGGAAAATCTCACCTGACTGCTTCTTCTGAAATATAACCTCTAGGATGGCAATGACATGTTCTTTGCATTAGCTTTGACAAATATACCAGGGATAGTGTGAATCAGAAGGAGAAGGAAAACAAGCTGTCTGCATTTTCCAGACCACTTCTCCATCTAGGAACCCATCAATGTCCTTTTGGTGTCATTTTGTTCCGTAATTGCTATATTCATCGTACCAGAACTTCTGCCCAGAAATAGATTTCTTTGAGAGTACCCTTAGATTTTTCTGAGGTCCTGATAAGACCAAATGACAAAAGTCCGTGGAGAAAAGAAACTGTGAAGGCCCACGGGGTGCACACGATAACCGCACATGTCACCAAGGTGATTCCATAAAACTAAACGGGCCGGGCGTGGTGGCTCACACCTGTAACCCCAGCACTTTGGGAGGCCGAGGCAGGTGGATCACGATGTCAGGAGATCAAGACCATCCTGGCCAAGATGGTGAAACCTTGTCTCTACTAAAAATACAAAAATTAGCTGGGCGTGGTGGCGGGCGCCTGTAGTCCAGCTACTCGGGAGGCTGAGGCAAGAGAATCGCTTGAACCTGGGAGGTGGAGGTTGCAGTGAGCCGAGATCAAGCCACTATACTCCAGCCTGGGAGACAGAGAGGAGACTCCATCTCAAAAAATAAAAATAAAATAAAAAAACTAAATGGTGTCTCCACTTTTAAACACCAGTTCTAAAATCCGTAACAGACCCAGCTCATGGTAAAGTCAGGGAAGGGGGGAACTGTGAGCGACTCAGAGGAACTCCTTGCAGTGTATTTCTCACCGGTGCTGCTCTCTTGCAGGAGGAAGGCATTGTGAAGGAGATTGACATCAGCCATCATGTGAAGGAGGGCTTTGAGAAGGCAGACCCTTCCCAGTTTGAGCTGCTGAAGGTTTTAGGACAAGGATCCTATGGAAAGGTAAGTTCAGCCCTGGCTGGCTCTTGAGTCTCATTCCTGAACACAAAGGACACCTGGACAGAGCCCCTCTGGATGAAAATTGCAGGCAGTCCTCACCTGCAGGGCTGTGATCATGGGAACCTGGACAGGTCAGAACCAGGGCCTCACTTTGCACAGCCAGAATTCCAGTGGCACAGGGCTGGGCCGTGCCAAGTGAGGACATGTACTGCTGGAGCCATCACATGCACATTTGCTCCCTCTTTACCAAGAGCATTGGCTCTTGGTAAATCATCACCAAGGTGAGGAGGGTTATTGACCTGAGCCAACGTATCTTTGAAAGTGCATTCTAACAGCTGTTTTCCCCAGAGAAAGAAAAGAGAAGAAGAAAAAAAAAAGAAAAAGAATCAATTCCTCTGGATTGGGCACAGGGGCCAGGAAGGCTGGGGTCTGCAGCCTGCTGCCCTCCTCACCCTGCGTGATTGCCTCATGAAGCCTCGGCCTCCCCACCCACTAAATGGAGAGGATCAAACCTACTTTATACAGTTGTTCCATGGAGTAAATAGGGCACGAATCCCACCCAGCCATTGCCTAAGATGTACTTGTGCAGTGGAATTGTTCATTTCCTTTTTTTCCACCTTCAGATTGCAGCAATAAAAGCTAATTTCTTTCAGGAAATGAGAAATAGTTAACTCTTCATTTAATGCCACATCCACATACAGCAATATGTCAATAACGCTCTTCAATTACAATGACGTGTGACTTACTCCAGCACAATGCTAATTTCTTTGCCTCCTTGGGTTAGCTGTTAGAAATATATAGCCTCTGACAACTTGATTTCTAGAACATAAGGGCCTGAAATAAACCGTGAAGCCAACCGTTCCTTACATGTAAGCAGAACAGCCCTGGCTCTTTAAAGTAACTATTTTTGTGTGGTATGTAGACATTTACCAAATCTTTGCATTCTTCACATGACTTTGTGCCAAAATGCATGTGGCTCCTGTTAATTTAAGTGTAGAATGAATAGTACGTTAGTGTTCTGGATAATCCTACAGACCGCATGAACTGGATTGTTTGCAAAATTTATCTTTTGTCATGCTTGTAATGCAAAATATCTTTTTCTTTTCTCTTTCCCTTTTCTACATGGTAATGTGGAAGGAACGTGTGTTTATATGATGTATACACAAAATACGCTCAATTAAACAATAGGAAATTACCAGCAGTATTTTGGGCCTAAAAAAGTTTCTATTTAATATGGCTAGTTCGTATGGCGTTTATGAAATAGGGGGATGAAGATTTCAGTTTCTCACAATGTTAAACAGCCATTACCAAAAAGCACAAAATCACAGAAGGCAGAACCTGTGTAATGTGGTAGTGGAATGCCTCACTATTAATTAGAAATGTAGAGAAAAAAGAGAGAGGAGAGTAATTTTCTCCATGATTTGAAAAGAGACAAGCAAGCATTCTTTCCTTCTTCCACCTTTCAAGGGTGCTGCCCATGTGTTGTTGCTTGAGAACAGATTCCACCTGTGGAAGCAGAGAATTGGCCGAATCGTCTTGATCTGGAGGGAAGGAGTGCTGGAATACATCCCACAGGGGAGGCCCAGGAAGTGTCTGGGGGGCTTTGGTTGACTGGCTCTGTTACAGAGTGAATCTTACCAATGTCCTCCTCAGAAAACTGGGGTATTAAAGATGAAAGGAGAAAGGCTTTTCCAGCTCCCTCGTTCAGATTTCAAATTTTGAATTTTAATTTTGCTTTAAACAAACGTATTTTGGAAAACAAGTGAAATCATGGTGTTTGGCAGAATCCCGTTGGAATGATAATGTTCATAACACTCTGTCCCTTTCCTTTCCAGCCTTTTCACCACTTTTAATTTTATCTTTACTTGTGTCTTTATTATATGAGGAATAAAAAAGTAAAGTTTCAAGAACAGTAGTAGGTAGGGGAAAGAGAAGGATGAGATAGTGGCAGTGCCCATGGGTGTCTGACCTCCAGGGATTACGGAATGGGCCAACTCTGGTAACGCCTGTCCAGAGCTGGTGTGAGGGGCGGGGCAGCAGGTCCAGGCTGGGGCTGGCGTGGGAACGGAAGCTTAGGTCTGCTCCATGGATTGATGCGAGCTGGATTCTGGAAAGAAGAGATATTATTCTCGAAAACATTGCTTAGACATTTCCAGGGAAGGTTGGAGCCTAATATCAGTCACTAGAGAGTCACAGATACAAATTGTATTTGTCCACATCGATTTGTTTGTGGTGAGTTTTTTTAATTTAAGCAGAACTGATGACAAGAGAGGGAGAAGCTGTGTGTTCTAATGCCCCATGTTACTGTATTCCTCCTCTCTACGTGCAAATAACACAACCTTATGCAAGAGTCGCCTTCCCTTTTGCACCTACCAGGGACAGAAGGACAACACTAAATTTCCTCATTCTGCAGAAAGCACCTGTTCCTCAGGTGTCCACCTCCTGCCTCCGCTCCAAAGAGCAAAGACCTGGCATGAATCTGGACGTGACGTCCCAGGGCAGGCCTGGCCTGGGAGCCGAGTCCTTCAGCAGGGCTCATAGTCGCCTGTCACTGAGCCACTCCATTCTTTCTCTCTTATTTAATGATGACATTGGAGACGCAGAAATGGATGACATGCAGTTTCTTCCCTTTAGACTTTTGCACTGATGCCAGCTCCTGACTTCAGACTGTGCCAGGAGCCATCGAGTGACTTGTCCCATTGCCTGCCTGTGTGAGCCGCTTAGGCTCTCCGAAGTCACTGCTGTTTGCGTGGTCAGCCGTAATAAGCTTGTTCCTGTGGCAGAAGCCGCACTCACCACCAGCAGGGAGGCGTCTCTGAGCTCTGAGCTCAGTCCTGCAGGGTGAAGCCATCATGATTTCATTGCTCTCTAGAGAATGATGCTAGGGTGGTGCTTGGGACCAGAGAAAAGCACAGAAAAGAGCCTTATCCTCAAAATGAAAAGCAATTTCAAGCTTGAATCAGGAAAGCAATGAAAGATGGTGAAGCTTGTTCAGTGTTGAAATGAGGGGTGCAGATCCAATGTTCCCTGTGAGCTCAGAGGAGGGAGGTGTGGGAACCACCCCCAGGCTGGGAAAGTGGCTTTGCCCTGGTCCCACCTCCTCACCTGCTCCTTATTTGCATAAGTGCCAGGGGTAGGATAGGAAACCTCTTTTCCTTTAAAATATTCTGGAGAATGAACTGTAGGTTATGATTCCTGCATTCTAAAAAGGAACTAAACCAAAGTTTTAAAAACATCCTTGCTTTCTATGACTCTGCTGGTAGCATGATGAGAACAGGTCTTTAAATGTCTTCCTTTTGGGGGCAGTTGTTACCCAAAACTCCTGGAAGTGCACACGGGCATTTGGCTCCTGCTCGAAGGATTTTGCAGCCCAACAGCAACCTTCCAGTTCTGAGAGAGCTGAGAATTCTGCTGAGAGAATCAGCAGATCACGGTGATCCATGACATTGTGAGGCAGTTCAGAGTGACATCACACCTGTTGCCAGGTCGCAGAGTCTTTGCAATGCAGCACACCAAGCTGCTGGAGAGGCAGTTCTAAAAATGAAATGAGGGGGCTACACACAGCACCCACTGGGTTAAGTATTAAAGACCCAGTGCCTGCATTAGCTCAAGGTTACAGTGTTGTTTTGGAACTTTTTCCACTACATTAAAATTGATCTTCAGTGACAAGAATGACAGCAGAGAGGGAGAGGGAACTGCACGGCGCCCAAGGGTCAAGATCCTGCTGCAGACCAGCAAGTTGCCGCACTCATTACCGATATCATTTTTGCATTTTTTGCTGTATTTTGCTGCTCGTTTCAAGGTGCCGTTCCCCTCTGCTGGGTCCTCTGCTTGTGAGTCGGGCAGCACCTGCTGCAGGAATTCGCAGTAGCTGGCGCCACAGAGAAGCTTGGCAGACATTGGTAGGAGGGAGTTTCTCCCGTTCTTTTAAAAAACAAAAGTAGAATTCTCTCTTCAGAACAGATAAGCGTGAACACTAGCCGTGACCATCAGTCATCTCATCTTTTGGGGCCTAACATACAAAAGAGAAAAGTTTCATGTGTCAAGACCTATGCAAAATTTGACATCATTTAAACCAAATCTTAACTGGCAGCTGCCCCAGGCGGACTTGGTCTTCGGTTCAGACTTGAGTGGAATGGGGCTTCCTCTGCTCTTTGAGTTTCTACAGTCATACTTCTTATGGGTTAGGGGTTGAGTGCAGAGGTGTAGAAAGTACAGACCCATTCAGGATATTCCGAAGGCCGGACCGTCCAAACACAAATCCTTCCTGTACCTTGCTTCCTTTTTCTTCAGAGTTCTCCCTTTTTGAAAGAAGGAGCTTGTTGTTTGCAAACTCTTGGGCTCAAGTGATCCTCCCGCCTCAGCCTCCCGAATAGCTGGGCCTACAGGCATGCACTACCACACCCAACTAGTTTTTATTTTTATTTTTACTAGACGTGGGGTTTTGCTGTCCTGCCCAGGGTGGTTGCAAATTCCTGACCTCAAGTGGTCCTTCTGCCTCAGCCTCCCAATGTGCTGGGATTACAGGTGTGAGCCGCTGAACCTGACCCTTTGTTTTCTGATTATAAGAAGGCCTCATTTTGGGAGCTAACGTGTCAGCTTTGCCGTAATGGAATGGATAGGTTTATCTGTCACCCAACCAAAGTCCACCATGGGCTGGAGCAACGGCCGTGGCTTCCATCTTCCACACAGTGACTCAGTGACCAGGTTGCCGAGTTTGTCCCACACTAGGTGTCCGCAGTTGCCACGGCAGGGAGCGGCAGCTGCAACGTTTTGCACCTGCTCTTCGTTGCCTAGGCCAGGAAGGTACACTCCTGCCCTCGCTGATGTCACTGCCCAACTTACCTGCAGGATGCCAGAAAAATGTGGCATCCCTGCCACAAACACGACTGTCCCTTGTTCCACCCCCCGCCCCCTGGTCTTTTTTGGGACCCAGGTTCCTCTCTGCCAGTGTGGCCTCTCCAGCAGCGGGATGCTCACGCAGCCTTGCCCAGCTCCTGGACTCCTGGGCTGCGCCTGCCTCCTCCCTGCACTGTCCTGGCTGGTCCGGATCTCCACAGCACCACTAACCAAGTCAACCTAGGGACATTAGGCACACGGACGGGCTGGAGAAATGAAAGGAGTTGCATCAGATGGAAGCTAAAACTGTGCATGGCATGTGACCTTCCCGTGATTCAAAACAGAAGATCTCAAGAGTTAAGCAATAATGTTTTTATCTCTGCAAAACTCCTGTCCTCAGACCACTGCCTTCACATCTCTACCTGCCTGTCAGGAAGCTCGCCCACTGCACAGAGGGAGCACCATGAGCAGAGTTCTTCCATGTACAGTAACTTCCAGGGCTACAGTGGGTGTACCAGCAACAGCCATGGGACCCCAAGCCCCAAGAAGGGCTTGTGCCTGTGTCTCCCACCACAGTGCGTGTAAGAGTGACGCCCCAGCTATCGCCCCAGGTCTGCATCGCAAGCTTGTTTATCCAGCTTTGGGGAGACACACACACACACACACACACACACTCTACATCTCCCAGAGATGAATATTAACTGTTAATGATGGTATAGTCCACAACCCGGGAGAAGAGGGTGTGCCTGTGACTTTCTGGGACCTAATTGGGTCTGAGAGGCAGCATTTCGTCGCACAGGATGATGCTGTACTGTCCTGCACCCTGGGTAGGGGGGCTGGGGGTGCTTTCCCATGGACATTGTCTAGAAGATTCCCCCCTGGGGAGGGACTGTGATTCAGTAATGACGGTGATCGGGACGGATGGCAGGGCAGCAGTGGGGTCAGGAGTCACTTCAGGGGCACGTGGTGAGAACGTCACACTCATGCAGCAACTCTGTGAATCCTCGTGCCTGTGCTGGTACCTTGTGTCTTCCCGGTCCCTCTTTATTTGTGCCTACAGAATTGACGCTGGTTGGTCTCCCTCCAGTTTGGCTGCCCTGGCAGCCCCTGCTCCTAGAGCCCCTGCACTCAGTGAGTGTCTAGACATTGCCCCTGCAGTCTCGGGGGAGCCAAGAGTGCAAAGGTCCTGGGCACGTCGCTCTGCCCACGGCAGGTGAGCCTGCTGCTCCACACGTATGCTCACTTGGGCCACCTGGAGTTGCCATGGAACTAGAACATCTCAAAGGCATCTATAGTGGCCGGTCTTTCTGGCTTTTTGAGGCTTAGTAAAGGAGATGTTTTGGGAAGGAACCACCCCACCTCGGCCCTCCAGCCACCCTGCGTGAGCAGCCACACCAGTGCGCCGTGTGCCTGTGTCATCTGCATCATGCAAGCAGATGTTTGCATCTATCGGAAAACACTTTTAGGAAAATCAAGTACTATTTTCTTAATTTGCATGCAAGTTTTTTTTTATACAAAGGAACTCCAGTTTTGTTTACTAAGTTTGTTCAAAAATCACTAATACAAATTTAAACTCAAGCTCTCAATTACCTTTTTTGTTGTTTTTCTCAGTGATACACATCAGCATGTATTTCAGAAAGTATTGTCAAATATCCATAAGTATAATTAAGAGCCAATTAGAAAGGAACTCTTAAACTACTCACAGCTAAAATTTGGGTGAAGACAGTTCAAGTAAGAGAAAGTAGCTTTTCTTGAAAATCGCATAGAGCCTGTTTTGTGTGATTGGTAATACCTTTCAGCACCATGTCTCAGTAGGGATTTACAGAGGGATACTGAAACCAAAGGATCTCCCTTAAAACTCCTGTTTGCTTTTCCAAACAGCTGGTCTTCAAAGTAAGGGGTGGTAGTATTTCTGATACAAAATGCAAAGTTACCAATATCAAAAACAAGTGACGCTTCTTCATACAGACACACAGTGATGTTCACCGCAGCGCTATAGAAACTTGAGCGTTTTCCGGCAGCCTCGATGTTGGAGAAAATTTTTAATTTTCTACAGTGTACTTGTTTTGTTGAAAATGCTCTAAACTTCCTCGTGTATCCCCTTGTCAAATCCAATAAGGAAAGCGAGTTTGAAGTCTTACGGGTTTCTGATGTTCCCTTTTCTCTTGCTAAGGTGTTCCTGGTGAGGAAGGTGAAGGGGTCGGATGCTGGGCAGCTGTATGCCATGAAGGTCCTTAAGAAAGCCACCCTAAAAGGTAAGGGCTTCAGAGGGTCAGCTGCTTCTGAGGACAGGTAACTGCAATTTCTACTCCGTTATTTGAGGAAATATTCATTCCATTTAATGTTCACGATTTCTGAAGATGTCTCTAAATGAGCACTCTGATTGATGTCTCTGGTTGATAATAAACAGTATAAACATTTCCATGAATATTTCAAATATCCTTGCAGAGTTTCCACAATTGTCAGATAAGAGCTGTATTGCGTAAATACCATTCTCCCACATATGCTCTGCTGTGGAGCGGCATTTGGAAAGCAGAGCAGCAGGCTGCGAGCAGGCTGTTGGGCTGCATGGGGCCTGACAAACCAGCCTCGATACTGACAGGCCAACGGCGTCACTTGCTTTTTAAATACAACGTGACTCATGGTTGGGTTGGGTTGGGTTGGGTTGTTTTCCTTTGTTGACCCAGTGGCTGGACATGAGAAACACCAGTGTCTGCCCAGCTCCTCTGCACGCCCATCCCGCAAGGGAGGGATGAGCACCGAGTGCAGCATTAGAGTCAGGATGTGATCCAACATCTCGGTTCCAGGCTCACAGTCATTGAGCCTGTCACTAGCTGGGCACCTGACATCTCCTATTCACTCCATTGGTGAGACAGGGAACCTCCCCCTGCCCTAAACAGAGCAAGATGATTGAACACACAGTGCCGGGCCCTGGACAAATGAACTGACAGCAGCTTATTAGTTACATAAACTTGACCCCTGGGGAGGAGGGCACCCCGTGCCACACAGGGCCCCACGGGGGCTGCACTTAGGTGCCAAGACCGTGAGAGACAGGCTTCCTAGGAACAGGAGGGTCACGTGGCCCTTGGTTCCTGCAGAAGGTGTGGCTGGCTTATTGGAATGATTCTGTGGGCTGGCAGGGAACTGAAGCCTTTTAGGGTGGGTGCTGGATAGGGGCAGCTGGTTCAGCTTATGGGGAAACCAGCAGGGCAGGGAGCCTTTCTCTCTGGGCAGGGGCACACTTGGTAGAGCAGGGAGCTCAGGCGGAGGCCTTGGGGCCCCGTGAGGCTCGGAGATGTCAAGGCAGCACTTGAATTATCAGGTCTTGCAACAGTGTCCCGAGCAGTACAAATATGTCATTCTCTGCCTTCAAGTCACTTGCCGTCTAGCCGAGGAAATGAGATGTGTGTTGGGAAGGACCTGTCACCAACAATAAGGACAAAAAATGCATAGACCACATATGTACAGACTTTAAACCACTTAGGTATACAAAGGAAGAAAAGAACTCTTCCAAGTGAATTAGAAGGTCCGTGGGACTTAAGGAGAAATTTTCTGTAGGGGAGAGAAATCTGGTAGACATTTATCAACACAACCAATGGTAAGAAAATGCAGAAGTTGACCACTTTGGCTAGACTTGATTAGAATTGTCTGTGTGTTTGGGGGTGGGGAGGGGACTGTTATAAATACAGAGCCAGATCCAGGCCCCACTCCTGACCTATCGAATCATCATCTCTTAGAAACAAGGCCTAGATATATGACTTGTCAAACAAGATGTCCCAGTCATTCTTAGGTACACAAAAGTCTTAGGTGGGACATTCTAGTTTATTATAGGCACTTGAGTTTTTAGTTCAGTGTTATCAATTGTAACATAGTTTAACCCATGCTTTTTAGAGTGAACTTTTTTGTTATATACTTCAAGTTGAAATATACATGTACACAACCTGCAGGTTCGTTACATATGTATACATGTGCCATGTTGGTGTGCTGCACCCACTAACTCGTCATTTACATTAGGTATATTTCCTAATGCTATCCCTCCCCGCTCCCCCACCCCATGACAGGCCCCAGTGTGTGATGTTCCCCATCCTGTGTCCAAGTATTCTCATTGTTCAATTCCCACCTATAAGTGAGAACATGTGGTGTTTGGTTTTCTGTCCTTGTGATAGTTTGCTCAGAATGATGGTTTCTGGCTTTATCCATGTCTGTACAAAGGACATGAACTCATCCTTTTTTATGGCTGCATAGTATTCCATGGTGTGTATGTGCCACATTTTCTTAATCTAGTCTATCATTGATGGACATTTGGATTGGTTCCAAGTCTTTGCTATTGTGAATAGTGCCACAATAAACATATGTGTGCATGTGTCTTTATAGCAGCATGATTTATAATCCTTTGGGTATATACCCAGTAATGGGGTGGCTGGGTCAAATGGTATTTCTAGTTCTAGATCCTTGAGGAATCACAGTACTGTCTTCCACAATGGTTAAACTAGTTTGCAGTCTCACCAACAGTGTAAAAGTGTTCCTATTTCTCCACATCCTCTCCAGCACCTGTTGTTTCCTGACTTTTCAATGATTGCCATTCTAACTGGTGTGAGATGGTATCTCATTGTGGTTTTGATTTGCATTTCTCTGACGGCCAGTGATGATGAGCATTTTTTCATGTGTTTGGCTGCATAAATGTCTTCTTTTGAGAAGTGTTTGTTCATATCCTTCACCCACTTTTTGATGGAGTTGTTTGATTTTTTCTTGGAAATTTGTTTAAGTTCTTTGTAGATTCTGGACATTAGCCCTTTGTCAGATGGGCAGATTGTAAAAATTTTCTCCCATTCTGTAGGTGGCCTGTTCACCCTGATGGTAGTTTTTTTTGCTGTGCAGAAGCTCTTTAGTTTAATTAGATCCCATTTGTCAATTTTGGCTTTTGTTGCTGTTGCTTTTGGTGTTTTAGTCATGAAGTCCTTGCCCATGCCTTTGTCCTGAATGGTATTGCCTAGGTTTTCTTCTAGGGTTTTTATAGTTTTAGGTCTAACATTTAAGTCTTTAATCCATCTTGAATTAATTTTTGTATAAGGTGTAAGGAAGGGATCCAGTTTCAGCTTTCTACATATGGCTAGCCAGTTTTCCCAGCACCATTTATTAAATAAGGAATCCTTTCCCCATTTCTTGTTTTTGTCAGGTTTGTCAAAGATCAGATGGTTGTAGATGTGTGGCATTATTTCTGAGGGCTCTGTTCTGTTCCGTTGGTCTGTATGTCTGTTTTGGTGCCGGTACCATGCTTTTTGGGTTACTGTAGCCTTGTAGTATAGTTTGAAGTCAGATAGCATGATGCCTCCAGCTTTGTTCTTTTTGCTTAGGATTGTCTTGGCAATGCAGGCTCTTTTTTGGTTCCATATGAACTTTAAAGTAGTTTTTTCCAATTCTGTGAAGAAAGTCATTGATAGCTTGATGGGGATGGCATTGAATCTATAAATTACCTTGGACAGTATGGCCATTTTCACGATATTGATTCTTCCTATCCATGAGCATGGAATATTCTTCCATTTGTTTCTGTCCTCTTTTATTTCGTTGAGCAGTGGTTTGTAGTTCTCCTTAAAGAGGTCCTTCATATCCTTTGTAAGTTGGATTCCTAGGCATTTTATTCTCTTTGAAGCAATTGTGAATGGGAGTTCATAGAGTGAAATTTGTTTTATTTTAGGTATAGCAATATTTCTAAAACTGTTTGTCATTTGAACATTATCAAATATTTCAAGATTCTCAAAAAATATTCAATAATTGTTCTGTGTTGATGAGAAAATATACAGAAAACAAAGCAGGTTTTGACCTTGTAACCCTAACTGTTAATAAAATAATCTCTTCAGTTACAGTTACCTCTTCAAAATAGGAAGTTAAATTAGACATTTGTTAGTGCAGGATCATCTGAATGCCAACACAGTGAACTGTTCTTGCAGTTTCTCGAAAGGTTGACCAGAGATTACCATGCGACCTCACTGGTCCACTCCTAGGTCGTTCACCAAGAGAAATGAACACAGCTGTCTACACAGAAACTAGCACAGGAATGTTCATGGCAGCACCAGCCAATTCACAGTAGCCAAAAAAGAGAAAGAGCTCAAATGTCCACTATCTGGGAAATGGAAAAATAAAGTATCTGTCTATTCACGGAATTATATTGGACAATAGAAAGAAATAAAGTACTGGTGCACGCGCCAACACGAGTGAAGCCTGGGAAGAGTGCGCTCAGCGAGAACAGCCAGGCACCAACCTGCACAAGTTAAGATTCCACTCATGTGACAGTCCAGAAGAGGCAGACCCTAGAAACAGACAGTCGATGAGTGGCTTCCTAGGCTGGGGGGTGAGAGAGGTGGAAACTGAGTGCAGACAGGTCTGGAGCTGCCTTTGGGGTGATTAAAATGCTTTAAAACCCACTGTAGGGATGGTTGCACAACTCTGTGAATATCCTAAAAATCATTGAATTGTACACTTTAAATGGGCAAATCTTATGGAATGTGAATGATATCTCCAAAAAGCTGTTATTCTTAAAATGAACAGCTGCTGGATAATACAGTCCTTTCCTAAAACCCACTCTTTCATCTTTGAGGCATTGAGATTTGCTCTCAAACACAGATGAGGCATCTTTCTGTGGTTTAAGACAAAGACAGGTGGACGCGGGAAGCTCTCCAGCCTGTCCTTGGCCACACACTGTCCTACTGTCCATCAGCCGGTTCCATGTTCGCCTCTCCAGGGCACCAGGAGTGACCCAGAAGAGCTTCTTTTCTCCTTCAAGCGTAATGGTTCCTTCTTTCCCTTCAAAGTTGGTCTCCCCCTCTCCCGTCACTGAAGGAAAGGGAGGCAGAGTGGGAGTGTGGCTGGAATCTGTGCCTGCTCACCCTGCTCTGTAGGAATGCAGTGGAATGGAGGAGTGGGAAGCTGCTCTCTGTTTAAGTCATCGCTAAGCCTGGACTCCATCAGGGCTGACCTTGACCTCTTAGCTCAAGTGCAGAACTCTCCATCTCAACGACTTCACTCTCCTTGATGCAAGTGTTCACGGCTGTTTATAATCCAATTCACCGTGTCCTTGAGAAATGGCTCGTTATCCACAGTTACATGAAATACACTTGATATAAAACTGTGTGTACAGAATGATCATGGTATTGTTAAATGTAAGAGTGACTTGAGCAGTAGTGAAGTGTGTGCACACACGAGATGGACATTGTGCCAGGAGCAAACATGCCAAAGTGAAGGCCTGACTTACAGGATTGGGGCTAGCTGTCGTCTTCTTCCCTATACTCTATTACTGCAAGTTTTCAACAGAAATAAAATATATCTAACTTTTTGTAATATAAAGTTATTTTTAAAATATTTTGGAACAATATGCTTGAGTAGCTAAAATTATTTTTATACTATGAAAATGAGCCATGTGGCTGGGTGTGGTGGTCACACCTGTAATCCCAGTGCTTTAGGGGGCAGAGGTGGGAAGATTGCTTGAGCCCAGGAGTTCAAGACTTAGGCAACATGTTAAGACCCCATCTCTACCAAAAATTTAAAAAGTCAAAAAATTAACTGGGTATGGTGGCGCACACCTGTAGTCCCAGCTACTTGGGAGGCTGAGGTAGGAGGATTGCTTAAGCCCAAGAGTTCAAGACTTCAGTGAGCTGTGACTGTGCCACTGCACTCCAGCCTGGGTGACAGAGCAAGACCCTGTCAAAAAAAAAAAAAAAAGCCATATAAACATAGAAGAATAGAAACATTTCTGTTTCCTTGTGCTCCTTAAAAGTCAGCTTTAAAACTAATCATTGTTTTACATCTTACACTGTTTCAGCTTTCCGTAGTGATCCATCACTAAAAAATAGATTTTTTTCCCAAAAATTTCATTGGAATTTATTTTCTGAAGAGAAAAATAGAAAAGCTTTGCAAATAATACTTTGCATACTTCAAAGTAGGTTAGGTCCCTGGATCTAACCGTGATGCAGCAGAGTTATGTGGAGAGGAGGCCTGGCACTAACTAGCCTGGGCAAGGACACCTCCTGGCTCAAAACCTTAGACTCTTGTTTCTTCCTCATCTGTGAAAGAAGAGAGTTGACACAAAGGGACCTCCAAGTTTGTCTCAGCTCTAACACCTCAGCGTTCCATTAGCTCAAGTTGTTCAACTATCTCCTAACCTGTTCTCCACCCTCATAATATCCCTGGTTTGTGAGATCGTTAATCATCCTGAGGAACGTCAAGGAGAGAGAAGGAACGCATGGTAACAGCTGCAGGGATGCTCTCCACGTGCTGACAGCAAAACAGTGAAAGCCCAGTCGGCCGTCTGGGGAAGATGCCAGGCACGTGAATAGTCAAATGTTTTGAAAAAGAAAAATGAAAGGGGGCGGGAGACCTGCAGAAGTCGTTTTGAAACTCCAGCTCGTTTCTCCAAACTGGGGCTGATCGTCCTGTGCCTGGAAGTGAGGGTTGTCTGTGTGATTCCTTCCAGCTCACTTCAGAGGATAATGGCTTCTGACAGCTCCATTTGATTTTCAAACAAGTTTGGAGCATTGGACACGCGCCTCCTTCCTTTACAGAGGTGGCGGGTCATTTCTGAGGGAAGTCCTCTGCTCAGCTGCTGAGGGGGCCACGCTGCTGTGGTGCGCTCGCAACCTTGCTCCTCTCCCTCTGACCCAGTGGTGCTGCCTGTCGACCCAGTGGTGCTGCCTGTCGCCCCAGTACTTAAGGACGCCTTCAATGTGCTCAACGCCTTCAATGTGCTCGACGCCTTTAACTTGACAAAGCTTCCCCATTCGTGACTCATCATGGGGTTATTACAGGTAAAAATTCTATATAATGCATTCCACATAAAATGAATTCCAAAGGGTAATATCCCCACTTCGTGTTGTAAGGGAACTTGATTTAAAGGAATGTATTGCAAAGAAATGTATTCCCAACCGTGAAACCAAGAATGAACCAAGCCTCATCTTCATCAAACAGGGATGGTCACACATCTTAAGAGACGGGCTGTATTGTATGGAGCAGTAGTTATCGTCAGCTGCAAGCTGGAGTGGCCTGGGGGACTTTCACAAGATTTATTTTATAGATCTCCCTCTGGGGGCTGTTGGTTGGTCTGAGCATGAGAATTCATGAAAGCTGCCTCCACTGATGTTGCCAGAGTGCCACCAACATGGAGAATCCCTCATACAGGGGCCAGGAACACCAAGTCCAGACCCTGGAGCCGAGTCCAGCTCTAACCCCGCGAGCTGTGCCATCTTGGGGCGCCTCTCCTGGCCTCAGTGTCCCCCTGCTGAAAGTGGGATAGGATGTATTAATAGATACTACCTGGCCCACATCATTGCCGATGTGAGGCTCCCCCTCGTTAGAGTGTGCGGAGTGCTGCCGGCTCAAGCAGAGTCTCGGGAAGTGTAAGCTGTGTTCACCTTCGGCCCTTTTCTCCATGAAGACTGCTTGGCTTTGGACCTGTGTGAGGACTTTCCTGGTTGAGGTTTTGTTTAGATCTGCTGAGTAGGGATGTGGGGAGGAAGTTAGATGCCACCTGGTTAGAAAGAGTGATGTTTTGGTTCAGCTGTAATGCCTCCAGTTACAATATGAAAGGCCTGTGATCACGTTCATGACTAGAGGTGGCCGGTGCCTGCCTGGAGAACACAGACGCACCCTTCTGCAGGAGGACTCGCTGTGCGGAATTCCCTCGTCTTGGTGGGCGCTCTCCGCAGTGTGGGATGAGCTGCTCGCGTGAAATATTTCTCGGTAATGATGATCTTTCTGATAGGACTGTACCTGGGTTTTCATGCCTAACTAGTTTTCAAGCATTTTTCCCTGCAAGTCAACTTTCTCAGCCTAGAGGAGATATGTGTTCCCTTCCTGGAAAGAAATAAGCTGTGTTCAGTTGTTTGTAAAGGAGAAAATGAAATCATTCCAGCAGGATCTCTCTGTTTAAGCAAGGCAAGTCACTGATGGTTATGCTGGTGTCGTGTGTTTTTGGGGACTGTGTGGTGGGTCACTCTTGTGGCACCCGCGGCAGCCAGGAGATGCTGGAATGGGCCCAGGCAGCACAGTCCGAGTTCGGCGACATGTCAAAGCCCCCTCTGTCCTTCCTGCAAGCAGTGGAGCACGCCCTGTAAGACGGGATCACTGCAGAGGCACTGGGAATGCAGAGATGTATGTAGTGACCCACAGAGACAGGTATCAATGACAGCATCTTGAAATAGAACCTCCTCAGAGTTAGCCTGCCTGGCTCCAAACCCCAGAATGTTATTTTCAGCACCTCTTTATTTGTTTTCCTCTCTTACGCCGAGATGCTTCGTTAGAAGGCACTGAGTCACTCAGAAACTCGGCTCCAATCAATCTGGTAGCTTGAACAGATTGTATTTCCATAATATGCTAATTCATTTATGTCATTTGATTTCCATTTGGATGATTTCAGATTCCCAGGGGAGAAAAAAGTAAGGAAAATTCTAAGCACGATTTTGCCCTCTCTTAAGAGGGGAGGACTGGTATTATTATTCTATTTTTATAAATCATCATCTTTATTTACGAATGATGCAACTAAGGCACAAAGCAGCAAAGCTACTCAAAAGCATATTGTTTGGAGGTGGTGAAGGTCCGAATTCTGTGCTTGTCCCAAGATAACTCCCTGGGTCCCCAGGCCTCCCTGGGCGAGCTCCATCCTCACCAGATGACAGACTCCCTGTGTTTCTCCAGCAAGAGTTACACCCCTGCTCATTGTACTTGAGGCGTTGACTCCTCCAGGGATTCATTTCCCTTTAATTGCCTAAGATGACAAACAAAATGAAAATGTCTCCTCCTGAAGTCATCTTTGACTTCTGTCTTTCTCAAGCCCTTTGTAAGATACGATCTCACTCTGTCTCTTGCGTTTCAGATAAACATCACCCTTACCTAACAGGCATCTGATTTATTACAGATATATCTGCCTCTGTATGGTGGAGTCCTCTATGTGTTTATTACCAGAGTTGCATTTCTTCTATTATAGATATTCAAAAAGGAGGAAATAGGTTTTTTTCATGACTTGTCATCTTTAATACCTGTGCAATGTAAGCACTTAAGAGTAATGGGCTTAAGATTTTTCTGCACAAAGATTCTCTATTAAGGAAGTCAGCTAAGTAACCGTATCAGTCTTTTTAAAAATGCTTCAGTGTAGAAGAATAAAAACATACCTCTTGGGGAGTCATGTCCATTCTGGTCATCAGTGTGGTTAACTTTTCTTCTTATTATTTACAATTTTCTTCTCTTCCTTTATTTGTGGACTAATTAACTATAAAAAGTTTGCCCCCCCAAAAGTTTAGCAACACAATGGCTCATGGAAGCCCTTTTTTTTAAACTTTGAATTAAACTTTTGAAAGCTAAAAGATATCGTGGGAAGAAGGACTTTTATTCTGCATCTGGAAGACTGCTCGGGATATAATTTCAGGTTCAATAGCCTTTTTGTGGGTAAAGAAAGGAAGTCTCAGGCAATGGCCACCCAGTGGGGGAGAATGAGCTTAGCACAGCCCACACTCTCTAGTGCTGGTAAGTCTCAGGCTAGAGTGTGTCTGTCAGCTCAGTCTTCAAAATCCCTCCAGTTGTGCTGCATCAAACACAAAGCGTCATCGAGCCTCTGACTGCCGGGCCTTCAGATCACCAAGGCTGTCTGCACGTGCTCAGCCCCCCGCGGAGGTGTGCGCAGAAGCCAAGGTCCCGTGGGCTTGTGGCTGCAGAGCTGTTGGCACTGCACGGTCAATGCGGCATCCAGTACGTCCCCCTAAGTGGGGGTTTCCTAAGGTGGAGGTTTCCTAAGGTGCATTTACACAGCCATTTCTCATCTTCACAGTGGCTGACAGAATTGCATTTAATTTAATGTTATCTTAACCTTAATTTTCTTTTGTAATATCACCTAGATAGAACAGAACAGTATGCTATAATATGATACGATATGTGTCTTAGTTCATTCAGGCTGATATCACAGAACATCATAGATTGGGTGGCTTCTAAACAACAGAAATTTTTTCTCACAGTTCTGTTGCAAGTCCAAGATCCAGGCTATGTCAGATTTTGTGCCTGGTGAGGGCTGCTGCCTGGTTCATAGCCATCTTCTGGCTGTGTCCTCCCTTGACAGAAGGCATGAATGAGCTCTCTGGGGTCTCATTTCTAAGGGTACTAATCCCATGCATGAGGGCTCCACCCTTCTGACCTAATCGCCTCCCAGAGGCCCCACCTAAAACCATCACACTAGGGGTTAGGTTTCAACATATGAATTTAGTGGGGTGAACATGCACAGTCTATAGCATTGCACCCCAGTCCCTAAAATTCATGTCTTTCCCACATTCATCCCGTCTCCGTAGCCTCTGCTTCATTCCCACATCAACTCAAGTCTAAAGCCCAACATCTCATCCAAATCACATGGTTTCCTCTGACCCCCAATGTCAGTATCTCTACGATCTCTCTGTATTAGTGGGATCCAAGGTACAATTCATCCTGACTTAAATCACCCACCAGCTGTGAGCCTATGAAACCACACGAGCTCTGTGTATCAAAACTCCAGTGGTGGGACCAGCATAAGACAGACATTTCCTTTCCAAAAGGAGAAATAGGAAAGAAGAAAGGAGGAACAGGTCCCACGTAAGTCTAAAACCCAACAGGGAAAATAACATGGAACCTCAAGGCTCCAGAATAATCCTCTTTGACTAGATACTGTGCCCTCCAGACCCACTGGAGCAGGGGTCCTGCCTTTCAGATATACCGAGTTGGCGGTCCTGCCCCAGAGCTTTGCAGTGCAGAGGTCAGCTCTACAAGTCCCTGGCCCCATGGCTTTGGGTGGCCCCCCCAACAGCTTTGGGTGACCCCATCCAGTATGGCTGGATGGCCCCACAGTGGTTCTGTGCCTGGACCCCAGCCTTTGAAATTTAGGTAGGGACAGCCACACCCTCAAGGCTTCTGCACTCCTCATGGTGGGGAAGAGAGAACCACACAGTCACTGCCAGCCTTTGCCACCTGCTCCCTGCAGAGGGCAATTGCTGGGGCTCACAGGGCACCAGAGTCTGCCCAAAGCAGAGCTGCACCCGAGGGAGCCAGGGACAGCAGCACTGGAGGGTGGGGAGCCCATGATGTGAGGCAGTGCCCTTGCAGTCCCAGGCACCGGTGGCCCCTACTTTTAAATCATTCTACCCTGGGACTCTTGTGCTGGCGTGACACGGGTGGGCAGCGCTAATGCTGTCTGAGTTGGCTGCAGGGTCATGTTTCTGTTGCCTCCGAGAATTGCTGCTGGCTTCTGTGGAGATGGCTGGTCCATACTGACTTCCTATCAACATTCAGGATTCCTTAGTTATTCCCTAAGAAGATGTAAGCCTTCTCTACAGCTCTCCTTTTCTTTCTGAGTCCTCACCAGAATCGCATTGAAAGGTCTGTTCATGGCAACATAGGCCTTTTCTAGCTGCATCTCAGAACTCTTCCAGCCTCTACCCATTACCCAGTTCCAAAGCTGCTTCCACATTCTTAGGTTTTATTATAGCAGCATCCTATTTCTGGGTACCAAATTCTGTATTATTCAGGATTTTCCAGAGTAACAGAACCAACAGGATGGATATACATTTCTTAGTGGAAGATTTATTGCAGGAATCAGCTCACATGGGTATGAAGGCCCAAAAGCCCCCAGGAGCTTCTGTCTGCAAGCTGGAGAACCAGGAAGGCTGGGGTGTCATTCAGTTCAAATCCAAAGGCCTGAGAACCAGGAGAGCTGGTGATGTAAGTTCCAGTCTGAATTCGAAGTCCTGAGAACCAGGCGAGCTGGTGGTATAAGTTCCAGTCTGAATTCGAAGTCCTGAGAACCAGGCGAGCTGGTGGTGTAAGTTCCAGTAAGTTCCAGTCTGAATTTGAAGTCCTGAGAACTTGGTGGGGGGAGAGGAGAACAATGGTTTAAGTCTCAGGCCAAGAACCAGGCATTGATATCCAAGGGCTGGAAAATATGAATGTCCCAGTTCAACAGGGAGCAGATTCCTCTCCCACTGCTTTTTTGTTCTATTCAGGCCCTCAGTAGACTGGATGGTGCCTGCCCATATAGGGGAGGGTGATCTTTACTCAGTCCACCAGTTCAAATGCTGATATCTTCCAGAAACGCCCTCACAGACACACGCAGGAATCATGTTTCACCGGCTCTCTGGGCATCTCTTAGCCCAGTCAAGTTGACACTAAAACTGACCACCACAATATGCTATATAACGTGACATGCATATAATGTCTATTGGTGGAGATCATTTAAAAATTAGAAACACAAACGCAGGCATTGCTGCCTGAAAAGAGGCACCTTGAAGAGGGGTTCCAGAAAGTAGCTCTAATTGTGTATCATATATCCCGTGCCTGCCAGGATAATCTCACAAAGTGCTTCCTCCCATGTTTTCCTGGGAAGGAAACCATGCCCTTCACAGTGGTGTGAACCTGTTGGTGCCTCCACAACCATCTCAGTCCCAAGGATTGTCTTGGGGCCGTGACAGGTGAAGAGCACATGGCAGTTAGAGCTGGTACCAGTAGGCACAGGTTGCTGAACAGCGCAAAGTAAACCACGGAAACCACATCACCCAAACCTGAAATGCAGCAGGTTGGCCACAAATAGAGGGCTGACTTGAAGGACAATGACATTTTAACTTATCCCCAGTGCCTACTATTTATTAGCGAATCTCAAGATAGCCTAGAACATTTATTCTTTTCACATCTATAGTAGCAAGCCCTCGTCAACTCCAGACTAACCTGTTAAGTACCAGAGAAGAGACCTCACAAAGAGGCTCTGGCCTGGCCCAAATAGCCTGGCTCCAGAGTCTCCACTAGTCTAGAACTACCCAACAGGAAATTGCTGCTGACATTTCTGAAGAAACCTCTTCACTTGGTTTTCTTTTTTATGTATCTAGATCTTAGAAATGAAAGCTCCTTGGACTCCCTGGCTGTCAAAGAGGTGGCTTGAACGTACTCAGCATCAGAAAATGACACATTTGCTTTCACTGTTTCTTAGTGGAAGAATCACTCCATAGCTGTCAGTTGGCAGATCCATGGTTCTAGCCCTTTCATTCCATCCCTGGATATGGGCCATGAATAACCAACACCTCCTAGGGTGGGCAATGGTGAGGTCAGTGGATTGCAGCTCTGCCCAGCAAAGCTAGAATTTGCACAGACCTGAGCATCCTCCCCAGTCCCTCTTGAAGAGCCATTTCCAGTCATCGTATTTCATATGCTGAGGGTGTTGCTTGGTGTGATGACTGTCCTTGTCCCTTGACATCTTGTTTAGTTGGTCCTTGCATTCATACACAGAAACTAGGCATTGGTCAGTTACACAGTGTCGTCAGCAGTAATACAGCCCTGCCCTGGAGGGAACACATCCTTTTCCTGTTTTCTGCCACCCTAAACCCAACATATATTTGTGTTAGGCCACATTGTGCCCGGGGTGTCAACCATACAGAACATTCTTATAAAAACATCGTCCCTGCACTGATGTGTTTAATCTGGAATATGTTCCGTTCACTGTCAGGGCTGAATTCTCCATTTCTTTATTATTATAAGCATAATGATAGTATTTGGGTATTGTATTTATTTTGGCTTTTGACCTTTTTTTCTGCTTGTTTAAGATAACCATATTTTTTTGTTTGCCTTTTAATTTTATAATCTTTTTGGATGGCCAATTTGTAAATATTTTGTAACTCAATCTGTCTATCTTTCCTGTGTTATTTCTTCCATTGCTTATATTTAAAAAACAAAAAAGATTCTCCATCCAGATACCAGATAAGTGTTCACCTTTATTGTAGTTTGTTTTTGCTTTTTTTTTTTTTGAGGCAGTGTTTTACTCCCACCACCCTACCTCAACTTGCCAGGCTCAAGAGAGTCTCCCACCTCAGCTTCCCAAGAGCTAGGGCTGCAGGTGCACGCCACCACTCCTAGCTAATTTTTTATATTTTTAGTAGAGACAGCGTTTTACTGTGTTGCTCAGGTGCCGAGACCAGCTCGGTTGTGGAGACCCTAACGCAGTCTCTACTAGGGTAGAGAAATTAATGACACACACACAGAAATACAGCGGGTGGAGTGGGAAGTCAGGGGTCTCACAGCCTTCAGAGCTGAGAGCCTTGAACAGAGATTTACCCACATATTTGTTGACAGCAAGCCAGTCATAAGATTTACTAAAAGTATTCCTTATGGGAAACAAAGGGATGGGCCAAAATAAAGGGATGGCTCTGGCTAGTTACTGGCAGCATGAACATGTCCTTAAGGCACGGATCGCACATGCTGTTGTTTGTGGTTTAAGAATGCCTCAAGCGGTTTTCCGCCCTGGGTGGATCACGGTGTCAAGGCCGTCATGAGCATGTCAGCTCCCAGCTTGAGTTTTCCCTTTAGCTTAGTGAGGTGGGGGCCCCAGGATTTATTTTCCTTTCACAGAGACATTCTTTGTAACATCTTCCTTGTGAATCGTTTTGCTTTTCCTCCCTCCATTCATTCTCCTCTGCTGCAGAGCCAGGCTAGTAGGTACAAGAGCTCCATCCGGCAATCTCCAGAGTCTGTTGAGAGCATCCTAATGACGTCATGCCGATGCTAGCATGAGGTTTTGCCCTTCAGAGTGTCCTCTCCGGTGCATAACTGCAGTCGTGTTTAATAAAACAAGCTCTCTTATTTTTATCTACATCAGGAACTATTTTTTCAAGAATGAATGGATAAAATGTTTTAATAAAAAAGTATATCAAAGCTTCTAAAAGTCACATCAAGGGGTTACACAGACCCAGCTGCGGGCCTCTCCCCTGGGATGAGCAATGTCCTCATCGCATCATCCCCGATGAATCGGCTGTGAGTCACACGACGCCACCAGCGGCCTCCTGCCGTCCCCACCTGGTGCACTGTCTTGAGCATCTGCTGCCACCAAACACTTCTTTCACATTTCCTGATTTCTCTCTCTTGTCTCCTCCGGGTCTTCCCATTGCGGACCACATCATGGTGCATCCTCTCTCCCTCCTCCTTCAGAACAACAATACCCTCACCGAGGTCCTCACCATGGTCCTCCTCTCATCCTACATATCCTCCGGTGGTCCTCGGGCACCCTGGGCTGCTGCCTTGGGGCGGGTGTTTGCATCTGTATTTCCAGCAAAGCTCCAAACCAAGTCTTTTCCTGAGCTCTGCATGTCCTCAGCACTCGACAGGCCAAGAGTGCAGGTGGCCTGTTCTCTACCTGCCCACTACCTGACTTCTCTCCTGGCTAATTTCTCCACCAGTCACCCATGCAGAGGGCTAGGACGATGCAGCTCCCTCCTTTTTATTCCCAGCAGCTGAAAGGTCATGAGGTCTCAGTTCTCCCTCCTCCAGGCCAGACCTGTCCCCCTGCAGGGCTGGATAGCAGGATCCCTTTGCCCCATTCTAGCCACATTGTCCATTCCGGCCATGTTGCTATTGCATCCTCCACATGACCTCTTAAATCTAGAGGCCCTAAACATGTGCTATGTGAGAGTCCTCTCCATGGTCTCTTGGCTCTGCAGGCTCCCATGTCCCTGCCCGCAGGCCTCATCAGTGTGGCGCTGCAGCTCTGTGCGCCATCCCACCCGCATCCCTGAGGGTACCCCAGCTGCCACCCTTCAGGGCCATCCCTTGGCCTGTATCCTCCCGCCCGAGCACCTGGAGGCTCCCGGGTCCCCTGTAAGGCTTATTAGCTCCTCCTCTGTGAAAACCTCCCGGGCTGTTTCCAGTTCCCCCAGCATGCACAGCTCCCCCAGCACACAAGGGGTGGGGCTGGTCACCCTCTGGTGGCCCCTTGCTGCCATCGCCACAGGGTGTCTCCCCACTGGGCTCTCACTTCCTGGAGGGGAGAGCCTGCCTCTTCACATTCCAAATGCCCAGCACAAAGGAGACTGAGAAGCAGTGATGGGAAAGGAGTGGGCCCAGGAGAAGAGGTGGGGGAGGAAGGAATTTGAGGCCAAGCGGCAAGAATTGTGACCTCACCATTCAGCTGTCTGATTTGCAAAAGGGCTAGGAAGACTGAGCCTGCCTACCTTTGCTCCCATATCTCCCCCAAACCCGTGATCCTATGGCCTATTTTCCAGTTCACCTGCATAGAGAAGAAAACTACCCTGACCAGCACGCGGAATCCAGATCACTAAGACATGAACTCACAAATGATAAACAGGAGCGGGTGCAAGACTAAATTCAGTAGGAGAGCCTTCCAAAAAGGTTTGCACACAATGACTACAATCAGAGAGGAAGAAAAGAATCTCTAAACTCCGGGGTCATTACTCTAGAGAGAAAATCACAGCCAGCGGTACAAAATTGTATTCTATGAAAGTGTTCTGCGCTATCCCGGCTTCTGAACACAGTCCTCTGCTTTAACAACTGGGGTAGTGGTTTCCATTCATGGCCCCTCTCATTAAATCTCCTTCAGCCCGGGTTGTTTGCTTCCCCCTTTGCCTCCCCAGCAGTTTGTCTTCTGTGCCGCAGTCCATGCTGCCTGTGTCCAGCGAAGACAGTGCACACACGCTGGCTGGGACCTACACCAGGCCTTCACCCAGTGGAGGGGGGCAGGCAGGGGTCTGCTTCCTCCAAGCCACCAGGAGCTATCTAACTTTGAGCTTTTTACTGCAGTGAGCCTGTTTCCTCTTCTGTAAGAACATGGGGTTGAATTGCATGCTCCCCAAGGTCTTTTAAGCAATAAAATCCTGATTCCGTTAGTTGAGGCGGAAGGAGGACCTCCCGTGTCCCCTTGGGCATAAGTGATAAGAAGTCATTCTTGCACCCTCCACCTTGGTGTTTTGGTCTCAAGGGATTAGGAACTGCAAGGACCACTGGGGAAGGAGGTACTGAGGTTCAGGGGAGACGCTAGTATCCCCCAGCTCTGCCCACAGCACCACCTGCTGTGTGCCTGCTCGATGCCCGTCTAGACTCTAAGGCAAGCTTGTCCAACCCACAGCTTGTGGGCTACGTGGGACCCAGGATAGCTTTTAATACAGCCCAACACAAATTTGTAAACTTTCTTAAAAGATTATGAGATTTTTGATGATGTTTTAAAGCTCATCAGCTATCGCTAGTGTTAGTGTATTTTATGTGTGGCTCAAGGCAGTTCTTCTGGTGTGGCCCAGGGAAGTCAAAAGAGTCGACACCCCTACTCTAAGGAATGTCACAGGACCACTGTGATGACAAGGGTCTGGGGTTAGAAGAGGGATGGGCAGAGCAGTGGAACAGCAAGGAGAGATCAGAAAAAAAGAAAAAGAAAACAAACGAGGATCTGGGCATATAATACGGGTGTCACTGCAGCGACACCTGAGGCAGCACAGTGTGGGCTGGCCCCGTGTTGTTGTGGCACACACATCACCTTACAGGTTTCTCAGGCAGCCCCAGGAGGTGGGAGCTGTCTCATCCAGTTAGCATATGAGGAAACAAGCCAAGGGTAGGACACAGTGATGCTGACAGTGAGCTGGAGTGCAGGGCCAGACACCATGGTCACCACCCGGGACCCCGGAGACACTATTACAGACCAAACGGGAAAGCGAACTGTCCCAGCACCAAAGACACAGGCGGACTTCAGAGAGCCTGAATCCTAGGCGTGAGCATTAAAACCAGGAGTTGAGACAGTGAAACTCAGGGACCCCCGGAATGAGGAAGGACTTTCTCTTTTTAACTGTGGTAAGACCTATATAACATAATATGGATCACTTTAACCACTTGTAAGTGAACAGTTCAGTGACATGAATACATTCACAATGTTGTCCTCACCAGTATTACACCCAAAACCTTTTTATCATCCCAAATGGAAACAGTGACTTCGCATTCTCCCTCTTCCAGCTCCTGTTCACCACGATTCAGCTTTCTGTCTCTCTGAATCTGGCTATTCTGGGTAGCTCTTATAGTGGGATCATACAATAGTTGTCCTCTTGTGTCTGGCTTATTTCACTTCGTATAATGTCCTGAAGTTTCATTCCTATTGTGTGTTAGAATTTTACCCTTTTTTAGAGCTGAATAATATCCCATCGTGTGTGTGTGTGTGTGTGTGTGTGTGTGTGTGTTTACTGCACCATCACATTTTGTTCATCTGTTGATGGACACTTGGGTTGCTTCCTCCTTTGTCTGTTGTAAATAATGATGCCATGAACATGGGTGGATGAACGTGTTCAAATCCATGCTTTCAGTTTTTTGGGATGTGTATCCTCTGAGTAGAATTGCCGGGTCACATGGTAATTCTGCTTCTTTGTGAGGAACTACCACGCTATTTTCCACAGTGACTGCGCCATTTTACATCGTCATCAGCAATGCACGATGGTTTCAAGTTCTCCACATTCTCCCAGTTTGTTATTTTCTATTTTCTTATTATTATTGTAGCATTCTTGGTGAAGAATTTCTCTTTTTTTTTGAGATGGAGTCTTGCTCTGTCCCCTAGGCTGGAGTGCAGTGGCCGGATCTCAGCTCACTGCAAGCTCTGCCTCCTGGGTTCACGCCATTCTCCTGCCTCAGCCTCCCTAGTAGCTGGGACTACAGGCGCCCACCACCATGCCCAGCTAATTTTTTGTATTTTTAGTAGAGACGGGGTTTCACCGTGTTAACCAGGATGGTCTCAATCTCCTGATCTGGCGATCTGCCCGTTTCGGCCTCCCAAAGTGCTGGGATTACAGGTGTGAGGCACCGCGCCTGGCCAAGAATTTCTTAAATAAAACTTTAGCAGTATGTGTATCACAAGTCCTAAATATGAATAAATTTAAATACCTGGCCCATGATATAACACTTATCATATTTGTCCCGATAGAAATGTTTGAAGAAATTTTCTCTCGTCATTCATGGGGCTGTGAGAGGTCCTGGATACTGCCCTGGGTATAGCAGCTTGCTCAGGGGAATACTAAAGCTATTCTTACTCAAGTGGTGCTCTTCATTTGTTTGTTCATTTGTTTTTGCATCAAAACTAATTACATCTGTATTCCCAGATGGCCAGACTTGAGATAGTGTGAGCACTAAGAAGAATATGTAACTGTTATAACACACTAAATTCAACAGAAAGTATGTGGTCCATGGTTATCTTCATGGAGGAGGAGAGAAGGAATCTTCCTCTTGATTTCCAGTTCCATCAGAAATGTGTGAACATGGCTGTTCTGTAGCCCTGAATGATTCAGGCAGGGATCACATATGTATGCTAACACCATTGGATGAAGGATTACTAGGGAACCCACAGATCACTCCATGCCAGGTATCAGCCCACAGATGCTTGTTACTTACAAAGGGACATGAAGACCTTTTCCATGGAGAGATGGTGACCTGCCACCTCAACCACCCATCACGTTTAGCATCACACAGAGAGGGCGAGCGCAGCAGGCACCCCTGATGTGAGGAGGCTAAAGTACAGGCATCACCTGGTGACCAAAAATGTTTATCCCCAATCTTATCACGCCTCCAGTTTACAAGAAATACAAGCGTTATAGAAAGCAATTGAGCAACGATCAGACGAACCTAGAATGTGGAACATTCTACAGACAAAAACTGACCTGGACTTCCCAAAAAGTCCATGAAAAAATACAGGGCGAGGGAAATAGGTGTGGGACCATTGTCTTCTAGGAGCAAAACAAAGACATTTAACAACCAATATAATTGAATTGGATACCTAGGTCGGGAAAACGATGTGGAGGGGAGGGCTGAATATAGATCGGATGTTAGATGTATCATGGACTGATCGCTGGTTTTCCTATGTGTGACAGTAGGTGTTAGACTTATGCTAAGAGACTGTCCCTATTCTTAGGAGACACCTGCACATGCACCTCAGAGTAACATGTCGTGCTGCCTACAGTTTATTTTTAATTTTTTGGAGAGGTAGAGATGCGTTATATATGTATATATAATATATGTATATATAATATAGTTTGGGAGAGAAAGCAAATATATTAAAATGTAAGCAGTTGTTAAATCTAGGATTATTGTACAACTTTTTCAAGTTTTGTATATATTTGAAATTTTTTAATGAAAAGTTGGCAGGAAGTATATCTAATATTTCATGTTCAGTGTTCCTCAGAACTCTTATTTCCTGCCTCATGCAAGCCTTTATCTTTCTACTTTGCAGTTCGGGACCGAGTGAGATCGAAGATGGAGAGAGACATCTTGGCAGAGGTGAATCACCCCTTCATTGTGAAGCTTCATTATGGTAAGTAGAGTCAAAACGACACTTTAGAGAGGACCGGGGGCAACCTTCTCCAGATCAAAGAAAATTGAAAAAGAAATAACAGATCAGAAAGAAGAAAATCTTTCGCATACCATAGAGTCCTGCCCTGCCTGGGGATGAAGGTGCCTTCTATCCTGATCGCTTAGTCTCTTCTGTATTTATTTTCTTTGAAAGAGCAAGAAGCCCTGTTTTCATCTCAAAGACCTAATATTAGATGGGGTATCCGTTATTAAATTATTACCATACCATTGATAATTTAGAAGATCTCAACCTAGATTGGGGTGAATCTGTGACTTATCTTTGTGTTGTTTTAGAATACAATGCTCTATGACCCAATAATGTCTTTAAGCCAGAAATGGTAACACCTTCTTCATTTCAAATGAATATCATGTTTAAAGATAGTAGCTCATTGAACCCTCAAAACTTCCATTCAAGGTAGCTTATTATTTTCATGTTTCGAGGCTCAAATAATTAACCATAGGCCACATAGCTGCTTTGCCACACAACTTCTCTTCATTTGCTGTCTGCCTTTTTATCCCAATAGAGAAGCAGTAAGTGAAATCTTCAAATTAAAAAAAGATGTGATGAGATGGTGGCTGCAGACTCGTGGCTTATTACATTAAACTTTCCCACCTAATAATCCAGATGAGCTAAGCACAGAAGGGAACAACGATAAAACTAGTAGTTTGTTCTTGGTTGCAAAGGACAAGGTGTTGTGTCGGGGAGGTGTTAAGTGAGATTTGTGTGAATCTGAGGACAGGATGAAGGAGGCCTGCAGAAGGTGGGCCTACCCTGCTATTCCTTCTGGGCCATGGACAGTGCAGTTGCAAACCTCTAAATCCCGGCAGAGGAGGCCGCAGAGGCTGGCTTTCCAAAACTCTGCCCTCTCCGCTGCTGCCCGGTAGCAGGCGTCAAGTCCCATCCCACATGTCGTTTACGTTACTTGCTAGGGTGTTTTCTGAAGAAATTTAGGAACTGGGTGTCCTACAAAGAGCTTTAAACAGACCTCCACATCACCTCGGTGGTGACCCAGCGTCTCCACCTGCCTGTCAAGCCCAGGATGAAGCATTTAATGCGCACTCCATTTACACAGTTCTGGCAGAGGGCTCTCTAGCTAGAGGCTGTGTGTCTAAAACCCCCACATTTATGATGTTTCTCGCATTTACTTTTAGAAAATAAAACGTTTTCTAGTATGCAGGGATATTGGGATCCCTTCCAGCCACACCTCCTATGTAGATAAAATAGACACCACGCGGCGCCTCACCAGTGCTGCCGGAGCAGCCATTGTCACAGCAGCGATAGTGACGGGCTTCTCTAAACCCTCCTGTGCTCATGCGCCCTCTCAACAGAGGCAGGTCCTTGCTGAGGGTGGGCAGGAGCTGTGTAGCCTGCCTGTGGCCTGAAACAGAAAGTCTGCAGTTGCAGCTCACAGTGGCCAGACCTCAGACGTGAGCCCCATTGTCTTGATGTACAAATAACTGGGCCGACCCGTCACCAGAACTGCCGAGAGAGAGGAAGGCAGGGGGTTCCCTGGTACCAGAGTGGAGTTCTGTAGGAAGAAGGCACTTCCACAGGGCAGAAAGGACACGTCCTCTGAACCAGAGCCACCTTCAGGCTGCTCACTACTGCATTACAACAAAAGCCAGCAACTATAACAGCTTGAATATGCACATCTTTCTCCTCATGTATCTTTCAATTCCTTTGCAATTGAAAAAGGGAAGGATGGGAGAAAAAAGAAAGATGAAAAAAATCTCAAGACCCCCTAAAACAGTGAGAGAGGGGCAGCCCTCACAGTGTCAGACCCCCTCTGCTGGATGCGGGGTCCTGCCATTTCTCAAGTGGCTCAGCCTCCCGGAGTAAGCGGCACCTTGAGCAGGGAGAAGCCAGAGCCACAGGACATTCGACAAGCTGCCAAAATGCGCGTCTCTCTACCCCACAGCCTTTCAGACAGAAGGAAAGCTCTACCTGATCCTGGACTTCCTGCGGGGAGGGGACCTCTTCACCCGGCTGTCCAAAGAGGTGAGCAGCCGCCACGTCACACAGGAGGGCGGGCAGGAGCTTCTGTCTAGGACTAGAGGGAAGGAGGGGTGGAGAGCACTGAGAGGAGATGAGCACATGCGAGGGTGCGTGTGTGGGGGGGGGGGAGGTGCATATGTGAGTGCGTGCAAGAGTGTGTGGGAGGGATGTACATGTGTGTGTGCAAGTGTGCTTGTGTGGTGTGGGGGTGTGTGGGTGAGACTGCATGTGCATGTGTGGGGTTTATGTGGGGGGTGTGTGAGCACGTGTGCATGTGTGGGGTGTGCATTGTCATGTGGGGTGTGTGGTATGTGTGTGATGTATGTTGTGTGTATACATCAGGTGTGTGATTTGTGGTGTATGTGATGTGTGCTCTGTGTGGTATGTGTACTATGTGTATATGTGGGGGGTGTGTTTGGCATGCTGTGTGCATGTGTGGGGTTGGTGTGTGTGGTATGCTATGTGTGGGGGTGTGTGGTGTGCTGTGTGCATGTGTGCATATGTAGGGTGTATGTGTGGGGTTTGTATGTGTGTGGGTGTGTGTGCTATATGTGGTATGTGCTTTGTGTGATGGGGCGTGTGTGTGTGTTTGACATCCTGTGTGCCTGTGTAGGGTGTGTGTATAAGCTGTGTGTGTGAGCTGTATGTGGAATGTGTGGTGTGTGCTATGTGTGATGTGGAGGGTGTGTGTGTTGGGCGTGCTGTGTGCATGTGTAGGGTGTGTGTATGTGTGTATGTGTGTTGGGGTGTGTGTATGCTGTATGTGGTATGTGTGGTGTGTGCTATGTGTGATGTGGAGGGTGTGTGTGTGTTGGACATACTGTGTGCATGTGTAGGGTGTGTGTATGTGTGTATGTGTGTTGGGGTGTGTGTGAGCTGTATGTGGTATGTATGGTGTGGGCTATGTGTGATGTGGGGTGTGTGTGTTTTGGGCATGCTGTGTGCAGCATGTGTAGGGTGTGTGTATGTGTGTATGTGTGTTGGTGTGTGAGCTGTATGTGGTATGTATGGTGTGTGCTATGTGTGATGGGGGTGTGTGTGTGTGTGTGTGTGTGTTTAGTGTGCTGTGTGCATTGCTGGCTGGTTCTAAGGAAGCTGCACAAGTGGCCCTAGCAATCGTCCCGGGTGACCCCAGCAGCGCCCCTGCAGCTCCGGTACCATAAGTCACGCTGTTGGCCTCTCAGCTAGAGCAATGGAAGGCGCAGGTCAGTGGATAGGAGCGGCTGGGAAAGAGTCTCACAGGGTCTCACTTTCCGTCCTGGGAAGAGGGAGGTATTGCTAAGCCGCCGCACACTGGGGCTGTTTACTGCACGCCCCCAGGCTTCCCCTTGACCTCCAGTGCCTCAGGTAGGAACTCTCCAGGATGCAACTTCACTGCATCCCAAGAGGCCCGTGGCCCCGACGTGAAAAGCACCCCACTTCATGGTATGGCAAAAGGCATATTCTGCCCATGGCAGTGCCAGTGCCAGGCTTTCCATTCTGACGATCCCGCTTGTTCATCCCTTATACAAAGGAGGAGTGGCCAAGGTGCTTTCACAGCAACAGTGGCCTTCACACCCCCCACTCCCTTTTCCCCACCTTCCCCCTTTTCAGCAGGAGACCCCTCTGTCTTGCACAAAGCCCCAAATGAACAGTAAGCCAAGGCAGAGCTGCTCGTGAGGCGGGCCCAGAGGGTCCCAGAGACCATGGCTGCCCTGTCCCTGTGCGTCTATCGGTCCCTCGGGCAGTGCTGCACGTATCTGTGGGACTCCGTGCACAGAGGAAAAACACTGGGCCGGGAGAACCTGATCCAAGCTCTACACGAAGCCCTTTGGCCCCTTCCTGTGCCACCTGCTGTGTGCCCGTTTCCAAAGATGCTGGAGCCTGGCGTCTGCCCATTCCTCATGTGGTATCATCTGTTGGTTTGTCCCCTCCCCTCTCATCCACAGGGAGTCAGTCCATTTGGGGTCTGGGTTTGTCCAGCAACTGCTATGAGACACGCCTGTGGTTGGATGCCCTGACCAAAAAGACAACAGTAATCAGCGAAAAGCCCAGCAACTCTCATGTGGGAATGTGTCTCCCCTGAGGGCCTTTATTTCAGAGTAGGAGGAAAGTTGTCCTGGGTGGGCACCACAGATTCGAGTAGTTGGTGGGAACCTGTGAAATGTCTTTTCCTTGGGTCCTCATTCAGCAAGTACAGGGCCCAGCATCTTACGGGGAGGGTCGCTGTGCCAGCGAACCTGCAGGACTCACCTTGGGTCTTCATTCAGCAAGTGCAGGGGACAGTCACTGTGCCAGCGAACCTGCAGGACTCACACCATGAGGTGTTTCCTTTCTATGGAGAAATGTCCTGCTCTTGTCCTTGGGGGTTACACTAAGAGCTGGGGGAGTGGAAAGACAGGTTTGCCTCTGAGCTCCAAATTGTACACACAACCCATGGTGGTCCACATGTGGATATGTCAAGTCAGAGGAAAGAACCAGGTCACCAGCAGAATGTGCTGTCAGCCAGTCCACTGAGCACATGAACCAATCTAGAAAAGAAACATCCATCCGGGAAAGGCGCTGGCCAAGTGTGGAACGGAGGACGGGGACTCGGGGGGCTGGCGGGTGGCTGGCACCCACTGGCCACTGTCGGGACGTGGATCCTGCGTGTCCAGCCCCGTGGAAGAACCCTCTGTGTGAAGTGTGTGCCCAGCTGTCAGCCTGACGCCACTCACCGTTCAGGCACCCTGGCCACCTTTCTCCTAGTTTTGTGCTTGCCGGGCAGCCTTCTGGCTGTGTGCTGATAATTCAGTAATCATGTGGACTTGTAGTCTCCGTAATGTTGATTTCTCCTGACGCGTATAGAAAATGGCTTGTGGGCATGACTCGGCTTCCTTGTAAGGGGGTCTACAAAAACTATGTGCTGATTCTAACAAGTCAGGGGTGGGGATGAGTCATGGTGGGACGATGGCTTTGGGGTCTGTTGGGCTCCAAGGCCTCATGCATATTTCGGCTGGCCTGAGTGAGCCCCCAGCACATGGACACTTAGGCCATCCCTGCCTGGTCACCTCCAAGCCCTGAGCTGTCCCTGCCACAGGGGATCCTGGAAGGTGGCCGCCCACCCCAACACCCAGAAACCCCTCCCCATCCCGTCCCTTCGGCTTGGGGCACCCATAGCCGACTCTGCACCACCTGTGGGTGGTCTTTGGTAGAACTAATCCCACTTTGGGTTGACAGCAGGTTACGTAGGCTACTAGTTTGCATCAACCCAAGGAGTGGAGATAGATAATCCATGGAGAAAGTGATATTCGAGACCCATTTTCAGTCACCTCATCAAGCCCTCACAGAGTCTTACTTGTGTTAAATTTGTATGAATTCACATCATTAGCACTCATATTGGAACGTAAACCCAGAAACCTACTCCAGAGCCAAATGACTTGCAGGGGCGAGAAGGACACAGAGAGGAGAGGCTGAATCTCAGCCCCGCACTCTCAAGGCGGCATGAGTCACCTTTGCAGGAAGCCCTCGTCTCCATCCACTGATCTTAGAACTGCAGAGGGAACTTACTTTTCCATGAGAAGAGTCAGAAAACCATGCAGCGTTCCACAGAGCAGACCGACCCCAGTGTGGACTCTCAGTCCCTCTGGCAGCGTTCTTTAAAACACACCAGCCGTAAAACAAGTTAAATGTTTTTTGTTTTTCACTTTATTTCTTACTAGGTCATGTTCACGGAGGAGGATGTCAAGTTCTACCTGGCTGAACTGGCCTTGGCTTTAGACCATCTCCACGGCCTGGGGATCATCTACAGAGATCTGAAGCCTGAGAAGTAAGTGAGAGAAAACTAAGGCTGACTTCTCCACACCCACCAACTCCGTGTTTTTTGCTGACCCGTGTTGGTAGCCACTGCTAGATACTTATTTCCTAAATGAGGACGTATCAGAGGACAGGCTGGGAGACTTGTGTGCCGGCAGGACTGGCTCAGCTATCAGGTGCAGGTGTGGCCTTGCTGATTTGCATAGGAAACGCCCAGGCCGGTTCTCACCTGACACTCATAACGCCTGAGGGAGGCCAGGCTCAGGTGTGTGTCTGTGATGTACAGGAAGCCAGAGCTGGAGAAGGGCACGGCCACCACCCTGACCCACATTCCCGCCCTCTCTCCTGGGTGAGGCTCACTTGGCCACTGGGGACCATCTCAAACATGGCTGCCTCCAGGGCAGTTTCTCCTCCTCTGTCATCTCTTCCCCGCATCCTCCAGATTCAGGAAGCCCTTTCATCTACTTCAGGAAGCCCCCGGAATGTGGTCAATGAACCTCTACTCAGTTACTTGTTGGCCCCACCTCTAGGTACCCAGTCAGATCAGCTCGCCCAAGAACGTATCTAAAAGACAATGGCCCTAGAATTCCCAGGCCCAGAGTCCCCTGAGATTTGTGTATCCTTGGCAATGGTGGCCTGTGAGGCTATGATTTCTAGGATATTTTGCTAATGTATTCTAAATTTTTGAATAATAAAGTCCCTCCAAAATAATAGTGTTCCCATTTTCCTTGCGTTGTTGTTGTTTTTACATTTTCTTTGTAGACCCGACACATAACTAGGAGTGATCCACTTAGAAAAGACGAGATTTGGAGCATGGTATTTTAGGTTGAGTTGACCTCAGCAGTATCCCTGAGGTGAAGTAGCTGATCATCTCACTCACTCTTCACTGCCCTGAGGGGCTGATTAATGCCACCCACCCAGACCAGGGCCCACAGCCGCCCCTAGATGAGGCATCACCTGGTGAGACTGACCAGCCTTGGGTGCCACCAGGCAGCCCCGAGCCTATGAGCTAAGACCAAGGGGGCCCTGGGGTCTGCAAACAGGTCTCAGCTGCTACTCCACATTCCTGCCCTGTCACCTGCATGGTACTGAGAAAAGACAAGCCCTGCTCTGAAGCTGGTGATGTTAGAGGCAGCTGTCATTTATGGGAAACAGCTGGGTTTACCCAGAAACCAGGTCACATCCCATATCCACCGCAGGCTGTAAAATGCATTTGCCCATGTGCTTGATGATCTGACGGCACCACCAGTCCGTGGAATGCCACAGCTGCACATGTGAGTTGAATACGTGTGTAAATACAGCTGGAGCATCCCTCATCTGAAAGTCCAAAATCTGAAATGCTCCAAAATCCAAAACTTTTTGAGCCCCAATGTGACACCCCCCAGTGGAAAATTCCACACATAAGCACTTAACACAAATGTGGTTTCATACACAAAATTATTTAAAATATTCTATAAATTAGCTCCAGGTGATGTGTAGAAGGTATATATGAAACATAAATGAATTTTGTGTTCAGACTTGTGGCCATCTCCAACATATCTCTTTATATCTAAGTGAATATTCCAAAATCCCCAAATCCTAAACACTGGTTTCAGGCATTTCAGGTAAGGGATGCTCAACGTAGAATCATAAAAGACTTTATCTGGAGTAATCCCACGAAGAGAGTAGCCTCCTAGCAGCTGCTGTCTCCCCGCAAGAGCAGCAGCACAAAGCCAGATTTCCATTTCAAAGTGGGTCTGACCTAGAACCCCTTGGTGCTGAGCCCTAGGCCTCCCCTTTTGCCCCTCCCTAATTGGGAGGTGATTGCAGAGCCTGGCCTGTCACCTTGGGTCCTTGCAAAGGTCATCCCAGAAGTTAACCTCGTGTTAATTACCCTCTAAGTCGGAGTGCTGTGTTGTAAGTCTGTGTTGTGAGTCTATGTGGACGTTGCCACTGCTCCTCTTCCCGTGGCCCTGGCTGTGGATACCTGTGGGTTAGACGCACACCCTGTGTATCCACTCAGGCCGGGAGTGCTGGTTCTCATTACTCCTGAAGGTCAGCGTGATCCTATAGCTAAAAATAGCCTTATTTAATTACAGGCTTGAAGGAAAAGGTTGTGTTGTTCAATTAGAATTATTAGAAAATTAATCTTGAAAGGTGCTTAATTCTGGGCAAAGATTGAATGTGCCCAAAAGGCAAATATGAAAACATTTGCCTTGTTCATTATAAATTGTCATCTTAATGATATGCTGTAACTTTTCCTTCCCATTTCCAGAAAATAGTAGGTATTTTTTTTAACTCCGTGGCAGATTTTTTTAATTGTAGAAAAATACACAAGACTTTTACAGTTTTAACCACGTTTAAGTGCCCAGTTCAGTGGCATTAAGCACACTCCCATTGCTGGGCCACCATCCCCGCTGTCCATCTCCAGAACTGTTTCATCTTGCAGAACTGAAGCTCTGTCCCCCTGCACAGTATGCACAGTAGCTCCCCAGCCCCCAGCACCTGCCATCTACTTTCCATCTTTGTGACTCTTGACTCCTCTAGGGTCCATACATTTTATATTTGTAAAATCATATCATACCTGATGTTTCGGGACGGGCTCATTTCAAGCATAATGTCTTCCGGGCTCCTCTGTGCTGTAGCGAGTCAGGCTTTCCGTCCTTTCACAGCTTTCTATAAAGGTGTCACAGATTAATCCTCCAAGCCTTGCCTGTTTCCAGCCCACTTCCTGGTCTCTTTAGGGCGAGTCTGGTACCTCCCAGCATCTGGAAGAACAGGATTTAATTACAGCCAAATAAATAAATAGGGAAGTGTGGGGTCACAGGAGTGTCAAGGTATCACAGCCCAGACTCCAGCCTGATGTTCAGGGAAGAAAGGATTTACACCTGCTCCCAGCCCTTTACGGACCCTGCCTCCATTCTCTATGCAGGGTCCACCCCACGGCAGGATACCTGGGAGGAGCAAAGGCAACTCTCATGTCAGGCACGTGGCGTGACTAGGGCTTGGCAGGGAACAAGACACGGACCCACTGGCCCGCGGGGGTGGTCCCGGTGGTCTCCCACTGGCCGGGAGCAGGTCTCATCCCAAGATGTACCTGCTGAAGCCTGAAGCTCCTTGGTGCCATGGCCCCTGCCTGTGCAGGCTTCACCTGGGATAGGTCTCAAGAGCCAGGGCAGGGATCAGAGGAGGATACATGGGAGAAGAAGGGGGTCTTTGGACATCAAAGGCATCCCGAGTGCAGAAACATTCCTTCTGCGAGGTTCTGGGTCTCCACAGGCCAGGGCGGTCCCAGGACACTCTCCACCTGTGCTTCGTGCACAGCAGTCTGGAGGGCTCCCAGACCTTCCCTGGGGACCCACGAAGGTCTAAAGCCAGCAGTCCCCCAGCTGCAAGAACACACATCCCTTTGTCCAGGAGGTGTGGCACCAAATGTGTTGTTGAGCTGGGAGCTGTGGAGAAGGGAGGCAGGATGGGAAAGCCCACTGCACAAGCCATGGGGACCACCTGGGCCAGCTTCATCAGGGCTCCCTGAAGACGTCCACCCGCAGCTGGCCCGCAGCTCCCCTCTGAACTCTGCGTGCCCGTCAGCAGGCTGGTCTTTCTCTAAATCATCTGTTTTCTTTCCCTTTCTTTTAGCATCCTCCTGGATGAAGAGGGACATATTAAGATCACAGGTTTGTAAAAGATGGCAGGCTTCCTCCGTGGCTTCATCTCAGCCTGGTAACTGGGGACCACCTCAAAGCCCAAGCCCCCTTATTTAGACCACCCTTCCCTTTGCCAGATGCTTGTCTCTGATTTGGCAGACTTTTCTGTAGCTACAGACTGGTGATGGCATTGTACATCTTCATAACGTCCAGAACCATGCAGCTTCCCCGGTGGCCCCTGCTTTTCCCTCTCCCCCGCCAAGCTCTTGTTTGCTGGGCTCCTTAGTATCGCTGGGTGTTTGGTTCAGGAGCCCCAGTGCCCACTGCGGACCTTAGGGCAGACATCTGGTGTCTCGCTGGGGTGCGGCCTGCAATGTGGGCCTTGCTGATGCCCAGTGCCAACCTGAGGGCAGACATGTGGAGTCTCGCTGGAGTGCGGCCTGCACTGCTGTCCTCACTGATGCTGTCCCTGCCTCCTCCTCACTCCCTGGACTGTGGTGGTGGCCACGTGACTGCCCTCCCTGTTTCTATCTAAGCCACCAGCAAGTTCAGTCAAACTGGAAACAGCTCCTCTAGTCTCAGGACACCCCGTTTGTATTAGTTCCCTATTGCCCGAAGGCAAGCTCACGTGGTCCTGCTTTCGCTGAGCAGGGCTCTGCCACACCCACCTGGAGAGGGGGCAGAGCCCACAGAAGGACACTGATGCCCACCTGTGTGGGTACCCCTGAACACAGCCAGAGACTGAGGCAGTGTGTATGCTTTGTTTGCATGTAGATTTCGGCCTGAGTAAGGAGGCCATTGACCACGACAAGAGAGCATACTCCTTCTGCGGGACAATCGAGTACATGGCACCCGAGGTGGTCAACCGGCGAGGACACACGCAGAGTGCCGACTGGTGGTCTTTCGGCGTGCTCATGGTGAGCCTGCCCCGACCCTCTTCCGTGCTATGGCGGCTGTTCCCCACGTGGACCCCTGTCCCCAGGTTGGTTCAGAGGTCCCGGAATGCGGAAGAAGGCAGTGCCTGAGGGCTTGGGACACAAGGCAAGTGTCCAGGCCAAGCATTTCCTGGTAGCCTCCTCCCCATCCTGCGTCCCCACCTCAGAAAGCGGGGCTGGGATGCAAACAAGAACGCAGACGTGTGAGGAGTTGAACGCTCTTTACACTTTGTGCTCTTCGGGCTTAGCATGATGATTATAAGAGATGCCATGATTTTTGTTTTAAAATATTTTTCTTATTTAAACACAAAATCCTTGCACTTAGTTACAAACTGAGACGTACATGGAGTTAGGCATTTTTGCATCGGTGTCTGGAAAAGTGAGTTGTCTCTGTCACGTTTTAACAGAGTGCATAACCGAACCCGGTTTGGACGGGGTCTTCTGTACCCTAGGAACAGTGTGGGCTCCTTTTCCAATCCTCAGAGGACCCTCCCTCCCTCCCCCAGTCCCACCCTCCCAGCTGGGCAGGGGGCTCGTGACCTCCGGGTGGAGCGGACGTGCAGTGAGTGCTCTGGAATCTGACCTGGATGACAATGGGGTTGCGGCATTTCAGGGGTATCCCGCACTCCGGCCTGTGCATCACACGCAGGAAGAAACTGAGGCCATGAGCACTTTAGGAAACGGGATGAAGGTTGCTCCGCTGGCGTGTGGCGGAACTGTGTGCCTGCCAATCCCAGTTCCCTTCAGAGTTCAGGCTGCCTCTCCTCCCACCACACCCCACCCCTCGTCCCCTTGCTAGGGAACCCCAGTGCTGAGTCCTGCAGTGTCTCCTGGGGAACCCCCGGCTGGTGCCCAAGGCCTCACTGGTCCTTTGCCACTTGGGTCACTTCACTGCACCACTCTCTAGGCTCTGGTCTCGGCCCCAGGAGCTCACAGACCCTGGCTGTGTCCCACGTGCCCGCACAGGCTGCTCACCTCTCCCTGAGGGGCACATACATTAGACGAGCTCCGGAGATGGGTGTCCACAGCCTAACTCAGAAGGCCAATTCGCAGTCAGATGCCCACATCACATCCGTGGCTGCTCCTGCCTGTGGAAGCCCCTTCCCTCCCTGGTCATTCCTGCCTGGTAAAGCGAGTCACAACAGAGACAGTCATGCTGTTCAACACATGAGCACAGGCATGACGCTTGAGAGAATGCCTGCAGCAAAGCGACGGGCCCACGAGCTCAGCCGGGAGGATGATGCTGTGGATTTATTTTTTATTATTCAGACCTTCAGTGGCACCAGCTAAGGGGCAGGTCCTCTCCATGTGGAGACCACCGAGCTAAGTCCCCCACAGTCACGTCTGAGACCACTTCTGCTTTCCTCTCCGTGCAGAGAACAATGAGCTAAGTCCCCCACGGTCACCTCTGAGACTACCTCTGCTTTCATCTCCATGTGGAGACCACCGAGCTAAGTCTTACCCCACCATCATCTGAGAGCACCTCTGCGTTCCTTCCACTGAAAGAGTTTTTCTTTAGATACGTCAGTGAGACAGGTTCGCTTTGCTGTCTTGGAGGTGGCTTCACTCCCTTCCACATATATCGGTTTCCTGTGTGACCCTGGCTGGTGAGTGGTGGGTGAGGGCAGCCGGGATGGCCTTGTGGAGGCCTCCCACACTGGTGCAGGTTTTGCTGGTGCAGGGAAGTCTGACATTGCCTTTGCCAATGCTGGGCTACGGGTCCAAGCTTATAGTCTGTGGCTTCAGGAGAGATTCCAGTTCTTATACCCCTCCTGAGAACCCCAAATTCCCCCAGAGAGCAGGGCTGGTCATACTGCACACCCAGGCTCCCTGAAAGGGCTCCTGGCATCCTCCTGTCTCTGGGTCCTATCCTGTAACTCTGGGCTCACAAGTGGCCCATACAGCAATGCTTCAGGCCAGCCTTTGTGTAATGAACAAGGTCATAAAATGCTGCCACCCGGCTCTCAGGCGAACCATTATTTAAAAGAAAAACCGATATTTGAAAGAACAAGAGGCCAGGCTGGAGTGGAGAGGAGTACCTTAGCACAGAAAAGCGCAGCCAAAACATCACATATAAGTCAAAACCAATTGGACTTAGTTTTGTGAGGTTTCTGGGGGGTCGACGGAGGGGGTATTTGATATTCTTCTGTTTCTTCTATTAAGGCAACAGATCATAAACCTTTCTCATAATATAAAATATATCTTTAATTTTTTTCTGGTTTTTTTTGTTTGTTTGTTTTTGAGATGGAGTCTCGCTGTGTTGCCCAGGCTGGAGTGCAGTGGTGCGATCTCGGCTCACTGCAACCTCCGTCTCCTAGGTTCAAGCAATTCTCCTGCTTCAGCCTCCTAAGTAGCTGGGACTACAGGCACCCGCCACACCCAGCTAATTTTTTTTTGTATTTTAGTAGAGATGGGGGTTTCATTGTGTTGCCCAGGCTGGTCTTGAATACCCAAGCTCAGGCAATCCGCCAACCTCGGCCTCCAGAAGTGCTAGGATTATAGGAGTGAGCCACCACACCCAGCTTTTCTGGCCTTTATTGCTACAAATTTAAAAAACAAATGGAGAAGCTGAAAGAAAAAAAAAAATAGGAGAACAGAAAAGACATCAAAGGAATGATCCAAAGATGGAGACACAAGGAGGGGCCAGAAGAAGAGGAAATGAGACCATGTTGCGTTCGTGTTGCTCCAGCAAACTCCTTCCGGGTTCCCTCCCACCATCAGCCCTAAGACAGAAGCGCCACCGCCAGTGGCCTTTGCTGACCCTGGCAGGGTTGGTGGCTCTGGCTGGTGGCTCTGGCTTTGGTGTCTTCTCGGCACTCCTGGCTTGCCACTGCTCTAACATCTACCATCTTTTATCGTCATTGTCTGTCTCTCTGAGTGTCTCCTGGCACATGGAGTTTCTTAAACACCAGTCACGCTTACCCAGGATGCCCCAGCACAGACAAAAGTGCCTGTACCCGGTCAGGCCTCCAAGGGACCCATGAGGGAGTGAGGACACCAGGGTGGAAGCAGAGAGGCACTCACACCACCCAGACCCAGTACCCGGCAGCCTTCACCCGTCCTGGAGTCCCCGCCCGCCCCCTTCCTAAAGCATGGAGAAGATGGCATTGAGAGCTTCTGAAGGAGGCCTCGCCCAGCACTGCCCGGCACATCAACACACCAGGCATCCTCCTCCCACATGCCACCCTGGGCACAGGACATTTCTTACTGAATTGTTCACTTGTTTGCTGGGATCGTCCCACGTTCAGTGTCTCGTGACAGCTGGGGAAGGGGTCCAGCTCCAGGACGGCTGTGTCCCTCTCGAGCCCGAGGCAGGGCTGGCTGTTGCAGTGGTGACCACAAGCTAAGGCTGCCCGGCCATCTTCACATTGGATCTCAACCTGACAATCTTCAAGCCGGCAGGAAAGACTGTATTCTTTCTGTGCACAAAAATGAAAACTAAAGCTCGAAGAGCCTAAGTGTCGGGCTCAAGATCACATATTGTCCCAGAAACACATTCTCGTTTAGTCCCGCCCGCCCACGTGGTGACCGGCCGCACACAGGCAAAGGTCTTGACTGTGGGGGCCCCACGCTTCCCACACTTCCCTGGGCGGCATCAGAAGTGACTTCTGAATTCTCATTTGCAGCTAAGAGATGGGCCTCGGATGACCTTTCAAGTCGTATCTTACCCCAGCCTTGTAAGGGGATCGGTGCAGAGCCGTTGTGCGTGTGAGGGGCCTTGTTTTAAAAGAAGGCTAAGACCCTGGAGGCCGCGTGCTGAGGGAGTGGTCCTCATGTGTGGGTGGCCATCCATCCCCTGGAGATGGATATGTCCTGGGATCTCTTTCCGAGGAGCAGCATCCACAAGTGCCCTCCACAGACCTGGAAGGAAGGATGTGTATGCCAGGGGCGGGAAGTCAGTGTCCCTGAATAAAATTCCATGTGTGAAATTAGGAGCTTGTACCTGGAGAAGAACGTGCAAACCCGGTGGCCGGCTGCATGGTGATGTTTGTAGAATTTCCATTACTCCTCTATGCCAGACTGGAGCCAGTTTCTAGAAGGATATTTGAGTTGTGTTTTGTAAACATCTAAAGCATCTCTTGAGCACTCTGGTTTCATGAGACCACTTTATCCTTCTCCCGTTTCTTAACCACAGGCATGGAATGTTCTGGACATCCCACCTCAGATACCGTGTGATGTGTCCTTATGCCACCATAGCAAACATGGATGGTTCTGGGCTCAGGCTCTGCTGCTTGCAGCTGGACCATTCATCTGTAGACGGTTGTGAGGAACGGCACCTTCCAAGGCTGTTTTGAGACTGAGATTCTTGGCACTCAGAGTTGGATGCAGCACATGGAACGAGAGCAGCTCGGATTAGAGGGCGTGTATCTGTGCACGCAGGGACCTCCACACACGGGCATGGATCAACACAGCTGTCCGAGACCCAGCCCCTCCATACTAGCAAAGCCAGGCCCTCTGCCACTTTGAGTCACCCATCTCAGGACAGGGCTTGTCCTCACCTGTTTTCAGATAAAATGTTAACTTGCTTTTGGTGCCCTTTTAAGAATGGTGATCGGCCAAGTAAACTTGAAATCGAGGCTCCTGTCACCAAGGGTGACACAGGCAAACATCTTGACTGTGGGAGTCCCACGCTTCCCAGAGCCCCTCCTTCCCCTGCCCCCAGTACCACTGGCCTCCATGAGGTGCGTCCTGCCTGTGCCAGGGCCGCCACTCTTTCCAGGTTCCTTAGCTGTCCCTTTAGACAGGGCTTCTCAGCCAGCACTGTTGAGGTTAGGACTGGACACTTCCTTGTTGTGGGACGTCCTGTGTGTCATAGGATGTTTAGCAGCATCCATGCCTCCCTTACTGGATGCCTGTAGCACCAGGACCCCCGGGCATGACAACCAGAAATGTCTCTAGTCGTTAGGAAATGTCCCCTGGCACGCAACGGTGATCCCAGTTGAGAAGCACTGTGTTATGTCTGTCCAGTTACCTTCCCAGAAGCATCAGGCCTGCACCCTGTGGAGCTGTGGCTGCATCTCCTTGAGCCCCTCTGTGCCTGTCTGCAGCCTGGTCTCGGTGCCAACTGGGAAAGAATCCCTTGGAGTGTCCTCCCTCCTCCAGTGTGTGTACTTGACTGTGGGACCCCAAGATGAACCTCGGCTTTTCTCAGTTCACCCCGGAAGCCTTGGCCAGCCTCAGTGCTGCTCAACAACACGGCAAAAGTCTCACTGTAAATAACGTCCCAAGAAAGTCATCAGCAGCCTGAGTCAGTAATGCTTCAGTATTGAAAAGTTCTCGGGCAGCTCGATTCAGACGACCATACTGAAATTATCTCCCTTCTCCACAGAAAGGGATGGATAAGGGGATGGGAAAGGCAGCAGAACCCCATGGCTGGTGGAGGCTGCAGAGTCCACACCTCACCCTCAGTATCACCCCACCATCAGCAGCACCTTCATCACCAAGAAGCAGTTAGTAAATATCCATGGATGCTGTGCTGGGTGTTCTCTGGCTGAATAGATGGTTGGGGACCTGCTAGCATGTGAATGGAGGAAGAAGGGGAGGAGGAGAGAGAAACACAAAGCAGTGGACCCTGATCACAAGGGAATCATCTTCAAAAGCTAAAAAGAAATCACCAGACCAGGCACGGTGGCTCACACCTGTAATCCCAGCACTTTGGGAGGCCAAGGCAGATGGATCACTTGAGGTCAGGAGTTCAAGACCAGCCTGGTCAACATGGCGAAACCCTGTCTCTACTAAAAAAAAAAAATACAAAAATTAGCCAGGCATGGTGGCGCATGCCTGTAGTCCCAGCTACTCGGGAGGTGGAGACAGGAGAATCGCTTGAACCCAGCAGTTGCAGTGAGCCGAGATCGTGCCCTTGCACTCCAGCCTGGGTGACAATGCAAGACTCCATCTCAAAAAAAAAAAAGAAGGAAAGAAAAAATATCACCAAACAAATGTATACAAGATACCAGTCCATCAGCAAAAAATAAATGATATCCAGGCATCCAGATAGGTACCATTTGTGTAACAAGGATTAAACGGTGTGTACGGGATGACAGCTTTCTCATTTCACAGCCAGAAGTCTTGTCCTTGGAAATGGGATTTCATAGTGCTATTAATAGACTCAAAAAGGAGAAAGAGCAGAATAGGAAAGGAGTTCCCTTTGCTAATACAATTCTATTCTGAGAGATATTTCAGTGTGTGTGATCAGCTTAAAAACTTTCATCCTGTTTTACCAGACAAACAGCTCATCTGCCAGTCAGAGCATTCTGGCCTTTCCAATTTAATTACACTTGTCTCTTTTTCAATTCTCATCTGGACCCCCTTCCGCTTGCTTTTTATTACTTTTGTATTTATTGATTGCCTGCAGCCTGTCTGCTCTGAATTCCCTCACTTACTCTGTGTACACGATGGACAGCACATTTTAATGTGACAGAACAGGCTTCAAACGTCAAAACTGGTGGAAAAGTTTCCATTTCTTTTAAAATGTTGTTTTCAGAAAGCAGACTGGTAATATTAATAAAGCCTTAAATGCATCATTTCTTTAAGATTATAATTTCACTCCTAGCAGCCTATCATAAGAATAAATCCAAATCTTAGGAAATCATCTGTGCACATTTCAGTAGTACTTATCATAGCAGAAAATTGGAAATGTTCTAAGTGTACAGCAATAGATACACTCGATTACATTTTGGCATATCCACATGTTTGTTAAGTGATATTACAAAGATTTCATCATAACCATTGAAAGTTTTATATTATTCTGTGAAAAGTTAGTATACAAAACCTTATCTGTGTTTTTAAAACAAAAAACAGCTAGAAAAAATTACTAGGAGGAACTAACAAATGTTAATTTTGGATATCTTTGGGTAATGGAATTCTGCGTGATTTTTTTTGGTCTTTCTACTTCGTGTATCTCGCAAGATTTTCAAACTGCAAAGGACAAATGCTGGAGGATGAATTCTAAAAGGGCAGAAACACACGCAGTAAAAAATAAAGATGAGAGAGAATTCAATAAGACCATGTAAACACCTGCTTCCCCATAATTTAAACTGACTTGAAAGACATGGAGTAGGATTGATCCTTGGGCACATTTCACTTAGATTCAGGATCTTATTTTTATGAAAAGATTGGTTGCTGCTGCCACCCTAGTTTCTTTTGTGAGAAGCAGTCAGCTGTGCACCTTGCTCTGATGAGACCATTCCGGGTCACTGCTTCCAGGGTGCGTGTAATCACTGCTGCATGTGCCTGGGGGAGTTGGTTCAAGAAAGAAACTCATGCTCAGAAAAGGCTGGGCTCGGTCCCCTCCTTATCTCAAGCTCCGTCCTGGTAGATGTCCAGTAATAACAAAATAAGGATGTAGGGTGTGGCAGCTGTATCTGAGAGGTTGCTGTGCCATATTGTCCTCATCAGAGGCTAATGGCCATGGTCAGGTCTATCTCGTGCTGGAAGCACTGTGGCCCCTGCATCCTGGCATGCATGGGTGTTCAACATGAGCTAGCTGTTCTCCTCCTCCTCCTAGCTCATCCCTTCCACAACACCTGCCAGGGCAGGACAGGGTCCTAAACTGCATGTAAGATGTGTTCGTCCAAACTGCCTGACCACGGGACCCTGCTCTGCCTCTTTTCTCTGCCGTACTCGGTGCCTGCTGGCCTGCCACAGAGTGTGATTATCTACCACATCTGTCATTCACCCGTCTCATCCACCAAATGGCAAGCTCTGTGAGGCAGTTTTCATCACTGTTGTACCACAAGCACATAGGCCAGTGGTTACACTTGACTGATGGAGATTTTGAATGAGGAAATGGACATGGTAGCAGGCTGCCCCGCTAGGGTGCTTCGCCATGAAGCCGGGTCCGTCTGGATGAATGAACTCACTGTACTCTGTATTTCTCTGCAGTTCGAGATGCTCACAGGGTCCCTGCCATTCCAGGGGAAGGACAGGAAGGAGACCATGGCCCTCATCCTCAAGTGAGTAGTGTGGGAGCCACCCCAGAGACCTGTGAACACCTTCTGATATCAAGAGCTGCTGCCTCTGAACCTGGAACTGTGAAGTTCTAATTACATTGCTAGGCTTAAAGTGCCGAAGTATTGTAGGCTGTTTTCTAAAAGTCACGGTTTTACACAAAATGGTAGCGCTCTTCCACCAGTAGCAGTGGTGATAGGGTGCTGGGCATTCTAGTGACAGTGGGTCAAGGGAGCAGTTGCTGGTTTGGCTCATCCTGTTGAGTGGTTCTGGTGAACTCTTCTACCATAGCTCGTTTTCCATCAGTAAGTCACTTCGAATGTGTAGTGGCTGGTTTTCAAGTGTGATGATTGGTGACCTCCCAGAAGTAAAGTGTAGACAGAAAAAGACACAAGGCCTACAGGGCCTTGTCTGGAGAGAACACAAGAGCAGGGGTCTCCTTTCCCTCCCCACCTGCTGACCCCATTCTTATAGCACTCCTGGTTGACCTTGGCAGCACTCAGTATTATTTTACTGTGTGACTGGTTACAAACCATTTTCTGCTTTATTCTCATGAAAAATCATTTACTAAGCCAAGGTTTTGCTCTCAGACTGTAGGAAGAAGCCTGATCCCCATGCCACCTTGCCATAGAATCCTAAATGTGAGCAGACACCGCCGACCATCACTGTCCCAGAGCAGATGGAAGGAGGGCAGGAAACAGAGAGGCTGGGAGCCCCTAATCAGTTCCTTCCTAAGTGAGGCCGCTTGGTGGAGGAGTCATAAAACCATTTGTCCTCATGAGCCACTCTTGCCAACTCTGTTTGCAAATGGACACATAACTTTGATAAAATTGAGAATCACCTAAAACACCACCAGCTCGGCTTTTGTAAGCTCTGTCCTTATGTAGATGGAAGGAGAGAGGGGAGTGAAGGAAGCTCCATCGTGAGGACCCTTTTGTAAAGCTAAGGAGTGTCTTTTTATTTAATCAGCCTTTTCCTCCATCAAGGAACCTTGAATTTCAACAGACACTAAGAGCTGCAAGTCAGGACCTTCGCGTGATTCTCGTTCGCATTTTAAGGGAGAACACGTTCTTTACTTTTTCTAAAGCTGGAATAATCCCTGACAGCAAGTCACGGGTGTGGTGTGGCCTCAGGGCATTCCACTTGGGAGGGATGGAGAATTTCTGGAGGGGAGCACCAGGCTCTGTGCCCGGAGTTCTCAGTGTGCTCTGGAGGCCCTGGTGGCCCTGAGACCCTCCTGGGGTTTGCAGGTCCTCCTCTCGCAGGTTTTCTTCATAGCATCGCAACAGACTGAGCACAGGGCAGACAAGAGGGTCCAGCTGTCTCCTGTGAGCCAGGAAGAGACCCACCAAAATGCAGAACAATGCCACGAAAGGCTTTTTTATGTGTTTGTTTGGGAAAACATAGATAATTTCCATTAACAATGCTATTAATGTTAATGGGAGTGTTACTGTTTTTTAATGATTTTATTAAATAATACATTTATTAAAAATATTTATTAAAATGAATTAAGAAATATAAATTACACAGATTTCTCACTTTACTTTCTACTGTGGTAAATATCACAGCTGTATTCCACATAAACAAAAGCTCTTTGGTGTCTTCAGTAACTTTTAAAGCATAAAGGGGTCCTAAGACCCACGAGTTAGAGCACGGCTGCTCTGGGTGACTGTGACTGAGGTCTCTGAATGCTGACTGGGGCCCTCTTTATAGCTTGTCCTTGTTCTCCTAAAATAGATCCTAAAATAGGATTCTGTTTTTCAGAGCCAAGCTGGGGATGCCGCAGTTCCTCAGTGGGGAGGCACAGAGTTTGCTGCGAGCTCTCTTCAAACGGAACCCCTGCAACCGGCTGGGTAAGAGTCCCCGGGACACCCCACCACGGTAACATGCAGGGTGCTGCCCCCCGAGCCACAGTGGAGACGTGGAGGGCCACCCACCTGCTCTGGCCCAATGCTGACTGAGGTCACTGAAAACAGACCTCACCTAGAGGTTGAAATAGTACCAGTGCCATCTGAGCTCCAGGAAAAGAGGCCCCTTCACAGCTTCTAAAACACATAGTTGCTGCCAAAATACCATAAGCTCTTTTCTAAAAGCCACTGGTTTTACCCAAAATGGTGGTGTTCTACCAATCTGATTTCCCTGAGTTTTGAAAGTCTATAAGCTAAGGACAGAACCGTTGAAAAGCTGCTTCTAATTTAATTCTCCCTAAATTAAGAAACCTCCACATCTGTTAAAATCAGGATCTACTTTAATATTAACAACTGATTGATTTTCTTTTTGTGTATGTGACAGTGTATTGAGGGTTACTCCGTGGGCTGGGCAGGTCTTAGCGAGTGGGCGTGGCCGTGTTGTCTCAGAGCCAGACAGCAGCCGGAGCAGGGTGTTTCCGGTTCAGACAGCCGCCGGAGCGAGGTGTTTCCGGTTCAGATAGCGCCGGAGCAGGGTGTTTCCGGTTTAGACAGCAGCCGGAGCGGGTGTTTCGGGTTATTTTATTAAACAAGGAAACAAAAGGAACACGTTTTGTTCTGGTTTTGTTTTTTTTGTTGTTGTTTTTGTTTTTGTTTTTGTTTTTTTTAACTCTAACCTCACAGAAGACATAGCAGAGGGGAAGGCAAAAGTTAAATCAGGAAATATTTCATTTTGGAAAAAATACTAGATTTTCCTCTCTGCATGCCCCAACTCCAAAGAAAGATGGACCCATTTAACTTCTTCCCCACATCAGCTTCCACTGCAGGGAACTTTTGCATTAATTTGCAATCCTTCAGAGATTAAAAGTGAAGCTAGTCAAAAGTACCTTCCTACTCCACAGTAATATTTTCACAATATGAGGTAATTGATGTGTAACTTTGTGATCTTAGAAAAAAGGAGTTAAGGTGATTTTTAAAAATCAACATCTATGTATCTGAAGTACTGAGTAGTAATTCCCATGAAATTCATCTTGTAATGAATTGTCATAGTTGTATTCACCTAATTAAACATATTTACATCCAACTTCTAATCCAGATTTTTATCACGTAAACCACTCTTCCTGCGGATTCGTCTTCATAGGAATTCTTTACTTTATATAAGGATGTCCCATAGTTGTCTTTACGAGGCAGTTCTCCTCCATGTAAGCAGATATTTTAAATCCCACTTTACAGACCTTTCAGTGATCACCCACCATCGATGGCCTTTGTCCACTCGGCCTATTTTCATTCTTCCACACAACGCAGTAAAGCAATTCCTCCTTGTCACCGAGCACCTCTGCGTGCCAAGCGTGGCCACCAGGAGAGCAGGTGACACGGTGAGTTCCCTGTGGCGCAGTGATGTCACAGGGTGTTCTGCCATCACTGTCTGCCAGTCACTGCAGGCCAGTCGAGAAAGCCCAGGGCACGTGGGTGTGTCATTACTGTCTGCCGGGCAATGCAGGCCAATCCAGAAAGCCCAGGGCACATGCGTGTGTGTCAAGAGAGTAAATCCCTGCAACATTTCAGCACCTTGGTAAAACCATCAAAATGTTAAACGTATGCACCCTTTTGCCCAGAAGTGTTACTGCCAGAAATCTCTCCAACAGAAATAGCCATACCCGCATAAAAGGGATACAAATAAACAGTGTTTACCAAATATCTTCCTGTTTAACAAAGACCTGAAGATGAAGTAAGCCTCGATCGATAAGGAAGTCATTGAATCAATTACGAAACGTCCACACCACAGCCTGGGGCTGGAGGAGAGTGTCTCGGCCATGATTCTGCACCGTCTGCATTTTGGGCTGGTTAATTCTTGTTTTGGGAGCTGCTCCGTGCATTGGGGCTGTTTAGCAGCATCCCCACCCCAACCCCGTGATGATCAAACATCTCCTGACCTTGGCAAAGTCCCCCTGTTGAGAATCTCCACGTTGCTGGTACTGACATGGAAGGGCCAGAGTCTAGACTGAATTGCAGCCCGCGTGGCTGGAGAGTGTAGACTCGCCCTGCAGTGGAGCCCGTGCCACCCACACCACAGTGCATCTGTGCCAGGGCACATGGCGGCACTGTTGGACCCGGCCCCCAACGCCACCTGGCAGGGCCCTGTGCTGGTGTCTGTGGAAAGGACTGTGTCCAGTGCATTGGATGAAAACTAGCTAGCACATCACTGCACACATTTTACAGCACTGTCCCCAGTCGAGGGTCTGAGATTCTGGGGAACCGTCACCCAGACAGAGGCAGCTTCCTTAGAGGGGTATTTGCCAACAGTGCCGTAGACAAAGCTGAAGGCCCCAGCAGAGCAGCCCCAAGTCACTGAGATGCCAGTTGGGGGCGATAATGAGATGGGAGGCCTGGGATAGAGAGTGGTCAGGACCAGAGAGGAGGACGCCTGGTCAGGGTAGAGGGCCCGTGCTGCAGCACACACAGGGGCACTGTGTGTGTGTGTGTGCGCGCGCACGCTCACAGGTGTGTGTGGGGTTCATGGTTTGGAGGAACCTGCCACGAAACTTTTGCCACATTGTTGTTACTAGGACCCCTCAGCAAAGTCCCAGATGGGACCTGAGATTCCAACCAAGAATCATCAGGACTCCTCCTTTTCGTCAGTGGTGATAGTCGTAGTTAGCCAGGGTCACAGCCACGTTTCCAAGAGATGTGCAGCTCCTAAAGCTGTCTGCACCTTGGCTCTTCACTCACTGGTCCTGGTGCACACCCCCGATTACACAGTGACTCAGCTCAGGAAATGCAGCAAGGGCTCAGCGCTTGCCCTTAGTGCCCAGAGTCCCTGTGCACACGGGGCCTATTGTGGATAAGACCTCACCCTCTGAGAGTGGGGTCCCCAATGGTGGGAGATGCAGCCTTGGACAGAGGGACAGCCTGGGCTGGGAGAGGCAGGAAGGGCCTGTGTCCCACCCTGTGTCCTCAAGTTGCCGATTCACTGCAGTTTTCCCAAATTTGGGTGTGGTCTGGCCTTTTGTTTGCAGACCCCTGTTCATCACTGTATGTCTGGGGAGGTGGGGGAGGCGGTGTTTCTTAACTCTGAGGGTGTGTTTGGAGACAGATGCAAGTTGAAAAGCGTGTCCCTCAGCTAAGCCAACGCATGGCAGCGCCCTGGTTTGTCCAAATGCCATGTCAAAGGTCATGTTTCTGATCTGAGTCTTCCAGGTTGTGAATTAGATTGAGTCCCTTTCATTTAAGTCTCCGTCAGCACTAAAAGCAATGCAGAAGTAACCCTTCCTAGACAGGAGGGAGCGGGGGCTCACTGTCAGGGGCTTGCTGCCCGGCTCAGTGGATCTCAACCCACTTCAGAACGTGCCTGCCTTAGAATCGGGTTTGCGATGCTGTGAACTACCACAAAATGCACAGAAACATCTTTGCATGCCATTTCTACTCGTCTCTCAACCTTGAAGGCTGCCCACGTCTAGAGCCGCTGGTCTCATTTCATCAGCCTTTTCAGTGTCTGGTCCAGAGCTGTTCTTTTCTGTGACCCTGGGTTGCACCTTTATTGTGTCTGTGGCTCTCCTCCCCATGTTCTCTATGCTGCTGGGTGTAAGCAGCATATAGCTCTGGGAGGCAGGCCCTGTGGGCGGTGGGAGAGGGTGGGTGGACAGCTCCAGTGTTCCCCTGCCTGTGCGGATTTCTAATGAACCAGGAGAACAGGTCGTTCTCCAAGCCTCAGGTCTCCCCCGGCACGGTACTGTTGATGAGGATGAGAAGATGCCTCGGCACTGCACTAAGACAGTGCATCATCTGACTTGAATTCTCACGACAGTACTTCAAAGCAGGTCAAACAAGAAACTTACGAAATTCACTTATGAAAACAGTTGTATCCACAGGAATTGCTTTTAGCTGCCGAGAATAGAACCCTTAAATAATTTTAAATTTTTTATTCAATTAATTTAGTTTTCCAAATCGCAGTTTCATTTTCTCTTATTAACGCACCACGTGGTCGTTGATGAGTTGTAGACGTTGGCAGCTGAACTACTGCTGTCAGGAGCCCAGATCTTCCTGTGGCTTCTGTTTCCCATCCTCAGTTCTCTGCCGTTTCATCCTTATCCTTGGTGCCTTGTGATGACAGCGTAGCTGCAACAGCTCCTGGCATCACATCCTCACTGCAGGAGAAAAAAAAAGGAACTGGATGGGGCCAACTGCCTCTGTCCCCGTTATCATGAAAGCAAGGCTTTTCTGGAAGCCCCTGGGAGTTCTCTGTACTTCTTGCTGGCTGGAACCCTGTCCATGGCCCTCGTGACATGTGGCACTGTAAGGAAGGCAGGAGAACAAGCATCTTTGGTTGGAGGAAGGAAACGAGGGCTAGAGTGGTGGCTTTACTGGCCAGCAGCTGGACCGGCCACAGGTATTCACTGAGTGTTGAGATCCAGGAAGGCAGAGGTTGTGTCTGGCTCATCTTTGTGTCTAGCTCCCAGACCACGCACAGCCCCTGGTGAATACACATGAACTCAAGTGAATGGAAGGAATTGCAGTTGTTGTTTAAGGTGCTTTGAAAAGCTCCTTGCCCCAAAGTGTGTGGAGTTTGGTCGAGCCTGACCCTTGGTGCTCCTGCTTCATCTCTATCCATTTTCCCTGTCAAGTAGTAAAGCAGAAAAGACAGCACAGGTTTGCGGGCACGTCAGGCCTTGGACCCCTGCAGTGCCCACTCGGATGCAGGGGCTCTGCCTGTGGATGTGGACATCATGCTGGTTCTGTGCGCTCACCTAGAATTCTTGTTCACAAAGTGTTTTTCTCCTAGTGACTTCCACAATCCTGCATTCGCTTAGCACTTCACACCTGCCAAGCACGCACCCCTGTCATCTCCTCCGATCTTCATGACAAGACTGTAAAATTGTGTTCATTTTCTGTTTGAGCAAGGCTCTGTTCCAAGGTACAAGGCCTTGCCCCAGGACTCTGTGTGTGCAGGAGTCGGCTCTAGTCAGCACCCGCCCAGCCAGAGACAGAGAGCAGTGCAGCTCTCAGAGGCCTGGGTCCTCCCTTCCCAAATGTGGAAGCACAAACCCGTTCCTTCTCCATGGGCTTCTGAGAAGACTACGTATGAGCTTCTCTTATTTAGTGAGGACATGATTGGCCCTTAATCTTAAAAGAGGGGAAAAAAGGCCCTGTTCTCGTTCTTCATTAGCATGACATTCGGGGTCTTCAAGATTAAAAATGGGCCTTTCTTAATTCTTTCCGATCCCATAAGAAGTCAGGCCTGATTTTTCCTTTCCCCTGGGTGTTTCCTGAGGGCCATCCTGCTGCTAGAAGCTATGGATTCTCTGGTGTTGGCATGGCAGCAGGACATGGGAGAGCAGGACCTGGGTGGCCATGGCCGCAGCTTTGTGAGCTTCTGGTCTGCGGCCCACAGTGGCATGGGGGTTGTCTGGATTCTGAGTTCTAGACCTGACTAGGCTGTGCCCAGCTGCACAGCCATGGGCCCTGGCCCTCCTTTTCTCTGGGAAATGAAGGTGGTGTTGATGGTCCCTGCAGTTCCTTCCAGCTCCGACAGCATGCGGCTGCGCGTATCCTCTCCCCACACATATAGATGTCCCAGGTGGTCTCTTACCTGGTGTGGCACAAACATGTTCTGTAAAAGTGACCCCATCAGAACCCGCTTCTGCTCCCCTCAGTCTTCAGGCTGTGAAGCTTGGGGCATCTTGTTACATCTGGTTTTCGAGAATCTCTGCTTTTGAGGCAATTGGAAAAGTGTTGGGACTCTTTATTGAAGGTCAAGGCTGCACGGCCACCTTTGTTTAGAACAGTCCCTTTTGGGAGGCAACTAATTTAAAATGATCCCCCAAATTGACTTTATGGTGAGGGCATCCTGTAGCATGGCTGTAAAGCACTCTGGGTTTTTAGGGAAGATGAAGTAGGATGTGATGTCTCTCTCCCTCTCCCCTCCTTCCTCTCCCTCATCTTCCCGTGTCTCCAGTCCCACCCAAACACACAGATTTCACTTATTGAAACTGGAGAAGTTCATGAAACCTTTCCATTTTACTAATTTGGGGGGGATTCCCTCCTCCAGCGGCTAATCCTGTGGAGCCAGCCTGAGAGGGTCACACTCTATTTCCTCATCGTCGCCTGAAGCCGCCTGTGATGGCAGCCAGAGTAAGCAAGGCCTCTAGGCATTAACTGAGTGGTTCCCTGTCATTGCTCCTGGCTCTGGTTTCTAAGACAAAAACAAACTATTTAGAAAATTATTTCTTTCCTCCAGTTCCAGGGCAGGCATGGATACTGCCACCTGTCCCAGACACAGTGTTATTCAGAGAATTTCCTGGGACAGTCCTCCCCCAGCAAGGGCAGTTGCATTTGAAAGGAAAGGGTGGCATCTCTGCAAAATCGCTGAGGGCCCAGATCCCAAGATTCATCTGTTTATCTCATTGGAGCACATTTGGCTCTTGGACCCCAATAGCTGAGGCAGAGTTTCCTGCTGGAAACTGGTGACAACAGAGTAAAATGAGAAAGAACCAAGACTTCCAGTGTACCTGTGTGTGCCTGCACCAAAACAAAGAGATGGCACATGCATTCTACCATCTCATCAGAGAACTCAACAGAGCCCTCCACGCTGCAGCACATACTTTAAGATCTATCGGAGAGGTATACGTACTGTCTGCCATCTCATCAGAGAACTTAGCAGAGGCCTCCACTCTGCAGCACATACTTTAAGATCTATCGGAGAGGTATACGTACTGTCTACCATCTCATTAGAGAACCCAGCAGAGGCCTCCACTCTGCAGCACATACTTTAAGATCTATCAGAGAGGTATACGTACAGTCTACCATCTCATTAGAGAACCCAGCAGAGGCCTCCACGCTGCAGCAAATACTTTAAGATCTACTAATTCAGTTTCAAAGGGGACCTTGGCTTGATTCCAGAACAATGTCAGACATCAGTATCCTTTTTAAAAGCCACGAATTAGAGCTGAGCCTTCATGGCTTATTTATTTCTAATCTTTGCAACAACAAAGACCACTTTGAGCTTTGCTCAGTCTTAATTAAAAATTGAAAAGGTTTTTCAGGAAAATTCCCTATAGCTATGCTTGTATTTCTGATAAGAGTACTTGACTTGGCCTTTTAAACTTGAAAAATGAACTCCTTTTAATGCACAACTCAATTATTTTTTACTTTAATAGGGAATGAGGGTATAATTATTCTCTTTTCCTGCAGAGAATTTCCCAGAATTTTACTATGGCTTAATTTCAGAATTTTGTAAAAATCCCAACTTACTTGTTTTCATTTAATTTTGTATAGAATTTTTATTCTGTAGAAAAACTGGGTGAAAAGCATCAAGCTTTAGAAAAACACTAGAAGAAAGATACTTATACAAAATTGGCCAGGCACTGTGGCTCGTACCTGTAATCCCAGCACTTTGGGAGGCCGAGGTGTGTGGATCAGCTAAGGTCAGGAGTTCAAGACCAGCCTGGCCAACATGGTGAAATCCCATCTCTACTAAAAATACAAAAATTGCCCAGGCGTGGTGGTGTGTGCCTGTAATCCCAGCACTTTGGGAGGCCCAGACAGGTGGATCACCTGAGGTCAGGAGTTTAAGACCAGTCTGGCCAAAACAGCAAAACCTCATCTCTACTAAAAATATAAAAATTAGCTGGGTGCCTGTAATCCCAGCTACTCAGGAGGCTGAGGCAGGAGAATTGCTCGAACCTAGGAGGCGGAGATTGCAGTGAGCCGAGATTGTGTCACTGCACTCCAGCCTGGGTGACAGAGCAAGACTCTGTCTCAAAAACAAAAAACAAAAAAAAAAAACTGTGTATATATACACACACACACACATAAAATCACAATCTTAAGGAATATAAGATGCTTGCTTGTCAGGTCCAAAACATCTAGCGAAAGTTGAGGATTTTTCCTAAAGCCCTCCCTGTCTTATGAAGGGGCTATTTGAAGCATGCCACTTGTTGCTTTCCATGAATGTTTTTGTGCTTTCGAATCAGCCGGTACCTGTACAGTTCTTCATGATATTTCACGTCCTAACTCTCTTCGAGGAGGTCTAGGCCATGTTTACCTCCAAGTTAAAGTCAGCGCAGAGGCACACGTTTGGCAGCCCCCGCTGTTGGCGATGGGCGAGCGGTTTCCCAACTTCCGGGTGAAGGGGTGTGTTTGTCCCACTTTTCATAAGTCGACCTGAAAAATCTCTACAGAACTAAAGTACATGCATCTCATCCAAGTAATTCCACCTCCAATAATATATCCTTCAAATACATTCACACAAGTGCACAGAGAGAGAGGAGAAGCTGAAACCCATATCACCCAGGAACAGTTCACTGAATTACCGTCGTCTACACAAGGGATACTAGATGAGTATTGAAAAGTGAGGTTGGCCGGGCGCGGTGGCTCAAGCCTGTAATCCCAGCACTTTGGGAGGCCGAGACGGGCGGATCACGAGGTCAGGAGATCGAGACCATCCTGGCTAACACAGTGAAACCCCGTCTCTACTAAAAAATACAAAAAACTAGCTGGGCGACGTGGCGGGCGTCTGTGGTCCCAGCTACTCAGGAGGCTGAGGCAGGAGAATGGCGTAAACCCAGGAGGCGGAGCTTACAGTGAGCTGAGATCGCGCCACTACACTCCAGCCTGGGCGACAGAGAGAGACTCTGTCTCAGAAAAAAAAAAAGAAAAATGAGATCAGTCTGCATGCACTATCATGGAAGGATGTGTAAGTTATAAAAAGAAAGTGTTAAGTAAAAGTAGCGCATTGCAGCACAGAACGTTCAGAATGATCCTGTTTGTGTTTTTAGAAGCAAGGGAGGTAAGCAAAGACAACTTCTGCAAACACAGGCAAGCAGCTCTTACAGCGGTCGCTTCTCCCTGGAGGGACGGGCAGAAGGGGAGCTTTTCCTTTCGCCTCGTTTATGCCACTAGTTGGACTTTTTCTGCCAATATGTATTATTTTTGTGATTGAAACCCCAGTTTTTAAAAAGTTGTTTTAGGGAGAAACGTTCAATGCCAGAGACTTCTCTGTGATGTGCTAGCACGTGCCCCACCGTGGGCCACCCCCTGGCAGTTAGCTGCCACCTCGCTGTGGCTGGAGCCACCACCTGTCACCAGCATCACCTGCTGCCCCTTTCTCATGGCTCTTGGGCAGACGCTGGGTGCTTTCTTCAGGAGCGAGCATAAGCACTCTGGCCCATGCCTTCCCTCGCTCGTGGGCTAGGCTCTGGGGTCCCTTGAAGCCAAAATGTGGCCCTCGTGCTCATGAAATCTCTGATAGCAAACAGCAAGGCCAGCTGCAGCCCAGTCATACACAAATGCCTGTAGCCAGGGCAGAGAAACAGATGAGGCACAAAATGGATCTCAGCAGAGGGGAGAGGGCCTGATGGAAGGGGAAGAAAGATCAACAGTGAAAGAGGAGAAGGGAGCGTGCGGGAGAGGCTGGAGTCTGGGGCAGGGCTCAGAAGCAAAGCAAGGCCAGAGCCAGATGCTCAGACCCACCCCACCCGCCCCTTCCTGGCCGTGTGGCCCTGAGCAGATGGCTCCACCTCTCTGTGCTTGCTTACTTATTCTACGAACTGAGGGTAATACCAGCACCACAGTCATGAAGTAGTAGGAGGATTTGAGGAGGCAGAACAGTGCCTGATGCGTGGGAAGCACTGTAATGGGACTAACAAGTAAACATGTAAATAAGCAAAGAGCACCGGTGTGCAGAGGCCTGTGGCTGGGAAGGGTGTCCAACCCCCCGGTCTCATTGCTTCCTGCTCATCTGACTCTTTTCTTTCTCTGCCACTCGGCGTTTGGACAGAACAGAGAAACATTATCTGATGCACAGTGACCGAGGAACTGCAATTCTGAGAGTTTTGGAGAAAACCATCATTTTGTGAGATGCATTTTAATAGATGTTGTTAAACCCTCTGCTGCGCAGGTTGCAGAATGGAAGGGTACATGGAAAGCCTGCAGTACCAGCCAGAAAAGCATTGAGGCCAATCACTAGAGTCCCGAAGCTCACCCGGGAAATCCACGCTGGCAAGAGCACGGAGTCCTGCCCGCCTTGCCCGGGGTCTGATCGAGGGATAACAGATCAGGGTAACATCTGTTACCTGATGTTACCTGTGTGAAGAGGGTAACATCTTCACACAGGTGTTGCCAGGAACCTTGCTGGTGGCTGACACTCCTCTTTCCAGACCAAGCTTTTATGATGGAAATCTGTGTAGTCTCTGCCTTGTCATTCCCGAGCACCCAAATAACATCTGGACACTTATTAGAACATAAGCGTGTGAGCATATGTGCAAGTGACATGCTGCCTCAGGTGGCAGGCACCGTGACCCCACCTCTGCCACTCCCTCTGAGGTGACGCACGGTAACCGCCCCCGCCACGCCAAGCTGCCGCAGTCACTGCCTGTGGGGCCGCAGGCGTGAGGGTTTGCTGTGCACCCCTCCCCTGCTTGGCCTCCCCTGGAAATGTGAATTGGAGTCAGAAAGGAGAAGTGGAGACGTTGGATGTATTTATTCATCCAGACATACACGAGAGCCAACAATTCAGACTCTATTCTTGCAGCAATCGAAGCGCTTCGTCTTGGAGTCACTGCTTCCTTTCCTTTCCTTTTTTGAACAGGGTCTTGCTCTGTTGCCTAGACTGAGCACAGTGGTGCAATCATGGCTCACTCTAGTCCCCGTTGCCTGGACTCAGGCAGTCCTCCCACGTCAGCCTCCCGGGTAGCTGGGACCACAGCCATGCACCACCATGCCCGGCTCGTTTATTACTGTTTCGTAGAGAAGGAGCCCCGCTATGTTGCTCAGGCAGGTCTCGAACTCCTAGACTCTCCTCCCGCACTGGCCTCCCAACATGAGATTACAGATGTGAGCCATTGTGCCTGGCCAGAGTCACTATTTTCTTTCAAACATTATGACGTTGCTGGGAGAGGATTTGCTACAGTAAATTGGGTGAATGCGACGAAGTGTTGGAGTGTTTGTACTTTTTCTCCCCTTGTTCTGGAGGAAGCAAAAATTTTCTAAATAACCTATTTTTTAAATTAAAAACCTTCAAATTTAACATTACTAAAATCAGAATTCTTTAATCTAAAATATTGTTTTAGTATTTGGTTTAAATTACAGGAGAGAGAAAGATGGACCTACCTCCTCCCTAGGTGTAGAGATGGGTGTTTGTTAAAAGATACCAGCCCCCCGGAGTTCACACAAGCATGGAGAATGGCTCACCTCGGGCCGAGATCGCCCTTCAAACTGTGTCTAAGTGAGTTACCATCAAGCTTTCGAGGAGCTGTGGACCCTCCCACAGGTGTATTTACAACCTAAGATGCCCAGGCTCGGCATGAAGAAGCTACAGTCAGAATTAATTGCCCAGCCTTTATCCAGGGAGGGCGCTGGATTTAGTCACTATCCGGCTGGAGCCAGATAGTCTGAAAACCCCGTGGGGCAGAGTCACCTTCCCCTGCACAGGCAGCTGGTTTTGTGACTGGAACTTTCCCCCCGCTTCTGACTGCTGCGAGCCTTATTCTCATTCCTCCAAAAGAGCCTGGAATTGAGTTCTCCCTTGGACCATCTGGGGAATTGGTGGCTGTTAGAGGCCTTGTGCTAGCCCTGGGCCCTCGCATGGATATGCAAGGCAATCGCACACCTCCAGCCTCCCCTGTGTTGAGCCTCTCTGATAAAAGCTCTCAATGTCAGAGCTCTCCCACCCTGGACTGTGCTGCACAGGACCTCAGGGCCCAATCTGGGGGCTGGGAGGAGGGGCAAATGCACCTTCATCGCCTCCCACCTGCCCTCTCTTGGTGTCTCCCCTAGTGTGAGTCCCCTCGAGCTGTAGACTCTCCCTCTCTATGGCCTCTCCCAGGGAGGGACGGGACGCCTCTCTGCCTCCCGACCTCCTCGCCCCTGCCTCTTCCTTAATGAGTCCCCATCAGCGGGAAGCCTCTGGATTCCCAGACGATTCCGTCCAGTCCAGATGACAGAGGGATCAGTGGGCAAAGCAATAAGCTAGAAATTAGGAAATCAAAGGAAAAATGTGCCCTCTGTGTGCGCATAGTGTAGCGAGAAACACGGATAAAAACACACAGCTCTAATGCCCGGCAGACCACAGTGAACACTGAGCTGTTCATTGGCTGCCCCTCTGTGTGATTTTCTTGGGGCAGCCGTGACAAAGAACCACAAACTGGGGCAGCTTGAGCAACAGAAATGTGTCCTCCCACAGCTCTGGAGGCCAGAGGTCCGAGCTCAAGGCTGCAAGGCTGTGCTCCCACTGAGAGGAATGTGTCCCCCCCGACTGCTCCCAGACCCCGGGCCTTGCTGGCCGGCCTTGGCCGCTCCCAGACCCCAGGGCTTTGCTGGCCAGCCTTGGCCGCTCCCAGACCCCGGGCCTTGCTGGCCGGCCTTGGCCGCTCCCAGACCCCAGGGCTTTGCTGGCCGGCCTTGGCCGCTCCCAGACCCCAGGGCTTTGCTGGCCGGCCTTGGCCGCTCCCAGACCCCAGGCCTTGCTGGCCAGCCTTGACACCCTTGGCTGTGAATGCCACACCCTCACCTCTACCTCTGTCTCCTTGTGGCCTTCTCCGCCGTGTGGGTCTGTGTCCAAATTTCTCCTTGTTCTAGGGACAGCAGTCACAGGAGATGAGTGCCTGCCCTGCTAATGCTGGGCTCATCATACCTGCAGTGACCCTTTTGCACCTGCGGTCACATGGTGAGACACTGGGGATTAGGGCTTCAGCGTAGGAATTTGGGGAAGTTTACCCCTCCCAGAGTTTCTGCACAGATATTTACAGCTGGAAGAGACGGCATAATGTGTTTATACATGTCCAGACTACCAGAACTAGACTCATCTCGCTCCTCTCTTAGGCTCTGCAGGTGAGAAAACGGCCCTCTGCCCCCTTGTGAGTTGCTAAAGGCTCCTTGGCATCTGAGTCTAAGACTAGCATTTCTCCCACCTCCACATCCCCTGAAGATAAAATGTCTTCATTCAAAAGAGTTCTAGACTGAAGCCCCCAGCCTTCGTGTGTGATCTGTTCAGTGAACATGTGCTGAATGCCTGTAGCAGGTGCTGGCTTAGGAAGGTGGATGGCACTGCCATGGACCCCCAGAGGCCACTGGTTTAGGGCCACTGATCTATTTGAGTGGGGGCAACAGAGACACTCTGTGAGGATGCCTGGGTTGGGTCTCAGAAGACGTGCCGGATACTGGACGGGGTGCAGGGGAAGCTGGCCGTCTGGGCCCAAGAAATGCCACAGGAAAGTAGTAGGAGGAAGGGAGGAAGAATAGCACACCCAGAGGCACGTGTGACTCTGTGATATCCCCATGGCTGGGCAGCGGGTGAGTGGAGAGGAGACAGAGCAGCTGGAGGTCGGGCCATGCTTGGGAGCATGCGGTGGGTGTGGTGGGCATGGGGGCTCTGAGGGTGCAGCTGAGGGGACACCAGCCTTGTTTCTTTGCACTGTTTTTCTGGTGGTTGTGTGGTTGTGAATTAGAGAAAGACCCTGGAGTGGCTCTCGCAGCGTGGAATGAGCCAGTCTAAGCAGAAGGACCACAAGCTGGGGCTGGCAGCAGGGCGTGAGCACATCCCACGATAGAGGCCTTGGAGGGTCACACCCCTGCTTGAGCTCTCTGCTTTCTTGTCCGTGCAAGGAAAGGGCCTCCCAGGTGGAACACTCGGTGACTCTGAGTAATTTGCAAATTCAGGAATTTCAAAGAATGGAATGAAAGAAGAGTGAGAAAGGGGCTCCGGGCCAGCACCCTCGGCACTGCACGCCGTAAGCGTGGACCAAGGCAGCATCAGGAGTAAGCTCTGGGATGAAGCTCTGCAGAGACAGGCTCAGCAGGACATTCTCTCCCTCTGCGCTTGGCACTGCTTCCGGCTGAGACGGGAGAGGCTGGCAGATGTGGGCGATGCTTCTGCTGAACAGGCTTTGTAGGGCTAAACCATGGCTGTGGTGTTTGCTGCTTCAGTGACTTCCGTTTCTGACAAGTTTATACCATAGTGATGTCTAGAAACAGCTGTGGCCGGGCGCGGTGGCTCCAGCCTGTAATCCCAGCACTTTGGGAGGCCGAGGCGGGCGGATCACGAGGTCAGGAGATCGAGACCCTCCTGGCTAACACGGTGAAACCCCATCTCTACTAAAAATACAAAAAAACTAGCCGGGCGCGGTGGCGGGCGCCTGTAGTCCCAGCTACTGGGAGGCTGAGGCGGAAGAATGGCGGGAACCCGGGAGGCGGAGCTTGCAGTGAGCTGAGATCGCGCCACTGCACTCCAGCCTGGGCGACACAGCGAGACACCGTCTCAAAAAAAAAAAAAAAGAAACAGCTGTAAATGTATCTTGCACTGAGATCAGGAACTGCTGGGGTTTTCAGCACCGGTGTTTGTTATCTCCTGACTTTCCCCCAGACAGGAGGAGTTGCAGTGAGTATAAAAGTTCCTGAGCCTACCTCCAAATCTTCCTTTTTTCCAAAGCTGACAGCTTTCTAGCTCATTCCTAATGAGCATCTGTAGCTTCTCCTAGAAACTCCTGAGATATTCTGAGACTCCCAGGGGAAAGTTTAAAGTGAGGGAAAGGTTAGAAAGGAATGTGAAGTGCTGATGAGCATAAAAATAGCACAGCAAATCAACGCCCATCACCTAAGCCCGGCTTGCTGTCTTCACAGCACACCTGCTGCCTACAGCTCATGCATGGGCAGAGGGTTTTCCGTTGCTCTTGTTACTGTTTTCCCGTCCAGAACTGATCTCCAGATGACGTCTTTTTAATGACTTCAAATATGGCCCATTCTGGTCCTCATCCCAGTTTCCGCTGCATTGCTGGGACTGCCTGTCATGAGCCAGGCTTTGATGGTTGCTGAAGACCAGGCAGATAGTCCCACCCTCACCTGGAGCTGGTCAGCCCCAAATCAGCCCTAGGGAGCTGCTAGAGACCCATGCCCAGGGCCTGCCTGGAGATCTCACTCCCGCACCGCTCAAGCCTGAGCCCCCAGCCTATCCCTGACTCCCAACCGGCTGAGTTCTGTGAGACACAAGCGACTCTCTGACAAAGGGTGTAAACATGAAATAGATGAAATTTCAAATTGGCAAAAAAAAAAAAAAAAGAAAACCTTTAAACAAATAATGTATAGATAACCTGTAAGTGATGAAGAAGTTGAAAAGCAGACCTAGTATTTAAGTCAGTCATGGAAGTTGCCCCGGACGGTTATAGGCTGGACATGTTGGGCCAGTTAGGAGAAGCTTGCAGTATGTAATAAACCTCAGGAGGCAGCCAGTAAGCTTCTACTGAATGTTCCCAGAAGTGTCGGAGATGGGTTTGTGTGACACTAAAACAACGAAAATGAAAATATTGCAAAGGAGTCCCAAACCATGAATTAACCATCTCCCAAAGCTCTCTGTAGATATAAAGACACAATACACAGATTTTTGGCAGATACCAAAACCCTTTGGGAATCACTACTGAGAATTTAGAAGCCCCACAATGAAATGAATGGCTTACCTCATGAAAAATATGAAGTAGAAGAGCTGGATAGAATCGGTGCAATGAAAGAATAAATCATCCATACAGTGACTCATACCTATAATCCCAGCACTTTGGGAGACCCAGGCAGGTGGATCACTTGAGCTCAAGAGTTTGAGATCAGCCTGGGCAACATGGTGAGGCCCCATCTCTACAAAAAGTATAAAATATTACTCTGGTGTAGTGTCACATGCCTGTAGTCCCAGCTGCTCAGGAGATTGAGCTGAGAGGATCACCTGAGCCCGGGAAATTGAGGCTGCGGTGAGTCGTGATCATGCCGCTGCACACCAGCCTAGGTGACAGAATGAGTCCCCCCAAAATAAAAAAATAAATAAATCCTCTCACAGGCACTGCACTGTGCTTTAAAACTAGTCATTGATGTGAGAGTTCCAACTGGTTGCGGAATTACACCCTTAACCAGAGCACAGCAATTGGAGACACAACCCAGATAAACACATTAGGTGGTGCCCCAATTTGGAGATAGACCACAAGCCATTTAAACAAACAAGATTAGGTGTTATTACTACAGAGAAGAAGTGTGATTCTTGAATCTTCTGTTCCCCTGAACCTTGAACTCCTATTTACCCTGCATTCAAGAACTTAATGACGAATCCCTTAGCCTAACAGGAGGGAATTCCGGCCTTCTGTGTTTGCAGTTTCTGTCCCTGTTCTTGTCAGTGCCTCGTGATCTAGACGAGTGGCAGCAGCCCTCTAGAACCAAGGAAGACCTTCAGTGCGTGTCATCCGCATCCCGTAACGAGTCAGCCGTGATTCCAGCACCAGTCTGATACTTTCTGATTCTCCCCGCCCAGAACTCCGCTCACCGTCATTTGTCCCGTGTGTTCAGTGTAGATAAAGGGGAGCCGAGTGCAAAGTCACCTATTTTAACACAAATAATAAACCTGACTGCCGTGGGAGGGTTGGCGCAGGTTTCAAAGCACTGAGCGCACAAATCCTCCCTCTATTTCATGTTCCCTCCTAGAATTGGAACACCTGTAATTTTTTAGTAATAACCAGAGTGTTATTCCCCTGTCGACTCTTTTTGCTGAGACCTTAAAATACAAACATCGTGCAAAATCTTACTGCCTTGGGGAAAGGAGGTAAAGATAGAAATGTGTTGATTTCCGTGATCCAGGTAAACCCAGCACATACCAGTTACATAGTAGTTATACCAATACCTATATTTGCTCTGCGCCTCACTTTCTAAAACTCCTGCAGACCATGTTTGCAAATGATGAATAAGAAGGAAATACAGCGGGTACAAAATGTGAAATAGATCCTCCGAAGAAGTGCAGCCAACAAGTTGCCACAGCCCTGCATGTACCAGGGCCTCTGAACTGTTTGTTCCAGTCACCAGTCTTTTGACAGTCCTTCTGGCCATGCATCCAACAGTCACCAAACAAAAGAGTAGGGCAGAGGCACACTTCAGAGGAAGGTCTTCCTGTTAATCATCATGACCAGAAGGACTCTTCAACCCGGAGTTCTGGTCACCATCGAAGGAGGCCTGCACACAGGATGGGCGCGTGGGAGGGCTCTTTGGAAGACTGCCCCTCTGGAAATTTCATTACAGCAGCCATTGGTGCGCCTGTGAAGGCTCATGCCAGCTGCTGCGATTGCAAAGGCCTGGAATCAGATCCCTGGGCTCAGGGTTTAGAGGAGAACAAAGGAGATAGACTGGGGAACCCGGAGAGGCCTCAGCAGGGAGTCAGGGGAAAGACACTTCAGAAGGTCGGGCACCTCGGCTACGTTTCAGAGATGTGCCTCCACACCTGGTACCTATAACTCATAACCTCTGGTCTGATTTTGAACAAGTTACCTGACCTGCGTCAGCCTCAGTTTCCTCGTCTGTAAAATGGGAACAGCGATTGTGCATCGGATGACTGAGATGTCCGTGTGCTATGTCTGTCCTATGAGCCTACGTCCTCATAGAAGGAGAAACTCCTGAATGTACGCCCTTCCTCTAATTCCTTGTAGGTGGACTTTCATGTCAGAGTGTGAATAACACGAAACTGAGAGTGCTGTGAGAGTGCCTTCAGGGGCGTTTAGTGTGTGGGTTCTTTCCTAGCACCATGGCCCTGGCCAAGCTTCCAGGGTAAGGGGACTGTTTCCGGACCATTGACCACCTAGAGGGGCTTTCCGAGGCCACCACAGCTCCCGAGCCGCCCCCACGTCACTGCCCAGAGTACGGAATGGAGGGGTAGGAGGGGTCAGGACATGGGCCAGGACCAGCCCACGATGGCGCCATCTCCTGTGACTCCCGGTGATCTGTGCCACCCCAGCCCAGCTTCACAGCAGGACAGGCCGGGCCACGCCTGTGCTGACCACAGCATCCCCGGACAGCCCCGCTCTTCCCTTAACTACAGGAGCGAGAGCTGGACGTGAGGAGGGCTCCACAAAGGGGCATGCATGGCACAGGAGGCTCTGATTTGGAGGAGGGCCGTTAGGAGTTGGCAGCGGAAAGGAACACAGCTTGCAGAACAGAGGAGCCGGGCCCCAGGGATCAGACCCTCCCCAGACCTAGGCCCGGAGCTGGCAGGAATTCCCCGGCCACTGCCACCGCTGCTGCTTCCAGCCAAGCCCGCCTCTTCTCGGACTCGTGACCCAGGAGGAGGGGCTTCTCTGCGGCCGTCCCATCCTGGAGAAAACACAGAGTCCTAGAGCTTTATGACCTTTTGTTTTGAATTAATAGACGTTGTGTTCAAAACAGTTTTAAGTTTACGGAAAAACTGAACAGAAACTGCAGCAAGTTTTCACAGATCACTCACTCCCTGCCTCACAGCGTTCCCTAACAGTAGTGCCTGCATGAATGGGTGCGCTTCTGCAGTCGATGATCTGAGCTACTGACTCAAGGCCTTGTCCGTACTGGGCTCATTCTGGGGGACAGTGATGATTTCTGGCAAATGAGTAGACATGTATCCACCAGTAGAGAATCATGCTGCCCAAAAGGGCCCCCAGTGCTCCGCCCACTACTCCCTCCCTCGTTTCTGCCCCAGGGCCTTAGGATTGTAAGCAACAAAGTAAGGCAGGAGGTTAGGTAGAAATAACGGAACAAAGCAGAGATATTTGTTAGTAGCCTCCAGGTAAAAACAGTCACCTGCCTGAGCAGGCTCAGGGGTGGCCAGGTGTGGGCAGGAGGCTGGGCTCCGCCTTCTTCCGGGACTCAGTCCTGTCAACCCCTTTCATTTCCTGGAATTCTTCCCTCCCTAGTTAATCCCTGCGGCAGCTTTGCCAGGAGCTCTGCTCTGTGCCTTCCCCTCCGGCCCCCTGGGAGGTCCACCTGGTGCTCACACTTGCAGGCACCTCAAGCTCCTGGGTGACGGGGGTGCCAGGCATCCCTCACATGCAGCAGGCAGCACCTGGCTGGCCTGTCCCAGGCCTCTCTTTACTATCTCTTTCGCCCACCCCAACCCCAGGCCACTTCTGCCTCACAAGCCCTCGGAGGTGAGTCGTGGCTTTCTGAGCTGGGGACATCGGCAGGTGCGCAGGTGCCCTGGGCAGGAGTGAACAGCCTATGGGGTCCTTGCCACGGCCCTGCCTCTGCACACCCCCATCCCCCACACTGCTGCATTGGAAACTGTCAGAGAACCCCATCTTGGATTTGTTCTGATGATCATCTCTGTGTTGTTGTGACAGGTGCTGGCATTGATGGAGTGGAGGAAATTAAGCGCCATCCCTTCTTTGTGACCATAGACTGGAACGTAAGTTGCATGCCACAGTCCCCATCTGCACACGCATGACACGGAAGTGGGTGGAGGGAACATCGTGGCTTGGTGCAAAGGGTCCTCAGTGTCCGGGTCACAAGTAGGTCGGAGGTGAATACAGACAAGCCACCTGCAAGCAGGGAGCTCCCAGCACCCCACTGAGCGGGCTGGCAACTTGGGAGGCCCCAATGTGTGAGTGCCCCTCCCTCCAGCTCGAGGCCTGAAGTCCCCTCAGCTTTCCTCCTACTCTCCTCTGCCCATCAAAGTCGATGTTTCTGTCCTCTGTCGAGGTTTCTGTCCTCCCTGCACCCACTCCCCGGCCTCTCGAAGCCCCGCACGTTCCCGATTGCTCCAGGAGTGATTGTCTTCTAACCCCAAGGGCTGAGCAGGCAAAAGTCCTGACGAGCTGCTCAACCGGGACCTTTTAGTGCTGGGGCTCTGGGCAGGTCCAGATTCGATACTGCATTTTCCATCGTTCGTCAGGCTGATGCCTACATGGAAGCCACATAAAAAACAAAACAAACAAACAAACAAAAAAAGTGTCGAGTTGTTAGAATAAACTGGAGCTTCTGTTAGTGGAGTTACTAGTAAAGCCTCCATTTCCGGTTCTCTGGGCCAGGCTGGACATTGTCTAAGAAGTTCTTGTATCTCACTTTTCACCAAGCTACAAGTGTCAATTGCCTATTTCTGCCAAGACACCAACTCCAAATGGTGAAGCTGTCAGCGTCTGACGTACCGCCCACGCAGGGAATTCTCGCAGCTAAAACTCGGAGGCTGTTCTTTCCATCTGAGGAAGGCAATACCTCCTTTCCTATCAGTTGCTTTTAGTTCTTTCCTTTGGGTTAACACCAAAACAATTATGTTGGGATTTTCTTTTCCTGACCTAACAAATTAACTTCAAAGGATTTTAATGGAATACTTTTTAAGATGTAAATGCCCTCTATCGTATAGAGTTTATTATCTGCTTTCCCTTTCCTCTCTCTTCTTTATGTCCTCATGGAGTCTGGGGCCTCCACACATTTCATGAAGAGGTGGCCGCTGTGCCTGACAGGTGGGCCCCACCTGCAGCCCCAGACCTCTCCTCTGGGAATGTGTAACACCAGTGCTGGATGAAACCAGCCGGCTCTCCTCTTCCTTCAGCCTGAGCCCCAGCAAAGCACTCAAGCTGGGAAAGAGTGATAACTTTTTAAAACCTGGTTTGACAGTTCTGATTAAAGAACTTTTGTAAGATTAGACTTCTTTTCAAAAATAAGATTAGAGAGATGCATGCAAACTTTCAGGACATCTGTGTCTCCCAACCAGGACCTCCAAGAAATGAAAACCAAGGCCTCCCTTTGGAGTCTTACTTAGCTTCCCTGAAAATGTAGGCTTATCAGAAGCTCAGGCTGTGCTCACCTCACAGACAGGCACCTAAGGTCACTGTTAGTCGACTCTGCGTTGGAATATATTTTCTATGGAGACTTCACCATATTTTCTATGGAGACTTCACCTTACATGGCGTTTAGATCTCAGACAAGCCTGTTTCATGGAGAATGGACCTGGGTGTTAGCCTGTGGATGGTTAGCACAGCACCATGCCCAGAACCCCGACGCCTGCCCCTCAGGGGGTCACAGCATGTTGCATCCCCTCCCCCACCTGCCAGTGGTCAAGGTGGGACCACATAGCTCCTCCCTGCAAGCTCTGCTTCTCCATTTATCCAACCCTTTCTGCTGGGCATCCCAATCTCAGGCACTTTCCAGGGCTGGGGATAGAGCCATGGATGGAACAAAGCCCTGCTTCCATGGGGCTTGTGATGACTTGGCAGAGAAAGGCAGTGGACAGATGGGTCTGCACATGTCACAGGAGGACACTGTGCTGACGAGGAGGATGCAGCTGGGGACAGATGGAAAAGCACGGGAAAGTGGTCGGGACAGCCACGCGTCACCCCTCCCATCCTCATGGAGCCTCCTTCCCACACCTCCATGGAACAGGTTCCCCCCCAAGCACTGGCTCCAGCTGGTCTGGCTTCCCAGGCCCCTCATGCCCAAGTCCCCCAAGGGCTCACTTGTCTCCACCTTCCAGTCTTCCATTCAGTATCGTCTTTTGAGACCTGTCCTGCAGCTCTTCTAAACTGTAGCTCCTCTTCCAGCACTCCTGCCCCCTGGCCTTGCTCTGTTTTCGTATCCCTTACCACTTTCTGACTTGCCTCATAATACCTGTGTTTCTGATGTTTATTATTATTTTCTGTCTCCTGCCTCTAGAATGTAAGCTGCAAGATCAGGAATCTGTGGCTTAGAGATGTAACCCACAGCTCTAAAAAGGGGCCTGGCTCAAAGGAGGCACTTGATGAATCCCTAGTGAGTGAGTGAATGTGTGAGTGAATGAGTCAGTGAGTGAGTGAATGAATAAGTGAGGGAAGGAGGGAGTAAATGAGTGAGTGAATGAGTAAGGGAGTGAGTGAGTTAATGAGTGAGTGAATGAGTGAGGGAGTGAGTGAGTGAGTTAATGAGTGAGTGAATGAGTGAGGGAGTGAGTTAATGAGTGAGTGAATGAGTGAGGGAGGGAGTGAGTGAGTGAGTTAATGAGTCAGTGAATAAGTGAGTGAATGAGTGAGGGAGTGAGTGAATGAGTAAGGGAGTGAGTGAGTTAATGAAGGAGTGAATGAGTGAGGGAGGGAGTGAATGAGTGAGTGAGTTAATGAGTGAGTGAGTGAATTAATGAGTGAGTGAATGAGTGGGGGAGTGAATGAATGAGGGAGTGAATGAGTGAGGGAGTGAGTGAATGAGTAAGGGAGTGAGTGAGTTAATGAAGGAGTGAATGAGTGAGGGAGGGAGTGAATGAGTGAGTGAGTTAATGAGTGAGTGAATGAGTGAGTGAGTGAATTAATGAGTGAGTGAATGAGTGGGGGAGTGAATGAATGAGGGAGGGAATGAGTAAGGGAGGGAGTGAGTGAATGAGTGAGTGAATGAGTGAGGGAGTGAGTGAATGAGTGAGGGAGTGAGTGAATGAGTGAGAGAATGAGTGAATGAGCAAATGAATAAGTGAATGAGTCAGTGTGTCAGTGAATAAGTGAGTGAATGAGTCAGTGACTGAGTCAGTGAGTGAATCAGTGAATGAATGAGTGAGACTCTCAAGACAGGAGTCACAGCTGTCAGGGGAGACTTGCCCCTCCCTTTCCTCACTCTCACACTCCAGTCCTTCCTCCAAAGACCATGCCTGGGAGAATGGAGAACCAGGATTGCTGGACTGGAGGGAGAGCTGCAGGTGGGCAGGGCAGCAGCCTGGGATGGGAGACCCTGAGGGCTGCAGTTGGGAGGAAAGACAAGTCTCTCCACACCGAACCCCCAGGTGACACAGTCCAACACAGAGGACTCAGCCAAGAGTGGAGCCACTCCGAAGTATGCATGGCCCAAAAGGGCTTACACCCTTGCTAAGACAACCTTATGAGATGCCTGGAATTGTAACAATACGATGGATTTGGAAAACTATGAAAAACTAGATTAATGTGCATTGCAGAATGCTGAGGTCCAGCGAGCTCTGAGCAGAAGCCGCCTTTTTCCTGTGGCAATAAGAGCCTTCTCTACACAGTGCCTCTGCTCAGGGTGCTCTGGTCTCTCTGTGGTTGGAGAGCAAACACAGCCCAAGAAGGTGGCATTTCTGCATCATTTCAAAGTAATCAGACTAGAATCAGGGCTGAGATGTTCCTTTTGTTGCTCTTAGCACTTAATTTGATTTTATTTTGGCTTTGTTTTGGTTTTGAGAGAGGTCCTTATGATTGATCAGAACCAGACATGTTTACTTCATGTCTGTGCTTGCCAGAGGAAGGCAGGCAGCAGTGCTAGAGGAATGGCAGGCTCTCATTCTGCCCAGTGCCCTGAACCCACACAGCCTGTGAGTGGCAGAGGAGCTCAGAAACATCACTTCTGCATTAATTCATGCATTTGATAAAAAACGCTTGGTGCTCACCATGGTCGTGCACCAGCAAAGTGTCCATGTCCATGACATAACAGTTGGAAGGCAGAGCCCTGTCCTCCAGCTGCCCACAGACTGAGGAGTCTGCTGTACCATAATGCCATCATCCACCAGTGGAAGAGGTGCATGCACAGTGAAAGTGGCCAGCAGAAAGAGAGAAATGATGCCTGAAAGAGGGCACGTGGAATTAACCAGCAGAGGGGCAGAAGGAGGAGAAGGAGGATGCTCCCAACAAAGATGTGTGGGCATGAAAACACCATGTTCAGGACCACGATGGTCTTAGAAGCTGTCAAGATCAGGACGAGTCCAGTGGTCCCCCCATCTCAGCTCATCCTCTCTCATGAGTCGAGTCTGCCGGTGTGTTCTTCTGTGTCTGCTGCCCCAGCAGCAGCCCATGTGTCTTCATGGCTAACCTCAAACCCAAATAACACATCCAGGCAAGCCATCATTCCATTCTTCAGAAAGCGGGGGCTAAAATGCAAGATGTTTAAAGGTATTTATTTAAGAGGTAATTTTACTTCATGATGTATTTTTCCAGATGTGCCCATTCTGGTTTTCAGCGGCTCAGATAGCTGAAAACCACAGTTCAGCCTCGTTTGCAGGAACTCTTAACACCAAAAGCCATTTGCTCTGCAATGTAGACTGTCTGTAACGACGGATGAGAAGACATTTCCTAACCACTAGATTTCTGCCTGGGCACTTCACCCAAGGGCTTGCCTCAGGATCCAACTGGGAAAATATAAGGATATTTATTTTGCTTTCTGCTGCCGTCTGTGACCTGATGCTGCCAGCAGATCTTTTAATTTTATTTTTTTTAAAGTAAAGACCTGTCATCCCACTACTGTCCCCAGGGTCTTCAGTGGCCTGCTGGAGCAGGACCATCTGCTGACAGTAAGTGTGGGAACAGTGGAGGTGTGGGCTGCTGCCTTTTAATTTAGCTTCAGAGATGAGCAGGTGAATGTCTACACAGGAGCCATTCCTTCTGAAGGCCAGCTCAGCTTGACGAGCTGAGTAAGAAGCCACAAGTTAACGATCAACTACAAACCTCTGCAGAGGATACGGCAGAGGCCAGCGAGAACACAGAATTAGCACGAACCCAAAAAAAGCTTCATAAAAGTTAATCACTGTAGACAGCACAAGCCAGTCTGAGGATGGCTCCCAGCCCAGCCTGGCGTCCCTTGCAGGGGGACCCAGGGAACTGCAAATATTTTTATAGGCAGCGAATGATGATGCTGGAGACACACAGTCATCGGGGAGAGACATCTTTTTTTCTGGAACTCTGTCCAGAGCCTAGACCCTTAGTGTCACACTGACCCGTATTATCACTGTTATTGGTTATTAATGATCAATACTAGTAACTCATGTTTATGTTCTTTGTACAGTCTGAAACCCTTCTAAGCACATCATTAGCTGTCATGCTGTGAGATGGGAGAGACTTGTAGAGGAGACTGAGGCACAGGACAGTGAGAAGCTTGAGGTCGCTCAGTGATCTGGCAGCACGTGGGGTGTGCCCTGAACTTGGCTGTTGTGTGTCCTGGCAGGAGCAGAGGGTGGGTTCCGGGTCTGCAGTCCACTCTGGTCTTGCCCACAAGTGGAGTATTTGCAGAGTATGGTGCAGAGAGTGGTTTGGCGGTTTGGGAGCTATAGGCTGCAGGTCAGGGCCTCACAGTACAGGCGTCTCCATGCAGCTGTTGCTCCCATTGCCAGTAGCGGGATTTCTATCCTTTTATTCCTACATTATATACACCAGGAGCACTCCCCCTTCAGGAAACGCAGCACGGACTCTGTGCGATGAATCATCCCCCTTTGGTTTAGCAGCTTTTAAGTCCGAGTGCTTCTGCTGTTGGACCCACCTACAGCCGGGTAAACTGCAGGCACAGTCCTGCTCCATGAGCCACTGACCTGTCACACCCATCCTGACGCTTTGAAACTCGTTTCGATTCTTCCTGCGGCACTTTCCATCCTGTCTTCTGGTCTGCATCGTTTTGCGTTACTATTTTAGGAATAATCTATAAATGTGCCCTTTGCCTTATTGGAGCGCATTAATTCCAAAATGCCTGAAGCCAAAACTGTCTGCAGAAGGCAGATGTTAGAGTCTGAGACCCCAAATTAGCACCTGTTTCCTATGTCATCACCCCGTTCCTGTTTTTCTGTTGCCGCCTCTGTCCTCTTCTCACTTAGCTGAAGGTCTTTAGTATAAATAGAATCCTGATGGGCCTGATACGGGCTTCCTCACGTGCGCTTGTTTCCCGTGAAATTCATTTCAGCACTGTGGCCACACTGTGTCATTCTGACATCTTGGGACAAATGAGATGATTTTAAATGTACTTGCGAATTTGATCATGAGACTGCATTTTCTCTCTGTCGGTTTTGGCATGAATTATCCCAGAGTCTCAGAAAGGGGGGATCCAGGGCAGAACTGCTATAGTGTCTGTCTCGCCAAGCTCAGAATCCCAGGTGAGATGCTGCTGCTGTTTCACTCTCAACAGAACCCTGCCTGCAGTGATTTACATACAAAGCAAGAGGCCAGATGACTTCTCCCCCAAAGCCTCAAACCCATTCTTAGGTTTCCATATGGAAAGAAAAAGCATACATAGTAATAACACATATTAGCACCTTCCAAATGTTTATGTAGCATCAGGAAGACATTGATCCATCGGCCTTAAGCCGTCCAAATGGCCAAAGTGACCCCAGACGCCCTGCACAGAACCTCACTGCCTGGCCCAGACCAGAGTGAAAACACAGCAGCTTCTGGCAGATGGGGGCATGGTGGTCTGGAGGCCCCAGTGAACAGGCTGTTCACAGCCACAGTTGGCACATGGACCCGTGTTACGGGGTGGACAGTTGCCTGAAGGCTCCTGCGGCACAGAAGGAAGGCCCTGGCCCTCGGCAAGCGCTCCGTCCACTCTCACATGCATGCCTCCCTCTGGTCTTGCTGGGGTCTGTGAGCTGGAAGCCTGGGCTCACAGCCGAGGGGTGGAAAGCATGGGGAAAGCAGAGGCGGGCTTCCTCCTGCCGCCGTGTGAGGAGGAGCTGTTGGTGTTGTACAAAAGTGCTGCAGGACCACCTGGGCTCAGGACCTCCTCACTGGGCATCCCGGGTGACTCCCAGCACTGGGCTAGGCACAGATGCGGCAGAGCACAGGGAATGTCTGAGCCCCGCCACCAGGCGCAGTGTCCTGGGATGGAGGGAACGGGTACCTGACTTCACAGCAGATTCTTCGTATTAAAGGAGTGGGAAGGCCTCAGCCCAGAGGAGGTCACAGCAGTACCAGTGCTGGGCTGTGAATCTGACTCAGAAGGTGGGAAGGTGACAGCCTCCAGGGGTGAGCCTCCCGAGTCAGGGTGGTCAGAGATAGAGCCTGTGCTTTCCTGGACAGCTTGTGTGAAGCGAGGCTGTGGTGCATGCCCCATGGGTGGATGAGGAGGGTGAAGAATGTGGCCCGCAGGAAGCCAGGCAGAGCCCGCAGCCCTGCCACACCGGGGTTTCCATGGGGAGGGGTTCCAAGGACAGTGGCCAGTCACCTCAACATCCGGTCCTCCAAGAAGCTGGTTGATGTTACACTTTCGAGGGTTGGAGCAGAAACAAGGCAGGAAGGGTGAGAGAGAGAAGGAAGCAGGCAGGGCCAGGGTCTCCCACCTTCAGCCTGGGTGGCACCTGTGCGATGCTGTGTGGTGGGGCTGTTATGGGTGGGTGGGTTCTGCACACCCTGGCCTCCACTCCCTGGGATCTCGCAGCAGTCACACAGGTGTGGCGGCCAGCAGTGTCTTTGGGCACTGCCAAATGTCCCAGTGGGGGCAAAACCCCTCCATGAAGAAGCACTGGGCACCAGGCTCTGGGGATGTTTTATCAGAGACTATGGCGGGGTAGGGGCAGGGGTGGGCAAGATGGGTCCCCAGGGCAACAGAGGAAGAGCTGGCATGGAGGAGAAGAGCCAGAGGGACCATGTAGGCCCCTGTATTCCAGAGGTAAATACTTCCAGGTAGAATTAATACGTGACAACCAGTTTGTATTTTATTTTGTTTTTAATGGAAATCTCTTGTGTAAATCAATTCCTCCTCATAATAAAAGTAGGCCTGGCTCTGTGCTGGATGGAGCTAGTGTGTGCTCTCTCTTTCCATCTCCCTCTCTTTCTTATCCCCCTCCCCCTCCCTCTCTCTCCCCTCCTGCCCACTCCATCTCTTTCTCCCCTGCTCCCCCCATCTCTCCCCCTCTCTCCCTGTCTCTCTCTCTGTCTCTCTCTCCATCTCTCTCCCTCACTCACTCTCACACAGAGGGAGGATGTGATTTTGACTTCAGTAAGATACTTAATAGCCCAGCTCTCAGGACTCTCTGGGTAGCCAACGAGCTGCACTGACCTGTTCATGGCACTCGATGGCCTGGGCTTGCCCGCTCAGGAGACTTCCTTGGGCAAGTACATGCGTCCAGGGAGACTATTCCCACCTGTCCTGTGCCTCACTGCAGAAAGTAGCATCTTTTCATTTCTGAAAATGGCTTGAAGAGTAACTCAGTGCCTAATGGAAACTATGCACCCAGGGCAGGAAAAGGCCAAATAATTCGGGGCTGAATTCAATCCTGTTTCTCCTCTGATGGCTCCCACGTGCACGCCCTGAGCTCTTGTAAATCAGGGCACATCCTGCTGCCTGATAAGCCCCCGTGGGAGCTCGGGGGCGTCCGTTGGCACCTTAGCCCTCCTCCAGTAGCTGTGGGCCCTGGTTTCTGATCTGGACTCTGACCCAGGTGCTCCCGGATAAGCAGAGCAGGGTGTGCCCCAGGTGGGACCCAGACGTCAGACGCCCTCCTCCCTCCTCCCTCCTCTCCCTTCCCATTGGGCCTCATCGGAGGAGGTGTTGAAATTTGCTTTCCAATGTCCTTGAGAGATGTAGAACAGGTTTCAGCTGGAGTCACTACATCCATTTTCCATAGCTGCATGGCCATGAGGGTCCCTGACTCCAGAACTGAGCTCCAGATGGTCACGCACAAGTGCCCAAGAGAGGACCCCGTGCTGGATGTTTTCCGCGAATGCCGCGGGGATCCTCACCAGGCAGGATTAAGGAAACCCCATGCTCAGTTGGGGCAAGACCCCAGCCTGGCCCTGCCCTGCCGCTGCCCTACCAACTACCAGGCTGGCCCCTCAGCACACTGGCATGGCCTGTGCCTTCTATCATCAGGGTGATTTGACTAAACTCAGCGTCCTCTACTGAATCTGCCCAGCTCAGCCTTCTGGTCAGGCCCCAGGCCCCAGCCCTCCCTCCAGTGCCCCTCCCCCTCCCCACTTCTCTCAGGACTGGGCTCCCCCAGCTCCCTCCATCTAAGCACCACCTACAGCATCACCCACCTGAGGACCACGCCAGGTTCCAGATACCTGTGCGTTGTTTCCTTACATTGAATTATCCCACTAGAATGTGTTGTTGCCCTAGAGGATTGGAAACAACACACCTCAGCTTTGGAAAGCTTTGTCAGGCGGGCAGCTCTGAGACCGGAGCACAAAGGGCTGTGGACTTTCTGTGCCTTCTGTCTAAGGTCCTCTTTGAGAAATAAGTTTGGGCCCAGAGGGGGCCGTGGGAAGGGCTGGTTCTCTGAAGATGCAGGCGTCCTCCTGTCGAGAGCCTGAGCGCCCTCATTCTGACACCCAAGGCAGGTTTCTGGCAGAGGTGCCAAGGCCCCCAGAGCGCAGGCCCTGAGACACTGGCGAGAGAGCACCCTGGGGTGGCTCTGGGTCGGTGGTTGTTACAGTGTCCCGCAGAGCTGAAGTTCCATGGTGCTAGCCCCAAAGTCCCAGGGCAGGGAGGAGAGAGCCACACAGCCTCTTCACTGCCGTCCCCAGTGGGGGCAAGTGGTGGCTGTCCTCTATGATTTTACCTGGAAAAAAAGATTCTACTACCAAGAAGAAACTAGAAAACTATTGCCCTAAAATGAAGAACACTTGGCATGTCCCCAAACCCTCATACCTCAAACTATGCCTTTTCTATATCTTTCTATAATACATAGTTATTATTTATGTGATATTATCTATAATACTACCCATATTAATATATTTTATATGTCATCTATATTTCAGAGTATTTAGAAATCCCTTGTAATCCACAAGGCCGATGCAGTCTGTGATAAGAACGTCCTTCCCTCCCCGCAGCAGGATTCTCTGTCCCCAGTGTTCTGTGGCATTGTCTGTGCATTCTCAGCGCCCTGTCTTGCTTTCCTTGTATTAATAGAAGCTGTACCGGAAGGAGATCAAGCCACCGTTCAAACCAGCAGTGGGCAGGCCTGAGGACACCTTCCACTTTGACCCCGAGTTCACAGCACGGACGCCCACAGGTGTGTGCCACAGTGGTTCCCTCTATTGGTGGCTTCTCCCACCTGACCCCTTAGGGACTGATACCTAGGAACAAGAGATTCCCATGCTTAAGAATTCTTTTCATGGAAAATAACTGTCCATTCTGTTGGGATTTTTTGTTGTTGTTGTTTTCTCTGTTCAGTGATAAAGGTTTAAGTGATAGCCCCAATTCTCTGTTGTTCCCTACGCAACCTCCACCTTGGAAATGATGAAGGTGTCCTATGGATTCTCTTATTGCAAGTCACCAGTCCAGTTACTTCCTGTGTCAGAGAGACACACAGCAAGAGCAAGAAGAGAAACTGGAGGCAATTAAAATCCCTCTTTCAATTAAAGTGCATTTACGGAGAGGGAAGGCTGTCAGTTACGTGTGTGGATTTGTGAGCTATAGATATTATTCATGCAAAAAACAGAAACCCATTTGAAAAGTTGTATCGGCTACTAAATAGCATAGCAAATGGATGCATAAATTTGGTCTCCTGGTGTGTCTGAAATTACTCTTGGGGTCTAGCAAATTTCATCAGAACTCGTCAGCTCCCTTTAAAAGTTATCTTTTTTGGGATATTAATGAATTAAAGTTTGCTTTTTTATATGGTAATCATCCTGGTCTGATAGCACTGTCATAACAAAATACTACAGACTGGGTGGTTTAAACAACAGTCATTTTTTTTTCTCACAGTCTGGAGGCTGGAAGTCCAAGTTCAAGATACCGACAGGGTTGGTTCCTGGTGAGGGCTCTCGACTTGACTTGCAGACGGCTGCCTTCTTGCTGTGTCCCCTCGTGGCCTTTATTCTGTGTGTGCAAAGACAGCAAGACTGAGCTCTGGTGTCTCTGTCTTCTTATAAGGAAACTAGTCTTCTTGGATTAGGGCCCCACACTTTTATCCTCATTTAACTTCAGTTATTCTCTTAAAGGCCTATATTAGTCTGTTTTCACACTGCTGATAAAGACATACCTGAGACTGGGCAATTTACAAAAGAAAGAGGTTTAATGAATTTACAGTTCCACATGACTGAGGAAGCCTCACAATCGTGGCAGAAGGCAAGGAGGAGCAAGCCCCATCTTACATGGATGGCAGCAGGCAGAGAGAGAACTTGTGCAGGGAAACTCCCCTTTTTAAAACCTTCAGATCTCATGAAACTCATTCACCATCATGAGAACAGCATGGGAAAGACCCGCCTCCATGATTCAGTCATCTCCCACCAGGTCTCTCCCACAACACATGGGAATTATGGAGGCTACAAGATGAGATTTGGGTAGGGACACAGAGCCTGAGATTTGGGTGGGGACACAGAGCCTGAGATTTGGGTGGGGACACAGAGCCTGAGATTTGGGTGGGGACACAGAGCCAAACCATATCAAGGTCCTGTCTCCACATACAATTACACTGGGGGGTAGGGCCTTAACATTTGAAGTTGGGAAGGACATAATTCAGCCCACAACACTAACAGTATGCTGGTTATGTGCAAAACCATCCACAAGCTCCTTCTATAGACATAAGCAGGACAAGTCCAGAGAGCTGGTGGCCAGGCTGCATTTTGAATCTACAGGGATTTGCTGTATTTTTTCTCACTGCTTTTGAATCTGAAATTTTCTTATTTTTTAAAAGATAATCAGGAAACAAATAGATGGTCAACCACAAAATGTCAAGTAGATGAAGTTAGAGAATCCACTTTGTTCCTCCAGATTCAGGCTGTTGGTGAAATCCCTGTTTCCCATACCCAGATGAGTACATTGAGGTGGATGTGAGCTTGTGCAGATAGGGAGGGTCGTGGGGCTTTTAGTGGGACTTTTGATGGGCCTAGGCCAGCTCCTGACCCAGGCTACATTGGTACCAAGAACAGGAATAAAGCTGATTCCAGGCACTGTTAACTAGGGAGTCGTGCCACCGACTGTTCAGTTACTTCTTTTGGGTCCTCCTGCAGTCCCCAGGTAGAATTAAAACTGTCATTGTAGCTTTGGTTCATCACTGATTCGTGATGTAATGAGGCTGCCTTGGAAAACACTTGTGGGTCTGCTCTCTCCAATAAGTGATTGTGGGATTTTCACCTCACCCCATTCTCAGCTTCTGTAGAAAGTATTTGTGTGTTGGGGTTGGTCCTTCCCATTGACAAAATTAACCCAGTTCACAGAACAGGATTACGTTTCAGTTTCTGAGTTGGAAAAGAGGGGGCAGGATTTGGGGATTCCATCCTGGCTCTGCCCACAGGTCACCCAAGCAAGTCATGATATTTCTCAACCTATTGTTGACCTGAATGTAAGAGGAGCTCAGAGGCAATTAGGTCTGACCACGAGATCATTGTCCCTGAGTCCACAAGGACCATATGGTCCCTAACAGAATGCGTACACGTCCTCATGAGGTGCTGCCGTGTGGGGCTGTGTGTTTAAAATGTGGAAAGAAAGTCTATGTTTGTGCTGCTTGGTAAGAAAATGTTAATACAGTCAACTCTAATATTCACATGGACATGCCTTTTATCTTATCCGTGAAGAATTTAAACCCCAACCTAGTTGGCCAGTGGAACCAGAAGCTTTTTTTGAGCATCTAGAGAATTCCATTTTGTTTTAATAATAGCCTGAGGAAAACATAATTAGACGCATTGCACTCCAATGCTATTCAGAATTGGCTTCTTTATTCCTTAGTGTTTCCAGTTCTCCAATCAGTTTCACTGAATTTATCCCACCACCGTTTGCCTTTGAGGTAGGTAGTAATTGAAGTGCTAAAGACACATTAAACTCATTCTGATTTGTATAGGAAGGTAGGATTTTCTAAGCATGTGAGCTGAGCACATGGCTGGGTGAATGAGCAGCTGTAGAAATGTGACTCTGAAGCAATGGATAAGCTACAAATCCTTTACTGGACACACAGTGGGAATTTCTTGTAGTTAGGCTTTTAGTCTTTTCTTAAACTTCAGCCAGTGCTCAAGCTGGTTTCTATTCCCTGATCACACGCTGGCTGCCCATTGGAGCATGCCGCTTAGCCAGAGATGCCAGTCTTAAGATTTAAAACTGATCAGGCAGACTCCACACATCAGGAAATATCTACAGGACCATGAGAGGTTATTTGTAATTACTGTAATTCTACATCTCTTTTTATCTAACTCACATTTTTGCTCTTCTTAAATACTGTGCTGAAAATCAGCATCCCTCAGGTGATTATAAAGTACTCAAATTCTATTTAGGCCACCTATCATTTCCTTACTAGCTAGCCACAGTGACCAAATATCAGCCTCTTAACTTTCGGTGAAGACCCACTTGGCCTTCAGTAGATTGCTGTTACTCTTCCCCTTTCCGCAAGCTCTCCTTGGTCTGTGTGGGGAGAGGCGTAAGTTCTCTGGCCACGGAAGGTTGTGCCTGTGTCTTCCATGCCTCTTGGTTGGTTAGAAGACATTGCTTACTGGAATTACAGATTTTCCATTCACCAATGAAACTGTATCTGTCAAGTTAACGTGGCCCGTGCCCCCACCCCACACATACTCCTCCACAGGCTGTAAATTAGACTCCCAATCCTTGCTCAGCACCTCACACTCTGTGGCTCCTACGGATTCCCTAGAATAAGCTCCAAGTCTGAGTCTGAGTCCCTAAGGGAGGACATTAAAGTGCCTCCAGGTTTGAAGATTTCTTCAACCATGATGTAGCCATGTGTATTTCATTTTTCTGGGGAGAATCTGCGGCCCATGGTAGCTCAGGGGATCTTTGGGAGGAGGCAGACCTCAAAGCCAGACTTTGTGCAGAGAGCAAACCCGGCGTAGCAGGAGCGCCTCCTCCTCCAGCTGCTCCATATCATGGGAAGCAGAGCCGCTCAGAAAGCCCAGAGCTGCTCTGCCGGGTCGCGCTGCAGAATTTCAGTTTCTGAAAACCACTCAGTGTGCCTTCGGTTTTTTAATGACGCTTTGCTAGTCTGGTGCGTTGGAAGTTTATTTCCAAACACAGCCAACTCTGGTCACTTTAGTCCAGGGGTCGTGTGGGCATCTACCAGGGGTGACTGTGAAGGCCCCTTGGTTGGCCCCTTTGAGGGCCGACACCTGGCTCTGGCTGCCTCTTGGTTCAGGACACTGAAGGTGAGTGCGGGTCCATGAAGCTTCTTACCCCAGGAAAAGCACCAGTGGGGTGCTGGGTCATCCGTCTGCCCACGGCCTCGCCCCCACTGGCACCAGAGGCCCACATGGCTTCGGGCCTGGCTCCTGGGCTTTGGAGCGGCTGCCCTCATAACGGTTGCCTCAAAATATGATGCTAAGAACGAAAAACATGTTCTCTGCAGCTGCCTCCCAGCTCCACACACCTGCCGCACTGTGAGGAGATAAAACAGAACTAGGTGCACTTTTTTCCTTTCAAAGTACAGCAACTAAAAGAGGAGGCGGGGAGAAAGTGCTAAGAGGCAAAGGCCTGCAGGTAGAGAATTCTAGAATATACAAATACACACCTATACATACATGGAGTCTTAAAAGATACATAAATAAGAATGTTTAAATTTTTACGTATGTGTGTTTTCAGGAAAAATTACATATTGTATTATCATATTATAAGTGTACATATTATATAATGTATTATAGTATTCTATTTTAATGTAATATATATTCTATTTTAATATATTAATCTATTCTGTTATCCTATTCTATTTTTATATATATTAATATATATTTAATTTTTAAAATAATGTTTGGGTTCTTCATATTGTTCAACAGCTTTTTGCTTTTTTGAATCTGACAAACGATTAGGAAGCCATGTCTCTGTCAGTCTATGCAGCTGTAGCTCCTGATGGCCCTGGCCTCACTGGCAGGACTCACACAGCAATCATTACAAAGCATACTGATACAGATGGGCCACTGTTGAGCATGACCATGATTATTTTAGTGAGGAGTATTTAGTGTCTCCCTTTTCTTTTCTGTAACATATCACTGAAACAGACTTTTTCTACATTTATGTCTAAGTACTTTGGGATTTCTTTCTTTGCTTGTTTTTTTTTTTTTTTTGGTTTTGTTTTTTTTTTGAGACAGAGTCTCGCTCTGTCACCGAGGCTGGAGTGGCGTGGCTTAGTCTCGGCTCACCGCAACCTCCACCTCCCAGGTTCAAGAGATTATCCTGCCTCAGCCTCCTGAGTAGCTGGGATTACAGGCACCTGACAACCACACCCGACTAATTTTTGTATTTTTAGTAGAGACGGGGCTTCACCATGTTGGTCAAGCTGGTCCTGACCTTGTGATCCGCCCACCTCAGCCTCCCAAAGTGCTGCAATTACAGGTGTGAGCCACCGTGCCCAGCCCGTTTTATTTTTTACTTATGTAAATGTCAGAGGTATGGATGTAGTTTTGTTCATGGGTAAAGTGCATAGTGGTGAGGGCTGGGCTTTTAGTGTAACCATCACCTGAGGAGTGTTCATTGTACCCATTAAGTAATTTCTCATCCCTCACCTTCTCCCACCCTTCCACATCTCCATTCTCTATCCCTCCATGCTCGACGTCCACATGCCGACATTATTTAGCACTCACTTATGAGTGAGAACATGCGATGTTTGACTTTCTGTGTTTGAGTTGTTTTGCTTAAAATAATGGCCTCCATTTCCATCCATGTTGCTGCAAAAGACATGGTTTCATTCTTTTTTATGACTAAATAGTATTTCATTGTGTATATGTACCACATTTTCTTTATCCAATCACCTGTTGATGGACACTTAGGTTGATTCCATGACTTTGTGATTGTGAATAGTGCTGCAGTAAGCTTGCAAGTGCGGGTGTCTTTTTGAGACAATGATTTCTTTTCCTTTGGGCAATGCCCAGCAGTGGCATTGCTGCATCGAATGGAGTTCCATTTAGTTCTTTGAGAAATCTCCATACTGTTTTTCGTGGAGGTTGTCCTAATTTATATTCCCACCACTTTTCTCCACATCCTCACCAACATCTGTTTTTTTTTTTTTTTGACTTTTTAGTAATAACCATTCTGACTGATATAAAGTGATATCTCATTGTGGTTTTCATTTGTATTTCTCTGATGATTAGTGATCTTGAGCATTTTTTATATGCTGTTTGGCCACTGGCCATCTGTATGTCTTTTGAAAAATGTCTATTTATGTCCTCTGGTCAATTTTTAATGGAGTTATTTATTTTGTTGTTGTTCTTGTTGAGTTGTTTGAGTTCCTTGTAAATTCTAGACATTACTCCCCTGTCAGTTGCGTACTTTGCAAATATTTTCTCCCATTCTGCAGGTTGTTCATTCATTCTGTTGATTTCTTATGCTGGTCTTAAAAGACTTTTTTCTTTTTCTGTCTTTTTTTTTTTTTTTTTTTTTTGCGATGGAGTCTCATGCTGTCACTTAGGCTGGAGTGCAGTGGCACAATCTCAGCTCACTGCAACCTCCACCTTCCGGGTTCACACAATTTTCCTGCCTCAGCCTCCCGAGTAGCTGGGATTACAGGCACACACCACTACATCTGGCTAATTTTTAAAAATATTTTTAGTAGAGACAGGGTTTCACTATGTTGGCCAGACTGGTCTCGAACTCCTGACCTTGTGATCCGCCCACCTCAGCCTCCCAAAGTGCCGGGACTACAGATGTGAGCCACCACGCCTGGCCCTGAAAAGACTTTTGAAGTGTTTGCCTAGACCCATATCCAAAAGAGTTTTCCCTAGGATTTCTTCTAGTATTTTCATTGTTTCAGGTCTTTCATCACTGAAGTCTTTAATCTCTTAGTTGATTTTTGTATATGGTGAGACGTAGGGGTCCAGCTTCATTCTTCTGCTTATGACAAGCTAATTTTCCCAGTATCATTTATTGAAAAGAGTGTCCTTTCCCCACAAAGTTTTTGTCAACTTTGTGGCTTTATTTCTGGGTTTTCAATCCTGTTCCGTTCATCTGTGTGTCTATTTTTATACCAGTACCATGTTATTTTGGTTACTATATCCTTGTGATATAATTGAAGTCAGGTCATGTGACGCTTCTAGTTCTAGCTTTGTTCCTTTTGCTTAAAAGTGCTTTGGCTATTCAGGCTCTTTGTTGGTTCCATGTTAACCTTAGTATTGTTTTTTCTAATTCTGTGAAAAATGACGTTGGTTTTTTGATAGAGATTGCATTGAATCTGTAGATTGCTTTGGGTGATATGTTCATTTTAATGATATTAATTTTTCTGATTTATGAGCATGTGATGTTTTTCCATGTGTTTGTGTCATCTACAATTGGTTATTACTGTGCACTTTTGAAAGTAATTCTGTAGGATAAATTCCTAGATGTAAAGTTGTCTTCAGAGGACATGCAAATTTTAAAGTTAGCTTTCAAAGTTACCTTGACTTTCCAAAAGATTATGTCAGTTATGCTCCCTCCTACAAATATAAGAGTGTCCACCCCCTAGCCAAACCCAGATGTGATTGATTTCTATCATTTTTGTTCATTCATGAGGCAAAAGTGTTATCCTATTTAAATATGTGTTTGCTCACTCCTTAGAGAGATTGGGCATCTTTTCATGCCTATGGTAGCTGTCAGAATTCCTTCCTTTGAGTATTTTGCTCTTTTCTCATTGATCTCTGGGAGCTTTTGGGCAATAGAGAGTTTTGCCTCTCATCTGTTATGTATGATGCAGATTTTTTTTCCCCACAAGGCATTTCTCCTTTTGTTTTTCTTAATGATAAACTTGAAATGGGATCAGTCTCACGGCAGTCATGCTTTTGAACACAGATCTTACAGAGATCAGAAAAATCTTAATGGAAGGGAATTACTCCTTTTGTACTCTGCCTTGCTGTGGACAGGAGCAACAATGCCCAAATGTCCTTGAACAGCAGAGCACGTGCACAGCACACACGCAGTTATGCAGCTGTGGGCACAGGATGGGACCTGTGGAACCTAGAGACCAGATGCTAAGGATACAGGATTCATGTTCACTGACAATTCCATCCTGAGGAAATTGGTGCCTTCTTAACTGAGTCTGGAAGTGGGTAGGGGTGGAGGACTGTGGTCAAGAATAAGAGTAAATTCAGAAGTTAGTAAACTAAAAGATGCCATCAATGATAATCCTAAAGTTTTTGTTCTGGGTATTTTTGCCATTTAAAAATCAGATCATTAGCACAACCCAAAAGAAAGTAGTTTCATCTGGTTCAGCATTTCTACATGTCTGTTTTACCTTTTCCTCCAACACAGGCATACACCACGCGCACACATGAATTGCATACACATGCCACATGCACACACGCTATCACTTCACCCCAGGGTCACCCAGCTTTCATGGCATCTGAACTCTGCCCCTGTCACCTGCAGACTCTCCTGGTGTCCCCCCGAGTGCAAATGCTCATCACCTGTTTAGAGGATTCAGCTTTGTGGCCTCAAGCCTGATCCAGGAGCCCTCACAGCAAGATCTGCACAAAGTCCCAGTTCATCCAATTGTGCAGGTAACTGCGTTTGCCTGCAGTGGGTTGGGGGCAAGAGGGCACTTGGATGATGGGTGACTCTGGTGTTCCCTGTGACCTCAGTCACCCGGGGGTTGGGTGCTTAGGATGGGTGGACTTTAATCACCAATTCTTCTTCCCTCACACTTCCCATTGTTCTGAGTGTCCCCCATGGTGGTCCCCATGATGATCTCACGTGGTGCTTCTTCATGGTGGTTCCTGTGATGGTCTCACATGGTGGGCCCCTATGGTGGTCTCCAATGGTGGTCCCTGTGACGGTCCCCATGGATACTCCCCATGGTGGCCTCCTGTGGTGGTCCCCATGGTGTTCCCTGTGGTGGTCCCTGTGGTGGTTCCCATAGTGGTCCCTGTGTTGGTCTCCATGGTGGTCCCTGTGATGGTCTCTCGTGGTCGTCCCTGAGGTGGTATCCATGGTGGTTCCCATGGTGGTCCCTGTGGTGGTCTCTGTGGTGATCTCCCATGGTGGTACCCATGGTGGTCTCCCTGTGGTGCTCCCTGTGGTGGTTCCCATGGTAGTCCCTGTGGTAGCCTCTCATGGTGGTTCCCGTGATGGTCCTTGTGGTTGTCCCATGGTGGTCCCTGTAATGGTTCCCATGGTGATCTCCCTGGTGTTCCCTGTGGTTGTCCCATGGTGGTCCCTGTAGTGGTCTCTATGGTGGTCTCCCGTGGTGTACTGAGCCCTTGCTCTTACCCTATTTGGCATTTGTCTTAAAGAGGGAAGGTAAAGCCCTGGGAAGAATGTCACTATGGTGTCTATGGCCAGAGACTGGAGCACCTTCCCTGTGTGGAGTCCAGCCAGGACCCTAGGATAGCAGTTTAATTTGTGGGTATCTTTTTCCCATGATGAAATGTAATCTTTGGGAGGTTTTTGGAAGGTGATATTTTTATAATGAGTTTATCACCTAATAAATGTAACCAGAATACAGAGAATTCTAAGGGATTAAACTTAATTAAACTTAATTCTAATTATGATTAAACTTATTTAAGAATTAAGTCTGGGTAAGTTGGATGGCATTGGATTTCCATCCTATTTCCTTCCCTGTGGCCTTTGGAGAAATACAGGTGTGGAAAGTGGACGTTGTGACCGAGCAGGCTGCCATGGATGGCTTTCTGTCTCAGTTCAGAGTGGGTGGGTGCAGCTGCTGTATGCAGGTCAGAGCAGGCTGTGACTTGGACACTATGGAGTCAGATTTCCAATGAGATGTTTCCATCCAGAGCCTTGCTCTGCACACAGGCATTGGAGCCACACACCCAGTAGTTGCCAGCACTTCCTTTTCACTTTCAGATTCTCCTGCTGTCAGATCTTTGTGAGAAACATACCAGCCAGTGGACACAGAATGGCCTGGTGTCTACAAGCTAAGAGTCATAGCCCAAGGAATCAGAGAGTTGAGATTTAGGTCTAGAACATCACTAAGTAACTCTGCAGCCTTGAGCAGGGGGACCCTTGCACACTTGGGTTCACAGTCAGCGCCTCTCTTCGCCCCACATTCTGTGTGCGTGTAGCTGCCTCATCCCCTCGTATGAGGGTTCCAACAGCTCTTCTTCTCTTGGTCCCTCTGCAGCAGTTACACGGGAACAACATCCACTTCACCGATGGCTACGAGATCAAGGAGGACATCGGGGTGGGCTCCTACTCAGTGTGCAAGCGATGTGTGCATAAAGCCACTGACACCGAGTATGCTGTGAAGGTAAGGCAGGCTGCTGGGTGCGCAGGGCCCTGTGTGAGTGCAGCGTGTGGGAGCACGTATGGTATGTGGGAGCATGGAGCATAGCAGGGCCCTGTGTGAGTGCAGTGCATGGGAGCACGTATGGTATGTGGGAGCACAAAGCATAGGAGCACAGCAGGGCCCTGTGTGAGTGCAGCGCGTGGGAGCACGGATGGTATGTGAGAGCACGGAGCATAGGAGCATAGTATATGTGCTCGTGTGCTCAGCTGTGCAGTGACTCCAGCAGGGACAACTGAGCCTGAGTGAACATTCTCTCTATTTGCCATTTCCCAAGCTCTGATATGATGGAGTTCAGTTTGCTTTGATATGCGGTCACCCATTAAAAGGTAGTTTTGCAAATCAGGAACATTTTCAGTCATATCCACCACGTAGGGACTGAGCACCTCTCGTAGCTTTGTATATGACATACACCAAGAGAAAAGTTTTGGGGCCCCAATCTTTTGAGAAAATAGAGTTGGGGAACAGGTATAGAATTTGGCAAGGAAAGGAAGGAAAGAAAAGAGGGAGAAAGGAAGAAAATACTTTAAAGAAATAAATAAGCTTGTATTATTCACAACAAACTTTGGCAGAGAGTTAATGGTTTTACTCCCAACCGTCAAGAACAGTATAGAGAAACAATTCTTTATAACCCAATTTGGCAATCTCTACATAGTAACTTTAGCTTCTGTAATTGTTGCTGTTTAAATATTTGATTTGGCAATCCAGAATACCAGTTTCCAGAGATTTTTGGTTAGTAAAATGTAGATTAAAGATAAAGCTTCCTGCTAAAATCAGAATCAAATTTATGTTAAAAAAAAAAAAAAGATACATTGTACATCCTCTCTAAAAGACAGCAAGAGACACTTGAAACTCCGCCCCTTTCCACTGGAGCTGAACCCCAGGCTGTCGCAGAGCGAGGTCCCAGCCTGTGCTGCCATCATGACTGAGACCTGCCCTGCTTACCCAGACACGTCTGTAGCACACAATGTGACACTTGCCCTTCAAAGAACATCTGCCCAGCCAGCAAGTAGTGTAAAAAGAGTAATTTTCATCAACCGTGATTCTTCTATATGCTGAAAAGATTGTTCAAAATAATGACAACATTGAAATGACCCAATCCCATCCTCATTTACCCAGAGCTCCACTGAAATTTTGTGAAAACAGGTATTTCAAAAGGGTGGATCCTCAAGCATGGCCTGGGATCCTCAAGCATATTCACTGGGAATGTCTACCACGTTTCTTGCACTGGGAAAACGCTTTGCTGTCACAAACGACGCCGGCCGAAAAATATCTCAGGTCCCTTGATTTTGTTTGGGTCAAGAATTTATGGATTATTGACAAATTTATCTTGAATTTCTCAAGCAAAAAAGAAAGTTTAAATATGGAGAAGTAATCAATTTGTGATTTGCTCTGATAGCATCTCTGTGTTTAGTCTGCCCAGAGTCTTGAACACATCCAGGAAAGGTGAAAGGAAGGAAATAGATCATGATTTACAGTTCCTGGAACTGTAATTGGGTGGAGACTGCAGTGAGCATTACTGTCATGGTAGAATGTCCACCCGTGGTGTGAAGAGCAGGAGAAAACCAGGTTTTGTTGTGAAGTGGTTGCCTCTGCAGCCTGGGGCGCGTAGGCTTCATGCGTTTCTAGGATTTGGATTGTTGAGACGGGTTTGTCCTGCTCCTCCATCTCATTGGGAGAGTTTTTTAAAGGAGAACTTAGATGGGCACCTACCATTTGCATATCCAGGTGCTGTTCCTGTGTCCCAATGTTCCAGTGGTGAAGAGTAGACCTCTATTCTGCCTTAGACAAGAGAATTTCACTTGTATTTTGAAACATATTTCACATATGCTTTGTAAGCCTACATGGACTCCTTGGAATTTTTTTCTGCCTGGGTCATTGCTCACAGAATTTCTTTAGATTGTTTATCGGGTGACAGCAATCCCAGAAACAATCACTGCTTCCCAGTGGGCTCAAAGAAACGAGCCTATGGTTTGGTCAGCCCAGCAGCCACGGTGCCCTTCTAGAAACAGCCTGCTACTGTGAGGCAGATCAGCCCCCATCTTGTGCCTCTGCAAGTAAATCCCCCAGTGACGAGGCGATGGTGTGTTTTCTAATATTCCCATATCCAGCTCTTATATAGACACTGTCTGAATTCAGCTTTGTGACACAGCTTGTAACTCAGTCCCTCAGTCCTCAGAAATCTTGTTGAGGTCAAACTCTGTGGAATTTCAGCAAAAGCTGTCGAGGAGAGAAGCCAGGCACTGTGGCTCTGGCCGATGGTAGAAGAAAGAGCCTGGTCTTCCTGTTTCTCTTTCACAAACCTTGAAGTTCCCTGGACAAATTTGGCCAGCGGACATGGCAGGGATTTCCCTTGTCCCTTCTGAGACTACAGTGGGTCATAATGTGTGGTCTGGAAGATGCATAAATTAACCAAGCATGGGAAGGTGCAGCCCCATGGAGGGCCCAGGACTTTTCAGAGAGATGTGGCTCATGGTCCAGAAGGTTCCTGTGACCAGAGCCATTTCAGAAGCACGTTTCAGCTGGCCAAGGGAGCAGTGACAATAAGTTCATTTATCTGTAGGTAGACATGGTTGTTCAGATTTCCTCCCAAGATGAACAAGTTGGCATTTCTGTGCAGCGAGCTTGTTATTTAGAATGGACCTGCTTGTCACCAAAACTGCTTTGACCCAGTGCAGAGCACTGTGCGGTTTTGTTTTCAGCATTTCCAGGTGAAATGTAGTTGAAATACTTTTGGCCTTTGTATCCACTGACTTGTTCATGAGAAGCATCATTCCTACCTATTGACGGACGGACTAAGAAACAGCAAAGTTCAGTGACTTCTAACATGATCCAGAACTAAGCATGTGGCAGCTGGTTGTCTGATAAGTGCGTTGGATCTCAGCTCAGCACATGTCCAGCCGAGATTGTCACTAGAATCCAGCTTTACCACTCCCAGTTGCCGCTTGAGCCATATACAAGCCCACCTACCCCTGGCTCATGGATAAAAACGGGTTCTGCTTCAGAAGCAGTCCTGTCAGAGCCAGACTGGGCATCCTCCCATTCAATGGCATGGATGACCCAGAAATGTCCCCACCGAGTAATGACAGAAAGAGGAATGCAGCAATCTTTACTAAACAATGAGGAGATTGACCAGAATTGATGGATTCTGCCCAGGGCAGTCATATTCATTTGGGGTGACTGTGGCCCCCAGGGGACACTGGCAATGTCTAGGGACTTTCTGGTTTTTACAGCTGGGGCAGGGGCTCCTGGCATTGGTGAATACGGGTCAGGGAAGCTGTTTAGCATCCTGCAGTGCGCAGGACAGCCCCTACAACCTGCTGCCCCAATGAAAGGTTGAGAAGCCCAGCCTCAGCATCCTTGTGGGTGAGGGCAAGTCTCATGTAGATAAAGGCCAGGAGGCTGATATTTTGGAGATGGGGATGGAGTTTTTCTTCTTCCTTGAGTTTCTGATGAGTCCTTTAGCAACAGGATGATGATTGCCCAACAGCTCAGTGTTCCCCACGTGCTGCAGGGCAGCCCCCACCCCACCCCACTCCACTGTGACTGGGCCATGACTTAAAGTGCAGACCCTTCTAAGAGGAGAGTGGGGCCATCTCTTCACCTCTGTGAAGGTCAGGTAAGGAGGTTCAGAGTGAATATGGAGTCACAGTAGCTCTCACATTCTTAGAATATCATTATATTTTGCTTTAAGTTACTTCTGCATTTTTGCAGGTTTCTAATTTTGCTAGCAGAGTTACCCTGAAACATGTAAACTACATTTAAGGTTCTACTTAAACCAGTTTACCCAAGTAATCAAACAACAAGATTGTTCGATTTGCATTTATCTTCAGCTGCATTTTTCACTTGAGTCCCTGCTGTATGCTGGGTACTGTGCTAAAGGTTGTGGGAAGTGATAGCTCGAATTAGTCCTAATTTTAGTACCGATTCGAGCTGTCACAACCTCTAACACAGTGCCCAGCTTAGAGCAGGGGCTCAATTAACATGGGCTGAATGACAACCTGGATTCCCAGGCTTGTCCCTCCCTCTCAACTTTGGCAAACAACAATAGAATGTCCAAGATCCTTCACTGGAGCAGTCCGGCCTCGGGCAGGAAGACACTGACCCTCTTCCTTCTCACACGCACAGCACCATTTCAGGCTGGACTTGATGCAGCGCATTCTGCCAGTGCCCCCAGCCAGTGCTCTGACGGTTGAATGAGAAAACCGATTATGTTCCCTCAGCGCTTCCTCTTCCTTTTATCAGACACATTGTAGATGAACAGATGTGCCCTACTTTCTAGTAACTATGAACCATTTTATTGGGACAAAATAGCTAAGTAATCTGATGTAAAACTAAAGTACGCCTTTGTTTTTATAACCAATCCAGGGAGACTAGTGGTGGGCGATGCAGTTGTCCAGGGCTTCAAAATACCATGGCAGATGGCTGCATAGCTCTCCACGCATTAGGGCGCCCTGCATTTAAAATAAGATTCAAATAGAAGTAACTATTAAGTGTTGGAGGTAATCGTGATCCAGGAGGATTAAAAGGAAGGGGAGAGGTGTATTTGAAAGGAAAAATAATATTCCTATTCCATCAAAGATGCTGTGTTCACTTTATAAGAATTGAGAGAGGAAATTGTTTGTTTTTATTTTATTCTTGGGTCTTTGTTGCTTAACGGAATTAGGTACATATTCTAGATAGTGCTGATTTGTATAAATGGAAAGATTCCTGGCATTATATTGGTGGGGGAATATATGGGAATATGTAAATATATACAGTTGGCCCTTGAACAACACGAGGCTGAATTGTGAGGATCCACGTATGCAGATTTTTTTCAGTAAATATATTGGAAAATTTTTTGGAGATTTGTTACAATTTGAAGAAACTCACAGACAAACCACATAGCCTAGAAATATTTAAAACATTAAGAAAATGGTATGTCAGGATGCATAAAATATACATAGCTACTAGTCTATTTTTATCATTTTCTGCTATAAAATATACACAGATTTATTATAAAAACTTAAAATTTATCAAAATTTGTGTGCTCCAGCCTAGACCATACATGGTGCCATTTGCAGTTGAGATAAATGTAAACAAACATAGATTCAGCATGAAATCATAGCTGCATCAAATTAACTGTAGTGAATACGGCACTACTGTAAGAATTTCACAGCGGCCTTCCATTGCTGCTGTAGTGAGCTCAGGTGTTGGAAGGATCTGCTTTAAATGTCCTGTGACACTCATCATCTCCATGTGAGCAGTCTGTCTCTCCAGGGAATTGGGAATAGCCGTAAAAAATGGTATCTTGTGGTTCTCACGTATTTTTCACCCTGTTTAGTGCAGTACCATAAACCTTGAATAACACCATAGAACCCCTAAGGAGTGCCATGCCACTAGGGATGCTGTGTGTGCTCCCAAGAAGAAAAGTCGTGACATGACCAAAAAATAATAATAATAAGTTGAATTATATGATACGTACCCCAGGTTGAGGTCTGCAGCTGTGAGTCCCCCCCTTTTCAGACAGATGATCCATCTTGTGAAGAGACGGCATAAACTCACTATATCCATGAATACAGAACCATACACTAAACATATTTTCCTTATGATTTGCTCAGTAACATTTTCTTTCCTCTAGACCATATTACTACAGAATTTGTATTAAGAATACAGTATATAATACATATAATGTACAAAATATGTGATAATGGACTGTTATGTTATCAGTAAAGCTTTAAGTCAACAGTAGGCTATTAGTAGTTAGGTTTTGGGGAAGTCAAAAGTTATATGTGGATTTTCAACTTCTTGAGGGGGTCGGTACCTCTCACCCCCATGTTCAAGGGTCAACCGTCTACACATATCAGAGCTAATTCACTACAGAAATGTTAACTTGTGTCACTAGTATCTCCCCTTCTCATAGCTTAATACAGGTACCTTGAGAGAGCTCTTGGCCATCTCTACTAGTGATTCAAGTTTTTATTTATTATAGATGTCATAATAGGCATAAAACTACATCACTCGAGTGTCAATTTTGCCACCTTGACCCTCTTTTGCAAAACACCAACGTCAGTACATATATGAAGAGGGAACTGCCTGAGAACTGAAGTTTCTAAGACCAGTTAGATAGAATGGTGACGAGAGTTACGAGGATGATGAGAGTAAATACTTCGTACTCAGTACGTGCCAAGCACTGCTATAAATGCTCTGTATGTGTGAAGTCACTTAATCCTTACCGCACCCCACGGTGTAATTATTTTCATTATCCCCATGACGGAACAGAAACTCAGAACGGTTCAACACATATACGAGAAGTCACAGCCAGTCAGTGAGAGAGCAGGTTCCCGTCCAAGCAGTCAGACCCCGAGTGCACACTCTCGACCCCTGTCCAGCATACCCACTCGTCATAAGGTGGGGAGCCCCAGTGTTCCGTTTCAGCCAGATGCTCTATGCCTCTCAGAGTACCCAAACCGCGAAGGAATGAGGCAGCGTTCAGAGCAGATGGGGCTGGGCAGTAAGGCTGGGCTTCAGAATAACTAGGAAGTCAAGTCACGTCATGGGACCTGCAAGAAAAATCCATCGTTTGATAACAGCCAAGGTCCCTAGGCTGTAAGGGGAAGGTGTGCCAGGTACAAGCAGAGCTCTATGTAAAATCGCACCTGAGTCTCCTGGTCTCACGAGTCTAGGTGTACCCTGGTGGAAGGTCCTGCTGCCACCAAGTGGGCCACGGTTCAGCTGTGTAAGCGCTGAGCGGCAGCCGGGCCGCTTCCTCCAGCTTCACCTCCGAGGGCACAGCGCACCTGGTTCCTCCAGCACTCAGCTGCAAGGCCCCTGGCCAGGACCCCGGCCCCCGGCAGCGGCTCCAGCTTCCTTCCGCACAGCGTTCAGGATGGTCTGCGTTCATGTAGACCTTTGTTTGCAGTCTGTGCTCCGAGGTCACTGGCAGCCCTAGCCCCGGCTCCTGTGGATCACAGCCCGCTCCTCCTCAGGGCCAGCGCCTGGGCTTGTTGCAGAAGCTACATCTTGAAAGAGTCCATGGCCTAAAGCTGGGCGCTGCAGTGAGCTGCACGGGGCCTAAAGCTGGGCGCTGTAGTGAGCTGCACGGGGCCTAAAGCTGGGTGCTGCAGTGAGCTGCACGGGGCCTAAAGCTGGGCGCTGCAGTGAGCTGCACGGAGCTGGAGAAGGAGAGGGCCCCAGGGAGCTTGTGTTCAAGCTGACTCCAGAGGATCCAGTGTCAGGTCCTGCAAAGAATTCTAAGCCATTGAGAAAGCAGCGGATGGCTCCACCATGGGGCTCCTCAGTATCACATGGGGCGTTAGCTGCACTGGTCCTGGGGAAGAGAGATGGCTGTGCTGCTGAGTCAAACCACTGTGGCCAAACCTGGAAAGAGACAGGTCAAGGCCAGTCCTGTCTTTAGGGATCAAAATGCATTTTTTATAGAAATCATGTGAAAATTTGAAGCAAAGAGAAACAGTAGTTGAGAGGTGAGCTATGTGGAGGAGCAACATTAACCATCTCGAGAACGGCGGTGGTGCAGAGACAGACAGAGGCTGTAGATGCCTTCACAGCCACAGCGGAAACACAGAGAAAGGAGCGTTCACAGGCACAGAGGCTGGGACTAGGAGTAGTTAAATAAAATAGAAAAGAGAAAAGAAAGAAAGCAACATTTAGATGGACAAGGAGGGAGACTGGGTAGCTTTGGTAACAGATTGCATGACTGAGGAAAACGGCGGCATAAATTTCTCTTCCACCAGAAGAGACTCAAAGAAGACGGGAAAAGGACGGTATCGCCTGCCGGAACAGCAGCTCTGTCCGGCCTGTGTCTCTGCCCAGGCATTCTCTAATCGAAGAAGCTCCTCAGTGGAATGGGTTGGGCGGTTGTATTTCCTCGAAACACACATTGGGAAGCCGCCTTTCTGGATGATGTAACCCTTTGCCCGTTTTCCCCAAGAATACTCACCAGTGGCATTTACGGCGGCCGCGTTTGCCCCGAGATAACTTTGCTGCGAACTACCTCGCTTTTATGATTATTTTTGCACCGCTCTAGTATACTGCCTTTGGAAACAAAGGGCATCCTTCTGTGGATAGCATTCTGTTTTTAGTAGTGGCATTTCCACGTACAGAATCTAGTCATTATCGATCGTTGATAATGTCAAATCCTAGAAAACGTAGCATTCCTACAGGAGATGTTCACTGCGTTCTCAGACAGTTGTTGGCCAACGATTCGTTGGATGAATCCCATGTTTCCAAAATAGACAATTCTGACGATTCATACGATTCTGATATTAGTTCTGTTTGGAAATAACTCCAGTACCAGTTTTTAAATTTTATTTTCACATTGAAAATCAGTCATATTTGCTTCGGCCTCAATGAATGTGTTTATGTAAAATTAAATGAGTGCTGGCAGCGAGCTGCATTTTTGTTTGTTTATTTGTTTGTTTCTTTCCCAAAAGAGAAAGGCTTGATGTGATTGGCTCATGGTTTTGTTTCTCGTATGCTCAGCCCCTCCCAGCAGGCATGCGGCGGAGGACGGTCATCAGCAATAAGATGTAGCATGCGCCTCCTGCCCACTGCCGTGTCCCTGAGCCCGTCTCACCGGCTCCCACCCACCAGCCAAAACTTGGTTCTCGACTCTCCCACCGCAAACCTCTGCCCGGTCTTTCAACATGGGCTAGTTTCCTATTGTTTACGCAACACATTACCCCCCATCTAGTGGCTTAAAACAACCTGAGCTTATTGTCTTCCAGCTCTGGAGGTCAGAATTCCACAATCGGTCTCACTGGGCTAGAGTCCAGTGTCCGCAAGGCTGGTTCCTTCCGTGGGCTCTGGGGGCTGAGAGTGGATACACAGCAGATGGTGGCCAAGCCAGGTGCCCAACAGAAGTCTGACCCGCACCTGCAGCCAGCCCCTTTATCTACAATACACAGCTCGGGAGGCCAGTGACTGTGTCAGACTTGCAGGAAGCCAGATTGCTGTCTCTAGTGACAGCCCAGGAAGCTGAACTATAACTTCTGTGACAGTCAGCCCCACATGGCCAGGACTTGACGAATGACTGACAGCTTCCTACGTTCTGTCCCTGCTTCCAACTCAGGACCAACCAGAGAACACAAATATGCACCCGAAGCCCACGGGATGCCCGATTTTAGTTCCCCGCCTCCGTCTTTGGCAGCCAGCAGCCCCCTTCACCCGCATCGTCTTCCCTACGGCACATTCCCCCTGCTTGGGTTGTTTACTGCCTGTGTGCACGGCCCCGTGAGAACATCCACTCCAGGGCAACAAAGGCTTTGCTTTTGCTGTAGTTCCAGCACCTCAAGAAAGTCGGGCACATGGCAGGAACTCACTCAATTTTAGCAGACAATGAAGAGGCTCCTCATCTTCATTTGGCATAAATATTTGGTAGTGAAAGGCTAAGTGTTGATTAAAAGAAAAATACATGGCCAGGCACGGTGGCTCACGCCTGTAATCCCAGCACATTGAAAGGCCAAGGTGGTTGGATCACACGAGGTCAGGAGTTCAAGACCCATGACTTGAGCTTTCCAGCTATTCTGAAGCCCAGCCTTACTGCCCAGCCCCATCTGCTCTGAACGCTGCCTCATTCCTTCGCGGTTTGGGTACTCTGAGATGCATAGAGCCTCTGGCTGAAACGGAACACTGGGGCTCCCCGCCTTGTGACGAGTGGGTCTGCTGGACAGGGATCGAGAATGTGCACTCGGGGTCTGACTGCTTGGACGGCAGCCTGCTCTCCCATTGACCAGCTGGCCAATGGGAAGCCCCATCTCTACTAAAAATATAAAAATTAGCCGGGCATGGTGGCACGTGCCTATAATCCAGCTACTTGGGAGGCTGAGGCAGGAGAATCATCTGAACCTGGGAGGCAGAGATTGCAGTGAGCCAAGATTGTGCCACTGCACTACAGCCTGGGTGACAGAGCAAGACTCCATCTCAAAAAATTAATTAATTAATTAAAGATAAATAAAAGAAAAGAAAAATATGAGTCAGAAGCTTTACTTCAAATTTGAATTTTTAAAATCGGGGTTTATAATATAATTGTTTAACAGAGCACCTCGTGCCTTTGGAATGCATTTCATTCTGCAGCCATCCCCTTGTTCAGGAAGTGGTTACTTTTTTCATTCATTGAGACTTTTTAATTGGATGCTTTTACTGCCACAGACACAGGGCAAGGTGAGAACACAGACCTGCTCCAGGGAGCTCACAGCTTAGCCATTTAGGAATTGGGTCAATGACAGAACCAGAAACTACACCAAAATGTGGAGTGCAGCTCTGGAATCTGAAATGAAATGAGCTTTATAGTTGGTTTGGCTCTTTCTCTTGGCCTATTGTTTACACAGGCCTGTTCACTGGCGGTTCCACTTGTAAATTTCCCTTCGATTGTCTGAAAGCCCATGCAGGAGGAGGAGAGAAGACCGTGCAAGCTCAGTGGGGCCGGGTGTTCCCAGAAAGAAGCACATGCGTAAAGACGCAGCTACTCCCCGTTTTCGGTAGCAAATTTTTGTTGTTATGTTATTAAAAGTACCTTAGTTTGCTTTAGCAACAGAATCTGATAAAAAATAAAGTGAGATCCTTAGAACTGTACAAAAATATGTGTCACCCAGCTCTTAACTGCAGTGATGCAGCTCTGTGTCACCCAGTTCTTAACTGTAGTGATGCGGTGTGACCACGCAGGCCTGGAGCACGGGCCAGCCTTCCTGAGGAGGCTCCAGTCTGTACTTACGTGAGACCGTTGAAAAGAACGTGGTGTTTCTGTGCCCATCTTCACACTGTGTGTGTAATTTGTCAACCAAAAAAGAAACGGAATTAAGACAGATGCTTGGCATGAGTAGAGCTTATCTTTAGAAGGAGAACTGATGAGCTTGGAAATTTTAATTTTTTTCCACCAGGATAAAACAGGAGTTGTTTCTCTCTGTCATTAGTTTAAATTAATTTTACAGGAGAAGGTGTCTGTTAAATTTTACAAATGATTACGTGCTCTCCTACCTTTTTTCAAATATGATACTGATCCTTTCGGCAAATCAAAGGAAATGGCCTGCCTAGCGCGAGCGTTCTGCAAGCCTGTGAGCTCACGCCACCACCTGCGTAGTTACTGCCTCGAAGCCATCTGGTCAGGTTGCTCAGTGTCCCCGGAGACGGTGTCTCCACTGATGGAAAGAGACTAGAAAGACAGGGAAGGTAGAGAAACGCAAAGACCAGAGGAAGAGGGAAAGGTATACTAAAAGCAGCGAAGTCTCCTCTCGCTGCCTTTGGCCAGCAGGAGGAAAGGTGTTATCAAGAGCAGTGAAGTCTCCTGTTGTCACCTTCGGCCAGCAGGAATGGCAGTGTTTGGCACCTAGCCGCATGTGTCACTGCTAAGGAAGATCATGGTGGTGTGCCATCGTGTTGAACCCAGAATTGCTTCGTGGATATTCAGACACCTTGACTTAGCATCTCTAAGGAAGGTGGAAATATTCAGCCTGCTCGGTGACAACACCATAGAAAGCTTATTTACTGGCTGTGGTGGGTGGCCAACCCCTGGGGAATGTCCTTTTCTGTAGGTTGTAGGAGTCCTTTCTAACCAGCTGTTGCCAGATGAGGAAAAGAAAGCTGAGAGAGCTTGTCCCCAACCCCACCACGCCACTCCTACTCCGTGGCACGTCAGTATTGTTTGAGTATTAGCCTGGAGGGGAGGCCTTGTTCATCACTACGCTTGCTGAGAAGGCCTCCCTGTTTTGTTGGATAATAAAGATTATAAAACAATATTATTCTCAGAATGAGGAACACCATCCACCAGAGGTTGCTCTAATAAGAGCAAGCCCATCACGGTCAACCCCAAGAAACCGACCCCACAGAGAGGAAGTGCGCTGGTAGGCGCTTGGGGCCCACTCCCTGGTGCTCCTAAACAATGCGCCCAAACCCTGGCTGCCCCGCAGCAATGGACGATAGCCACGCCTCACTGCCCACTCCTCAGTTAGCACTCTCCAGCCTTACCTTTCTCAAATAGCTCAACCTCCCTGCAAAAATAAAAACAAAAGCAAAAACAAAACAAAAAAAAAAATGGAAAAAGAGTTACAGGGAAAAGCACCAACACTTCCTGGCAGCATCCGGGACGGAAACGCTGGGTTGAAACTGCCTTGCCACTTCATGTCACAGGCTTGTCTGCGCAGGCTTGATTTGGAATGATTCTCCCAGGTGAGGGGAAGGCAGGAGCCCAGGAGGGCAGTGTGAGAACCTGTTCCCGCCATGACTCTCTTCCAGGGCATTCCTGTAATCCCATCTACTTGGGAGGCTAAGGCAGGAGACCCCAGTCTGTGGGACTTCCCTTCGAGAACGGGGAGCGCCATTTCCCATGCAAACTCACCCTCCTCGCTGCCCTGTGCTCCAGAGGCTGGGAGGCCAGGAGGCAAGGAAGCCAGGAGGCTGACTATTAGGGACCGTTTCCATGCCTCTGGCTTCTGGGCAGTTCTGCTAGTGCGAGACAGACACCACAGGACAAGGGTGGGAAGAGAAGTGTTGGGCTGAGGCCTTTCCGCCCACAGCCGCTGTCAGGGTGCACCTCCCCACCCCTGCAGCCCCTCTGGTCCTGTGAGTGTCCCCCCTGTGCAACTCTTTGGCACTGGGAACCAGGACCGCCCCCAAGGCATTACATTGTGCCTTGCTGCCCGGGCCACTGACCCTCCAGCCACTCTACTGTTTCGCAAACGATCCTTTAATTAAGCCCACTGGGTTGACCCAGTTGGTGTGACATCTGATTTTTTTTTTTTTTTTTTCTGGGGCTTTGACTGAAACATGCTCTACTGCTGACATCAGTGGGGAACATCACGCTGCCTCGTGGCACTGACTCGCAGTGAGGATTCAGAGACAGGACCGAAAGAGGCATTTCAGGGCTGTAAATGTGGCAGGTCACAGCTGCTTGGTCCCTTGCCTGGGGGCATCAGGGTAATTCTGTTTTATCTCTGTAATAGGAATAACTCACTGGTACCAAGTGTTTTTTGTGTACCAGGGAGAGTGTGAAGGGATCGATTCATATTTGTTGAATCTTAACAGTGAACCAGAGGAGTGCCTGGTAGTTTCTAGGTTTTGCAGATGAAGAAAGCTAGGTGTAGGGAGGCCCAGGGAGCTCCCGCAACCCCACACGGAGCGGACAGGGAGGCCAGGTGTCAGCTGGAGTCAGACTGTCTCAGCGGCTGGGCCGCCAACCATGCGGCACATGGGCTCCCCGGGAGCAATGCCTTCCTCCACCCTTCCAGCCCTCCACGGGAGCTAAGCCTGCAGACACCCACGTTCAGGTACCAGCAAGTGACATGGCCATGGGCCGAGCCACCCACTCGCACAGCAGCGTTTTCGTCTCAGACAGCAAACCTGACTTCCCCTCGGGAGCAAACCAGGTGTTTGCTGAAAGACCGCGGGCTCTGCCCTGCAGAGGGAAACAGGAGCACTCATGGCCCCCTTGGAGTCTCCTCCAGATGAGCTCCTGCCCCCACAGGACCTGGGCCTGGGAGCTTCTTTTGTTTTCCTCCATTTCCCCAAATGCCACCTCAGAGAATAGCTGGTGTGTGGTGTTTGGTTGTTGACAGAGGTACTTTGGGTGTTCCGCCAAGCAATTAAATTATTTTGAAAGGCGTAACTAATATGTTTAAAATGTAATAAAAGTCAACACGCATGCTTAAATGTGTATCAGATTCCAGTAAATGACCAGGACAGTGGCTCCGATGGGTTGAAATCCAGTGCACCTCACATGTGCACATACCTGCTAGCTTTTATTACAATTTAAAATAATTTTTAAAGTAAGCAAGAGTTTAAGGTAATCTGTCTTTGAAAACTGTTTCCAAATACTTATCACTGTAAGTCAGAATTTTTCTGAAGACTCACAACAAAAGAACACATAGAAATAAAATAGATAACTGGGGTTGATAGGGCAGCCATCTGTAGTCCCAGATTCTTTCAAATAGTCACGTTGTCCTCCAGTTTCAGCTTACAAAATACGTTTTGGAATTTTTTATTTAATTATTTGAATAGACAATATATTCTTGTGGTTCAAAATTTTTAAAAATTCATGCAGATACAGCAAGGTCTCCCCCCACCCATGGCCCCCCAGGCACCCCGTTCCCCTCCTCACAGGAAGGCAAGGCAATTAAATGTTTCCTCCTTCCTTCCAGGGTTATTTTATGCACCACAAGGAAATGGATGTGTCTATTTGCACTCTTCTCTCCGCTTTTAAAAAAGGGATGGCGTAGGATGCACCTGCTCCGCGCTGGCCTTCTTCACTCCATGTGTCTTGAAGATGGTCCCTGGCGGTGGAGGAAAAGCTTCCGCTTTCTTGTTTATTCCGCGTCCTGTTCCATTGTGAGAGCGATAAAACAGATTCATGCTTTATTGTGAAATCATATTTGCGGGAAAAAAAATCTTCTACTGAATTTTTTAAATCACATGTGTTTTAACCGTCTCCAATTGCAAAGACAGGATCCCAGCCCAGAGAGATGGGATTGCCCACAGGCAGCCAGGAGCAGAGGAGTTTGGGTACCAGACAGCCGGCTTCCCCTATAGGGAGTGCAGGACCAGCCTCCCAGGACCTGGTTAGGCTGCGGCACATTAGGGAATGTCCCCCACCCCTCCTGGAATGATTGTTTTAAAAGTCTCTACTTGAAAATGATACATTTATGTTGGTAATAGAAATAGTCCTAGTGTACTAGCTAAAACTTCAGTAGAATTAAATGCCGCAGAAGGAGAGAAATTTTGTGTCCAGAAAGGGACTCTAACTCTTCTGCCTGTTTAACAATGCAAGCTGTTAGGACTCACACATCAAGGGCCACTGATGCAGTCAGAGCCGAGTGGTGGTCATGGCAGAGCATCCTTTAAAACTATAATGGGGTGAGAACTGGCACTATGGTGATTTTTTATAATGGTGACAGGGAGTGGAGGAAGCGTGACTAGGGGACAGATTACGAGCAGTGAGTCAAATGCTACCCAAGCGTTTAGTTCTCTAGAGTAAAGAAACAGCCAGGTGTAGTGGCTCATGCCTGTAATCTCAGCACTTAGGGAGGCTGAGGCAGGAGGATCACTTGAAGCCCGGAGTTTGAGACCAGCCTGGGCAACACAGCAAGGCCCCATCTCTACGAAGAATTTAAAAATTAGCTGAGTGTGGTGGCACTCGCCTCTGTAGTTGTAGTTACTCTGGAGGCTGAGGCAGGAGGATCGCTTGAGCCCAGGGGTTTGATGTTGTACTGAGCTATCCTTGCACCACTGTACTCCAACCTAGGCAACAGAGTGAGACCCTGTCTCAAAAAAAAAAAAAATTAAAGAAATAGAGTTTTATGCAAAGCTCTCTGCCTACAGACTTTGACATGATAGAAGTTAAAAGCAAATCACCCTCATATTCTAGTAGTAAAATGACTGCACATTCTCCAAATAGAGACTATTTTAAAATTAGGTTGAACTATTGTGAGAATAGTACAAATCATGGTTTGGAAGGTGTTTCCAATCACTTCTCTTCTGTTCTGAGTGTTGTTTGCAACATACATGTTGCTCATTTCCCGTGAGTGGGGTGCCCTCCTCCCACTGGTCCTGTTCCCACAGCAGGGCAGCAAAGGCGGGACTTAGGCACCTCCAGAGGGATTAACCACCAGGGGCCAACAGTGACTTCCTGTTTCCAAGGTAGGCTTAATCACGACACCCTGTCCTCGGAAACCATATGTCTCCATGGGGTTGAAACAACTTTATCTGTTATCCTAAGACATCGGCTACAGATGCTAGGCAAGGGAAGGGAGCTTGCATGTGTCTAAACAACAGGGCAGGTCTGACCTGCACACCATCCCCAACATCTCTTGGTGAGAGCTGTGTGCCTCACCTCATTTTGTGGCCGGTTTGTAATTCCCAGAACAAGGCAGGAGGTGCACAGTGGCTGGAGGCTTGCTGAGGATGGTACCCACTGCGGAGGGTGGGACACATTCTGTTATTTGGTGGCAGTTGCATGAGCACCTTACACATGCTTCTCCCTCCAACCTTATAACATCTTAACATTCATGTCTGAAGTCTTGTACTCCTTTGTTTTTTTTTTTTTTTTGGTTTTTTTTTGAGACAGAGTCTTGCTCTGTCACCCAGGCTGGAGTTACAGTGGCATTGTCTCAGCTCCCTGCAACCTCTGCCTCCAGGTTCAAGCGATTCTCGTGCCTCAGCCTCCTGAGTAGCTGGGATTACAGGCATACACCACTATGTCCGGCTAATATTTGTATTTTTAGTAGAGACTAGGTTTTGTCATCTTAACCAAGCTGGCTGGTCTTAAACTTTGGACCTCAAGCCACCTGCCCACCTCGGCCTCCCAAAGTGCTGGGATTACAGGCATGAGCCACCTTGCCCAGCCTGTACTCCTCTTTTTAAATGTAAAATGCTAGTTGTGAAAGAAAGGACTCGCCATGAATTTCCAGGCAATCTCAGGCTATCTCTTCGTCGGGTGTGAGATTGTAGTGGTTGGGCCACCTGGGGCCAGACTTTATCCAAACTCAAGGGTCCACCAGCAGATACCACCCGGAAGCCTAAAGTAGACCTCTCACTGCCACGTGCTGTGTTTGTTCCAGATCATCGATAAGAGCAAGAGAGACCCCTCGGAAGAGATCGAGATCCTGCTGCGGTACGGCCAGCACCCAAACATCATCACCCTCAAAGATGTGAGTGGTCCTCGTGCAGCGGCATCTCCACTTCCTTCTGTTTCTTCAACTGACACAAAAAAGCTCCCATTCACTCTGAGCAAGCTTTCTCATATCTCATGCCTGTCTGAGCTGGTTTCCACCACCCACATATCTCAGTCACTTGCAGCTGACTTGCTGGACTCTGTACTCAAGTCTTTTTGATAGCCACCACCCCAGTCATGGAGGGAGCAAGTAAAACAGAGGAAGAGAGAGCTTGTGTGAATGACAGTCCACAGGTGGAGTCTCTCACAGAGGCCCACAGGCTGCAGGGTTTGGGATCCAGGAGCAGAGAGAGGAGACAATTTTCCTCCTCATGCTCCAACTCCAAACTGATTCCAGCATTATGAACCTAGGGCCATAGGGTATTGGGCCTACCTCAGTTTCCCTCACGGATGCAAAGGGTCTTAACGAGCAAGCTTGGCATAAGAATAGCCAGAGTGGGCCAGGTGCGGTGGCTCACACCTGTAGTCCCAGCAATTTGGGAAGCATAGGCAGCCAGATCATTTGAGGTCAGGAGTTCAAGACCGGCCTGGTCAACATGGTGAAACCCCATCTCTACTAAAAATACAAAATTAGCTGGGTGTGGTGGCACACACCTGTAATCCCAGCTACTTGGGAGGCTGAGGCAGGAGAATTGCTTGAACCTGGGAGGTGAAGGTTGCACTGAACCGAGATCACACCATTGCACTCCAGCCTGGGCAACTGAGAGAGACTCCATTTCAAAAAATCAAAAAATAAAAAGAATAATCAGAGCATATTGTTTTTATTGAATTCATGAGATAAAAGCCAGTATGGAGGAAACCATCATTTTCTATTGCTTCTCTGAAGCAACAGCATGGCTCTGATACGTGACTTCGCCCTGGACTCTGCCTAGCCTCTCTGCGCTCCCAGCGCCTGGCCACTCAGTGCTGTCTGTGCGGTAGCAGCACAGACATCATGGGAAGCTGGTTAGAAATATAGAGGGCCAGGCCCCACCCCAGGCTGCAGGACCGGAGCATGCATTTTAGCAAGATCCCCCAAGATTGGATGCACATTACATTTTGAAAAACACTGCCCTGAGGCCCTGCCCTTGCAAGGCGGTTTGCCAATATGTGCATTTCTAAATATCTCCTGGCAGGCCGGGCACCGTGGCTTACAACTGTAATCCCAGCCCTTTGGGAGGCTGAGGCAGGCGGATCACTTGAGGTCAGGAGTTTGAGTCCAGCTTGGCCAACATGGCAAAACCCTGTCTCTATTAAAAATACAAAAATTAGCCGGGCATGGTGATGTGCACCTATAATCCCAGCTACCTGGGAGTCTGAGTCAGGAAGAATTGCTTGAACCCAGGAGCTGGAGGTTGCAGTGAGCTGAGATGGCACCAATGCACTTCAGCCTGGGTGACAGAGCGAGACTTCGTCTCAAGAAAATAATAATAATAAATATCTCCTGGCAGAGTCATGAAGCCATTCATCTCAGCTAAGGACACACCCATCTCGTATGTCCCTGCTCAGTCCCTGCTTAGCAGTGGATTATTAAAACCATATTCTTCCTAAAAAGAGCACATCTGGTATGACAGGAATGGCCATTCGCTTCTTCCCTGCAGAAGCCTTGTTTGCACTCCCATAGGACCCTGTGGTCCCAGCCTCTCCCCTCTGACTTCCTCTACTGCCCCCTCTGGAGTAGTTGCTCTTTTGCAGTAACCAGCCCTGGTGACGTGCGGTGACGTGCGCGTCCCTGAGGCCCATGTGCGCCCCTTCTTCACTCCGCAGGTCTATGACGATGGCAAGTTCGTGTACCTGGTGATGGAGCTGATGCGTGGCGGGGAGCTCCTGGACCGCATCCTCCAGCAGAGATACTTCTCAGAGCGTGAGGCCAGTGACGTCCTGTGCACCATCACCAAGACCATGGACTACCTCCATTCCCAGGGGGTAGGAGCCATGCCTGGGGCAGCCATCAGGGAGGAGGGAGCTTCAGGGAGGGAACCTAAACCACAAGGGTTTATGGGTTCAAGAGCTGAGAACGCAGATTGTCCTGGAATTCCTTCCATGCCACCATTGTCCCTCTTGTGTCTGGAGGCTCAGTGACGTGCAAGGGAAGAAAAATTCTCTTTTCCCTGCTGGGCGTGGTGGCTCACATGTGTAATCCCAGCACTTTGAGAGGCCAAGACGGGCGGATCATGAGGTCAGGAGTTCGAGACCAGCCTGGCCAACATGGTGAAACCCCATCTCTACTAAAAATAATAACAACAACAGAAAAAAATGCTGGGCAGGATGGCACACACCTATAATCCTAGCTACTCAGGAGGCTGAGGCAGGAGAATCATTTGAACTCGGGAGGCGGAGGTTGCAGTGAGCTGAGATAGCACCATTGCACCCCAGCCTGGGTAACAGGACAAGACTCCATCTCAAAAAAAAGAAAAATTCTTTTTTCCCTCTGTCCATCTTAGTTCTTCGGTGGAGGCCCTATAAACAACACTGGCCAAAGACAGGTTAACAAGAGGAAAACAGAAGTTTATTAACATGTGCATCTCACATACACATGGGAGCACTCAGCCATGAATAACTCCAAGGAGTTGTTAGAACTTGAGCTTATGTAGCATTTTAACAAAAGAACAATAAATTTGCCAGGTGCAGTGGCTCACACCTGTAATCCCAGCACTTTGGGAGGCTGAGGCAGGTAGATCACCTGAGGTCAGGAGTTCAAGACCAGCCTGGCCAACATGGCAAAAACCCATCTCTACTAAAAATACAAAAATTGGCCAGACATGATGGCGCACACCTGTAATCCCAGCTACTCAGGAGGTGGAGGCATGAGAATCGCCTGAACCTGGGAGGCAGAGGTTGCAATGAGCCAAGATCACGCCACTGCACTTCAGCCTGGGTGACAGAGCAAAACTCTGTCTCACATTTTAAATTTTTTTAATTTTAAAAAGAATAATAATTTTTAAAGAAAACAAAGAGAGGCCGGGCGCGGTGGCTCAAGCCTGTAATCCCAGCACTTTGGGAGGCCGAGACGGGCGGATCATGAGGTCAGGAGATCGAGACCATCCTGGCTAACACGGTGAAACCCCGTCTCTACTAAAAATACAAAAAACTAGCCGGGCGAGGTGGCGGGCGCCTGTAGTCCCAGCTACTCGGGAGGCTGAGGCAGGAGAATGGTGTGAACCCGAGAGGCGGAGCTTGCAGTGAGCTGAGATCCGGCCACTGCACTCCAGCCTGGGCGACAGAGTGAGACTCCGTCTCAAAAAAAAAAAAAGAAAGAAAAAAAGAAAACAAAGACAAAGGACTGCATTTCTAGGGCAGCAAACTGTGGGAAGCTAAGTCTATGGGAAACTAATAGATGAGAGCTAGTCAGGAACATTTGTTACGGAGACTATTCTGGTGGCTTCTCCAGGCTGTAAGGGTCTAGAGTTTCCCTTCCGTCCTTCCAGGCAGAGAGGGCAGGAGGGACACCTTTACCCATTTATATCCTGCTTTTAGGTAAAGAAGGGGAAGGCAGAGGGCTTTGCTTATATCTGCATCTTTTCAGTTGTTTTCAGCTCAAAATAATCCTTATGGCAAAGCAGCATATTTTGGGGTGGCTGACTCTGCTACCCTTTGAGAGTCTAAAATCATTTGTATCAACTTTAGCCAAAAAACTTTGGCCTTAATCAAAGGAAATTGAGAATTTTCGTTGCTTGCAATGGGTCAAGTTGAATTCATTAACCAGTGTGCAGGGGCGCTGAGGCAGGGATGGTGGTGATGCCTGAGGTTCATGTAGGCCTCACCGTGATCCAGGCTGCACTTCAAGCTCTTCATTCACTGACTCCCTAACCCTAGATCACACCCACTGTACAGGCGAAGGGCACAGGAGTTTGAGTATCTTGCCCAAGGTCACACATGAGTAGGTGGCCAGTGTGGTTGGATGCCGGCCCTCTGGTTCCAGGCAGTGCTCTCCGTCCCAGCCCTGGCCTCACAGAGAGGCGGCTGTACCATATCACATGTTCCCCTGTGCGCCGTCTCTTCCCAGTGTTTCTCCTGAAGCAGGAAATATGGTCTTAGCCAGCTGTGTGCGTAGTCCTGAGCTTTCAGAATGCAGTCATCTCCAAATAGGGGAATATTCTTCCAGGACCACACACTGGGTCTTTTCTGTGTGGTCACCCGGTGGTCTTGAGCATTAAGCTCTTCCAGGTTTTCCCAGTACAGTCAAACTCAGGGGAAGCCCTTCGGATGATGTTTTCTGCAGATCTGCTCATATTTAATGAGGGGAGGCAATGGAAGTGAAACCACAATCTTTCATTTCCTTGCCGTCAGGACCTCTGCAAACCAGGCCTGACTGCTGGAGCGTGTCCCTTTAATTCCCTTCTACATCCTCCCACTGGATTTTATTAGGACAATTGAGGCGTTCAGGATCCAAGCTGTACAAAGACATGCCACATGTCCTCACAATGGCCCTCTGTCCCCTCAGAACACATTGCTTTCTGCCCTAAATAGCCGCTTTGCTTTGAGGTGCGCTGGCCCCACCATCATTGCAGCCAGCACAGTCCTCCATGGGAGGCCTCAGAGCATGATTGCAGAGTGACTGCATGATCACATGGCCCCGGTCCATCTCCCCCACGAGGTGGTGCACCCAGGACAGCAGGTGCCTGATCTGTGCCGCTCACTGGTGCTGCTCCAACACCTGACAGTGCGTGGGGGTGGGCACACAGGGAATAATTACTGAATGAATATCATCTTTAAAATGCTTTTCATTCCCATCACCAGAGCTCACCACGTTTCCTTTTATGTGACAGCTCCAGTAAGCTGCAGCCTCATCTTGGAGAGGTGCTCACTTATTTACTCAAATATTCATTCACTGTAAAAGCAGGTGACACGAGGGGCTCAGATGTGACTGACCATCACAGGAGAAGAGGAGAAGGTGGGGGACCCTCTGGAGAAGACAGCAGCTGTTGACACTGCTGACCTGCTGCCTCCTTGCAGGACCTGCTGGGAAGGCAATTCCCAAAGGCACCCTCCCCTCGAATGCACCTGCCCTCGCTCTCCTGCTCAGTTCTTGGCCACCAAGTAGGCACTGTGCCTTCTGTCTTGCAGGTTGTTCATCGAGACCTGAAGCCGAGTAACATCCTGTACAGGGATGAGTCGGGGAGCCCGGAATCCATCCGGGTCTGTGACTTCGGCTTTGCCAAGCAGCTGCGCGCGGGGAACGGGCTGCTCATGACGCCCTGCTACACGGCCAACTTCGTGGCCCCGGAGGTGAGCATTCCCAGCCTGCAGACCCAGGCCCCTCCGTCCGCAAAGAGACGCTCTGCCCCTCCCACTGCAGAGCCACTGGACAGCGGGGACAGCAGAGGCGGCTTGAGCCGCGTCAGCAGTGGTGTTGGGAAACAGAAATGAGAACCTTCAGTCTCCTGGGCCAGAGGCCAATCTTGCTTAAACACAGTTGTGCTTATTCTCATTTTCCCACTTGAAAAAACTTTTCAACAGTAACAGTTTTATGTAAAATTGTCTTCTGTAGACAATTTGGATGAAATCTCCATATTTATTCCAAGTTAGAGAGATGACACTGTAGTCTCCTTATACAACCGGGACACAGAGCTGCGATTCACCTGGGGTGGGAAATGGATCCCTCACAGCGCAGGGAGCAACTATGTTTACGGATTTCCTCTGCACCCCAGTTCTCACTCCAGATTGGTTCCCCGGCAGCAGCAAGTCAGCAGCTGTCAGATTGAGAACCGCAGGGCTCCAGGGTGATTTGCCACTGAAAGCTCACGTTGGTCAGTGTCTGTGTCTGCTCCCAGCCCCACTCAGAGCAGCTGTCAAGGCACCTGGTGAACTTCTCTCTTTTCACGTTTCCCAGGAACAAGTTCCATTAGGTTCTGAAGTCAAGGATGTATTTATAAAGCTAAGCCCAGTTTCTTGCCTTTGAGAAAAGCCACTGAATCTGAGCCGGTGGTAAAAAGAGGACGGGAAGGGCGGTGGCTGACGCTGCTGGTGGGGTGGGGGAGGAGAGAACTGGGAAAGAAGGCAGACTTGAGTCTGTGTGGATCTCGCGGGTTCTTGATGGAACCGGACCAGAGCTGCTCCGGTGGGAGGGGAGGCAAGCGAGCAGTGAGGCCTGAGATGCCTGGCATCTCGTGGGGGTCTTGGAGCTATTTGAGAGGTCACCCAGGGCCACTGGTGCATGGTAAAGATGCTTCTGCGTGCTGAGACATGAATGGACGTGCAGCCAGGGGCTGGGCTGAGAGGCTGTTTTAGGTTATGCAGGGGTTATCCAGACACGTAAGCAATCTGTGGCCCCTTTAAAAATAACCAAGTTTGGCTGGGTGTGGTGGCTCATGCCTGTAATCCCAACACTTTGGGAGGCTGAGGCAGGTGGATCACCTAAGATCAGGAGTTGGAGACCAGCCTAGCCAACATGGTGAAACCCCGTCTGTACTAAAAACACAAAAATTAGCCAGGTGTGGTGGTGTGTGCCCATAGTCCCAGCTACTCGGGAGGCTGAGGCCGGAGAATCGCTTGAACCCAGGAGGCGGAGGTTGCAGTGAGTCAAGATCACGCCACAGCACTCCAGCCTGGTTGAAAGAGCAGGACTCCATCTCAAAAAATAAAAATTAAAAAAAAAAAAGTAACCAGGTTATAAGTCTCTGTTCTTGCCTTACTTAATCAACATTAATATTGATAATATTACAGGGGAGGAAAACCACGTTTTCCTCATCTCTCATAAATTCTTAGCTGGACCAGACCCCTGTGACAAAAGACAGATTAACAAGAGAAAAAGAAGTTTACTAACACATCTTCTGATGTTTGCATGGGAGATGCCCAGGGAAGGAGTCGTTCTGACAGAGGTGGCTTTGAGTCCAGCCTACATGACATCTTCAACAAAGAACAGAGAATTTTTAGAGACCTGGCAAGACAAAGGAAGGGGGCTTTGGGTCTTCAGGGACTGCAGCTTGGGGAGGTACAGGGCTGGCTGATGGAGGCTGGTTCCATATGGGACCACGTGGGTCCAAAGCTGTTCCTAGGGAAAGCCTTTGTCCTCTCTGGTGGGGGGTGGGTACCTTTTGTCTTAATCCATGTCCTGATTTTAGACAAATGGAAGACAAAGAGCTCTCCTGCATCTGCTTCTTCTTATGTATCTTCAGCTCAGCGCCCCTCACGCCTGTGCAGCATATTTTGGGGTGGCATATTCTGGTCTCCCACAATATTGATTTTATTGATTATAGAATGCCCTAGGTTGTGAAACTCCTTTGCCATTTACAAAGCACTTTTACCAACTTTTTTTTTTTTTTTTTTTGAGACGGAGTCTCGCTCTGTCGCCCAGGCTGGAGTGCAGTGGCCGGATCTCAGCTCACTGCAAGCTCTGCCTCCCGGGTTCATGCCATTCTCCTGCCTCAGCCTCCTGAGTAGCTGGGACTACAGGTGCCCGCCACCTCGCCCGGCTAGTTTTTTGTCTTTTTTAGTAGAGACGGGGTTTCACCGTGTTAGCCAGGATGGTCTCGATCTTCTGACCTGACCAACTTTTTTTTTTACTTTTACTCTCATCCACCATACGAAGTAGGCAGGGTATAATCTATTAACCATGTTTCGCAGATTCAGAAAGCACAAGCTCCGTGTGTGTAAGTGACTGCTGAAGGCTGCCCAGCTGATGGATTAGGAAGTGAGGCTTGCACCATGAGCGCCACATTCATTCAGCACGTGCTGGCTGGTCCCCTCCATGGTGCAGGCTCGCACACGGTGGCAGCGATACAGAGAGGAAAGGACAGGCTTCTCGCTCTCATCTCTAAGGAAATTGAGCTGAGCTCTCCCGACTCAATATTTAATGCTAAATCCAATCATATGCAGTAATCCATGAGCACTGATGTGGCTTCCTTTGTTGTAACTCAACTGTAACTATCTCAGAGGATTGCCCTCTACTGAAGTATGTAATCCTAGGATGCATACAAGTTTTGCTGCTTTAACAGTTCTTCAGAAAAATTAAACATTATCATGTAGCCCAGAATGGAACTTCTGGGTATATACCCAAAAGAATTGAAGGCAGGGACTCAAACAGACATGTGTCCACCCATGTTCACAGCAGCACTATTCACAACAGCCGAAAGGTGGAAGGTACCCGAGTGTCCCTCGGTGGATGAATAGGTAAGCAAATCGTGGCGTGTACACACAGCGGAACATTGTCCAGCCTGCAGAAGGAAGAAACTTCTGACGCGTGGAAGAACCTTAGGGTGTTATACTAAGTGATATTAGCCAGTCACGGAAAGACAAACATTGCATAATTCTACTCATATGAGGTCCCTAGAGGAGTCAGATTCATACAGATGGAAAGTAGAAGGGTAGGTGTTAGGGGCTGGGGGACAGGGAGTTGTTGTTTAATGGGGACAGTTTCATTTTAGGAAGGTGAAAATGCTCTATGGATGGATGGTGGTGATGTTGGCACCACGATGTGAATAAGCTTAATGCTACTAAACTGTGCACCTAGAAAGGGCTTTGATGGTCAATTTTATGTTATACGTATTTCACCATAACAGAAAAATCCTTCTGCCTTAAAAATTAAGGCCCTCCTTTTTAGCCTGTCTGTCATGTGTCTGGCAAGAGCACTGGTTCACCATGTGGCTGTCCTGGGAGGAGTCCCACTGCAGCACCTTAGGGTTGGCTTTGCATTAAGAAACAGTGGCCACACCAAAGACACAGCGCTGTCCTCCTCCTAGTCCCCAGCTTGCTGGCATGGGATGCCACCGGAGAAATGTGCTGTCAACCTGAACGTCCTTCGTGAAGGGCATGCCGGTGTCCTGTCGTTCCCTCCTAGGTCCTGAAGCGGCAAGGCTACGATGCGGCGTGTGACATCTGGAGTTTGGGAATCCTGTTGTACACCATGCTGGCAGGGTAAGCAGTCGCCTCAAACAGGTGTCAGGAGGAGACACGGGACAGCAGCCTCAGCGACTGGTCTGTTAGGGGACCAGGGCCAGCCCCGTCCTAGTGTGCGCATGTGGGCAAACCCAATGCGTATGCAAACACCCCCAGACCCTGAGTGAACACTCGCAGACTTCCTTAGCCCCTCAGGACGACTGGACAAGAGCAAGAAATGTAGCCACCCATTTTCTTTACACTCAGCTCATGAACAAAACATCCAACATTTTGCCAGCATAGTCCCCATTCTCTCTGCTGACCCTGCCACCGTCTTCAGTGGTAGCAACAGATGTGCCTTCCAGACATCCTCTTAAACCAGAAGCATCCATAGCAGCTTCAGGGTCAGACAGTGTCTGTACCTGGGTTTCGTGGTCATGAGTCATGCGCGGGCCGGTTCATTGTGGTGACACACGTGGTGTTACAAAAAGTGGCCTGGGCCTGCCATGCAGACAGCTAACTTCCATCTGAGCCCCACTCGCCACTAGCCATGACTCTGGGCTAAACACCTGAACCTGTACCGGCCTCCCTTCCCTCTCCCCTGAGTGAGAAGAGGACACCCTGTGGCTGCTTCTAGGCAGGAAAGTCTAGGATCCTGCAAGATCCACTGGTTCCTATTATGTTTATTAAATACTTGAATGGAGGCAAAAAGAAAAGAACCCTAGACCATCCAATCCTGTTTGCTTTAGCAAAATGGCCTGAGTGCCCCCATCAAAATGAATGAGCTTGGCCTGCTTTTCACGTATTTCATCAATAGGTAGTGTCCGCAGCAGAAGAAGAGTAAATCAGGCGCCTGAAGCCACACCCCGAGGACTGCAGTAGCAAAGGAAGGAACCTCAGTTTCTTACCAATACCACAGTCAGGTTATTTTGTGATGCTTCTAATACTCACTTTGCCTATATGGAAAACTAGATCACAAACCTTCCCACTAGAGGAAGTGCTGGCAGCACACGTATCCTTCCTTTTCTAGGAGTGTGTGGGTGTGTGTGAAGGTGGGACACCAGGAATACCTCCCACACGTTGGAATACGGTCAGGGCTGCACCAAGCATGTGTGTGTATTCATGCATACACTCTGCATTTGCAATGGAGACTCAAAAAGTTAACTTGTCAAAGAACACAGAGTTGGTAATACATCCACCGTGGGTCTTTCAGACTCCACGTCTCAGGCTGTCTTGCATGATGCTACACCGTCACCATGGAAACCATGGCACCAGGCAACTCACTAGGCCACCCCATCCCAGCGTACCTGGGTCCAGGGGGGATAGAGCACAGGTCTCACAGGGCTCTCCCACTTGCCCATCAACCTCTAGCCACCCAATGGCTAAGGAAGGAAAATGGGCATAGTGTTAAGAGGTAAGTTCTGCTTTCCTGTGAATCCTGGCTGCAGAGCAGAGGAGGGGGAAGCAAAGTGCTGTTCTTTTTAACAGCCAAGGGGTGATAGCAACTTGCAAACTTTATTTTAGGTTGTAAAATGGAAGCTCATTACCACAAATTGTCTAATTATACAGATTTACCCCTTTTGCAAATGGGCCAGACGATACCCCTGAGGAGATTTTGGCGCGGATCGGCAGTGGGAAGTACGCCCTTTCTGGGGGAAACTGGGACTCCATATCTGACGCAGCCAAAGTGAGTACATGTCCCAGCGTCGCGTTTAAATATTCAGATTCTGAAATAGCCATATCATTTCTGAGGAAGCCAGTGGATAGGTTTTATATAAGTAGTATAGGTATTTTATCCTCAGCATCTTTTTTTTTTTTTTCTTGAAATGGAGTCTCACTCTGTCTCACCCAGGCTGGAGTGCAGTGGCACAACCTCAGCTCACTGCAGCCTCCGTCTCCTGGGTTCAAGTAATTCTCCTGTCTCAGCCTCCCAAGTAGCCGGGACTACAGCTGTGTGCAACCACACCCGGCTAACTTTTTTGTATTTTTAGTAGAGACAGGGTTTCACCATGTTGGTCAGGCTGGTCTAGAACTCCTGACCTCAAGTGATCCACACGCCTCAGCTTCCCAAAGTGCTGGGATTACAGGTGTGAGCCATCATGCCTGGCCTTATCCTTGGCATCTTTTAAGCCTTTCATCTAAAAACATTATTTTCAAAAACATTTTTAGCATGTTCACATTTTCTACTGTCTTGGTATGTTATGCAGCGTTCTCCAAAGAAACCGAATGTGGTGTGTGTGTGTGTGTGTGTGTGTGTGGTGTGGAGAGAGAGAGAGAGAGAGAGAGAGAGATTTATTTGTAAGAAATTGGCTCACGTGACTGTGGGGATGGGGAGTCTGTGGCTGCAGAGCAGCCGGCAGGCTGGAGCCCCAGGGAGGAACGGATGGGGCAGTTGCCCAGCACAGGCCGTCTGCCACAGGACTCCCTCCTCCTCAGGGGAGCACAGTCTTTTTCCTAAGGAGGCCTCCCACTGACTGGATGAGGCTGACCCACATTGTGGAGGGTAACTGCCTTACTCAAAGTCGACTGACTTAAGTGTTAACCACATCTGAAAAAAACCTTCACAGCAACATCTAGACTGGGTAACATAACCCAGCCACGTTGACGCATAAATTTAACCACCACGCTTTTAGCAATATTGCAGAATGATTGTCCTGCATGTTCATAAACCAACCAAGTAAAGCTCTGGTTCAGAGATGTACTTCTATTCTTGTAAAATACTTGGAATTTGGCCTTGTCTGCAGTCCACACAGTTTATAACCTGCCTTATTTCCTTTGACCATCAGGTGGTTTTTTACTTGGCATCATCAAATTCCTATCTAATCCCATAGTAAATCATGATCCAGCCACTGGTAAGCAGCACCAACAGCTGTTTCCCATGTTCATGTAAAAGGGCTGGAAGAGAAGGAGTCAGGGGCTCTGATTCCAATTCTGCTGTTGTCATCTCAGTACAACCTCATGCAGTGAGGGTGGAGGTGACGATTGTGGAGATGATGGTGGAGGTAATGGCGGGAATGATGATGGAGTTGATGGTGTAGGGATGGCAGAAGTGGTGGCAGAGGTGGCAACAGCGATGATGGAGGTGATGATGAAGGCATGGTGGAGGGGATGATTGTGGAAATGATGGTGGAGATAGTGGCAGGAGTGATGATGGAGGTGATGGTGTAGGGATGATGGAGGGATGGTGGAGGTGATGATGGTGGAGGTAATGGTGGGAGCAATGATGGATGGCAGAAGTGGTGGCAGAGGTGGCGGCAGTGATGGTGGAGGTGATCATTGTGGAGGTGATGGTGGGAAATGATGGAGGTGATGAAGGGATGGCAAAAGTGGTGGCAGAGGTGGTGGTGATCATGGAGGTGATAGTGGGTGTGGTGGGAGATGATAGTGAGAGGTGATGGTAGTGACTGTGGAGGTAATGGTGGAGGTGATGGGGATGATGGTGAGTGTAATGAGGGTAATGGCAGAGATGATAGTGGAGGTGATGATGGAGATAATGGAAGGTAATGGCAGAGATGATGGTGGAGGTGATGGGGAAGCATGGCAACTGATGGTGGAGGGTGATGGTAGAGGTGATGGAGGAGGGATGGCAAGGGTGATGGTAGAGGTGACGGAGAAAATATAGTGAGCGTGATGGTGGAGGTGGTGGTGAAGATGATGGCGACGGTGATGGTGGAGGTGGTGAAGATGATGGTGAGGGTGATGGTGAGGGTGACGGAGGAAGGATGGTGAGCATGATGGTGGAGGTGGTGATGAAGATGATGGTGGAGGTGATGGAGGAAGGATGGTGAGGGTGGGGGTGAAGGTGGTGAAGATGATGGTGAGGGTGATTGTTCAGATGATGGTGAGGGTGATGGAGGAAGGATGGTGAGCATGATGGTGGAAATGGTGGTGAAGATGATGGTGAGGCTGATGGTGGGAGTGATGGAGGAAGGATGGTGAGGATGATGGTGGAGATGGTGAAGATGATGGTGAAGGTGATTGTGGTGAGGATAATGATGAGGGCAATGGTGAGGGTAATGGTGGGGGTAATGGAGGAAGGATGGTGAGGATGATGGTGGAGATGATGGTGAAGATGATGGTGAGGATGGTGGTGGGGGTGATGGAGGAAGGATGGTGATGTGGTGATGATGGTGATGGTGAAGATGAGGTTGAGGGAGGAAGGATGGTGATGTGGTGATGATGGTGGAGGTGATGGTGAAGATGAGGGTGAGGGTGGTGGTGGGGGTGAGGGAGGAAGGATGGTGAGGGTGGTGGTGGGGGTGATGGAGGAAGGATGGTGAGGGTGGTGGTGGGGGTGAGGGAGGAAGGATGGTGAGGGTGGTGGTGGGGGTGATGGAGGAAGGATGGTGAGGGTGGTGGTGGGGGTGAGGGAGGAAGGATGGTGAGGATGATGGTGGAGGTGATGGTGAAGATGAGGGTGAGGGTGGTGGTGGGGTGAGGGAGGAAGGAAGGTGAGGATGATGGTGGAGGTGATGGTGAAGATGATGGTGAGGGTGGTGGTGGGGGTGATGGAGGAAGGATGGTGAGGGTGTGGTGGGGGTGAGGGAGGAAGGATGGTGAGGGTGGTGGTGGGGGTGATGGAGGAAGGATGGTGAGGGTGGTGGTGGGGGTGATGGAGGAAGGATGGTGAGGGTGGTGGTGGGGGTGAGGGAGGAAGGATGGTGAGGATGATGGTGGAGGTGATGGTGAAGATGATGGTGAGGGTGGTGGTGGGGGTGATGGAGGAAGGATGGTGAGGATGATGGTGGGGGTGATGGAGGAGGATGGTGAGGATGATGGTGGAGGTGATGGTGAAGATGAGGGTGAGGGTGGTGGTGGGGGTGATGGAGAAGGATGGTGAGGGTGGTGTGGGGGTGATGGAGGAAGGATGGTGAGGATGATGGTGGAGGTGATGGTGAAGATGATGGTGAGGGTGGTGGTGGGGGTGAGGGAGGAAGGATGGTGAGGGTGGTGGGGGGTGAGGGAGGAAGGATGGTGAGGATGATGGTGGAGGTGATGGTGAAGATGAGGGTAAGGGAGGAAGGATGGTGAGGGTGATTGTGGAAATGATGGCAGAGGTGATGGCAGCTGGCATTTAGTGAGCATATCCCAGATGTCAGACCCTGACAGTCCAAGTGCTCCTGTCCACACCCTCACTTTGTCTTAAATGAGTGTAGGACTTGTCTTAGTTCTGGTTCCCAAAGTAGAGCCTCAGACTAGGTCGTGGGTGCTGGTGGTTTGTCTGGAAGGACATCTTGGAAGCTGGCGTGGGAGCAGGGAGAAGGTGTTGGGATAGGAGCAGAGTCAAGGACAAAGGCACATTGTGAAGATCACTACTGCAGGCGGAGGTCTCTGCCGCCTCACAGGGCCTCGCCAACCCTTCCTGCCCCTCACCACCAGTCCCCGCCATCAGCACATCCCACCCCGTCTTTTCCCCGTGCCTCTTCCTTTCTCTTACTTAGCACACAACAGAACCTCCAGTCCTCCAAACACCAGCAAGGCTACAGATTAGTATGTCTTTCTCCACATCCTACAGGTATAGAGTAAAAAATACTGCTTCTCTCAGTGTCTTGACTGTAAGATCATGAAAGAGTTAATAAAGCACTCTGCTTCTGTTTTTACACCCAAAAATAACAACACTTATACTTCTAGGAGATATTTGTTTCAAGAAATTACCAAGGTTAATGTTATCAAATATCAAACAGCGTTAGATTTTTCTGTATAAAAAAGATATTGTTATTGTGCATAGTATTTCTTAGTTGTTTCATGACCAAAAATTCTAATGAGTAATTCCACTTCACATTCTATATGCATTCTTTTTTTTTTTTCCTTTTTTCTTTTTTTTTTTTTTCGAGATGGACTCTTGCCATGTAGCCCACACTGGAGTGCAATGGTACAATCTCGGCTCACTCCAACCTCTGCCTCTCGGACTCAAGTGATTCTCCTGCCTCAGCCCCCCAAGTAGCTGGGATTATAGGCGCATGCCACCACACTCAGCTCATTTTTGTATTTTTAGTAGAGACGGGTTTCACCATGTTGGCCAGGCTGGTCTCAAACTCCTGACCTCAAGTGATCCACCCACCTCGGCCTCCGAAAGTGCTGGAATTATAGGCGTGAGCCACCGCGCCCAACCGCATTCTAATTCATTTTATTACCTCTTCAAACGTGGTGGGAACAATAAGGAAGGAGAGTAGGCTAGTGGATAGAAGATGGATTCTCATCTTGGATCTTCCTCGGGCAGTGATGTCTTCACCTGCAAATTAGGAAAAGTAATATTTGCCCCATTTACCTCAAGGATGATTATGGTGATTACAGCAGAAGCATCAGGTGTGTCTGCAAATGTAATTCACACTGTAACCAAGTACTCTGCAAATGTAATTCACTGTAATAGAATGTGCACTGTATTGTGTGTGTATGTGTACACACATGTGGAGTCTCGTTTTAGAGGTTTTTACTGCTATGACTTTACAATGAAATACAAAAAGACCTTTATTGCACATGAACCCATTGGACATATCTGATGGCTCCAGATTGTAGATGTTACAGTTTGTGATTATTTGTAGTAAATATCTGTGGGTAGTCCTGATAAAAAATGTAAGTATGTGCGTCATGATGAGTTGATTTCTACCTGTGGAATATTTATTATTTCAGCTTCTCCCTTTGGAAAGATATCATTGTTACAAGAAACAGTGTTTCATCGATTTACATGCATCATCTAACATTTCCACGTTTAACTTCCTTTTAGACATGAAAAATTTAATAAAAGATAAACCTTCAGTGAACTTCTAAGTTTGCTGATACTTAAAGCTAAAAACCATTGACATACTTCTAAACCTGAAAGTGAACACTTGACCCCAAAATGCAAAGACCCACACTCGCATAGCATAGTGGTTGGGTGTTGCTTAGAGGGAGAGAAGAAGTTCTGCTGCGGAGGCTCTCTGACCCAGCACAGATGATCCAACCATCCCCTGCACTCTCGTGCCCTTCCCTGGCAGGACGTCGTGTCCAAGATGCTCCACGTGGACCCTCATCAGCGCCTGACGGCGATGCAAGTGCTCAAACACCCGTGGGTGGTCAACAGAGAGTACCTGTCCCAAAACCAGCTCAGCCGACAGGACGTGCACCTGGTGAAGGTACCAGCAGGCGACAGTGAGGACACAGTGGTGGGAATGGGAAACCCAGAAAAGAGCCTGACACCTTGCAATTACTCTGAAGAAACCACGGAGTGCAGAGAAAGAGCCCATAGCAGCCCCAAACTGCACCGCCGGCCCACTCACCTTCACACACTTCACCAGACACGCACAGTCACGCACAAGGCTCCTCTCTGATTAGGTGGCAGCTTCTGCGGACGTGGTGGCCGCTGGTGTGGCTGTTCCACTCAAGTTCAAAGCCTCCATTCTAGGCCACACATGCAAAAAAGTCCCCACTTCGTAAGTGACTTACATTCAGGCAGCAGTTGCCTCTCAGGCACCCCATCCTCTGGATGGGACTCCTCTTCCAAGAAGTACAGAGCGTCCCACCCCAGCGGGACTAGGCATGACCCAGTTAGGAGCAGTCCCCGCCAGATCCATTCTGAGGACTGGGATTCACTCCAGGATATGCCTGTTCCTCCAGATGAGTCCAGACTCCTCAGCGGTGGCCAAAGTCCAGGTTGACAGGCCCTGGCATTTGCTGTGCGTGTGTCCTAGGACCCAGCAAGCCCCAAAACAGACCTGGCCTCACTGTCAGAATGCAGGGGATCACGCAACCTCAGGTTGGGGGCTCCACAAGAGTCTAAAACATTTTCCCCCAAGGCACAAGCACAGTGCGAGGGTGGCACGGGGCGGGGGGCAGGTGCAGGAATGAGAAGCCCCCTGTCTCCTGGGGCCCCCGGCGCTGGCCCCCTGTGCGGGCTCACAGTACCCCATGCTGCAGGGACCCCGGGGAAGCTCTGGTTTCTCCCACATTGCCTGGGGGCAGCTGAGGCCCATGGAGGCCCCGGGCTCCGGCTCCACCCCTGGAGTGAGGCACCACGGCTCTCACCCTTGTCCTCTGTTTTGCAGGGCGCGATGGCCGCCACCTACTTTGCTCTAAACAGAACACCTCAGGCCCCGCGGCTGGAGCCCGTGCTGTCGTCCAACCTGGCTCAGCGCAGAGGCATGAAGAGACTCACGTCCACGCGGTTGTAGCAGGTGGGACCCTGGCCCCAGCGTCCCCCGCCAGCGTCTTCGTGGGCTCGCAGACCCCGGCCTCGGAGCCCGTCTGGCACCCAGAGTGACCACAAGTCCAGCAGGGAGGCGGCGCCCGCCCTCGCCATATCCGTGTTTTCTTTTTCAACCCCGGAGAGGGTCCTGACCCGGGGGCTTCTCCAAGCCTCACTGCGCCAGCCTCGCCGCCCGCTCTCTTTTCTCCCAAGCGAAACCAAATGCGCCCCTTCACCTCACGTGCCCGTGCGAGGCCAGGGGCTTCTTTCAGAACCTGCGGGTCTTCTCATATCACGGCTTCTATTTCTGCCAAGAGATCTGTTTTCCAGTTATGAAGCCGGTCGGTTTAGTCAGACTCCCGATGCCGACGTCCCGGGTACCTGGTGGGAAAGGGGCAGTGCGAGGGCGCAGCCGTCGGTGGTTGCAGGGCCCTGGAGGGCTGGGGTGACCTGGTATCCTGGGGCTCCCCACGGGCTGGATGAGGGGGTTGGCACTGTGGCGTCCAGGGGGAGACGCCTGGTTCTGCCCAAAATAATCCAAAGAGCTGTTTCCTCCTCGCCCTTCAGTTTTTGCCTGAGGTGCTGGGTAGCCCATCCTATCCTCTGTCCCAAATTCAAAGGAGGAGTAAGAGCCCGGGCGACAGCAAGGCGGACTGGATCTTTGCCTTGAGAGCTCCATGTCACCACGGATGGAAGGGGGGGCCTCCCGGAGGAGCCTGTGTCCACCTCCAGTCTCGGCTTTCCCCCGGGGGGCCAAGCGCACTGGGCTGCCCTTGGTCCCCAGCTCCGGTGGTCACACAGCTACCTGGAGGCTTTGCAGGGAGCCATGGGTTCTCACACCTTCTCAGCCCTGTGTCAGCTTCCTGTGTGCTCACCCAAAGCTGTGGTTCTGCTGTGTTCACTTCGATTTTTCTGGTCTACGGAGAAACTGTGAATTTGAGAAATGGAGCTCTGTGGCTTCCCACCCAGTCCTTCTCAGTCCAACTGGAGGCTGGAGGGAGACGCAGGCCCCACCCAGCAGACTGAGGGCCAGGGGCACAGGTCGGAGGGCAGCGGAGATCAGCGTGGGCAGGAGCGATGCACTTTGTAGATGCTGTGGCTTTGTGTTGCGTTTTGTGTCTCTGTTGCACAGATCTGTTTTCACACAGATCCATATTCCCTGGGGTGTGCACACAGGGTGGGTGTGGGGGCATTTAGCCATGCTGTGCTCTCCTTCATTGAGCAAAATCGAGTGAGAGGTTCCGGGCAGGAGGCTCGACGCCCAGTCCAGCCCGCAGAGGGAACACACGGGTCCTTCATTCTCCCGTAAGGGTGTTGAAGATGCTCCCCGGCGGCCCCCAAGTCAGGGGACCCAGCAAGTGGACTGGGTGGGAGGGGGTGCCGCTCACCCCCTCACCCTGCATTACTGAAGAGCCCCACCTCTGCAGCAAGCGGAGCTTCAGGAGGCGTCCGTTGGCCACAGCTAGGTTTTCCCTGAGAAGATGTTACTGTGTTGGGTTTTGTTCCCCCTCCATCTCGATTCTAGTACCCAACTCAAAACAAAACAAAACAAAACAAACACAAAAAAATGTGCTGCGTTCTGAAAAATAACTCCTTAGCTTGGTCTGATTGTTTTCAGACCTTAAAATACAAACTTGTTTCAGAAGCTTTAATCCATGAAGATTTTTTTTTTCTTAGAGAACCACAAAACATAAAAGGAGCAAGTCTGACTGAGTACCTGTTTCCATAGTGCCCACAGGGCATCCCTCATATTTTCTCCATAGAAGATGCTTTTTCCCAAGGCTGGAATTACTTCCACCATGATGAATTTGCTTTTTAGGTCTTAATTATTTCATTTCTTTTTAGAAACTTAGGAAAAAGTGGATAATCCTTAGGTCACAAATTTGTCCTCCCAGAAATGAACAAAAGTCATCACCTCTTCTGCTTGCTACGCAGGCACAAGCTCGTGCTCTTTTTCAGTCATCCCAGTTTGTACAGACTTAGCTTCTGAACTCTAAGAATGCCAAAGGGACCGACGAGACTCCCCGTCACAGCGAACTCTGTCCTTACATATATTTGATGTACATTAGCGGAGGAGAACACTGGCTTGGCCCTGCTCCGCCGAGGGTCTGTGAAATACCTCTACTTTCCCTCCCATATCCAGAACAAAGTGATACTGGAAATCCTTCCACAAAAGTCAGCCTAAAGAAGCTATGGTATCATAGGTTAAACTAAGCTTTCAAAACCCTTAGTGAAATAGCAAGTGACTGCTTTCAAGCAGCAGTCGACATGTAAATGAAGGTGTTCTTAGAATTCGCATTTTGCCAGCCCAGCGCACCTCCACGCCAAATGAAATGCTCCGTATGATTTGTACAAATGACATAGACCTCCCCAAAAGTTAATTGGCTCTCTTTGCTCACACAGATCATCTCATAACCACCACCCCCCGCCCCCGGGTCATGAAAATCACAGAACTTAATACGCACACTGAACCCTAGATCTCAGGCTTCCTGACCTACTGCGAGTGGCCCCTTGCTGGCCACCCTATAGGGTCCTCCTTCCCTAGCAGCCCCCTGTGTGGGAGAAATACCTGATTCTCTCAATCTGCAGTGGGAGAGCTTTGCTGAATTCCACCCCAAAGTCAAACATGGGCAAGAGGTGAGGATTTCACTTTTACCCTCAAGTCCGATTTGTCTGTGATTTTAAACTAACTGTGTATGTATTGATGTTTGGAAGATTGTTTGAATTTTAAAGTGGTAGTAGTACTTAATGTTAGCCAGTATTGTTCATTAAATGGCGTTATCCTAAAGCTGCACTTGGGATTTTTACCTAACGCTTTACTGATTCTCTCAAGCACATGGCAAAGTTTGATTTGCACTCCGTTCATTTCTGACACGGTTTTGCTGCCTCCTACCTTTCTAAGCGTCATGCAAATTCGAGAACGGAGAAGGATGCTGCCGGTCCCTGAGCAGTGCGGAGAGGGCGGCAGGTGGACTCCAGCGCAGCTTGAGGGGCTGAGGACGGAGGCTGCAGCGTCTGTGTCGTTCTACTGAGCACGCTTCTCTGCCTCGCTCCTGACTCAGCACTTTGTTCACTGGCTCAGCAGTTATGTTTACACATCATTTTTATGTTCCTGCTTTGTAATTCATGTTTGAGATGGGTGGCCACTGTACAGATATTTATTACGCTTTCCAGACTTTCTGAATAGATTTTTTTGAATAAACATGGTTTTATGAAGTGTAATCTTTTTCTAGCCTAACAATAACCTTTGGACTTTCTGTGTTGTTACCAATAACAGTCTGGATAGCTCCCCACTCCTCTGGCCCCTCCCGCTGGCTTCAGGCCATGACCACCTCCGCCACTACCATGTGACCCCTCATGGGGAGGTGAAGCGGCATCGTGACCACTCCACCTCAGAGCCCTGTGCGTGCGTGTGTGCAGGTGGGTGAGCTCATGCATATGCGTGCATGTACACATGTGTATGTGCACATGTGTGCGTGTGTAGGTGGGTGAGCTCATGCATATGTATGTGCACGTGTGTGTACTTACGTCTGTATGTGTGCACACGTGTGTAGGTGGGTGAGCTCATGCATATGTATGTACACGTGTGTGTGCTTGTGTGTGCACATGTGTGTGTAGGTGGGTGAGTTCATGAGTGTGTACACACGTATGCGGGTGGGTGAGTTCATGCATGTGCATGTGTGTACACATGTGCACTTATGTGTATATGTGGAAGTACGAGTTCATGCATGTGTGTACATGCATAAACGAGTGCATGAGAGCACATGTGAACATATGGATGTATGTGTGTGTGTGCATTAGGGCCTGTGTGTCTGTATGTGTGCATGCACTCCTGAGAGCCCAGCTGTGTTATGGATCTGGGGCTGGCAGGAGACAGTGGACAGTCATCTTGTGCAGCAAAGCAGGTGCCCAGCACACGGCCCTGGAACAGCCCTCACTGCGTCTCCTGTGCTTTGCCACCCGGTCTCAGCATGCCCATCCCTTCTTAATACAGACATAAAGGCAGTCTGCACTGTTGGTCCTTGGCTCTCCAACCTAATTTATTCTTCCTATTTGGTAAATTCCTTCCTAACCAGCATGTGTCAGCAAGCAGCACGCGCACACACACACACACACACACACACACACACACACACCACACACACACACACACACACACACACCACCGTGCGGACACATGCACACGCGCACACCTTTGCTCCTGTGGTAGAATGCCCCATTTTCTGAGGTACTCTCCCAGCAGGGTGAAGGGGGCCTTGCTGAAATCTATGAGACTCTGTGTAGGCAGGAGCCCTGGATCCCACTGAGGAAACTGCAGGACAAACAATAGATGTAGAAGAGATCCTGCCTCCTGCTCTACCCAGGAAGTGCCCACAAAATGCCCTACTGACGGAGGCATCATTTGAAAAAAAAATACCTTTTACATCCTCTGTGTATCATTTTCTATTTCTGCCCTAGCAAATCCCACCAGCCTGTGGCATAAAACAGCAGCATCTACTATTATCTTACAGCTCTGTAGGTCACAAGTCCAAGATAGGGCTCTCTGAACGAAAACCGGTATGTGGGCAGCGCTGCCTCCTTCCAGAGGCTCTCAGGGAGAATCCGATTCTTTTCCAGCTTCCAGAGGCCATCTGTGCTCGGCAGCTCGCTGTCCCTCCTGCCTCCTCCAAATTCAGCAGGGGCAGGTGGAGTTTCTTCTCACACCCTCTCCTCTGCCCGGCCCTCCTGCCTCCCTCTTCCAGGTCTAAGCCCTGTGAGCACACTGGCCCACCAGGATATTTGGGAAACTCTCCCTATTTTAAGGTGGTCTGATTCGCACCCTGAATTCCACCCGCAACCTCAGTTCCCCTTTGTCACAGCTTCCAGGGATTAGGACGTGGACTTTGGTGGGGAGATGGATTATCCCGCCTGCCACATACATGTAGTTGAGCGTAGCTCTGCGTACACTTGTCCACCCGCACATGTTTTTTTGGTTGGGGAAGACGAGGTGTCCAGACTGAAGTAAGTCCCTGAGGCTTGGCCCTACTTGCAGGCTCATGGATGCTGGATGAAGACACAAGACTTCTAGATCAGAGACCCTACAGCAAACAGCGTGGGCCCCGCACACATCAGTCCCCGTGGGCACTAAGCCTTATGGGGTGGTGGAGAGTGGCCCAGGTGGATGTGCTGCACATGTTGAATTTGCATCACAGATGAGGACCCTGACTTAGGAAACCCCAATTGTTTATGGAGGGATGCAGGCAAACCCACCCCCATGGTGCTGGAAGGGGACACTCGATTACAGTGGACAGGAAGATGCCTGCCCTTGGCCCCAGAGAGACGCTGCCTCTGCCTCCCGGGACTGTTTACTACACAAATGTCCTTGGACAGACAGTTCAGAGCCAAAGCAGCTAGAGACTGCGGAAAGGCAAGAGACCGGTGGAGATTTGCCCCCCAGTGGCTCAGTGTGGTAACGCTGGACCCCAGATGCTGGACTGAATGTTGTCTAAGAATCCACTGACAGGCCTGGAGAGGAGGGTTAGACTCACACGTGGGCTGTCACCTTTATCTGTGGAGAAACTCAGCTTAATGCTCAGTCTCAGATGCATCTGAGGACATAAAGATATTTTTATAGAACTTGAAAGAATCCTCCATGCATCTATCATATGTATAATGATAGGTCTAGATCTGTCATCCTTACATGGAGGGAGGTCCATATATGTACCTATATGTACCTATGATAGGTATAGATATAAATTATAAATATATAGTATATAGATATAATATATAGATATATATATTTGTTGTTCTCAAAATTCAGCTAATTACTTGTCCTGATTAATGCCAACCTGGGACATTAGCAGTATTTGCAGAAAGCAAGTGGGGGAGCCAGGGAGCTTTGACTCCCACTTTCCAATGCAGACCCGGAGGCCTTGAGTGAAAGTTACTCCTTCCCGCAAATTTAGGGCTCAACAAATTCTTGACATTGTATCTGGCCCATGACCTTTTAGGTACGATCACTTTCTCATTTGTACAGGTAGATCTGAATGCAACCCATAGCCCTGGAGATGTGGAGCTGGCTCTGCCGCCCTGTGTGGCATGGGTGCTGGAGCTGGCTCTGCCGCCCTGTGTGACACGTGTGCTGGAGCTGGCTCTGCCTCCCTCTGTGGCACGTGTGCTGGAACTGGCTCTGTCCTGTAGTTCTGCCTGCTTAGGCCTAATAGGGATGAAGGTGCCTCTCTCCAAGTGAGGACGACAAGTTAAACACCTGCCACGTGAAGCTGTCATCTGGGGACAGCTCCCCCCGGCCGAGCACACCAAGTGCTCTCTTCAGTTTGCATCAGCCTCTTTGGTTGTGAACTTCAGCATTGCCCAGGGCTCTCTGTAGCTGGTGCAGCCACAATGTGGGTACAAGAGGCTGTCACCGCTGGAACCTGAGCACCTGCTTGCAAATAAAGGGTGCTCAGAAAACACGCTGCCTTGCAGAAAACACCAGGATATTCTGGCACACATTTGTCTGTGGATGTCAGCCTGTGACTCCAGGTGACGGGGCCATTCTCAGATGGTTAAACGTCAGTGTGGACAGTCTGGACACCCAGGATCAGTCTGATGGGGTTTCCTAGACTCTTCAAGGATGGTCAAGCATCCCTAGAGATGGAGAGTGGGACGCCAAGGGCCTCCTGGGGGGCAACCATGTGTCTCTGTGCCCAGACCTGCCCAAGGCCCTTAAATCCCCTCTTCCTCCAGGCCCCCTTCTGTCTTCCAGATCATGTGCCAACATCCTCCCCGGTGCAGGAGTAGTCAGAGAAGAGAGCCTAGAAAACGCCTGCCTCTCTCCCCATCACAATCTTAGCTTGACCTTCCTGCAGTGTCCAGCGATCTCTTCAATCAACCCCGTGCTTTCTACCTCATTACTTTTCTACCTTATTACCTTTCTACCTCACTACCTACAAGTGTGATGAGAAGAGTCCAACCTTGAAAACAGTAGGCTCTGAGAGTGCCAAGCTGGAACACTACACACTCTGCCTCCACCGTGTCACTCACCACCACCAGCCCCAGGTCTCACCTGTGTCTGTCCGCTGAGCTCCTCCCCTTCACCACTCTGCAGGGAGGGCCAGACACACTGAGCACTCCCAGACCAGGCCCAGGGGCCCTCCTGAGCCTGACAACCTCCTTGTTGTGTCAATTATAGCAGGTTTATGGAGCCCACACTTGCCACTGTCATTACAAGTTTATCACCAGCAAGGACCATCAGAGGGTAGCTGGCTCAGGGCACATCAGTTTGGAGTGATCTGCTTCTCAGCTCTCTCGGGAAGCCAGCTCAGGGAGCGAGGGTGGGAGGGAGGAAGGCTGGATCTTCAAAATAAGGGGCCGGGGCAGGGCAAAGCACCATTTATGGGCACTGCCACTGCCAAGACGCTGGGGTTGCAGATTTCAGGTTTCAGCTGCGCCACGAAGGGACAGTGTGTGAGCCCGGTTCACTGACCCTGCTGCCTTTACCTCTGCTACTCCCAGGGCCCAAAAGCGCCTGTGTCAAAGACAAGCCAGGGGTCCCTGGTGATCCTTGCCGGGCCTTTCAGGTGAGGAGCTGGGGGTGCAGAGAAGAAAGAGTGTAAAAGACTAAAAGGGTGGCAAGTGTACCCCCAGCACATGTTTGTACAACAGATTATTTATGGAGAATCTCTGCTTCTGAGTTTAGCCATAGAATGATCTGGAGTTAATTCTCTCTCTCTCACACTCTCTCTCTCTCTCTCTCTCTCTCCCTCTCTCTCTCTCTCTCTCTCTCTCTATATATATATATATAATTTATTTATATTTATATATATTATACATTTACATATATTTATTTATATATATTTTATATATATATATTTTTTTCTTTTTGAGATGGAGCTTTGCTCTATCCCCCAGGCTGGAGTGCAATGGCATGATCTCGGCTCACTGCAACTTCTGCCTCTCAGGTTCAAGTGATTCTCCTGCCTCAGCCTCCTGAGTAGCTGGGATTACAGGTGCCCGCCACCATGTCTGGCTGATTTTTGTGTTTAATAGAGATGGGGTTTCACCATGTTGTCAAGGCTGGTCTCGAACTCCTGACCTCAGGTGATCCACCCGCCCTGGCCTCCCAAAGTGCTGGGATTACAGGCATGAACCACCGTGCCCGGCCTAATTCTAGATTTATCTGGACTCTTAGGTCATGTTTCATTATACTTTTTTCACTTAATTTTATGAACATGAAGCTTCATAAAATAATGCAAAAATTAATGCAAGCCAGACATTCATGTATACAATATCATCAAGAGCCCGACAATCTCACACATTCTGAATTTGGCGCACATCCGACATTGAGTTTTCTTCAGGTTCCTCTTTCAGCATAACAGTAAATTAAATTATCTACTTTGTGCCAATTATTTACAGAGCTGGAAACTAGACACGTACCTGAAACTATAATTCATTTTATAAGTATTGGAATTAACTCCAGATCTGCACTTGACTTCAGCATTGGCTCCGTTCCTTTGTCCAGTCTCTCCTAAAAACAGAATGCCCCCCAGTATCCATAGTAAGAAGCGCAGTGGCTGAGGTAACACGACTCATGCCCTTGTGGGCTATCTACTAATTCACAGTAGGTGCAGCCCTAGTCACAAAAAGAACCATTTTAGCAAGTCCCCTTCCTGATTCTGATAGGATCGCCCAAGCACAGCACCCGCCCGGTGAAATGCCACCTGCTGTGGACTGAATGTTGGTACCCACTGCCAGATGTGTACGTTGAAATCCTCACCCCCAAAGTGATGGTATTAGAAGGTGGGACCTCTGGGGAGTCACGCCCTACAAATCATAAATTCTCCTCCGATGCGTTTTATTTAACCCCTGTATGTTATGACTTACTTTCCAATCTGACTCTGGCATAACATTATGAGACAAGGAAGAAAACCAAAATAGTTTACCCCAAAACATGTTTCTTTGCCGTATTTTGAAATGACCCTGCAACGCTCTTCTTTGTGAGGGAAAATTTCAATCTATAAAGAATCTCTATTAACATAGCTAGATCTTTTTCTCCCAAGCCATCCCAATCCTAAGGAGATTAACTAAAATCTGAGTAGGAAACATTTGTCATCTATTGTCTCTAAGGGCAGCCACTCTAAGACTTCAGAAGAACTTTGGTCTCCACAATCTTTATCTTAACCAGAATATCCCCTTTCTATCAATCCCAGGTCTTTAGACAAACGTAAGCAATTGTCAACCAGAAAATGTTTAAATTCACCTGTAGCCTGGAAGCCCCACTTTGAATTGTTCTGCCTTTCTGGACCTAACCAATGTGTTTCGTAAATGTATTTGATTGACGTCTCATGCCCCTCTGAGATGTATAGAACCAAGCTACGCCCGACCACCTTGGCACACGTTCTCAGGACCTCCTGAGGGCTGTGTCACGGGCCATGGTCACTCATATTTGCCTCAGAATAAATCTCTTCCAATATTTTACAGAGTTCGACACTTTCGCTGACAGCTGGTTCACTGTTACAGGCTGTTGTGTCATGTGAAACTTGCGCTAAATAAATCTGTAGACCGTTTCCCTGTTAACCTGTTCACTATTACAGGACCCTGAGCCGTGAACCTGTCAGTGGCGGGGAAAGATGTGTCCTTCCCTTCCCTGCAGTCACTGTGACCATTCGCTGCTGAATTCTAATTACTGTCACCTCTGGCCCCTGTTCCAGAAACTTGGGTTATAGGAATGTTGAAATGTATACCTCACGGCCTTGTTGAAAAGAAACACTCTCAGGTCCAATCAGGGACTGTAGGACCAGGGTGAGAGCAAGATGTGTATGGGGTTAGTTCACCACACCCCATCTCCTTCCTCCACATCAGACCTAAGGGCTTCTGGACCTTCGGCACCAGAAATGAAGACCCAGAGAAACGGGACCTGTGTGGATTCCTGTCAGCCAACACAGACACCGCTAGAGAACCCCAGATTCCAAGGCCACTTGGGGACGGAACTTCGGGGGCGTGGACCTGCATAAATCAACTCAGGCTGATTGACAGTTAGGTCTGATCTTGCTTGAGCCCCCTTAAAACCAGACCCCATTAACAAGCCTGCAAGTCTGCTGAACCATCATGCTTCTCTTTGATTCTCTGATTCTGTACTTTGTACCCCAGGCTGTGCTGAAGTCAGGCCATGTCCTAGAGCCATTCCAAGTGAGGGCTGGGCAGAGCTCTATACGCCGTGGGGAACTTCCAAGGGCTTTGGGGTTCAGGAGCCAGCGAGCTGCCAGATCAACACCACTGCTCCGTTGTTGGGATCAAATTCCCCACAGGCCAGCGCCCCACCTTTCACAGAGCAGACTTGGCCACGCTGTGAGTGCCACTGACATTACAATTCAAAAATCTACAAAATCAGTCTCCAAGTTACATATCAGGTGACTACAACCCTGTTATTACAAATGTGAAACGTGCTTTCTGCAGTCACACCAAGGCTGTTTCAGACCACACTTTGAGGTGAGAATTTGTACATTCAAACTTTCGGTTACTTAATGTCTTCAGATATAATCACTCATTCCAACAGGGCCCATGTCCGTCATCTCCCTTGACCTGCTCTGTTGAGGCAGTTCCCTGTCACCAGAGCTCTGCCCTGGGTGCTAGATGCCTCCAGGGAACATGGGCAAGAGTCTGACCCATCGGCCGGGGTGCCCTATGGTCTGCCAGCTCCCTTTCCATCATATCAACAGGCGTGTCACTGCTTTTCAATCAAACTCCACACCCAGTAATCTGTCCTCAATTCTCCACGTTTCCCTGAAGATGTGTTGCTTACTCATATCAATTTCTTTTTTTTTTTTTTTTTTTTTTTGAGACGGAGTCTTGCTCTGTCGTCCGGGCTGGAGCGCAGTGGTGCGATCTCGGCTCACTGCAAGCTCCGCCTCCCGGGTTCACGCCATTCTCCTGCCTCAGCCTCCCCAGTAGCTGGGACTACAGGTGCCCGCCAGGCGTGAGCCACCGAGCCCGGCCACTCATATCAATTTCTATATTGTTACGGTTCCTTGGGTACAAGCAATAGAAAGTAACTATCCTAATCAAACAAATGGAATGTATTACAAAGTAAAGTAGTTAAGATTAAGTTTCAGGGGTGAAGAAAGATTGATTAATAGGCACAAACATGCAATTAGATAGAAGGAATAAATTCTAATGTTCAATAGCAGAATATGGTGACTGTAGTTATCAACAATGTATTGTATGTTTCAAAAATAGCTAGACGACTTGAGACGTTCCCAATGTATAGAAATAATAAATACTGCAGGTGATGGATACCCTGAATCCTCTGACTTGATCAGAACACATTCTGTGCATGCAACAAAATACCACACATACCCCGTATGTACGAATATGTATCAATAAAAACATGGAAACAACCCAGATATCCATCAGTGGATTCATGAAGAAACAAAAACGTGCTATCCATGCAATGGAATATTATTCAGCCACAAAAATAAACAGAGTGCTGATAAATGCTCCAACATAGGTGAGCCTTGAAACACTCTACTCAGTGAAGGAAACCAGACGCAAAGGCCACATGTGGTGTGATTTGTTTACATGAAATGTCCAGGACTGGGCTGGAATTTATGAGTTCCCTGTTCAGCGTCCGCTACGCATATGGCCATTCAAAATTCTGCATGGGGCCTTGGGTGGGTGGGGTGGCCTTGTTGAATATGGCCTGTTAACCATATAAATTCATCTTTTTTTTTTTAATTGAGACAGAGTCTCGTTCTGTCACCCACCCTGGAGTGCAGTGGTGCAGTCTCAGCTCACTGCAACCTCCTCCTCCCGGGTTCAAGTGATTCTCCTGCCTCAGCCTCCCGAGTAGCTGGGATTACAGGCGCCCACCACCATGCCTGGCTAATTCTTGTATTGTTTAGTAGAGGCGGGGTTTCACCGTATTGGCCAGGCTGGTCTTGAACTCCTGACCTCAAGTGATCCCCCCTCCTTGGCCTCCTAAAGTGCTGGGATTAAATTCATCTCTTTTCCTTCTGGAAACTTCACTACATTGCAGGCGAGTAAGTTCTGTGTGTTTGCGATTGTTACAAGATGCCAGCAGAGGGCAGTGCTTGTATAGCTAGACCTGCAGGCCATGGAGAAGGTGCTCAGCCTTGCAACTCTGGGAGCCCTCAGCACTGAGCTGGACAGAGCCCACATGGGTCACCGGTCAGACAGGGTCCTGCCACTGGCTCCTCATACAGCCCAGGGCAAACGATTGCCAACCTGAAGTTCACAACAGGACCAGGAGTCCGTGAGCTCCATCAGTATCAAGAAAAGCTGATGAAGGCTGGGCGCTGTAGCTCACATCTGTAATCCCAGCACTCTGGGAGGCCAATGCAGGCAGGTCACTTGAGGTCAGGAGTTCGAGACCAGCCTGGCCAACATGATGAAACCCTATCTCTAATAAAAATACAAAAAAAAAAAAAAGTCGGGCGTGGTGTGGGCACCTGTAATCCCAGCTACTCGGGAGACTGAGGCAGGAGAATCACTTGAACCCAGGAGGCAAAGGTTACAGTGAGCTGAGATCACGCCACCGCACTCCAGCCTGGGTGATAGAGCCAGAATCCGTCTCCAAAAAAAAGAAAGAAAGAAAAGTTGATGAGAATCTTAAGTTCACACACCGTAAACCTGCAGAGGTGAAAAGTCATGTTTATTTGCACTTTGTCTGGTTTTATATTAACCCAGTATACTAACACTGGATGTCTCACATGTAGGAGAAATTTAAATGTCTCCTTTAAAATGTCCTCTTTGGAGGGGACAAACATGTTACATAGTAAACACTTCCTTATAAGACAAAGTCTTTATATAACAGGTCTATTAGGAAAAACAACTTTAAAAAGGATCTTAAAGGGTGAAAATGGTTGTGAATCAGTGACTCGGGTAATGAGAAGAGAGTCGTAGGCAATGTGTCTGAAATGAAGCCCAGCAGCTGTATTTTACAGCATCATGTAGGACTCTGTTGATCTGCTCTGTTAGAGAAGCACTATTTAATACCACGTGCAGCGCAAAGGACCGTGACTCAAAACAATAAAGTGCTGTCTAGCTGGGGCTTACTCGAGCTTCTGCCCGCTGTGCACTGCACGTTGCCACCGGGGTGTGACACAGCACTTCACACCGGCCGTTCCAATCCTGTGTCCGTGTCTTCACCCAACCTCTGCCCGGACATGCTCCTCCTCTTTCCTTCCCTAACTCGGCGGAGACACTCCCATACATGCCATTTGCAAGTGATCAATCCCAAGATCCTCGGATCCAAAGCTTCTGTCTCACCCCCAGCACACCATCGGTGATCAGATCCTAACAGGTGTTCCCCACAGAGTTCTTGACTGTGTACTTTTCCCCCATTCCCATCACCTCCAGCTTGACGCGTCTCATCCAGGCAATTGTAGTAACTTCTTGGCTGGCTTCTTGCCACCACATTGCCTCTCTCAAACTCTTTTCACATAGCAGCTTAAAATTCTGTCAGAAAATAATTGTGCCCATATCACTTTACTATGTTCAGCAACAACAACAACAACTTCAGCAGCTCTTGTTCTTCAAGGGAAAAATCCAAAACCCCGGGCTCTGTGGTCCAGGATACGAAGCTTCCATGACCTTGGCCACATCAGCTCTCTTTGGTGAATCTCTAGGCACATCCACCTTAAATGTATGCTCTCAGGCTGTGCTGTCTGACACGCTAGCCACTAGCCATATTTGGCTATTTAAACTACTTACAATTTAAAGTACTTGAAATTCAATAGAATTTACATTTTAGTTGTGTGGCCACACTCTCCACATTTTAAACGCTCAATAAGCAGGCTGGTGGTACATGAGAGTCCACGAGCAGGAGCTGCTGGAGATTGGCAGCTAGACCTGCTACAGCCACCCTGGTCACAGCGATCATCCTCACTCCCTGGCTGGCAGAGGTGGCTCGATGTGGCTACCACCTCCCTGCAAGTCTCACATGGGTAGCTGCTCAGGAAAGCTCAAGTCACAGGGGAAATTAATGCTTCAAAGAAGTTTGAGATTCCAGCTTTCAAATAGCTTGACTACAAAAAACCAATCTGTTATATCCACCACACTCCAGCCTGCAGCCGCTCAAAGTCTCCATGCAATTTTCTTCCTATACTTCACCTCCAAAGTAATAGTGATGGCAGCCGTGACATCCCTACCTAAATAACACAGCTGCTCTTCATAAATAATGAAAACATGCACACCCTCTCCCAAAGACAAAACCCAAGTCTCGCCAGCCTCTCTTTACAGCCCTGGACAATCTTTCTCTTCCAGTCCAGTTCAGACTGAACACCTACAAACCACGAGCAACGTAGGAAGTTGGCCACCATCAGCACAATCTAAAGATGACGGGGAAATGGGGGTGGTGGAAGAAATCAGTTACCATAAGGCCCAGGATGAAAATGTGAATAGCTACTGTCACGGGTTGAATCAAGGTTTCACCCCTCCAAAAAAATTATCCTGTTGAAGTCCTAACCCCAGTACCTAAAAATGTGACCGTCTTTGGAAACAGGGCCTTTACTAAGGTAATCAAGTGATAATGAAGTCATCGGGATGGGGGGACCTAATCCAGCATGACTGGTGTCCTTATGGAAGGGGACATCTGGACACAGAGAGGGACACACAGGGAGGATGATGTGAAGAGACAGGGGAAGGTGGCCCTCTATAAGCCAAGAAGAGAGGCCTCGGGAGAAACCTGCCCTGCCGGCACCTTGGTCTTGGCCTTCCAGCCTCCCGGGCTGTGAGAGAGCAGCCTGCTATTTAAGCTGCCCACCTGTGGGACTTGGTGATGGCAGCTGCAGGAAGCCAACACAGCTGGCACAGCCCTCAGCCCTAGTGCAGGTCCCTGCACCCGTGATGTTCCCAGCTTCCCCTCTCACACCAGCTCCAAAACTGGCCCCAGAGCTGCTTGGGAATCTTTGTATTTCCCTGTGGTCCCAGAAGGTGGAGGGCCCCTGCCCTTGGGTTGCTGCTGTCTTCTGTTAATGTTTCCCCACTGGGCCGGTGGTGCAGGGGTGCTTCCTCCCTGCCCCATGGAGGAGCAGTGCCCTGACATCCCCCTTGCCAGTCAGGAGAAGCCACCCCATGATGTGGCCCCTGCCTGTGATTGGACAGTCTTGAGAGGCAGGGTGGCAGAACAGCACTGGTATCCCTAGGGGAAACATTCCCCCAGCAGGGCACCGGAGCACAGAGAAAGGAAATAGTTTCTTGGCAAGTCGTTGGGTGTCAATGTGAGTAGTTCCACTATCACCTACACTCCTTCAATCTCCACTTGTAGAGTTTGCAAGGGGAGAAAAGGCACCAGATAGTACAGTGGTTCAGAGCATGCCCTGCTCAACCAGGATGCACCCCAGTCCACTGGGGCTGCAAGGACCCTTCAACAGGCCGCGTCTCATTCTAAAGAGGCACAGTTCCTGAACACAGTGAGACCCATGAATCCTGGAAGTATCAGCCCATTAATTCCCTTGCTCCGGGTTTGGGCAGTTGGTACAAAGTAGCACAGAAGGGGTGGCTTAAACAGCACACATGGATTCCTTGCCGTCTTGGAGGCTGGAAGTCCAAGCTCATGGTGCCAGCAAATGTAGTTCCTGGTGACAGTCCTCTTCCTGGCTTGAAGAGCCACCTTCTTACTGTGTCCTCCTACGGCTGTAGGAAGAGATCTCTCTTCCTTTTCTACAAGGGCACTTATCCCATCATGGGGCCCCACCCACATGTCCTCATCTAAACCTAACCCCCCCGGAAAAGGCCCCACCTCCAGACACCGTCACGCGGAGGGCCAGGTCTTCAGCACATGAATTTTGGGAGGACCCAGATACTCAGCACATAACACGTTGCTGTGAGCTTCTTGGTTAGGAACAATCCTGTGTGATTACCATATGGATAAGCACCGAGTTGACCCACATATGTTATTGGAGCAGAAGCAGTGTGTGGTCAACATAGTGGGGTGTGCACACATACAGAGCTGTCTCCAGACCAGAGCAGGCCTGGGGGACCCTCTTATTCATCTGATCAGAGAGGGCCCCTTCCTCGCTGAGGCCACAGGGAAAGTGCAGTGGGAGGTTCCCCAGGGGCCTGGGCACCTGCTCACACAGCACACACCTGTGCTTGCCCCTCCGCCCCCCTCACCCCAGCCACTGGATATCAGCTGTCCACTTCTGCCTCATGAGGGATCCCTGCTGGGTACATCAGCTTCTTGGCTGGGTGAGTCAGAGAGCAGTGTTTTGTGATGGGCAGTCAGGACACTGGTGTCCCCTGACCAGGCATTCAGTCTTCCAGGGCCCAGGAGAAATACATTTCTCAAAAAAAAAAAAAAAAATCTGTTTGCCAAAAGGGCATGATTTTTCCAAAATCTCAGGGGCTGCCCATGTGGTTCCCATACTGGAGCTGGTCATGGATGCTAGTGCCTCCACCATGCAGACATGTCAAGTGTCTTTGTCCTTGCAGGTGACAGAGTGGCTCCAAGCTCAAGTTTTAGCCCATCCCTAGTACTAGCCTCCCTCCCTGAGGCTACCAGAACATGTGGGGCCCTTTGTTCTGCTGCCTCCTCTGACTAGAGCACTGTCCCCAGGCCTCCGCCTCTGCTCCTGATTTAGATCTCACCTCTTCAGAGAGGCTCCCGGATTATCCTGTCCACAAGAGCGACCCCACCCACCATCAAAGGTCAGCTCCCTCCCAGCACTCTGCCTCTGGCCCTCCTGTCATTAGCATAATTTTGGATGCAATGGTTCTCTCTCTGTCTCCCTCTCTCTCTTTCTTCCCCCACCCACCTCCCTCTCTTTTAGCCTATTTCTCCAGTTGGAATGTGAGCACAGCAGATGGCTTATCTGTTTGTGTTTACTTGAACTACAGATGCACTCAGGCACGGGGCAGGCCCTTGGCAGGGCTGTGGGGTGGATCAAAGAAGGCGCGATGGGCCATGAGTGAGAAAACACAGTCACGCGTGTGAGCCACATGAAAGGTCTGAGCTGGGCTGAACTTCTCAGGAAAAACTTCCCCCTCCTCTTGCTCCCACCTCTCCCACCTCAAAACACCACTGGAAAACTTAAATTTCCACACACAGGACTGGCCGGGCATGAAAGCAGAAAAATGCATACACTTCGGCAGTCACAGGTTAAAACTGTAGCTCCAGCCAGGCACGGTGGCTCACGCCTGTAATCCCAGCACTTTGGGAGGCCAAGGCAGGCACATCATGAGCTCTGGAGTTTGAGACCAGCCTGGCCAACACAGTGAGACCCCGTGTCTACTAAAAATACAAAAAAAAAAAAAAAAAATTAGCCAGGTGTGGTGACGAGCACCTGTAATTCCAGCTACTCGGGAGGCTGAGGCAGGAGAATCGCTTGAACCTGGGAGGCAGAGGTTGCAGTGAGCCGAGATCACGCCATTGCACTCCAGCCCTGGTGACAGGGCGAGACTCTGTCTAGGGAAAAAAAAAAAAAAAAAAAAAATGTAGCCCCAGCCATTATGAGCTGTGTGGGGACAAATCAGCATCTTAGGAGCTTGATGACTTGAAACGTGACATGCGGTGAAGGCAAACTTCTTCCTCCTCCTGAGAGATGTCAGGGCTTGGGAGCTGTGAAAAGCATGGAACAGAGCCAGTGCCCAGCCAGCCCCAGTTCCCTCTCTCCCCATGGGGACTTGTTGACAGTATCTTGTTACTATTGCAGGTAATGTCGCCTTTCACTGAATGATCCAAAGACACCAAGCTTTGCCTGACAGACAGGGGAGGCTGCTAAGCTGCACCTGCTCCCTGTAAGAGTGAGGTCAGGCAAAGGCATTGACGCACACAAATATTAGCTTTCAGACTTGCTTAGGATTACATCCAGTCTCATCACAGCCGTCCACGTGGAAGTCTCTTTGAGGTCGAGCAAACAAATTCAACACAAACTTTAAACCATTTTGTGGGTGAAAGGTTTCTGAAGAAAAGACAGATCTTAATCTGCAGCTTAATGTTTCTGGCTAATCTATATAATTGTGTTATAGCGCATTCACCTCAAATATGCCACACTTCAGCAGGCTACTTACTCCTTCTCTCATATCACATTTAGAAATGCGTCCAGAGGAGCCTGGACAACACCCTTAGAACGTAAAGTTTTCTACTCAAGTTCCAGCCATTGGGACGGGCGATTCCCTTCTGGCTAGGGCTGGTCTAGGTGCTCCCTCAGTGGGTATCAGCTGAATCCTACCTGGTGTTGGCAGTGCTGTGTTCCAAAGCAAAGTTCCAGAAATACTGCACCCTTCCCTTTCCCAAGCACACAGATTCTCTCTGAACCACACGGCAGTTGCCAGGGGAGGGGGGAAGAGTGGTATAGACAATTCAAGGCTGTCTTTCCTACTTTTTTAGCAATATAAACTTAAAACCAGGTACTGTGAACACTAACCTGATTTTCGGTTCATATAGAGTTGCTTTTTTGTGTAGACAGTTGTCAAATTTGGTGTTTCTGTGGGGAAGACAATCAGTGGAGGCCTCTATTCAGCCGTCTTGCCCCACCTCTTCCCCAGGACAGTTTTTTAAATAGTTCAGTACATGCGAGTGAATGCCATGAGTCACTGTTGGTTTCCAGAACTACTGAAAGAAATTTAATGATATTTGCCAGTGTTCGTTGGTTGAGCTGAGGAAGAGTTTTACAAAGCTTTATTCCACTTTAACTCCAACTCAAGAATTTCCTAAAATAAAGGGAAGGTTCCCAAATACTCAAGAATCAAAACACACAGCAGTGCTTCATTTTCTCACCAATGTCACACGGCAGATGGAAGAACTGATTTAAAAGCTTCCTGTAAAAGTTTCTTTGCCACCCAGGTAGATAGGAGGATTTATTGGCAATTGAAAATGCTGGATTACACGTCAATAATAATGATTTTACAGATTGTTTCTAACATTAATACATAGGCAGTAGGTTTTCATTGTAATAAACAGCATTATGTAGACTAGGTACAACAGTTACACCCTGCCAGGCACGGTGGCTCATGCCTGTAATCCCAGCACTTTGGGAGGCCGAGGCAGGTGGATCATCTGAGGTCAGGAGTTCGAGACCAGCCTGGCCAACGTGGTGAAACCTCGTCTCTACTAAAAATACAAAATTATCCGGGTTTCGTGGCACATGCCTGTAATCCCAGTTACTTGGGAGGCTGAGGCAGGAGAATTGGGAGAATTGCTTGAATCCGGGAGGTGGAGGTTGCAGTGAACTGAGACCACGCCATTGCACTCCAGCCTGGGCGACAAGAGCAAAACTCTGTCTCAGAAAAAAAAAAAAAATTACACCCCAAAATCTAAGACATGTTTTTCAATTTACGCAGTCACTTTTTAATTCAATGTTATTACAACTCAACTGAAACAAGTAGGTGAACTGAGGTAACTTGAAGTGATGTAGCTTTGAAATGGATGTTTTTGTTTCAAAGTGAATCAGTTCTTACAAAGATGAGCCCATTTTGTCAAGGTGAATATAAATGTTAAAGGACCATAATTTTTTGGCACTCAATTCAGCTTTGGAAAACTTTTCAGTATATCTGGAAGAACTTGGGTATGTGATATACTTTTAAAAACTGTAATTTTTGAAATTCAAATATAGATCAAGTATTGCCAATGAAATTTAGCACCTGAATTGAGATGAATCATAATTGCAAAATGCACATCAGGTTTTGAAAACTTAGCACAAAAAGAGGAAAAGAAAATACTTTAATAATAACTTATTGATGACATGGTGCAATAATATTTTGGATATAGTGGGCTAAATAGAATATATGATTAAAATCAATTTGACCTTTTAAAAACATGTTCAATGTGTCTACTAAAAACTTACAGTTCCAGCGTGGCTCCCATTATATTCCTGTTGGACATGCTTGGGCTCAGAACCTGTTACCTCAAAGTACGGCACTTTTGCATGCTGGGAACTTTAAAGGAGATTGGAAGGGCCCAGAAGCAAGGTCCTCCTGTCTCATGGCCCTCTCTTTCTTGCTTTGCAAGCCAGAAAACCTAGAATCGTTGCTCTCTCCCTTCTCCCTTGAAGACCGTCATTCCAGAGGGATCCTGCCCAATACCCAGGAGGAAGGAGGACCTGAAAAATCCAACATACAGGCCTTGCTGGGGTTCCCCACTCAGTTTATGACCGTTACCCTTACGTTCGATCACATCCCTACTGGCTAGCCTTTCTCCATCAAATCTAAGCATAAAAATACACAGTTTCCCCAGATCTTTGGGTCTTTTATTTCTGAAAGTCCTGTGTCACATAAAACTTTGGTTGCATATATTTGTGAGGCTTTTCTCTTGTTAACCTGTCTTTCGTTCCGAGGTGTTGGCCATGACCCTAATGATGAGTAGGGGGATAGCGTCACACCTTTCCTTACCTACATACAACACGGGTTCAGAGCCCCTGCAGACAGGGACTCAGTGGTCCCGTCAAACGTTCCACTGGCTGGATAGGTTAGGTTACTTTCCCATAGTTTGCTTTCACTAGTTTCTGTTATTTCTCATTTATTTCCTGTAAACTGAAGGATAAAGGTTTGATTAGATTCAGGCTCAAGATTTCCCGCAGGAATACCCCTCAGTGGGGCTGCTGGCTTCACAACATCGTCCCGGCTGGCACCTGGAGCTGGGCCTTCCCTTAGTGAGGCTGAGGTCCAGTGGATCCCTCCTTATGAGTCTACATTTTCCCCTTGAGGATCAAGAAATCACCCTGGGCGTTATACCGACTGCCCACTGCCTGTCTGCATTTCTATTAACCGTGGGCTGAATGCTTCTACCATCCCTCAATGGTTTTTGTCTGAAGCAGTAACTTCACTTGGGATGGCAAAGTGGTGTTCTTTTCATTCTACTATTCTTTCATATTTATTATTTGGAATTATTCTGAAAAGAAAAGCTTTCCTTCACCACCAGAACTAGCTGAAATAGTTTGTACAGATAAATGGTCTCTTCCCTTTACTTACTGAAAGAATTAGTGCACTGATTAAGACAAAAGACTTTAGTGGGGGCTGGAGGGGAATTGTTTTGTTTGCTTTCTTTCTATGTATCTTTTTAAAGTTTTTTTTAAAACTGTTAAGTTTTGGGCCGGGCGTGGTGGCTCACGCCTGTAATCCCAGCACTTTCGGAGGCTGAGGCAGGCAGATCATGAGGTCTGGAGTTCGTAGACCATCCTGGCTAACATGGTGAAACCCCGCCTCTACTAAAAATACAAAAACAAAAACTAGCCGGGCATGGTGGCACGTGCCTGTAGTCCCAGCTGCTAGGGAGGCTGAGGCAGGAGAATTGCTTGAATCCGGGCGGCAGAGGTTGCAGTGAGCTGAGATCATGCCACTGCACTCCAGCCTGGGCGACAGACCAAGACTCCGTCTCAATAATAATAATAATAATAATAATACACTGTTAAGTTTCTACAGGTAATTTATTGGAATATAATTTGCACCCATTTAAAGTGTCCAATTCAAAGGGTTTTTTTTAGCATATTCACAGAGCTGCACAACCCTCACTACAATCAATGTTAGACCATTTTCACCACCCCAAAAGAAAGCAAGTCCCTGTTAACAGTCACGCCCTATTGTCCCCCAAAAGTTCCTGCCCCGGGCAACCACCAATCTGTTTCCTGACTGTGGATTTGCCTACCTTGGGCATTTCATGTGAGCAGATCATACGTGAGCAGACCACACAATACATGATCCTTCCTGTCCCGCTCCTCTCACTTAGCCCTGTGTTTTCAAGGTCCTGCTATGCTGTAGGAAACATCCCTGCATGTTTCCTTCCATGCATGGGTCCACACTTCATTTCTCTCTACTGCTGAATAATATTTCATTGTAGGGATACTAGATCTGCATTTCTCTATTCACCAGTTGGTTCAACATTCGGTTTCTGCTGATCTGATTTCCCCCCCAATCCAGTTTTTACCACACACAGAACCAAAGGATTGTGTAAGAGAAGCAGACAAGAGAGTCTAGAGAGAGCTCACAACCATTCCAACCTTCTCCAAGGTTAGAAACCAACAGGGATAACATCTCTGCCTTTTATCCTCTAACAGAATAGATAATGCTTTGAGGGTTAAAGGGTACAATATTTAGAACCTCTCCTTGATAAAACAAACAAACCCAGATGTCTGCTTAGCAGCAAAAGAAAGAATAGTAGGTAGGAGTTGCCATAAAGTAGAATAAAGGGAAAAAGAGAAATTCATATTTGTCAAATATATTATTGGCAGTATCAGGCCTTTTATGGCAATTATTCCTTTTAATTCTCATAAATACTCAACAACTTATATGATGTGATATTTACTGCTTTCATTTTATAGATTAAAAAACTGAGGCCTAGGGAGTGTTAGTTACTTGCCACATACAGGCAGCTACAAAGCTGCTGGTGTGCAGCTCTGAGCCCTCCCATGGCACCCCCCAGCTTGGAAGGCATGGAAGCTGTTGTTGTGCACAGCAGTCGGGGTGCACAGCCATCGGGGCACACAGCCACTGGAGCCCCTGGGAGGCTTGGTCCCACAGATCCACTTTCCAAACGGGCTCTATGTTCAAAGAAGCTTGGGAGGACCAGGCACAGTGGCTCACGTCTCTAATCCCAGCACTTTGGGAAGCCGAGACAGGTGGATCACTTGAGACCAGGAGTTCAAGACCAGACCAGCCAAGATGGTGAAACCCTGTCTTTACTAAAAATACAAAAAGTAGCTGAGCATGGTGGCACAGGCCTGTAATCCCAGCTACCTGGGAGGCTGAGGCACGACAATCACTTGAACCTGGGAAGCAGAGATTGCAGTGAGCTGAGATCATGCTATTGCATTCCATCCTGGGTGACAGAGTGAGACTCTGTCTCAACAAAAAGTTTGGGAAATGCTACATGGTGAGAGTTCCTCTTGCGGTATCACAATTCACATAGCTTAGTAAAGGCTCTCAAAGAGCTGCAGAAATTAAGTAATTGCCGATTCAAATAAGTTTCCTAAATATATTTGACCATGAAAACCTCCTCACTATTTCTCCCTGCTCCCAGCTCCTGGGGACAGGGGTTGGGAGAGCTGCCTGAATAGTGTGCTGAGCACCTTTCCCCTGGTGACCAGCAGCAGGGAATCTGTGGGCGCCAGTCCAGCACTTGGGATTATCCAGTTCCCTTCAAAGGAGGATTTTTGGCTTCTATTGATGATTGCTGCTTGAGTCCCTCATTTCTACAGGGATTGCAAAATAGTGAGGTTTCCACTTCCTTTGACCCTTTGCCATTTATTTGCTAACAAGTTACTGAGTTGCTAAACAGAGTAGATTCCTTGCCTGTAAAACCATTTCTTTGTGACTTCTCCATCCACAGTGGAAGGACTGAAACCAACCTAAGACAAAAGTAGGGAGCAGGAGGGAGCAAAGCTGCTTACTTAACAGGATGTACCAAGCCCTGGGGCAGCATGTGGGTTCATTAGAGGTGGGACAGGAAGGGCTATCTTAGCTAAACTATTGTACATTCATACTTGACACGTTGTATTGGTTTTTGAATCTAGGTGACACTGCTGACTTGGGGTCAAGGGTCCGAGTTTCTTAGCTTATTGGTGTACTACAGTACATTCTTTAAATTACTAAGCAAATGGAATTAATGTGTAACTTAAGAATCAAACAGAGGCAGGTGCTGGGCTGAGAGAAAATTGGGCAGCAGGACAGAAACAATGCATCTTTACATTTACAAAACATTTTTATCATCCACTAAATACTTCCTTCTAAATTGCCTTTGCCATCGCAACAAACCTGCAAGAAAGACAAACGGGCTATTTATCCCCATTTCCGGAATGAATGAATGAACAAAATAAAGGCAATATGATCAGGAAACGGTGGAATTCAGTGTTTTCACTCACAGAATGACTCTGCTTTCTTGTTTTTTCTTTCTTTTTTCTTTTTCTTTTTGAGACAGAGTCTCGCTCTGCCGCCCAGGTTGGAGTGCAGTGGCGTGATCTCCGCTCAATACAACCTCCACCTCCTGGATTCAAGCGATTCACCTGCCTCAGCCTCCTGAGTAGCTAGAACTATAGGCGTGCACCATTATGCCCGGCTAATTTTTGTATTTTTAGTAGAGACAGAGTTTCACCCTGTTGGCCAGACTGGTCTTGAACTCCTGACTTCAAGTGATCTGCCCACCTTGACCCCCCAAAGTGCTGGGATTACAGGCATGAGCCACTGTGCCTGGCCTTTTTTGTTGTTGTTTTTCTATGTTGATAATTGGATGAGAGAAGTTGGTTTATTACAAATGGAAGCTTTTCTTCGATCATAGGAAGCTGATGGACGTTGTAAGATCAAGGAAAGAACAAACGGAGGTAATCAGCTTAGAGTCAATCAGCAGCCTCCTTGGAAGAGTGTGGGCCTCATGAAAAGGTAACAAGTACTGCATGCTGAAATGGAAAAAAAATATTTTCCTGAGAAAGTGAATGAATTAAAATTAGACCGTTATAAAAATACTATGTAGATACATGAAAAAAATTCATAACCATGCAGGAAATGCATGACTGCCAACATTTTTAATGACGTAGTTTCGATTGAAATTATGGTCAAATTAGTAATACATACATTCTTTTCTTGACAAAAATTGGAAACATTAATCCTAATCAGTGAACACTTAATAACTACCTTCCCCTGAGATAATAACAAGAGGAACAGAAATTCTTCAGAGTATCATTTTCCTTATTCTCTAGAGAGAAATAAAAGCTCTTTAGATAATATGTTTATTAACCCAGGGCACAGAAATCTCCGGGCCCAGGGATGAACATTGAAGTAAAGCACTTGCCATCACACATTGCAGATGGTTCTGCAGATCAGGCAGGATGAAGAGTCAATTTGTGGACAGCCTGGGCGCTCCTCAGCAAGTCGGCCAGAAGCAGCCATGCGGCCCCATGCGGAGGCTCTGCAGAGGGGACCCAGCCCTTCTACAGGCAGACGCACTGCCATCTCATACACACCGTGTACGTGGACTGCCTGCACAACACTGACCCGTGAGGGGTGCTCTGTCAACAGAGGCCAGCTTCCTTCCAAACTGCCCAGAAATCTGTCCAAACTCACAGATCCTGCGTCTACAGGGAAGCGCCAAGTGCAGCCTATTCTGATGGTCGTCTCGGAACTTTGATGGGCAGGTGAGATTGGGGCTCACTGCTGGGACTTTACACTCACTTCCGCAAACCTGGGGTTCAGAATAGCCAGTGATGCTTTCATTTGTGCCTTCCATACACCATCCAAACATGGACAAACCATGTAGGACTGGCCTTTCCAAAGTGTTACAGAATCATGTACATGGGTCTATGTATTGCTGTGTTCTTATGCTTTAGATCACATTCCTGCTTCATATTTGAAGTAAGAGGTACATGGCAACATGAAAGAAATACTTTTTGTGGCAACATGGGGGAAGTATGAGAGTCACAGAGAACTTAGTTCAAACCCAAATTATCCACTTACATATGTCTTTACATACTCCAATTTCTACTCCTTCATGGAACGGAAACTAGTGGAAAGCTCAGAGATCCCAATTGAGGCCCAAATGTGGGAAGTAAAGCCTCTTGACCGCAGCCCAATGGTGGCAACAGTACATTAGGGGCAGGTGCCCTCTGTAGGGTTTCTCCAAGTGCTGGACCCTGACCAGCAGCCTCAGAATCACCTGCAGTGCTCATTAGCCACACAGCTTTCAGCCCCAACTCCAGATCTTCTGAGTCTGAGGTTGGGGTCTAGGAATCTGCCAAGGATTCTTCTGACAGCTCAGGTTTCAGAACCACTATTCATGAGGGAAAGAAAAATATTAAGGGCTAAAACAGAGCAGCTATGAGATCCAGGAGCCTGTTATCACATGGAAAGTCTCCTTTTCCACCAATCTTGCAGAGCAGTTTGGCTTCATTCAAGAAACCACTCGGTTTCCTTATACCTACCTTCTGGGTTGATGTGAGGAGGAGAAATAATGTACAAATAGTGCCTAATGCTCAACAAAAGGTAGCTATTAATAACATTATTATTAATAATCAAGACCCCCCTCACTTTTCACAGGTTCTACATTCCTAACCCCATCATGAAGCCAGTTCAGGTGGAACAGAACAACCTTCCTGGTGTTATTATAAGACTGCAACATTGTGTAATGAGATACACCTTCAGAGGCGATCAAGGTCAGCTGTGACCAATAGAGACCATGATCCTAACAGAAAATGAACCCCACTCAATTAACGGCTTACCATTTTCATTCTCAAAGGCATTTCTTCTTTAACACCATTTGTTTTGAATAGATAGCATATGTAGACTGTACAAACTTCAAAAACAACAAAGAAAGATACAATGAAAAGTCAGTGTCACTTGCTCATCCTTAGAGGCAGCCACTACTAACATTTCTCCAGTATCTTTGCAAACATGAATGTATATATTTTCTTTGTCCCTATACACAATGAGTAGCATACTTTATACACTATTCTGAACCTGGTTTTTTTTCTTGAAAATAAAAAAGATATTTCGTATCAGCACATACAGAGTTCCAAGGGCTGTATACTAATCCACTAAATGGATGCACCGTGATTTATTTAACTCTCTCCCTATGGGTGGATATGTAAACTCTAATCTTTCCATACTAAAAACAATGCTGTACACATGAAATTACACAAACTGGCTTGTCTATCCTCGGAAATCTCTAGATGGGCTTGCTGGGTTAAAGGGGACGTCCGTTATTAACACTAATACACTGCGGGTCACTAACGTTGAGAATTCCTGTTCACCAAAGGCATTTTATTTCTTTTTTATTTTAGAGACAGGATTTCCCTCTGTTACCCAGGCTGGAGTGCAACGGCACAATCTCGGTTCACTACAACCTCCACCTCCCAGGTTCAACCGATTCTTGCGCCTCAGCCTCTCTAGTAGCTGGGATTACAGGCGCGCATCACCACGCCTGGCTAATTTTTGTATTTTTAGTGGAGACGAGCTTTCACCATGTTGGCCAGGCTGGTCTCAAACTCCTGACTTCAAGTGATCCACCTGCCTCAGGCTCCCAAAGTGCTGTGATTACAGGGGTCAGTCACCGCGCCCGGCCACCGGAGGCATTTTCAATGATCATCCACATTAGAAACATAACGAAACAACCTGGAAAGGTAAGCAAAAGCCTTCAATGTGTTCCTTTCTCTGCCTTGGTGATCCGAAAGTCGTGCTAGGGCTTATATACCTAGGCGAGGGTCGCGTGCTAATGGTCCCTTTCTTTTCAATATGCACCCGCGGTGGGACTTATAGAACCTTTATTTTCAATACGTAAGCAGTCACGCTTCCTCGAGCCTAAGGCTTTGTGCTATTCTTAAATGCTTTCCTCCTCCAACGCTGCGGCTCCCTCCTGAGCCCGTAGCTGCGGCGCGCTGGTGAGGAGCGCCGGCCCTGGGTGCCGTCCGCCACCCTGGAGGGACCGGTCCAGGGAAAAGTGCTCGGGAGAAGCCAGGGGCCCCGGCTGCGGTCGCTGGCTCGGGGCTCTGTGCACTCCCCAGTGCCCGGAAACCGCAGGTGGCCCAGCTGGCGGGCCGGGTCTGCCCACGAGGATGCAGGAAGCGCGGGGGCCGCGGGCCGCCCAGCCAAGGTGCCCTTGCCAGGAATCGGCGCAGACACAGGCCCTGGGTGCCGGGGGAACCCGGCCAGTCCCACCGCGCGCTGCGCCGCAGGGGCCCCACTGCAGGGCGCCCCAAGACCGCGCGACGCTCGGCAGGGCGCCCACTGCCCTGCGGGCCAGAGATGTCACCTCCACGCCCCCGCGGGCCGGGAGCCGCTGGAGCCTAGCAACCGCCTGTCAGCCCCCGCCCTGCCCCAGCCGTTTTACGGCAGCGGGCCCCGCCCCCGTGCACCACAGAGGGCCGGAAGGAGGTGTGCGCCACGAGCCAGCCAGTCCGCGCCACCATCTCCGGCCCTGCGCCCTGTCATTGGCCGAGAGCCGGGCTGCGCGGCGCGGCCGTAAGGCGTGGCGGGGTGTCGTGAGGCGGGCCCCAGGGCTAGCTGGCTGTCGGCCGCCGCGGGGTGGGCCTGGGTGTCATTGGCTCTGGGAAGCAGCAGCAGCGGCAGTGTCCTCTCGGGGTCTGGTGTCGGCACAGCCATGGCTGGCGCGCTGGTGCGGAAAGCGGCGGACTATGTCCGAAGCAAGGATTTCCGGGACTACCTCATGAGGTGACGAGCGCCGCAGGTCGGACCCCGCAACCCGGAGGGGCGCCCAGGAGGCTGCGACCTGTGCAGTCCGCGACGAGGGCGGCCGCGAAGACGCGGTGGCCCCGGGCAGCGGGTGGGCCCGGGCCCAGGCGAGAGGGTGCGCTTCTCAGGGGCCCCCACCTAGCTCCCTCCCGGACCCCCATGCCCCGAAGCGGACGGCGTAGAGAGCCGTTGACAGTGGGTGGGGGTGACAGTGGGTGTCCTCTCCTGGCAGGGTGACAGTGGGCGCCTCTCAGGGCGGGAGTGACAGTGTCCTCTCCCGGCAGGGTGACAGTGGGCGCCCCTCAAAGCAGGGGTGACATTGGGTGCCCTTCAGGGAGCGGGTGACGGTGGGCGTCCCTCGTGGCCAGGGTGACAACGGGGACGCCTCTCCTGGTGGGGATAACAGTGGACGCCCTTCCCGGTCAGAGTGGCAGTGGGGACCGGGAGGGACGAAAGTGACCGTGGGCGCCCCTCAGGACATGGTGACAATGGGGACGCCTCTCCCGGCAGGGGTGCCAGTGGGCGCCCCTCAGGGCAGGGTGACCGTGGAGACGCCTCTCCTGGCAAGGGTGACAGAGGCTCGTTCCTCTCGCATAGTTGGCAGTGGGGAACGTCCCTCCAGGCCAGGTGACAGTGGCTCGCTCCTCCGGGCGGGAGTGGTCTCCTGGCCGGTTTCTACCAGATCCTCGGAGTGGGTCGCCGGTCACCTGCGTCGGTCCAGGTGTGCTAGAGGCCGCGACCTGGGCGTGGGCTGGGGAGACGCCAGCGGGAGGCGCTGCTGAGAGCGCGGCGCGGCGCTGTTGGAGCGGAGCTTCGGGTGCACCCAGCCAGCTTCTGGGACAGCGGAAATAAAATGTGCTGGCCTTGGGTTCGCCTTTCGGTGTTCTCATTATAAGGACTTTAAGCTTGGGAGGAAGTACAACTTAAGATGTTTTTATATACGAAATTCTGTCATCCAAAGTAAAGTGATGTGTCTCTGAGGACGTACCTTTTTCTCCTTGTTCTATTTTCTGTTCACTCCTTTCCAATTAGAAACAAGGAGCATTCGCGGTTGGAAAGCCTGAAAATACGTCTATAATTTATTTGCACCTCTAATCTTGAGGCGCTTGCTTTTATTTCAAAATATTGACTATAACTTTGAAGCAGTTTTAGGTTATTTAGGAGGATAATTTTAGTTTTTCAGTGAATGATTTTAAAATCGAGGTAAGTGTACAGCTGCGGTTTTTTTCCCCAGTATTTAATAGTGTGGTCAAGAGGTAAAGAGGTGAAAGCTGAGGAGAAATAAATCCTGTTATAACCGTCCAAAAGGTATAGTGTGAAGGCAACTTGATTTTAGCAATAAATAAGTTTTAAATCCTGAATTTTATTGCTAATACTTTTTACTTCCACTTTTATAGAGCACTAGGGTAAGAAAAACAATTCAGTCTGCCGTATGGTAAACTTGTACACGGAAGCTTCACTTCTGATTTTCATAAAAAGACATTTCTATGCTTAAATCGAACTAGGATTAATTAAGATGGATATTTAGTACTGTGGAGCACAGCAATTTATCAGATTCATGGTAGTAAAAATGTGAACAAAGTACCAATCTGAGGATATGCTCTTAATCCTTGCAGTTAAGTTTCTTTACAGCTTTGAATTTTAGCTTTTTATTAATGTCTTGTATAATGAACCTTCCTAATAGGTACAGCTAAAGATAACATTGTATGGTAAAATTAAAAATACAGTTTTGACACCTAGCTATATAAAAATTATGCTGATAATTACCTAACAGTTTTCTTTTCTTTTTTCTTTATTTTTTGAGATGGAGTTTCACTCTTGATGCCCGGGCTGGAGTGCAGTGGTGCTATTTTGGCTCATCCAAACCGCTGCCTCCTGGGTTCAAGTTATTTTCCTGCCTTAGCCCCAAGTTGCTGGGATTACAAGCATGCACCACCATGCCCGGCTAATTTTGTATTTTTAGTAGAGACGGGGTTTCTCCATGTTGGTCAGGCTGGTCTCGAACTCCCGACCTCAGGTGATCCGCCCACCTCAGCCTCCCAAAGTTCTGGGGTTAACAGGTGTGAGCCACCATGCCCGGCCCTAACTTCCTAGTTTTATTACATAGGAAGAATTTGTTAAATATATTTTCAAGGAAGAGAGCTCTGCTTTTCTAAGTGTTATATTTTCTTCTACTAGATGGGTTTCCAAGAGCCAGGCTTTTCAAAAGGATACTTCAGTATATCATCTAACCTTCTTTTCTAAAATTAATTTTATGTAGCTTTAAATTTTTATACTTTCTCCAGTATTTAATTCAATTACACTTTGACTAAATAAGGAAAAGAAGAGAATTGCATTACTCAGAACAGTGTTGCCTGGTAGAGCACCAGACTAGGATTCAGAAGAATGACTCACAGTCCAGGATCCCCAGCAAGTTGATCCCAGCAGACTTTATTTGCCCATCAAATGGGTTTAATGATAATGCTCTTTTTGGGTTATCAAGAAAATTAAATTGGATAAGGGATGTGAAAATACTAGGAAACTCCAGATCACTCTACATTTTATTATATCCTTCTGTTTTTGAAAGCAAAAACACTTTTTAAAGTTTATAGTTATTTAGAAAGTTAAAATCTTGTGTGAGCTATAAAGCTCTATGATCTTGAACTGAAATTATTTTTGAAAGGTGAACACGTGATGTGAAACATTCAGTTGACCTGTTTTCCCTGCCATTCTTGGCAGCAGTGGGAATTCATGCTAGGTCTGCCAAATAGTGATTGAGGGCCAGTTTGAGGTCAGGTATCAAAACTCTGACCAGAAGCTTTTTATTTTAGTGTTTCCTCCTAGAAAGAGAAACCTTTCTTCCTAGAACATATCAGAGGAAAGTACTTCCTATTTGTTCTTCCAAGCTTTTTGCTTACAGCCCGGCTTTTCTTTAGCAAAGAAGAATAAAATATAAAGCAGAAAATGTAATTATATCTCTCTTCTTCTAATCAGAAACAAGGTTCTATCCCTTCCTCTTTTTACTTCATCAGTTGCCTGTTGTACATACTTTGCATGCTCTGCATTCTTTTTGTAGCCTACTGAAGGGGTCTGGAGGTTTTCTCAACTAAAGCTGTTATAGAATTTTAAAAATTAATTGAGTTTTTCAGCATAAATTTAAAATCATATTTTACACAGATTATAAATTTATTTCAATCATGTTTTATGAATCAAGTTGAACATTCTTACTAAACTGAATTTCCAAGTGTATTTATTTATTTAGAGACAGGGTGTTACTCTGTCACCCAGGCTGGAGTGCAATGGCATGATCATAGCTCACTGTAACCACCCACTCCTGGGCTTAAGTGAGCCTCCTGCCTCAGCCTCCCAAGTAGCTAGGGCTACAGGTGTGCACAATCATACCTGGTTAGTTTTTTGGGTTTTGTTTTTTTGTAGAGATGGGACCTTGCTATGTTGCCCAGGCTGTTCTTGAACTCCCAGCCTCAAGCAGTCCTCCCCCATCTTGGCCTCCCAAAGCTCTGGGATTACAGGCATGAACCACTATGCCCAACCCATCCACATGTATTTTAAATGATGCTTTTTTTTTTTTTTTTTTATTAACGGAAAGAGTTTATGAAACTGGCTCTCACTTAGGACACCTAAGAACCAAAGGCAATGTGTGGACTTTGATTGGGCCTGGTGTGAAAAAACAGCTGGAAAAGGCATTACTGGGATAACAGAACACTTAAATAGGATCTCAGTATTAAATAATATTAAATAATTATTGGAAATTGTTAGTTGTGATAATAGTACTGTTAAACCTAGGTGATGAGTTTGAATGATGGATTTGAAGCCCAACTCTTGCTTTCCAGCTTTGTGAGCTTGGGCAAACTGTTTAGCTTTTGTGCTTTGGTAGCTGTTTAATGACATAGTATAGCGCTTGACAAAAGTAAGTGTTGAATTTATTTTTTATTGTAACTAATATTGCATGTTTAATCCCCAGGATTTCTGGTACTCTCTTTTTGGTACTTTATTCTCTCTCTTCTTACTTACCTTGATTAGTATCTTGAATCAAGAACTTCCTGGGTCTCTATTCCAATACCTTTTTCTTAAGAAACGATTCCCTCACCTTTCTTATTGACAGAATAAAGAAAGAGAGCTTTTCTTTGCTTTTCCTCTTCTCTCATTCTCCTTCCTGGATTTCTAGTTAAGAAGAATAAATTAGAATAAGCAAAAAAGTTTTGAGGTAGGACATATATTTTAATGATTAACTCAATCAAGGTCTGTGCAGCTTTATTCTGGAGACTGATTTCTCAAGTTGTGTATATTATAGTAAAGGTGAATGGATACACACACACACACACACACACATATGTATTTGTATATGTGTGCAGAGGATGTTTTCTTAAGAAGAAACTAGATCATAGAGTGCTTTAAAATCAGTTAATCACTTAGCATGCTTATGAATCTGAAGTTAGTGGGATGTTTGCATTGAATATTCTGAAGTTAATGAGGTATTCTAAATTAATTTTAACTTCTGAGTCTCCAGGAAAGCTTTCAGAATTTATACTTACTACCCAGGTGAGAAGTTGCAGTAGAATAAAAGGGAATCTTTCCCAAACTTGTGGAATTTTAGAGTCGGAACGGGCCTTAGACATTCCAGTGCTTCATTTGCCACATGAGAAGGCTGATATCTGAACCAAACAGATAATTTCAGAACCTCTGGATACCAAACTTGTGAAGCTAAAACAGAAATGTCAACTTGGCATTTAGAGGAAAATAAGAATGTGTAGAAACGGTTTTGAAAAAAAGGTTTTAGATATTTTTGTGCTCCGTGTTTTCCTGCATATGTCTCCCTTTTCTCTGCCAAACTGCTTTTCACACCCGGTCCTTGGACTCTTTGAGCACTTCCCTGCCATATAATTGACTTTCAGAAATTGAATGAAGCTGTAAATGTCGAAGCAGGACTGGCCATAAGAGTCTCTTAATATCTGGATAGTCCAGTCACAAAGGTCTTTACTGTCATTCAGCTGACTTTTGGCTCGCTAAATATAGCTGCATATCACACATTCTAATTGTTAAAACCCTCCCTCATTTTAATTTGAACTAGAAAACTAGACAAAATTTGGTAAGAATAAATTTCAGCAAACTGTAGAATTATGATCTAGAATATCTCAAAATTTTATCCCATTTTACTTTGAATAATGTTAGAAATATACTATGCTAGGCTGTCAGTTGGATCCTTTTAGTACTACATAAGTAAGTTATAAATTACCTAAATTCCTCTCAGTACTTTCAGAGAAAGCTAACATTACCGTAATTGTGGAAAAATTAGAGACTGACCTAAAAGCTCCTCTGCTCCTTTTCAGATCTCCTCCTGGTTCTGCCTGCCTCCACTTCTGCCTCCACCATGTCCATCAGGGTGACCCAGCAGCCCTACAGGGTGTTCACCTCTGGCCCCCGGGCCTTCAGCAGTTGCTCCTACATGAGCAGGCCCAGGGCCTGCATCACCTCCTTGATTGTCTCCCGAGGGGGCAGCAGCAGCAGCTTCCAGGGTGTCCTGGGCACTGGCATGGGTCTGGCTAGAGGCTATGGTGGGGCCAGGAGTAGGGGAGGCATCACAGTCGTCACAGTTAACCAGAACCTGTTGAGCCACCTTAAGCTGGAAGTGGACCCCAACATTCAGGCCATGTGCACCCAGAAGAAGGAGCAGATTGAGACCCTCAACAACAACTTTGCCTCCTTCATCGACAAGGTGCAGTTCATGGAGCAGCAGAACAAGATGCTGGGAACCAAGTGGAGCCTCCTGCAGCAGCAGAAGACGGCTCAGAGCAACATGGACAACATGTTCGAGAGTGACTTCAACAGCCTTCTGTGGCAGCTGGACACTCTGGGCCAGGAGAAGCTGAAACTGGAGGCGGAGCTTGGCAACACGCAGGAGCTGGTAGAGAACTTCAAGAACAAGTACAAAAATGAGATCAATAACCGTACAGAGCTGGAGAATGAATTTGTTCTCATCAAGAAGGATGTGGATGAAGCTTATGTGAACAAGGTAGAGCTGGAGTCTCACCTGGAAAGGCTGACTGATGAGATCAACTTCCTTAGGCAGCTTTGTGAAGAGGAGATCCGGGAGCTGCAGTTCCAGATCTTGTGCACATCAGTGGTGCTGTCCTTGGACAACAGCTGCTCCCTGGACATGGTCAGCATCATTGCTGAGGTCAGGGCCTGGTATGAGGAGACTGCCAACCGCACCCGGGCCAAGGCTGAGAGCATGTACCAGATCAAGTATGAGAAGCTGTAGACGCTGGCCTGGAATCATGGGGATGACCTGCGTTGTACAAAGACTGAGATCTCCAAGATGAACCGGAACATCAGCTGGCTCCAGGCTGAGATTGAAGGCCTTAAAGGCCAGAGGGCTTCCCTGGAGGCCACCATCTCAGATGCCAAGCCGCACTGGGAGCTGAGCATTAAGGATGCCAATGCCAAGCTTTCTGAGCTGGAGGCTGCCCTAGAGCAGACCGAGAAGGACATGTGTGGCCTCTGCATGAGTACCAGGAGCTGATGAATGTCAAGCTTGCCCTGGACATTGAGATTGCCACCTACAGGAAGCTGCTGGAGGGTAAGGAGAGCTGGCTAGAGTCTGGGATGCAGAACATGAGTATCCATATGAAGACCACCAGTGGCTATGCAGACGAGCTGAGCTCAGCCTACAGGGACTTAACAAGCCCTGGCCTCACCTATGGCCTGGGCTCCAGCTTTGGTTCTGGCAGGGGCTGGAGCCAGCTCCTTCAGCTGTACCAGCTCCTTCAGGGCTGTGGCTGTGAAGAAGATCAAGACCTGTGATGGAAAGCTGGTGTTCAAATCCTCTGATGTCCTACCCAAGTGAAGGGCCACAGCAGCCCCACCCAGTCTACCCACCCTGGGGCTGCCCAGAGCCTGTTGGAGAGGCTGTAGTGCAGGGCTGCACAGGGAACAGGACACCCACCTGTTTTAGTCCCTTTTCACACTGCTTATAAAGACATACCCAAGACTTGGAAGAAAAAGAGGTTTAATGGACTTACAGTTCCACAAGGCTGGGGAGTCCTTACAATCCACCGCACCCAGTGAAAAATTTAAAAAAATAATTATAACTGGCCGAGGCGGGTGGATTACCTAAGGTCTGGAATTCGAGACCAGCCTGGCCAACATGGTGAAACCCCATCTCTACTGAAAATATAAAAATTAGCTGGCTGTGGTGGCACATGCCTGTAATCCCAGCTACTTGGGAGGCTGAGGCCAGAGAATTGCTTGAGCCTGGGAGACGGAGATTGCAGTGAGCCAAGATCGTGCCACTGCACTCCAACCTGGCCAACAGAGCGAGACTGTCTCAAAAAATAAATCAATAAATAATAATAATAATTGTTATTTTTGGAAAGACGGGAAAATGGAATCATACAAAATGCTCATTTAAAACCATAAAAGGCAGAAAAAGAATGGAAGGCAAAAAAAGAACAAAGAACAAGGACAACAAATAGAAAAACAGTAACAAATATGGTAAACAGTAATAAAACTATATCAATAATCCTTTCAATATCAGTAGACTAAAAGTACCAATTAAAAGACATATTGTATGAGTGGATCAAAAAATAAGACTCAATATACATTGTCTACAAGAAACCCACTTTAAGTGTAAATACACATCTAGATTAAAAGTAAATAGAGATAGGTGTACCATGTTAACATTAATCAAGAAAAGGCATTGGTAGCTATAGATGGAGCATAGTTCAGAGCAAGGAAAATTACCAGGGATAAAGAGAGACATTACATATGATAATGGGATCAATTCTCCAAAAAGACATATGCAATGGTTAATTTTAGGTGTCAACTTTACTGGGTTAACAGATACCCAGATAGATGGTAAAACATTATTTCTCGGCATGTTTATGCAGGTGTTTCTGGAAGAGATTGGCATTTGAATCAGTAGACTGAGTAAAGAAGATGTGCCCTCACCCATGTAAGTGGGCATCACTCAATCTGTTGAGGGCCCCAGTAACAGAAAGGTAGAGAACAGACAATTTGCTTTCTCTTCTGGAGCTTGGACATCCATTTTCTTCTGCCATCAGACATCAGAACACTAGGTTATTGGGCTTTTGAACTCTAGGATTTACACCAGTGGCCCTTCAGGTTCTCAGGTCCTTTAGCCTTGGACTGAGTTACAATATTGGCTCCCCTAGTTCTCAGACCTTTGGACTCAGACTGAGTTACAGCGCTGGCTTTACTGATTCTCCAGCTTATGAGACTTATACTTCTATAACAGCATAAGCCAGTTTCCATTAAAAATTATACATATATACACATGTATGTGTATATATATCTATAGCTATACATCTTCTACATCTTCTATTAGTTCTGTCTCTGTGGAGAGCCCTAATACAGGTAACAATCTTTAATGTGTATGCACCATTAGAGCATTAGAACACAGGAGGCAAAAACTGATAGAATTGCAAGAAAAAATGATGAATCCACTAATATAATTGGAGATTTCACCCCTCCATCATAAATAGACCCAGCAGGCGGAAAATCAGTACGGACATAATTTAACTCAACAAAACAATGAATCAACAACTGGATATGATGAACATCAGTAGACTGCTACATGTAACAGCAACAGAATACATATTCTTCTCAAGCTCACATGAAACATTCACCAAGATAAATTATATTCTGGAGAATAGAACACATCTTAACCAATTTAAAAGACTAGAAATCATATGGTGTGTGCTTTGGAATTAAACTAGAAGTCACTAACAGAAAGATAGCTGGAAAATCCCCGATACTTGGAGATTAAACAGCACACTTCTAAATAACTCTGGGTCAAAGAAGAAATGTCAAGATAAATTTTTTAATATTTTGAACTAAATAAAAGTGCAAACACAACTTACCAGAATTTGTGGGATACAGTTAAAGCAGTGATTAGAGAGAAATTATAGCACTGGATGCATATATTAGAAAACAAGAAGGTTCTAAAATCAGTCATCTAAGCCTCCACCTTACAAAACTTAAAAAACAAACAAACAAACAAAAAAAGCAAATTAGAATGAAAATAAGCAGAAGAAAGGGAATACAGTAGCTCTCCACCCACCTTATCCAGAGTTTGCTTTCTGCAGTTTCAGTTGCTTGTGGCCAACTAAGGTCTGAAAATACTAAGTGGAAAGTTCCAGGAACAACCAATTCATACATTGTAAATTTTGTGTCATTCTGAGTAGCGTGATGAAATCTCATGCCATCCCACTTTGTCCTTCTTGAAACATGAACCATTCCTTCATCCACCATCTGTATGCTGTAGATGCTACCTACTTGTTAGTCACTTAGTCATGCCACCTAGTCACTTAGCCATGTCAGTTGTCAGATTGTTGTGGTATTGCAGTGCTTCTGTTCAAGTAACCCTTATTTTATTTAATGATGGCCCCAAAGTACAAGACTAGTGATGTACAAGACTACTTTGAATATGCCAAAGAGAAGCCATAAAGTACATTTTTTAAGTAAATAGGTAAAAGTTAAAGTCCCAGCACATTATTCTGTGGATATCAACACACAGATTTTGGAGTTTAAATGGACAGGGCGGTAAACCTGAAAATAGCCAACACAGTATTGGAGGAGAAGAACAAAGTTGGAGGACTGACATTACCTAACTTTAAAACTTACTGTAGAGCCACAGTAATCCAGACTGTGGTATAGGCAAAGGAATAGACAGATCAATCAATGGAACAGAATGAAGTGCCCAGAAGTAGACCTACATAAACAAAATCAACTAAATTTTGACAAAGGAGCAAAGGCAAAACAATGTAGTAAAGACAGCCTTTTCAACAAATAGTGCTGGAACAATTGGACATGCAATTGCAAAAAATAAGAAGAAGAAGAAACGAATGTAGACACAGACCTTATACTATTTACAAAAATTCACTCAAAAAGGATCACAGACCTAAATATACATCACAAACTATAAAACTCCTAGCAGATAATTTAGGAGAAAATCTAAATTACCTTGGGTTTGATGATCAGTTTTTCTGATACAAGATCAAAGGCATGATCCCAGAAATAATTGATAAGCTGGACTTCGTAAAAATTAAAAAGTTTTGCTCTGTGAAAGATGCTGTCAAGAGAATGAAAAGATAGGAGAAAATATTTGCAGAGGACATAACTGATAAAGGACTTTATCCAAAATATACAAAGAACTCTTAAAACTTAACGATAAGGCCAGGTGTGGTGGCTCACGCCTGTAATCCCAGCACTTTGGGAGGCCAAGGCAGGCAGATCACTTGAGGTCAAGAGTTTGAGACCAGCCTAGCCAACATGGTGAAACCTCTACCTAATTCTCTACTAAAATACATAAATTAGCCAGGTGTCGTGACGGGTGCCTGTAATCCCAGCTACTTGGGAGGCTGAGGCAGGAGAATCACTTGAACCGGTGAGGTGGAGCTTGCAGTCAGCCAAGATCATGCCACTGCACTCCATCCTGGGCAACCGAGCAAGACTCCCTCTCAAAACAAGCCGACAACAACCACAAAAACAAAACTCAATAATAAGAAAGGAACTCAATTAAAAATGGGCTGAAGACCTAAACAGACACCTCACCATGTTCAGAAGGCAAATAAGCATATGAAAATATGCTCTGCCCAAAGATTGGACACCACTGTTCTACATCATATGTCATCAGGGAAATGCAAATTAAAACGAGGTACCACTAAATATCTGTTAGAAAGGCCAAAAGGCAGAACGCTGACAAAAGCAAATGCTGATGAGGATGTGAATCAACAGGAACTCTCATTCGTTGCTGGTGGGAATGCAAAATCATACAGCCACTTTGGAAAACAGTTTGGCAGTTTCTTACATATTCCTTGGTATTTACCCCTAGGAGTTGAACACTTAGGTCCACACAGAAACCTGCATGTGGATTTTTATAGAGGTTTTATTCATAATTGCCGAAACTTGGAAGCAAACAAGATGTCCTTTGGTAGGTGAATGGCAAAATAAATTTTGGTACATCCAGACAATGGAATATTATTCAGCACTAAAACATGAGCTATGAAACCATGAAAAAAGACATGAGGGAAACTTAAATACATATTACTACATGAAAGAAGCCAGTCTGAAAAGGCTGCATACTACCTGATTCCAACTACATGATGTTCTGGGAAAGGCAAAATTACGGAGACAGTCGAAAGATCAGTGGTTGTGAGGGTTTAGGTGGAGCACAGAGGACTTTTAGAGAGTGAAACTACTGTAAGACACTGTAATGATGGATGGATGGCATTATATGTCCGAATCCACAGGATGTACAGCACTAACAGTGAACCCTAATGTAGATATGGACTTTGGGTAACAATCCTGTGTCAATGTAAGTTTCATGATTGTGATAAATACACCATGGCGGTGGATGTAGATAATGGGAGAGTGCGTGCATGTTTCGGGACTGGGTATATATGGGAAGTACTTGGGTTCAATTTTACTGTGAACCTAAAACTTCTCTGAAAAATAAAGTTTATTTTTTAAAAAAACGGAATACTTAATTTTTAACTGGAAATATAGTTTCTCCTCCATGAGAATTCAAAATCATAAGTGAACCCAAGAAAGTCTATGAGTTTTGTGTTTGTTTGCTTTTTTACTGAAATAAAGGCAGCATACCAAATAAAGAGAAAATCAAGAATATTTTCTAAATGGTTTTGCATTACTGTCCCCAAATTGCAGTTTATATGTGGCTTATAAATTTATCTTTTTTTTTGAAACAGGTAATAATACATATTTGGAAGCATTCTTTTTTTTCTAATTTGGTTCTGCACAAATATGCTTTTCAGATATTTTGATTGAGTCGTTGATTCATGCATTCTAGAAAGTCCTGACTTAGAATTGAGGGATGATGAGTTGTAGTGTTTTGTATTTAACAGACATATTTAAACTGACTTGACTCTCAGATTGTTTTACAGTAATTAAGGTGATTATATTCATGTAGGACTTTTGAATTGAGCAGGGTATGAAGGCAGAAGGTAATTCTCCCTTATTCTCATACATTTGTAATCTATACTAAGGTCTTCTGTTGTAAAATAGGGTATAATTGAGCTGTTGTATGATTTAAGGAGAGAGCCCTAAAGGAAAAACTAAGTTATGTCCAAGCTGAAACTTTACATTGTAAGTACTACATCCTTTAAAATATTTTTATAGGGAAAAAACGTGCCCTTGGTTATTCATAGTTACTTAAAGGGCCAGTGTTCAGATACTGACAAAGGTATTTTAAGGAGAGCAATGCTGTAGGTGACTGACTGTTGTAGCTAGATTGTGCTGTCTGATCCAGTAAGGTTATCAATCTCTCTGCTATAAAGCATTGTGGTCAGTTTGCAATTGGTGTGAAATATAATTTGGATAATTACATTTGTATATATAATTTTATATGAATGATATACATTTCATAATATAACCTATCTGAAGCACATAGTAGGACTCTCTCATCTGCAGTTTCGCCTTCTGTAGTTTTAGTCACTCAAGGCCAGTTGTGGTCCAATATTACAATATTGTGAAAGAGCGACCACATTCTCAACATTTTTATATCAGTTTATTGTTATAATTGTTCTATTTTATTATTAGTAATTGTTGTTAATCTCTGCCTAATTTATAAATTAAACATTATAATAGGTATGTATGTATAGGAGAAAGACATAGTATATATAGGGTTCCATATTATCCACGGTTTCAGGCATCCACTGGAGGTCTTACAATGCATCCTCTGAGGATAAGGGGAACTACTGTATTATTGGCACCATCAACAATTATTTTCATGTTACAAATTATAATCTCTGTGCTCTCTAAAACAAAACAACTAGTAGAATTCTTTGGACTTGAGTGTGTTTATAAAGGATTTTATTTCATTTTTCCCCCTGCTGTACTGCTCAATTTTATTATTTTATTTCAATAACTCTTTCAGTAGCTCAACTTTGAGATTTAGCCCTAAGAGAAGAGCTCAGGTATATCCTGGCAAGAGAAATTGCTATTTCAGAAATAAGAGTAACTCAATATAAGTTTTTGGTGTATTTTTAAGTTTAACATTCTGGAAAATAGCATTGACATTTTTACTATTCATTCATTCATTCAACAGATATTTTTAAAATTCTAATGTAAATGCCAGGCACTACTTTAAGTAGTCCAGTAGTAACAAAAATACATCCCTCCAGGGGTTCACATTCTGATGCAATGTGTTAGTAAGCAGAAGGGAAAGTTTCATTGTTAATAGAATTCTGCAGCAGTATGCTTCTCTCCAACTTGACACTTTTAAGGAAATATTTCCTCGAAAGCTGTGCTGTCCAATTTGAGAGCCACTAGCCACAGGTGACTACTGAGCACTTGAAATGTGACTAGTTCAAGCTGAGATGTGCTGTAAGTGTAAAATACACACTAGAGTTCAAAGAATTGTATGAAAAACCATGTAAAAGTTCTAATGAATAGTTTTTGTTGATTACATTTTGAAATTAAAATTTTTTTTGCATACATGTGGATTAAATAAACTATGAATACAAGTAATTTCTGTGGTTTCTTTTCACTTTTCTACTTTTTTTTTTTCTTTTTTTTCCAGACGGGGTCTTGCTCTGTTGCCCAGGCTGGAATACAGTGGTGTGATCATACCTCACTGCAGACTTGAACTCCTGGGCTCAAACAATCCTCTGGAGGCACAAACCACCCATGCCCAGCTAATTTTTAAAATATATTTGTGTATAGATGGGGTCTCACTATGTTGCCCAGATTAATAGTGAACTCCTGGCCTCAAGCAGTCCTCCTGCCTTAGCCTCCCAAAGTGCTGGGATTACAGGCATAAGCCACTGTGTATGGCCTTCTTTTTACTTTTCTTAATGTGGCTTCTAGAAGTTTTAAATTACATATGTGGCTTGTATTTGTGCCTTGCATTATATTTCTACTGGATAGTTCTGCTCTAAGGATTGCACTTACTTTCCATAAAAATTAAGATCTAATTTCATTAAGTCAAAGTTCTTATTAGAAATGATATTACTTGATCTTTTAAAAATAATGAAAGAATGTACTCTGTTAATATTGTAGTCCTGTTACTGAAATTTGAATACAGGTGTAAGGTTGCAGTAACCTAATAAGACCAAAATCATTTGATTTTTTTTTTCCATGTCTCTCCTGTCTGAACTTCGGTGACTCTTCACAAAATAGTACGGTAAGAAAATTATTTCCATCCATTTCAGGCTTTTGCAGACTTTCTGCATTAACAGAGTTATGCACAGCGGACTTAGTGTCCTTTGCTTGTGAGAGCCTCTCTAGCCGCCATGGCTGGCAGGTTGCCAAGGGTGCCTACTGCACCCTGGCCTGTCCTAGGGAGCCTAGACATGAGCTCTGTGAGAGCCATGCTCCTGGGGCTGCTCCCTACTCCTGTTTTTAGAAACAAGCATATAATTACTTCATTGATAACAGTCACAGTGGAGCCTGGCAATGATGAAAGGAAACAGAGAAAGAAAAAGAGAAAGCAGGAAAAGAAAGGTGGGATGATTTTTTCCTGTAGGGTAGAGTTCATTTCCATGGCTTGATTTCACGCAGGAAGTAGTGGTGTACAATTCTGTTGGAACTTTCTTTTCAGCACAATTAAGAATTATAATGAAGTAAAATGTTTAATCCAACATGTTAATTTCTTTTTGGATTTTAATAAAGTTCCTTATTTTTCTCAAAATTGCTGAATATCTGACAGAGCATAAATCAATCATATTCTAAAAAAGGGAAGAGAGAACTAGAATCATGTACTAGATAGGAAAGATGCATTATAAACTTTCTAAGGTTAGATATTTTAGCAAACTAGTGTTAAAATTATCTTTACCTTTTGTGTTCTTCTTAAGAAATATGTTTTCAGTATCGCTCAACACTTACAGTCATAAGTGTATGTATAGTTCTTAACTTACAGAACTCTGTTTCCTATAACCTAACACTCATCACACTTAAACTTTTTATTTTATTTTTTTATTTTTATTTTTTGAGATGGAGTCTTGCTCTGTTCAGCCCAGGCTAGAGTACAGTGGCACGATCTTGGCTGCAACCTCTGCAACCTCTGCCTCACGGGTTCAAGTGATTCTCCTGTCTCAGCCTCCCAAGTAGCTGAGATTACAGGTGTGAGCCACCACACCCAGCTAATTTTTGTATTTTTAGTAGAGATGGGGTTTCACCATGTTGGTCAGGCTGGTCTCGAACTCCTGACCTCATGATCCGCCTGCCTCGGCCTTCCAAAGTACTGGGATTACAGGTGTGAGCCACCATGCCCAGCCCATACTTAAACTTTTAATACCATCACTTAGCCAGGAATCTCCCAGGGCTACTTTAGGTTTAGATTTATTACATTGTCCATTTCTGCTTTACCCCCACCTATAAAAGAAGACACATTCACAACCGGTGGTAGAGAAACTGGTTTATATGCCCCTCTTAGAATAACTCTTCAGGCTTTGTCACAGCCCTGGGTTCATGCATGATAAAGTAGACAGCAACACCACCATATAGTGCAGAGGAATGGAAAGAGAGTAAATGGAAAAGGAGATGAAAATAGACCAAGTGGAGAAAGGCCTGGTCAAAAAAGGAAGAAAAGGAAGGCCACTATGGAATAATAGAGAGTTGAAAAATGAAGTGAGACCCAATAACAGGACAGGTAGGAAAAGAATTAGGTAAGGGGGAGATAGATACTCTCCCTTAAAAGAGTCTGGGGAATAAGGAAAAAAGAAAACTGGCCATATCTCATCTAAATATAAGAAATTAAAGGTCATTGTTAATAGAATTCTGCAGGAGTGCACTTCTCTCCAACTTGTCATCTTGTCATTTTTTTTTTTTTTGGACAGAGTCTCGCTCTGTTGCCCAGGCTGGAATGCAGTGGTACAATCTCGGCTCACTGCAACCTCCACCTCCCTGGTTCAAGCAATTCTCTGCCTCAGGCTCCCAAGTAGCTGGGATTACAGGCACCTGCCACAACACCCGGCTAATTTTTGTATTTTTAGTAGACACAGGGTTTTATCATGTTGGCCAGGCTAGTCTTGAACTCCTGACCTCACGATCCACCCGCCTCGGCCTCCCAAAGTGCTGGGATTACAGGTGTGAGCCACTGCACCCGACCCAACTTGTCATTTTCAAAGAAATATTTCCTCTAAAGTCGTGCTGTCCAATTTGCGAGCCACTAGCCACCTCATCTAAATGTAAGAAATTAAGTGAAAGTTGCAATAGTGAGTATCTTAGATAATATCTAGTCTGAACGCAAGGGGACTAATTAGCCAGCCCAGAATCTCAAGATTCTTTAAACCAACTGTGCCTAATTTACAGAGTTTATAACTCACATGTTAAACCCTGAAATACTTATCGTGATGGCTATATGGGAACTTTGACCTTTTACAGTTATTTCAATGACCTTGTGGCTTACATGTTAAGTAAACATTTTAAAATACTCTATTATGCCAAATCTAATTCCCATTTATTTTTCTTATATTTCCCTTGGTTTACCACTTTTTAGGGAATTTTTGTATTTTAACCCCTCGTCAATAATAGAAGCAAAGTCTAGAAATGTATTTAACAGTCTGAATTTAACCTAAACGTTATGACAGGCAGAAGTCAAGCAAAGACTGTTTTTACTCTTTAGTGTTGGGATAACTAAAAGGGGTGTTTAGCCAACAAGATGTGGTTTCTTTCAGATTTGGAAATATTATTTCCAAATTCTAAATTAATGAAACAATTTTTCATTTAATGAACAAAAGCCACAAGCCTTATTTTATTTCAGCCTCTAAAATTAAATTGATTGTGGCTGCTGTCAAACACAGACAACTTCACTTTGGTATCCTTGAATGAGTGTAGTTGTAGAATGAAAAACTATTGGTTCATTTTTTTAATATTAATGTAAGTTTTTGCTATTATGTCAAAAGTACTTTCCAATCTTAATTTCTTAGTGTCTGGAGTCCTGGGTATTGATTTCCAAGTTCTTTTAACTTAGAATAGCTCATATAAGCTGAAAAACAATGTATTCCCTTATTAAGCTTCTTTCTTCAGAAAAGTACCCAATTTACGGTCTGCATTTTAAGAATTATTAACAAATATCCTAATGAAAATTTGGGAAAAGGAGTGTGGATAGATTTAAACATAAAAATTATGGAGAATAGTTCTAACAGGGTTTGAATTATAGCAACAATGAATTGTGTAAGAAGTTAATCTTATTTTTAAATTTTCTAAATGGGACAATCAGAGACGACTTGGTTGTAGTGTGGAAACCAGTAGGGACCTTGGGAAGCTGCCAAACCCTTTCTAGCTCTGGGCTCACCTGTAAGAACTGCTGATTCCTATGGGAACACTTGGACAATCCAATACCTGAATGTTAACCATCAATTAACCCAGTAAACCTGCAAAATGGAAACGAAGATTTGTTTTCATGAGTTTCACATGGTTATTTGAAGTAAGGAAAATTTCAGCTATTTATAGTTCTGTCTTAACTTTTTCCTCTCTTCATTCTTTTCCTCTCATTTTTTGTAGCACTTCTGGGGCCCGGTAGCCAACTGGGGTCTTCCCATTGCTGCCATCAATGACATGAAAAAGTCTCCAGAGATTATCAGTGGGCGGATGACATTCGGTAAGAATGCAGATTTGGATAATTGGGAGGACTTTCAACATAGTAGAGCTCCTGCTTGCATTTCAAGATTGTAGCACCAGATGTTACAGTCACTATCAGAAAGTCACATACAGAATGTGATGGCATGGAACAGTGTTACTTCTCCATGTGAGTAAGAAACAAGATTAATTAGAAATATTTATCTAGGAAGTAGTAACATCTTATTTGCCTTTCAGATTTAGCACAACCAACTGAAGAATGTGTCATCTGAATCATTCTAATAGTCACTCTAATGATTTATATTGTGAACTTTTTTGGGGAAAGTGTTATTAAACTTACTTGAAACCCTGATATTTGAACATAAAACTGTTGTGGAGGGAATAAATAATTCTTTCAGATAATGAATGGATTATAAGCAACTCTAGGAGATAAAAAAGAAGTGGCTAGAATGAATTTCAGCCTACTCTTGCTCTGAAATATGTTCCTTAAATGTTTAAATAATTAACAAAAATGCATAGCAGTACAGTAAAATTTTTTATGAGCTTCCTATTCATACAGGCATTTAAGTAACAACTTTTATCTGTCAAAGGCTTTCGCAGAAGAGGTTCTTTTTTGATCGAGGCAATGGAACTGTTCATCTCTGTGGTCCTATCAACTCTCTCAGTTTTCTAAGTTATTGATTATCTTTGCTCTGCTATTTTTGGCAGCCCTCTGTTGCTATTCTTTGACATTCATGAGATTTGCCTACAAGGTACAGCCTCGGAACTGGCTTCTGTTTGCATGCCACGCAACAAATGAAGTAGCCCAGCTCATCCAGGGAGGGCGGCTTATCAAATACGAGTAAGCAGATTTCAATTTAGCTACTTTCTTTTCAGGAATTTGAGGAATTGGGGTGAATGAAGCTAAACTCTTGTCTGAGGGAGTACTTGGGGACTGGAGTGTGTATAGATGTGCTTTAGCAGTTGGGGAAACCACTTAATAAAACATGCAAGTTAACATGAAGTAGGATACAGGCTGAGCATCCCAAATCCAGAAATCTGAACTGCTCCAAAACATGAAACTTTTGGAGTGCCAACATGACACTCAAAGGAAGTGCTCATTGGAGCATTTCAGATTTTGGATTTTCAGTTTAGGGATGCTCAACTGGTATAATCCAGTTAGTCCAAAATCTGAAAAAATCTGAAACATGTCTGGGCCTAAGCATTTCAGATGAGGGATACCCAGCCTATATTACTGTTTTTTAAGTTGCAAGTTGAAATAAATGTTATGTAAAAGTGTCTTTTTAAAGCCATCCAAAGCCCTTGTGATTGGCATTGAAATTTTGTTTCTCATTGAATTTTTGTTTCTTTCCAGGATGACTAAAAAGGCATCTGCGTAACAATGGAAAATGAAGAACAAGGTCTTGAAGGGACAGCATTGCCAGCTGCTGCTGAGTCACAGATTTCATTATAAATAGTCTCACTAAGGAAAATACACTGAATGCTATTTTTACTAACCATTCTATTTTTATAGACATAGCTGAGAGTCTCTAAACCAACTCTCTGCTGCCTTACAAGTACTAAATATTTTACTTCTTTCCATAAAGAGTAGCTCAAAATATGCAATTAATAATTTCTGATGATGGTTTTTTCTGCAGTAATATGTATATTATCTATTAGAATTTACTTAATGAAAAACTGAAGAGAACAACATTTGTAACTACCAGCACTTAAGTACTCCTAATTCTTGACATTGTCTTTAATGACCACAAGACAACCAACAGCTGGCCATGTACCTAAAATCTTGTCCCCACTGTTTAAAAATGTTATCTGTGTATTTCCATGCAGTGTGTATATTGAGATGCTGTAACTTAATGGCAATAAATGATTTAAATATTTGTTAAATGAGTATGATTAAATATCTTGCTGCATTCTGTAGGAAACTGCAGAATAGTGTATATGAAAAGACAATTATAGGTGAAAATGGAACTCCTTGAAAACTATGAAGACGGCTGGAGGAAATGCAGAGCTGGAAGACCAGTGTTTTCTGGAAATCATCGACAGTCCAGCTACGCAGAATGCATTCTGTCTCTTATGGGCAAGTGTTATTAATAGAAATGCCCCTCAGTCACTGAGACTCAGGCCAGTCACGTGAGTGTTCTGGGCTTCTCTTTCTCCATCTGTACAAAGTTGCACAGGCGATTCCTGTGGTGATCTAAGAATAATGCTGCTTTCCCGAGAAAGCTGTTGAGACTGCGGTCCCACAGGAATGGGCTGATGCTGTGAGTAATCAGCTTCCAAGGGGAGGGACGGAGCCGCTGACTAGGAGCTGCTCTGGAGGGGTCTGACCAAATGACTGAAAATACTCTAAGAGCATAGTCCTGACTTCTTATTTCACATTACACAGTTAAGTTAGGGTTTTTAAAACAATCCAACTTGAATCTGATTACAGTTTCCCATTCTCTGCGTGGTGGCAGATGAGGGCAGCAGAGAAGCCCATGCTGAGCAGAGGGGAAGTCTGTGAGGTGCGGTCTCCCGCAAGGGTCCATATTCTGTCACCTTTTTTTCTTTTTTTGAGACAGGGTCTCGCTCTGTGGCCCAGGCTGGAGTGCAGTGGCGCAATCACAGCTTACTGCAACCTCCACCTCCTGGGTTCAAGTGATTCTTCTGCCTCAGCCTCCCAAGTAGCTGGGACTACAGGCACGTGTCACCACACCCGACTAATTTTCGTATTTTTAGTAGAGGCAGGGTTTTGCCATGTTGGCCAGGATGGTCCCGAACTCCTCGCCTCAAGTGATCTGCCTGCCTCCCAAAGTGCCAGGATTACAGGCGTGAGCCACTGCACCCAGCTTCATATTCTGTCACTTTTATTTTCTTTTTAAGGTGCTATACAGTTCACAAAGCATTGTCATATGTGTTCTATCTGGGCCTCTCACAGCACTGTGGAGCAAGCTGGGCATTTATAGACGAGGGGACAGGCTGTGAAGCTGTGAAACACCTGTATTTGGCAAGGCCAGGGCGCACACCTGTCTGGGGACGCTGCTCCTGCCACACTGCAGCTGGGACCACAGCAGGACAGACTCTGCAGGAACCCTGCCACACGACAGCTCTGTCAGGCTCAGCTTCCACAGTTAAGTACAGCTGAGTGTGGTGAAAAAAACTAGCATGAAGTGCTATAGATTGGTTAAATTAAGTTAAAACCACTTGTTCTACTTTATCATACAAGTAATAATACTTGTGAGACATTTTAACTCCACAGAGACACAGGGCATAGAGTGCAGCAGCTGAAGCCCTCATAGGTCTCCTCCACCCTTGGCCTTTCCCTGTGGAGTCAGCCCCTGTCAAGGATTTTTGGCTTGAGGTCTTTCTCTTCATCACCTTGGAAAAACTCCCAACCTGCTAGGCTTTATTGCCGGGTAAGAAGCAAGGGGATTTTCCCACCTCCATTTCAGAGATTGGCCAGCTCCCTGAAGGCATGGCCTTGTCGGTCAGCCAGGTGGAAGCTTGCAGAGCACCAGGGACCAGGAGCAGATACTGCAGGGGATTCGAGCAGGAACAGGCCCTGATAGAAACCAAGGCAACAGTTTCGTTCCGTGGACTTTCCTGGTACTCCCGAGGAGAGAATATGGAGAGACAGAGGCCAGTAAGGTCATTCCTGCTGGCCAAAACCTGCCTCCGAGCTGAGGGAATCCTGCAAGTGTGCAGATGCAGTCAACGCAGGCACAGGTGCAGGAGTGGCTGGAGTCTGCTCCCTCAGGGCCACAGCTTCTGACTGGGCCTGAGAGAGAGTGACGAGGGACTCACTGGGGAAAGGACTGAACAGCACTTGGCCCACTTAAGGGTCCCTGGAAGCTTTTAACTGTCGTACTTCCTCTTTCCGCACAGAGCCCTGAGCGCTTGCAAAGATGAAGAATGCAAAAGGCACCTGAGTAGAAGCAGTAGGAAAGGATGTGAGACTTTTTCTGCTGTCAGAATTTGATTCCTAATTTCACACAGCATTGAGACCAGTCATGATAAACTATATTCCAGAACAAGAGTTTTTGGGGTTTTTTGCATTGTTTTGTTTGAGATGGAGTCTTGCTGTGTTGCCCAGGCTGGAGTGCAGTGGCACCATCTTGGCTTGCTGCAACCTCTACCTCCCAGGTTCAAGCAATTCTCCTGCCTCAGCCTCCTGAGTAGCTGGGATTACAGGTGCACACCACCATGCCCAGCTAATTTTTGTATTTTTATTTAGTAGAGACAGGTTTTCACCATGGTGTCCAGGCTTGTCTCGAAGTCCTGACCTTTTGATCTGCCTGCCTTGGCCTCCCAAAGTGCTGGGCTTACAGGCATGAGCCACCGCACCCAGCCCAGAACAAGAGTTTTTAATGGTTCTTGGTTGCTTTAAGTTTACCATATCCAATGTCTTTTGTTAGCAAAAAGCGCACTCAGAACACCTCGGAATTCAGCTTATAAGCAATAGCCTTATCAAAAGGAGACCGACCTGTTCTTTAAATGTTTTTCTCTGGACTTTAGAGGTGGAAGACTTCCCAGGCAAGGCTGATTCCTAGGCCCCGGGCAAGCTCTTGCTGCTCTTTCATCCTGGGAATTTCCAGAGCTTGCCTTCCAGAGACAGGTGAAATACATTGTCACATTTGGTAAATGTTTGGTTTGTACTATGAGAGCAGTATGTATGATAATGTTTCATCTTAAAGACTGGAAAGCCGATCTGGTCTCTTTAGTATAGTTTCAGAAATCATTGCTTTAGTATTTTGATGTGTATTAGTGGAGAACACTGCTGGCAATGCAAATGCATTAACCATTAGAGAGTCAGCATTTAAAGTAATCATAGGTGATAAGTAAAATGTGAAAACTCAAAGACTGGGCTGACCAGAACTTGGTTACTTTAAAAGCCTAGCAATATATATTCAGAATTTAAACTGCCATATAACATTCTTTCTCAAAATAACTCTCAAGAACTCAAAATGCTTTTCATTTAAATGACAAAATATAAGGAAAGGAGACTCAAATGAGTCCTGACTCACTTCCAAGATGAAGTTCATACTAGTTGTGAACAGTAAAGTGTCATGTTGGTTTCAGCTCCAGAGGCAGTGCTTTTCTTTGTTACAATAAATTCATGGGGCAGAGCTAACAATTGGGAAATTCTTCCCGCATGAGCAGACATTCTCAACCTAGACGTGGGAATCCTGGCAGCGGGCAGCGTGACTGCAGGCTGCATGCTCAGTGAGAGTGGCCCATGTGTGGGGGTGGTGGAGAAATCAACGGCCTCTTGTTTCATAATTATCCTCTGACTGCACTTGGCTTACTATGACATAGCTCAGTTTTGTCAGCTCTCTTCCCCCACTCCACGTAGCAATGGTGAATTTCTGCCATTCCGAACTCCAAGTTGGGTTCAGTTACTCTTTTGTGTTTTTACATTTTTGGATTGGATTTCTCAGATGTTTTCTTAGATTAATTTGTATGGGGAATTTACAAGCCTTAACAAGAAAGCACAAGTTGTTGCAACATCTGAGGATACTCTGAAATTGCATCAGATTACTGAGAAGACACTAGATGGGCGCAAAAATAATCATTTCTCCTCTAAGGTCTAGAAAAGAAGTGCACTCTAGACTGCATTTAGACAGCAAAGCCTGAGCTGGCTCTGCCTGCGGCAGGTCAGCGTCCCCTGGGAATGTGGAGAGGGCACAGGCTGCAGATGTCTGTGGAGAGGAGCCACCCACAGTGAGAAAATTGCAGTCCTCCTGATCTTCCCTCAGACAGCTGCTGAGAACTGACCTAAACTGGGCTGGTCACATAGGACTCCCAGGGTTTTGCTGTTATTTTGTTTTTGGTGGATATAACAGAAATCATAGAAAAGTTGGTGAGGATTAGCTACTCCCTGACAACTTTATTATGAAAGTCACAGGTCAAAATCTGCCTTCCCTGTAGACATGCGTTTAGCAAATGTTCATTAGCTAGTACATTAGCAGGAAGCATGACACCTTGCTGTTCTCCCATGTTCCTGATGAATCACAGCTCTTCTTCCTTTCAGGCTCTCTGAATGAGTCACCTGTCTGAGGCAGATAGGACAGTATTTCAGCCAAGACATAATTTCCACCTAAACTAATAATCCCATGGGGTAGCTTAATGGTGGTTTCCTACATCTAGTTATTAGATCACCTTCCATAGAGTAGACTCCATTAACTAAGTCTGTTCACTTATACACAAACATGGGTCCTAATGAAAAGGCAGGATAAATATTCAGTTCTTTCCTTCTATACCCAATTTTAAATATAAAGAATTGATGTGATTCATCACATAAACAGAATGAAGAACAAAAACCATATGATCATCCAATAGATGAAGAAAAAGCATTTGATAAAATCCAGTATTCCTTCATGATAAAAACCCTCAACAAACTAGACATCAAAGAAACATACCTCAGAATAATAAAAGCCATATATGACAGACCCACAGCCAACATCATAGTAAATGAGGAAGAGCTGAAAGCATTTCCCCTAAAAACTGTAAACTTTAAATATGCCCACTCTTCCCATGCCTATTCAACATAGTACTGCAGGTCCTAATCAAAGCAGTCAGGAAAGAGAAAGAAAGAAATGACACCCAAATTGGAAAAAAGGAAGTCAAATTATCTGTTTGCTGATGACATGATCTTATACCTAGAAATCTCTAAGACTATAAGACTCCTCCAAAAGATTCCCAGATTTGATAAATGACTTTGGTAAAGTTGCAGGATACAAAATCAACATGAAAAGATCAGTAGCATTTCTATACACCTAAAACATTTAAGCTGAGAACAAAATCAAGAATGCAATCCCATTTACAATAGCCACACAAATATACAAAATACCTAGGAATCCATTGAATCAAGGAGGTGAAAGATCTCTATAAAGAGAACTACAAAACACTGATGAAAGAAATTATAGATGAAACAAACAAATGGATAAACATCCCATGCTTGTAGCTGGAAGATGAATATTGTTAAAATGACCATACTGCCCAAAGCAAGATACAGATTCAATGCAATTCCTACCAAATTACCAATGTCATTTTTCACAGAATTAGAAAAAAAATCTTAGAATTCATATGGAACCAAAAGAGAGTCTGAATAGCCAAAGCAATCTTAAGGAAGAGAACAAAGCTAGAGGCATCATACTACCTGACTTCAAACTATACTACAACGCTGGAGTAACCAAAACAGCACAGTATTGGCACAAAAATAGACACATAAATCAATGGAACAAAATAGAGCACCCAGAAATAAAGCATCATACCTACAGCCAGCTGATCTTCCACCAAGTCAGCAAAAATATACACCAGGGAAAGGACACCCTATTTAATAAATAGTGCTGGAAAACTTGGAGAGCCATATGCAGAAGAATGAAACCAGACCCAAAGCTCTCACCATATACAAAACTTAAGACGAGTTAAAGACTTAAATGTAAGACCAGAAACTATAAAAAATCCTAGAAGAAAACCTAGGAAAAACTCTTCTGGACATTGGTCTAGGCAAAGAAGTTATCAGTAAGACTTCAAAAGCAAATGCAACTAACCAAAAATAGACATCTGGGACTTAAATAATGTAAGAAGCATCTGTACAGCAAAAGAAATAGGCAACAGAGTAAACAGACAATGGGAAAAGGACACGAACAGACATTTTTCAAAAGAAGATGCACAAGTGGTCAAAAAACGTGAAAAAATGTTCAACATCACTGATGAGAGAAATGCAAAGTAAAACCACAATGAGATAACCATCTCACACCAGTCAGAATAGCTATTATTAAAAAGTCAAAAAACAACAGATGTTGGCGAGAATGCAGAGAAAAGAGGACACTTATACACTGTTGGTGGGAATGTAAATTAGCACAACAGTCATAAAAACAGGATAGAGATTGCTCAAGGACTAAAAATAGAGAAACCATTCAATCCAGCAATCCCATTACTAAGTATCTACCCAAGGGAAAAGAAATCATTAAAAAGACACCTGCTCTCATATGTTTATCATAGCATTATTTGCAATAACAAAGTCATGGAATCAACCTAAGTGTCCATCAACAGTTGACTGGATTCAGAAAATACAGTATATGTGACCCATGGAATACCATGCAGCCATGAAAAAAAAGAATGCAATGTCTTTTGCAGCAACATGGATAGAGCTGGAGGCCACTGTCATAATTAAAATGACTCCAAAACAGAAAATCAAATACCACGTTCTCACTTCTATGTGGGAGCTAAATAATGGGTACACATGAACATACTGACACTGGGAACTCCATTTATAAAATCTGATGACTTTATCCTGCCACCTTGTGAAGAAGGTGCCTGCTTCCCTTTTGCCTTCTGCCATGATTGTAAGATTCTTGAGGCCTCTGCAGCTATGCAGAACTGAGTCAATTAAACCTCTTTCCTTTATAAATTACCCAGTCTCAGGTAGTATCTTCATAGCAGTGTGAGAACTGACTAATACATTCACTGAAAGCCCAGACTTCACCACTACCCAAAATATCCAAGTCACAAAACTGCACTTGTACCTCCTGAATCTATAAAAATAAAAATTAAAAGTTAAAAAGGAATTGGTGTAATAGCTATTTCAGTAGTGATAAATTATTTTGAATGTTTTCTGTTTTAAGCATGATAACAGACTTCTGAATTTTCATAGATTTAATGGGTTTATATCAACTATGATACTATTCTCTTTGGCTCAAAGGTCCTACCTTTGGCCACTGGGAGCCCCTTAATGGTGTCCTTTTGATACGATCCCATCAATCTGAAAGCTTTCATGTTTGCTAGTACAAGATTCTCCTGCTCACCCAGTCCTTTCCTTGTCCCCAACATGAAAGGAAGAGACATTTCTCCAAGGAGCTCTGGCTGCGTTTATGAGGAGTGGTGTTTGTAGCCAAAAGGTGGACTCTTGGCACCCTTATGCTGCTAGGAGGACATTGCTTTTTGGCCATTTCAGTGGTCAGTGCTAGAAAGGTGTCTTTTTTAAAATCACAAGTTCATATTGATATTTACACTTCAACTCTAGTATTGTATTTCTACTTAATTAACTTGATTTTAGAATTGAATCTCTTTTATACTGAATAGCATTATTTCTAATCACATAAACATTGTCTACTTACTTGCTTTAACAATATAAAGTAATTTCACAATAACAATACCATTATTAACACAAACAGTGAAACTACTGAATACAATTTCAAAATTTTCTTTACAGTTTTTCTTTAGAATCTGTCCTAAGCATGTGTGGTTTAAGTGATAATAGTTCTAAATTCACTTGAAATTACCTTTTACTGTGTGTTATGTAAGCACCTATCCAATGTAGACTTTAATGCAATTGTTAGTTTTTATTTTCAGTGTACAGTTTCTGCATTCTAGCAGCTGCTAGTTCTTAGAAGGCTAGTCCTCTTCGCTACAGGAGGTGGGAGGTCAGTCTACCATGAACTTCAAGACCATCTACCATCAGAGCAATTGGGCCTAAATGCTTCCATTCTTCATCATTTAGTCTGTCTACACCAATGAGTTCTGGATAAATAAATCAATTTCTGCCTTTTCCTTTTTCACTCTTTTTCTTTTTTTTTTTTTCCGAGATAAGGTCTTGCTCTGTGGCCCAGGCTGGAGTGAAGTGGCACAAACACAGCTTACTGCAGCCTCAACCTCCTGGGCTCAAGAATGTTCCCATCTCAGCTTCCCAAGTCACTGGGACTACAGATGCATGCCATCACGCCCAGCTCATTTTGAAATTTTTTGGAGAGATGGGTGTCTCACTGTGTTGCCCAAGTTGGTCTTGAACTCCTGCGCTAGCTAAAGTAATTCTTCCACCATGGCCTCCCACAGTATTGGGATTACAGATGTAAGCCACCATGCCCGGTCTGCCTTTTACTGTTAATTTCAAGTGCTATTAGAACCTAGATATTTTAACTTTTTAATCTTGTCCTGAAAGATCATCCTGTGAAACTTTTATTTTGTGCCCTTTTTGAGTGATAACTTTTCTCTTTAAAAATAATCATATCCAACCTATCTAAATAGCATGCTATGTATTTTCTCATTATGGCTTATATTGTATAAATTCAAATAACTCTCAGTTAACATTCTCTTGACTTTATTCGAATCAGTGTTTAATTTTCCTATAGAGGGGCTTTAAGGAGACAGATGATGTTTTAAGATTCCACATGATGAGCAGAAGTGACAAATATAAACACAGCTTTTTAGGGTTTTGTCTGAAACCTCTTCACTTGTAAGTCAAAATACAGACTTTGCTTTTTGCGTATGTTTTCTAGTACAACTAAATACGTTTCAAATAGCTCACCTACCTCAACCCTTTTAGTGATCACAGTTATTTAGTTAAAAAGACAAAAAAAGCCTAGGAGGTGTGCATGACTAAATTTGCTTAGTTTGTAACAGCAACACCTTCGCTGAAACATGAGTTTTGCAAATTGGGTGAGGGTTAACACAGACCAGCTGGATGCAATGTGTGTGGCAGAGGGTGCCATTGCAGTGCCTATGATTCTGGCTGGGAGAGATGAAGTGAGGGCACAGGGCAGGCCACTTTACAGGGTAGGACACGGGCTCTAGTGGCCTGCCCCAAGCACATGGTGTTTCTTGCTTCCCATGTGTCTAATGCACTTCTTACTCCATAGAGAACACACAGGCATCCAGATGTAATAAGGACTGATCAGCAGATCCAGTTTTTGAGCTTTCCTTCATTTAAAGTCAGCCACATTTATGCTTTCTTCTAATAGTACTTCTAATCAAGAATTATAATGCCATAATTTTTTACTATAAATTAGCATAAATTTCACGTAAGTTGCTACTTAGAGCAAAAAGTGGCTCCTTAAAAACAATTAGGGCACATTAGCCAATTGGGGGATGGGGAATGAATCAGGCAGTTATTTTTTCTAGATAAACGCTATGAAATCTCTCTAGGTCAACAAGATCAACTCTCAGTTGAACAAAGCAAGCTTACAGTGTTTTAAAAATAGTCTGAAAAATGTGTGAACATATGAGGGAGAACTCTGCAACTTGTGTTTAAAATTTAAAAGGCTTCCTTTCTATTTAGAAGGGAGAATTAGACAAGCCCTCAGAGAGAGGTGTATATTTTCTGATGTTGGCCAGAGCTGCCTGAGACCAGCTACAACTGTACAGGTGCGTCTCCCATCAGCCCCCTGCACACTGAAAACCTATGTTTGTCTCCTCCACTGGACGGTAGGCTCTTTGGGAGCTCCTTAGTGAATGTTTGTCATAATCATGGACCATAATAATTTAAATAACCTTTATATGTTACTTTAGGATATTCTGAACTTCCTGTTAATCAGCCTGTCTCCCAACACACTTCCCTTGCAGCTAGAAAGGAGGGCATTGGCCTGGACTTGGCCAATAGGACACATCCAAATAAGACTTCAGTTTGGAAGTGTCACAAGGAAGTTTCTGTGGAACATCCCCTTTGTCAGTCTACCTGTAGCTTCTGTGATGGAGAAGTGGTAGTTCTTTCCAGCGGCAGATGTCCAGGCATTAATGGGGGGACAGCAGCAGTGAGGGCAGGTTCCTCATAGTTCAGTCCCACAGCATGGGGGTGGGGTTGGTCCTAGAAGTCATTCCCACTCTGCAGCATGACTTTGGAAGCAACCTCCAATCCTTTAATGAATCTCTTTGCTGCTCAAACTGGTCAGAGTAGATTGTTACTTGCAGTTAAGAACTCTAACCAACCTCAGACAGGTAGCATGACTTATCAGTCTTCATGTCCTCAATTCCCAGAGGGAAATCAGTACTGGACACGGGCATGTGGAAAGGCACAGTGCACTACCCTCAAAAAGGCTGAGGGATGGGGTTCCTGCCTTTGTGGGCCCAGAGACTTTTGTCAGTGCCGAAGGCTCTGCACATACTGAAAATGTGCTGCCGGTGGAAAGTCCTAGTCCATTTGGACTGCCATAACAAATGCTACAGATTGAATGGCTTTAGCAGCAAACACCTACTTCTCGTAGTTCTGGAGGCTGGGAAATCCAAGACTGCCAGCAGATCTGGGGTCTGGTGAGGGCTGCTTCCTGGTTTGCAGAAGGCTGTCTTCTCATGGTGGGAGGGTTAAGGGAGCTCTCCGGGGCCTCTTTTATAAGGGCACTAATCCCATTCACATCGGCTCTACCCTCATGACTTCATCACCTCCCAGAAGCCCCACCTCCTAATACTATTACATTGGAGATTAGTTTTCAAAATATGAATTTTGGAAGACACAGCATTTAGTTCTTAATATGAAAGAATAGAATAGAATTGCATTTAACATTTGCAATAATAAATAAAAGTTTCACATGAACTGGAAAGGCTCATGTTGGCAGGATAAGTGCACTCTCTATGTTCAACATCAATAAAAGAGCCTGAGAGTGAAATTAGAGTAGGAATTATTGGAACAAAGATGGAAGGAAGGAGGGAAAGAAGGAAGGAAGAAGAGAAGAGGCAGAAAGAGAGGAAGAAGGGAAGGAAGGAAGACAGGAGGAGAGGGAGGGAGGGAGGAAGAAAGTGTGGAAGAAGGAAGGAAGAAAACAAGAAAAATATGGAAGGAAGGGAAGGAGGAAGGAAGACGGGAAGAAGGAAGAAAGGAAGGGAAGGAGGAGAGGAAGGGAGGGAGGAATGAGGAGAGGAAGGGAGGGAGGAAGGAAGAGAGGAAGAAGGAAATAAGGAAGGGAGAGAAGAAGAAGGGAAAGGGGAGAAAAGGAGGGTGGGAGGAAGGAAAGGAGGAAGGAAGGAAGGAAAGAAAGGGAAGAAGAAAGGGAGGAGAGTAGAAAAGGGGAGAAGAGAGGAGAAGAGGAAAGGAGGTAGAAACAGGAAGGGGGGGAAGAAAGAAGGAAAGAAAGAAGGGGAGGGAGGGAAGGAGGAAGAAAGAGTGGAAGAATCAAGGAAGAAGGAAAAGATGGAAAAAAGGGAAGGATGAAGGAAGAGGGGAAAAGGAATAAAGGAACAAAGAGAGAAGAGGAGGGGAGAAAGGGAGAGAAAGACAAAGGAAGAAAGGAAGGAAGGAAAGGAGGAGAGGGAGGGAGGAAGGAAGACAGAGGAAGGAAAAGAGGAGGAAAGGTGGGAGGGAGAAAGGAAAAGAAGAGACAAGAAGGAAGGAAAGAAGGAGGGAGAGAAAGGATGAAATTTTAAGGTTCTATATGATTCCAAGGCACTTAGCACAAATGGCTCCATTCTGGTTTGGTCTGCTTTACTGGGGCCTAGTGAAGAGGGCTGTCCAAAACAGTGGCCTCTCATAACCTGTGTTTAACATTTATCAGTGCCTGTTTGTTACAAAGGATATTTTAAAGAATACAAATGCACAGCCAGATGAATGGATACATAGGGTGAGGTTTGGAAATTCCTGAGCAGAAAAGTTTGTCCTCATAGAGTTGGGTTGTGCTACTATCCTGGCACATTGATATGTTCTTGTTGATCAACCCATAAGCTCTCTGATTCCAGCTTTTTTGTTTTTGTATGGAGGTTTCATTACCTAGACATGATTGATTCAATCACTGGCCATTGTGATTGACTCAACCTACAGCCCTTCTCCCCTCCAGGGTTGAGGGTAGCTTAAAGCTGAAAGTTACAACCCTCTAATCACACAAGGGTTACCCTGGCAACCCCCTCTCATGCTGAGGCTATCCAGGAGCCCCCAGCCCACATTCATCTCACTGGCATACAAATAGATGCATCACTTTGGAGATTCTGTGGGGTTTTTGGAGCTACATGCCAGGAGAAAGGAGAAAGACCAAATATATGTTTCCAATTATAAATCACAGTATCACAGAAGGCCAAGTAGAGAAAAACAAAGAAGCCCACACCTAGAAGTATTATAGCAACACCTAAAAATATCAAACACAAAGAATAAAATTCTAAAAGCTTCTAGAGATAAAGAACTAATCACTTATAAATAGGGTGACTGAACACCTATAAATAAGTGGACCACATGTCTTGACATACACAGGACAGTCCTGGGTTACACCCACTGACAAGCGCAATTATTACTAGTATCCCCTTCACGCTCCAGTGTCCCAGTTGAATGATAAGTTATATCATCATCCTGCCTACAAAGGAATAAGAGTCAGATTGATTGTGGACTCCTCAATAGCAAAATGATACAAGAGAAAAATGGTAGAATGTTTTTAAAATGTTAAAAGAAAAGAACTTTGAATACTAAAAGTTTTATCCAATCAAATTGTCATTAAATGTGAAAGTATAATAAAAATATTCTCATTCATGTATTTCCAAAATTTTGCCACATGTTGAAAACACTCTTAAAGGAAGGTTTAAATGAGAAAACAGCAAATCCAGCATATTTCTACAAAAGACATAAAAATTAAGGGTAACTGAATACCTAGGTAAAGTTTATTATAGGACCTGTCAAAAGAAGAAGTTTTTAGACAAATTAAACAGTTTAATTGAGCAAATGACGATTCATGAATCAGCAGCACTAAACCAGTAGCAGTTCAGAAAGCTCTGCTCCTCAGAGTGGGCAGGGAGAGTTTATAGGCAGAGAAGGAAAGTGAGGTGCAGAACGGGTGTGACTGGTTTCAGCTTTGTGTTTGCAGTATTTGGATGTGGACTGATCAGCAAGAAGCCTGTGATTGGCTGAAGGCCACTGCTCAGATTGGCTGACACTCAGCTGTTTGTTACCAAGAATACTCCTTAATTAGGCTTTCAATTTGTTTACCTACTAAACCAGTTTATACTTCCTTACTCAGGGATTTAAGCTATGGCAGCCTCAGGCCAAGTTTTAATTGAACAGATCAAAAAAGGAAAATGACTGTATTCATAACAGCCCAGAATTAAAATATCAACATGATGGGGGCTGAGGGAAGAGGGAGATTAAGGGACATAATCATGTGCAAAAATTCTTGACTTTAAAGCACTGTAGATGTTGCTAAGTTTATTACTATGGATAAATACACATAATTACAGGCTTCAAATTAACTGTAACCACTATGAGAACAGAAGTGTAATGTTTAACTTTTAAACTGGCAGAATACTCAAAACGACCAAAAAGAAAGAAGGAAAAGAGACTTTAAATAAACAAAACAAAAATTCAATGAAAGTAAGATATGAAATAAATAGCGAAAATACATCCTGTTTATGGTCATTGTGATAATTATAAATGATTTTTAAAAACCTCACAAAAACAAAAGATAAAAAGATTCTCAGATTGAATACTAAAAATTCAATGATATGATGTCCAGGAAGACTGAAAATAAAAGATGGAAAAAATAGCAAATAGAATTCAGCACCATATAATTTATCATGATCAAGTGAGATTTATTCCAGGAATGCAAAGTTGGTTCCATATTTGAAAATTCATTAATATCCTCTATGTATTTATAGATCCAGGGAGACATTACAGTTATCCCACAGATGCTGTAAAAGCCTTGAACAAAATTCAAAACCCATTCCTGATAAAAATTACTCAACTGAAATTGACAGGTGCTTTATTAATAAAATGAACTATGTCTTATTAGTATATATGGGCACACTTCGTTTTATTGCTTTTTGCTTTACTGCCTTTTACAGATACTGCTCTTTTTACAAGTTGAAAGTTTGTGGCAACCCTGCATTGAGCAAATCTATCAGTGCCATTCTTCCAACAGCATTTGTTCATGTTGTATCTCTGTCACATTTTGGTAATTCTCACAATATTTCAAAATTTTCCATTATTATTATATCAGTTATGGTGATCTATGATCAGTCATCTTTGATGTTACCACTGTAATTGTTTTGGAGTGCCAAGAACTGTGCTCATATAAGATAGCAAAGTTAATCAATATATGTTGTGTGTATTCTGACCGCTCCACTGACCAGGCATTCCCCTGTCTCTCTCCCTCTCCTCAAGCCTCTCCATAACTTAAGAAATAACAATATTGAAATTAGGCTAATTAATAACCCTGCATGGCCTCTCAGCATTCAAGTGAAAGGAAGAGTCACACGTGTCTCACTTTAAATCAAAAGCTAGAAATTATTAAGCATACTGAGGAAGGCAGGTCAAAAACTAGGCCTCTTCCACTGAATAATTAGCTACATTGTAAATGCAAAGGAAATTTTTCAGGAAATTAAAAGTAAGTGTCACTCCGGTGAACAAACGATCGAAAAATGAAAGTGAATTATTTTTGATATGGGGAAAGTTGTAGTAGTCTGGATAGAAGATTAACCCAGCCACAATCCTCCCATAAGCAAAAACCGAATTCATGGCAAAGCCTTAACTCTATTAAATTCTATGAAGCCTGAGGGAGGTGAGGAGGCTGCAGAAGAATGGTTTGAAGCTCGTTGGTTCATGAGATTTAAGGAATGAAGCCATCTCCATAACATAAAAGTGCGAGGTGAAGTAGTAAGTGCTGATGTAGAAGCTGAAGCAAGTTATCCAGAAGATCTTATGAAGATAATTGATGAAGGTGGCTACACTAAATAATGGACTTTCAATGTAGACAAAACAGCCTTAAATCATAAGATGTGTCATCTAGGACTTCCATAGCTAGAGAGAAGTCAATGCCTAGCTTCAAAGCTTCAAAGGACAGGCTGACTCTCTTGTTAGGGGCTAATGCAGCTGGTGACCTTAAGTTCACACCAATGTTCACTTACCATTCTGAAAATCCAAGGGCCCTTAAGAATTACACTAAATCTACTCTGCCTGTGCCTGCACTCTGTATAAGGAACATCAAAGCCTGGATGACAGCACATCTGTTTACAGCATGGTTTAATGGATATTTTAAGCCCATTGTTGAGACCCACTGCTCAGGAAAAAAGATCTCTTTCAAAATATTACTGCTCATCGACAAGGTACCTGGTCACCGAAGAGCTTGGATGGAGATGCACAAGATGAATGTTGTTTTCATGCTTGCTAACACAACACTCATTCTGCAGCTTATGGATCAAGGAGTCATTTAGACTTTCAAGTCATATTATTTAAGAAATACCTTTTATAAGCCTACAGTTGCCATAGACAGTGATTCCTCTGATGGATTGGGGCAAAGTAAATTGGAAACCTTCTGTAAAGGACTGAACATTTTAGATGTCATTAAAAACATTCATGATTCATGAGAGGAGGTCAAAATATCAACATTAACAGGAATTTGGAAGAAGTTGCTTCCAACCCTCATGGGCGACTTTGAGCGGTTCAAGGCTTCAGTGGAGGAAGTAACTGCAGATGTGGTAGAAATAGCAAGAGAAATAGAATTAAAAATGGAGCCTGAAAATGTGACTGAATTGCTGCAATCTCATGAGAAAACTTGAACAGATGAGGGGTTGTTTCTTATGAATGAACAAAGAAAGTGATTTCTTGAGACAGAATCTATTCCTGGTGAAGATGCTGTGAACATTGTTGAAATGACAACAAAGGATTTAGAACACTGTATGATGAACTTAGTTATGAAGAAGTGACAGGGTTTAAGAGGACTGACTTCAATTTTGAAATAAATTCTACTGTGGGTAAAATGCTATCAAACAGCATTACATGCTATACAGAAATATTTCATGAAAGGAAGAGTCAATCAATGCAGGAAACTTCACTGTTGTCTTATGTTAAGAAATTGCCACAGCCACCCCAACCTTCAGCAACCACCATCCTGATCAGTTAGCAGCCATCAACATCGAGGCAAGGCCCTCTGCTAGCAAAAATATTATGACTCACTGAAGGTTCAGATGATTGCTAGCATATTTTTAAATTAAGGCATGACCATTTTTTTTCCAGACATAATGCTATTGCACCCTTAATAGACCATAGTATAGTGTAAATATAACTTTTACATGTACTGGGAAACCAAAAAATTTATAATTGCAATTTTTTGCTCTATTGTGGTGATCTGAAATTGAACGAAGGTCACTTTGGTGAAGTTCTCCTGGGCATTTTTCTACTAAAGGTTTGGCCAACTTTCTCAAAACATAATAAACAGACATCACTGCACTTTGGCCCTCCAGAAAGTCAACGAGCAAAATGTCTTGGCATCCCAAAACACTGTTGCCATGACCTTTGCTCTTGACTGGTCCACTTTTGCCTTAATGGGACCACTTCGGCCTCTTGGTAGCCATTGCTTTGATTGTGCTTGGTCTTCAGTATTGTACTGGTGAAGCCATGGTTTATCTCCTGTTACAATTCTTTGAAGGAATGCTTCAGGATCTTAATCCCACTTGTTTAAAATTTCCATAGAAACCTCTGCTCTTGTCTGCAGCTGATCTGGGCATGATGGTTTTGACACTCATCAAGTGGAAAGTTTGCTCAACTTGAACTTTCAGTCAGAATTGGGTAAGCTGAACCAGTTGAGATGTCTATGATGTTGGCTATTGTTTGTGCTGCTGTCAGTCCTCTTCAGTTAGGGTATGAACAGAATGAATTTTTTCCTCATAAGTTGATGTGGATGGTCTGCCCCTGCTTTGTATTCAAATTAATCTTGTCCCTTCTGAAAACAGGTTATATGCATTTTTTAACTGCTGATTCCTTTGGGGGCACTGTCCTTACAAGTGTCTTGTAAACTATCAGTGATTTCACCATTCTTGCAGCCAAACATCAGCATAAATTTGATGTTTGTTCTTGCTTCATTTTTTTTTCCTTCTTGCTTTCAAGTCATGTTGCTCTGACAGGGACTCTTTTCAAACTGATGTCTTATCCTTCTTAATGCCTCAAACTTGAACCCGTTCAGACATGTTATAAAAAGTTAGTACAGGTTTATTTTGGTGCAAAAACGTTTAAAATTCATGCATAGTTTTTTCATAATACATATTTCCCATAAACTTTTTGAAGACCTCTCATAAACATATATATTGTGCATTATTTATTGCAATATTGTTTCTTATTGAAAAATATTAGAAACAATCTAATAGTCATTGAGAAAACTACAGAACAACGCAGTATTATGCTGCTGTGCCATAAAAGGGGCAAAATCTCTGAAAACTGATATGAACTGATTTCCAGGGTACACTGTTAAATGAAAAAAGCAAAATGAAAAGAATATACTATCCTTCACGTAAGAAAGAAGGGAGATGTAGGAAAGTATGCATGTATCAGGTCTCTTGTGCAAAAGAAACAAAGGAAGTAGAAACTAGAAATTAATGAGATTATTTACCTACAGGGGATGGGTGGGAATGGGGTGGAAATAATGAGAGGAGAGAATGAGAAGAGACAAGGGGAAACTGGTATCTCTGGGTGTAGCTTTTGATATAGTTAGGCTCTTAGAACAATGCTTTTCCATACTCCCCCAACAAATTAATATTTAAAATAAACTGGGATGGGGGAGCCCAAAATAGAATTGTCATTCTGTGTTAATCACTCACTGTAGACGCTTAGGAGGGAGGCTGTTGGCCTTCAACCAGAGATGACCTTCAGTGTTTATGCCAGTCCTGTGGGATGGTGGGATGGGCTTCTCCCCATAGGATCAGCTCCTTCCGTTCAGGCACCACTTCTTTTCCATTCTCTCTCTCTCTCTCTCACACACACACACACACACCACACACACACACACACACACACACACTCTTTGCATGAACCAATGGGCAAAGTGTTGTAATTTCAGAAGTTCACTAGAGATTATCTCATCTTTCCCTCTTCTTCTTTTTTAAAAATAAGGAACCAAAGATCCAAGGACTTTCTTGCAAGTGACTTTCTTGCCGTTTTATAGCTGTTTAGGAGCTGAGAAAATGGCAACAAATTAACAAACCCTTTATGACCAGAACCCTCCTCTTCTCCATGGACATGGAAGGGAGAGAGTTGAGGACATTCCCAAGCACCCTTTTGTGACATCAAGAGTCCCCTCTCACTACCCACATTTCCCATCTAGGCCTGTTCACAGAGGCAGAAGGCGGTTTAGGGGTAGATGTTCTTTCTTTGCATCGAGGCCATTTGTTAATCACTTGCAGAAGGATTGTTACAAACAAACAAACAAACAAAAAAAAATGGAAGCTTTATACTTTTTCCAGTCTATGCCCCTGCCTTACCTAGCCCAGACAGTACATCTGAGGAGTTGAGATTTACAAACATTGGGGAAGTTTTTGTCCTAGAGTTTTCTGTACATTTTAGCAGATAAAGGGATGTTCCAATAAGGAGAAGGTATGTGTTTCGGAAAGTACTTTTCTATTCCTAACAACAAACGCCTCAGAATTTGAATTTTGTGATGTCACAAGGTGGCAAAATTTTGCCACAGATAGTCTCAGACCTCAGGCAAAAACACATGACGTTGACATCATAAATATATTGAGTCCAGCGGAGGCTGGGAGGAAGAGCAGATGTTCGGAGTTCCCAGGCTCTCGCTGCAGTGTTCCCTGCTCCAGGGCGTACGTAGGAGTCTTTTCTACCACAGCCCAATTACCATGTCCCTAAGTCACCTCAACCCACAGATGGGAAGAGCAGTCAGCCCTGCAGATATTTCAATGACATACGAGATTTGATTAAGTTTATTTTATTGCACACTCAAAGTATTTAATCAGTTGCTAAAGCTGACAGATACAAGCCAACACATTTCTTCTCTTTTTTTTTTTTTAAACGTCTATCCAGGAGCCTCCATCTGCATTGCTGCTTTTGTCCTTGGCCTTGCAGTGCTGTCTACAGCCCAATGCACAGATGCAGACGTCAAAAGAAGAAAGCACACAGCCTCTGGGGGACCACGCCCAGGGAGCGACTTTGTGCCGCAAGCTTTCTGGAAGGACATGTTCTCACTCAGGTTTCATCTGAGATGTGGTTAGGAAAACTCCAAGGAATGAGCTGAAAATCAGGTAAATCAAGACAAACGTTTTACCTAGAATGGCGATTTGTAATAAAAATGTCGTAACTTGCTGTCTCAGAGGAAGATTCAACTGCTGAAATTCAACAAAACGATCACCGGAAGCTGTAATTTATGGCATTGCTTAGAGGTTAGGTGAGTGAATTCTGGTCTTGAAGAGCTGGGTTCAAATTTTGAACTTACCTGACTGTGTGATCAACCTCAGACAAGTTATTTAACCTCTTTGTAGTCTATCTGTAAAAGGGAAATGTGGTGGTGTGCGAAGTGCCTAGAATATCTTATGTGTATAATACACACTAGCTATTATAAAGTCATCATTTTTATAGTACTCATCTTTGTCTCTGTGATGTCTCCTTGCCAAATCATTGTATTTATTTATTTATTTATTTTTATTTTTGAGACGAAGTCTTGCTGTTGCCCAGGCTGGAGTGCAGTGGCGAAATCTCAACTCACTGCAACCTCCATCTCCCAGATTCTCGCGATTCTCCTGCCTCAGCCTCCCAAGTAGTTGGGATTACAGGCTCGGGCAGGCCTCTGCCTCCCTGACCAGGGCTCTCATCTCTAAATGTCTCCTTGCCTCCCACATGTATGCTTCTCTGCAGGTCAGGTAAAGGGAAGGAGCTTGGAGGGTTGACGTCAGATGTGGAGACCATGGTCCGTTTCTGTCCTCCCCTTGGCAGGCCTGGAGGAAGGCAGAAGGGGAGAGATGCTTGGCACAGTGCATGGGAGAAACAGGCTTTGTCTCTCTCCACTTGGAGCCTCCTTTTATTCTGTGTTGGGAAAAAGCTGAGTGTTGGGAGGGAAACTGAGGCAGGACTTGCATAATGTCCTCTGGAATGTGTCTAGACTTGCTGGCTCCTTGCTTCTAGCCTTCCTGGGCTCCTATTCCCATTATCTCAAGTAGCAGAACATGTTCCATATAAATGCTAAACTGTCACAGCTGTAGATCATGAGATTAATACAGCGTGTCCTTCTGACCTCCACATTCTCACCACCAGTTTCTTACTTGGATTACCAATAAATTCCGTGGGCTCCTAGAGCTCGGGGTCTTTGCAACCTCCGCGATAGCGATGACCCTCTGGTGTCTCACCTTTCTCTCTCAAACCGTCTTTTTCTCAATCCTCTGACTCCGCTGGACTTTGTCACCCCCACGACCTGGTGTTGGATCTGATCGCCCCAACATTCCTGGCCGCCCAATGTGGGGCGACAAAGACCCTGGTGAAGGTAACGCTAGAGCACGTGAAAGCGGAGGATACATCGTCAAAGGACACCCAAGGACATCTAAAAGAAGCTTGGCGGGAAAGCTGAGCACTCAGAAGAACCAGAGTAACATGGGACAAAGTGAAAGCAGACATTCTGCTTATACTAAATTTCTTAAAGCATTTATTTTGAAGACGGGGAGTGAAATTAGTACTCAAAATTTGTTATCACTCATCCTAGCCCATGGTTCCTGGACGAAGGGTCTATAGAGCTGGATGAATGGGAGAGAACTGGCAGATTTTTAAAAAAGCATATAAAGATAGAGCAAAAATTCCAGTTTGGTTTAGTCTATGTGGGTGCTAATAAAAGCTCTTGAGTAGTTTCAAACAGATGAAGATTCAGATGAAGAGGAGGACGAGCGTAAGAAACTTCAGATTCTGAATGTGAGGAACAGGAAACATAGGAAATTAAAGGGAAACTGAAGAAAGTATTTTACCAGCCCATCGGCTCCACCTGCTGAACTAAGTGAACGGTCACCTCCTCTTTCACCTCTTAATAAGCAAGAAGATTAGCTACAAAACTTCTCCTGTAGTTGCAACATTAACACCTGGAGCAATTGGTGGTGCAGTACAAAATTCTATTCAAAAGGCTAGAGCTGAGGGAGACCTTGAAGCAGGGCAACTTCCCCTAACTATAATCCAGCAGGGAGGACAGCAAACGCCCCTCTGCTGTTTCCAAAATCCATCTACAAAGGATAAAGATATACAAGTAGTTAAAAAGTGTACCCTATTCCTTTAAAAGCCAGGGTAAATTTAAAAACCTATAATTGATAATTGAAGGTCTTCTGACCCTATATTACTCCAATGCTACCTTTTTGTCAGTGTAAACAAGGGCGTAGCCCGAAAGCACAGAGACCAGTGACAACCACTAGCCTTCCTATCAAAAATCCTTAACCCAGTAACCCGCAGATAGCCCACATACATTCAATTAGTGGCAACTGCTTTGCTAGCAGAAGCAGAAAAATAACTTTTAGAGGAAACCTCATTGTAAGCACACCTCACCAGTTCAGCACTATCCTAAGTAAAACAAAAAGCAAAAAGGTAGCTTACTAACTCAAAAATCTAAAAGTATAGGGCTATTCTGTAAGAAAAAGGTGATTTAACATTAACCACTAAAAATTCCCTCTTAACCAAGCAGGTTTCCTAACAAGGAATTTAAATCTTAATTACCATACAAAAGTCTGACCAGACGTAGGAGGAACTCCCTTCAGGACAGGACAGTAGATGGTTCCTCCCGAGTGATTGAGGGAAAGGAAAAAAAAAAGCCCATGAAGGGTATTCAGTAATTTATAGGGAAACTCTTGTAGAAGCAGAGTTAGGAAAACTGTCTGCTCAAACGTGGGAGCTCTTTGCACTCAGCCAAGCCTTAAAGTACTCACAGAATCAAAAAACTCTATTTCAATCCTGACTCAAAAGGTTACCTACACCCTCTCTGAAATGAATTTGCACAAGAACTTTTGTTTTTGGGAGTGCATCTTGATGGGGAGGGGCGGGGCGGGGTTGTTATGAAATACTCAGGAACCCAGCCCAGCTCTAGAACTCACCCCTGAGCGCAAAGGCAATGGTGGTCACGCTGGTAAAGAACCACTAGAATCCAGCAGCCCGGACCCCTTTCTTCGTGGACAAGAAAGGTGGAAAAAGGTGCAGGACTGCGACATTGGTAAGCGTAACGAATCCGATAGGCAGAGGTCCATGGGCGGTTACTCACCCTGAAAAGGAATAAGCATTAGGACCATAGAGGACACTCTAGGACTAACGCTCATTGGAAAATTACTAGAGGTGCTGGCATCCCTTTTTTTTTTTTTGAGATGGGAAATGTTCCCCTCAAGGCAAAAACGCCCCTAAGATGTATTCTGGAGAATTCGGCCCAGACAGGGTATATGTACCTTTTTCCTTCTCAGACTTGAAACAAATTAAAACAGACCTAGGTAAATCCTCAGATAACCATGATGGCTATGCTGATGTTTCACGAGGGTTAGGACAATCCTTTGATCTGACATGGAGAGATAAAACGTTACCGCTAGATCAGACACTAACCCCAAATGAGAGAAGTGCCGTCATAACTGCAGCCCGAGAATTTGGCGATTTCTGGTATCTCAGTCAGGTCAATGACAGGATGACAACAGAGGAAAGAGAACGATTCGCCACAGGCCAGCAGGCAGTTCCCAGTGTAGACCCTCACTGGGACACAGAATCAGAACATGGAGATTGGTGCTGCAGACATTTGCTAACTTGCATGCTAGAAGGACAAAGGAAAAACCAGGAAGAAGCCTATGAATTATTCAGTGATGTCCACTGTAACACAGGGAAAGGAAGAAAATCCTACTGCCTTTCTGGAGAGACAAAGGGAGGCATTGAGGAAACATACCTCTCTGTCACCTGACTCTACTGAAGGCCAACTAACCTTAAAGGATAGGTTTATCACTCAGTCAGCTGCAGACATTAGAGAAAACTTCCAAAGTCTGCCTTAGGCCCGGAGCAAAACTTAAAAACCCTATTGAACTCGGCAATCTCGGTATTTTCATACTAGAGATCAGGAGGAGCAGGTGGAACGGGACAAACAGGATTAAAAAAAAAAAAGGCCACCCCACCGCTTTAGTCATGGCCCTCAGGCAAGCGGACTTTGGATGCTCTGGAAAAGGGAAAGGCTGGGAAAATCAAATGCCTAATAAGGCTTGCTTCCAGTGCGGTCTACAAGGACACTTTGAAAAGACTGTCCGAATAGAAATTAGCTGCCCCCTCATCCATGCCCCTTATGTCAAGGGAATCACTGGAAGGCCCACTGCCCTGGGGGACAAAGGTCCTCTGAGTCAGAAGCCACTAACCAGATGATCCAGCAGCAGGATTGAGGGTGCCTGGGGCAGGCGCCAGCCATGCCATCACCCTCACAGAGCCCCGGGTATGCTTGACCATTGAGGGCCAGGAGGTTAACTGTCTCCTGGACACCGGCGCAGCCTTCTCAGTCTTACTCTCCTGTCCCGGACAACTGTCCTTCAGATCTGTCACTGTCCGAGGGGTCCTGGGACAGGCGGTCACTAGATACTTCTCCCAGCCACTGAGTTGTGACTGGGGAACTTGACTCTTCTCACATGCCTTTCTAATTATGCCTGAAAGCCCCACTCCTTTGTTAGGGAGAGACATCCTAGCAAAAGCAGGGGCCATTGCACACTAGAATTAGAAGGAAAAAAGGTAAATATATATACAGACACTAAGTATGCTTACCTAGTCCTCCATGCCCACGCAGCAATACGGAGAGAAGGGAATTCCTCACTTCCGAGGGAACACGTATCAACATCAGGAAGTCATTAGGCCCCCAAATTCTCCTTACCTCTGAATCTACTTCCTCCCATCCCTGCCTAAAGATAATTTTATGGGGAAGACAATTTGCTTGTGTCTCTCCAGCTGACAATCAGGTGCCTATGTGGGTGCCCACCAAACATCTGAAGATTTATCAGCCATAGCATCTAGTGGACACCCCCCCCCCCCCCCCGTACAGCGCGAATTGAAGGTTTGAAAAGCCTCGATTTGCTTTCTCTATGCCTTCTGTTAATCAGAAAAGGCCTGTTTCTCATTATCGGTGGCCTCCCGGCTACAGCCACAAAAGTTTTTGCTTCCGTTTCAGTAGATTTACTAACGTGGGGGCGGGGGGTGAGGTATGCTTGTGATTTTGCAGATGAACGAACCGTGTGGATGCCCTCAAGATGTGTACGGCCATGGAACGGGAGACTGGAGGGACCCATGGATCCCAACCATGGACCGCGTTTCCCCAGTACAAGCCATGAGCCAGTTGAATTTGAATGCAAAGATGGAACGAGGACCGATTGGAGTCACGATGCTTAACGGACCAATGCTTTCTGACTCAACTACTCTCTACCCTGAATACGAGAGACCCTAATAGTTAAGGCAGGAGTATCATCGCCCTTATTCAGCATGAAGAAGTTATGGAAGACCGACCTTCATCCTTCTGCTACCCCTAGGATTAAGGGTCCTCTTGTAAAAGGGAAAGGGGAGATATGTTGGAAGCGTTCAAACCAGAGTGACTCTAGTAATAATAACAGCTAGCAATAATGATACCTTCTCTTTTACAATAAAGAGAAGGGGGGGCATGTTGGGAAAAAGCAGAGTTTTGGGAGGGAAACCGAGGCAGAACTTGCATAAGGTCCTCTAGAATGTGTCTAGCCTTCCTAGGCTCCTAGGCCGCTATTCCCATTATCTCAAGTAGCAGAACATGTTCCATATAAAAGGTAACCCATCACAGCTCTAAATCAGGTGATTAATGCAACGTGTCCTTTTGCCCGCCACATTCTCACCACCTGTTTCTTTATTGGATTACCAATAAATACTGTGGGGGTCCTAGAGCTCAGCGTCTTCGCAGCCTCCACGGTAGTGACGGTCCTCATCGTCCCACATTTCTCTCTCAAACTTTTTCTCAGTCCTTTGACTCCACCGGACTTTGTCACCCCCATGACCTAGTGTTGGGTCTGATCACCCCAACAATTTTGTGCCTGGGCTGCCTTGTGTTCAGGAGAGTCATTGGCTCTTGAAAAAACTGTGGCCAGGAAGCAGGAAAAGCTAGCAAGTAAGGTTTTTTGTTTGTTTTTTGAGACGGAGTCTCACTCTGTCGCCCACGATGGAGTGCACTGGAGCAATCTCGGCTCACTGCAACCTCCACCTCCGAGGTTCTAAGCGATTCTGTCTCAGCTTCCCGCGTAGCTGGGACTACAGGCACCCGCCACCACAACCATCTAATTTTTGTATTTTTGGTAGAGGTGGGATTTCACCATATTGGCCAGGCTGGTCTCAAACTCCTGACCTTGTGATCCACCCATCTTTGCCTCCCAAAGTGCTGGGATTACAGGAGTGAGCCACTGTGCCTGGCCTATACTTGAAAATCTTGAAAGCAGTTATGTCAGACGTGCTAACCAGAGCACCCCATCCTGAATAGCAGCTGGGTAAAATGAGGTTGAGACCTACTGAGCTGCATTCCCAGACAGTTAAGGGATGCTCAGACACAGGATAAGATAGGAGGTCAGCACAAGCTACAGCTCATCAAGACCTTGCTGATGGAACAGGTTGCAGTAAAGAAACCGGCCAAATTCCACCAAAACCAAGATAACAAGAGAGACCTCTGGTCATTCTCACTGCTACATGCCCACTAGCGCCATGGCAGTTTACAAATGCCATGGCAACATCAAAAAGTTACCCTATATGGTCTAAAAAGGGGAGGTATGAATAATCCGCCCCTTGTTTAGCATATCATCAAGAAATAACCATAAAAATAGGTAACCAGCAGCCCTGGTAATAGACAGCCCTGCTCTGCCTGTGGAGTAGCTATTTTGTTCCTCGACTTTTTTTTTTTTGAGACGGAGTCTCGCTCTGTCTCCCACGTTGGAGTGCAGTGGCGCGATCTCGGCTCACTGCAAGCTCTGCCTCAGCCTCCCGATGTTCCTCTACTTTCTTAATAAACTTGCTTTCACTTGCCCTGAATATTTTCTTGCTTAAGATCCAAGAACCCTCTTTTGGGGTATGGATCCGGACCCCTTTCCTGTAACAGATATACTCTATGACTTATTCAATAGAAACAGAGTTTTCTATAGATTTTACAATCTACTTTCTGACCTTTTAAAGTTAAGGACATAAGGATAAGACTTGACATTTTAGTATGAATACGCCACACAGAAATATCTTATGCCTAAAGGATAAGGATGCTGAGCATTAGACTGTTTTATCACAAGGCGCGACTTGCTTTCCTAAGGTTCCTGTGGTATTTGTTTTCATCTAATTGAGTTTAGATAAAATCTCTACTGAGGCAGTAGGATGGACAATAAACCTTTTTGAGGATCCACCTTTTAATCGAAAGATTTTAGGGAGGAAATAGAGTGGGCAAAGTAGTTAAACAAAATAATAGACATTCTCATTACCATCTTACCAAGCCCAGAAGCAAACAGAGCAAAACCTATCACTTAATGACTTCTGGAGCCCATATTAGGCAGCCCTGATTTTTAATCTCCTTTCTTAGCATGGTGGAAAATGCCACTTCCCCCTCTGTTAGTGTTTGTTCATCCAGCACGAGCCGGAGAACAGTGAACGCTTGTTCAATGGTCTGTTTACGCAAAACTAGAAAAATGGGTTGCATTAGCTATTCCTTTAATAAGATTTCACTCTTTCAAACTCCTAGCTGACCAAGGAACTGAGTAAAGAAATAGCTCTCACAAGGGCAAAGGAGCGAGGCAGCCTCCTGCTACTTCTCCTGAGACGGTCTGAAATACAGTTCCTCGCTTTAATCCTGAGGCAAGTGTTTGTGTCTCCGAATGAGGAGACTCAGCTGTGAGGGCTGGCGCCGCCCCCAGGGCTCCCTCGTGGGTGGCAGGGCGCTCATCGGAGCACTGCCACCTGCCCCCAGAAGCCCTCCGCTCCCCGATTCCAGGTGAGGGAAGGGGCATTCCGGGCCGCGGACCCGCCCAGCAGGGCCCCTCGCGGGGTCCGCAGGACGCCGGGTCTGCAGGGTTCAGTGGTCGTGCCCCGGTCAGGTCTACCTTCATGGCTGTGCGCCAGCTGTGGGCGAGAGGCCCATACCCACGCTGTGTCCCCGCGCGTTGCCACTCTGCACCTCGCGGACAGTGGGAAGCAACAGCCCCACCACCAGCGGCCACTACGCAGACTTCACGGACCACGTCCAGGCCAGAGAGAAACGCTGGTGAGCATGCGCCCATTGCTACGGCGGCCGCCCTGGCAGCGCTGACGAGCCGGAAGTGTGCGGGACCGGACTTCCGGCTGCTCAGTGGGATTCGGGTTCCGGGTTTCCTGGTGGGCGTCAGGCGCCGGCAACAGAGTGGCGGCCGCTACGGCCCTGGAACGGGGCCATGGAGAAGCTGCGGCGGGTCCTGAGCGGCCAGGACGACGAGGAGCAGGGCCTGACCGCGCAGGTAGGAAACCCGCGCCCTCGTCCAGTCCCGGGGCTGCCCGCCGGCCCCGGCCGCAGTGAGGACCGTCCGAGCGGGTGGGGTGGGTGCGAGGCCGGGGGTCTGGGCCTCCTCTGCTCGGCCGGTTGATTTAAGAGGGCTCCGTCTGCTTCCTGGGGAGAATTTGAGAACCTTCCTGTTTCCATGGGGTCTACTTAAACCCCCTTTGAGACCCACCCTCCAACTCTTCCATCTGGTCTTCTAACTCTCAGGAACCCACCAACGCCTGCCTTCGCTGTCCCAAATAATCCATCGCTCCCACACCCTATTTGGTTTTCTGAGCCTAGTGTGGGGTTTGGCCTCCGGCTATGCAGCGTAAGTAGCTATGCAGGGCATTTATCCTGAGAGCTGCAGTGAGCCGAGACCCTAAAGCTTGTTGCATCTGTTTGTCTCTGGAGGTAAAGGAGGTACTATGTGTGTGGGGGGGAGGTTGGTCTTTTGGAAATAGGGAGACTGGAGGAAAAATAAACAGGACATTGATAAGTGAAATATATTGAATTAAAAATTTTCTGTTAAGGCAGTGAGCCCTGGTAAGATAATTTTCTTTTTTTTTTTTTTTTTTTGAGGCGGAGTCTCGCTCTGTCGCCCGGACTGGAGTGCAGTGGCCAGATCTCAGCTCACTGCAAGCTCCGCCTCCGGGTTACGCCATTTCCTGCCTCAGCCTCCCGAGTAGCTGGGACTACAGGCGCCCGCCACCTCGCCCAGCTAGTTTTTGTATTTTTAGTAGAGACGGGGTTTCACCGTGTAGCCAGGATGGTCTCGATCTCCTGACCTCGTGATCCACCGTCTCGGCCTCCCAAAGTGCTGGGATACAGGCTTGAGCCACCGCGCCCGGCAATTTTCTTTTCCTTTCTTAATAAAAGCCCTTGTGTCTGCGCCTTACCAGCGAGACTTGATAAGGGTTACTTTTTCCAGCAAGAAGGTTCAAAGTAGCAGTGGAGCAGGAACTGCGGTATAAGTGTTTTTGTTATTGCTTGAGATTATATTGCATGTTATTGTGCGCTGTCGCAGAAGTTGGACATTTACAATTGTATTTCATAAGGATCTTCTGTTTGTCTCTTCCTGACTTCCTTGTCATTATACTTACTCAGCACTTCTTGTGGGCAGAGTTCTGGGCTAGAGTTTTGGGTTCAGAGAGTGTAAGACAAGTATCTGTTCTCATTGCGCTCTGTAACTCTACATTACCACAGCCACATGTGGCCAATTAATTTTTTTTTTTTTGAGATGGAGTCTTGCTTTGTCGCTCAGGCTGGAGTGCAGTGGTGCGATTTCGACTCACTGCAACCTCTGCCTCCCAGGTTCAAGCAATTCTCCTGCCTCAGCCTCCTGAGTAGCTGGGATTACAGGCACCTGACGCCATACCCTGCTAATTATTTTGTATTTTTAGTAGAGATGGGGATTTCACCATGTTGGTCCGGCTGGTCTCGGACTCCTGACCTCAAGTGATCCGCCCACCTTGACCTCCCAAAGTGTTGGAATGACAGGCTTGAGCCACAGTGCCTGGAGCAATTAAATTTAAATTAATTAAAATTAAATAAAATTTAACATTCAGTTCCTTAGTCACAGCAACCACATTTCACGTGTTCAGTAGACACATGTGGTTAAAGGCTAGTGTATTGAACAGTGCAGATATAGAACATTTGCATTGCAGAAAATTCTATTGGACAGTGCTACTCTAAACTTTGGAGATGCGAAGGTAATATCACTTATCTTGAGCCCACTGTCTAGAGGGGAGAAAAGATATGTGGAGAAGTAATCAAAGACTAGAGTGACTGGCTGTATAGACAAGTGCTGCGAGTTCAGAGGAGGTGATCGTTCATTAACAAATATTCAAGTTCCTGCATATGTTTGACATTGTTCAAGATGCAGGTGTTAATAACAAGTGACCAGTGCAAATACCTCTTTCACATGGAACTTTAATTTTAATTGGAGGAAACAATGAATAAACAAGTAAGTGTATAATGTGTCAGACAACCACAGAAGTAGTCAGAGCAGATTGAGGAGGTTGGGGTTGCCATATTACTTAGATAAGGCCTTCCTGCCAGGGAATCGTGTGCACAGCTCAGAAGAGCTGCTGGGATGTCTGAGCGTCCTGTGAATAAGAGCCTCCAAGGCAGAGGGCCCAGCAGATACAGAGTCCCGAGTGGAGTGTAGTCAGCATGTTCAGGGCCAATAAGGAGGCCAGAGGGGCAGAGAAGAGGGACAATTGTAAGAGAGAAGGTGAGGCAGGAAGGGGGATTCTCAATTGTGGGGGTTCTCATAGGCCATAGAAAGGATTTTAGCTTTACTCTGAGAGTGATAGGAAGCCTTTGGGTTTTGAGCAGAGTGGTGGTGTGACCGACTTGGATTTTAAAGGATCACTCTGGCTGCTCTGTGGAGAACAAACTGTAGAGGCAAGGTTAGAAGCCCAGAGACTGGGCTGGAAACAAGTACAGTTGTCTGGCAAGAGATGACTGTAGCTCGAATCAGTGATACAAGTCGTTTAAAAAGCAAAAAAGCCTGTTTAAAAAACAAACAAGTGGTCAGATTCTGTAAATAGTCTGAGTGTGCAGCCAGCAGGCCTCACTGTTGACGGATTGGATGTGTGAGTGAGAGGAGGCAAGGATGCCTCATGCATGCGACCTAAGCGTCTGGAGAGGTGGAGTTGCCATTAAGTGAATGTGGGAGGAGCAGGTTCAGGGAGGAAAATTATTTCAGTGTGGATGTGAGGTCTGAGATCCAGGTAGCATCCAAGTGGAGATGTCAGGAAAGCAGTTGAACATAAGACTGTAGAGTTTGTGGGAGGAAATAGGAGAGAGATGAGATCGTCAAGTAGAAAACAGATGAGATCCAAGGTTTGACCTCTGGTTTTCTCTGGTGTGTAGAGGTTTAGAGGATGAGCAGCAGCCAGCAAAGACAGCTGAGAGGATTGGCGAGAGGAGGAGGAGGAGAACCCAGAGAGAAGGATGCCCCAGAAAGTGAGGGAAGAGAGTGCTTTAGGAAGGGGAGGGGACCCAGTATTGTTAATGGTTTCAGAAGTTAAGAGCAGGTTACCTGTGGAGGTTATCAGTTGTCACTTCCATGAGAGCAGTCTTGGTGGCTGGATGGGGACAGAGGCCTGATTGAAGTCAGGGGAGAATAGGAAGAAGATGGAGACAGTATGGCCATCTCAGTGATTTTTCCTGTGGAGCAAAGAAGTGGGTGGTAGTTGAAGGATGCAGTGAGGTTGGGGAACATGTCATTTTCCCAAGGAAAATACTGGATGTTTCTGTGCATTGGGAATGGTCCAGGAAAGGGGAAAATTATGGTGCAGGCAAGAGGGGATTGTTGCTAGGGGGCTATTGAGGAGTGACTTGGAAAGCAGGTGTCTCTAGGGAGGAGGAAGGGGCAGGAGGTGGCAGTGAGGAGGGAAGACACCTGGCTCACTGCCTGTCCAAGTGGTGCAGGATTCGTAGGGGAGAGCGCTGTCCCTAGAGACTAAATTTCAAACCTAGCAGGAAGGCGAGAGGATCCTCAGAGGAGAGAGTGAGGACATAGGGAGGTTTGCTGTTGGTTTTTGGAGATAGGTAGGAGATAAGATGGGATTAAAGGTGCACAGACCTGAATGGGGTGAGGGATGACATGAGAGTGTTGCACTTCTTGTGCAGCAAGACGTAACCAGGATGGTGGGCACGTTGGAATTGGGTCTTGACAGGGATAGTTCTAGGCCAGTTGAGGAGCTGGGTGAGGCAGTGAAGGTCATAGGGGAGCATGCTGACATCCAGGCTGCGTCGCCCTCCTGTGGAGGTGCTTTGAGCCCACAGGAGAGGCACGGTAGCCAGAGTTCTGGGACCCCTCCTTTGAGATGTCTGGGAAGAAATCAAGGAGGGAGAGATGTTGAGCCAGATCTTAGAGAGTTGATCATATTCCTCTCTTGATCACATCCTTCAGTGACTTCCTGCAGCATCTGAATAAAATCCAGATCCCTCCCTTGGCCTCTCAGCCCTTCACTGCTTGTTGGCCCGCTTCCCCACCATCTCCCCAGTGCTTGCCTTGCCCGTCCCTCTTTCTCCTCCTCGGTTGGAGCCATTTTCTTCTGCCTGGGAGACTTGACAGTTGCAGTTCTTTTTTCTGGAATTCCCCTCCCTGGCTCTTTTCAGAGTTGGATTGGTCACTTCCTGATGTCTTTACTTGGTCACCTCTTTAGAGAGGCCTTTCTGACCCAGTTACTCTGCTCCTATTTATGTCCTTAGTAGAGCCTGCCTCATGAGTTTATTGCCCATTTCCCCCCATCTGAATGTAAGTGCGCTAGGTTCTGTCTTATTCCCTTTTGTGTATGTAGAACCTACCAAGTACCTGACATCTAATAGCTGTTCATAACTACTTGTTGAACAAACAGAGGAGTGAGTTGTTTGGATTTGGGTAACTACCAAGGAGAGGTGAGGGCGTTGGCATAGGTACTTGTTGGGAGTTAGATGACAAGAATGGCAGGAACATTCTACAGAGTTCTCTTGTGGGAGCCCCTACTGACCCCTGCTGACAGTTTGTGAGATGTCTTAGTCCATTCAGCCTGCTGTAACAAAATACCTTAGACTTGGTGATTTGTAAGCAACAGAAATTTATTTCTTACGGTTTGGAGGCCGGAAGTCAGAGATCAAGGTGCGCTCATGGGTTCTTGGTGAGCCCTCCCTCTGCTTCCTGGTGTCACACTGTTGCCTCTGTTTACATCTTGACATGACAGAGAACAGGCAGCTTTAGTCTCTTTCTCATCTTATTAGGGCATGGATCCCATTCATGAGGACTCCACCCCCATGACCTGATCCTCTCCTGAAGGGCCGTCTTCCACCGTCACCATGGAGCTGAGGATTTCAGCAAACACTCAGACCATAGCACACGGGTTGAGACAAGTCCATTTGCTTGTTGACTGAGTATTTCATATTTACCAATGGCATTAATTTATCATGTTTCACTTCAAACATCACCGCGTGGAGGATGATAATAAGAGAAAATTGCCTGATATACAATTTAAGCTCTCTCTGCCTCTCCCACTTAGAAGATTGTAAATATATCTACCTTATCTACTTCTCTCACTGTTCCCATGGTGGGTGTGGGTGAGGTGGGTAGTGGGAGAGTGTAGAGAAGCACAAGGAGGAAGCTGTCTTTCCAGGTGGAGGGAGCTCAGGTGGCAGAGGAGACCCCTAGCAGGAGCAGCCGGTGAGGCGGGAGGACAGTCAGGAGAGCCTGTGGGATGTGGGAGTTGAAGAGAACATTGCAAGCAGGAGAGTGCCAAAGTGTCCTGTGCTGTTGAATTGGAAAGGATACTGATGTCTCGAAAATGTCCCTTGGAATTAAGGACAGGGAAGTGACTTGTGTCTGCAGGGTTTCAGCCAGGTGAGGCATGTGAAGCTAGAATGGTCAAGGTGAACTTCCCAACCACTGCCAGGTGTGTGCCAGCTGGGGGTCCTGTCCACTCCCATGGCCTCAGATAAGGATTCCTGGGGAAGAAGGCACTGGGCTAGGAAGGGAACTACATGAAAAAGCTTGGGGGCCGAAGGGCCTGGGACCTTGGCTGCACCTCCCCGGGGGCTGCACTGCTCCAAGTCTCCACTGTGCTCCGAGTCCGGTGTGCAGAGGGAGCTTTCCCCGGGAGGCCTGCCAGGTAGAGCCTGTGTAATTGCCTGTGGCCAGCCCCAGAATCACTCACAGTGCTGTGGTCTGAATGTGTGTCCTCCTGGAATTCCTGTGTTGAGACTTAATCCCCAGTGTGATGGTATGAAGAGGAGGGGCCTTTGGGGTGTGATTAGGAATGGGTTTCATGCCCTAATAAAGAGACCCCAGGCCACATGCAGTGGCTCATGACTATAATCCCAGCACTTTGGAAGCCGGAGGCAGGAGGATTGCTTGGGCCAAGGAGTTCAAGACCAGTCTGGGCATCATGGCGAGACCCCGTCTCTACAAAAAATTTAAAAATTAGTTGAGCCTGATGGTGTGTCCCTGTGGTCCCAGCTACATGGGAGGCTGCGGTGGGAGCCTGGGAAGTTGAGGAAACAAAGGACCCAGTGCCCTTTCTGCTGTGTGAGGACTCAGAAGGTGTCATCTGTGAACCAGAGATGCCTCACCAGACGCCGAATCTGCTGGCGCCTTGATCATGGACTTCCAGTCTCTAGAACTGTGAGAAATAAGTGTCTGTTGTTTATAAGCTGCCCAGTCCACAGTGTTTTTTTTTTTTTAAGAGAATTAAATAGTTTTATTAGCTACATACAATTATGGATGATATACAAGCTTCATTCCCATCTATAATGTTATCTGGTACCATTATTCAGTTTAGATGTATTGCATGGGATGTGCCAACAATCTTTTTTTTTTCTGAGACCGAGTCTCTTGCTCTGTTGCCCAGGCTGGAGTGCAGTGGTGTGATCTTGGCTCACTGCAAGCTCTGCCCCCCGGGTTCACGCCATTCTCCTGCCTCAGCCTCCCGAGTAGCTGGGACTACAGTCGCCCGCCACCGCACCTGGCTAATTTTTTTGTTTTTTTTTAGTAGAGATGGGGTTTCACCGTGTTAGCCAGGATGGTCTCGATCTCATGACCTCGTGATCTACATGCCTCGGCCTCCCAAAGTGCTGGGATTACAGGTGTGAGCCACCGCGCCCGGCCAACAATCATTTTTATAACTGATAATTCTGTGATTTTGCTTGGGTGATCCCCTTTAGTGGTGAGCTTCAGGTCACAGCAGTAACTGTGAGTTCAGCTACACCGAGCTTACTGAAGACAATGGCTTCCCCACCCAAGCAGACTGTGAATAATTTCCAAGTAGAACCTGGCATCACCCTGAAGGAATTCTGACTTCACACTCTTGGGGCAATTTACCAAGATGGCTTCAGAGGAGACTAACTTTACATAGCACGTTTTTAAAAAAGACACATTTATTCAGTGTTGTGATCAGACTGTTACATTTAGCAATCAACAGCATGAGTGCAAAAAAAAAATTAAAAATTACATTAAAACCCTTTGTTGGAATGCTTGGTACTTTCCACAGAACAGAAACTAAAATAACCTGTTAATAAAATTAGTCACAAATACAGTCCTGGAGTTTTTTGCTCTGCATGAGTATTGTCTAAAACGTATCTTCTTTGTAGCAGCTGGGCTCTGCCACCACTGTGCTTGGCTGACTGAGTTCACAAATCTCTTGTAACCTGTAGCTTCCGTGTGGCTTCTCTGGCTCTCCTCTCCTACTACGCTTTGTTTCCTGGCAGTGATTAAAATCTTCTGCCAGTGCCATGGCTACTGCTGCTGCTGGAACCACCGTAGCCACCTTGGTTTTGTGAACCCACTTATGCCTGATGTTCCATTATTGGAACGCTAAGCATGTGGGAGATATTTATATTCTCCTGTTCAAGGTCATCGCCAAGGTCTGATTTTTCCAATTCAGAAAAATGCAACCTCAGGCCTAAATGGGTTAAAATCTTCTGTCAGTGCATGGCTGCTGCTGCTACTGGAACCACTCTAGCCACCTTGGTTTTGTAAAGTATTGTGAAGTAAAGTTTGGCAAAGTATTGTTCTCCACCACCATAGGGCCCAGAGCTTCTGCCTCCAAAGTTTCCTCCCTTTATGGGTCCAAAATTTGAAGACTGTAATTGCCAAGTCATTGGAGCTTCTGCCACCTCCAGAAATGATTCCGTCATTACGAAATCCATTACAGCCATCCCTGCTGTCACTGTATCCACCACCACCGCTGTGGACAGCTGCCACCAAAGCCATCATGACCACGGAAGGTCCCTCCATGACCGAAGTTGTCATTCCCACCAAAACCACCTCCACAACCACCACCGAAGTTTCCAGAAGCCCTTCGACCTCTTTGGCTGGATGACGCACTCACTGTCTCTTGCTTTCACAGGACTTCCCTAACTTCACAGTTGTGGCCAGACACAGTATGGTATTTCTGGGTGACAGTCTTGTCCACAGTCCTGGTTGTCAAAGGCTTCGCAGGCAAAGCCCCTTTTCTTGGCACTCCCTCTGTCAGTCATGATTTCAGTCACTTCAGTTTTTCCATACTGTTCAAGAGCTCTTAGGCTATGTTCTTCAGTGTCTTCTTTAATGCCACCAACAAACACCTTTTTCACAGTTCGTGGGGCACCTGGTCTTTGAGAATCTTCTCTTGAGACAGCTCTTTGGTTCCACAGCTCTTCATCCACCTCGTGTGGCCTTGCATTCGTGGCGCATCCACCTCCTTCACAGTGGCATACAGGACAAAGCCAAAGCCCCCAGAGCGCTAGGTGCTTGGATCTCATGACCACACAGTCCATGAGCGTTCCCCATTGCTCAGATTGGCTTCTCAAGTTCTCATCAGTTGTTTCAAAGCTCAGCCCTCCAATGATGAGCTTCCACAGCTGTTTGGGCTCTTTGGGAGACTGACCTAGACTGGAGTGCAGCGGTGTGATCTTGGCTCACTGTAACCTCTGACTCCCGGGCTCAGGTGATCCTCCCACCTCGGTCTTCCAAGTAGCTGGCACCACAGGTGTGTGCCCCCATACCTGGCTAATTTTTGTATTTTTTGTAGAGATGGGAGTCTTGCCATGTTGCCCAGGCTGTTCTTGAACTGGGTTCAAGCGATCCGCCTGCCTCAGCCTCCCAAAGTGCCAGGATTACAGGCATGAGCCACAGTGCCTGGCCTATGGTATTTTTGTTGTAGCAGCCAGCACATAGATTTTTAACCAGGAGCTAGATCCCTTACCCAGCACTTAGAACAGGCACATAGCAGCACTCAATACTTAGAACAGGCACATAGCGGCACTCAGTAAGTATTGAGCCAGTTAGTGGATGGATGGATGGATGAATGAAGGTGTGAGTGTACAGAAGCTGGAAGGTGAAGTCAAGTAAGCTTTCTGTTTAAGATGGAAGGGGTTTCAGCATATTTAAAAGTTGATGGACGCAGTTTCAGAGAGTGAGAACACTTTCACTAGAGGAAAAAGCCCAATAGCATAAATTCCCTGAGCAGGTCAGGGGTTGGCTGTAAAGCAGGGTGGACAGGTGGATCTCAGCTCTGTGGGAACCAGGAAAGGATGAGAGCATGGGTGTTCTTACTGGGTGGGTTTCGTGGTTTGGTAGCAGCAGGAAGGTGAGGGAGTTCTCACTGATGACTTTGGGTTTCTGTGTGTGAAGTAGGGGAAGTTGTCTGCTAAGAATGGAAGCGTGGGGCAGGAAGTGGAGGTTCGAAGTGGGTTAGAGTAAAATGCACGTTGAGATAAAGCAAGAAGCCTTAGATTGCCAGGTAGCAGTGTGCAGGCCGTGGGGTGCTGATGAGGACTGGTTCAGGACCCCCCTGCCCTGTGCCTGACTCCACCCAGCAGAGCTCAGCTCAGCACCTCCTGGAGCAGGAGGAGGGAAAGCTGCCCTCCGGTGGGATTTTACCAGGTGGAGGCAGCGGAAAGGGAATTGGAATGTTCTGTCGAAGCCACTGAAAAAAAGGAGAAGGGCCGGATGAGGTGTTCAGGAGGCCAAGGAGTCAGCACAGTGGGAGCCAAGGAACCAACCTGCTGTGGTCGGAGAGCGGCAGCCGGAATTTTGGCGATGGTGTAATTTCGGGTAGAAAGACGGCCCTGGGCTGGGTCACGGACTGGAGGGGAAATGCCAGTGGAGATTAGGGAATGAGAAACAGAAAGGCCAGGCTGCCCATGTGGATGTGGAAACCGTGCCAGATGCTGCAAGGATCTGGGTCAGCCCCCTGATCAAGAGTCCTGAATGAGGAGGAGGAAGAGGGTGGCTCTCTAAAGTGTGGACCACAGCAGCCGGTGTGGGGAGCAGGCGACTAGGGGAGCGGGCAGTTCTGTCTGGAATGGGCCTGAGGGTCTGGGGATGCCTGTTTATTTTTCTCACTTGTCTGTGCAAGTTTGTCTTTTTATACCCACTGGTATTTTGAAAAAGGAGTGGGAGGAATACTGGGTTCAGTGTCATCATTAGTGGAAAGCCACAAGTGTTTTCTGTGTTTAGATGGCAGAAGCCCACAGGCAAGGCTCAGGTCCTTCCAGCTGTGCTGTTTCCTGGCCCTCCATGGATTAGAGCTGTTCCTCCACTTCTCCGTCACCTGAAGGGGGTGGGTTTCGGCTGTGCTGTGGGAGCCACTCATTCAGCCTTTGTGGTGTTGCTGCTAGGACTACATTTTCCTCTGTTATGTTTCTCACCTGCTTTTTAAAAAAATTAATGAAGTTCTAGTTGCCAGCAGTGCTGTGTTTACTGTGGCGGGAATAGGGAGAGCAGTCCCTGCTGAGGGGCCTGTATGCTCTTGGCTTCCCCTTTCTGTGGTAACAGGTAAGTAAAATGATTGATGGTGGTTTTGGAAGAGAAAGAGGTGGCAATTTTATTTCTTTTCTAAGACTGAGAGATTAACAAAGTTGCTGGTTTTGGTGGGATTGCTTCTGATTGTTGGTAAAATACAGCAGCACATAAATGCTTATGGTAAGCAGGCTGGGTGCTATGCTCATGCCTGTAATCCCAGCACTTTGGGAGACTGAGGTGGGTGATCACATGAGGTCAGGAGTTTGAGACCAGCCTGGCCAATACAGTGAAACCCTGTCTCTACTAAAAATACAAAGAATTAGGCATGGTGACGTGGACCTGTAGTCCCAGCTAATTGGGAGGCTGAGGTAGGAGAATCATTTGACTGTGGGAGGCCGAGGTTGCTTTGAGCTGAGATCGCGCCTGAGCAACAGAGTGAGACTCCGTCTCAAAAAAAATGCTTGTGATAAGCAGATGTGAGGGTTCCTTCTGTTTCCTAGTTGGAAGATGCACTGCCAGGTTTTCTTTCATGTTGAAGCATTTCGCAGTTTTCCCAGTTAGCAGTTAGGAAATCTGTATTTGTTTCTGTACCCTGGACAATTTGCAAGACTTGAGACAAATCATTTGCTTGTGGATTGAATATTCCATGTTTACAAATGGAAATAATTTGTCATGCTGTTTCGTTTTAAAGATCAGTACATGGAAGATGGCAATAAGAGGAAAAAATACCTACTTTTATACAAATAACCATGCTGTTTCATTGCTGAGAGAAGAACTGGCTATTGAAAACCAGCGTTGAACTTGTGAACAATGGGGTGATTTGAACTTGTAAAAGAAGGAAAAATGGATGCTTTTTCCTCTCACTAAATCCTCACATCATTGTGGACTCACACTAACCTTTAGAAATCATTAGTTTATTCTTTCCATTTTTAATTGACAAATAAAAATTGTATACATTGTGTACAGCGTGATGTTTTGACATGTATACTTTGTGGGATGGTTAAATCAAGCTAATGAACATATCTCTATTTTTTTTTTTTTAACAGATCATTACTATGTAGTTCAGTCTTTCCAGTTTATTCTGGCCTGTGTAGTTAAAATATACTTAGTGTGTATTCGTATTCTTCCTGATCAGTAAGAATGAAATTTAGATGTTTTTATAGGCAAGTTCACTCTTTGTTTAAAATCAAGTGTTTAGTTTTGCCGTAAACAGATGACATTGCTGGAAACAAGAATGTCTGTGAATTAAAACAAAACGTAAAAAACTTTTAAAATGTGTTAAAGAGTGATATATGTTTCATTACAGAATACTTAGTTATTTTTATCTGCTTTTCATGCTACATAAGGATTCACAGATTAATCTCTTGAGGTAAGGAATGTAACCAAAGTGTATTTTGAGCTGTTGCATATGGAACTTCCTCTTATTTTTTATTATTCTTGAAAATATAAGCGTGTAGTCTTATTTTTAAGTGGATGTGGTAGTATAAATTAGAAATTTAAATTTTTGAATATAAATCCTTACTGTGTGTGTCTAGTTTCTTGCACAACTGTTGTCGATATACTTTTTTTAGCCTTATTGGGAAAGTATGTTTTAATAGTATAATTAGTAATCTGAGTGTGTTTATTGCACCCACTGTTGCTGGGTTATCATACGGTAGGAAGTAGACACAGTAATTTCTACTCTTTTCCCCACATAATTTGGCTAGAATTTGCATGCTGTGTAGGAATGCTGTTGCTCTAGAATAAATGATCATTTCACAGTGTGTTTTTACAGTGGTGGAGGAGGGGCCCAAAGCTTTCATGGCTTGGATTGAAAGCTTAGAATGGGCACCGACTGGTGTGTGCTGTGATGGTCTCTGCTGGGGCTGCTCAGGCTGCCTCCTGTAAGTGGCCAGCGTCCTCTACCCTCTATAGGGTGCAGTCACCCCACTCCACCCCCGGCCTGCAGCCAATGACCGGCCGAAGGGAGGTGGCGTCTAGAAGGTCAGCCCCTGCCTCATGGCAGGACTTGGTCATATTACTCATAACAACCGTGGAATCTTAGTATTCTTAAATGACACTGTGATATGCAAAATAAATTATTTAGACTGTGTGTTAAAACTTTGCTTTAATTTAGTTAAAAGAATCAGATTGGTAGTGAATTAAGACTATATTCTAAATTTCCCCATTTTTTTATTAAGGTCCTGGATGCCTCATCCCTTAGTTTCAACACCAGATTGAAATGGTTTGCCATCTGCTTCGTATGCGGCATTTTCTTTTCCATTCTTGTGAGTTAAGGCTTTATATTGTTTAATAATTTTTATTTTGTGTTAGACTAATAATTCCATTTAGTACCAAAAACGACTGTCCTTTACTGAATCCCTGTTAGACTATTTTGGTGGAACGTATTTATTGTACCGAAATAAAGGGGTAGAGATCAATGAAAATACGTAGAAATTAATATTTTGGGGAGTTTTGTTGAAGTAATTTAAGAAAAATTTATCAGTGTGTTAAAAGATCTGGAAAATCAGTAATCTAGATGTTTATTACCTTTTCATACTTGACATTTAGCATGAATATTTAACTTAAATAGACTGAGATTTACTGATAAGCACAAAGAAAGTTTTGTTATGGCTCATTTATATATGCTAGTGCAAATAGGAAGATTCAAGTTAGTGTATAACATTGAAAAACAAGTGTTTTTTCTGTGTAATCAGACTAGACTGTCTACAAGCAGATTTGTATTTAAACATTTGTGTTTACATAATATTGGTATTGTATTACTGCAGTAGCACATTTATATTTTAACCATTAAAATCATAAAATTATTTTTAAGTAACTATAATATCTTAACTTAGGGAACTGGATTGCTGTGGCTTCCGGGCGGCATAAAGCTTTTTGCAGTGTTTTATACCCTCGGCAATCTTGCTGCGTTAGCCAGGTACGTTTGGCTTCTCAAAATATCTGGTTTGCTCTTGCTACCAAATTCACCTTTCTAATAAGCACTTTCCCAGTAGGATGTTTATGTAGCTCTGTGCATATTGTGAATTCAGCCACAGGATTTACGTTTATTAAATAAATACGTATTGACTGCTGCTACATACCGTCTCCCATAACAGACGGTATTAGTGCTAGGAATAGCCAGCCTTTGTGGGGCACTTACTGTGTGGGACTGTTCTAAGTGTTTTATATGTATTACGACGAGCTTGTGAGGTAGGCAGTATTATCATCCCCGTTTATAGCTGGAGATAATAGCACAGAGCAGGGGAGTCAGTGCTGCCCGTGGCAATGAACCTAAATCGTGGCTGAGGTGGGAATCCTGCAGACGGTGGGCTCTGGAGCCCAGGCTTGGAGCTGCTGCACTCTAGGCCTTGCTCTTGTGGAGCGTACATTTTAATGAAGATGTTCACATCATAAGCCAGAGAAAGATCGAATGGCATTGGTGCTGTGCAGAGAATTAAACTAGGGTGCGGCAGTAGTGACTGAGGGCTACTTTAGGTTGGGAGTATGAGAATCCCTCTTGGAGAACCTTTGGCACATCCTTGGGTTGTTATGTGTCTTAGTCCCTTTTGTGCTGCAGTAACAGAATACTGTAGACTGGGTGACTTAGGAAGAATAGAAATTTTTCTCACAGTTGGAGGCCTGAAGTCCAAGGTTAAGGCACTGGCAGACTCAGTTTCCTGCTGGTGGATGCATCCCCCAAGGAGAAGATCCCTGTGTCCTCCCAGGGCAGCCTCTCCTCCAAGTGCCTTTGATCCCTGTCAGAGGAGTTCTCACAGCCTAATCCGGGCTTCATATACCACACTGAGGACACCTACGTTTTGAAGAGGATGCCTTCACACCATAGCATGTTTATTGGAATAGTTGTGACGTTTCCTTATAAAGTTAAGGAAAAAATAAAACAGATTTAGCGAGAGATTTTTAACTAAATAAACCAACAGGGTTTCTTTTTTAAAACAGTTTATTTTTGCATAGCCAGATACATTAGTAGACCTGTACCTCAGTTAAACTTTATTTGTTTCAAATAGTACATGCTTTTTAATGGGACCTGTGAGGCAACTGAAGAAAATGTTTGAAACAACAAGATTGCTTGCAACAATTATTATGCTCGTAAGTAAATAGTGCATTTTTAAAACTTTTATTGAAGTATTTGCACTGTTATTTTATGAATAATTGCCTGTTCTTAGGTATGTATACTTCTTGTGCTGAATATAATAATTATATCTGGCCAGGCCTGGTGGCTCACGCCTGTAACCCCAGCACTTTAGGAGGCCGGATCACCTGAGGGCAGGAGGTCAAGACCTACCTGACCAATATGATGAAACCCCGTCTCTACTAAAAATACAAAAATTAGCCCGGCATGGTGGCGCGTGCCGTAATCCCAGCTACTTGGGAGGCTGAGATAGGAGAATTGCTTGAACGTGGGAGGCGGAGGTTGCAGTGAGCCAAGATCGCGCCATTGCACTCCAGTCTGGCCAACAAGAGTGAAGCTCCGTCTAAAAAAGAAAAAAATAAAAAATTATGTCCTGTGTGTTATAGCGTTCAGATGGTACAGTATTGTCTAAGACTACTGGCTGGGTAAAGCCCGCTTCTGTTGCGTATATGGAATGATGTAGCTGTGTATTTAAATGAACCCTAGAGCTGAGTGTGCTTTCATTTTTAAGCCCTGCCGATGGTTTCATAACGGATTGTTAGTTTGTACCCTTTGGAGGGTGGGCGTAGACACCCTCCAGAACACCCTCCATAGACACCATACTTCTGTGTCCTTAGAATATTCTTAGGGAGATTCAGCGTCCTTTGTCATCTGACTTTTGTCCCTTCCCTGTGTGCCGACTTGACACATTCTAACAATATGGCTCCCGTAACGGTATCTTTAAATGTGCTTTCATTACGTTGTGGGTTCTGTCCACAACTCTCAGGTCATCGTTCTTGTTTTCTTGAGCCTGGGTAGTGGGTAGATTAGAGTTTACGCTTTGGCTGGAAAGGTTGTTTCCATTCTCACACAGGTGCCAGGTGTTCAGCTGTTCGTTTCGTGTATTGTGGGCAGGAGGGGGACCCAAATCTCTTCTCCATCCTGCCTCTGTCTCCTGTCTCACCTGGTCTGTGTCTCTTGTGGATTTCTTTTGCCTTCAAGCATTTATGATATTTAAAGGATTTAAATATCACCATTATAACTATTAACATGAGCTTTCCAAACACAGCTAACCTATGTTAATTTACAAGGAAATGTTTGTTAACTCTAATCTGCCTGGCAGTCTTCTCCCATCCCCTCACTAGAGGAAAAACTCATTTTTAGCTTTATTTATTATGTCTTTATTCAGCTTAGTATTTTCTTACTTTTGTAATCTCCAGTTATTTTGAATTTCCTATAATAGCATATGTATCAACATACATATAAACATTTAACTTTAGCTTACGAAGAAATTATATTTCACTGTTAGAATATAAGTAGTTTATATTCCACGAAGATTTTAGTTAGATTAGTTTTATTTAAGAAATCCTGGCACTTATCCCTCAACCTTTTCAGTAACATACTGTACCTTACAAAAACACGCATCAAATTGAGAGAATGTGGGAGCGTTTGAACATATAAGACGTTTCCCAAGGTGGAGCACTTTGATTGGTTTGATTTGCTGCTCACATAAGATCATGCCTAGTAATGGCGGTGAAGAGGCTCTGTCACGTAGAGCCTTGCACGTGCCAGCTTCTAGCTCAAGCCCATCATGGATGCACTCTACCTTATTCATTACAACAGCCCTTTAAAGCATGTGGGTAGGAACTCTCCTCATTTTAAAGAGAAGAAAACAGGTTTAGACAAGTCCACTGACCACCAAGGACCCTCAGATAGCAGGCGTCAGAGCTGGAATCTCTTTAGGTCTTTCCAACACCACACCGCCCACCTCTCACGTTCACTCCTGTGCCTACTTGCTTTCACAGGGATGAGGAATGATCATTTTTCAATTTACTTAACAGAGTAAATTATTAGGTGCTTCCAATTTGCCAAGGAATATTGCAGTCGTAGACTTTAAAGTAAAATAATACTTACAGAAAATGTAAGTAAAACTAGTCAGCTGTATTCTTACTTTTGTTCTATAGTATATTACCTATGCAAATGAATGCAGAATAGTTTATGCATTTCTATCAGGCTTTTGAAAGGGCCTCAAGTTTATAATCTACTCTTTCTTCCCTCGCAGTTGTGTTCCATATTTACCCTGTGTGCTGCTCTTTGGGTAAGTTATGCCAGCCCTACTGGCTTTCAGTTAACTCTGTGCCCCTCCCCAGCTGAAGTGGCATCACACCGTTATGTTAAAATGGCTCATCTGGTTTTTAAAAACTCTCTAAAGATTAGGTATTCCTAAAATTTGACATGTTAACGTCCAGCTAGTGGCTAAAAATGCCATAGATTCTACTGTCCACAGCATAGAGGTAGTCAGTAAACCCACATGTACACACATGCTCACCCATCCAGCTAGTGGCTAAATGTGCCGTAGATTCTGCTGTCTACAGCATACAGGTCGTTAATAAACACACACGTGTGCCCGAGAGCTCACCTGCTTGTGGGCCCAGTTGGCTCCTCTGACAGTGCCCTGTGTGGTGAGGGGCCCTGGCTCAGGGGCTGTGCTCTCTCCCTCATGCTGCCGCAGGGTGCCCTGTGACTCTGCAGTGGTGAGGCAAGTACGCTCCAAGTAGCAAGGTGTAAAACCAATGGAGAAGGCCAGAAAACACAGATAGTAACAACAGAGAGACAGAGGAACTGAAATCTTCCTCCTACCCCGTGGAGAAGGTTAACAGCTCTTCACTAGCCTTTAAAGAAGTCATAATGGTACAATTCCGTTTACTTTTTGATCTTCCTGATTCTACATCATATTTTTCTATTGTGCTCAACCTATTTCCCAAAAGGGTTGAAGCAGTTCTTGAACTATCAACAAGAAAATCCCATTTTAAAGAAGAAAGGGTAGTTGAGACATATTCTAACAGAAATATTCCAGATTTTTTTTTTATTTTGGTGATGTAAGGACAGAACTTTAGTTATATGAGATTGATTTACGTGTCATTTATTAATGATAAAAGAATATTCTTGCACATCTCTATAGAACATTGATTTTTGGTTTTGGAATTGTCTGTTTACTATAAACAGTAGACTGAAGATAAATAAGTAAAACACTGATGGACAAGGAATTCTCAAAATAGATCTTTTAAAACAACCATGGAAACTGATTATATTATTCCAGAAGATCACAATAAAATACAATTTTCCTTCAAAATGTCACTCAAGGAGCAAATAGGCATGAGTAACATAAGTAAAGTTCACATGGGGCATACAGATCTCAGTGGGATTTTAAATGTTGAATCTAGATAAGTTAACATTGACTTTAAAGACCTGACCACCTTTAAAAGTTTAATGTTTTCAGCCTATGCATGATTGTTTCAGTAACATTTATTTAAAGTCACATATTTTGCAATATTTAAATTAATGGATATAGTTTTAGAAAGGAAATTATTTTGTGGATTCTAAAGTTTCAGACCAACTGTATCTTAAAGTTATCACACTAAAATTTAGTAAAGAAAATAAATGAAGCCATCTACATTTTTGAAAGAGAAGAATTAAGTTTGATTGAGAAAGCTGTTTTAAAACTTTGAAACTCATAATTCCTCTGTTTTTGCTACTGTTAGTGGCATAAGAAGGGACTGGCCGTGTTATTCTGCATATTGCAGTTCTTGTCAATGACCTGGTAAGTCTTTCCTTATCCTGGTAAAATGTTAAAATTGCCTGAGATGTGACAAGCATTTCGTCTGGTGTTTCGGAGCCAGACAGGCCCTGCAGGCTCAGAGGAGTGGAGGTCTGGGATGAGTCCTGTTGGAGTTGACAGCGTGGCTCAGTGGTACTGTTAGGGAGAAGTATGGGATGCTGTAGTTACGTAGTGATGTGTTCTGCTTTTTTCTAATGTGAGAAAGAAATAAGAAAAGTAGGTGATGCCATGTGAAAACGTGAAAGTGAGACCAAATCACAGGGTGAGACCAGGGGAAGATGAGTTTCCCTGCATTATCCACTCTATTGCTGGATAAATACAAGGTGGAATTTATCTTAATGTTGACTCTGTGGCCCTGTGATATCTGGAGATGTCTTCTGAATTGGCAGTGATTAAATACTTCTTAAGTTACTGGTTGAGCAGCCCAAATCCAAAATGCTTCAGGATCCAAACTTCTTTCTTTTTTTTTGAGACAGTCTCACTCTGTCACCCAGGCTGGAGTACAGTGGCATTATCTTGGCTCACTGCAACCTCTGCCTCCGGGATTCAAGTGATTCTTGTGCCTCAGCCCCTCAGGTAGCTGGGATTACAAGTGTGAGGCACCATGCCCAGCCCAAAATCCAAAACTTCTTGAACGCTGACATGATGCTCAAATTTGGTTGATAACCAGTAAATGTAATGCAGATATTCCAAAAATCCAGAAAAATCCAGTATCCAACACATCTCTAGTCTCAAGCATTTCAGATCAGAGATGCTTCACCTGCACTGCCTTTCCCACTCCAGTTTTGTGAATATTCAGTCATGCTCTGGTTCCTACTCAGACTCTCCTCCTCTTAGCCTTTTTGTGTCTTGTACTCTAAGAATTCATCAGCATAGAGGCCATAAATATCCGGGCGGTTGATTAAACGTGCCCTACAACTCCTGCGCTCCTCCGTGTTAGTGAAGAGTGCTTTTCCTTTTCCTTTTCCTTTAGAGCAGCTCTTGCTTGCTTCCTAATTTTTGCTTCCTGGTTTTGCCATTTTACATTCCTCTTACTCGATGTTACCCAGTTTGGGATCACCTTTCTTTTGGCCCTCTTTTCACTGACAGGTGAAACATCAATGAATGTTAAATGCAATTCTCTGTATATCTCAACCATATAATGTTCCTTACTCTTTTTCATTGATTTAGTGAAGAAACCTAAATTTAAATCTCTTGGTTATTTTCTCTAGTATTTTGCCTTTTATTGCCTAATTTGTACCTAATAATTGATTTATCCCTAAAGGAGACTATAAATATCAGTTTTGGTACAGTTTCTATTTTATTATAAGAAGCTCAAACTTCAGCATGCACCAGAATCACCTAGAGAGTTTGTTTAAAGGGCAGGTTGCTTGTTAAAGCAAGCTTGTGATTTAGGAGGTTTAGGGTAGGGCCTAATAATTTACATTTTTAACAAGTTCCCACATGATACTCTCACTGCTGGTCGGGGTCACACTTTGAGAACCACTGTACAGTCTCATGGTGCTGTATTTATTATAAGGTTAGACATGGCCTTTTGGCATAAAGAAAAACCATGATTCAGATGAAGATTCAACATGCTTGAATATTTCTTGCAGGTATAGCCTGTCGTACATCCCATATGCAAGGTGAGCTTGTTTGAATTCTGTCTTGTTTCTGGTTCTTATCTTCACACAAATTTAAACACTTTTTTGGGTTGATCTTAATTTCCTGAAAGGAAATAAACTTTTTTTTTTTTTGAGATGGAGTCTCGCTCTGTCACCAGGCTGGAGTGCAGTGGTGCGATTTCGGCTCACATTGAAATCTCTGCCTTTCAGGTTCAAGATTCGCCCGCCTCAGCCTCCTAAGTAGCTGGGACTACAGGCGCGTACTACCATGCCTAGCTAATTTTTTTTTGTATTTTAGTAGAGACGGGGTTTCACCATGTTGTCCAGGATGGTCTCAGTCTCCTGACTTTGTGATCCCGACCGCCTTGGCCTCCCAAAGTTCTGGGATTACAACCGTGGGGCCACCGCACCCGGCAATAGACATATTTTCAATGAGATGAATAGAAGCTTGCCATGATAATGTCTGTGTGGAAACATTTTGGTGACATGGAGCAACTGTGTGGGGAGTATCCTCCCGCCCTGCTGCCTGGCATGCAGTAGGGAATGTGGATGAGATTCTGGACCCTTCCGTGGCTTCAGGAGTTCAGAAAATAGGACACAGAGACTCCAGGAAAACAAATTCTACTTTAAAAAAGGAAGTTACAGCTGAGTGCGGTGGCTTATGCCTATAATCCTAGCACTTTGGGAGGATCACTTGAGGTCAGGAGTTCAAGACCGGCCTGGCCAACGTGGCAAAACCTCATTTCTACTAAAAAATACAGAATTAGCTGGGCATGGTGTGCGCGCCTGTAATCCCAGCTACTCAGGAGGCTGAGGTGGGAGAATCACTTAAACCCAGGAGGCAGAGGTTGCAGTGAGCCAAGTTTGTGCCCTTGCACTCCAGCCAGGATGAGAGCCAGACTCCATCTCAATAAAAAAGGAAGTTACTGGGAAAGTGAGGGCTTGCACACAAATGCTTATTTTTAGTCAGCAAAAACAGTTGTATGTCAAGAGGTAACTGGCATTTTAAAATATTTTTCCAGAGAAATGTATTTAGCCGTGGAGGAGAAAACAAAACAAGTTCCCATTTTCAATCTGATAGATTTAGAAAAAGATTCTAGTGAGGCACAGCGTTGCCTGTTTGTGAAATTCAAAGATATGTTTTATATTTAAAAACAGCAAAATTGGGCCGGGCGCGGTGGCTCAAGCCTGTCATCCCAGCACTTTGGGAGGCCGAGGCGGGCGGATCACGAGGTCAGGAGATCGAGACCATCCTGGCTAACACGGTGAAACCCCGTCTCTACTAAAAATACAAAAAACTAGCCGGGCGAGGTGGCGGCGCCTGTAGTCCCAGCTACTCGGGAGGCTGAGGCAGGAGAATGGCGGGAACCCGGGAGGCGGAGCTTGCAGTGAGCTGAGATCCGGCCACTGCACTCCAGCCCGGGCGACAGAGCGAGACTCCGTCTCAAAAAAAAAAACAGCAAAATTGTCTGATTAAGATGAACAATGAAGCAAATTGGTAGAAATTTTATTTTTATTCCATTTCAAATGTATGATTCTTTCTGATAGATACTTATAAGGAGAAAAAGCAAAACAAAGTCAGCTACAGGTGAGAAAACTGCTTAACCAAGAGTGTGCAAGGGTAACTTACCATGCCTAGGAGCTTTAGGGCAAGGAGACCTCCAGTACTTCTTGGTGCCGAGGAAAGGACCTCTAGACATGATGCCCCGTACAAGAGGCTCTGAAGAGATGGCAGGACTTCGAGAAAATGACCAGCCTCTCCAGACACTTAGTAGGATCCTGCACTTTAGAACAATAAGCAATGTACAGATTTTCCCTATAAGAATTTTATTAGTGGATGTTTTTAATGGCCTAGGTGAAAGCTTTTTTAATGAAAGTATCAAGTAATAACAGTTTTGGAAAAAAATATGAAAGGTCACACTTTAATCTTTTTTTAATTCTGAGGATTCAGTTATAAACATTACACTTTTAAAACTCAGTTCATTAGTCTTTTTTTTTTTTTTTTGAGATGGAGTCTCATTTTGTCACCCAGGCTGGAGTGCAATGGCGTGATCTCCACTCACTGCAACCTCTGCCTCCCGGGTTCAAGAGATTCTCCTGGCTCAGCCTCCAGAGTAGCTGGGATTACAGGCACATGCAGCCATGCCCAGCTAATTTTTGTATTTTTTAGTAGAGATGGGGTTTCACCACATTGGCCAGGCTGGTCTCGAACTCCTGACCTCAAGTGATCTACCTGCCTTACAGGCATGAGCCACCTTGCCTGGCCTAGTTCTTTTAAAAAATTAAATCTTTGTGCCGGGTGTGGTGGCTCATGCCTGTAATCCCAGCATTTTGGGAGGCTGAGACCGGTGGATGGCTTGAGCCCAGGAGTTTGAGACCAGTCTGGGCATCAGAGCCAAGACCCTGTCTCTACCAAAAAAAAAAAAAAAAATTAGCATGGTGGTATGCCCTACAGTCCCAGTTCCTTGGGAGGCTGAGGTAGGAGGATCTGCTCACGCCACTGCACTTAGCCTGGAAGACAGAGCAAGAACCTGTCTCAAAAAGAAAAAAGTTAGATCTTCTGTTAGGTTATTTTTGGTATTTAAACTTATTTCTTTGTATTGAGATCAGTGTATATGGCAGTAAAAATTTCTTAAGATAAATACCATGTCAAAAGTTAGCAAAATGTTTTCACGTCTCAGCTCTTAATCTTAAATGATACTGAACAAAGTTTTTGTTAATCAGAAAGTGTGCTGGAGCATCCCCTGAGTTCTGTTAAAAACGGTGATTTAGCAGGAACATTTTCTGCAGCTTTGCTCTTGAGGAATATTATATTCTGTTTTTTTCCCTCTTTTTTCCACCAGGGATGCAGTTATTAAATGCTGTTCTTCTCTCCTAAGTTGAAAATCAGAAACTCATGGAAAAGAGCACTTGAATGTTGGTACTCTGTGTTTGGTGAAGTTTGCTTTTCCCCATAAAATATTCCAGAAACAACTGAAGTGACAGTTGAAGACCGTTTTGTACTAAGTCTCATTTTGTATACTGGTAAAAACTACATGCTTGATTAAACCGTTAAATGCTTGTAACTTTAAATTCATTATGTGTCATTAATACGCTTTTCCAAAGGAGATTTTTAATCACTGCCAGTCGTCAATTATTTTTAGCCGATTTTTAAATCTTTTCAAAACAGCTTTGAAATGTGAATATTTAAGGGTAGACCTGTGCTGCAAGATAATTCAGCTTTTTTGGCTTGTAAAAAATGTCTGCATTTTTAAGACTTTTTTTTTTTTTTTTTACTTTAAATGTGAAACTTCTTATTTTAAGCTAAAAATTGCTTACTATATGTAATAAAAATAATATATAAATCTTTACAATTTTGAAATAAACCCATCCTTGGAAAAACAACATTTTCTGAATCAAATTTATAATATTTTAAGTGACTGAATTCAATATTTAGGCACTATACAGTCTTTCTGTAGAAAAATGAGTAAGATACAGTCTCCCCGAAATAATACTGCTAAGTACAAATTGTGAGAGAGAATGGGACTGACAGCAGAGCCCATTCCAGGAAGTGCAGGGGGAGGAGGTGAGGTGGCATTGGCTGTGAAGGTGTCAGGAGAAGTCAGGCCACCGGACAGTAATGGCAGCAGGAAGCTACCTTCACCCCAGGCTGGAGGAGAAGCAGAGAGGGAGGAGAACTAGCCAGCGCCCTCCTCCTTCCCGCAGGTCTCCCACTGGCTCTCCTGGTCTCCTCAGTTGCCAGGGAGAGGCAGATAGGCAGGTGCCAGCATGATGTGGTGGTGCCAGCAGGAGGGAAGGCAGCCCTATGTCTGTCCAGGGTAGGAAGAGTTAATAAAGAGCGCACAGCAAGGTAATGGGAGCATCACTTTCTGCACAGTCAGCTTAGAGGAGAACTGGGGGGGTGTCCTTGAGGGGCAGCAGGCAGATGGGCAGAAGGGAGCCTATGTGCCTCAGGTTGGTGGTGGCCGGACCTTGTAGTTGTTATTCCAGTCATTAGGTGTGGCTGAAGTCCAGGAGTAGCATTGCGGGGAGAGAGACGAAGCTGGCAGGGAGCCAGGATCAGGCCTTAGGACCCTGGAAGTCAGGCATATGCTTGGGAAAGAAGGTGCAGGAAAAGAGTGAGTTCTGGTGAGTGGGCGGACACTGTGCTTGGTGCTCAAGGAAGATGCAACAGACGTCCTTGTCCTCAAAGACTTTACGATTACGGGGACAGACGTGTTCCCAGTTGTTACAGTGAGGTGTGGGGACTGGCTTCAGAGATGTCCACAGGGCCCGGCGGACGTGTGGAGGACAGCTCACCCAGCTGCAGGGAGGGTGATGAGCAGAGGGGCAGAAGAAGAGGGTGGTGTGGAGGGGCACAGCGTGGCCTGTGTGGAGCACCACAGAGGACGCAGGGCTCCAGAAAATGTGACGGAGCTGAAGTTTGAGAATAGCAGCAGCCTGAAGAAGAATCTTATTTTAGACAGTAGGTGACAATGGGAGTAAAGACAAGACATGTCAGTCTGCAGAAGAGACTAGGAAGATCTGAAGTCATGTGCTGAGTTCTGGCTGGGGCCTGGTTAGTCCGTGGGCTGGCCCACAGCCCTGCGGCGTGGCTGAGTCTCCATGCCATGCAGAGGCGCAACTGCCGTGGTGACTCAGCCTGCGTGGCAGGGGCAGGTGTGGCCAGCTTGTGGGCTGCGGAGGCTGTGCTCCCTGTTGTGCTCTGCTGCCTCCCCAGTCATTTTTCTGCATCCGTGTTTGTAAGCCACAGAAATGTTCCTCTAGGAAACATTCCCCCGGCATTGGGACTCTTCCTGAGAATTGTCTGTTGAGCTTCATTTCTGCCCAGGTAGACTTAAGCATGGAAACGGCTCTTTGCTTCCCATTTGCTCTGTGTTGGCGGCAGATTTGACCTGATCAAAGTATGGGGTCTTCTAGGAGTCTGTGTGAGATAAGTCGGGGTGAGCTTGACAAGTGTCACATCCTGGCAGCCTGAGAGCTTAGAGCAGGGACTGGTGGCACAGGCGGTAAGCTCGCGCCTAGCTCTAGAGGAATGAATCCCAGTCTTCCAGAACTGAGGGATAAACTGGAGGCCACACTTAGAGTAACCGTTTGGAGCAATGTGGGGTCAGAAACTACCTCTGATTGATGCAGGGGTCGGGGGGTGAGGGGTAGTTCCAGGACAGGATATGGAGTAGCTTTGGGTCCACGATGGGGTGTGAAGCATGGCCTCAGGATAGAGAAGGGTGTCATTCAGTCTGCCCAGGTGGTAGAGAGAGACACCTGAGTTCAGACAAGGGTGTTGCCTTGCTCAGAGCTCTCAGGCTTCCTGGATAGATAGGATGGATGCCCTCGGTCTCAGTCCAGACACCGGCAGCAGGGCAGGCATGCCTTGGGCTCCAGAAGGCCTGGGTCGGTGCTGGAAAGGACTAAAATTGGTGAGCACAGGCTCTGTTGGGGTGATCAGACCCAACACCAGGTCATGGGGGTGACAAAGTCCGGTGGAGTCAAAGGACTGAGAAAAAGTTTGAGAGAGAAGGGTGGGACACCAGGGGGGCCATAGCCATCGTGGAGGTTGCAAAGGCCCGAGCTCTGGGAGCCCACAGTATTTACTGGTAATCCAACAAAGAAACAGGTAGTAAGAACGTGGAGGTCAAAAGGGCAGGCACATGATCTACAGCTGTGACAGTTTAGCATTTATATAGAACACGTTCTGCTACTTGAGATAATGGGAATAGGGGCCTAGGAAGGCTAGAAGCAAGGAGCCAGCAAGTCTAGACACATTCCAGAGGACATTATGCAAGCCCTGCCTCAGTTTCCCCCAACACTCAGCTTTTTCCCAGCATGCCCCCCTTTTTTGTAAAAGAGAAGGTATCATTACTATAAGTATTAATAGCTATCATTAGCAAGGTGATTGCAGGCTGTGCAGCCCTTAACTGCTGGTATGTGACCCAGCTTCTCCTAGCCCTTATTCAAACTGGAGTCACTCTGGTTTGAACGCTTCCAACATATCTCCCCTTTCCCTTTTACAAGAGGACCCTTAATCCTAGGGGTTGCAGAAGGATGAAGGTCCGTCTTCCATAACTTCTTCATGCTGAATAAGGGCGATGATACTCCTGCCTTAACTATTAGGGTCTCTCGTATTCAGGGTAGAGAGTAGTTGAGTCAGAAAGCATTGGTCCGTTAAGCATCGTGACTCCAATCGGTCCTCGTTCCATCTTTGCATTCAAATTCAACTGGCTCATGGCTTGTACTGGGGAAACGCGGTCCATGGTTGGGATCCATGGGTCCCTCCAGTCTCCCGTTCCATGGCCGTACACATCTTGAGGGCATCCACACGGTTCGTTCATCTGCAAAATCACAAGCATACCTCACCCCCCGCCCCCACGTTAGTAAATCTACTGAAACGGAAGCAAAAACTTTTGTGGCTGTAGCCGGGAGGCCACCGATAATGAGAAACAGGCCTTTTCTGATTAACAGAAGGCATAGAGAAAGCAAATCGAGGCTTTTCAAACCTTCAATTCGCGCTGTACGGGGGGTGGGGGGGTGGTCCACTAGATGCTATGGCTGATAAATCTTCAGATGTTTGGTGGGCACCCACATAGGCACCTGATTGTCAGCTGGAGAGACACAAGCAAATCGTCTTCCCCATAAAATTATCTTTAGGCAGGGATGGGAGGAAGTAGATTCAGAGGTAAGGAGAATTTGGGGGCCTAATGACTTCCTGATGTTTGATACGTGTTCCCTCGGAAGTGAGGAATTCCCTTTCTCTCCGTATTGCTGCGTGGGCATGGAGGACTAGGTAAGCATACTTAGTGTCTGTATATATATTTACCTTTTTTCCTTCTAATTCTAGTGTGCAATGGCCCCTGCTTTTGCTAGGATGTCTCTCCCTAACAAAGGAGTGGGGCTTTCAGGCATAATTAGAAAGGCATGTGAGAAGAGTCAAGTTCCCCAGTCACAACTCAGTGGCTGGGAGAAGTATCTAGTGACCGCCTGTCCCAGGACCCCTCGGACAGTGACAGATCTGGAGGACAGTTGTCCGGCACAGGAGAGTAAGACTGAGAAGGCTGCGCCGGTGTCCAGGAGACAGTTAACCTCCTGGCCCTCAATGGTCAAGCATACCCGGGACTCTGTGAGGGTGATGGCATGGGCTGGCGCCTGCCCCAGGCACCCTCAATCCTGCTGCTGGATCATCTGGTTAGTGGCTTCTGACTCAGAGGACCTTTGTCCCCCAGGGCAGTGGGCCTTCCAGTGATTCCCTTGACATAAGGGGCATGGACGAGGGGGCAGCTAATTTCTATTCGGACAGTCTTTTCAAAGTGTCCTTGTAGACCGCACTGGAAGCAAGCCTTATTAGGCATTTGATTTTCCCAGCCTTTCCCTTTTCCAGAGCATCCAAAGTCCGCTTGCCTGAGGGCCATGACTAAAGCGGTGGGGTGGCCTTTTTTTTTTTAATCCTGTTTGTCCCGTTCCACCTGCTCCTCCTGATCTCTAGTATTAAAAAAAAACCGAGGTTGCCAAGTTCAATAGGGTTTTTAAGTTTTGCTCCGGGCCTAAGGCAGACTTTGGAAGTTTTTTCTAATGTCTGCAGCTGACTGAGTGATAAACCTATCCTTTAAGGTTAGTTGGCCTTCAGTAGAGTCAGGTGACAGAGAGGTATGTTTCCTCAATGCCTCCCTTTGTCTCTCCAGAAAGGCAGTAGGATTTTCTTCCTTTCCCTGTGTTACAGTGGACATCACTGAATAATTCATAGGCTTCTTCCTGGTTTTTCCTTTGTCCTTCTAGCATGCAAGTTAGCAAATGTCTGCAGCACCAATCTCCATGTTCTGATTCTGTGTCCCAGTGAGGGTCTACACTGGGAACTGCCTGCTGGCCTGTGGCGAATTGTTCTCTTTCCTCTGTTGTCATCCTGTCATTGACCTGACTGAAGACACCAGAGATCGCCAAACTCTCGGGCTGCAGTTCTGACGGCACTTCTCTCATTTGGGGTTAGTGTCTGATCTAGCGGTAACGTTTTATCTCTCCATGTCAGATCAAAGGATTGTCCTAACCCTCGTGAAACATCAGCATAGCCATCATGGTTATCTGAGGATTTACCTAGGTCTGTTTTAATTTGTTTCAAGTCTGAGAAGGAAAAAGGTACATATACCCTGACTGGGCCGAATTCTCCAGAATACATCCTAGGGGCGTTTTTTGTCTTGGGGGGAACATTTCCCATCTGAAAAAAAAATAGGGATGCCAGCACCCCTGGTCATTTTTCGATGAGCATTAGTCCTAGAGCATCCTCTCTGGTCCTAATGCTTATTCCTTTCCAGGGTGCGTAACCGCCCTCAGACCTCTGCCTATCAGATTCGTTACGCTTACCAATGTCGCAGTCCTACTCCCCTTTTCCCACCTTTCTTGACTACAAAGAAAGGGGTCTGGGCTGCTGGATTCTAGTGGTTCTTTACCAGCGTGACCAACATTGTCTTTGCGCTCAGGGGTGAGTTCTAGAGCTGGGCTGGGTTCCTATTTCGTAACAACCCCGCCCCGCCCCATCAAGATGCACTCCCATAAATAACAGTTCTTATGCAAATTCATTTCAGAGAGGGTGTAGGTAACCTTTTGAGTCAGGATTGAGATAGAGTTTTTTGATTCTGTGAGTACTTTAAAGCTTGGCTGAGTACAAAGAGCTCCCACGTTTGGGCAGACCAATTATTAGGCAATTTTCCTAACTCTGCTTCTACAAGAGTTTCCTTATCAATTACTGAATACCCTTCATGGGCTTTTTTTTTTTTTTCCCGCCCAATCACTAGGGAGGAACCATCTATGGTCCTGTCCTGAAGGGAGTTCCTCCTAGGTCTAGTTGGACCTTTGTATGGTAATTAAGATTTAAATTCCTTGTTAGGAAACCTGCTTGGTTAAGGGAATTTTTAGTGGTTAATGTTAAATCACCTTTTTCTTACACCTATACTTTTAGAATGTTGAGTTAGTAAGCTACTTTTTTGCTTATTTTTACTTAGGATAGTGCTGAATTGGTGAGGTGTGCTTACAATGAGGTTTCCTCTAAAAGTTATTTTTCTACTTTCTTCTAGCAAAGCAGTTGATGGAATGCATTTGGGCCATCCACGGGTTACTGGGTTAAGGATTTTTGATAGGAAGGCTACTGGTTGTCAGCGGTCTCAATGCAGCACTTCTCACAGTGCGTTCCCGGCACGCCTGGGGGCCCGGAGGCCTGTTAGGGTCTGTTTTCATAGTGATACTGAGCCAGCGTCACTCTTTTCCCCTCTCTTGCTATCCCCAGTGCACAGTGGCGTTACTGAGGTCCCATGGTGCGTGATGACACAGGACAGAACACAGTGGATACGAGATCCCATGGCTTCTACTGAGCCCACCACTCATGTCTCATTTGATTGTTTTAGAAAATAGTTTTAGGCCGGGCGCGGTGGCTCAAGCCTGTAATCCCAGCACTTTGGGAGGCCGAGACGGGCGGATCACGAGGTCAGGAGATCGAGACCATCCTGGCTAACACGGTGAAACCCCGTCTCTACTAAAAAATACAGAAACTAGCCGGGCGAGGTGGCGGGCGCCTGTAGTCCCAGCTACTCGGGAGGCTGAGGCAGGAGAATGGCATAAACCCGGGAGGCGGAGCTTGCAGTGAGCTGAGATCCGGCCACTGCACTCCAGCCTGGGCGACAGAGCAAAACTCCGTCTCAAAAAAAAAAAAAAAAAAAAAAAAATAGTTTTAAAAAATATATTAAAAATATGTTAATGGGTTTATTGCTAACATGTATGTATTTAAAGCTATTTAAATTTTTAATAAGGTTAACATAATGGGTAAAATCCACAGAACAGAAGCTCTTTGGGGTTCTTGGCCATCTGGTCTGGAGACCAAAGAAATTGCGATCCCCTGAACCCCGCATGGAGGGAAGAGTGTGCTCTGGCGCCCCCTGTCTAGACAGACTGCTCTTGGCCACATGCTAGTTGTGTGGCTACTTGGGTAAGCCTTGGTTTGTCATCTGTAAAATGCAAGTATTGCTAGTACTGCTCTCACAGGGCTTTCATGAGCTTTCAGTGATATAACTAATCCAGATAAAGTGGATTATTTAGTGCGGAATAGACATTGCCTATTATCTTAATAATGGGGAAAAAGAAATACTTTAAAATTATTAGCATCCAACACATTTCCTAAGTGTTTTTTAATTCCCAAAGTCTTTCACAGTAACAGACCAGTGTTAGAAGAAATTTAGACATTTTTAAGTTATTCAAGTGTTCCAAGTAATAAAATTGGTTTTAAACTGGAATAAGATTTTCCTGTGTTAAAATTCAGGTTTAGTTTTAGTTCTAGATGTTTGACTGCTTACTGTTATATCATGTAAAAATGATTTGAATGAAAATATAGAAAGAAATAGACCATAGGGAATAATGAGAAACAATGTACTGAAATAGCTCCCATTTTGAAATTTTTCTGAATGTACATTTAAATATTATATGACTTAGTAAAAAAGAGGAGATTAAGTTAATGAGCAAAATGAAACTTTTTTTCGAATAATTGCTAATTTCCTGGTGATGTGATGTGATTACTGGCTCTAATTTTATTCACTGGTAACGACACAGGAATGACCAGTTGAGCAGTCAGCAGCCAGCGTGCACTGTGTGGGAGCACAGAATCCTTGGGATCATTTCTATAGGGTCTGGGCAGTAGGGATGATCAGATCTGAGGGAGGCCCTTTACACAGCAGGGTCACTGAGCTGCATCCTTGGTAATTCTTTAGTTCACACAGTTCAAATCTGTGGAACAGTTGCCTCTACAATTTTAGTTGGGCCTGAATGTAATCTTCCTGATGTTTTATTTTAGTGACTGAAATATTCTCTGTGCACGTATTATTCACTGGGAATGTCTTAAAGGATTGTTGTAATGGAAATTCTTTACTCTGATACACACTTCACTCTGACAGAATAGTGGGGCAGGTGGATAATCACCATTCCCATATGTGGGCAATATCATGTTATTGTTATATTTGAAATCTGAAAATCAAATTTAAAACATAAATGATGTAAAACGTAAGTCAAAAATATGGACAGTTCTAAATACATATGACACTTGAGCAATGTGGGGGTTAGGGGTGCCAGCCTCCCATAGGGTCAGAAATCCTTGTATAAATTTTGACTCTGCAAAGTGTAACTACTAATAGCCTACTGTTGACCGGAAGTCTTAACAATATCATAGTTCATTAACATATTTTCTATGTTATATGTATTATATATATATTATATAGTATTCTTACAGTAAAGTAAGCTGAAGAAAATGTTAAGACAATCATAAAGAAGAGAAAATATATTTACTATTCTTAAGCATAGAAGTGGATCATCATGAAGGTCTTCATCCTCATCACCATTACCTTGAGTAGGCTGAGGAGGAGGAAGGGGAGGGGTTGGTCTTGCTGTCTCAGGAGTGGCAGAGGCAGAAGAAAATCCTCCTGTAAGTGGACCCTCACGGTTCAAACCCGTGGGATTCAAGGGTCAACTGTATTTGGTTTTGCTTAGTTGACCTTTTAAATCAACCAACTTATTTGAGACAGTAAATTTAGATAAGATGTAATCATGCAAGATAAGATGTAATTATGCATTTTAGAGATCAGCTCTTGTTCAGGTGAACCCCAAAATATAGTTCTGAGACAGATTAGCTGATCTCAGTATTCTAGTACCCAAGCTTTACTATTTAATGTTATATATGAATAGTTATTATTATTGTGTTCTGGGCAAGCTATGAGAAATCCCTTGTAAACTGTAAGCTAAATTTTACTATTTTTATTTTTTTTTGAGATGGAGTCTTGCTCTGTCGTCCAGGCTGGAGTGCAATGGCATAATCTCGGCTCACTGCAACCTCCATCTCCTGGGTTTGAATGACTCTCCTGCCTCAGCCTCCCGAGTAGCTGATATTACAAGCGCATGCCACCACTCCCAGCTAATTTTTGTGTTTTTAGTAGAGACGGAGTTTCACCATGTTGGTCAGGCTGGTCTCGAACTCATGACCTCAGGTGATTCACCCGCCTTGGCCTCCCAAAGTGCTGGGATTACAGGCGTGAGCTACTGCAACCAGCTACTATATTTCTTTAATCACTTTTCAGTTACACCTGCTGTTCTGAAGTTAAATGTAGCCGTCTCTTTGGGGTGGCTTTCCTTGCTGGGAACTGCTGCCGGCTGCTTGCGTCAACCGAAGGGTATTTGTAACGGATTCTTGAACAGCCACAGCGCCAGTGAGGGCCAGCGACAGAGGCTGCTTTCACACATTCTATTCCAGGCCCAAGCCAATCTTTCTAACTTCTAATTTACAAGGAGCTGAAGGTTTCAAGTAGCAGAAGTAGCTGGGCAGGGCACAAGCGATGCTGTCATTTGGGTGCTTTTATCAGAGTCTGAAGAGGGGAGAGTCCGTCGGCAATGCTAACTCCTCCGTCACTCCTGGGGCAGCAGCCTGCCATGAGAACCCGAGCTCAGAACCCCTCATAGGGGCATGCTTTGCTCTGGGGGTTCTGGGGAGACAGGGAAGAGGCACTGCCCCTCCTACATGGCCTGGTGACGAGGTAGCGGACACTCAGAATGTACTTTTCTGCCTCTTAAGGGTCACACAAACTTACAGCTTTCCACGTCTCCAAGCTTCTGGGCTGGGTTGAGTTGTCTGGGAGGACTTGGAGAATCCCAGTTCCTCGTCTGGTCAGACATGTGCATTAATCTGACAAACTATCACTTTTCTTGGCTTAGAAAGGCCCAAATCGCTACTAGTTTGTGGGTGAGGGGTCACTTAATCCAGTCATCCTGATCTACCAATACTTTTTCCCTCTCAGCTTTAGTGTAAAAGTTGCAATCTGGTCTTGGATTCGCACTCCTGGGGTGGAGTCTTATCTCCTCCGTCCCGTTAGAGCCGTGTGGTGGCAGGTGCGTAGTTACCTCGCTTCTGTACGCCCAGTGTCCCAGCAGAATGGAGATAGCAGTGGAAGTTGGAAGCATTATGAGGCCACTAACCCACTCTCACCCCCAAACTGTCATTCATTCTGAAGCATCCTAAGAGTAAGGAGACAGGAAGGAGAGAACACCCCACCAGCCCACCAGTCACATTGTCACCAGCACTGTCACCGCTTTTGAACTGCAGGGCTCCAAACGCAGAAGTCTGAGTGTCCAAGTGTTCGCTGATTTTTCTCCATAGCCTGCCTCTCCAGCTGTGGGACCCCCATTAATGATATTTGATACCTCCTCTCGCCCCACCCCCGTCCTCTCCTTCCTTACACTCCCTTCCCATCCTCCACTTTCCAGGCACAGAACTGTGGACCTCCTGCCGCCACTGACGTGCCTCTTCCCACAACCACCCAGAGATTCTAAAACCTGGAATAAAACCCATTGTGGGGGAGCTTTCAGTATCTTAGGACCTCACCTGTCAAGCCGATTAGCAGCCTGAGCCCATGGGCAGAGACAGGCTGGCAGGGATGGAGGGAAGGTGCCTGTGAACTGGGAGGTTTGTTTCAAAGCTGTATTGGGGTGGTTTGGGAGGTGCTGGTAGAGATGATGGAGCCCAAACCTGTCACCCCAACCCAAGCTCTGGTGAGAAGCGTTTCCCACCACCTACCAGGTTTCCTTGATTCTCCCCTGTATCCACAGTGCAGTTCTCTGAGGCCACCAACAGTCAACAGGGGGAGGCGTTGCTGCTGCCTGGGAGACTGAGGCAGCGGCGGAGAGGGCGATGCTATCCTGCTGTGACTGTTGGCACAGGGCACATTTGTGTTTACCCACATTTGAATGTGCTTTGGAGCTAACCTGGGGCCATAACCATCACACATGTGGTTTCCATCAGAAAAGCGTATCTGATGGAAAGTACTTTGTGGAAATATAAGCAGTTGATGATTATCCTGAAGTAATGCAGGGACTGCCCACATGAAACGTTGACTTTTTGATCCATCACTTTGCAATTGTTCAATTATTTATTAAACAAACATTTGAATATCGTAGGATGTCTTCATGTGTCTACAACCAGAATGTAAATTGACAGTGAAGATTTATCTCATTAATTCTGAATCTCTGCTACAGTGATAAGTATATTGCTTTGCTCACAGGAATCATTAAAGGGACTTAATATCTAATACTTGCTATGTAATCAGCACTATATAGCTGAAACTGAACTATTTTGCCTGTTCATAGATACTTAGATAGAATTAAATTCAAATAGAATTTGAAAGTGACTCCTCAAGGGGTGGCCATGAACACTATGTAAGATTCATTGAAGGTTTTTTCTCCCTTCTCAGCTCCAGCCCGCTTTTCTCTGTGAAGCGGGATGTGTGGGGCAGCAGAGCTGTATTTAGGCGCGGTGCCTTTCCCGCTGTCTTGAAGGCACCGGGAAGGCTACAAGGGATTTTCTCTCAAATGTGCAGGGCCTCAACCTATGACTCCGGAAGGCTGCGGGCTCCCCCAGGGGGCTGCTCCTGGCTTTCGATGGACTAAATTAACCTCGGGCCACCGGAGCGCCAGCTGGGGGAGCCCCGGGATGCCTGGCGCGCGCTCCGCCCTCCGCTGTCCTGGCACTTTGCTCCCATTCAACAGTCGGTGGTGACACCAGCGGGGCACAGCCCGGGGCATGGCAGGGCCGCGTCCTTAGCGAGCGCGCTGGGCTCCTCCTCCTGCTGGCCCGGCCCGCGTCCCAGCCGTGGGGACCCGGGGGCGCCGCGACTCGCCCACAGTCGAACGGCGGGAGGCGGTTTCCGCAGGGTCCAGTCCCGAGTCAGAGGGGAGCCCCTGGCCCCAGGAGGAGGGGAGGGTGGGAGCTTCTCTCTTGGAGTCCCCGGGTTTGGTCGCCGGGATGTGAGGAAGCCGAAGAGGCCGCGGCTGGTCGCAGGTGGGTGTGGCGGGGCCGCCCGAACTGCAGGAACCCGCTCCGCGCACGGGGGCTGAGCGCCCGCCTCTTCTTCTAGGGGCTGAGGATCCGGCGTCTCGGCAGCACCATGCCCTTCCCTCCGGTGCCGCCGCAGACCGTCCCCGCACCGGGGGCGCAAGCCGCGCGCCACTTACCCCGGAGGCCCTGCGCCGCGGGGGACAAGAAGAGGCCCCCACAGCGGCCCGAGGGGCTCCTCTCCAGCTCCTGGCCCTCCGCCACGCTCAAGAGGCCGCCGGCCCGGCGCGGCCCCTCCCGGGACAGGACGCAGCTGCCGGCCCCTCCGGGCGTCTCCCCCCAGGCCTCGCCCTGCCGCGCGCTGGCCCCAGCCACGTGCGCCCCGCCCCGGCTGGCCGGTTCCAGCCACAGCCCGGCGAGGACCACCTACGCGGCGACCTCGGCAGGGACGGGGACCACCGCCGCAGGGACCTCCTCGGGGACTGGGGCCGGTCCCGACACCGCTGCGCTCTTCTCCCTGAACCTCACCCCCGAGGCCGTCCTGGTCATCCAGAGGCGTCATCTGGAGAAGCAGCTGCTGGCGCGGCCTCGCAGGCCCTTCCCCTCACCCTCGGCCGAACCCAGGCGCCTACCCACTCCCTGTCCCCGGGCCAGGGCCGCGGGCCTGCGGAGGGGCGGCCCCGCCAGCGACCCCGACGCGTCCCCAGCCGCTGGCCTGGGCCGCCGCGACCCTCCGCCCCGCGCCCAGCTGCTGTCCGGCGGCCTGCAGGTTCCCCAGCTCAGCCCGCGGTCCGGGGCCCTGCGCCCGATGCTCAAGGTGTCGCTGCTCAACGAGCGGCACAGGTACGACGACGTGGAGTACGAGGAGGAGCCGGAGGCGGTGGACGAGGGCCTGGTGCGCAAGTGCACGGAGTGGCTGCGCGGCGTGGAGTCGGCGGCCGCCGCGCGGGGCCGGGCCGGGGCCCTGGACTCACGGCGGCACCTGAGCACGCTGTGAGCCCAGCGGTCCTGCGGGGACAGGCCAGACCTGACCCCACATCACCTCCTGCACGCACCACTCCGCCTGGGGACCCTCGGGGGAGACCGCAGGCTCCTCTGGCCGCCAGCGCCCACTTCCGGGACACCCGTGAGCAAGCTGGCCCGCGTGGGGTGCAGCCAGACTCCCCCGACGGCCACGGCCCCCCTCCTACCCTCACCAGCAGGCAGCCCCGGCCTTTCTCGTTCACGCTGGTGGTATCTACCCCGGAAGCTCGCCTCTGCCCCACTCTGGCCTCCTTTTGGCGTCCCCGAGTGTCCATGCAGTTCGTGGGGAATTAAGCAACTGAGAAAATGCCTGTCGACGCCCCCAGCCCCAGGGTTCGTCTCGGTCCCAGAGACCCTCTGCCTGGAGGTGGGCCTTCCCCAGGGCTACATCTGCACCCCCTGCGGTGTCACCCTCAGCCGTTGCCGGGCACCCTGGACAGTGCGGTGGGCGATGGCCCAGGGTAGGTGGCCGCGACGGTGGCCTCCTGCAGAGCTGGGACCCGGTGCTACATTTGTGATTTTGTTTTCTCCCAAGTCAGAAAAATGTTGAGGGTATTAGAAATCCCTGAAACTCAGTTAACCGAATTTCCAGTCGCCAAAGAGGAAGGGTAGGCATCGCCAGGCGCTGGTGAACCCTGGTCAGTGAGCGCTTCCGTGGAAACCGCTTGGCTGATGACATGTTTTCTGTGTATTATTTGAATAGAGAGTAAAGCTCCTCTGCTGTTTCGTAACCATACCCTTTCCCCCGCTAACTGGAGGCTGATTTCTACATATTTCTTCCATGTATCTGAGAATATCTAACTCGAAGGATGAGAAGGAAAGAAAATGTTATAATCAGATAAGGCTGGTTATAGAAGAGTAATGTATTACCTCAACTTTTGACTTACTTTGTAAAAGCCAATAACTGGTTTAATGTTTATCTTGACAGACTTTAAATGTATCAAGTCCTAATTGTATTTTAAATTGAAGCCTTACGTTTTTAAAAACAGACTTTGTATTTTTCTCCTGGAGGTCTTTGCTCTAATCTCTCTCTCTCTCTCATCTCTCTCTCTCTCTCTCTCTCTCCCCGCCTCCTCTCTCTCCTCTCTCTCTCTCTCTCTCTCTCCCCGCCTCCTCTCTCTCTCTCTCCCCGCCTCCTCTCTCTCTCCCCGCCTCTCTCTCTCTCTCTCTCTCTCTCTCTCTCCGCCTCCTCTCTCTCTCTCTCTCCGCCTCCTCTCTCTCTCTCTCTTTCTCATTCTAGGCACACATTTACTTAGATGTGAAGCATTTAATTCATTGGGAGCTAGGTCAGCTGCCAGATAAGTTGCAAAAACAAAAACAACCTACCCATTGAATAACTTCTTCGAATTTGGAGATAAGTTTTCTTTTACTTGAAATGAATATATTAATACTAGAGGGGCAAAACTAGCAATGCTTGCTGAAGTGACGGTACTGCTGTTGTTCCACCCGCACCCAGATGGTCTCTGAGTGCTCCATCCTGGGCAGGGCACACAGTCTGGAGCTGAGAGGGTGGGGCAAGAGTGCATTGACTCCAAGCCGAAGGCAAGAGTGGCTCAACTTGGTCTCATCTTGCACTTAGTGCAAATACCAATAATTAAAATGCCTAGACTTCTGCCCTTGGTCACAGTAACAACAACATTTTGAAGACTTTTCCCTGGTGGCATCCTAGAGGGACTGACTTTCTGCAGCCTCTGTCTTCCAAGCTGAGCTTCTGCTGCAGTGTGCCTGTCACTGCACCTGTGTGTCTCCCTGATGTCCCCGTCAGCTGCTTCATTTTGATTTCCTTTCTTTTCCTGCTCTTTCTCCAGTCTCCATCCCAGCATCTCCTGTTCTTAACTGGCCACAATACAACACTAAGCACACTTTTCGTAATTTGCATTTATTAAATAGAGTTTGTAGGCCTTGTTCTCTACTTTAAAAGCAGATGAGTGGAATATTTATGTTTCTCTAGTCAATGAGCCTCAATAAAAAAAAAAAAACAGAAAAAAGGTTTGACACGTGACACATGATATCTTTTCATTGCTGTTAAGGACATTTTGAGACAGTTTTCTAAGTTGCTATGCTTCAATTTCTTAATGCTTAAATAAAAGAGAAATTCAGTGACTTGTGCTTCTTTTTGAGGAGGACACTGAAAACTGGTCAGGAAGAGACAACTGAGGGATTTACAATTCACATGACATGGTTTCTTCAATGTGGCGCTCAACCTAAGGTTCTGGGATTTCCAAGAGTTGACAAAGGTTTGATGGTTTTAATCACTACTAGAATTTTTAAGCATCACTACCAGGATTTTTAAGATGGTCAAATACTGTAAGGTTATTTGGCAATGACACTGGACCTTTTATGGGGTCACAAATCTCCATGAAAGCTATATTCCAGAAGGACTCCTAAAACCATGGACCACATAGCAACAAAACATTGCATATAATTTGCATATATTTTAGGAAGCTCATGGGTCCCAGGTTAGGGACTCTTCCTATATATACTCACTAAAATATTTTTTTCTTTTGCCTAAAGTAATTTCAAACTGGTAGGTCATACCAATCGGAAATTGAAGGGTCAATTTGAATAATGGCTAGGCTATTAGATTACTATTATATTATTATCAAATTCTCCCATAACTGTACTGGCTCATAGCAGGGACTGAGGGGGACTTCCACCCCAGGAGGGAAAATTGGGTGCCACTATGTAAGTAAAAGTGTTGCCAGTTGCAAAGTCTGGGCATGTATGTGACTTAATTCCATCTGTTTAGAGAATAGCTGGCACTTTAAGATAGGTTTTTATGTTGATCTGCCTTATTTCTAGAAAAGTGGATGGCAAGTTTTCAGAACCATTAATTTTGAGGTTTCCCTAGAAATTATGCAATTCAGATTAGTGTGGGTGATCTGTGGGATCTTTGCTTTTCAGCATGGTAATTTCAACCAACCATTGTATATCATTCAAAGAAAGTCGAAAAATAACCGTCTTTCTAGTAAGCAAGGACACTTTTGCATCCACAGAAATGCACATGCAGGCCTTTGTGACCTGAGGGAAACCTGGATTGATGTGGTTCCCCAGCATGGCCTCTGTCCAGATGCTGTCTGGGTAAGGACACAGCTGCTCCCACAGCCTGTAGTGGTGGCCCCATGGCCCGGCTTGGAGACGGAGCACCCCTCAGCATTGTGTGGGAGAACTGCACCATGGTTCAAGGTGGATTTTGGTGCCCTGGAGGCTGGAGCTCCCACACTGATGCTGTCATTTATCCATGTCTTTCATTAAACTTCCATGTCTGTTTCATCTTCTGTCTGTGGGGATAGTTGAACATAGGTGACCCTGGTGAGGATTATGAGGCAATATGCAAAGCATTCCCCCAGCTCAAGGTTAACTGTAATGTTTACTATTTCAAAAAAGTCTTTACTCAAAAAATATCCTTCTCTGGCACTCATGTGCACATTGGAAACCCTACCTGGTTACAGCATTCTGAGATTTTTATCTTTAACCATTTAATGCACACCTACACTTTTATTTTCCTGAGGAATTAAAATATTACAATGTCTATTGCGTTTTGCTTTCTTATCTCACACTTAATTATTATGTTACGAGCACAAAATTTAGCTCTGAGCTTCCTGGTAGCAGAGACAAAGTTTAAAGTAATGAGTCATATAATCTCAATATCTAATAACAAGAAACACTTTTTGGAGAGAATTGTTATGTGTGTATTTGAATTATATACAACATAATGGATAATATCCTTAAATGCAGCTTCTCAAAGATGTCTAAATGTTCTTGTTGTTTTTTTATTTTTTGAGATGGAGTCTCACTCTGTCGCCCAGGCTGGAGTGCAGTGGTGCGATCCCAGCTCACTGCAAGCTCCGCCTCCCGGGTTTACACCATTCTCCTGCCTCACAGGCGCCTGCCACCAGGTCCAGCTAATTTTTTTGTATTTTTAGTAGAGACAGGGTTTCACCGTGTTAGCCAGGATGGTCTCGATCTCCTGACCTCGTGATCCACCCACCTCGGCCTCCCAAAGTGCTGGGATTACAGGTGTGAGCCACTGCGCCCGGCTGAAGATGCCTAAATGTTCTTTACATCACTGTTAGCTCTTGATGAAAGCCAGTGGGGTCATCATCAGCGACATCCTTCCTGGAACTGGACCATCCCACCTTATGGAGGTGGCATAGATGGAAACCTGCAAAATACAGTAGGGAATCTTCAGGAAGCAGTTTTAGATCTGCTCAAATATTTAGCAATTACTGCCCTAGAACCTCAGACAATTCTACATCAGTCCTTAAATGTTTGGTCTCATGACCACTTTCTAATCTCAAAAATTACTGAAGGGAAAAAAAGTATTGAGGGAAGCCAAAGAACCTTCTTCAGTGCGAGTTTATCAATCAGGACTTCCTGTATCAGAACTTAAAGCAGAGACCCCAGAACAGTCAAACTGCTGGTTTCATCCATATCATGTCAGCTCCTAATGCCTGCTGTAAGAACTGGCTTAGCTGCATCTGAAATGGACGGGAAGTGTTTTAAGAAACATATTTTCCAGACCTCAGACCTAAGGATACTAATTCAGTAGATCTGGGAAAGGGCTGATGTGCCCCCAGGTTGGGAGCCATTGCTATATGGCAAGAAATACAAGACCAGGCTCAGGAAATACTTCAGGCAGATTTTATTGAAGGTGGATTTAACCAACTATGTCCTCTCAGAATAGACACTGCAATGCTACCCTGTCAATATCAGAGTCTCCTTTTCAAGGTAGTTATGTCTCCCTTCCTGGCCATGTGTTTTCACGGCAGGGAGGGTAGGATGCAATGACCAAAAATAACTAAAGTGACCCCATGTCATCAGCCTAGGCACCATCCACCTCATAGAATTGGGAGTGCTGGCCACTCCACTTCTGGGGGGCCTTGCCCCAGATCTCATTCATCCCAAGTCCTCTCCCTTGATGACTGATGTCCTAGGTCTTCCCTCATCTACCTCTGTCAGCATAATTATGAGTGCCTCCCAGATACGAGCTTCCACAACACACACACGCCACTCCTGATGCCATCGTGTCACCAGAGTGGGAGGGCAGACTCTGAGAACTGCAGATGCGTGGCCGTGTCCTGAAAAGCCAACCCCAGACAGTGCACAGAGCTCAACACCTGATTTTATGAGGAAATTATAACAAGTATCTATTGAATATTTCACTTTGAGCAGCTTAGTATGCCAGCAGGCCCAGAACAGTTCAGTTATTCATTCAAAAATATTTACCCTGCCTCTACAGGATGAAGGGTATCTGAGATACAAAACTAACTGGAACTGTTCCCTACATAATCGAATGGGTCGGCCTGTTCAAAGGTGTATCCAGGTCTGCCAAGAGCAATGACTTTGGTTTGAGGACAGTATTGAGTGGTTCTTTTTTTTTTTTTTTTGAGACAGAGTCTCGCTCTGTCCCCTGGGCTGGAGTGCAGTGGCGCGATCTCCACTCACTGCAAGCCCCGCCTCCCGGGTTTACGCCATTCTCCTGCCTCAGCCTCCCGAGTAGCTGGGACTACAGGCGCCTGCCACCATGCCCAGCTAATTTTTGTATTTTTAGTAGAGATGGGGTTTCACCGTGTTCGCCAGGATGGTCTCGATCTCCTGACCTCGTGATCCGCCCATCTTGACCTCCCAAAGTGCCGGGATTACAGGCGTGAGCCACCGTACCCAGCCTGTTGAGTGGTTCTTTAGGACAGCCATTGATCTGTATTTGTTTACTTGGGCCATTAACAGAATACCAACACTGGGTGGCTTAAAAAACAGATATTTATTTTCTTATAGTTCTAAGGCTGAATGTTCAAGATCAAGATGCCGGCAAGGCTGGTCCCTGGTGAGGCCTCTTTCCTGGCTTGCAGACAGCCGCCTCCGGCACTGTGTCCTCACAGAGGCTTGGTATTTCTTCCTTTTCCTACAGGGACATCAGTTCTGTTGGATCACAGTCCACACGTATGTGCCCGTTTAACCTTTACCTCCTTAAAGGCACTCTCTGCAAATACAGTCACAGTGCATTTAGAGCTTTGATACATTAATATTAATTTGGAGGTGTTGGGGACAAGATTCAACGCAGAACGTGGTCTATGGTTTCAGTTGCTTTTTAAGGCCACTTATGGAATATGATAGCAAGAGAAGATCCTCAGCTTCTTCCCACCTCTTAGGTGCACACACAGCACACACACACAAATACATGCATGTACACAAACATACATGTGCACAAACACACTTATGCACACATACGCAAGCATGCACAGAAACACATAACTTTTGGAAGCATACAAATAGAAGAGTTTTTATTGAAATTTGAAAAATTAATTAGTTCAACCTTTTTATTTCTACCTCCAAGTATGTGGAGATGAAAGAATTTGCCCAACTAGTCAGAAAAGTTCAAGCCAGGTCTAAAGTCTGTAACCTAAAATTGCAAAGATTTTATTTGCTCTCTACAATCTCTTATTTTTGCCTTTGTATCTGCTCTGAAATTTTGTTTGTTTTTGTTTTTGAGACAGAGTCCCACTCTGTCACCCGGGCTGGAGTGCAATGGCGCGATCTTGGCTCACTGCAACCTCCACCTCGTGAGTTCAAGAGATTCTCCCGCGTCAGCCCCCCAAGTAGCTGGGATTACAAGTGCCCACAACCACGTCTGGCTAATTTTTGTATTTTTAGTAGAAACGGGGTTTCACCATGTTGGCCAGGCTGGTCTCAAACTCCCAACCTCAGGTGATCAGCCCGCCTCAGCCTCCCAAAGTGCTGGGATTACAGGCATGAGCCACTGTGCCTGGCTCATATAAGTGTTTTTTAAACAACTTCCTGGAGTAAAGATTTCCTACTTTTATGATACTAACTCAGGAACCCCACGCCGACCCCTCCATTGTGAGATATAGTAAGGAAACAGGCCGCTTTCTCTAATCCCCGGACAGTCTTAACTCGAATGTGGCCTCTCGACCGTGAAGTTACAGTGGCAAGTACATGTCGGGAGGTTGTCCAAAGTACATTTGCAGGGATGTTTCCCTCCCTGCTTCAACAGAAGCACATCCCTGTGGAGTGAGGTACAGAGAGCAGCACGCCCAGCCCAGCTCTCTCCGCTGACCCCAGGCCCTGAGGCAGGCACTGCCCAGAAGGGAGCCATGTCTGCCTTAAACTGGCTGTGAGTTAGTTGTTGCCACTCCTACCTGAGTGATGGGGGACCCCTCCCAAAGAGTTTCCCCGCCTTTATCTGCAAGATTGACCAAGCAGTTGCATCCAGTCAGTGATGAATGTGAGACCTCGAAAATTAAGGTGAGTCTTCTTATCGATGTTACTAGAAGGTGGGAAAGGCTGTGGGGAGCCGATCTCTGGCATAGATCTACAGGGGCAGAGAGGTGAGCTAAAGTCCAGTGCTTGCTCAGAGAGGGCAGTGGGTGTTGGTGGGGGACTGGGGCTCTCACGCTCCAGGGACTGGGCATCCCCTTCTCCATGAATGCTGTGGCCATGCAAATTAGGCTCTTGTTTGCAAAAGGGAAAGATGTTTTCCAAAACATTTGAGATGATGTGTGCTGGGGGAGTTCTGTGTATCTGTTATTTTGATGAAGGAAATAAAAGCAAAATCCTCCTTGCCTCCACTCCTACAAAGAACATCATAAATCACAGAATTTCAGCCTCAGTCATGTGTACATTGGCTGTTTTTAATTATGGCAAAGAAGGTATTGACCACAGAAAAAATCTTTCTAAAATAACGGTGGGAAATGAGGTTGAGTTCTCCCTCTGCATGATGCTGTGGGCAGTGAGGTGGAGGGGCTGCTGCGTGATGCTGTGGGCAGTGAGGCGGAGGGGCTGCTGCGTGATGCTGTGGGCAGTGAGGTGGAGGGGCTGCAGCCTGGGCCTCTTTCTGTTCATGGCATGTCTGTGGATCCTTTTCACATCTGTAGGGTCTGTAGTTATATCTCTTCTTTCATTCCTGGTCTTGATAATTTTTTTTTTCCTTGATCAATCTTGCTAAGGGTTGCTTAATCTAATTTTTTTTCAGAGAACCAACTTTGGACCTTATTTATCTTCCCTATTGTCCTACTTTGCTGATTTCTGCCGTGGTCATTATTCATCAGAGGTTTTAAATCTATGGTCCGTGGAACCCTCAAGGGTTCTAAATCCACTTCCTGGGAGGCTCCTGGATGTGGCACTGGTGTAAGTCCTACCTGGTCTCCCACTTGGCCCCACAGCACTGGGACAGGCCCTTTGTATACTGGTTAAGAACTTGAACTCAGGTCAACCTGGGCATGAGCTCAGCTGTAAAACTAAAGTAAATAGGTGTGAGGTGAATGTGCCAGTTGCTTTACCCTCAGAGACTCATTTTCTTTTCTTTTATTTTCTTTTTGTTGAGATGAAGTCTTACTCTTGTCACCCAGGCTGGAGTGCAGTGACACTATCTCGGCTCACTGCAACCTCCACCTCTGGGGTTCAAGTGATTCTCCTGACTCAGCCTCCCAAGTAGCTGGGATTACAGGTGCCTGCCACTATGCCCGGATAATTTTTGTATTTTTAGTAGAGACGGGGTTTCACCATGTTGGCCAGGCTGGTCTCAAACTCCTGACCTCAGGCGATCTGCCCGCCTTGGCTTCCCAAAGTGCTGGGATTACAGGTGTGAGCCAATGTGCCCAGCCAGAGATTCATTTTCTACACCTATAAAGAGAAAGAAGGTTGCTGTGAGGCTCAAGCTTGCCCATGTGTGCAAAGCAGTCAGCACCAGCATCTTGACACTCTACCTGTTGGAGGATATGTGAGAAGCCACCTCCAGGACTTATGCAGATGTTATGAATTTTGAATATGATGCATAATATTCATATTATGTATCATATGATGCATAATACAAGCTGATTAATCTATCCATCACCTCAGAAGTTTGACATTTTTGTGATGAGAACGTTTGAGATTTTCTCTCTTAGTGATATGGAAATGTACAGTCTGTGTCCTCTTAATTCGGTGGCCTCCACCTAGAAGGAAAAGGAAGATAACTGCTGAGTCAGCTAGAGACAGCATATGGTCATGGCTTTAGCAAAAAGAAGAGAAAATTAGGAGCAAAAGAAAATTGCCAAGAAGTGATCAGAAGAAGGAAAAAGAGAGAAGGTGGGAAAAAGAAAAGAAAATTTGTTAAGAAGAGAAAGCAAGACAGAGTGTTTCTCTGTACACGTGCATCATGCAAGAATGTAGACAGATGGCTGGAGCTGCAGGGCTGTGGGCCAGCAGGCAGCGGAGAACAGCCCGGCCGGGCCTGCGCCCTGCACAGGTTCATTAAGGGACTGTGCCTTAGATTTTCTGCCTGGCACCGCAGATTCGGCCAAAAATTTCGAGCAGGCTGGACGAGGTGGCTCACGCCTATAATCCCCGCACTTTAGGAGGCTGAGGCGGGTGGATTACCTGAGGTCAGGAGTTCAAGACCAGCCTGGCCAACATGGTGAAACCCCGTTTCTACTAAAAATACAAAAATTAGCCAGACGTGGTTGTGGGCACTTGTAATCCCAGCTACTTGGGGGGCTGATGCAGGAGAATCTCTTGATTCTGGCCAATATGGTAAAACCCTGTCCTACTAAAAATACAAAATTGACCGGGCGGAATGGCAGTGCACGCCTGTAATTCCAGCTACTCAGGATGCTGAGGCAGGAGAATCGCTTGAACACAGGAGGCAGAGGTTGCAGTGACTCGAGATCGTGCCATTGCACTCCAACCTGGGCAACAAGAGCAAAACTCCATCTCAAAACAAGCAAAGAAACAAATAAAAAACAAACAAAAACACTTATACGAAACCAGCTATCTGGGAAAACGAGAAGGAGGACAGGCGCTGAGGGGCACCAGACGGCTCCGGCGGGGACCATGCGTCCCCTGTGCTGGCTCCGGCCCCAGGTCCACCCCTATCTTGGGGAGGGACCGCCATGGGGCCACTTTATCTCTGTGCCCACTTCATCTCTGTGCCCACTTCATCTCTGTGGCTGCTTCCCCGGACAGAGCACAGCAGGTGCCGAGGCCTGTGCCTGGCACTCAGTAAGATGGTCTTGGCCATCCTCTGTCACTGTCACATCTCGTCCCTTGGTGCAGTCCTGCAAGGGTGAGCGTGGCTTGAATGCAGCCCAGCACCGTGGAGACAATGGAGCCACAGAGTTCCGAGACACTCACTGCCCATTGTGGCTCTCCTCATCTGCAGTGTCGTCATGCTGCAGAAAAAGAGCACAGGCAGCACACAGGAGACAGAGACTTCAAACAAAGGGCTTCGTTCATCCACTTAAAGGACAACGAGCGCCCGCTTCTGTGTCATCCCAGGGTCTGCGGAGAGACATCGAGAGGAGTGGAAGTGTCAATTAAAGAAAACTGAAGAATAAATGAGCTCACATAGTTTCATATTTGTTACAAATCATGATGCTCTCAGGCCAACTGAATTCAGGGGTCAGCCAGGGCTATAGTCAAAACTGCACTAAAGAGATGACTTTATCTCTCTACTCTCAACAGCAGGCATATATTTTGTGGAGATAAAAAGTTATGGGCACCTTTTCTAGGGATACGTATCTGGGCTTGCAGCCCAGCAACTTCCAGAAGAAACTCACACGTCCACAATAAAATATTTATCAGAATTTTAGAAAAATGCGTTCTCAATATTTTCAATGTAGCACCTTGTGCCAGCAGCACGGGAGAATATTGTCATCACACCAATGATATTTTGCTGTGTGTAGTTTTTAGGTTATACTTACCTTTGTTTGAAAATAGATCTGGTGGGGCCGGGCGCGGTGGCTCAAGCCTGTAATCCCAGCACTTTGGGAGGCTGAGACGGGCGGATCACGAGGTCAGGAGATCGAGACCATCCTGGCGAACACGGTGAAACCCCGTCTCTACTAAAAAAATACGAAAAACCAGCCGGGCGAGGTGGCGGGCGCTTGTGGTCCCAGCTACTCAGGAGGCTGAGGCAGGAGAATGGCGTAAACCCAGGAGGCGGAGCTTGCAGTGAGCTGAGATCCGGCCACTGCACTCCAGCCTGGGCGACAGAGCGAGACTCCGTCTCAAAAAAAAAAAAAAAGAAAAAAGAAAATGGATCTGGTTAGGATGATGAATGAGGAGCTGGGAAATGAAGGGACAGAGCGAGTTCTAATCACGCAAAGATCTCTGACTAAGAAATGGTCCTGTGCTTTCTGAACCCAGGGGAGCCTGTTTCCAGTGGTACTGGAGGCCTGGGAATACACTGGCTGGAATCGCCTGATGTCTCGATTTTCTGTAGCCTCTCCAGGCACTGAACCCCATGTGTACGTACTTAGTGATGTTGGCTGAAGATTTTACTTTTGCTGTAAAACACAGTCAGTACCATTAGGGTGAGCGTGGCAAGGCAACTGGAGATGGCTCATTTGCTCCATCGTAAGCTACTGGGATTTTTTAACGAGGAGAATGGAGGGCATGAAGTGTTTGAGGAGGTGGGAGAGGGGTGGGCAGGGTACCCAGAACGAGGGAAGACTTGGGCATGGAAGGAACAGGGTCAGCTGACACCCACTGGTGTCACCTCTGCCCTGCCAGCCCTGGAGGAAGAGGAAGGAGAGAACTGGTGAGCGGGAGGGAAGAGAAGGAAACCCACTTACCCTGGGCTTTGCAAAGTGCCAGAGGGCCCCCTGCTCACTGCCCTCTCTCTCAAGCCAGCCCCTCCTCCAGGGCCAAGCAAATTCTCCAAAGCTCAAAATGGTTCTGATCTTTCTCTATGAGAAACTCCTTCAGGGTCAGTTTTTAATGAAACAGACTCCAATCAGTACCATTTGTCTTTTTGGGACCACATTCATGGGATGCATAAACAGAAGCATCCTGTGTGGTTTGGTGGGGCTGTGCTGGGCTTGCTGGCATGAACATCCCTGGGTACTTAGATTGCTTCATGTTGATTGGGTTGATCAAAACATCCTGAGTCACTCTTTCATTCTACAGACCAGTGTTTCAGATTCTTTTTTTTTTTTTTTTTTTGAGGCTGAGTCTTGCTCTGTCGCCCAGGCTGGAGTGCAGTGGCCAGATCTCAGCTCACGGCAAGCTCCGCCTCCCGGGTTCCCGCCATTCTCCTGCCTCAGCCTCCCGAGTAGCTGGGACTACAGGCGCCCGCCACCTCGCCCGGCTAGTTTTTTGTATTTTTAGTAGAGACGGGGTTTCACTGTGTTCGCCAGGATGGTCTCGATCTCCTGACCTTGTGATCCGCCCGTCTCGGCCTCCCAAAGTGCTGGGATTACAGGCTTGAGCCACCGCGCCCGGCCTCAGATTCTTAACTGTTCTGCAATGCATGGATTTCTTTAACTGTAATAGCACCAATAACATCCCCAGATGGGATTGCAGAGACTGAAAGACTTGTTCCTTCAGCTGAGACTAAAGAGCCTGCTATTGTTTCCAGAGCATTGCTAGCCTACTCTGGTATGTACAGCTTGTTAGTGTTGTTGATTTGTTCAGGAAATTGAGAGAGAAAAAATTTCAAGTACTTGGTATTGTGGACAAATTATAAATCCCCCTCTCAGGACACTTGGCAGCTGGGTACTGCACCAGGAATGGTAGACTGGTGCACATCTAGGTGGCTTTCATGTAGCTTAAAGGGGATTCATCCTGCAGACTGGTTCTTTAATATGGTTAGACTATGAACTATACATTTCCAACAGGCTATGTTGACATGGCATGTGTTTGTTTACCAGTAGTGTTGGAAGGACCCAGAGCTGTCTCACATTTAGCTGACTTTACGCTGTTCCTGCCACCCCAATACACACATACACACACACACACACACACACTTCTGCTACTGCAGACCTGACAGAAGGGCATGGAAAATTCCACCTTGTGCAACTGACCTTCTTCAGGCATCACAGAAAAGAACAATTTTCACTTAAAGCTTTCTCTGATTTTTTAAATTATAAAATTTTACATACTCATTGTGCCCAAGGATAGAAATATATAAAGACAAAGTTAAAAGTCCCGATGCTCCAAAGTTCTCCTTACTGTAAGAATTAAAGAAAGAGGAAAGAAACACGAAAAGTGGCTTGACAGTCAAAGACAGGTTTATTTTAGAGAATAAACCTGAGAGGGGCTTCTGGCCAAGTGAGGTCAGAGGCATTTTCTCTTACAGACTACGGGTTTTTAAGGATTCAGGGAGGGAAAGTTTATTAGAGGCTTGGACTGCTTCTGTGTCTTTTTGTTGTGCTTATCCGGGAGGGAGAGTTGTGTGTCTGTTCCCATATGTCTTTCTGTGGCTGCAGGCATACACCTCCCCCCACCCCACCCCGGAGTTCTGCTTTTAGCTTCCCTATCTTAGTGCACCTGAAGAGAAAAGAATGTTCTTATTAAGGCCCACTGTTTTACTGGGGCCCACTCTGTGAGGGTGAAGTTTGGGAGTTACCCAAGAGACTTTCCCCCACCTGCCTCTGTGCCTGAGCTGTCTTATCTGTATTTTACTGTCTGCTCTTTCTGACTGCTTGTTGTTAGAAGAGAAGTGGTTTCCTTGAAATGCATGAGGCTAGAAAGGGAGCTAGAACTTAAAGTGGCGGTGTTTGTCCAAGACGACTGTGCTCCAGCTCTGTCATTTACTAAGATGGCCAAGTCAGCGTAAAGTGGATTCTTCTGACATTTTTCTTTCAGCCTTTGATTTACTATTTTCCTCAATTGTTATGATTCTGTTCTATGCATTTGCAATTTAAAAAATCTGAGGACTAATACAATTATGTTTTTTAAAAAAACTTTTAGTTTTGGCTGGACACAAAGACTCATGCCTATAATCCCAGCACTTTGGGAGGCCAAGCTGGGAGGACTGCTTGAATCCAGGAGTTTGAGACCAGCCTATGCAATGTAGCAAATCCCTATCTCTACAAAAAAAACTTAATTAGCTGGGTGTGCTGTACACCTGCAGTCCCAGCTACTTGGGGTGCTGAGGTGGGAGGATTGCTTGAATTCAGGAAGTTGAGGCTGTAGTGAGCCTGATCACACCACTGCACTCCAGCCCAGGAGACAGAATAAGACCCTGTCTCAAATACACACACACACACACACACACACACACACACACACGTATGTATGTGTATATATATGATATTAGAAAAAAGACTTGCCTATTTGGCCACAAAAAGACTTCAGTAGTGCCTCAAAGGGGTCTGCCTGCCTGTCACCGGCACAGTGGCTCAGGCAATTGTGGCTGTTGGCTGTCAAGCTCCCACCCCGGGAGGACTTGTCCGCTGTTCCTGAGGACAGACTGTCAGGACAGCAGGCTGTCAGAGCAACCAATTGGGGTTTGGTTTTCCCAGCAATTGCAGGGGTGTGTCTTCTTCCGTTTCCTCTTGCAGTGAGGAAGACTCCGCCTCCCACGTTGCCCCTGCCGGCCCCGCTGCACCAGGAAACACCTTTGGGTCAGGGATACCTGAGCTACACATTCACAGTAGCCGCTGAGTCCGAATTTCTTAGAAACATTCTGGTTCACTAAGATTCTTCTCCCACGTCGATTTTAATTTCATTTTGGAAAAAAACAGTCATCTCACAGATTTAGCAGTGTGGGGTGGGTGTCTTCCCCTCTTTGTCTTCTCCTCGCTTCCTCTACCAGTTGTAAGGACTTCTTGGGTGTCCTCTGCTGGTGGCCTCTTTCAGCTCATCTTAAATAAATAAGGGCACAATAAATCCAAAGTGAGAAAAGTCATCGCCCTGATTCAGAATTGATGCTTCTTGGTCAAATAATGTCTTAAAAATAACAAAAGCCACAACAAAAAATGAACCTCTGGCAAGGTCCATACCTGTGCTGCTCTCCAGCCCCAATCTGCCACGAAGAGGAACGCACAAGATTCCCAACAGAACCAGACACATCTGGGAAGAATCCTTCTCCTTCCACTTTTTATTCATGTAACCTTGGAGTTAAGTCACCAGAGTCACCCTTAATGAAAGGCCCTGGTAGAAGGGTCCTCCTGCCATTGGGGGCTCTTATCATCCTTGCAGGAGCCTCTTGTCATGAATGGAGTCCCAGGGTGACCAGGTGACTTCATGGCCAGGGTGGCCAGGTGACTTCCTCTTGCTCCCTGACCACAGGCCCATCTCCAGGGGCCTTATTCTATGTTCACTGTGGGGACCAAACAAAGCCTCAAGGTGGCCCCTCAAATCCATCTTGATGACTGGAAAAGCACCCTAGAACCTGGGTCCTTCTGGCCCCAAAGCTCGTCCTCAAAGAGCTTCCCTCAGGGACCAGACCATCTTCTTTATAAAAGGACAGTGCACATTATTAAATGTTTTCATGTTGATATAGAAGAGGAGTGAGCAATCAGATACATGTTCAAATTCAGACTTTCTCACCCTCGACCCCTCCTGCTGGGAGGGTCATCCGGAGTGAACTATTTCTTTCTTTATCTTTGAGAGACAAGGTCTTGTTCTGTTGCCCAGGCTGGCATGCAGTGGTGTGATCACAGTTACTGCCGCCTCAAACTGGTGGACTCAAGGGATTCTCCACGTGCGGGCCACCATATCTGGCTATTTTGTTTCATTTTATTATTTGATTGTTTTCAGAGATGGGGGTGTTGCTATGTTGCCTAGGCTGGATCGGAAACTTTCATTTACTGAATTGAGGTAGTGTTGCTACCAAAAGTGCCTGCAGGACAGTCTCCTAGCTAACGTCAAGCAGGGGAGGCTTGAGGCCCAGGGACAGGGGGAGTGACCCTGTGAAGCAAAGCAAAGTAGCCTTTATGGTTCCACCAGTGGCAGTAAGGCACTCTTGAACTGCACTGGCTACATCTGGGTCCTAAGGGCTGCGTGTCACTTGGTCCCTGCAGGAGGCCACCAGGCTTCCCCAGGCCCAGCCACCTGGCTGCCACTGTGGGCACAAGCATGCGAAGAGCTGGAGACGGTGTGTAGCATGTAAGGCGGAGGTGTTTCTGGGCCTTGCTCAAAAGACTGCAATAGTGGCAGGCCATTTTCCTGCCCCAGATGCCCCTCCCTGCCTGACTTCCATTCCTTCCCTTCCCTGGCCTCATGCTGCCTCCGTGCCCCATCCAGACCTGGTCTCCTTTCATCCCAACAAACACTGCACCCTTTTCTTCTTCCCTGGGTTCGCTCATGTCATTCCCTGCCCTAGTAGCTCTTTCCTTTCTCCTTCACGAACCCAATTCCTCCAGGGTCCAGCTCAAGCCTCACTCTATCTAGTGAATCTCCACCTTCATTCATCTGTCCGGTTCTTTGTGAGTGCCTGCTCCAGGGACGTTGGGATAGCAGTACCCACGCTTTTCGTACTTCCTACTCTAGTCCTACTGCACGGTTTAGACTGAATTTGTAACCGCCTTTGCTGATTCATCAACTCTTTTTAATGATAAGACCCTTGAAGTCAGGGATCAATGCCAAGCACTGCTCTGTATTCCACACTATGGCATGGACACAGAACAAATGTGGATGGAAGCCTCACGTGGACCAGACGCTGAGCCCGAGACTGGGTGATCAAAGTTGAACAGACATGTCTTCAACTTCCTGGAGTTCATACTTGGGTGGAGGAGACAGATATGTGTTCTTAACATTGGGAGGTCAAGGTCAGTGAGAGCTGGGAGCCACAGAGCTGGTTTGATTCCTGGAGGAGAGGCATGTTTTGAGGCTCTTTGCAAAATGAGGGTTGGTGAAATTGTCCTAAGGGCATTCTAAGAGGAAGGTCAATGAAGGCCAAGTTTCTGAAGATATAAAAGTAAACTTCTTTTGCCTCACAAACCTGCATCACTTTTATCAATAACGGTGTCTCTAACCCCTGAGTGTCTGAAGTTGGAACCCCTTCTTTGCCTCCAAGTCACAGCACCTGGCACAATGCCTTTGGGAACGTGGGTCTGGAGGACTTACCTTCTGCTTCTGGGACTTCACTTGCGGCCTCAGGCTCCCACCCTCACAGGCTTCAGTGCACAGTAAGCTTTCATATTCTTTTCTTTCCTTCATCACAGTATCAGCGAAACCCTATCACAGTCTTATCTTGTCATATGCCACCCTGGTTTTTAAGGAAGTTCAATATAAATACATGATGCAAACAATGACAACAACAGCAGGAACTAGACCTCCATTCCCGTGGGTTAGTGTGTCAGCTTCGTGTAGCTGTGCTGGAGTGATCAGCCGTCCCCAAACCTCATCAGCTCACAATCGCATCAGCAGTAGCCAAGGAGTGCCCCTTCTCCACTGCCATGTCACATGGGGATTCAGGCTAAAGGAGTGCCCTCATCCCCAACACATTCTTAGGGCAGAGGGGAAAAGAACCATGATGAAACTATGTCAGCTCATGCGGTCTTGCTGGGAGCATGCTGCCCCCCGCCACCCAGTCCACACCAGTCCATGGGAAGTGAAATTCTCCTGTTGGACGAGCTTGGTATCGTGGTGGATAGAGAATGTTTTGAATGAACAAAGCCATCTGCTATAGCTTCCTCTCCCTCTTCCTATCACAAATATTTGCTCCGTTTCTTTCCACATGCAAAATGCACTCCTTCTTTCCCAGAGGAAACACCCTAGAAGCCCTATCAGACTCTAAGTCTCAGCTCTTGTGGTGATCTTTCTACCAGGTCTGGGTGTCTGTCACACCTTTCGATCCAGAGACCCACAAATTAAACCAACCATTCAGTAATGAATTAGAGATGACCACCTTCCAGCCACACTCTCAATACACCACAGCTGAGCAACAGCCCAACATGGGCAGTGCACATTCCCTAGGAATAGATTCAAGGCAGTCACCAGGATGTAGCACTTCCAAAACCTTAGCAGGCAGGTGCTGCCAGGGCCTCTTGGGAATGGGAACATTCCCTGAGCAGCTCCTGATGCTTCTCCTCCTTGGAATTAGGTCCCTAGGCTATTGTTCTCATGGTTTTTGGCTCAATATTCTGAGAGGTTCTTAATTTCCCTAGTAGGGATGGACCCAGTGGAGAGAAGCAGCACAACATTGTAAACCAACAGTCCACTCTGGCACATTGAGCTTGGCCCCAGTTGCAATACCTTCATTTGATATTTTTCCCCCGAAGATTGTTATGCTAGAAGTAAAACACCAAGCAAATCAGTTTTCCACAAACTGTTACTTCCATAGATCAACCTATTACTTTGTTTCCCAAATTATCTGCTGTAAAGAATTAAATTTTTTTGGCCAGGGGCGGTGGCTTACGCCTGTAATCCCAGCACTTTGGGAGGCTGAGGCAGGCGCATCACGAGGTCAGGAGATCAAGGCCATCCTGGCTAACACTGTGAAACCCTGTCTTACTAAAAAATACAAAACAAAATTAGCCGGGAGTGGTGGCGGGCGCCTGTAGTCCCAGCTGCTTGGGAGGCTGAGGCAGGAGAATGGCGTGAACCTGGGAGGTGGAGCTTGCAGTGAGCCAAGATCGCGCCACTGTGCTCCAGCCTGGGCAACAGAGCGAGACTCTGTCTCAAAAAAAAAAAAAAAAAAAAAAAAAATAAATAAATAATTAATTAAATAAAAAAAAAATTTTAATCTCAAGGAAATTTACAAAGACCTGCAAAATACAAGCCAATGTTTTCTATATTAGATATGACAAGACAAAAAAAAGTTCTGTTCAATTTGCCATACAAGTGTCTAAGCCCTTACTGTCAATTTCTGTCTTTCCTGTGGACCACATTTTGAGTAGCAGTATTCTAAAGGAAGATGGGTTTACCTTTTAAAGGATCTCTGTGTGCATTTGTGTCTGTATGAAATGTTTAGAATCTTCTAAATATGTCTTTCTTATGATTAGAAGACTCAACTTGGCTTTTGAGAAATTGAAAGAAAGAATTTGTTCAAATTAGTTGGTGCTGTGGTTTCAATGTGTCCCTTCAAAATTCAGGTGTTGCCAATATGATAGTATTAGGAGGTAGAGCCTTTAGGAGGTGATTAGGTCCTGAGGGTTCCTCCCTCACAAGTGAGATCAAGGCCTTTAGAAAAGAGGTTTGATATAGATGTGGCTAGTTTGCTCTCGTACCCTTCCACCTTCTGCCATGTGAAGACACAGCAAGAAGGCCCTCACCACACACCAAATGTGGGTGCCTTGGTCTTGGACTTCCCAGCCTCCAGAACTGTGAAAAAGTAAATTTCACTTCTTTATAAATTACTCTGTCTGTAGTATTCTATTATAGCAACACAAACAGACTGAGACAGTGGGCATACCCAATACACATTTATATTGTGTCTTTTCTTCAGGGTTCATTTTATTTCCATCAATAAACCTCTGCCCTACTAATTTTTCTTCTTTGTTATTTTCAATTAAAATAATTAAACAGTGCTCATTCATCCACTCCAGGTAATGAACAATGATTTTAACACACTCAACAAGCGTAGACTGGCTCGTTTCAACCCCAGAGCTGTGTAAGGTGGACCACATCATTCGTTCACAGTTGAAGTTCTCAGCTTCAACTTCTTTTCTGAGTTTACTTTGGAAAATGTTCTTTAGCTTAGGTGAGGTCATCATCTAATTCATCTCCACTTTGCTCACACAGCTAGTGTGTCAGTACGGAGGCAGACAGTGTATTTTCTGCCAGTGAGCTTGTGATTCCACACCTGATGATGTGATGCCCTCTGAGAAGGCGAATGCCATCTTGCCCTTCTGTGGGACATTTCAGGTTTCCCTGGTTTTTGGATCTAATGTATTCTCTCTGTTTTCCTTCTTACCAGTAGCAGTTACACAATAAATATTTATTGAGTTCTTTCTAGTGCCAAGCATGCTAAGTAATAGAACCTGTGCCAATTTGACTGTTGGCTACAAAAAGCAGTAAGTAATTTCTAAACAACTTAAGTAAAAAAAGAGAATGATAATAATTAATTGGAAGACCATTAACTTGCTCACAAAGTCAACAGGGAGCCTAGGAGGCTGCTTGGAGAAGTGAGTTGGAGCTAGGGGAGACGAGCTGTGGGCTGAGTCATACACAGGAACAGCCACTTAAAATGCCACCCCCGTTTCTGTGCCACAGGACCTGCTGCCCAGGTACACACCAGGGGTGTGGGATTCCTGACTGGTCGCAGCCACCACAGTTTTGAGTCACTCCCTCAGGTATCAGATTCCAAGCAATGGTTTCTGATGAGCAGGTGTGGGTTCCCTGCCCAGGAGAAAGCTGCAAAAGACTGGGCCCACTCTGGTCCACCCTGGGAGTGTGGTTCTTGCCTCTTTCTGTGTATGGGAGGAGGCAGGGGAGAGGTAGTAGTTGACACCTGAAGGAAACAGGGAGGAGCCCAAACAGGCAAGGTTCTACCAGGCAGCCCAAGGGAGGTCGATGTTTCCTAGTAACAAAGGTGGGTGGGGAGGCGTGGCATGCAGAGTGCAGAGCTGCACCCTGTTGGGCCTTGTGGAGTGTCTTGGGAAATCAACCTGGGAGGTCAGGCAGGGCTTTGCATTTGCACCGAGGAGATGGAGCCTCATCCTCCTGGCCAGGGCATCTCAGACCCCACACCATTTAGGGAATTGGTCACCATTTAGGGAATGGTCAGGACACAGGCCCGCCTCACACATCCTCAGAGAGGTGAGGCTCAAGGAGCTTACCTGAGGCTGTGTGGTGCAGACTGACCTCTCCAGAGAGGTTTCCCCCAGCACGAAACTGTAGCATGTCCAGGTTCACAGAGACGTTGGGCCGGGTAAGGAGCACACCTTGTGCCCTGGTGGTGCTGCCTGTGTGGGAACTGCTCATCCTACTGGGGCAGAACTGTATGTGAGCTTTTTGGAAATTTCCTAACCAGCTGATTTCACATGGAAGCTTCAAATCCTCACAGAAATCGACACACACTCTAAGTGAGCCGCCACCCTCCCACAGGACAGTGCTGGCAGCTGCTGTGGGCAGCCTCATGTGAACAAGTCTGCAAAAGGGGCTCTGTCAGCCCCTGGGACTGGTCCTACAGCAGCAGAAGCGTGAAGCAGTCGGGGAATCGGCATCTTCCTGAGATCCCGCGAATGCCATAAAAACACCCCTCAAGATGTTGACCACCAGGCTCACTCAGCCCGGAGACCACAGCCAAGATGCAGCACCTGTTTAGATCAGAGCCTCGCAGTCATCTCCCGCTGGACGGCCTATGACATACCTTCAGGTGTTGCTTGTCCAAGGTGTGATTTTTCTCCTGACATGTGCTTTGGTAGCTTATTCCCTGAATGCACCACCGCTGAATGCATTCTCTCTTCCTGAGTAACCTTGTTCCTAAAGACTTAGGCTTTAAGTAAAATACAGCTAACTCCCCTTGGGTGGTGTCTTCAACTCTTTGTGCTGCTATTATAGAATAAATACCACAGGCTGGGCAATTTATAAATAAAATAAATTTATTTCTCATAGCTCTGAAGACTGGGAGGCCCAATATTCAGGTGCCAGCATCTTGTAAGGACCTTTGTGCTGCGTCATCCCATGGTGGAAAGCGGAAGGGCAAGAGAGCATGGAAGAGAGAGAGAGAGGGGAAGAGGGAGAGCCCAGCCCAATCCCCAGAGAACCCCTCCTGTGATAACAGCCTTCATCCATTCACTGAGCAGAGCCCTCATGACCCAGTCACCTCTTAAAGACCACAGTCCCCACACTGTTGCACTGGGGATGAAGCGTCCAGCATTTGAACTTTGGGGTACACATTCAAATCATAGCAGATGGAATGACCAGTATGAGTATGAGCCAGAGAGGAATGCTGTCTGGGTTATTTTACATTCCATGGGGGAAATAAACATTTTGTGTGACACAAGACTATCACCAAGATACTAATGAATCGATCTGATTTAGGATCAGTCCAGAGAAAAGGAGAAACATACTTTTTAAACGAGGCGATAAGATGCCTGTGTGCACAGTTTTCCTGTAACACATCTTGGCCATCAGGAACCTGTGAGTCAGGCACAGGTACAGTGCACAGACCGGAGCGAGGCCTGTGAAGATAGAGCTCTGGAGGGGGGCTGCTCAGGGCTCTGCTCATTCTCTGGGCACCATGGTCTCTATCCAGTTGCCTGTTATGGTCTCATAGCCTCAAAGGATTCAGTTTTGCCTTAACTCAGGACGCTAACGTGACAATACAAAGCCTGGAAGTGATGAAGCCCACACTGTGGCCTGCGACCTATGAGTAGTTTTCCTTCTCAGTTAATGTGAATCTAAATATTCAAAGATATAACAATATACTAATGTATTGGTGTGCATTGGGGGAGCTTCTCTTTAAGCTCGTTTCATGAAGAAATACAGAGGCTCTCAGGAAATAGGTTTGAAAGAATGAACGTAACATAAGGGCCCTTCTTTCTAAGAAATGGGTGAACTCCCTTTGAGAGATGATTGAGCGCAGGTCTCTTTATTTCTGACCCCACTTGGACCCTCCTCTTTCTTCAGCTCCATGGATCCTTGGGTTTTCGGCAGATGTAACTCTTCAAGCGTCTCTTCCTTGCCTTAGCATGCTGAAGGCTGCCGGTAGACAGTGCTGTCTTTTCGTCTGCTGTGGGCTGAGAGCTCACGGTTCTGGTGGACTCCTCAGTTCCCTCTTCGTCAGCCCCATTCTAGGGTGTAGCTTCCTCCAGGGTGCTGCAGTGTTTCCACGGTCTGCATTCCCCCACTGGCCTCCAGGTTGGGCTCCCAGGCTCAGTGCCGTTTCTCTCTGATCCCCCAGGTGCAGAGGCAGGAGGGACCTAGCACCACCCGGCTGAGTGGACAAAGACTGAGAACAGGTGTTCCAGTGTGCAGAGGCCCTTCAGCTCCATGTTCCTGGGTGCATTGTCAGCTCCGTCCTCACCCTTCACCATCCGCCCCAGCCCCAACCTCCGGCTGCCGGTGCGGCTGGTCTTCACGCTTGCTCTCCTGTAGACCCCACAACACCATTCAGCGCAGCTGGGCAAATGCGCCCAAGGAGATGGTCCAAACAAAATAATTCAGGAGCTAGGAATTCTGGATTTGAACAGCAAATAGCAGACCTCTCCAGAAAGGCTGGGGCTGAGGGGCTGCTGCCATTGGGACTTCAGGGGTTTGGTGGGACTTTGAGCTCTTGGGCCCCATGGACATCGCCTTTGCAGGACAGCTCAGGAAGGCAGTTGCTGTTATCCCGCAAAGACCTGCCGTCTCAGAGGACACCATCTCTGGAAATGACTTCTCTGCTGGCTAGGTGCTCGGTCCTTACACAAAATCCCTTCTCACCCCTAGTAGTGTGGAGATGAGGCTGGAAGTAGTCGTAGGGAGAATAACAAGGTTTGCTTAGCATTGTACATTTCACAGCTCCTTTTTACATGATTACATTTGATCCTCAGCACAGCCTTGTGAGACATGGTTTTCCCCACGTTCCCACAAAGACATGGAAGCTCAGACAGGTAGTGCTCCCCTGCCCCCGCCCTGGTGTTCTGAAGCTCTTCCATTTTTGTTACTGTGGAAAAGTCCAAGACTGGTTAGAAAGATGTTCATTGAGAACTCAGATACTCTGAATAATTGCTTCAAGAGCATAGAGTCAAGTTGACATAAAAATATTTCAACTATATATTGTTTTATCAGTTTAACACAATTTTATTTAAGATGTTCAAAGTGCATTTCTTGAAGATGCCTTGAACTTGAAGCTATTGCCTCTGATTTTTTCACCCTTATTGGGGTTAAAATGCTCATTAGAGTGACCATGGTTTTCATCAGCTTATCTGTTACTCCTTCCTCCTCTGACCAGTGTCACGCACGTTCAATTCAACAAACACTGACTGAGTGCCTCTGGTATGCCAGGCAGTGGTCCGGGCAGCAGGGATGCAAGCAGAGAACACGACGGCAAAGCAGCCCTGGCCAGTGGAACTTGGGTCTGGTGGAGGGAGACAGCCAGGAAGCCAGCTGGATAAGTTAGTTATTTCTAAAGCTATATTTGGAATTGCATAGAAGTAAATCATGTATATAAACAGTTTGTTAGAATGTAATCAGCAGTATGGAGAAGAATAAAGCGGTGCAGGGAGAGGAAGACGGGGGTGGGGTGAAGGCTGCAATTTTAATAAGGTGCCCAGCAAAGCTCTCACCGAGAGGGACTGTCTGAGCACAGCTAGAAGGTATGAAGGTGCTGACCATGAGGGAGCTATGAAAGAACTTTACAGACCATGAGCCGGGCCTTCTGGGAATGAAATTGAACTTCAGGGAATGGGAGACAAGGCTAGAGAGAGTGGAGTTTAGTGGCAGCAGATCATAGAGGACTGGTGGCCTTGGGAAGATGTGAGGGAATTTCTAATGGAACTATGACTCAGGAGGCTGAATGGGAAGTGCAAGAGCTGGCCGGGTGCAGTGGCTCACACCTGTAATTCCAGTACTTTGGGAGGCCCAGGTGGGCATATCACTTGAGGTCAGGAGTTTGAGACCAGCCTGGCCAATGGGTGAACCCTCATCTCTACTAAAAATACAAAAAAAAAAAAAAAAAAATTATCTGAGCATGATAGCACGCACCTGTAATCCCAGCTACTCCGGAATCTGAGGCAGGAGAATCGCTTGAACCTGGGAGGCAGAGGTTGCTGTGAGCTGAGATTGCACCACTGCACTCCAGCCTGGGTGACAGAACGAGATTCCATCTCAAAAAAAAAAGAAAAAGAAAAAAAGGAATCATTGCACTCCAGGGTGACAAAGCGAGATTCTGTCTCAGAAAGAAAGGGAGTACGAGAGCTGTGTTGAGGACTGGGGGTTCAGACAGAATATGAATTCATTTTATCTTCACCCCAGAGTTCTGGAAGTCGTTAAGGGGAGCAGCTTGGGGGCCGTGGTCAGAGTGAGCTCTCTAGGCTCTTCTGGAAGAGCACTGTCTCAGAAGCACCTGGTGCCAGTTAGGCACCCGTGATTTGGCAGTTTGGTAATGGAAGAGGATGGTCAAAGGAGCAATTACTCATGACCAGGAGATCTAGTTATGTGGGAGGAGAGCACACAGGCACAGGTGCACACACGCACATGCACAAACACATGCCTGCACAAACACACGTAAGCCTGTGCACACATGCATGCACATATAAACATATACACACATGCACAAATGTGCACACGCAAAAATGTACAAACACACCTGTACACACAAAATGCAGTCACACATGCACAAATGTGAACACGCAAAAAACGCACAAACGCACATGCAAATATGCACACACACTCACACATGCACAAATGTGCACACACAAAAAGTACAAACACATCTGTACACACAAAATGTATATATGCTCACATGCACAAATGTGTACACACACAAAAACATGTACAAACACATGTGCACACATAAAATGCACACACACATGCACAAATATGCATATGCACAAATGCACACGAGCACACATACACACAAGCATGCTCACAGACACGACTGCATGCATGCACAGACATGCACAAACATACATGCAGATGCCTGACCATGTGCATCTGCATGTACACCAAACATACACAAAAGCACACATGCACAGTTACACAAGTTCAATGATGCAAATATGGCTGAAGTATAAAATCATTATGTCATATTCAGTAATGGGCCACATGACTAGTGATTATGTTCCTGATGTTTGTGAAAAATACAAGTATTGGAAGATGAGGCAGAAAAAGAAGCTGTTAAGTTAACCATTATTGATATCAAAGAATACCTTGACCACAAGATACCACTTCACATTCACGAGAAAGCCTATAATAAAAAAGATGGTCAATTACAAGTGTTGGCTACGATGTGGATAAATTGGAGCCCTTCTATGTTGCTGGTGGGAACGTGAAGTAGTGCAAGAGCTTTGGGAAACAATTTGGTAGTTTCCTAAGAAGTTAAACATAGAGTTATCACATGACCCAGAAATTCCCCTTCTATGTGGAATCAGTTACCCAAGAAAACTGAAAATATATGTTCACAAAAACTTTATATATGATTTTCATAGCAGCATTATTCATAACAGTCAAAGAGTGAAAGCAGTCCAAATGTCTGCCAGTTGACGAGTGGATAATCAAACTGTGGTCTGTCCACACAACATTATTCAGCCATAAAAAGGAATGAAATACATATGTGCACAACATGATGAAATTTGAAAATGTTATTCCAAGTGAAAGACACCGGATGCAGAAGACCACACATTGTAGGACTATTTATGTGAAGCGTCTGGAAGAGGAAAATCTATCATGTTCATCTACCAGAGCTGCCATAACCAAGTGCCACAGACAGTGGGTTAAGTAACAAATTTATCATCTCACAGTTCTGAAGGCTGGAAGTCTGAGATCAAGGTGTTGGCAGAGTTGACACCTGGTGAGGCCTCCCTCTTTGGCTTGCAGATGGCCGCCTTCTCACTGTGTCCTCACATGGTCAACCCTCTGTGCCCCCGTCTCTCGATGTTCTAGTGCCCTCTTCTTCTAAAGACAATAGTTAGTTTGGATCAGGGCCCACCCATACAACCTTATTTTAACTTAATCACTTCTTTGAAGTCCCCGTCTCCAACTACAGTCACATTCTGAGGTATGGGGAGCTAGGGCTTCAACATATGAATTTTGGGGGACATAGTTTCAACCCATAACATCTATGGAGCTAGAAAGGAGATTAGTCGTTGCCAGGGGCTAACAACAGGGAAATGGGGAGTGACTGCTAATGGGTACTGGGTTGTGTACAGGGACAGTGAAAATGCTCTAAAATTGATTGCGAAGACAGCTGCATAACCTTGGAAAAATACTAAAAACCACTGAATTGTATAAAGAGTGATTTTTATGGTACATGAATTATGTATCTCAATTTAAAAATAAGAATATTTGCTAACCTCAAGAAGAAATTAATATAGGTGCCAGTGGGAGAAAGACAAGGCAAAATAAAGACAAAATCATGCAGAAAATGTTTTTCGTGTGATGTCTCTCTACTTTCCGTAACTCCCAGCTAGGACTCCTTAGGCTGGGTTTCCAAGTGCCTTTGGCAAACCACCAGCTCAGGGCTTCTTTCCCCCAACCGCCACCCCCTAACCTCGTTGCCAGGCTACAGAAATCCAGAGCACTGCTTGAGAAGGGAAAGCCAAGGACAGAACAGAGCCCTGACGAGGAGCTCATGGTGGCCAAGCTGAAGGAGGCAGGGAATTCCTGTCACCCAGAGCCCTGGCAGAGGCTGCCGCTGTGTCGAGCCCGTCACTTGGTTGAGTTTCGCGGTGTTGCTGTATTTGGAAAGACAATTTCCTTTTCGGCAGCATTGGTATAGGCTTTGGACAATCTCTCCTGGTGCTTCATTTCTCTCTTTCTCATGAAAGCCTTTCTCTTCTCGGTAAGTAATTGTTCCTGTTCTGTGTCCTTCGTGAGCATGGGAAAGAGTGGCCAGTTTGTGGCACGTTTTTTTTGTGATGCAGCCCAGAGGCCTCGATGTCTATAGCACTGCGCTTTGGGAAAGGTGTGTTCTTACAATCAGCTTGTCCGTGCTCTTGTCTAGGAGCTCCATGACCTCACCCCTAGCCACTGTCATAGGGAACCACAATTTATTAAATGCATGGGAAAACACAGTATTTAAAAAATCTTTCCAGCTGGGCATGGTGGCTCACGCCTGTAATCCCAGCACTTTGGGAGGCTGAGGTGGGTGGATCACCTGAGGTCAGGAGTTTGAGACCAGTCTGGCCAACATGGTGAAACCCCGTGTCTACTAAAAATACAAAAATTAGGGTGCAGTGGTGCACACCTGTAGTCCAGCTACTCGGGAGGCTGAGGCAGGAAAATTGCTTGAACGTGGGAGGTGGAGGCTGCAGTGAGCCGAGATCACACTACTGCACTCCAGCCTGGGCAACAGAGAGCGACTGTCTTGGGGTGAAAAGAAAATATTTCTCTGTAAAAATATCCTGATCGAAAATATGATACACGTGTGTGTGTGTGTGTGTGTGTGTGTGTGTGTGTCTTAGGCTGTCACAAATCTTGAAAGCTCATACAAAAAAGCATATGGAAAGAAGCCCAGCGAGAAGAGTTTTCCTGCTGATGAACACAGGAAAGACACTGCAGCAGATCCTGCTGGAACAGGTAGCAACTATTCGTGTTACCGCTAACAAGCTGAATTTCAGGAGTCTTTAGTGTTTCTGTATTTTATGTCCTAGGTTCGTCTGACAACAGAGCCATTATTATGGCAGGAAATAGCACTATACATTTATACTGAAAGTCTGTAGTTCTGGCAAAATTTTGAGAATTGGCAACTTTGCGAACATAAAGTTGCAAATTCTAATAACGCTTTTTTTTTTTTTTTTTTTTTTTTGAGACGGAGTCTTGCTCTATCCCCCAGGCTGGAGTGCAGTGGCCGGATCTCAGCTCACTGCAAGCTCCGCCTCCTGGGTTTACGCCATTCTCCTGCCTCAGCCTCCCGAGTAACTGGGACTATAGGCGCCTGCCACCTCGCCCGGCTAGTTTTTTGTATTTTTTAGTAGAGACGGGGTTTCACCGTGTTAGCCAGGATGGTTTCGATCTCCTGACCTCGTGATCCACCCGTCTCGGCCTCCCAAAGTGCTGGGATTACAGGCTTGAGCCACCGCGCCTGGCCAATAACGCTTTTTAGAAGTCAGTTTTCTTTCACATGAATGCATGCATGTGAAAAATTCACGCAGCTTTTGGTCGTCCAAGGTCCCAGGGATAGAGCATGAGCCTTGAAACCTGCACCAGCAGCCCAGGCGAGGCGGCTCCTTGTGCCAGGGCGCCCTCTAGAGTCGGAGAGAGGAAGCGGCGCGGGCGGCGGGTGGGGCCTCTGCGCCCAAAAAGCCCTTACCCCCAAAACATATGCTGGTCCCCAGATGCCTGCCCTGGGTAACCAGCACGAATGAACAGAGACACCCCAGGCTGTGTGAATCCTTGGGGATCCCCTAGATTCATCCCTTGAGTTTTAAAACCGAGAAACTTGATATCCAGAGAAGAAAGACCCTTTTGAGGCAAGGATTCCGTGGGAGGAAGACCCTCTCCCCAACCCCTTAATACCCACCCTCCCCAGCCAGCAGGACCCTTGGGGAGGAAAACCGTCTCCCCCACCCCTCATACCTCCCCCCAGATCGCCCAACCCCTCTGGGGAAGGAAGACCCTCTTACCCCACTCCCTCGTGAGCACCCTCCTGCCCCAGACAACAGGACACTGAAGAAGGAAGACCCTCTCCTCCCCTAAATCCCTCCTCAGCCACCAGGACCCTGGAGGGAAGAGCGTCTTTCCCACTGCTCACGACCACCCCCTACTCCCCAGCCCCAGCCAGCAGGACAGACGAGGTGCAGGCAGCTCATGGGTTCAGTGGAGGGAGTTGGGGTCATCCCAAAGCTTTTTCCGTTTCTGGGGTCAGAACCAGCCAATTCTGTGAGAACACTGGAGACATGAGCAGCCCCTGCTGAGCCAGGCTGGCCAGGGAGGCGTGGGAGTCACCAGTGAAGGGCCCGGTGGGGCCAAGGGGCTGTGACCACATGTGGAGGGCCAGGGCCTGGGTGCGGGGCCTGGGTCGGGGGCTTCCCTTCTTGGGGCTGAGGTTTGCTCATCTGTGAGTCAGGCTTCGGTACCCATGCGTTGGGGTGGCCTTGAGGTTAAGGGGGTCTGTTTGTGTGAAACACTCAGGGCTAGGCCTGCCCTCAGCACACTCAACAGGTGACAGAGACCATGACCGTGATGTTGGACCCGTCAGCCGCCCTTGCAGGTGAGCACATGGCACACCCAGGGGGAGCTGGTGATGACATGGCCTGGTCCTCACCTGAAGCAGCTGAACCTCTGAGACCCTGGGCAGCGCTGTTCACGCTTCCCTTATTTTCCATACCTCACTGCCACCTGAAGCCCCAAATATACAACTCAGGTAAACCATTTCCCCTTAATTGTGTTCACAGATTAAAAGATGCTAATGGGAGATCCACAAATTTCTAAGAAAGATAAAAAACCAATACGTCAATATTGTAAACCATGTTGGCCCCTGACACAGCTCAACACCACACACTTGTTCCTCTGCCACCCAAACATACAAACATGTACACACACACAAGCGGACACATAAGTACACACAGACATTTGGGATCATGCGCAAAGACACACAGATACACACACGTACACAGACACACATGAGCATCCACAAAATCACACGCACACATGAGCACACACAGACACACATTACACACATGTGCACACAGAGACACAGGAGCATGCGCAAAGACACACAGATACACGTACACAGACACACATGAGCATACACAAAATCACATGCACAAATGAGCACACACAGACACATTACACACATGTGCACACACAGACACACAGGAGCATGTGCAAAGACACAAGCACATGAGTGCACACAGACACACACACGTGAATAAGAAGACAGCAAAAACATGACCAGACATGAGAAAAGATTCAGTAGTATAGAATAGGGGAATCCATCTGAAATTTCAGAATAAATATACCATATATAACAAATTTACTTTTTAAGACAGCAGAAAAAGAAGACCTAATCCATAGTCTCAAACAGGTGTGAGAGATCACTTCATCTAACACAGGAGAGCGTGCTGACATAGGTGAATATTGACTTTGGATTAAAAACGTGATTTCATTTTTAAAAGCAATAGAAATAAAATGACAGCCACATTTGCCCTTCAATCTAGCAACCCTATCTGCTAGAAATCTATCTACAACGCATACCGGCTTAAGCACAGAGTGACCTGGACACAGTATTGTTAATTACAGCATTATTTCTGATAATACAAGATCAGAACCACCTAAATGTCCACTAGTAATGGGCAGGACTATGAAGCCACAAGAAGAGGAAGATCTCTGTGGACTGATGCATCAAGATCTGCAGGATATCATATCTGGGAGGGAAAAATCAAGGGGCAGAATGGAAGAAATAGATTGCTGCGTCTTGTGTCATATGTGGGGAAATAAGAGTATGTGTATATATATTAGCAAAAAGAAGGATAAACCCGAGGCCAGGCGCAGGGGCTCACACCTGTATTCCCAGCACTTTGGAAGGTCAAGGTGGGAGGATCCCTTGAGTCTGGGAAGTTGAGGCTGCAGTGACCATAATTGTACCACTGCACTCCAGCCTGGGCCACAAAGCAAGACCCTGCCTCTCTCTCTCTCTCTCTCTATATATATATACACACACACATACACACAACACACACACATATATACACACATATATATAAATATATACACACACATATATATAAATATATATACATACATATATATAAATATATATATACACACATATATATATAATTTTTATTTTTATTTTTTAAAGATAAACCAGAAACTAAAAAAGATGGTTACATACAGGGAACCCTAGGGGGTAAAAGGATGGTATGAAAGTGACAGTTCAATCATTAACCCTCTAATCCTCTTTGATTTTTGTGCCGTTCAATTAAATCATACAGAAAAAAAAGCAGTTTATACAATTGAAAACTGTAATGCGTGAACCTAATTGTATATCCATTTGGTAACATAACCACATACAGAAAACAACCGTTTCTTGGTCTTTAAAACATAGTGTTTTTATTTACTTTATTTACATGCTTAGTGAAATATAGTGTAAGTACAAAAGAAATTTAAAAATCTTAAAACTGAATTTAGCAAATTGTTGTTAGTAATAATATAGAATTATTATTTTGAAATTATTTTATGTATAAGATAAAATAAGTAATTTTGAATGCTCTTATAAACCAAGGTTTTTAGTGTGAGAAAAAATTAGAAGTACAAAATAAAAGTCCATGCAAAATTTTACAATGTTATTTTTGCACTGAAAATATTAATATGAACTCATGCTTTATTTGTAAGATATATTTTCTAACTTGAAATATATCCACTGAAAGAGCCTAGAAGCTCTGACACCCAGTAGCACTGAGCACCGATTCTCACACTCAGATTTGATCACTAATGTTATTCTCACTAAGAGGAATAAGAACCCTACAGCAGACTGAGTTTTTGTTGTTGTTGTTTTCTTTTGTTTTTTCTTTGAAACGGAGTCTTGCTCTGTCCCCCAGGTTGTAGTGCAATGGTGCGATCTCAGTTCACTGTAACCTCTGCCTCCCAGGTCCAAGCGATTCTCTTGCCTCAGTCTCCCAAGTAGCTGGGATTACAGGTGCCCGCCACTACACCTGGCTAATTTTTTTGTATTTTTAGTAAAGACAGGATTTTCACCATGTTGGCCAGGCTGGTCTTGAACTCCTGACCTGAGGTGATCCGTCCACCTCGGCCTCCCAAAGTGCTGGGATTACAGGCGAGAACCACCGTGCCTGGCCCAGGTTGCGTTTTGGCCAAAGTTCTTTCCCCCTCCCTGCACCCATCTCCCTTGCCATCTTCTGTGCAGACCCTCTCACTGAAGGTGACGCGGCTTTCTTAGTATTTGGCTCTGTGGAGTCTTCGCAGACACCCTGGGCATCCTTGCGTGTGGCAGATGCACCTGACAGCTGTAACTGAAGCGTGCCCTGAGACCTGCCCTGTGGTCTAAAAAGAGTGTGTGTTCAGAGTCCCCAGCTAAGGAATCCAGGAGTGGCCAACCTGGAGATCCATTCTTCATCCATGAAAGAATCTGAACCCCTGGCCCAGCCCTTGGAGCACAGGCTGTATAGGGGATACAAGCCCTTTGTTTTGGGTTAGGTGGAGGCTGCTAGCTGGAGGGTGTGAAGGGAAAATGCTGTGTAAACAGCATCTCTTTACAAACAGTAGTGGGTCCAGCGACCGCCATTGCATGTGTCTCCCATGCTGGCCCCAGGTCTCCTCTGGGCCTCTTGGACATGGTGCTATCCCTGTTAGGGTCCACAGGAGCTCAGCACAGTGTTGGTGGGGCTAGGCAGGAGGTGGGAGGAAGCCCCGTGCCTGCTGAGCCCGTGGGATGCACAGAAGTGGGGTGGAGATCTGTGGGGGAAACCTAGGTGGGCCCTCCACACCAATGGGGGGCCGGTAGCTGCTATCCTCGATGGATGGGGCCCACATCTGAGTAGGGAGATGCCCCTAAAATGCCAAAGGGCCTGGAAGAGTGGCTGCAGGGTGTGGATCCGACTAAGTGAAAGTCAGCCCCCCAGCCATGGCCCCTGAGGTCAGTGGCCACTGAGGTCAGCGCAGCGCAGGCGGGTTCCTCAGCTACAGGGCCGCTGTGACTAGAAAGACAGGTGAGACTTGCTGGGGCTGAGACCCTGGAGACCTTACTGCTCTGCCTGCTGGCACAGGATGACAAAACAGAGACCCTGGCTTGTTGCATGACCATTGGAGAAGTCACTGGCCACCGCATCAACTGGTCAGGGCTATTATGACTAAATTGTCCTGAGACCCTAAGCTCTGGGATTCCATGGAGGGCTCTAGCATGGAGGAGAGTGAAGACTGGGATGGGCCCACAGGTGTTCCTGTCCTCTCTGTGCCACCAGTAGGCACCACCAAGATAAAGGCAGACCAACTGCACCTGCAGGGAGCAGCCCCCAAGATTTGCTCCTGCCTGCAAGATGGCAGCTTGGGCCAACAGTGCTGTAGAACGGAAGGAGCTGAGAAATGGGTTCAGACAGAAGGGGAGAGAGTCGGTCATGGAGTGGACTTCTCTGTCTATGGGACACACATGGAGGGCATTGTCCTCTGCTGGGTTGAGATGAGTGAAATGGCATCTATCACAGGCCACTTTGCCCTGAGGCAGCACCTCTGTGGCACCAGTAATAAGGAGCAGGCCACCCCGCGCCTCAGCTGGGTGGTTGGGGGCTGCAAGGCAGCCTGGCCACATAAGGGGATATCCCATGTCTCCTTTTCGTTGGCAGAGTATGGAGAATTTCAGGACACTCCTTGGGAATTAGGGACGGAGCCGCCTATCTGTGCTGAACCTTGCTGGGGTCCCAGTGACGAGCTTCTCACTGCCCGCATGAAAGACGCCATCCTGAAGTGTGTACTTAACCAATGGATGGTGTGCTGGTGTCTGTCCTGAGCACTAGCCTGACCCAGCGTCTCGGGGGGGTCCAAGTGGCCGCTGACTTAGGGGAAATGGAGAAACTGTGTGGGTGAGGGGTGCAGGCTGCTGGCAGAAAAGACAAGTGATCTGAAGGGAAGGAGATGGCCAAGGAACTTGTCCAGGCGACCCACTGACAAACGTAGCGTGACCTGGTAGCGTCAGGGACACCTACCATGAAAACAGATAAATGGCCTAGTGCTGTTCCAGTCAGACTGTGGCAGAAGCTCAGGCCAGGACGATGCTTCACTAGCGAGCCTTGGGTTCAGCCTACACCCCTCCTGCAGAGGTACGGTCGCCACCAACCCCTCTAGACAAGGATGAAGGCCAAGGCCATGGAATCCCAATAAAAGCAATATAGTTCTTCCTCAGAACTGTATCCAGCATCCTCCTGCTTCTCATCCCTGTCCCCGAAGCCCCTGGTCCAGGCCACGGCCCCTCCCACCTGGACAAGTCTGGGTCACCATCACCACTCTGTGCCCACCTGTGCACACCTGTCTCCTCTCAGCACAGCTCAGTCTGGGCGGTCCCTCCTTCATCCTCTTATCCTCCCTGCTCACCCCTCCGACCTCCCTACTGCTTTCTGAGGGTGGAGTCAGGGTCCAGGGCAGGGCCTCTGCCCTTGAGGGCCCCTTTGTGGGGAGCATTCTTCTGTCAGAGGCTCTGTCAGAGGCATTTGAACCAGAGAGACTCCATCTTGAGTAGGGGCTTGGTAAAATAAGGCTGAGACCTGCTGCATTCCCAGTAAGTGAGACATTCTAAGTCACGGGATGAGATAAGAGGTCAGCACAAGACACAGGTCATAAAGACCTTGCCGATAAAACTGTTTGCAGTAGAGGAGCAGCCAACTCCCACCAAAACCAAGATGGCGCTAAGAGTGACCTCTGGTCGTACTCAGTGCTGCACTCCCACCAGCGCCATGACAGTTTATGGTCTAAAAAGGGGAAGCATGAATAATCCACTCCTTGTTTAGCATATCATCAAGAAATAACCGTAAAAATGAGCAACAAGCAGCCCTCGGGGTTGCTCTGCCTATGGAGTAGCCATTTTTTTATTCTTTCCTTTTTAATAAACTTGCTTTCACTTTACTGTCTGAGCTTGCCCTGGATTTTTTCTTGTGTGAGATCCTCTCTTGGGGTCTGGATTGGGACCACTTTCTGGTAAGAGCCCCCTCCCTCCCCCCCACCTCACTTTGGCTCACCTGCCACCAGCCCCCATCCCCTTCTCAGCTGCCCCACGCTGCCCACTCCTGGACCCTTCTCCCACCTTCCTGGCTTTGTCATCGCACAGGTCACCTCCTTCCAGACCACGGCACTTAAATCCTAGGCCTCTTCACTGTTTCTCCCACCTAAGCTCCAGGGCCAAGGAGTCTACTCTTCACCCACGTTTCCTAAGAGCCCAGAACAGCACCTGCACTCAGGAGGCGTTTAATACATGTTTTTGAATGAGTGAACGATGGATGAATAAATAAAAAGCAACTCGGGTTTCTCTAAGTGTGTCCACAGCTAACTGCATGGTATAATCTGTGTTTGAATGCCTTTCTGTACAAAAAAAGACAAGGAACCAGCACTCGGGCTTGAAAAGATAGATTTCCTTCACCTCCAAGACTTTGCCCACCCTCACCTCATGACAGGTTTCAGCCCTGTACAGCTTAATAAGCCTTTGGAAACAAGCTTCCTGTTGGTGTCCAGTGAGCACAACTTCTTTATCCAATGTGTGGTAAAAGCTCCAGTTTGCTGTCCCCCTTTTTAGGAACAAGCAAAGTTTTGGAGCATCTGAGGATCAAAACCAATGCTTTACAGCAGCGGGTCTCAAGGTGTGGTCCTGGACCAGCGTCACCCGGAGACTTGTGAGAAATGCACATCCCTGGCCCCGCAGAGCTGTGGCCTCAGGTGGGGTGGGGCCTCGAAAACTGTTGTCACAAGCCCCCCAGGTGATGGATGCCCACTCGAGTTGAAGAACCAGAGCTCCTGGGGGAGAGGAGGAGGGGGCTAAATAAACACAGTCACCTGAAGACTTGGAAGGAGATGTTTACACCTTTCCGAAAACTCATTGATGTGGAGATAATTCCGTAAATGACTCGCTCTGGACCCATCTGGAAGTCCAGCCCGGACTCCATTCCCAGGCACAGGGACGTCCCACCTCCCCCGGTACTGCCCCCTCCATAGGCACCTTGATGGGATTAAAAAATACACCAAAAACCTTTCTGTTGACAATACTTAGTGTCAAATACCTCTGTCCTCACGGGAGGTGTATTTGCATTCGATTAATATGTGCATAAAATGTTGTCCTTGTCTGAGCCCAAATACACAAATTGGAAAATCAAAGCGGGCCCCTTCACACCTTTTGCTGGCTTCATCCTGAACATTTATTTGTTTTAAAACAACTTCCTCAGCGAATTTCCTTTCAAAAAGAGGCTCCTCTCCATTTTAAAGGGAAATTACCCCTCCTTCTCCTTCTCCTCAACCAATTTCTGACAGTGACCCCTTAATGAGAGCCAGCGAGGTTGCAACTGGCATTTTTCCCGTCCTGTTTTTCCCGTCCTGCGTTTTAAAGCCATAGGTGAGGCTTTTAGGAAATAGTCTCAGGGAGATTCGGATGGCTTCAAAGAAGTGGCATTTTGTATGGACTTTATACTAATGCCCAACTAATGCTTTTGTTGTGTGTGTAGGGCAAATAATTATTTAAATGCAGTAGACTTTGAATCATGTTCCTATGAGGAAATTATAAAACGATCTCTAATAAGATACTTAAAGGCATTAAAGAATACATGTTCTACTCCAAATAGCATTTCATCATAAAAGTAGAATTTTAACTAGTACCTACTAAGAGTAAAAATAGGAAAAACATCAACTTCTAATGAAAAAATTTGAAGTGTTTAATAATGTCCAGCAAATATTGGTAGTACCTAATTTTTGATGCCTCCAAGGCACCAAAATTGTTTTTATGGTTTTTTGACAAAGCTTTTCTGTCTCTGAGACGGATTAATTGAACATCTTAAAAGCTATCATTTACTTAGTGACTTCATTTTTCTCGTGACCAAAGATATGGAAATTGCAAAATTTGACCAATTTTATTAAACAGACTTTAGAAATCATTTCATCCAACCCTGTGTCTTCCCAACAAGGGAAAGGGGAGATGTTTACGAGAATGTGCCCTGTGCCCGGCGGCCACAGTGAGTGGGCACCGTTCCAGTCCCTAATGCCCTTCCACCCTTTTCTCTCTGTCTGAATGAGATGCTTCAGAAATAATTTTTTGTAACACTTTTAACACCTTGGAATCATTAAAGGAATCTGTTTCTTGCTAATTATAAATAAATGGAGTCAAAGTCTAAGGCACATTTACTATATTTTCAGTGTTTACCATAATTTGGGGTGTTGCTCCCTACTTTATGCTAGTCTAAGGCTCAACCTGCATTCAATTCTAAGTCCATCATGCAGACTTTCAAGTCTATGTTAATTGGACTATGGAAGGGAGATCTGAATTTCAGTATCCTAAATGTTAGACTTCCTCTGGCTCTTCACCCACTCAGGCGTCAGTTTCCTATTTTTAGGAGCTGTGTGTACTGAGTTCAGAGCAGAGAGACCTGGAGGGGCCCACCTGACAGTCTCACTTGCTAGAGGTTCTCTTACATTAACCTTCTTGTGGCATGACATCAGTGTGATGGATTTTCATGTCATTTTCCTAGGCCCAAAAGCTAAGGAATTTAGTCAGTGATGGGCAGAGAAAGGATATGCCTTCAAATACATTGTTGAAACTGACTTTTGAGGAATTAGGCAGATTTTACATAGTTATGTTGACAATAAATACAATTAGAATGAATTTTCAACTTAGAAAATGACTCACCTGGCTGGGCGCCGTGGCTCACGCCTGTAATCCCAGCACTTTGGGAGGCCGAGGTGGGTGGATTACCTGAGGTTAGGAGTTCGAGACCAGCCTGTCCAACAGAGCGAAACGCTGTCTCTACTAAAAATACAAAATTAGCCAGGCGTGGTGGCACATGCCTGTGATCCCAGCTACTTGGGAGGTTGAGGCAGGAGAATCGCTTGAACCTGGGAGGCAGAGGTTGTAGTGAGCCGAGACCATGCCACTGCACTCCAGCCTGGGTGAAAAGAGCAAAAAACTCCATTTCCAAAAAAAAAAAAAGAAAATGGTTCACCTTGTGTTTAAACACCTTATTTATTGCTAGAGGAATGTAAGGAGGAGTAGAAGATAATGGATTTGAAGGGTCTTATAAGGAAACAGGAAGAGAGAGGAATTTTTCCATGAGGAAAGAATTTTCATTTTACAGTTAGAAGAATTAACACCTAGACAAATGAAGGGACTGACTCAGGACAAGGCTCCTACTCCTGGGGGTTCAGAGGTACTTGGGAGTTACTTCCAAGCCATATAAACAACACCAAGCTTTGGGTTTATTTTATTATTTACTTCATTATACTTATGACAGGACTATAATTTAGGCTTTTAGTAAATGTATGCTGTTTTGAATTAGTTGAACTTTAAAAATGGATTACTTTCTCAATAGTATAGTTTATTAATCGTTCTCTCAGTTTCCATTTTAACCAGAGACTTACAATGTAATTAAATTTTTAAAAGATATGGTTGTGTTTTATTGCACCTTGAATTGCTAAATTTAAATTTGTTTTCACTTTTGCATGCTTTTGATTTTTTCTTCATTTAAAGGATCTAGACCCAGATTTACCCAAATTAGTAGGCATTAATGTCAAGTGGACTGTTGAAATAGCAGAGTAAAAAACGTGTAATTCAGAGGATTCACATGCAGAGTAGAACCACCCAATCTCCCTGTCCTCCTCAAGCCACTTACACGTAGGCTCTGTTACCGCAGGTTTCAAAACCAGGCTTACAGATGTGTTTCAGGGGTGACAATATTTTGGAGGAAAAATTCATTTCATTTATACCTATTGCTTGAAGAAATTTGATGTGGCTTATAGTAAACACACACACACATACAATCGCACCTTTTTTTTTTTAAGAAAAGCAAATATAATTGAATATAATTGATATTCTGTGTAGGACAGAATATCAAATCATAGCTCATTCAGCAAATGTTTGCATCCTTAGCGTGAACAATCTTCATTTATATTAGGACACAAACGTCACAATAGCCAGAGTGCATTCAGCACTTGCTATGGGGCAGGCACTGTTGGAAGCACTTTGCAGGGATCAGTTCAACTGGCCCACACCCCGCTGTGGGATGGGTTCTACTGTTGTCATTTCCAGTGTACAGGTGAGAAAAAGGAAGCATAAGAAGCTCGTGTGACTTCTGCAGACACCCAGCTGGGAGGCAGCAGGGCTGCGAGCTGAGCCCTATGGTCTGGTTAGAGGCCAAGTTCTGAAACATCACAAGTTCTAAAATGCTGTGGGGGCTTTCTTAGAAAGTTCAGCCGAGTTCGGGACAGAGACACATGAACAAGCATATTATCTAAAATGAGCTAGGTGCTAAAGTGGCAATCTATCAGTAACCTTTTGGTGGAAATGAAGATGCTGCTGCAAAGACACTGGACTGATGGGAGGCAGGTGCTTTGCTCTCTGGGACTCTTAAGTTGATAAAGAACAAAGATTCAGGTCAGGTGTGGTGGCCCACGCTTGTCATCCCAGCACTTTGGGAGGCCGAGGCAGGTGGATCACCTGAGGTCAGGAGTTCGAGACCAGTCTGGCCAACATGGAGAAATCCTGTCTCTACTAAAAATGTAAAAATTAGCTGAGTGTGGTGGCGGGTACCTGTAGTCTTAGTTACTAGGGAGGCTGAGGCAGGAGAATCGCTTGAACCTGGGAGGCAGAGGTTGCAGTGAGCTGAGATCACACCACTAGATTCCAGCCTGGACGACAGAGCGTGACTCTGTCTCAATTTTTTAAAAAAAGTTAAAAAGTTTCAAAAGCTTGGAGGAAGAAACAGCCACTTTAGTTTCTTGTCTTAGTCACCTGGGGCTGCCGCGACATGTGACCACAAACTGGGCGGAGGACAATCACAGAAGTTTATGTCTTACAATTTGTGTCCAGATGTCCAGAATCAAGCTGTCAGCCTCTCCAGATAGCAAGAGATGGTGTGGTCAAGACAGTGTAAGCCCAGGAGCCCAGGTGGCTGGGCTGTGTCTGCACAGCCTTTGGATAAAGCCTCAGAAGGATCAAGCCTCAATGTTCTGCCCCACCAAGGGTGCCTTAGAGAGGTCAGGGCTGAGCCTCATGGATCCAACCAGGGAGCCCCTGAGGAGCCGAAGGGTGTTGACTCCGGGTCACCTCAGCAGGACCCAAAGATAGAAAAGGGCTTGCCTCAAAAACATTGGTAAGTGGGGCCTTGGGCTCATGGAGTGGACCCAGGTGAAATCCATGAGAGACAAAGATTTTGAGGAAATGACTTCCACAGAAACACTGCCAGCCTGGGTGGGAAGGAACAGAGAGAGCACAGGGTGAAAGCAGGCTGCCAGACTCCCCGGATTTTGCTGGCTGGTAGTAGGCTACAAAGCTTCTCAGCTACGAACACGGGCAACCTTTCCTTCCAAACAAGTGCAGTGCAGATGCGGGAACCAAGAGCCCAGACGGGGAATCCAGAAGCCAGGAGAATTCTCCCCAGCCCTGGAAACCTGACTGAGAACCCCCAACCTTTACTTTTCTGGATTTGGAATTGCTATGAAGTCAAGATGCCTTTTATCTGCCATTTCCTCCCCTTGAAAACTGAAATGTCTATAGCTGCATCTGGTGCCTGCTCCCCACGGGGCAGGTCACTAATTTCTTTAGTTTAATGGGCCCATCCATGGAGAGGAATTGTGTCCCAGAACCTGAACCCAATGATTCCATCACGACCCTCTGCTGACCTTTGACCTGATTTAGATGATGACATTTCAGGCTTTGAGCTGATGTCATGAAGCTCTGAAAATTTTAGGTACCTGGAGCAGGTGAATGACTTTTGCACATGGGAGGGAGGCAGAGGGGCGTGTGGCAGACTCCCAGGTGCCTTCAGGTGTAATTGCCTTTTGTGTAGTCACCTCCCCTGAGTCACAGAGAAGGACTGGTGACTGACTTCTAACCAGTGGCTACAGCAAAGGTGATGGGAAGTCACTCTGGGGATGACTCACATCACACAGGACTGTCTTGCGGGGAGACTTGTCTCCCTCACCGGCTCTGAAGAAACCAGCAGCTACCACAGATCCTACAACTGAAAGGAGCTGAGTGTTACCAACCACATGCCAGCAGGGACATGCACGTTCCCCCAATCAGACTCCACATGAGAACCTGTCTGGGCCACAACCTGGCAGCAGCCCTGTGAGACCCCAGCAGGAGAGCCGGCAAGTCCAACGCTGGACTCCTGACTCACGGATTCCTTGATATAATAGGTGTGTGTTGTGTTACATTGCTGCAGTGGGGGCAATTTCTACACAGCAATAGATAACTAATGCATGCAATTTATTCCTTTAAAAGAAGTAAAGAGTGTGATGCCAATTAAGTAAAGATTTCAGTGGCCACACAATTGTTGGTTTGCATCATTATTTTTATTCATTTGAGCATATCTGTATTAGTCCATTTCCATACTGCTATAAGGAACTGCCTGAAACTGAATAATTTATAAAGGAAAGGGGTTTAATTGACTCACAGTACAGCATAGCTAGGGAGGCCTCAGGAAACTTACAATCATGGTGGAAGGGGAAGCAAGACACCTTCATCACAAGATGGCAGGAAGGAGAGGTACCCAGCAAAGGGGGAAGAAAGAGCCCCTTATAAAACCATCAGGTCTCATGAGAACTCACTCATTATCACGAGAACAGCATGCAAGAAACTCTCTCCATGATTCACTTACCTCCACCTGGTCTCTCCCTTGATATGTGAAGATTATGGGGATTATAATTTAAGATGAGATTTGGGTGGGGACATAAAGCCTAACCATATCATTATCTTTGTTGTTGTAGAGATGGTGTCTTGCTTATGTTGCCCAGGCTGGTCTCAAATTTTGGGGCTCAAGTGATCCCCCTGTGTTGGCCTCCTGAACTGTTAGGATTACAAGTGTGAGCCACCACACCCAGCCTGAGCATACCTTTAGAACATTTATAGCCCAGTTCACTAATAAAGAGATAAATGATAGGCTTTAAAACAATTTTTCATGTAGTAGTAATTTTTCCATGTATTTTAGTCCTCAAGTTTTAGTTGTTACAATTTAGTAGATGAAACTTAACATAAAGGCTCAGGACTATAGTTCCAGCTACTCAGGAGGCTGAGGTGGGAGGACAGTTTAAGTCCAGGAGCCCAGGAGCCCAGGAGCCCAGGTGTTCATGGCTGCAGTGAGCTCTGATTGTGACACTACACTCTAGCCTGGATGACAGAGAGAGACCCTGTCTATAAAAAAAAAACTGTTTTAATTAAAAAAATAAGAAACATTGGTGGGATGTAAAAGTATTATTTATTATGCTTTCATTTTTTACTGTTTGCCAGACAGCTCTAGGCACTTTGCAGACTTTACCTTATCCTCTGAGCAATCCTGGGAGGAAGGTGTTATTACCAAGTCTAATCTACAGTTGAAACAACTGAGGCTTGGAGAATGTAAGTAACTTGCCCAAAGGATAGAGCTTGATTTGAGACCAAGTTAGATTCACCCAAAGCCAATGTCGTTTCCATACATTATGCTATTTATTTACTAAGTTTTTAAGCTTTAGAGGGAAAGATCATTTCCCCTCAGTTTTATTCATTTATTTACTTTCAGCAACACGTTTTTAAAATGAAGGTCTTTACATCTTTTTAAATTATCATAATTATGTTGAACACGTGAGATAATATAAAGGCAAACATTTTCTTTTGTTCTTTCAGCTAATATTTTAGAGTTTATTAGTTAAATATACAAATACAAAACAAATCACTTTTATATTGCTAGTTGTTTGCTTCTCTCCCTTCCTTTTTTTTTTTTTTTTTTTTTTGAGACAGGGTCTCACTCTGTTGCTCAGGCGAGAGTTCAGTGGCACAATCATAGCTCACACAGCCTCCACCTCCTGGACTCAAAAGATCTTCCCCCTCTGGGACCACAGGCACATGCCACCACATCTGAATAATTGCTTAAATTAAAAAAACTTTTTCTTGTAGAGATTGAGTGTCACAATGTTGCCAAGGCTGGTCTGGAACTCCTAGGCTCAAGTGATCCTCCCGCCTGGGCCTCCCAAAGTGTTGGGATTACAGGTATGAGCCAGCCAGCTACATTATTTCTTACTGTTTCTACAAATATTTGTGTCAAAAAGAACCTTGCATTCTATATTTATACTAGATAAGAATGAGCTTCCATTAATGTTTACTGAGCAATTGCATTAATTCAACTTATTAAAGTTAAATTCAACTTTAATAAGTTAAATTCAATTTAAAAAGTTAAAACTTTAATAAGTTAAGTTCAACTTTAATAAGTTAATAAGGGGATAAGTTAGATGTGAAGACTGGTTCAAATAAGAGTGGGAGGTATGAACATTTACTCAGTGGATGGTCAGAGAAACACTGAAATGAATTTGTTCATAGATACAAAAGAAGTCAGTGTCCTACAAGACGATAAACCATAACCTTTAGGGTTATCTTTTCTCATGGATGGAAATCTGCATCTCTAATGGATTAATGTTCGACATGTAATTTCCCATAAGTCTTTAATCTTTAATCAACAGTAAGCGATGAGTCCTACCAAATATATTCACCTATATAGAAAATCCACAGGCGCCTGCTAAACAATGCTTCTATCTGACATCAACAAGAATTGCCATCTATCTTTTTAACTTTTTTCAACTTTTGGATAATTTGTCATAGTCTAAGAAATATCTCTAAAATAATTTTATATTTATAGATTTCTTTTTGAGTTCATATGGGAAGTATATTGATGTGAAAGAAAGAGTCAAAATATGAAGACTGAATCTGGTATACAGAAGATCTTGTACGCAGATACTATCATTTGTAACAGTTAAGAGTTAAAATTGCCCACAAGAATGAAATTTTCATTGTCTTCCAGTGGTTCTTGACTTTGACTTACCTCTCAGTGAACTGTGAGCCCTGCAGGAATATTCAAGTGTAAAGTCATGGGTCCTGGGGAGAAGAGAGAAGTGGAGAAGAACCGAACTTCTTTTAAGGTTGAGGGTCTGGTGCTGCACATTCTGGAAAGTCAATGCAAGCAGTTCTTACTCCAGAAAATGCAGAAACCTCCCAGGGTTTCAACATGTTGGTTTAGAACTAAAAACATTGGCTTAAAACCAAAAATGTTTGTTGAGAACTAAAAATAATGGCCACTGTATTGAATGCATGTGTTTTTCAGATTCCAGTTTAATTAAAATCAGTGAGACAGAGTGGTTTCATCATTGAACCTTAATCAAGTTATTCTGACTCACTGTTCAGCGCACAACACGTGAAATATACCAATGAAGACATATTTGAATTAATTTTCACTGGGAAAGACAAACTGATAGAAACATAAAGGCACAAAAAGCCAAACACACACATACATACACACATGCACACCCCAGAAGATAGTCACCTTAATGGGAAAATATCCATGCTTCACTAAAATTCCCTTTAGCGTTAAAGTGATCTGTAGTCCTCTCTTCTTGAATTTTATCCTTGTACCTATGATGATATATTTATGATTAAATATATTCTCTTTCTACAAAGGGAACTTATCACTTATAAGTAAATCATAAAGAAACAATTCTCAGGTCTCAGGTAATGCTTAGCAAATACTCGTTTGCACCATCAGCTAGTGTAGACGTTCTAAGTTTTACTTTTAAAGCACTTTGCCACTTGCTTCCTAAAATGTTTAAGATAAACACGCATAAAAGGCACAGTCCTGTTGGAAGTTCCTTTACATGGTTCTCTAAGTTCCGGAGCGCATGTCTGTGTGTGGTCTGCTGGGAAACCCGGGGAGGAAGGAGCTTGTGGGGTTCCCGAGGCCCTGGAGACCCGGACAGGACTGGGCCTCTCTGGGTAGGAGGGGCTGGGTGGGTGGCGTCGCTGCCCGGAGCGCGCGGGGCCGCGTGGGCGCCCGGGGGGGGGGACGCACTTGTCCCAGGGGGCAGCGGTGGGAGTCCGAATCCACACCCCGGAGAAAGAACTGTCGTTTGCGGAATTAAAACGAGCTGTCAGGTGTCTTCAGAAGTTTAGACGCGAAAAAGCAAAGAGTTAATCCTTGCTGGACAAACCACTGCTGCTTCCAGAAAAACCCCAGCTGCTTCCAGAGAAACCACCTTAGAACGGTTTAAAATGGGAGGGGGCGCTTTCGTAGGAAGCGGATTCAGAAAAATAAATACAACTCAATAGATTACAATGAAATAAAATTGGAGGACGCCAAAGGAACATTTGGTTATTCAAAAGGGTTGTTTTTTAATGAGAAACGACTTCAAAGGCGCCTTGGAAAGTGGGTGGGACGCGCACATCTCAGCCGTCACGAGGCAGGTGGGACCCCCGGGTGGAGACCCCGGAGGGCGTTTGCCTGGGAGCTACCCCCGTCCCCAGCCGGGAGAGAGCAGAGGGCGAGACCACGGGTCCCGGCGTCTGCTCCCCTCACCGGAGCTTTCTCCCTGGGGCGGCGGCCGCCGAGCTCCTGGCGATACAACAGGGCGCAGGGAAAGGCGCGGCTGCTCGGTGTCCGCGCGGGCGTGGCAGCCCCGCTGCGCGCTCATTAGCGCCCGCTCCGCCCAGTGGCTTCCCGCGGCTGCGTGTTTACTTGTCATTTTCTGGCGGCTTTGTTTCCCACCCAGCTTCTGAGCCTGGGCTGGCCTCTTTCTCGCTCTGGTTTTTTCATTCCTCTTCTTCTTCTTCTTTTTTTTTTTTTCCGAGACAGGTTCTAACTCTGTCGCCCGGGGCTGGAGCGCAGTGGCGCAATTCTAGCTCACTGCAGCCTCGACCTTCCGAGCTCAAGCGATCCTCCTGCTTCAGCCTCCCCAGTAGCTGGGACTACAGATGTGAGCCACTGCGCCAGCCTAATAAAAAATTTTTTGTTGTTATTGTTTTTTGTAGAGACCGGGTTTCACCGTGTTGCTCAGGCTGGTCTCGAACTCCTGGCCTCAAGCGACTCCTCCGCCTCGGCCTCCCAAAGCGCTGGGATTCCAGGCCTGAGCCACGGCGACCGGCTCTCTCTCCTTGCTGTTAGGCCGTTCCGGGTCTGGCCGAGCTTCCCCGTGCGGAGCCCCCAGCCCGTTCGCCGCACTTGGGTCTGCCTGGTGGGACAGGCGGCCGTGGCCCAGACACCCCCGGATAGTCACTGTAGCCGCCCCTGTGGTCTAGGGGTCACACTGCCGTCAGGACGACCCCAGAACTGGGAGCCCGGGTCCCCCAGCCTTTGCTCCGGGAGGCCCCTTGCCCAAGGGGCGGCGGGAGCAATACCTGCCCCCTCAGCCTCTCAGGACTTTGTAAATTCTACCTCCGAACACCGTGCCCCCGAGCCCGCTGCACCTCCCAGGGGTCCGCTCGGGTTGACGCTGAAGCTCAGGAAAACCTCCGTTTCATTTTATTTTGTTTTGGGAAGAGCCCTGCGAAGGGCCCTGGGGTGCTGAAGGCTCTTCCTGCAGAGGGAGTTGGCACGGACCCACCTCGGAGGCGCCGCCTCCCTGGGTCACAGCGATGAGGACCTGCTGTAGAAATTAGACTGAAAAAAAGTCTGATTTCTGCTGATGACGTTACATTTTCATCATCCAAAAGATGTCCCTCAGTCTTTATAGAATCCTGTGCATCCCTGATTCTATTCTTCCCCAAAGGAAAATGGAGAGTGGGACCCTCACCTCATAAACCCTCGGGTAAATGAGAGAGCGCCTCTGGGCTCAGTGTTCTGAGGAGGCACTGCAGCTGTCAGGTAGCCTTGTCAGTCACGTGCGCTCCATTGCCTAGGAGATGAAATGATATTGAAAAGCGTTCATGTCTGTTTTCCACGAAACTGGCAAATACATGGTTTGTTATCATAAGCAACATATTCCCATATGACAATTGGTTCGTATAGTGTAAGAATGTTCTAGAGTCTCCATGTCAAAGGAAGGTAAAATTAGAAATTGAATTTTCAGGGAAAGGTATGTTTATCTACTTCCTCTCAATGTCCTCAAATCTTTTCTTCCCCCTCTGCAAAGCCCCCCTTCTCTCTTCTATCATCCTCTCTCCCACCAAGAATTCTCCTTGTATGAACTCCCAGGTATGACTACTTAGCTTAAAAAGAAGAAAACCAGTTCTGTCTGACTTAATTGTTCCCTTTAATTTTTAAAATATATATGAACCCTTAGAGATTTTCAAAGGTGTGGTGTTACTTTTTTGGTGTCAATTACTGTTGAAAATAAACGTTTCCTGACTGGCTAGCTGCAAGTTACTCAGCTGTTACACTCCGATGGTTTGAAAGAAGATTTTAAATTTTAAATCTCTCTCTCACACACACACACACACACACACTCGTTCTCTTTGGAAATAAGAGTATAGGGTTGCAAAATGAATTGACCAAATGTGGAATCTTGAAAAATACGAGTGACTATGAAGATTTATGGAAGCTGATTCAAAAGGAAGCTTGTAGAACAGAAATCAAAGAAAAGCTCCAAAATACAAAATTTAGAAGTCTGTTTATTTCCCTTTTTTTTTTATTGTGGGTTTTTATAAATGTTTTAACTGTTTAGCAATTAGTTCTGGGAAGTGATATTACCTGTCTTCCATGTGGGTTAAGATTATAGAACAGCTTTTTATAGAGATTGTAAAACTGTGTTGATTTGTAATATTCTGGTTTTTAATAAAGTAAGCACTGAAAAGTAGTGCTTCTATGTTAGATATTTTCCTTTAGTGTCCCCAAATCAGTGATAACTATAATCATTAAGAATTACAGTTCAGAGTGAGAAAAAACTATACTTTTTTTTTTTTTTTCCTCAGCAAGCTACGAGCTCGGCCTGTTTCTCTCACCAAAGTGAATACATTCATTTCAATAAATGTTGAATATTTACCTTTTGTTAAGAACTGTGCACAAATACATATCATATATGGCTAAAAAAAAAAAAAAAAAACCAAAAACAAAAAACACAAAAACCAGTATTCTCCAAAAGTCTTCTAGTATTTGAGAACGTGAGATTTTAAAGTAAGGCTGCAAGGAATTTTGGAAGTTAAACTCACTCTATGAAGTCACGTAACAACCGATAAACTCACACAGTGGTTTCATCTCAACAGAATCATTTACTTTTAGGGGAGCATAGTTTTAAAATGGTTAGTAAATTGTTAAATTATTTTTAAAGTATGAGATACCTGTAGTTTGACAGTCAATGAAACTCAGACCAACACCATTTAATAGAATGAACGAATCATTCTCTCACTGACTGGCTTTTTAGAAAAATTGATATTTCAAGTGACTCACATAGGAATTTTGTGGAGTTTGATAAATAAATGCTCCCCTCTCTGAGGTTTGTAGTATTCTATGATAAAATCAGCTTAGATTCATGTATGAATGTTTATTAAATGTTGACTCTGGCCAGACACAAAGCTAAGCCATGTCGGTGCAGAGGTGAACACAAAAAGCTGATTTCACACCTTTTTCTCTTTGCAAAATGCTGAGGCAGAGTGCTTGTAGGTAGCACAATCTTTACTCCTTATGCATTCATGTTAATTTCCTGAACAAATATTCTGGGCTCTCTTCTCGAAGATTCACTGCTCTTACTTAAGTTCTGGCCTTTCCAGGCCATATTATCTTTCATTCTACTCCACATATTGGTAAAGTGCTGCTGTCATAAAATTCCTAAATAAATTTTGTTCAAACTTGCAAATTTCTTAAATAACTTATGACATGAACTGCTAACTTCCTGAGAAGATGTAAATATTTAAACATTGTTAGTAGGGGCTGGGCGAGGTGACTCAAACCTGTAATCCCAGCACTTTGGGAGGCCGAGGAGGGTAGATCACCTGAGGTCAGGAGTTTGAGACCAGCCTGGCCAACATGGTGAAACCTCATCTCTATTAAAAATACAAAAAATTAGCCGGGCATGGTGACGGGTGCCTGTAATCCCAGTTACTTGGAGGCTGAGGCAGGAGAATTGCTTGAACCCGGGAGGCGGAGGTTGCAGTGAGCCGAGACTGCACCATTGCACTCCAGCCTGGGCAACAAGAGCGAGACTCCGTTTCAAAAAAACCAAAAAGCAAACCAAAAAACCCCAAAAACATTGTTAGTAGAACGACTTCATGCATTTCCAGTGGGAGCTGCCTGTTTATGTGTGTGATCAGGACTGAGATCCGCGAGCGCTCCCAGGCTGTGAACCTTTTTGAATGGACACAGAAAGTTGAGATCTCGGAACAAAGGTTTTAAATTAAAAACGGAAGGCAGCGAACACAAAACTTTTCTCATTATTGAAGTCCTGTGTCAGTGAAGGTAAAAAAGAAAATTCTGTTGGGAGTTTAGAAGTGTATTTGTCTTTAACATATTGCTCTCAGCCATTAGGAATTGTTTTATGTTTTATAGAAGGCCCGTGTGAAGAAGGCATCCTGATTGCAACTGGACATCTCAATGGTCATTTGGTAATTAAAGGTCTGCCATAGTTATGGGACTAGACTTAGGAAGGAATCCTAGCATGGAGAGAGAGCAACCTGTCCATAAGTATTCACAAAAGGATAATGGTACTATTTTCTAGAAAATACTGGACTTTGATCTAAATAGGTGTCTATAAATATTATTTACTATAATTATGGAATATTTAAATTGTATATAAAAACGTGTCTTTATGTCTTTATCAACATAAAAAGTTAATTTTCTCTAGAATTCTAAGAATGAATAACATATCAATAAAATTTTTTACATGATGATAAATTTTAAAAGTTTTCCAGATATATATATCTTTACATATATGCATATGAAAATGTTATTGAATATTGAAATATTAAAATAAATCTTGCATAGTTGAAAGGACTATACATTTCTAGTTTTATGCCAAAGGAAGAATTTATTGTTTAAATATTAAAGCTTTATCCTTAATATTAAGCATTATATCTCATTGTGAATTTATATTCTTTTTTATTTACAGGCGAATGAAAATTTATAATATCAAATGCAAAGTTCTACTACCACATGAGCAAATTGACCTTCTTGATGATGCTAAAATATCTCTTTGCAATGTCTAATCCTGGACCCTGGCTTTTGGCTCCTCCTAGGAGAAGGGAGACCAGGCTTGTGGTACACGCTGATAAGGACAGTGGGCTCCCTCAGGAAAAGCAGATGAGATTCTCATATGGATGACAAATTTGTTATCTAACATTATATTTTCATTTCTCTTAGGGAATATTTTTTGTATATCTACTATGTTTCCATGTTTTTCATTACTTAGCATTAAAATAAGCATTCAGTAAAGTGATTGGTGTAACCAGCATTTAAAAATTCTAATTGCGGCGGGGCGCGGTGGCTCACGCCTGTAATCCCAGCACTTTGGGAGGCCGAGACGGGCGGATCACGAGGTCAGGAGATCGAGACCATCCTGGCTAACATGGTGAAACCCCGTCTCTACTAAAAATACAAAAAATCAGCTGGGCGTGGTGGTGGGCGCCTGTAGTCCCAGCTACTCAGGAGGCTGAGGCAGGAGAATGGCGTGAACCGGGGAGGCAGAGGTTGCAGCGAGCTGAGATCGCACCACCGCACTCCAGCCTGGGCGACAGAGCGAGACTCCATCTCAAAAAAAAAAAAAAAAAAAAAAATTCTAATTGCATGCAAAGTAATATTTTGCATCATCCACATAGTTCCATTTTAAAGATGTACAAAAAGACAGGTATGATTCGTACCTTAAAAGATAATGTGGTCCAGGCGCGGTGGCTCACACCTGTAATCCCAGCACTTCAGGAGGCCGAGGTGGGCAGATCACGAGGTCAGGAGATAGAGACCATCCTGGCTAACACGGTAAAACCCCATCTTTACTTAAAAAATACAAAAAATTAGCCGGGTGTGGTGGCAGATACCTGTAGTCCCAGCTACTCGGGAGGCTGAGGCAGACAAATAGCGTGAACCTGGGAGGCGGAGCTTGCAGTGAGTGGAGATGGCGCTACTGCACTCCAGCCTGCAACAGAGTAAGATTCCGTCAAAAACAAACAAACAAACAAACAAACAAACAAACAGAAAAAGAGAATGTGGTGTGTCTGGTGAGGTAATGCACACCATAAAAATGACTCAAGAAGAATAACAAAATTTCCAGTGAAAGTAGTAGTTTGGACAGAAAGAAAATAAATTACTCTTGTTCTTTTTTTTTTTTTTTTTTTTTTTTTGAGACAGAGTCTCGCTCTGTCGCCCAGGCTGGAGTGCAGTGGCCGGATCTCAGCTCACTGCAAGCTGCGCCTCCCGGGCTTACGCCATTCTCCTGCCTCAGCCTCCCGAGTAGCTGGGACTACAGGCGCCCACCACCACGCCCAGCTAGTTTTTTGTATTTTTTAGTAGAGACGGGGTTTCACCATGTTAGCCAGGATGGTCTCCATCTCCTGACCTCGTGATCCGCCCGTCTCGGCCTCCCAAAGTGCTGGGATTACAGGCTTGAGCCACCGCGCCCGGCTACTCTTGTTCTTTATTATATAATATTAGGGTGTAAATGATTTGGGAGGGCTTCCTACACAAAGTAGGTTTCAGTATCATCTCAAAGGGCTTGCTTTAGAGAAAGGGGAGGGCTTCTCTCCTGGAGAAGTATGTAGCCCATCTCTCTTCTCCGGAGCTGGTGTTGGTCGTTGACCTCTGCAAGTTGCTCAGCTTTACTGCAGGATGTAGGGATGGTGACTTCTGATGCAATGTGGGCTTTCCATCTTTCTTCCTTTTGCTCTTCTGCACAGGTCCATTTCTTTCAAAGCTAAATTGTTCCAAAGCAAAGGAATCATCTTCGCCAAGCTAGAGAACCACAGTTTGGAAATTAAAGACAGGAGGACGTAGGATGTGATATAGAATATTATAAATTTATTTCAGTACCTGCACTTTGCCAGTGAGATTTCAAATTAAGACCATTTTATTTGTCATGCTTCCTAGTATTGGATTGTATTTGCATCCTCATCCACAATGGCAGTGATCGGGGGGAAACTGAGCCCTGCAGTAAGAACTTCTGGGTGTCACTTCTGCCTTGACACCTCCATAGGTGACTTGAGCAGGTCCTCAACCACGCCAAGCCTTTCTTCATCTAGAACGTCATGAAGATAATACGTATTTGAGGAGGTTATTATGAGAGGAAAGACTCAGACAGGTTTACCTGGTACAAATTCATTTTAAAGGTAAAAATGAAGCATGTGTTCTTTTGTCGTATTTTAATATATGGTTCTAGGCCAGGCGCGGTGGCTCACGCCTGTAATCCCAGCACTTTGGGAGGCTGAGGCGGACAGATCACGAGGTCAGGAGATCGAGACCATCCTGGCTAATATGATGAAACCCCGTCTCTACTAAAAATACAAAAAATTAGCCGGGCGTGGTGGTGGGCGCCTGTAGTCCCAGCTACTCGGGAGGCTGAGGTAGGAGAATGGCGTGAACCCGGGAGGCGGAGGTTGCAGTGAGCCGAGATCGCACCACTGCACTCCAGCCTGGGTGACAGAGTGAGACTTTGTCTCAAAAAAAAAAAAAAATATATATATATATATATATATGGTTCTATCAAATATATAGACATATGTGTGTGTGTGTGTGTATATATATATATATATTTTTTTTTTTTTTTTTTTCTGAACGGTTTGCTATGTTGTGTCCTGAACTTCTTTTTTTTTTTTTTTCTTTCCAACTTTTATTTTAGGTTCAGGGAGTACATGTGCAGGTTTGTTACATGGGTAAATTGCAGGTCTTGGGGGCTTGGTGTACAGATTATTTTGTCACCTAGGTAATGAGCATAGTACCCTGAACAACTTCTTCACTAGAAAATTGGTCTGGGACCTTGAGTAACCAACACGGCTTGGAGGGTGCAGGCTGTTTCCATTGCTGTGCAGGCTCTCGCCTCTCTGCGCAGCCTTGGCGCATCTCACCAGCTCGGCCCTCCGGAATGGGCTGGGGAGGCTGGGCCTCCACACTTGGGTGGAAGGAGCACATCATTCTCAATTTGCTAGACTGGCCAGTATTTGGGGGGCCAGTCCGTCCGATGGTTGAACATGGCTGAAAGTTTCATTTACAAACCGTGCAGAGTTCTCTAGAGAGAAGACAAAATGCTGTCGTGACTGTAGACGCAGAAGTTCCAGTTAACACTGTTGAATCAAAATAAATCTTACATATTAAGCTAGGAAAGGTGGTTTCCTCCAGTAGTGTTAGAAATACGAAGCTTTGGCCGGGCGCGGTGGCTCAAGCCTGTAATCCCAGCACTTTGGGAGGCCGAGACGGGCGGATCACGTGGTCAGGAGATCGAAACCATCCTGGCTAACACAGTGAAACCCCGTCTCTACTAAAAATACAAAAACTAGCCGGGCGAGGTGGCGGGCACCTGTAGTCCCAGCTACTCGGGAGGCCGAGGCAGGAGAATGGTGTAAACCCGGGAGGCGGAGCTTGCAGTGAGCTGAGATCTGGCCACTGCACTCCAGTCCGGGCGACAGAGCGAGACTCCGCCTCAAAAAAAAAAAAAAAAGGAAAAGAAATACGAAGCTTTTGAAAGAAATCAACGTCTTTATTATCTCCGTAAAAAGCAAAGACTTTAAAGCATTTTTGGTGGTGTTTTTGGTCACCCCTCTGTATTCAAATAACTGAAATCAGTTTATTTGTCCATAGGTATGTACATAGCTATATAAGTATTTAGTGCTAGCAAGAATGGGATAGATTTTGGTGGACAACTTATGGGATTTCATGAAGGTTTCAAAACAAGGATGAAAAATGTAGTCCTTTTTAAGAAAGAAAGCTCGGCTGGATGGTAAAGTTCTAGAAGCTGTCGCATAGTAAAGACTAAAGCAGGTGTATCTGAGCCTGGAAGGAAAGGTCTAAGGGGAAGTGTAAGTGGCCTGAAATACCTGGGGTTTGCATGTGGATTTTATACTTATTTCATGTTTTATTGACTATTCTGCTGTGGACTGCACTGTGTCCTTCTCATCCCCCAAATTCCTGCGTCAAAGCCCTAATTTTCAGTGTGATGGTATTTGGAGGTCACCTTTGGGCAGTGACAAGGTTCAGTGAGATCATGAGGGAGGCCCTACAGGGGAGTGATGTTCTCTGCTATCTGCCAGCCAGGAGGAGGCCCTTGCCGGAACTCAACCATGCTGGTGTCCTGATCTTGGACTTCCAGCTTCCAGAGCTGTGAGAAAATTCATTTATGTTGTTTAAGGCACCCAGCCTGTGAAATTGTGTTACGGCAGCCTGAGCTAAGGCAATAAATATTCCAATAAATATATTTCATATTTATTCTAGGTAGCATCAGAGACTAGAAATAAGGCCAATGGGAACAATTTACAAAGAAGTTAAAGTTCAGTTCGATACCAGGGATTTTTTTTTTTTTTTTTTACTTTTTTTGAGACAGAATCTCACTCTGTCGCCCAGGTTGGAGTGCAGTGGCACAATCTTGGCTGACTGCAACCTGCCCCTTCTGGGTTCCAGCATTCTCCAACCTCAGCCTCCCTCATAGTTGGGATTACAGGTGTGTGCCACCATGCCTGGCTGATTTTTGCATTTCTAGTAGAGTCGAAGTTTCACCATGTTGGCCAGGCTGGTCTCGAACTTCTGACCTCAAGTGATCCACCTGCCCCAGCTTCCCAAAGCGCTGCAATTACAGTCGTGAGCCACCGTGCCCAGCACATGGGAGATCTTTTTTTTTTTGAGACGGAGTCTCGCTCTGTTGCCCAGGCTGGAGTGCAGTGGCCAGATCTCAGCTCACTGCAAGCTCCGCCTCCCGGGTTCACGCCATTCTCCTGCCTTAGCCTCCCGAGTAGCTGGGACTACAGGTGCCCGCCAACTCGCCCGGCTAGTTTTTTGTATTTTTTTTTAGTAGAGATGGGGTTTCACCGTGTTAGCCAGGATGGTCTCGATCTCCTGACCTCATGATCCATCCATCTCGGCCTCCCAAAGTGCTGGAATTACAGGCTTGAGCCACTGCGCCCGGCCGAGATTTTTTTTTTAAAAAGGACTCAAGGTGTATCCTGGGTCCAGGCTGAGCCCTGGTAGCTTGGACGCGTGTCATCCTGAACGGGAGCCTCCCTCCTCCCCCCCACAAAATGATTTTGGTCTTGTGATGAAGGCTCACCTAGGTGGGCTATAATGTTTCTTCCAATTCAAAATGTGTAATAATCTAAATAGAGAGAAAAAGCAGCTAGAAAAATAAACCCACACGATGTGAGAAACAAGCACACTATATAGAAAACCCCTATTCAGAAGACGACTTGAATGTTATCCGAGTCCCTAAACCAGAAGCTGCTATGTCAGTGTAAGTGCTTGTTAATGTGTAATGCTACAGTTTTCAGTGTTACAGTTTTTGTGGGATGTTCACATGATTTTATATTTTAAAAGCCTACAGCCAAATTTAAATAAGACTTATTTTATGGGGATCAATCTGTAATAGTGCTATGAAAAAAACCTTTAGGGAATAAACGAAAAAGACAAAGTGTCCTACATAAGACAGTGTAATAAGGAGGAAAGTAGTTCTTACCTCGTGTCAAAGCAACGAGCTAGGGGCTAGGACAAGGGGCTAGGACCATAATCTCTAGGTCTTGTGTGACACACTGAGCCCGGCTGAGGGCAGATGACTAAAATAATAACACTAAGTATTTATCGTGTGGTTTCAAGAATTGCTCATGGATTATCTCAATTCTCACACAAAGCCTGTGAAATACTTACCATTTTTTTGGAAACTCATTTCACAGATGAAATGGAAACAGGACTATCCAGTAACACTCTGGCCCAGGAGAATCCAGTTAGCCGTGTGGACCCTGTCTCCAAACCTAGCTTGTCTCCAGAACGCTCAGACCTGCCTATGTGCTGCACCACCCACACAGGGAAGAACGCAAAATCACACAGGGGCATGTAGAAGCCCTTCTTTGTGACCAGTGACTGTGAGCCCACCCGTTCCAGTATCAATACTTATTAATAACAATGAAGATAAAGTGACTTTCAAGTCTGAAAGACCCTTCTGATCATTGCTTTTTGCTACATTCTAAATATTTTCACCAAAAACCTTTCTGTAGAAGGACCTCAGGTGAATTTGGAAATTGGTTTCACACTCCAGGAGAGTTGGTGCAGCTCACAGCAAACTGTGAGGAAGCCCCGGGCTTTCATGTGGGCCGGCCTCGGGGCAGGCCGGGGAACTCCTGTAGGTGGTTTTCCTGCACCAAGCAAACAGATCTTTGGTCCAATCTTGTTAGTCCAGAGCTGACTGAAGGAGGAGATTGTTCACAAAAAGGTGAGAAAAAAATAAAACTGAAATGAGGCAAGACTTTAACATGAAGAGGAAAAGTGCCACTGGAAATTAAATCTGAAATGAATGTAAGGCAATTGCTTTAACAGTTTGTCAACAGGCAGGACAATGAAGCATAGACAGCCCTGCTTTGGAGAAATGACAGTGGAGAAAATGAAAGAAAAATAGAAAGTAAGAGCGGAACGGGGCCAGCCCCTCTTAGGTTCACGCACCTATCTGCGGACCCAGTGCATATAGTTTTACACTTTTTGCCGGTACAGTTTCATGGTTTCTGTCTAAAACCATGCAGCAGCACAAGGCTGTGGCTTCTGTCACTGATGCGACTGAAGTTAATGTGACTTCAGCCGCTGTCGTGAGGTGCTGGATGAAATTTAACCAATAAGCCTTGGATCTGCGGAATTACCTGAACTTCAAAAATTCCTGGAGAGAATGCTCTTGAGATGCGGAAGCCAGATTTCGTGGACTGTGAGCAACTTGGCCGGGGCAGCGTGGGTCCCACTGCAGTGGCCACGTTTCACCCTCCAGAAACTCATGCATTTCAGGTGCACTGCCAGTGGAGAACACGAGATTTGGTTGGGCACAAAAAAACCAAACACCTGTCCACTGTGGAAATGGCTCCTTCAAAATCAAACTTTGGGCTCTTTGTTGAACTATATCGGAAGGCACTTTGGATCATTCTCTAAATACTTAGGATTATCTTATTGATACTTCCGTATGCCCAAATAAGGTGTAGGCATAGATCTGCCTTTCAGGACAGAAGGGTCCTGCTCTTACCTGTTTGGGAACTGCTCTGAAAGTCTGAGAGGAGATTGCTGGTATTTTTGCTGTAAAGTGAAGCTTTGCGCTTTCTGCGAGGTGGAGGCAGTTGCCGTCATAGGAGCTCCTCTGCGTCTTGGTCTCCACTCACCTGTCTTCGTGGAGAGCATGTGGCCTCACACACAGAGAGATGACACATGGATAATTGTGTTCACAGATGTGCTAGTATGAGAAAATTTGAGGTTTCTTAAGTGTTTTGGGTCAGATTATTCACCATAATCAGGGACAATAATCTATCAGACCTGTGTAACACACTGATCCAGGACCAGCAGAAGCCCCTGAAACCTGCTAGAAGCGCACATTTCCAGGCCCACCCCAGACCTACCGAACCAGAAACTCCGGGGCTGGGGCCCAGCAGTCTGCTTCTTAACAAGCTCTCAGGGTTATTCCGATGCAGCCTGAAGTTTGAGCACCGTTGCCCTACAGGCACTAGTCTAGCTCAGGAGGTTAAATACCAGGATTTCATTAATCACCAGGAGTTCCCCCCTTTGGATCTGCTAATAATAGGCTGCCTGACTTTAAATAATTCACACGAGGGCTTGTTTCTAAAAGCAATCCTTCTTCATGTTGCACAGCAGCCTGGGTGGCCCCTCCTAGACCCTCTGGTTACCCTCCCCCTTGCTGTGTCCTCGATGACGTGGATGGCAGAGCACCCAGTCAGCTGCGGCGGGCGGGGTGGGGGGACTGGCTTTGAGATGCTTGTTCACCAGTGGAAAATGATTTGACCTGTCCAGGAGGCACCGAGTGACCAATGGCCACTGAAAAATTCATCTGAAATTAAGCTGCTCTACCTGCACTAGGGCTGACCCTGGCTACCTCAGTACCAAATCTAAGCCTGTGGGCTATGGCGTGAAACTGCTCAGGACCATCTCTTATGGACCCAGGGTGGGGAGGATGAGGGAGGAGACTCATCTTTACAGATGTGTGCATCACCCGCTCAGCTCTTCTGTGTGATACAGGTCCCTGGGTTCCTGATAGGTCTTTTCAGTCTTAAATTCCTTTATTAGTAACAACAGTGGCTGATGTTTGGAGGACACTTGGACTCCTTGTGGAGGACTTCTGTGGCCTTCTCTGCAGATGTTGTGCTCTACTCTCAATCAGCTGAGACCCATCTTCTCACTCTTTGCAGCGTGTGCTTGAGAATTGGCACCGGACAGGCGCGGTATGAACACTGCTGCAGGAGAGCGAAGGACAGTGAGGAGAGGAGAAAGAGGAAGGAGGGCAGGAGGGGAGGAAGAAGGATTGGAAAGGAAAATAAAGTACTTTAAAATTTTTTTTCTTTTTTTTGAGACGGAATCTCACTCTGTTGCCCAGGCTGGAGTGCAGTGGTACAGTCTCGGCTCACTGCAACCTCTGCCTCTTGGCTCAAGCCATTCTCCTGCCTCAGCCTCCTGAGTAGCTGGGATTACAAGTGCCTGCCACCACACCCAGCTAATTTTTGTAATTTTAGTAGAGACGGGGTTTCGGCATGTTAGCCAGGCTGGTCTCGAACTCCAGACCTCAAGTGATCCACCCCCCTCAGCCTCCTAAAGTGCTGGGATTATAGGCACAAGCCACGGCACCCAGCTAAAAATCATTTTATAAATCATAGAAGAGAAGAAGTGTCTTAAAAGGGAGGTTGTGAGAGGCTCAGAGACCTCTCAGGGTGGTTTTGGGATGAACATAGCATGCTGGATAATTTTACAGACTTGCTCATGTGATAGCCAGGGTTTGACTGCAGTTTTCCAACTTTTCATACAGACAAACTCTTTTCAGATATCAAGTGAGCAGAGCGTTGCTGGGCACATAGGAGGCGCTCAATAAAGATTCCTTGAATGAAAGAAGGATTCGGGGTGAATGACCGATGCTCCCCCAGAGAGGCAGCTGGAGTTCCCTGGAAGTGTGCACTGTGGTTCTGGGGCCCCAGAGTTTGACCAAGAGATACGAGGAGGGGGCAACAGGGACTTGCTGGGAAAAGTCTCTCTTCTTCTGACAGCTCCCTCTGATGTGAGCAACCCTGGCCACCTGCCTGAGCTGGAGCAGGAGCCATCCCAGTAGGAGAGCCCAGGACAGTCAGAAGTGGGTCTGGGATTTGGCAGCTGTTCACAGATTGAAGTTCCCAACACACCCACCTAATGGTCCCTCCCTTCTCGTGCTAAGGCTTCTCTGTGGGCAGAAGGAACAAGCCCATAGAACTTGTCTCTTGAGCATGGGAGGAAGAAACTGAACCCACTGCCCATTTTGTAAAAGGAAATTGAGACCAGCATTCATTTCCAAGAGACCGCTAGATGACTCTGGAAGCGTCGAGAAGAGTGGCCTTTCCTTTCCGCCATGGGGAACCTCCTTCCTGCCTGCCCTAGGATCTCAGGCCCTGTGCATGGGGTTGTAAGGAATTCCTAATTACCTGTGAGCTCTCAGGTGACAGGTGACACCTCACAGCTCCCAAGAGAACAAGTCTCCTGCTGACTCTGAGTGCTGTGCACCTGCTGACAGTCGGGTCTGAGCCACATGTGTGCCGCTTCTTTCGAGGAAGTCAAGTTGAGCCGCCAAGTTGTAAGGCTGGCTTTGTCTCTGGCTCGTCTTTTTTTTTGTTAGGCCATTTGTCAGCAACTCATGTGGGCCCTCCTTGCAGAGACACGCAGGGAAAGCCATCGATTGGCTCTGCACATTTCTTTCTGGACATGAACCACACTGCCATACCTGCCTCCACCTCTCTCCCACTCTCCTCCCACTTCTCACCACACCTATGCCTACCCAGGCCCAGGCCAGGCTCGCCTCTTGTGGGATTCATTGTCTTCGCTGCCCCTTCTCCCCAATGCACACCAAGTAGTCTTGTCCTAGGACAAGGGCTGGAGCAATTGCAGGCTTCAGTTGTCTCCTGCTGTGTAACAGCAGGCCCGGAAGCCTGGTGGCGACAGACAACAGCGCTGTGTATTGAAGGGGAGGCTGGGGCTCAAAGGGAGGGTCTTTTCTCCCAGGGCTCAATCATGGGGCACCCTCTGCTGTGAGCTGGGTGGACTCGACTATGTCAAGACGGCTTCAGAGGGCCTCTGGCCGCTTCCCTCCCTCCCCCCTTTCACCTTCCTCCCCTTCTCTTTCTCTTTCTCTCTCTCTCCCTCTCTCCATCTCCCCACTCTGTCTCTCTCTTTCAGTCTGTGCATCTCTCTCCCTTTCCTTCTGTCTTTCTCCATCTCTCCCTGTCTCTGATCATCCCTCTGTCTGTCCCTCCCCATCCCTCTCTGACTTTCTTCAGTAACAAGGTCCTTAATTTGGAGGGAGGAGTCCTTCATCTTTCCTATGGAAGGGATATCTACGAATGTTTTCAGTAAGGATGGAAGGGAAAAAAAGCTATGGTAACGCCAGGTCTAGGATGCTAGGAATAAGAATTTCTGCCTGCTTTCAAAATGTCCCTCCCGTGGTAGGAATGTGAGAATGCTCTCCAATGTCCGGCCCCTATGACCCACAGCCCAGCAACCCACGAATCGGCCCAGCCCTCACGTGCACCGTGTCCACTTCCTCCAGCGTCACCGCTATAAAGAAAGTGGTTCAACAGCTCCGGCTGGAGGCTGGGCTCAACCGCATGAAAGTTTTCCAGGCAGCTGCAGACTTTAAACAATTCTGTCTGCAGAATGCTCAACATGACCCTCTGCTGACTGGAACATCTCCAAATACAAATCCCTTCAGACCCCAGAAATTCTGTTCCTTTTTGTAGTAAAATGAAAGGTTTCCCAAACCACTTCTTATGATCCAGTGAATATTCGAAAGAGAGCTAAATTTGAAGCCTGTACAAAAGCTGACCCCTGTAACACGTGCCATAATTCACAAACATCTCTTTTGGTCAGTCCTTAACACCTACCTCTCTGAATTTCCATGAACTTCTATTTCACAAAGGTAGTTGTTTTATATACACTGGCAGCAGCATACAATACAACTTAGTCTAAATAAAAAGAAATGGAAAGAAGATTCTTTTGGAAGATTCTTTTATCTGGCCATTCGTCACTTCTTTTTATTTTTCACATCTTTAAAATTTTCATTTTTATTTATTTTTCACAGTTTTGCAGCCTTTAGAGTTTAGCAGTAAAGTTTTGGTCATTCAACTCAGTTACACCACACATTTGTTTTTGGTGGATAGTTAATGCTGAAATCTTCATTTTCCTTAAATGTAAGTGGAAATAATATGTTATTAATCTATTGGGAATCAGAACCTTTTGAACTTCAAAAATGAAAAGGCAAAACAATTACAGCTATATTAAATATAGACTAATTTGACTTTTCCTAGTTTTGAATGAAACTGAAATCGCACATATTAGTTCAACTTTTCCAGTACGTTTCTAATCTATTGACAGCCTGTCCCTTCCTATTTTGACAAGCCAGCTGTTCTGAAAGCATACCTAGATACTCAGAAGCAATAAATAATATGGTTTTTGTTTACTTAGTGCTGTTTTACAAATATTGTCAATCACTAATATCCATGTATAAGGAAATTTTCAAGAACCTAAGATAACTTTTCTCTAAAATTGGTACAAAATAACAGCACCTTTTGGGTATCTATTATTTGTAGGCATTTGTTATATGCTGAGACTCTATATTTATTCAATTGGCAAAAAATTGTATCAATTACCAAATATATATGTAAAAATACATTTTTAATTCCAGACATGTCGAAATACATAATAGTACCTCCAAATAAGAGGTGTTTTATTTTTGTGAATTGCAGTGAGGTGCATCCCAGCCAGGATCTGGAAGCTCGTCTGTCCTCAGAATGGAGCATTTGATCTTGTTTACAGGTGCAGGGGTCCTGTCCAGAACCAATCTTCTGTCTGCCTCAAACAGGAAGAAGCTTTGCAGCCACCTCTCAGGGGCAGGGACATAGACTCTGCACTGTGGCTTTGAGTTCCTAAGGGTATTTATCAACTCGATGATTCATCTGGGACTGAATGTGGTGAAAAATAGCTTCTTCTCCTAAGACGTTAATTGTACATTTGTGTACAATCAACTTACACCACGTACATTAGCCTCTGTGATACTGAGTTTGTGTATGGGAATGTCTTTTCTCTATGAAGATGAAACCACTTGTGTATTATTGATGTCTTTCCTTTTAGGAGGGGATATTGTTCTATATGTGAGAGTGTGTGTCTCTAAAATCCAGGTGCTTACTTCTAAACTTATTCACACATCACCCATCCACCCATCCTCCCATCCATCCATCCATCCATTAAAAAACACTCATTTGTGTTTTTTTTACAACAGACACCCAAAGAGATTCTGTGAGAGAGAAACAGATAAGGCAGCTTCTCAAGTGACTAAATGTTGGTAATTTTAAAGCGTCTATTGTATGAAAACTTGATTTGAATTTCAGAAGGAGCAGCGGATCAGTTTTTAAATGTGATAACGTGTGGGCATTTGATTTCACTGTTTTTCAACAAAACATTCCAATATGAGAAAGTATCTAAAGGGATCAGAAATAAGAGCTAATGAGAGCATTTCCATTAAAATACGTTCTCTCTGTTTATTTCCTCTCTGGTTGCAATTCTCTGTTTCTATTTTCCTTCATTTCACTGTAGGCGTCCTTCAACCTACAGTACTAACACTCCTCACTAAATGTATGAGAAAGGTTAGAACTATTTCTGAGAAGATGTCCTGCAAGGTAAACAATGCAGCACTCTGTCTGGGGCTCCTACAATTGGATCTTTAAAGAAATTTGTGTAGCCACAAGGTCCCTGACGGTTTAGGTAAACTCCCAGGAAGAGAGAGGAGAGAGGCGGCCCTCTTCACGTTTTCCTTGTGATTTCAGCAGGCGGATCATCAGTTGTTTATAGCTTCCTCTCTTTCTCATTCTATTTTAAAAAGGTGGAAAGGGTCTGACTGGTGTAAAAGATAGACAGAGGTGAGGTTTTCATGAAAAATAGGATTCCCTGGGGAGAGGACGTAACATCATCCCTTCCAGTATGCAGTGACCATACTTCAAGCAAGTTTCTTCTGTCGCTGGAGCTTAAGGGCGTAGATTCCTGGGTGCTCAGGCCATAAACAGCCTTCAAGGCACTTACAAAATCTGCATTTTGTGGGTGTTGGCAAAATGCACTCTTCTCCAGCTTTCTCATCCGCCATCTGTTCTTTGTGTCTGAGCTTCCCTTTGAACATTTGCCTTGGCTTGTAAATACTTGGAGTTACTTCACTTCAGGTTTCCAGTTCATTCCATTTTGCCAAATGCACTTGCGGTTGGTTAGGCAATTCCTAAGACATTTTCATTTCTGTTAAATAAATGAAAGGTAAAAGCCAAAATGCAGGTTTTTTTTTTTTTTTGGAGACAGAGTCTCAGGCTGTTGCCCAGGCTGGAGTGCAGTGGCACCATCTCGGCTCACTGCAAACTCCGCCTCCCGGGTTCAAGCGATTCTTCTGCCTCAGCCCCCTGAGTAGTCAAAATGCAGATTTTAGGGAACTAAAGGACACCCCCAGGACCTGGTGATTCTGATGACAAGAGCAGAGGCCACCTTTTCTGGCTCCTTTTATGATCTCCTCCAAGCCACGCTGCTCTTAGCTCCGACTCTTACATCTCAGAGAGCCCATGAGAGCCACGTTGGGCCTCCCCTCGCTGAGAGAAGGGCTCTTAAATGGCCTCCCATTCTGTTTTTCTCCTTCACCCCATCAGGGCCCAGCCAAGGCGTGGGAACTTGAGGGGTGTCTCCAGTCCCTACCCAGCATTTTCAGGGCTGGCCGCCCTGGGTACTGGTACCTGAGAAAATTCATTGTTTCAGGGTCTGTGTTTGGAGAAACCCCCCACCCTAGGCTGGCTTGGGCTGCTTGGGGGGACCCCCTCATGTGCTCCCGTCAGCGATGGGGACCCTGGGGTCTCACTGTCCCTGTGGAATCCCCACCCCCGCATTTCCTCCAGGAGTCTTGCCCCAGGGATGGAGGGCCTCAAGAGGGTTTTGTCACGTCTGTGACTTCCAAAAACAAACTCACTAAGTCCCTTTGTGACAAGGAAGGAACCCAATTTCCTGATTGTGTAAGACAAGCAGAAGTAAGTCTACAATGGTGCTGAGCTGCAGTTAGACACACGGCGCTCGCCCCTCCTCAGGTGACCTGGCAACGGTCTCGTTGCGGGGACCCCAGCTTCTCATTTCCAGGCCGCACAGCCTCGTCCCCCTTAGCTGTCTTTTCTTGTTCTCTCTACCCGGCCACAGCAGCCCCCTCGCACCTCGGAACCCTGGGTGTGCTTCCAGCCCGGGGCCTTTGCACCTGTGCCCCTTACCTGGAGCCCCTTCCCCAGATGCCCCCTGCTAGCCTCTCAATTCCTGGGGTCTTTGCAGAAAAGGCTCAGACTGCGTGGTACCTGCAGCTCCTCCATGCCACCTCCACACTCTCCCCAGCCTGCAGTGCCTTCTGCCGCCTCACTTTCCTTTCTTAGCACTTACCACTATCTAATGTAATTCACATTTTATTTATTTATCTTCTTTAGTGTTTATTTCTACCCATATATCCCCAGTCTAGACAAGGTCCTGACATTCAAGAAACATTCGATGAAGAAATGAAAAGATTAGGGAGTTTTCTGAGGAATCTTAATTTCCTTGGCAATGCTTTTCATTTTATTTTATTACATGCAGTTTCTGAATGACAAAGGTGACCTCACCCTGTTGTCATCTTCAGAATCATAGCATAAGATAAATTAAGGCCGTTTAAGGACATAGTCAAACCCAGCATTCAAGACCTTCTGTCCTGTGGCCATGGAACAACTCTCCCAGCTCCACTGCAGTGGGTGGAGGGTGGGCGGGGGCGGCGCTCCTCTAACCACCCTGAGGAGTTCCTGCATTTTGCATGCAGTCTCTGCCTCTACTGTCCCCATTCCCATCGCTACCTGCCCAGGTCTCCCCTTCAGCCGGGCTCTGACCCCACCTCTTCCACACACCCTCCCGGGTGGATCCAGCGGTGAGATCTTTGCTCTTCTCTGAAGTTCTCTCAGACACAGCTGAGTCTTTGGACAGGACATGAGAACTGGCCCTGTGGACTTCACTGATCTCCTTCCACAGCCACCCAGGCTGGCTGTCCGCAGCCAGGCACGTGCCCCTGGGTTCAGCCTGGCAGCTGGGACTCCTCTGCCCCAAGCACCCGTACTTCTAATGGTTGGCCTGGTGAAGGCTCCTCTCACATTGTCAATCCACGTTATTTTACGTTCATTGGGCTTTCCCTAAGCAGCGCCCTCCCTCTTTCTACCCACACACACTCTTCATCGTCAGCCCTGATCATCAGCTTCTAGATTTAAAACTTCTCAGGGAGGAGGATTCTTCAGACTAACGCGTCACGTTAGTCTTGGGAGACTCCCTCCCGAGACGCGTCATGGTGATCACCTGGGTGGAAAGGGGGTTACTGGGACCCTCACCACTGGTTCCAACGCATGCACTGATCAGCTCCAAGGAGGGAGACGACCTCCTCCCCAACCCCAGCCTGATGCTTGTGTTCACATGACACGTTTTCTGAGCAGAGCTCGTGCCCAAAGCAAGAGCATGGGGTCACCCTACTGTGCTGGAAACAGGGCACATTTTCTGACTGTGGTCATTGCATCCTAAAGATAATGCTCAATACAGCACCATCAACAGGTGTGTTTGTGAGAACATGTGACTTTCAAAGATAATCGCTGAAAGTTCGCTTCCTTTTTATTTTTATTTTTATTGGCAGGGAGGTGGGTCGGGTTAAAAGGTCCATTTCAGGAAACCTTTTTCCTTTGCCATGAAGAACATTTTGGTGACTTGAGAGAAATAATTAACCTCTTTACTAATACACTTTTCGTGGGCAGTATTAGAAGCAATTTGTGGGTATTAAAACGGAAGGAATAAACGCTATATAATGAAGGAAAAACATGTACCTATTACCATGTCTCAAAACTGGTGGGCTGTATGCATCAAATACTTTATTTTCCTTCGAGAATATTGATTAGGTTACGTGGATTCAATGTGGAGAATGTTTTCACTTACCTTGTGTTTTCATTTCATCAGTGGCCCTCGTGCAAGACAGTGAGTGGCTTTAGGATATAAATAGATCTTTTTATCTCTCCCTTCTGAAGGCCTGCACAGTCCTAGGCTGAGTTCATAGGAATGAAATAAATATCTAAGGTACAGTGGGTGAATGAATGAAGTCCTAACCACCAAACTGGGCTATGAGAACGGCATGTGATAATATGTGGGGCAATGTCTTATAAATGTAAAGTTCTTACTATTATTATTATTTGAAATGGAGTCTCGCTCTGTCGCCCAGGCTGGAGTACAGTGGCACGATCTCGGCTCACTGCAGCCTCCGCCTCCTGGGTTCAAGTGATTCTCCTGCCTCAGGCTCCTGAGTAGCTGGGATTATAGGCACGTGCCACCACGCTCAGCTAATTTTGTATTTTTAGTAGAAATGGGGTTTCACCGTGTTGGTCAAGCTGGTCTCGAACTCCTGACCTCTTGATCCACCTGCCTCGGTCTCCCAAAATGCTGGGATTGCAGGTGTGAGTCACTGTGCCTGGCCAGCTGTTACTATTATTAATGACACTGTGGGACCTCTCTGTGGGCACTGCAGATGTATTACTGCATTTCTCAGAGAGGTTAGTGACTGCTCAGATACATTCTCCCCCATCGTGAATGGTCAAAATATTGATTGATTCAATCAAGATGTGAGTAGAGAAGTAGGAAGATACATGCTTTTTAAAGCTTATTTACTGCTTATAAGATATTCACAATTATGCCTCAAAGCACTTTACTTTCTTAGCTGTATTGGAAAATATTTAAACTGTGACATGCAATATTGTCAAGTGATTCTGAGTCAGCCAGATGTGAGTTTTTATCCCAGTTCTCTCGATTATTTGTTGCAAACCTCGGGAAGGTCTATTTCTCCACGTTTCAGTTTTCTCATCCTTAAAATGGCAGCAATACTTCCCGCCCCACAGGGTTACTGAAGAGTTCAGCCTATCAAACTGAGTTACATAGGCCGGGCGTGGTGGCTCACGCCTGTAATCCCAGCACTTTGGGAGGCCGAGGTGGGTGGATCACGAGGTCAGGCGATCGAGACCATCCGCGCTAACACGGTGAAACCCCATCTCTACTAAAAACACAAAAATTAGCTAGGTGTAGTGGTGCCCGCCTGTAGTCCCAGCTACTTGGGAGGTTGAGGCAGAAGAATCGCTTGAACCTGGGAGGCGGAGTTTGCAGTGAGCCGAGATCTCACCACAGCACTCCAGCCTGGGTGACAGAGTGAGACTCTGTCACACACAAAAAAAAAGTTACATAAAGCTCCTGTCACAAACTTACCACTCATTACATAGGATCTCTTCCTTTCTTATATCTCCAAATTATTTCAATTTAAAAAATGATAGTGATGTTCAGTTTGGAATTTCTGGTAGGAATATGAAGTAAAGAAGTGAAAATAATAGAGAACATGACGCTGTGCCTCTGCTTATAATTTTGTCGTTCTTCAGAATAAATGCAATATTCAGATGACACAGCCACTTTCTGTGAGGGTTTCATAATTTGAAAGCTAGCTTCACATCCCCTGGATCTCGGCACAGTTTTATTCTTTCCTATGGGAGAGGGATGAGAGCTTGGTTGGTGAGCCACAGAGGGATGCCATCAAGTCAGATCCCACGCAGGGCTTCAGCGTCTCAGCGTCTCCTTCCTGGAGCGACTCGCAGCCCCGGCTCCACGGACAGAAAGCCCTTGCCAAGAGGGAGATCAGCTGCTTGGCCCGTCAAGGTAGAAGGCACCATTCTCACTTAAGCCTTTTTATTTTTAATGAAGGAAAGTTACATTCACGCACCTCAATATTTCTTTTTCCCAAATGGCTGGGAACACTGAAGGAAACCTGTAAACCTCCTTTGTCCTCAAATATTCCACTAATCTGTGAACCATTACCTATATCTATTTTGAAGCATGTCTGCCCCGGAACTTTGCAACCGGGCAGAATCCGCTGGGTTACAGGGATTTGTCTTACTGAGTTCTATGCTGAGGGATTGGGAGACATATACTTTGGGAAATGTATAGTTGTAGCTGACAAAATTGCCTGCAGTTATGCAGATTTAGAAACAACAAGGGTTGTTATTGTTGTTGTGTAACTTGAGTTGGGGGTTTTACGTGCAGTTGCCTAATTGTAGGAGGAAAAATGCACTTAGTCAGATCCTACTGCTCCTGGAGGTAAGTTGTAATATACATCTCCTGCTTGTCTCTGTTGGATCCAGCCAGCTGGGAGATGACGCTACAGCCCTGTGTAGTACAAATGGCATTAATGACCTCAAATGGGCACAAGCCAAATGGAGTCATTGGTTTTAGGAACTAACTGTATCCTCTACTTAGATCAAGGATCAAACTTTTATTTAGCTTAGTTCCAAGAAAACATGTTTTTGTTGTGTTTACGTTGAGCAAACATATAATCAATCAATAAAATGAGGAAAATACAAAATAAATTTTCTGGTGTGATTTTCTTTCTTTAGATTCTCTTGTATGCATTAAATAAATCCAGGCTGATTTGTTTTGCCTGAATTTCTCATGATATATACATTTCCATTCATTCTAAATATGCTTAAAAGTAATGTAGGATGTATGAAGTAAAAATTCTGAAAATTCCAATTTCAGCATATGAGTAGTTTACTGTATCCAAATAAGTGATCAAAAGACAAGTACATAGATTGATCTGTGGACATCAAAATAGCTGCATTGTTTATTCCTTCTAGAAATTGACATAATATGAAATTTTGCTTAACCGTATATTTTATTAGAGTGCACAGGCGTAATTTTATGGGCTAGGATTACAATTTTGCTGATTAAAGCCCTGTCTTCAATTACACCAGAAAACTAGTCTCGTCTCCAATTGAAGCAATCATACTGACTCGACTGCAATTAGAAACTATGATCCTTAAGAATGTGGATTACCCAATATATGTTATTTTAACCATGTAAAAATATTTCGGTAGGAAGAGGTTAGCATTGGAACGTGGTCACAGAGAGCTTTCAGAAATCAATAGAGTTTGATACTGTTGAAATGTGTAATATACTGATTTCTTCATTAAGAAATATACTCCATAATTAATACTAAGCCAGGAATTCTGAAATAAGCTTAAAATTAATAAATTAAATAGAGAACCCCAAAATATCTGACACTCTGAAAACTTGGAGAATAAGAAGAGAAGAATGTGCTGAAGTGTCACTTTGTTATAATTGTTCTCATAATCTAGGCAAACATTTCCCCGAAAGGGCTAGAGAGCCATCGTTGTAGACTTTGAAGGCCACATTCGGTCTCTGTTGTTGATCCTCTTCTTTCCTTCGTGTTTTTCTTTTAAACAACTTAAAAACTATATAAAGTCACAGATTTGGCCACTAGAATGTAGCTTTCATCCTCTCAGCTTTGTGGATACTAGCTTTGTGATTCTCTTTTCTGGACTTAAATTATAGGAAAATGAATCGAAACAAGTCATGAGTCTTTTGGAATCTGAAATACCAAAGCCATCTTCTTTATATTCATACATCCTTCTGTTTAAACTACATCCTATTTTATGTTTCATCCTTATATGTCACAATCCTAGCCAATGCCTGACATATGGTGGATTCTCAGAAAATGTTTACCAAATGATAACATTTTAAAGTTTCATCTAAATCTATAGTATAGAAAGGGTCACTTCAATTCTGGATGCTGGGTTGTGTGTGTGTGTGTTTTTTTCTATCAATCTTAACAGAAATGTTCTCAGGGGTCACTAAACCCCAACCCCCATCAGTTTTCCACAGATTTTAAAGTATGGAACCCAATAGAAATAATGATCAAAACCACGACCTCGACAAGCAGTATTATGTATCATGCACACATAATAGTAAAGAGTGAAAATAATTGAAGGGCATAAAATAAGTTATTGGCTGCAGATTTTTAAAACGTATTTAAGTCCATTTTGTGTTTATTTGTTGGGCATCTCCCTTCTAAAGTAACACCCTTGAGGGAAAAAACAAAACAAAACAAAACAGGACTTTTAATATTTCCTTCATGTTTTTTTCCTTCACTGCTCTCACTCCTACCTCCCCTCCTGCCCCAATGCTGTGAAGCACCCACTACTTAGCACACAGTAGGGCTTCATAAATGTTGCAGGCCTGATTCTCTTGCTCTCCAGACCTGGATGGTCCCTTCCTTCTTCCCTCTTTCTGGCTTTTGCAAAAAGGCCATTTCCGCTTGCTTTTCCATTTCTTTAAAGAAGTATGTGTATTCCTCAACGAATGTAATTTAAAAATATTTTTTAAAGATTGCTTTGAGTAAATTGATTTTCTGTTTTTTCCCTTCTAAAATACTGGCACCAAACCAGAAGCCGTAATGAACTGTGATTTGCAGCTTTTCATTACAATCTGCTAATAGGCATTCTATAACTATTGATTTGCTCTATCGCGTGAAGAAAAGAAAAAGGGCAAATGCACCGCATTCTTACTATTAAATGCCAATTGATACCTGACATCTTTGAAAACACGTCTGGTTTTGTATTTCTTTCTCTCAATTTGAGCAGGAAAAGAACCCAGACTTGTCGATTGTAGAGGTGTTTTGTTCTAGTACTTGCTGCTGTTTCAGGCTTATAAAACAAACAACAAAACACCAAAAACGTGGATTACCAAGTGTCTGAGTTCATTTGGCTTCTCTGGGGTCCTCCTTTGGGGGTCTGAGTCTTGGTGGGCTTGTGCTGAGGAGGCCTCGGCTCCCTCAGCAACTGGGTGGGCAACTACCCCAACACCCTGGAAAGGGAGGACCCCACAGGGAAGCCCCCACAAGCCTCCCTCCCCCCACCCACACAGCGTGGGGTGTCAGAGAGACCCTGAAGGGCGTCCTGCCAGCCCCGCCCACACCTGCTTCGGTTCCCGCTGCAGTTTTATGGGCCGTGAGGAGGCAGGTTTGACGCCCAGAACAGCCTCTGCCAACAGCTGCAGACCCGTCAGCATCCAGACAGTAAAATGTAAAGAGGGGGAGGGAGGGATCACCTTTGAAGTCTGCAAAAAGCATGACTTTGACCACTTCCTTTTTCCTTTTTAAATTGCTGTCCCAGGTATGTTGACAGCAGCTATGGGCCACCTTTACAAGGAAAGACGCACCTCCTCGGAACACTGCGGTCTGCCAGGTCCTCAGCATTTTAATACCGTCTCTCGAAGGCTTTCCTGGTTGGTGTCAGCGTAACTTTGTGATGAGAAATGGGTTATTTTAACTGAGGGTGCTACGCTTAAGGCCAACACAGATGTGTATCTGTAAATAACACGCACATACACAGAGTGCCCTCCATTCAAGTTGAAGGTGAAACTGTACAAAGCCATCACTACGTGTCCTTCCTGCATCTTCCCCACACATTTTCTCCACATTTGTCCTTCTTGCTTTTCTCTTAAAGAAATCATGAGGACGTGAAGGGAAACTGTGGTGTTAACACTTTCCTCTCAATTTCACATCCGAATTTTAATCTCCAATGAAGGCTTTTTCTTTCCACTTTACTTTCAGGGTTTTTCTCTTTTAGTTTAAAAGAAGACTCCAAGATTTTTAGTTATTCTGCCACTTTTACGTAGTTTAGCATGCAATGTCCTGGAGGATTGCGTGTGCATCTGATATCGTTCATTCTCTAGGAGATCTTGCTGGACTCTGGGGTTTGAGTCTTCGGTTTGAACTACACACATGATCAAAGTTTGAAAGATTTCCTTCCAACTACACAGCACAAACTACACTGTCCTCATATTTGACAGCTTTGTGATTTCCAAACTTACTTTAACAATGGTCTTGACTTTCTGTTTAATGAAATATAGACAATATGAATCAAATTTAAAATCTCTGATGTCCAATTCTAACACGGGAACTCAGAGCATTCTGAAAGGCCATTTCCAGGCTAGCATAAAGTTTAGAAAGAATCTTATAATCGTCTCATTTTTTTCTTCAAATGTATTAAAAGAAGCGTAAATACTTTGCATCTTTCCTTGTAGGGTACAAATTAACCCCAGTAACCAACCCACAGATCCTCATAATATCATTATTGGAGTGTTTGATGGTCCCTGACTACTTAGTTGTAAAACTAAACCAATCATCTAACTGCCTGGGACCCCGTTTTCCCACTTGGAAAACAAGGCAATTAGTCTACATCCCTTCTGCCCAAGGCTGTGGCCTCTAGTCACACGTGACTCTTTAAGTTTAAATTCAATACAGTTAGGTAAAATTAAATTGAATTCCTCAGTTGCACTAGCCACATTTCAAGTGCTCCATAGCCACGTGCAGCTAATGGCCACTGCATTGGAGAGAGTGGGTAAAGAAAGTCTGGATCGCTGCAGGAATTCCTACTGGACGGCACCAGCAGGTAAAACATGGATTATCCTTCCTGACTGTAAAACAGAGCATGGAGGAAACTCCAGGCTGCTGGACTCTAGTCCCAAGTCATTCTTATGATACTCCTCACAATAGTTATTCATAGTAGTAGTTATGAATGGCAGGGCCATTCATTACTTAAACATGTAATGAACACTGGCCGTGTGAAAGCAATTGTATGATAGGCTGGGAATAGCACAAAACATCGTGCCTGTGGGCTAGGTGCCTACTGCCTGACTGAGGAGGAGACTAGCAAACTCAGAACACAGGACCAGATAAGGAAAAGCCAAGCAAGGGGTGCTGGGGATCCTAGGATGGGGTGGGGCGCAGGGATGGCCTCCCAGTGGAACGCTGATTCTTGTGCCAGGTAAAATCTTATGGAAATTATTCTGTAAGAGCATGATGAGATGAAAATTTAGAACTAGAACTGCCGATACACCTGCCAATATACCCTTGTAACTGCCGAGTTGAAGAGTAGGGTATCTTCTACTAAAGGTTTTAAGGATGTAAGAAAACCCACAAAACTCTAATCAGCAGACCCAAACTCAATGGAAAAATCTTGGCCCTTCATGAAAAGCTTGTTGGACGAATGTATGATCATAGAGTTAGCTTTAAATATGTTTACATGAAAGGCTTCCAGAATCAATCAATTTCTAATACTAACTGCCTCCTAACCAAGCCAGATGGCTCTATAAATTGTCCTGTTATCATTTGGACCATGAATCTATAGGTTCCCTCTACTTAATCAACCAAAATCGAAGAATGCTATTTAAGATGTGAATTCCACATCTAGAAGAGCAACCAGGATGGATTTGCTCTATCAGATACTGTGGTACTGCCACGGGGATCATGTGAACCAAACAGAAAGCACAAAACAAGACCCAAATGGACTTGGGAATGTAGAGTGTGATCCAGAGGAGCTGGGAAAGAGCAGACCCCAAGGGGACTTTCTGCAGTAGGTTCTATTACATGATTACCTCCACTCCCCCACAACCCGGGCTGAGCAGAGTCCTTCTCAGGCTTTTTCAGTTCTCTCACCTCCACTCAATTTGTTGGTAGTCTGTTAGGTAACTTACCTTTATCACTTTTTCCCAAAGCAGCATTTTTTTTTTGGTTTATTTTTTAGAAATCACCCCCTTCCACAGTCATATTTTACCAGATTATAACATTGTATTACATTCCAAAATTACGATTATAAATATACTGGGCTTTAGCTGGGATCAGCACAGACGACCCCCAGTGAGTATCAGTTTGGAGGATGCTGAGCCACAGAGTCACACGCAAAGCACAGGTCCTGCGACTCAGCCTGCCTGGGCACTCATCCATGTATTTCAAGGGCAGTCCTGCGGGTCCTGAGGGCCAGTGTGTTGTAGGTGAGAAACACAGCCTGCAGAGCGAGAGGAGCCCCTGGGGGCTGGGAGGTGGTCAGGGAGCATAGTCCCCCTTACTGTTTCGGCACGTGCTCCACAAGGCTCAGAGGACAGGTTGGGGAGGATTAGACGTGGTGGTACAAAGGGAATTATCATGCAAGCCATCACCTGGGAATGATCCCTCCCTTCATACTCTCCTCACTCCCTGATCCACTCCCGCACTTGCTGCTAATCTCCCCAACAGGCAATAGCTTTGGGTGCATGGGCGTCTGTCCCTCGCCACCCTCACTAGGTGGGGGCAGCCCTCTTCCTTCACCATGCGGACCTCTCCTGGCCTCACTGCCTCTGCTCTTTGTCTTCTTACATTAGTTTTTTGTTAGGGTAATAATTTCTTTTTTTGTTATTTTTATTATACTTTAAGTTCTAGGGTACATGTGCACAATGTGCAGGTTTGTTACATATGTATACATGTGTCATGTTGGTGTGCTGCACCCATTAACTCGTCATTTACATTAGGTATATCTCCTAATGCTATCCCTCCCCCCATCCCATGACAGGCCCCAGTGTGTGATGTTCCCCTTCCTTTGTCCAAGTATTCTTATTGTTCAATTCCGACCTATAAGTGAGAACATGCAGTGTTTGGTTTTCTGTCCTTGTGATAGTTTGCTCAGAATGATGGTTTCCAGCTTCATCCATGTCCCTACAAAGTACATGATGAACTCATCCTTTTTTATGGCTGCATAATATTCCATGGTGTATATGTGTCACATTTTCTTAATCCAGTCTGTCACTGATGGACATTTGGGTTGGTTCCAAGTCTTTGCTATTGTGAATAGTGCTGCAATAAGCATACGTGTGCATGTGTCTTTATAGCAGTATGATTTATAATCCTTTGGGCATATACCCAGTAATGGGATGGCTGGGTCAAATGGTATTTCTAGTTCTAGATCCGTGAGGAATCGCCACACTGTCTTCCACAATGACTGGACTAGTTAACAGTCCTACCAACAGTGTAAAAGTGTTCCTATTTCTCCACATCCTCTCAGCACCTGTTGTTTCCTGACTTTTTAATGATTGCCATTCTAACTGGTGTGAGATGGTATCTCATTGTGGTTTTGATTTGCATTTCTCTGATGGCCAGTGATGATGAATTTTTTTTTTTTTTTTTTTTTTTGAGGCGGAGTCTCGCTCTGTCGCCCAGACTGGAGTGCAGTGGCCGGATCTCAGCTCACTGCAAGCTCCGCCTCCCGGGTTCCCGCCATTCTTCTGCCTCAGCCTCCCGAGTAGCTGGGACTATAGGCGCCCGCCACCTCGCCCGGCTAGTTTTTTGCATTTTTTAGTAGAGACGGGGTTTCACCGTGTTCGCCAGGATGGTCTCGATCTCCTGACCTCGTGATCCCTCCGTCTCGGCCTCCCAAAGTGCTGGGATTACAGGCTTGAGCCACCGCGCCCGGCCAGATGATGAACATTTTTTTCATGTGTCTGTTGGCTGCATAAATGTCTTCTTTTGAGAATTGTTTGTTCATATCCTTTGCCCACTTTTTGATGGGGTTGTTTGATTTTTTTCTTGTAAATTTGTTTAAGTTCTTTGTAGATTCTGGATATTAGCCCTTTGTCAGAGGGTAGATTGTAAACATTTTCTCCCATTCTGTAAGTGGCATGTTCACACTGATGGTAGTTTCTTTTGCTGTGCAGAAGCGCTTTAGTTTAATTAGATTCCATTTGTCAATTCTGGCTTTTGTTGCCATTGCTTTTGGTGTTTTAGTCAAGAAGTCCTTACCCATGCCTATGTCCTGAATGGTATTGCCTAAGTTTTCTTCCAGGGTTTTTATGGTTTTAGGTCTAACATTTAAGTCTTTAAGCCATCTTGAATTAATTTTTGTATAAGATGTAAGGAAGGGATCCAGCTTTAGCTTTCTACATATGGCTAGCCAGTTTTCCCAGCACCATTAATTAAATAGGGAATCATTTCCCCATTTCTTGTTTTTGTCAGGTTTGTCAAAGATCAGATGGTTGTAGATGTAAGGTATTATTTCTGAGGGGTCTGTTCTGTTCCCTTGGTCTATATCTCTGTTTTGGTACCAGTACCATGCTGTTTTGGTTACTGTAGCCTTGTAGTATAGTTTGAAGTCAGGCAGTGTGATGCCTCCAGCTTTGTTCTTTTGGCTTAGGATTGTCTTGGCAAGGTGGGCTCTTTTTTGGTTCCATATGAACTTTAAAGTAGGGTTTTCCAATTCTATCTAGAAAGTCATTGGTAGCTCGATGGGGATAGCATTGAATCTATAAATTACCTTGGGCAGTATGGCCATTTTCATGATATTGATTCTTCCTACCCATGAGCATGGAATGTTTTTCCATTTGTTTGTGTCCTCTTTTATTTTGTTGAGCAGTGGTTTGTAGTTCTCCTTGAAGAGGACCTTCACATCTGTTAGGGTAATAATTTCAAAGCACATCTATGCTCATGTCAGTATCCTTCTCAAGATATTTAGTGGCTTCTGAGTGCTCTTAAGATAAAAACCAAAACCCTGAGTGTGACGGACACAGTCTACCCAGTGTGGTCTGCCTCTGCCGTGTCCCAGCTCTTATCCCACGGGCCCTGCCCCCTCTCATAAAGAGCCCCCTGCACCTCCTCCCTGCCTGGACTCTTTCCAGACTCCCTCCTCCGTCTTCTACTCAGCGAACCCCTCCTCATCCTGCAGAGGTTGGCTCAAGCCTTATGCTCCTGGAGAAGCATTTTCTACCTCCCGATAAATGTTGAATCCTCCTCATATTATAGGTTCTCAGGGATGAGGTAAGTCCCTCTCCCCTGTAGCACTTGCCCAGTTGTAGCTGCAGATGTATTTCTGTGGTCACTGGATCAACATCTGTCTCCCCGGTGGTGAATTGTGGGCTCTGCCAAGGTGGGAATCCTGCCCGGCAGTGCTCCCCACAGGTCCACCGTGGCTGGCACAGTCTGAGCCGAGGCTCAAGAAATAGTTTATGGAATGAATAAATGTGATCGAGGCATCTAACACACAGCCTGACCCATAAGACTGGCCATCAATATGCATGTTTCTATATTTCTTTCCTTTTTCCTATTCTTTTCATTGATCAAATGGGATCACACTGTTTGTTGAGTGAAATTTTTCAGCGTTGGGCCAACGACAATTCACGTGGAAAGGAAATGCCTTGTCTTCCACCTTCAAAGTGGTTTCTGCACGTGGAAGTGAGTAGATCTGAGAAAATATTCCAGCAGACACCAGAGAGTGAGTTCTCCACAGAGAAGCTTCAACATTCAGGATCTTCTACATTGGTGGTGAGTCAACTGCTCTCCATAAGCCTTAATCCTTGGTAACAAAATGTCACAACTTCAGATCATACCAAATTGCAGGGTATTTTTAATTACATTAGGCGTTTTTCTCCCCTGTGGAGAGCGTGCAGGAGAGCCAGGCTCTCTTTGATCCCTGGGGGTGGGGGCGGGGGGTGTGGAGAGGTGTGTCCTTGCTGGAACAGCAGGAGGCCCTGGGCTGGGGCTGCTTTCTTCACCTCCGCTCCTCCCCACTTATCTGTTTGGTTTGATTAAGGAAACCGACTTGAAAGGGCCCAGGCACTAGGTCACCAAGTCAGCTGTGTCCACTAGGAGGAAAAACATGCTTTAAAGAAATAAAATGTTTAAGTGATTCACTGGTTAATTTGAACCAGCAGTTACTATCAGATCTGGGACTTTGTACAGGTATTCTCCAGGGCGTTGCAAGCATTTTCTGAAAAAGGCCGGATTGTATACATTTGAGGCTTGGCTGGGGTTGGGGGTAGGGACATATCTTACTTATTCTTTATGGTCTTCCTGACCCTGACGCCCATCCGCCTCGTAGATGTCACTAGAATCACTCCTAGCTCATCACCTTTCCCCCACAGCACCTTCACCTCACTAGGAGACAGATCTTCCTGTAACATTACCTGACAGTCTACACCTACTCAAAGGCCACCCAGTTTCCTGTTGGGCAAGGTCAAGTCCTGGGATGGGACATTCACTTTCGCCTCCTCTGCTCAGCCTTTCCAGCTGGCGGTCTCTTCCCCATCTTCGGACTAGGGCACTTGTACTTTAGGCTTTCATGATTTCTTCCCCCATCGTGTATCCCTTCTTTTTTTTTTTTTTTTTTTTTACCCCTCAACTATTCAAAACATTTCTTCAAAGACCACCCAAAGTGTCTACCACCGTGTTCTGCCTTCCCTTAATCCCCAGAGGCCCTTCCTCTCTACTCCATGCCACTCTAGTTGGCTTTTGCTGCAGACGGCCTCCTGGTGCCTCGACCTGGGGTTTCATCTTCCTAGCCAACTGCAAACTGCTACAGGACAGATTGTTTGTGTTCCTTTCGTATCCCCCTCAAAACAGCCAGGTCCCACTTTGGGAGGTCGAGGCAGGTGGATCATGAGGTCAGGAGATGGAGACCATTCTAGCTAACACGGTGAAATCCCATCTCCACTAAAAATACAAAAATTAGCCGGGCGTGGTGGCACGTGCCTGTAATCCCAGCTACTGGGGAGACTGAGGCAGGAGAATCGCTTGAGCCCGGGAGGTGGAAGTTGCAGTGAGCCGAGATCGTACCATTGCACTCCAACCTGGGTGACAGAGCGACACTGTCTCAAACAACAAACAAATAAACAAACAAACAAAACAAAACAAAGCAAAAACCAAGCAGGTCCACCGAGACACCTGTCTGATGGCACCTCATCTGCAAGTGTTTATTGCTGCAGGAGTTATCTCGTTTCTGGGTTCAGAGCGGTCTGGCTGCCTGTTGTGATTGAGGTTTACATAGAACTTCTTCCCCTACCAAGGGCAATAAAATCCTGAAATTCAAGTCAGTGTCCTCCAAGATAGGGTGCACAAAATCACCCATATGGGGAGGGAGAAAGCTTCTCTTCATTTTGTTTTCTAAGAATGAAAAAGAAGTTAAGCCTAACTAATATTTCATATGCAGGCCAACCTGGCAACTCACTGTCCCATGCGTCAGGCAAAGCTGGGCTGTGTGGGGCCTGCAGCTTATACAACTTTGGGGATTCTCTTTAACAAAAATAATCCCAAATAAGTTACGAACGTGAATATTCACTAAGAGTGTGAGAAAAGCTTATTTTGTAATTTTTTAAAACGGACATTCAGCACACACTGCTGTGACACTGTGCATGTTGGCAGGGCCTTCTCAAGGCTGTCCGAGGCCTAGGCCTTTTAGGGAAGTCGCGGTAAAGGGGGTACCCTGAGGGCACTTGTGGGGCAGTGGGTGCTCACATCTCTCACTTTAGCTTCCTGAGCCAAACCGCAGTTTACTGTAGATGACGTCTACCCATGGACTGCTCATGATGCGAAAACAGCAGGCGACCTCGGCGAAATGGCAGAGGCAGATCCTGGGGGACCCCAAATGAGGTCTTGAAAGGTTGGCCTGAAATGCCCACCCAGTCAAGGCTAAGCCAGGAGGAAAAAGGAAATGGCAAAATTGCTGACTCCAAAAATGAATTTACATCCTGCTCTCCAAATTGGACAAACCTTTCCAAGTATACCAGAGCCTGGAGAAACTAGCTAATGAGTGTGTGACCTGGCAAGGCATTCACAAATGAAGCAGTGATGCTCCCTGTACCCAGTGTTCAGCTCCTACTTATAAGCAAGAGCCTGGGGACAATAGACACTGGGGTCCCCAACAGGGAGAAGGGCTGAACACCTTCCTGTCTGGGCGATGGGATCAACAGGAGCCCAAACCTCAGCATCATACAATATACCCTTGTAACTAACCTGCACGCAGGCCCCCTGAATCTAAAACAAAAATAACAAAGAAAACAAAAGAAAATGAAGCATTGGAAACTTTCAAACTAACGCCTACACTTCTCAGTGACATTTCAGATCATGTGTTGCTGCATTGGATAATTTACAAAAATTTACTAAACTTAATAAGGATCATTTGGAGGCCTCTTTTGAGAAGTGTCTGTCTTAATAGAGAAAGGTTAAAAATCATATATCATTTGGAAAACATTGTCCTTCTGCTGAGATGAAAACTACCACATTAATATGCAGAAAATAACAAAGCAATAAGCTTAAATGTGTTCCTAAAACGTATGTTGTTAGGTGACATTTAGGAAACCTTGCTGAAGGTTTGAAGAAATGAGTACTTCAACAGAATTTACAATGTGAGAATATTGTTTTATAATACACAAAATGTTTAGATATTCGAATAGGTCTTGGTTCGTGTATTCACCAGAATCAGTTTCAATATTGAAATCTGTATTTACCTAAGAGTGACCATTAGTCTGTGTGTGTGGGTGCCACTATGGCTGTGGTCAACACTTTGACAGACTTCTGTGCAGGTCAGTGAGCAGCCGCTGCTCTGAGAAAGCCTCTTCCACCTCGACCACCCAACCCACTCCAAACCCACCTGTGAAGGGTGACTCCTGCACCCCAGGGCTGCCAGCTTCTGGGCACTCAGATGCCTGTGCAATTCCAGCTTTCAAGTATTTTGAATAGCACCTACATGTGTATTCAATAAAGGTATATTCTCAAAAGTAAGTAACTTCTTTATTTTAAAAGCAATTTAAAGAAAATCAGTAAAAATTAATCATTAATGTAGCAACGGCTTTGGCAAAAATGAAAAACTGATGGTGGCTACGGTTCTAGACACGACATCACATGTGACATTAATGCACCGTGTCCTTCAAAGGTAAACTTGGCAAAATAAGTTGAACAGAGGAGTGGATGAATGCTGTAGAATGCAGTTGATATGAGTAATTGAACAAAGAAAAGTCCTTTTAAATATAGCAGCACTGGCATAATGGCATGCTTCTTAAAATGGACTGTGGCCATGACAGTCTTGTACCATGCAGAGGTGACCAGTTACCTCTATACAGACTTCTCAGAAGATTTCAAATTACACATGAATTCCACACTCCAGTATGAGAGCTGCTTCAAATATGCTGACTTTTCTATGATAACAGATGACTACTGGACTGCTGCCTTGCAGGTAGTTTAAAATAAAAACCTAACTCAGACCCTTCAAGGTAAAGATAAAATTATCACACTTTATTTTTACACACTTTTCATTTATTTATTTACTTTTTAACGATGGGGTCTCACTATGTTGCCCAGGCTGGAGTACAGCCTGGAGTGCAGCGGTGTGATTTTAGCTTACTGCAGCCTCGAACTCCTGGCCTCAAATAATCCTCCCACCTCAGCTTCTCAGAAGTGAATTCTAGTGACAAGCTGGGATACCAAGTGTGAGTCACCACACCTGGCCTTGACACTTTATTATTAACTAAAGTCCGTAGTTTACATTAGGGTTCACTGTGTTGTACATTCTGTGGGTTTTAAAAATACATAATGTAAGGTATCCAGTTTCCACTCCCCTAAAAATTATCTGTGCTCAATTAATTCCTCTCTCCCCATAAAGCCCCCGGCAACCATCGTTTTACCTTTTCCAGAATGTCATATAGTTGCAGTCATACTGTATGTATGTAGCTTTTTTGGACTGGCTTTCTTCACTTAGTAATATGCATTTCAGTTTCCTCCATGTCTTTCTGAGACTTGATACCTCCTTTCTTTTACTGCTGCATAATATTCCATTGCACGGACGTTCCACAGTTTGCTTATTCATTTACCATTTGAAAGACATTATTCCAGTTTTTGGCAATTATGAATACAGCTGTTACAAACATTTGCATGCAGGTTTTTTGTGGGCATAAGGTTTCAACTCATTTGGCTAAATATCTAGAAGAGCAATTGCTGGATTTTATAGTAATACTATGCTTAACTTTATATGAAACCGTAAACTCTTCCAAAGTGTCTGAACCATTTTGCATTCCCGTCATCAATGAATGAGAGTGCCTATTGCTCCACATCCTCACCAGCATTTGGTATTTTTAGGGTTTTTTGGTTTGTTTTTGATTTTTGTTTTGGCCTTTCAATAGTTGTGTAGTAGCATCTTGTTGTTTTACTTTGAAATTCTCTAGTGACATATGATGGTGAACATCTTTTCATATGCTTATTTACCATCTACATACCTTCTTTGGTGAGATGTCTGTTCCTATCCTTTGCCCATTTCTTAGGTGGGTTGTTTGTTTTCTTATTGTTGAGTTTTAAGAGTTGATTATATATTTTGTATATATGTTCTTTTACCAGATATGTGTTTTGCTAAGACTTTCCCCCAATCTGTGGCCTGTCTCTTCATTCTCTTAACAATGTCTTTCTCAGAGAAAAGGTTAATTTTAATGAAGTCAAACTTAACATTTTTTTTTCTCTCATGCTTCATGTGTTTGATGTCATATCTAACAATTCATTGCCAAACCCAAACCCAAGGTCACCTAGAGTTTTCTGCTGTTATATTCTAGAAGTTTCATAATTTTGCGTTTTACAGTGAGGTCTACAGTCAATTTGGAGTTACTCTTTTAAAAGGTGTAAGGCCTAGATTACTGTGTGTGTGTGTTTAGCAGGTATTCAGTTGTTCTAGCACCATTTTTTGAAAAATCTGCTCTTTTCGCATTGAATTGTCTTCGCTCCTTTGTCAGAGGTCTGTCGCCTGCTTTGTGTGGATCTATTTGTGGGCTCATTATTCTGTGATGTTGATCTATTTTTCTATTCCTTCACAAATACCACATTACCGTAATTATTCTAGCTCTACTGTGCACCTTCATATCAGGTGGTGTTGGTTCTTTCACTTTTGTTCTTCAGCATTGTGTTGGCTGTTCTGGGTCTTTCACCTTTCTGTATACACTTTAGCTTCACTGTGTTGATATTCACAAATAACTTTGTGATGGGGATTACATTGACTGTAGATATACTTGGGAAGAAATCACATCTTTGCAATGCTGAGTCTTCCTATCAATGAATGTGGAATGTCTTTCCATTTATTCAAATCTTCTTTGGTTTAATCAGAGTTTTGTAGTTTTCCTCATATAAATCTTGCACATATTTTGTAAGATTTATTTCTAAATTGTTGCTATCCTTCTCCTCCTATTTCCCCTCCCTTTTATCTTCCCACTTCCCCTCTTACTCCTCCTCCTTTTTTTGTGGGTGCTACTGTAAATGGCATCCCCTTACAATGAACTATTATTATGTTTTTAACTTTAAACTTCAATTGTTCATTGCTGGTATGTAAAAAAGCAATTGACTTTTCTATATTAATCTTATATTCAGAAATCCTAATATAATCACTTATTATAGCAGTTCCAGGAATATTTTTGTCAGTTCTTTGGGATTTTCTACATAGACAATCACATCGTCTGTGAACAGAGACAGTTTTGTCTCTTCTTTCCCTATCTGTATGGCTTTTATTTCCTTTTCTTGCTTTGTTGCATCAGTTAGAATTTCTGTTACAATGCTGGTGAAGAGTGCTATGAGGGGACCTCCTTGCCTTTGGGGGGAAAGCATCTAGCTTCTCACCATTAAGTATGATATTAGCTGTAGCTCTTTTGTAGATGTTCTTCATCAAGTTGAGGGAGTTCTCTTTTATTTGTAGTTTGCTGAGAGTGTTTTAAATGTTCATAAATGGGTTTTGTATTTTGTCAGAATTTTTTAAATCTATTTTTGTCTATGTTTACAAAAATTTGATTAGAATTTTGATATGGATCACATCATACATATGGATTAATGTGTGGAGAATTGACATCTTTAATAAGTTGACTATTATAATCCATGAATATAGTTAAGTCTTTCCAACTATTTAGGCCTTCTTTGATTTCTTTTATCAGCATTTGGTAATTTTCAGCATACAGAATCTGTATGCGTGTTTCTAGATTTATACATAAGGTTTCATTTTCTTTGGAACAATTGTAAATGATTTGTTTATATTTCTACCTGTTCATTTTTAGAATAGAAATGCAGTATATTTTTATGTGTTGATTTTGTGCCCGGCATTGCATCTACTGATAACGAAAAAGAGATTTTCTTTTCTAACCTGTTGATGAGATGGATTACATTAATTGTTTTTTGACTATTAAACAGCTTTGCCTACTTTGGATAAATCCCACTTAGTGTATAATTCTTTTTATACAATATATACATTGTTACATACTATATCATTTGAATGTATGAAAAATTTTGTATATCTTCTTTTATTACATTACTATTTTGTTGAGAGATACTCATTTTTTGAACATGGCTCCAAGTGGTATATTTGCTCAAATAGTTCTTGAGCAAATGAATATCTTCTATGGTCGTTAATTTGCTCAAGAACTATTTGGGAAAAAGTCTATCCCATCTCCATTGAATTGCTTTTGCACCTTTGTAAAAAGTCAGTGGGGCATATTTGGTAGGTTTGTTTCTGGCCTCTCTAATCTGTTCCATCGATCCATGTGTATATCTCCCTACCAATATCATACAGTCTTAAATACTATAGTTATATAGTAAGCTCTAACATAATAAGTTGACTATTATAATCCATGAATATAGTTAAGTCTTTCCAACTATTTAGGTCTTCTTTGATTTCTTTTATCAGCATTTGGTAATTCTCCCACTTTACTCTTCATTTTCAATTTCCTTTAGTCTGTTCTGGTCCTTTTCTTTTCTATATACATTTTATTTATTTATTTAGTTTTGAGACAGGGTCTCACTCTGTGCCCAGGCTTTAGTGCAGTAGCACTGCAGCCTCAACCTGCTGGGCTCAAGAAATCCTCCCATTTCAGCCTACAGAGTAAGCTGGGACCACAGGTGTGTGCCAGATACTTGGTTAATTATTTATTATTATTTTTATTATTGTTGTTGTTTTTCAGACAGAGCCCTAGCTCTATCACACAGGCTGGAGTGCAGTGGGACGATCTTGGTTCACTGCAACCTCCTCCTCCTGAGTTCAAGCAATTCCCCTGCCTTAGCCTCCTGAATAGCTGGGACTACAGGCACGCACCACCGCATCTGGCTAATTTTTGTATTTTTAGTAGAAACGGGGCTTCATATTGGCCAGGCTGGTCTCTAACTCCTGACCTCAAGTGATCTACCCGCCTTGGCCTCCCAAAGTGCTGGGATTACAGGCATTGAGCCGCTGCACCCAGCCTTGGCTAATTATTTTATTTTATTTTTTGTGAGGGCAGGGTCTCACTATATTGCCAGGCTAGTCTTGAACTCCTGGGCCCAAGTGATCCTCCCAACTTGGCTTCTCAAAGCACTGGATTGCAAGTGTGAGCCGCCAAGCCTGGTCCATATAAATTTTAGAATAATCTTGTCTATGTTTACAAAAATTTGGCTAGAATTTTGATATGGATCACATCATACATATGGATTAATGTGTGGAGAATTGACATCTTTAATAAGTTGACTATTATAATCCATGAATATAGTTAAGTCTTTCCAACTATGGGTCTTCTTTGATTTCTTTTATCAGCATTTGGTAATTTTCAGCATACAGAATCCGCATGTGTGTTTCTAGATTTACACATAAGGTTTCATTTTCTTTGGAACAATTGTAAATGATTTGTTTATATTTCTACCTGTTCGTTTTTAGAATAGAAATGCAGTATATTTTTATGTGTTGATCTTGTGTCCGGCAATCTTACTGAACTCTTTTATTAGTTCTGAAAGGTTTTTATGTAGGTTGCTTGAGTTCTTCTACACAGACAATCATTTCACCTGTAGTGGAAACAGTCATATTTTCCTTTCTAGTCTCTATGGCCTTTCTTTCCTCTTCTTCCTCTTCCTCCTCCTCCTCTACTTCTAAGTTGTCAAATTTATGATTTAAAAGTTGTAGTATTCCAGGCCGGGCGTGGTGGCTCAAGCCTGTAATCCCAGCACTTTGGGAGGCCTAGACGGGCGGATCACGAGGTCAGGAGATCGAGACCATCCTGGCTAACATGGTGAAACCCCGTCTCTACTAAAAAATACAAAAAAACTAGCTGGGCGAGGTGGCCAAGCCTGTAGTCCCAGCTACTCGGCAGGCTGAGGCAGGAGAATGGCGTGAACCCGGGAGGTGGAGCTTGCAGTAAGCTGAGATCCGGCCACTGCACTGCAGCCCGGGCGACAGAGCGAGACTCCGTCTCAAAAAAAAAAAAGTTGTAGTATTCCCTTACTATCATTTTAGTTTTTTCTGGCTTTATGAGGTACACTTGACAAGTAAAAGCTGTATATCTTTAAGGTGTACAACATGTTTTGCTTTATGTATAATTGTGAAATGATGACATTTAAGTTAACTTATTCATCACCTTAGTTATGATTTGTGTGTGAGTGCATGTGGTGAGAACACTTAAGATCAACTCTTTTCTTTCTTTCTTTCTTTCTTTCTTTTTTTTTTTTTTGAGACAGAGTTTTACTCTTGTTGTCCAGGCTGGAGTGCAATGGTGCCATCTCAGCTCACTGCAACCTCCGCCTCCTGGGTTCAAGCAATTCTCCTGCCTCAGCCTCCTGAGCAGCTGGGATTACAGGCACCCGTCACCACACCCACCTAATTTTTTGTATTTTTAGTAGAGATGGGTTTTCCAGGCTAGTCTTCAACACTTGACTTCAGGTGATCCACCTGCCTCAGCCTCCCAAAGTATTGGGATTACAGGCAAGAGCCACTGCACCCGGCCAAGATCAACTCTTTTAGTAAATTTCAAGTATATAATACAGTATTGTTAACTGTAGTCACCATCCTGTACACCGGATCTTCAGAATGTATTCATCCTGCATAACTGAACCTTTGTACCCTTTGACCAACATTTCCCCAGCCTTCCCCTCTAGCCCCTGTCAACCACCATCTTATTCTGTGCTTTCATGAGTTCCAATTTTTCAGATTGCACATGTGAGATGATGCAGCATTTGTTTTTCTGTGTCTGACTTATTTTACTTAGCATAATGCCCTCCAGTTTCATGCATGTTGTCACAAATGGCAAGATTTCCTCCCTCTTTAAAGCTGAGTAATATTCCACTGTATATTAATATACCCATGTTTTCTTTATGTATTCATTTATCAGTGGACAAATGATAAGATTTAAGATTTTTTCCGGGCCGGGCCCGGTGGCTCAAGCCTGTAATCCCAGCACTTTGGGAGGCCGAGACGGGCGGATCACGAGGTCAGGAGATCGAGACCATCCTGGCTAATACGGTGAAACCCTGTCTCTACTTAAAAATACAAAAAAAAACTAGCCGGCGACGAGGCGGGCGCCTGTAGTCCCAGCTACTCGGGAGGCTGAGGCAGAAGAATGGCGTAAACCCGGGAGGCGGAGCTTGCAGTGAGCTGAGATCCGGCCACTGCACTCCAGCCTCGGTGGCAGAGCAAGATTCTGTCTCAAAAAAAAAAAAAAAAAAAAAAAGATTTTTTCCATATTTTGGCTATTGAGAATAATGCTGTGATAAATATGGTGGTGCAATATCTCTTTGAGACACTGATTTCATTTCTTTTGGATAAATACCTAGTAATGTAATTGCTGGATCATATGCTAGTTCTTATTTATAATTTTTTTTTTTTTTTGAGACAGAGTTTCACTCTAATCACCCAGGCTGGAGTGCAGTGGCACGATCTCAGCTCACTGCAACCTCAGCCTCCAGGGTTCAAGTGATTCTCCTGCCTCAGCCTCCTGAGTAGCTGGGATTACAGGTGCCCACCACCATGCCTGGATAATTTTTTTTTGTATTTTTAATAGAGACTTGGTTTCGCCATGTTGGCCAGGCTGGTCTCGAGCTCTTGACCTCAGGTGATCTGCCCATCTCGGCCTCCCAAAGTGCTGGGATTACAGGTGTGAGCCACCGTGCCTGGCCTTATTTATAATTTTTTAAGGAACTTCACACTGTTTTTCATAGTGGCTATACCAATTTACATTACAAACTGTGCATAACGGTTCCCTTTTTTCCACCTCCTTACCAACACATTATCTTTTGTGAGGTGTAAGGTGATATCTTTTTGTGATTTTGATGTGCATTTCCCTGAAAATCAGTGATGTTGAGCACACTTTCATATACCTGTTGGCCATTTGTATGTTGCCTTTTGAGAAATATCTATTCAGTGCCTTATCCCATTGTTTACTTGGGTTATTTGTTTTGCTTGTTCATTTATTTGCTATTGCGTTGTTTGAGTTTCTTATATATTTTGAATATTATCCCCTTATTAGATATATGGTTTGCAAATATTTTCTCCCATTCTGTAGGTTGTTTTTGTTCTGTGGATTGTTTCCTTTGCTGTGCAGAAGCTTTTCGTTTTACACAATCCCACTGGCTTATTTTTGCTTTTATTGCCTGTGCTTTTGATGTCATATCCACAGAACAATTGTTCAGACCAATGTCAAGAATCTTTTCCCTTACGTTTTCTTTTAGTCGTTTTGTGGTTTCGGGACTTATGTTTAAGTCTTTAATCTATTTTGAGTTGATTTTTGCATATGGTATGAGAAAAAGTCCACTTTCATTCTTCTGCATATGGATATCCACTTTTCCCAACAGTATTTATTGAAGAGACTGTTATTTCCCCTTGTGTGTTTTTGGCACTCTTGTTAAATATCAATTGACCCACAGATGCATAGATTTGTTTCTGGGCTCTCTATTCTGTTCCACTGGTCTAGGTATCTGTTTTTATGTCAGTGCCATGCTGTTTTGATTACTATAGCTGTGTTATATATTTTGAAGTCAGGTAGTGTAATGCCTCCAGCTTTATCTTACTTGCTCAAGATACACTTACCTCCTTAGAGTCTTTTGTGGTTCCTTACACATTTTAGGTTTGTTCTTCTGTATCTATTAAAAAATGCCATTGGAGTTTTAATAGGGATTGCATTGAATCTTAGATCTCTTTGGGTAGTATGAACATTTTGACAATGTTAATTTTTTTCAGTTTTCAACCCATGAACACAGGATGTCTTTCCATTTATCTGTATCTTCTTTAATTTTCTTCATCATTGTTTTATAATTTTTAGTGTCAAGTTTTTCATGTCTTTGGTTAAGTGTATTCCTACCTAATTCTTTTTGTTGCTGTTGTAAATGGAATTGCTTTCCTAATTTCTTTTTCAGATAGTTCATTCTTTGCATGTAGAAGCACAATTGATTTTTGTTGATTTTGTATTCTGCAGCTTTACCGAATTCATTTATAAGGTCTAACTATCTTTTGTTAATATTATTCTTTAAGATTATTTTAATGATTGAAGGATTTATCTGTACTGATATTCCCTGTTTTATTAGTGATTTTTTGTGGTGATTTATGTTTTTTTGTTTATTTTTGTAAGTCTTGCTAGAGACTTACAGATATTTTGAGATATTTTTTAAAGAACTGCTTTTTGTTTCACTAATTTTTTTCTATTCCTTTCCTGTTTTCAATTTCATTGAGTTAGTCTATATTCATTATTTCTTTCCTTCTGCTTGCTTTGTGTTTAGTTTGCTCTTCTTTTTCTAGTTTTGTGAGGTAGAAACTTACAGAAATGATTTCAGACTTTTCCTCTTTTCATATATATATATACGTATATATATGACATACATATATATATGTCATAAATTTTCCTCTTAACACTGCTTTAGCTGCATCTCACAAATTTTGACACATTTTGTTTTCTTTTTTTTTTTTTTGAGACGGAGTCTCACTCCGTCGCCCAAACTGGAGTGCAGTGGCTGGATCTCAGCTCACTGCAAGCTCCACCTTTCCAGTTCAGGCCATTCTCCTGCCTCAGCCTCCCGAGTAGCTGGGACTACAGGCGCCCGCCACCTCGCCCGGCTAGTTTTTTGTATTTTTTAGTAGAGACGGGGTTTCACCGGGTTAGCCAGGATGGTCTCAATCTCCTGACCTCGTGGTCCGCCCGTCTCGGCCTCCCAAAGTGCTGGGATTACAGGCTTGAGCCACCGCGCCCGGCCACATGACCCCATTTTACCTGACAACCAGTTTACAAGCCCTATCAAGAAATATAGTCACATCGGGGGTTGGAGTTTCAATATATGAATTTTAGAGGAATTCAGTTCAGTCCAGATTGCTTTTTTCCTTTCAGAAAAAAAAAAAATTAAACAATTCATGAATTTCTGTGCCATCCTTGTGCAGGGGCCATGTTAGTTTTCTCTACATCATTTCAATTTTAGTCTAAATGTTGCCAAAGTCATCCTGCCAATAGCTTTTGAATACTTAAATTAACTGTTATTGACTGAGTCTCTTTCCCACCATAGAACTTGGAATTTAGAAATTTTTAATGATATAGACTCATTTTCAAAAGCAAGTTAACGTCTCTTCATCTCTGTTGACAGGACCTCAACATACCCCTAAAGCATTATTTGTTTACCATGTATTGGGGCAATTGGTGACATTTGAATTAGTCTGTAAATTAGATAATAGTATTATAGCAACATTCAACTTCCTGAATTTAGTCATTTTACTTAAGTTATATAAGAGAACAACCTTTTTATTGGGAGATATATGAGGAAGTTATTTAGGGGTGGGTCAGTATATCTGTAAATTACCCTCAAATTATGAAATCCTAACATAATTAAATGTGTATGCATGTATCTACACATATATGTAAAGAGAGAAAGAGAGACGTGAAACATGTTTTATGAGACAATGTGACAAAATATTCACGATTGATACATCTAGCTGAAGGAGGTATGTGAGTTCATTTTATTATACCTGCATGTGTAAGTTTGAAATGTTTTCAAAATTAACAGTTTGAAACGCACACATTAAAGAACAAAAAACCCCACTTTACCTTGAGGTATCATGCATTCCAAGATAAAAATAGAATGAGTTCTACTTTTTCTTCTGTAAATACTATTACTAGTAAAGACAGATTTACTAGAAAACAAAATTACAATGTGAACCTCCACTGTATTCAGTAGTGAGTGTTTCCAAGCATGGATAAGAATGTCAGAGCATTAATAATAATCAATTGTTATTGATTTCCTTGGGACATCTTGGGAGACCCGATGGTGTTGTCTGAGATGGGGGATGTGGGGAATGTGGGCTCACCCTAAGCAAATGGACGAGATTACTTAGAGTTAGAAATAGTTTGAAACAAAACCTGGAAGCAAATAAGTTTTCTGCAGTTGAAGACTGGAAGAAAACCAACTAGATTCCTGTACTCACACAGTCAATTGGATAGTGTTCTGATTAAAGTGGGTAGTTACTTATGTACAACCATTGAAAACAAGAACACGTATTTGAAAACTAAGGTAGCTAATTTGACAGACCATTTCAGAGCAGTGAAACATTCAAAATGTGTTAGGAAAATGAAAACGTAAAAAAGAAACAGAGGCCGTGCACTGTGGCTCATGCCTGTGATCCTAGCACTTTGGGAGGCTGAGGCAGGAGGATCACTTGAGGCCCTGGTTTGAGGCCAGCCTGGGCAAGATAACAAGAACCTGTCTACACACACACACACACACACACACACGCACATGTAGGCAGGCTTGGTGGTGTGCCTGTGGTTTCAGCTACTTGGGAGGCTGAAGTGGGAGAGTCGCTTGAACTCCTGGGTACAGGAGCCATTATTATACCACTGTACTCTTGCCTAAGCTACAGAGCAAGACCCTGTCTCTGAAACAAACAAACAAACAAAAAAATAACAGATACTTTGAGATCTAGACTTGAGTCTCTAGAAGCAGCATTTGAGAATGTTCATAAACTGTGAGATAAAGGCAGTTCTAGACTAAAAGAAGAAAATAAACATTTTTTAGGCAAGTATGACTCTTTTGGACAAGAACAGGAAATATTAAAAGATTCCTTAACCGACAATGAATTGCTTGAAACACACACTCAGACTTATGATTTGAAAATAATTACTTCAAATCATAAAACTCAAGCGCATAGAGCCTGAGAATATGTAAAGTCTTCATTATGATTCCAAAACTGGCACGAGATCACTGCATGCCACCTCACTAGCAACACGTTAGGTGTCCCTTTGCAGAGATTGATACATGAGGACCGTAACCCATCTTCCAGTCCTCAGACGTCCTGGAGAGCACCAGGAAGAACTTGAGGAAGACATGACCACTTCTGAGCTCACATGGAGACTGACCACCCGGGCTACTGATTAGAAAAGAAGAGGAGGAAGAAGAGAGGAAGAGAAGACCCAGGAAGAGTAGAAGGAGGATGAGAGGGAAGAGAAGAAGGAAGAGCAAGAGGAATAAGAGGAGGGAGCAATGATGGATAAGACCAAGGCCTGCAAGCACAAAGAGAGTGCCTCCATCAACACTTGGCCGAGTGAAATCTCTGCCAGCACCTGTCACTGCCGGGCAAATGTTTCCAACAAGCATAGCAGTGACCCACTGCTGGACCTTCACAGAGAGCACCACCGCTCCCAGCTTCAAATCCTAAATCCAACACTCCCACATGGGAAGAGACTATACTTATGGGAGTGACTGTGTTTATTCCCCAAAGGGACCCCCAAAGGAAAAGTTTCTCACTAAGATTTTGTCATTTTGGCAAAGTGAAAGCAGCTTGACCCAATAGGGTATCCTCTGTGGCTTAAACTCCTGGCACATTTTTGGGTGTGCATGGAAAAAAATATAACTCACAAAATAGAGTGAAGAGTCAGGCCCCTGGGCGGCAGGTGATGCCAGCCCCATTCAAACCAGAGTGGGCATTTGGCTGCATGTGGACCTGCCCACAGGGATGGAGTGGGCTGGCCTTGGCCACATCTAGTCTGCCACGGTGTCTTCCTCAGCAGCCTCTCCCCTCTCCACGTCACTTCATTTTCTGCATCATTATCGCCTCCTGTGGTTCAACCCCATCCGGCCTGGGCAGGAACCATAATCCTGGCCACTGACATGCCAGAGGAAGAGCAGGCCTTCCCTTCCCTTTACCTGGCATCACCTCTGCAACCTGGAGAGGGAGAAGAGGGACAATTCCCCAAAGGCTTTGGAGCTATTGCCAGCCAGGGGAAGAAATGGGCAGCATTTAAGAGGTGACAACACTTGGCAGGGCCAACATGGCCAGATCAGAGGCTCCCATAAAAAAAAAAAACCATAATAAGCATGTGAATCCTTTACTGGCAACTAAGGTATACAGGTTCTCTCATTAAAATCGACAAGAAGGCTGGCATGACCCACAGAGAGAAGGAATAGCAAAGAAGACCCTGTATAGCCAAGACAATCCTTAGCAAAAAGAACAAAGCTGGAGGCATCATGCTACCTGACTTCAAACTATATCACAAGGCTATAGTAGCCAAAACAGCGTGGTACTGACATCAAAACAGGCATATAGACCAATGGAGCAGAACAGAGACCTTAGAAATAACACCACACATCTACAACCATCTGCTATTCAATGAACCTGACAAAAACAAGCAATGGGGAAAGGATCACCTACTCAGTAAATGATGCTGGGAAAACTGGCTAGCCATATGCAGAAAACTGAAACTGAACCCCTTCTTTACACCTTATATAAAAATTAACTCAAGATTGATTAAAGACTTAAATGTAAAACCCAAAACCATCAAAACTCTAGAAGAAAACCTAGGTAATACCATTCAAGATATAGGCATGGGTAAAGACTTCATGACAAAAATGCCGAAAGCAATTGTAACAAAAGCCAAAATTGACAAATGGGATTTAATTACACTAAAGAGCTTCTGCACAGCTAAAGAAACTATCATCAGAGTGAACAGGGATCCTACAGAATGGGAGAAAAATTTTGCAATCTATCCATCTGACAAAGGTCTAATATCCAGAATCTACAAGGAACTTAAACAAATTTGTAAGAAAAAAACAAACAACTCCATCAAAAAGCAGGAAAAAGATATGAACAGACACTTCTCAAAAGAAGACATTTATGTGGCCAAAAAACATATGAAATAAAACTCAGCATCACCGATTATTAGAGAAATGCAAATCAAAATCACAACGAGATACCACCTCATGCCAGTCAGAATGGCGATTATTAAAAAGTCAGGAAACAATAGATGCTGGTGAGGCTGTGGAGAAATAGGAACGCTTTTAGACTGTTGATAGGAATATAAATTAGTTCAACTATTGTGGAAGACAGTATGGCTATTCCTCAAGGCTCTAGAACCAGAAATACCGTTTGACCCAGCAATCCCATTCTGGGTATATACCCCAAAAAAGGTAAGTCATTCTACCACAAAGACCCATGCACACTTATGTTTACTGCAGTGCTATTCACAATTGCAAGGACATAGAATCAACCCAAATGCCCATCAATGATAGACTGCATAAAGAAAATGTGGCACATATACACCGTGGAATACTATGCAGTCATAAAATGGAAAGAGATCATGTCCTTTGCAGGGACATGAATGAATTTGGAAGCCATCATCCTCAGCAAACTAATACAGGAACGGGAAACCAATCACCGCATGTTCTCACTCATAAGTGGGAGTTGAACATTGAGAACACATGGACACAGAGAGTGGAGCAACACACATCAGGAGCTGTTGAGGGTGGGGAGTGAGGGGAGGGAACTTAGAGGACAGGTCAACTGGTGCAGCAAACCACCGTGGCACCCATATACCTATATAACAAACCTTCACATTCTGCATGTGTATCCCAGTTTTGTTTTGTTTTTTTAGAAGAAATAAAGAAAAAAAGTGCAAAACTTAACTTAAAAATTTGCATAAATTGGTGATTACAATTATGATACATGATTACAATAGAGTATTATGAGGGCCATAGTAGAGAGAAACAGAAAGTTAGAAACATGAAAGTAAAAGATTCAAGATTTTTCAGAATATCACTTTTTTTTTTTTGAGACAGGGTCTCACTTTGTCACCCAGGCTAGAGTGCAATGGTGCGATCTCACCTCACTGCAGCCTCGACCTCCAGGGCTCAAGTGATTCTTCTGCCTCCGCACTCCAAGTAACTGGGACTACAGGCACTCACCACCATGCCTGGCTAATTTTTTTTGTACTTTTTATCAAGAAAGGGTTTTGCCGTGTTGCCCAGGCTGGTCTCAGACTCCTGAGCTCAAGTGATCTACCTGCCTCAGCCTCCAAAGTGCTGGGATTAAAGGTGTGAGCCACTGCACCAGTCCCAGAATATAACTTTTTAAGTTCTGATTGGACACTGTGGTCTTAGCCAAGATGGCTAATCCCATACTCAGTGTGCGTAGCCATTGAAAAAATTTGACTGTTAAAATAGCTTCAGTTTGGAATGTGTTCTGCAGCCCTGTAATAACACATCCTTTTATTCCCTGAACCAATGACTTACCCTCGATTGAGCTTACTTCTGCTAGCAGCAAAAGAATCAGACATCTGTGGTCCCTGGGTCCAAGTATCACAGGCATCTTGGTCAGTGGGGAGTAGCTATTAGCAGAGTCCTTGGCAAGATCATCAGGACGAGGGTAACTCTGCCTTTAGTCTCAGCTCCAAATATCTTCCGTACCTCCCTTCTGTAGCCCCTCTGCTTTGTTTAGCATCTACAGGATGAGAACAGCAGCATCTACACCCTGGGGTATGGGAAATCACACACCTCTCTCTATGTTCTCACATACAACACCCGTAATGCCACATGTGAGGGTTCTTTCCACACCGATGAATTCTCCAAAGCCAGGTGGCTGCCACAGTTCTATTCAATTCCGACACTCTCTACCTGAAGTTAGCAGACCTATAAGCTAAGGGCTTAGACCCTAGGTCTGCCCCTTTACGGATGCCAATCATCCACCGTACTTCTGACCAACAGACTGTAAATTGGGGGTTCCCATGACCTTCTTTTAGGATTCCATAATTTGCTAGAATGGCTGAAAAACTCAGGGAAACACTCTTCTTATGTTTACAGGTTTACCATAAAGAATATTATAAAGCAGTGGTCCCCAACCTTTTTGGCCACCAGGAACAAAAAGTTTCATGGGAAACAATTTTTCCACAGACTGGGGTGGTGGGGGGGTGGTTTTGGGAGGATTCAAGTGTATTACATTTCTTGTGCACTTTATTTCTATTGTCATTACATTGTAATATATAATGAAATAATGATACAACTCATTGTAATGTAGAATCAGTGGGAGCCCTGAGCTTGTACCACAGACTGGTACAGGTCTGTGGCCAGAGGGTTGGGACCCCTGTTATAAAGGACGCAGATGAACAGTCAGGTGGGGAATATGCAGGTTGTGGTCTGAAGGGTCCTGAGTGCAGCAGTGGGGGTGTGCCACCCTCCTGGCACTTGAAGACATTCACTAACCTGGAAGCTCAGCAAACATAGTTATTAAGAGATTTTATAGAGGTTGATCACCAGCGCCCCCAACCCCTTTCACAGAGGCAGGTGGGTAAGGCGGAAAGTTCCCACCCTCTACTGGCACGGTCTTTCCGTGCCCACCCCATCCTGAGGCTGTCTCAGGACCCAGCCTAGCTTATGTTAGAGGCGCTCAGGTGTGATGGGAAGGGGCTCTTGACTAACACCAAAGATAGCCCTGACACTCAGGAAAGGTGTCTGGGGGCTATGTGCTAGGAATGGGGGACAAAACCCAATTTATTTAAAATAAATGTTTTTAATTTAAAAAATTGTTTCAGAAATATATATATATATATATTTTAATTTTAAAAGCTGTTTAACTTTTTTTTTTTAATGAAATAGATTTCTTATCACTCCACAGGGTGGTAGAGATCAAATCCAGGATGGCACATGAGGGCTTACCCCAACAGGAACAACCTGTGCTTCTCAAGCAGCGGAAGCACCCCAGGGACTGAGGAGAAAGGGGCCCTTCAAGAGGGGGTAGTGCACAATTTCTGGGCATTGACCTGAAGATGTGTTCAGAAAACCACTCTTCCAACAAGGAAGCAAACACAAGTACTTTAAGCAGTAAAAGGAAAGTTAACAAGATTTTTGAGTTAAAAAAAGAGATTTTTAACCTTGAAGTGAGCTGAGTCCCAGATGTGCTGGGCTGTGAGCTCACCTTCCTCTGACACTGATGGGTCTTCAGGGAAGCCGGGGAGAAACTGTATTAGTCCGTTTTCACCCCATTGGTAAAGACATACCCGAGACTGGGTAATTTATAAAGAAAAAGAGATTTAATGGACTCACAGTTCCACGTGGTTGGGGAGGCCTCATAATCATAGTGGAAGGCAAAAGACATGCCTTAAATAGCGGCAGACAAGAGAGAATAAGGACCAAGCAAAAGGGTTTTCCTCGTAGAAAACCATCAGATCTTGTGAGACTTACTCTCTACCATAAGAACAGTATGGGGGAACTGCCCCCGCTATTCAGTTATCTCCTATCAGGTCCCTCCCACAACATGTGGGAGTGATGGGCGCTACAATTCAAGATGAGATATGGGTGGGAACACAGCCAAACCATACCAGAAATCCTACTTTTTTTTTTTTTTTTTTAATATCTATAAATATAAATGGAGTGTAGAAACCTCAGGGAGCCTGGGCTTGGCACAGCCTAGAACTAACACTGTTCAGATTTGCTTTGCCTGGAGGACTGGAAGGGTGGGCCTGCCTGGGGCATGAGAGACCAGAGCTTTCTGGCAAAAATCGTCAGCCCAAGGTTAGGCACAGTGCAAAGTTGGCCCCAGGACATCAGGCTGGTTTGAGAGGCCCAAAGAGCTATGCCTGAGTCCCGGAGGCCAGTGGATTCGTTCAAGAACCTTAAACTAAGGTGTGTGTTGCAAGAAATTTCGTTAAGGTATTTGTTGCAAAAGATACATGAAAATCCTAAGCCCTGGGGCCTGTGAAGTGGCCTTCTTTGGAAACAGGATTTTTGCAGATGACATCGAGATGTGAGCTAGGATGAGGTCATTAGGGTGGGTCCTAATCCAACATGACTGATGTCCTTACTGAAGGACATCTGAAGAAGAAGAGAGACACACGAGGTCATGGCTGTGTGAAGGCGGAGGTGGAGCCTGGGCTGATGCATCAGCAATGCTAGAAGAGGGAAGAAGGGGAGGGAAGCTTCCCAGGAGCCGTCAGAGGGAGCCCGGCCCTGCCAATACCGAGGTCAGACTTCTGGGATCCAGAACTGTAAGGGAACAAATTTCTGTTGTTTAAAGGCACCCAGTTTGTGATGCTTTACAACACACCACAAATGAGGGATGACGAATACGGCATCCATCATAACACAGAAACCCGGTGACTCAGAAGCCGCGGTGGCATGCTCTGGCAATTTCCAGAGACCCTTGCTAGCATCCCAGTGGTTATACCCACACTGAGTTGGACACTAATGGGATTCAGGACACGAGATCCTGAAATCTGGCACCTTGCATATTCCCGCAGTTCACTGCCATCAGGTGACACCCTTTTCCACCATTGTCTGCTCTCCATCAAGCTTAGCCTAAAGATACACAGGCCTCCCTGTGCCTTTTGGTCTTCATATCTAAAGGTGCCTATGTCATGTAAAAACTACATACAATAAAATAAATTTGCATGCTTTTCTCTTGTTTATCTGTCTTTTACGACAGGTGTCTCAACCATAAACCTAGCAATGGGTGAGGAAATAACTTTTTCTTCCCTTACGGAACTGGATTCAGCACCACAAAACCAAAACCACCTCCAGAAAAGAGTCTCCTGTGAGAACGCAGAGGCCTGCCTTTCTCTCCCGTCGCTGAGAGTCCCTGACTGACTTGGGGACCTCACAGTGCTGCTCGCTCTTGCCTGGTGCTGGTCAGGGCTTCCTGCTCCTGACCTCATCCTACCTCTGCAGCAGAGGGCCTGGGACAAAGGGGATCCCTGCCCATCCTGCCAATCCTCTTCTCAGGAAGCTTCTGTAATCTCTGCCCCAAAACTTCACTGACATTCTGCTGACCAGAGCGTGGTCATAGGGCCACTCCATCTCACAAGGGGGCTGGAAAAATGCGTTTTCTTCAGCTGCGCACCTTATACCCCACAGCAGTACTAGGGGTCTGGTAGTGAGGAAGAGGATGGGTAATGGAGGTTAGGTCAGCAGCTAGCAATGTTGGCCACCAGGGGAGAGTCACAGCCACTTGCTGGGCCTGGTGGTGACCTCACATCGGTTGCTAGGAGGACGATTTTGAGGATCCTGTAAGTGTTAGCAATAGTAACGCTGCTACAGAGTCCTAGGAACAATGGCAGCTGGGGCTGGAGCTCCTGCTGGGCTGGGGAGAGAGAGCCTGGCTGCGCTTTCCAGAATGCCCGTGTTGACGTGTTGACGTTTATTCTCTTGTTTCAGTTTGTTTTGCTTTGTTTGTTTTACCTGCAGGCCTGTTGAGCCCTCTCGTCAATAATTCTCCAGTGTCTGCTGTTGAAGGCATCTAGTAGCTAACTTCAGGATTCTGTCATCCTCTATTCATTTGGGGGAATTTCATCTACTTATCTGAAACATTCAGATTTTCCGCTGTCAGTTTTGGGTGAATGAATTATGCTTATTACTTTTAATAAAAGTCTTCAAAATCTCACCAGTGCCATGTCTTTTTCTTAGGTCTTGAAAATCATTCTTGGTTTATTTTTGAGAAATATTTAGGCCAGGTATCATGGCTCATGCCTGTAATCCCAGCACTTTGGGAGGTTGAGGCAGGAGGATTACTTGAGGCCAGCCTGGGCCACATATCGAGATTCTGTGTCTACAAAAACTAAAAAATTAGCCAGATGTCATGGTGCATACCTGTAGTCCCAGCTACTTGGGAGACTGAGGTGGAAGGATTACTTGAGCCCGGGAGTTTGAGGCTGCAGTGAGCTACGATAACGCCACTTCACTGCAGCCTGGGCAACACAGTGAGACCCTGTCTCAAAAAAACCACCAAAATTAATTTTAAAAAATTCAAATAGTCATGAAAATCATTCTTGATTTCAGTTTAAGAGTGCTGCTTATTATATTGATAGACTTAATCTTAGTTAAATTGTATGTTCTCTTTCCAAATTTCTCCTTACTTATAACTTAAAATTGATGCCTCCTTTAAATATTGAAATGTTATTTCTGAGATATTTCAGTCGTGAGATTTTTTGTAGTTTGGTGCTATTCTGTGTCTAATAATAATCACTTAGGAAAAAACACAAAGATAATTTCCCAGGCTTAAGTGTTCTTTTCTTTAGTAGATTCAATGTACTTTAATTTCACTAAATTCATATTGGGAGATTCACTTCTCATTTTTACACAGAGCCCGTCATAATATCCTAATTAATAAGTGTGCTCCATATACCTGGGACTAAAAGAACAGAAAATTTTCCTGTTTGGATAAAAATCCTGATGCTCATATTTGACAGTGATATATGCTATTTTGGAGAATTTCACAGGATCAAGCGATGGCTAGCGACCAGGAGCTGCATTTTTTCCTGCCTTGTTTGATGCACACACCCCCTCTTGTTCCCATACCAGCCCTGCCCCCCAGCAGCCGCATGTCCGCTGTGCATTTTGTGTTTGTCGTGTGCCTGTGCAAAGCCCATGTTGTTCCGTCTGCATCTTCTTGTCTCCTCTGTTCCTTTTTTCCATTCGGCGTCTCCAGGTCTCTGTGTCTGTCTCGCATCTGATGCTTCTCAGCGCTGCACCGTCATCGGTGGCGAGGCTTCCACGCCATTTTCCTTATCTATTGTCCCTGCGCGGCTTAGATGTGCGAAAGGGGCATTAAGGAGAGGTCAGAGTAACCAACTGTGGTGACGTCAGATGGAAGAGTGGCCCAGGCCAGGGAAACCCTGTGCAAAACCCCAGGTGGGAGTAAACCTGCTGCTTGCAGAGAAGAGAAGTCAGGCTGGGTTAACTTGCACCAAGGGCATGGCTATAGGAGGGGGCATGGAGGTAGAAGGGGCCAAATTAGACAGCCGGCCTCCCTGAAAAGGGACTCCTGAGAGGTTGAATGTCAGAAATGGTCAATTCTCTTTAACCAGCTAAAGCGCATGAAATTCCCACTATGTGCCATGTTTTCTGCACACTGTTTTCTGCAGACTTTCACCCTTACAATGGATTAGGTGTTGTGGTCTTTACTGGACTGATGAGGCTTAGGAGGCTCTGAGCTGAGTCACTAACCACAGTCACAGGAAAAGAGCTGGCCTCGGATTTCCACCCAGAACAACTCCACTCCCCGGAACAGGCATCCCTGCATCTCCACCGTGTGACAGACTGCAAGGTCCTGCGGTCCTGAGTGATGGCGAGCTCAGTCAGCCATGAAGGGCCTCTGGGTTTTCTCTCAGAGACAACTGAAGGAAAAGAGTATGGGCAAATCTGAAAGGAGATTAAGAACTGAAATCCCCAGGCTGGGCACAGTGGCTCACGCCCGTAATCCCAGGCACTTTGGGAGGCCGAGGTGGGTGGATCACTTGAAGTCAGGAGTTCAAGGCCAGCCTGGCCAACACGATGAAACCCCGTCTCTACTAAAAATACAAAAAAATTAGCCGGGCATGGTGGCACACACCTGTAATCCCAGCTACTCGGTAGGCTGAGGCAGAAGAATCGCTTGAACCCGGGAGGTGGAGGTTGCAGTGAGCAGAGATTGTGCCATTGCACTTCAGCCTGGGCAACAGAGCAAAACTCCGTCTCAAAACAAACAAAACAACAAAAAAAACAAAACTGAAACACCCAAGACTTGTGAAACCAGCCCCAAGAATAACAGAAACAAATGAGGAGAAAACTGTTGATACTGTAATATATCTGATACATTCGTATAAACGTAACCAGAAAACAAAGGAGCGAATGCAGTAGCTGACACTGTCTCGATACAGAAGAGCAGCCTCTGGAGCCATCCCAGCAGAAGCCAGGTAGGGAAGCAGTGGGTCCACGCCTCACAGCTGGGGCTGGAAGCTGCCACTGACATTTGGTTTTAGAGCCACTCGGGCTACACTCGGAATCTTCGCCTTGAAGTCCAGCAGGAACTTTGCGCCTTCTCTCTGGATGGGCCCCAACAGAGCAAAACAATAGGGTACGTTTTCTACTTTTAAAATTGTAGTGAAAAACTGGAGGAACACACTTGACTGATAGAATGAATAAAGCATGGTATTGAAGAATATTTGTAAAAAGATCTGTCTCATTTCCCTCTAAGGGCCTTCTTTCTTGACTCATGGAGGAAAAAAAGTGTCAACAGTGAGAAACTGCAGAAAAACTACCCAAAGGACAGGGGAGGGTAAACCGCTTGGGGCTCCCGAATCATTTCTGCAGGGTCTCTGTGGCTCCATTCCTTCCTCTCCCACCCATGGGGTCTTTAGCCACCCTGGTTGATGGAGCCGCTGTAAGCCTGAGAGAAGGCCCAAGGTGTTGGAATTTCAGAGTGAAACTCCAAAGAATCAATAGTGGAGAAGAAAAGAAAGGAAGCAGACTCAGCTTTCCTCATTGTGCTAACAGTCGTGCAGCCGTGCAGCCCGGCCGAGGCACTGGGCGAATGTTAGTAAAGACCAGGAGTGACCTTTACTAACCTGAGAAAAAAGTCACAAAGCCAGCTGTGCCTGGCTTCATCTTCCAAAGACATGTCAGGGATCAGCGTGTCACCTTATCAATACTGGAGCATCTTAGGGTCTGTGCGGATTCCTGAAACTCATGGAATTTAGTGGACAGATCTTCCTCCGCAGACTTAATGTCCTGGATTATGAAAGCTACAACTGGACTTTGCTTAATTTATTCATCAGGCTCTAGGTGACCCATGGAGGCTGCAGAATTCTCCCACTGTTAAATGTGTTTTCATAAACACAGGGATATACAAACTTAAACAGCACACAGCTCTTCACTGGACAAGGAGGGAGTTTGACAAGATGCTCTTGGTAGGGACTCATTTTGACCATAAAATTCTATAAACGTAAGTGTTTAGAAATCTAGGGACCAGGTTACAACCACCACTCTAACTGTATTAACTGGAAACACACACACACACACACTGAGGCATTTCATTGATGAAACAAGTCCTGCCATATAACTAATACAGTCTAGCTTTAAATCCTATTCCTCAAGCAAAGAATCCAATGGTAAATTGGGTGCGTGTTTTGGGGCTGTCTGGAAGATATCCTAGTCTCTGTTTATTTCCAGTTGTTCTTCCCAATCCATACTCGACTATAGAGTGTCCCCCATACACCGTAGCAGTCACCTACGCGCTTGATAAAAACACACAGCTTCCAGGGCTTTCCCCTAAGATTCTGATTTAGGGAGTCTGGTTGGGATGCAGAAGCCTGTATTTTTATCACACTTCTCATGTCATTCCTTTGATTCTGATGATTAACTATGTCTGGGAAATCCTGACTTAAGTAACCTGCCCGTGACTATTGGTGGTCCAGTTACATCTCGTTTAAGTGAAATTACATCTGGCTTAAATGAAATGATGGTTTGTGATCATAGCACTGATCCTTTGGAGCACCGAATGAGAACGCATTTGCGTTGATCTATAATGGTTTCCTCAGCACAGACCTTGAGGTGGGGGGGGTCTCAGAATTTTCTGCTATACAATAATTCTCTTAGCCCTTTCACGTTTTTTGTTTTTTATTGAGACAGGGCCTCACTCTGTCCCTGAGGCCAGAGTGCAGTAGCATGATCTCAGCTCACTGCAACCTTTGCCTCCCAGGCTCTAGTGATCCTCCCACCTCAGCCTCTAGAGTAGCTGGGACCGCAGGAGCGTGCTACAATGCCTAGCTAATTTTTAAATATTTTTTGTAGAGACAGGGTTTTGCCATGTTGCCCAGGCTTGTCTTGAACTCCAGGGCTCAAGCAATGCTCCTGCCTCAGCCTCCCAAAGAGCTGGGATCACAGGTGTGAGCCACCGCTCCAGTTTGCCCTTTCATTTTCCCTTAGTTTTATATTCCTAGTTGTTTCTTGGTTAACTTCCATCTGTTTGAAATTTTCTCTAACCTAACACTCTGTTACTTGGGATGCAATTGGGTTTTATTTTAGCTTTTAAACTACTTTTATGTATTTTAAAATTATTTTCTCCTCATTTTAAAAATTTAGAGTGGCACAATTTATGGCACTATTTTTGGATCTTTAAAATATTATTTTAAATACTGTACATAATACCATCTTTCATTATGTTATGCTAAGATAACATCCATCTGTTTTTTACCAGTCTTAGCTTAGGTATCTAGTGCTCTATCCAACACCATTGATCTCCAGCGGCGGGAGCCTTAACTTCTTGACCAATTGACACTGGAAGGTCAAGGCAGAGATCAAGTTAAAGTATATAAATGTCAGCTGGGGAGGATATGTGCTGAATGTCATCATCATGAAAAAGCTTACAGTATGCACCTACTGTACAATTGTAATACATTGATTTGCACATTGGCATTAGAAAGAGGTTTAAATTCTCATCCTTGACAATCTTAAATTCTAGCTGCAGAGGTTAAGATATGAACATAAAACGTTTTTTAAAATTAAATATTTCTTTCAGAACAAGCTTATATGTAAATCAGATGAGAAGGATTCCCAAAGCAAAATCAATCTGTTGCTCGTATCAGATGTGCTCTACCTCCCTTGTCATATGGCATTCTTCAGAAGGGAAGTTCCTTTAAAAAACATATCTTAATCTAGTTTATATTGTTATTATTATTTTTTTAAGATGGAGTTTCACTCTTGTTGTCCAAACGGGAGTGCAATGGCATGATCTCAGCTCACTGCAACCTCCACCTCCCAGGTTCAAGCGATTCTCCTGCCTCAGCCTTCTGAGTAGTTGGGATTACAGGTGGCTGCCACCATTCTGGCTAATTGTTTTTATTTTTAGTAGAGACAGGGTTTTGCCACATTGACCAGGCTGTTCTTGAACTCCTGACCTCAGGAGGCCTGCCTCAGCTTCCCAAAGTGCTGGGATTACAGGTGTAAGCCACCATGCCTGGCTCTTAATCTATTTTAAATATAACTTTGCACACAGTCTTCCATATTAAATATAACTTATTCACAGTCTTCCATATTAGATATATTAAGGAATTGCTATTCTACAAAATGGTATTAAAACTATTTCCCAGAAAAGGCAGGATATATGTCTAACCAATAGGAAAAAACCAGGCATAATGTAAATGTAAAAAGTAAACAACAGTAACCCCTGGCCTTTGAGACTGTCAAGGAATTTAGGAAGCAGAAGGTAGAGGTGAGAGAAAAGGGGACATCATCTTTGAGGATCAAGAACAATTCTCTCAGGACTAGAAACTGACAAATTATATCACTCATGTCAACTGAAAATTAACATTGCCCCTACCAAATATGCATGTACTGACAGAATAGAATAACTCTCAGGAATGCACCTGCCAACACAGCATGGACTGTATCACTCCCTGAGCAATGACATTACATTTCTAGTATCACAATGGGCTTGGCGGCAGGTGCAGCATCAATAGTGAGCACAATTGCATAATTGGTAGATAAGGCAAATCCAAAACTTAACATTAGAAAGACATACTGTAATAATTTCAAAAGAGAGGAATAGAGATTGAGGAGAGACATTTCAAAACCTCTCCATTGTCTACCCTAACTGCACGCCTATGGGAGCTCCATCCTCTAACCTTGAGCTCACCAGGCACAGTCCCTGTTGCCTTATACATAGTATACTCATATACCATCTAACGCTCAGCAAAACCTCACAAGATAGGTACTGTTACCTTTGCAGTGTTACAGAGAAGGAAGTTCAAGTTCTGCATGGGATGTAGCCTGGTCAGAGTCAGAATGGTGGAGGAGGCCTGCTGACTCCAAATCCCGTATAGTCTGTGTGTGCCTTTACTGCAGCTGTGTGAAGACTGGCCTCACTATTCCCCTGATACTGGACAGGTCCACAGTGTACCCAGGTGGACAGAGTCCAGTACCTGGCCTGAGGTCACTCCCTACAAGGGAGAGTTCGAACTCGAACTTCCTTCATCTAGCCCCAAGCCCACTTTCCTGAGCTGGGGGTTGGTGAAGCAAGCCAGGGAGTGAGCATCTGGTCAGTGGCAGGCAGTACCTGCCCACCAGGTAGAAGGGCTGTGGGGTGCAAAGGGAGTGTGGAGATGGGGGTGGTAAGGAGCTGAGAAATCACATTCTGTCTTTAGAGTCATTTTGAAATTAGGATGAGTTGAGATGGTAGCAACCAGCTCTAAAACTGGGGCCTTTTTCCTCCACAAAGAATTTGAAAGGAATTCTTGTGCCAGATCTGCTGGAATGTCCTCTTGGCTCTGCCACAAGGGAGATGGGTGGTTCCTAGTTCCTCCAGAGTCAGCCCTGGCCAGATAGAAGGCATTCTTCTCCAGAAACCAACCAGCCCACCGCGAGGATGCTTCCCATGGAGCAATTTAACAGAACGTCCAACTGGGAGAATCCTGCAGATTCTTGCTGCAAAGGAGTGGCTTTGTGGTCATTTGCAGGGAGAGGTGTCTCTCTCATTTAGTGACCAATTCAGGCCCCGGCTATTTGCATTTGAATCAGGCAGCCGTGCTATTTTGGTTGAAAAGAGAAAGCAAGCCTTTGTTGTTGCAATTTAAGGGCTTAAGTAATTTTCTAGCATCCTTTAATCAGCTTGAATAGTTGGGGAAATGGCAACATATAGAAAAAGTGTGTTCTGGCCTCGGAAATGCAAATGCCACCCCTGGTCCTGAGGCTTTCCCACGGGAGCCTGGATCCTGCGTGTGGCAGCTCCTGGGGATCAGAGAGTCTCTCTTGGCCAGCCATCCTTTCCATCAGAATTTCATTGAGCATCTTCGAAATATTATCTTTGTTTGGATTAAACCAATCCAAGTAATTACAGAAACACAGCAGGGCTGGAAATGCTGGTGGTCTAGGTCTTCTTTTCCTTCAGCCAATCCATATCTATTTCTCACACACAAAAGGAGCCGAAAGGTGGAAGGCATGTGGCCGGTCCAAGGATAATATCCAAGTAGCTTGGTGCTTAACCTTCAGTGAAGGTAAGGTTCCTTCCAGGTGGCATGGAGCTATTTGAAGTAGTTTATGGCATTCAATTTACATGATTAGGAAACATCCAATTTACTTTTGTAGCTAATAAAAATTACAAATTTTCGGTTTAAAAAATGGAAGAACAAGTTTTCAAAAATCCTGTTTGCTTTTTTCCTTTCAGTTTGCTTTGCATTTTTTTAATTGTACTTTTTATTAATATTTGACAAACAATAATTATACGTATTCATGGGGTACATGGCGATGTTTCGATCCATATCTAGTGATCAGTGCTCTCTGCGACTGTAGGATGGCTATAGTTAACAGTAATATGGTATAGAGTATGAAACAGCTAAACAGAAGATATAGAATGTCTCCCACACAAAGAAATGACAAATGTTTGAGATGATGGATGTGCACTGCATTTTCTTCTTTATAAATTATATTTTGTAATTGGCAAATAATAATTGTACATATCCATGGGGTATATGGTGATGTTTCAATATATGTCATGTGTAGTGATCAGTGCTCTCTGCTGCTGTAGGTTGACTATAGTTAATGATAATATATTGTATAGTGTCAAACAGCTAAACAGAGGATATCGAATGTCTCCAAAGCAAGGCAATGACAAATGTGTAAGATGATGGATACGCATTAGATTTTCTTACAGTGCGTATATAGAGACGTGAAGATCTAGGATTCTCAGACCTGGAGATGACCTAGAAAAACCCTTCTGGAAAACAAAGTGTCTTCGGAACAGTTGACATGTCTGCAGCCAACCTCAGAATTTATCCAAGTTTGTTTGTTTTGCACACGGAGGGTTGAGCAGAAGCCTTGGAACCTGTGGATGCTCCTCTCTGCACAGTGAGGGACTTCAATTCCTGGACCAAACAGACCATGACCGGGCTGACCCTGAACCTCCTTGCTGAGTGTCCGAGGACAGGGGTCTGCAAAGCTCCCGGAGGTTGCTGCAAGCCCACCAGGCCTAGCCAGTGGGGAGGTGCCAGGGCCTCTTGCCTTTGGAAGAGCCTGGCCTTGGAGCTCCCTGCTGGGGAGGACCTGAGAAGGCAGCCACTCTGAGAGGTTCAGAGATAGCAAACGGGGAAAGGTCCTCCTTACTGCTGGGCTGGACCAGGCTCGCAACCGTGCCAAAGCACTCCTGGCAGGAAGGTACCGTGTCAGAAGGCCTCCCTGCACACCAGACCGCATTCCCTCTACTATTCCAGCTAAAATCTGTGCTTCCTTCCTTTCCGCACTTCACTTCCCCTCAAATAAGACAGGCCACTTCGCTCAACTAGGTCTGGCCTACTCCCTTTACTTCCTCCTCCTCTTTTCTGTGACCCCGTCACTTCTTCCAGGAAGCCTTCCTGGATCTTTGGTCTTCACTCACCAACTCCTGCAGAAACCGGGGCTGAAATTACCTTCCTTGAATTCCATTCTTGAGCTGTTTGGGAACTAGAAGTGCCTCGGAGGCAGGTACCATTTTCTCTGATGACTGTGTCTCCTCCTATAGGCCTGAGTACTTTCCCAAGAAAAGCAATTTGTCAGCAGCTGTTCTAGGAGCTGATAAGGACTGTGTTTGTTTCTGCCTTGGTGCTTGCTGTGTGGTGTGTACAGAGACAAATGGCCTGCAGGGCCGCGGGGCACCTGTCTTGTCCCCACATGAAGGGGAATCAGCCCCGACCTGCTGCTCTGTGGCCTTTTGAGCACCTCACAAGCCCTCCTCAGCGTCCCCGATGGTTCTGCTGTCAGCCCCGCTGGGGAGCATCAGACATTCATTTATTGGCTCTAGAGCCTGTAGCCTCAAAAGTGAACCAGTAAGGACAAGAATGACTTCATGTCCGCACAGAGCTGTGGTGAGAACCAAGTGAGGGTGTGCAGGGAAGCGGTCACTGCAGTGTTAGCAGAGAGACCTCCTTGTGACTGTCACCAGAGGGCAATAATTCGACCTGGGACAGGGCCCACTGGTAACCTGCACTCCCCTGGCCTCCAGGGCTGGACGAGGTCTGAAGGGAATTCCCCGTGAGGCACAGCCTCCTGGCCTCTGTCCCCCCGATGTAGGTGGGGAAGGGGAGGGGACACTGTGCGCTCAAGTTGTGTCTTTCATTAGCATCAAGAGAACTAGGCACTATTGAGTGCCTCTGTGTTCCAGGCAAGCTGCAAACTTCTTCATAAAAGTGATATCACTTCACCTTTAGCCCTGTGAGTAACTAATCATTGTCACATACTGCAGATCAGAAAACTGAGGCTCAGAGAGGTGAGGGAGGCACATTCATGCTCACAGCCTGCGAGCAGCAGAGTGGGTACCGAAACCCTAACCTGTTCCTGGAGGCATTCACTTCCACAGTGGGTGTTCCTTCTGCTCCCGGCTTCTTGGGTTTAGACCCGTTAGATGCTAGGCTTTATTTGTGATTCTCTTCCAGAGTCAAAGGAAAATACAGTTTTTGTGGCTCTAATAATAGGTGGGTTTTAATGTGCCTCATACACCATCCATACAAGACAACTGTGCAGGAACGCACGTGGCCTGCGATGTGGGGGGCTTTGTTCACCCTCCTTCCATCGAGATGAATCCCTGTCCAAGGATTCCAGCAAGAAAAAGTATTGAGGACATTATAACAACAGCCACTGTGTATTCAAGGAGTGCTGAGCCCGACAGCTTTCTCCTGTGTTTGCTTTTCTCTGTTTGGTGCTACCCCCAGCGAACTGCAGAGGGGAGCGGCTGGTTTGCAGATGTGGATGAAGAGGGCAGAGCTGGTGGTCTGGCCAGAGTCCGGTGGGTCAGGAGCAGCACAAGTGAGGCCTTGTCTTTCCTTAGATCTAGATTTGGGGCAGGGGGGACGTGGGGTTGGAGAGCCGGAATTGTGAGTGTCTGGCGTTTCCCCACCAGGTAGCACTGGTGGACTTCGTAATCTGAGTTTCTATGGATACAGAAAAGCCATCAGTAGACAGTGGCTACCATGTAGGATTCAGAAAGGTCCAGTCCATTTGCACTCAACTGGATCTTGATGTGGAGGTAATTTAATTCTGGATCTTGATGTGGAAGTGGCCGGAGGACAGAGAGGTCAGTTTTGGTTTTAGAGAAATAAAGATCTAACACTGAATCTGTCTTAAAGACAGAACAAAACCAGAACCACCACCACCACCTTTCTGTGCTGGGATTCCCTCCCGCTTTCCTTTGTCTCCAGGATGGGCGTCACCTGGCAAAGCTGTCCCATGATCGGCATCCAAGCGGGGGATGAACTCTCAGAAGATCACAGGGGGCTAATTGGTATTTCTTGGAAATAAGATACTAGTTTCCAAAATAGTGAAGAATTTTACATATAAATACACATTTTAATAATCATCACTAGTCCAACTTTACCACATTTTGTTTTAAAAATTAATTTTCATATTCTGAATGTAACAAAAACAACAAATCTGAAAGCAGCCTCTGCTTCCCAAAGCTGGAGTGCACATCCCAAGCCAGCACAGGCAGGGTGCAGCCCAGCCAGGAAGACAGGGACAGAAGCCCAGCTGCCCACAGCCTCCAGCACGGCTTCCCTCAACTGCTTTTTTTTCTTTTTTTTGAGACAGAGTCTTTCTCTGTCACCCAAGCTGGAGTCCAGTGGCATGATCTCAGCTCACTGCAACCTCTGCCTTCTGGGTTCAAGGGATTCTCCTGCCTCAACCTCCCAAGTAGCTGGGATTACAGGCATGCACTGCCATGTCCGGCTAATTTTTGTAGGTGAGACGGGGTTTCCCTGTTTTGGTCAGGCTGATCTTGAACTCCTGACTTCAAGTGATATGCCCACTTTGGCTTCCCAAAGTGCTGGGACTGTATACAGGCATGAGCCACCATGCCCAGCCCCCTTGACGTCTTACAATTCAAGAGCCTGGCCAGGAGAACAGAGATTCTCATCAGAAAACAAGAAGATACCAAGTGGCCCTATGTGGCATGTGAGTAGTTAAAAAAAAAAAAAAAAGAAATACTTACAAACAACAACAACAACAACAACAAACCCTCACACTACAGTGTTTGAGAAGAATTTAGCAGGGGAAAGGTAGAAAGAATTGGGAACTAAGAATTCCAGATTTGGCCTGGCAGTTTCCGTCTGCAGGTCAGACAGCCCCGTACCACCTTCTGTAGCCCTTTCTGGATGCCGCTAGGGGAGGGGATGCCAGCTCTGGGCTCCCCCAGGCCGTTCATGTCCCCATTACATTTTCCTTCCCTGGTGGCACCAAATATGGCTGCTCATCTACTCTGTCTCTACTACCCTCTGCCCATGTTGGGAGCCCTGGCAGGGCCAAGGGCTGTGCTGCTCACCACCGTATCACCTGCTTCTAGCTCAGGTTTTCTTCCACAAGATAAATCCCGCTCCTCCTCTTCTCATAGTGAGGCAGAGGAGCATCCTAGCTGCTGCGGTCAGCATGTCTGGCCTGCAGCATCCACTTTCCTGACAGCCTGCGTGCCTTAGCCCAGCTCGGTCTCGGTTTTCTCCTTTGTGTGGTGGATACAGTGATACCTACTCCTGGGCTTGCTGGGAGGATCTGGGAAGATTACATTCAGGAATGTGAGTAAAGTGCTTGACAGAACACTCGGCCTGGTACTGGCTCTTGGAATGTTGAGTTCTTTGCATAAGGTAAGTTACATCCATTCAGGTAGCAGTTGTAAGTCATATACTTACACAGAGCACCTGTGCCAGGCACCTCACATTCGTGACAAATAACCCCATAGAGAAAGGGAGATGGAGGCTGCAGGCCCCAGCGGGTCCTCAACTGAGTTGGGCATCACACAGGCTTGGCACTGAATCCCATTCTCCCTCTGTGACCGCCACGGCCTCCCTGTGTTCTGGACACAAAATCACATGGCGTATCCAATTTAGGGTTTGCAAGCTTACATTCCAGAAGTAGAAGTCGCTTGTCCTCTACTGCTAAAATTGACCCAAAGCTGCATCATTTGGTGTGCCTGCCTCCAGCTAGGGGGAAATCCAGATGCAGCCTGTCCTCTGGTCACATGCAAAGTGAGTTTGTGGATAGCCATGTTTAGCATTAGCCGAATTTGATGTGACATAGTAAAGACACTGAGGTTCCGGCTTGTCACCACCTGCTTTTCTATTTGGAGTCCTTTCCAGGCTGAGTGAAATGAACAGAGTTAATGTTTTCCTCTCCTCTCCTGTCCTCTTTCTTCTTTCCTTCCTTCCTTCCTTTCTTTTTTCTTTCTTTCTCTCTCTCTTTCTTTCCCTCCCTCCTCCCTCCCTCCCTCCCTCCCTCCCTCCCTCCTTCCTTCCTTCCTTCCTTCTTCCTTCCTTCCTTCCTCTCTTTCTCTCTTTCTCTCTTTCTTTCTTTCACAGAGTCTCACTCTGTCACCCAGGCTGGAGTGCTGTGTTGCGACCTCAGGTCACTGCAATCTCTGCCTCCTGGGTTCAAGGGATTCTCCTGCCTCAGTCCTCCAAGTAGCTAGGATTACAGGCGCGCATCACCACACCTGGCTAATTTTTGTATTTTTAGTAGCGATGGGGTTTCACCATATTGGCCAGGCTGGTCTCGAACTCCTGACCTCAAGTGATCTGCCCGTCTCGGCCTCCCAAAGTGCTGGGATTACAGGACTAAGCCAGCAGAGTTAATATTTTACTTAAAGTATCTTGCATCTTAACATGTACCTCTCATAGTCTCTTATAAAGACGCAGCACATGGCAGGTGATTTTTACAAAACCCAGGAAAACTGGGTTCTGGAGAAGTCTGCACAGATCCCATGTTCACTGCTGGCCATGACTGGTAAGGAGTTGGAAGCTCCTCTCCATCCCAGGACAATGCTGACTTCTGCCCTCTGGAAATGGGATGGATGCTATTCCTCTGGGCACGCTGGTGTGGCTCCAAAGCTGAAGGCAGAACTCTGCCTGAATTTTGTCCAGGGAATTTCCACATAGCTCCTGTTTGCAGGATAGCCCCCAATTCTATTAATTTATAATGTTTTGTAGACATTAACTTTAAGCCAACCCAGACAGCATATGTAAATGCATCAGTCACTATTCTGGATTGTCATGCAAGTTGCAGGAGAGAGTTTTTATCCCACCTGCACACACGTACAGACACACAACATCTTTGTTAACAGGGATTTGTTTTCATTTATCTAATCATTGGTTTTGGTGTAGATTAGTGTCTCCTGCCAGGAGCAGAGGCTCTTCTCTTTAGCCAATATCTGTGATCTCAAGACATCCTCCAGAACAGAATTAATGAGTATAAAATGCTAATCAAAATTGTACACGCTCTATTTCCAAAATCTCAGAAAATATTTCCATAATTTCCCCAGTAGTCACAAGTTCCAGTTTGAGTTAAAATAGCCTTGTGGGTCGGGTGTGGTGGCTCATGCCTGTAATCCCAGCACTTCAGGAGGCCGAGGCGGGCAGATCACCTGAGGTTAGGAGTTCGAGACCAGGCTGACCAACCTGAAGAAACCCTATCTCTACTAAAAATACAAAATTAGCCAGGTATGGTGGTGCATGCCTGTAATCCCAGCTACTCAGGAGGCTGCGGCAGGAGAATCACTTGAACCCGGGAGGAGGAGGTTGCGGTGAGCTGAGGTTGCGCCACTGGGCAACAAGAGTGAAACTCCCTCCCCCCACCAAAAAAAAAAGAAAAAAAAAAAAGAAAAATAGCCTTGTGGAGTCACATAATCAGGAAAGGAGGTAGGAATATTAGTAAATGTAAATGTAAGCTCAGTGAAAAATTTACAAGCAAAAGAGTCTTCAGAAAGCCCACTGAATGAGGAATCTGTTGGCAAAGTTATAATAGATTGGGGTGCTTAAGTTAAGAATCATGAAGCTGAGGGGTAAACTCCTTAATATATATTGTCTACAATTATGTACATGTGATTTTCTTGGAGAGAGGCTCCTTGGTGTTTTTTATTTTATTTTATTTTATTTTTTGAGACAAGGTCTCGCTCTGTCGCCCAGGTGGGAGTGCAGTGGCACGATCTTGCTCACTGCAACCTCCGCCTCCCGGGTTCACGCCATTCTCCCGCCTCAGCCTCCTGAATAGCTGGGACTACAGGCGTCTGCCATCATGCCCGGCTAATTTTTTGTATTTTTAGTAGAGATGGGGTTTCACCGTGTTAGCCAGGATGGTCTCGATCTCCTGACCTCGTGATCCACCCGCCTCGGCCTCCCAAAGTGCTGGGATTACAGGCGTGAGCCACCGTGCCCGGCCTGGTGTATTTTTTAAAGTTAAATTCTGAAGGAGATCTGTAATCCCAAAAAGGTTAATGCCACGAAGTTGAACGAAGTGGAGAAACCCTATACTTGCAGTAAAAAATGAATTGATATTAACATCCTTGTAAGATGTTAGAAAAAAATAGCAAAAAAAAAAAAAAAAAAACTTAAGTGCAATCTTGAAGAGAAATCTCTCTTTTTGTAGGTCACAGGAGGGGCGAACCTCCTTCTCCGGGATGGCCGCAGCTCCCCTGTCCCTAGAACAAGCAGTTCTGACACTTTGTGTTGTGGATGGCTCCTGCCTTTTCTCTGCCCAGAGGGATGGAGGATGTGGGACTCTCTGAGATCACTGAACAAATTAAAGTGGGAGAAGTGGGGCAGAGTGCTGGCAGGATGGGAGGCTTGGCCAGAGCAGGACACAGAGGGCAGGATTTCTGACTTGGAGCAGCCAAGTGAGGGAGGTCACTGGGCTTCCAGGCCTTCAGAAGTAGATGGACCAGCTGCCCAGAGACGGAAATATGGAAATCCAGGGATAATGGCAGGAGTTGGAAGGCTATGAATCGTTTCCTAATTCTCTGGTAAGAGGTAGCAGGTGGCGCATCCCCCTGGCAATTTGCCCTATAAACTCTGAAGGCGCAGTGCCACGGGAAAGTACCATCCACTACCTCTTACCAGGGAATTAGTATATATATGTGTGTGTGTGTATGGACTATATATATGTATATATGTAAAAGGAATACATATATAAGGAATATATATATATATGTGTGTGTGTGTAAATATATATATATATATATTTTCTTCTTATTCATTCTAGCAGTCTAAGACAGCAAATCAATATGGGATCAACTATGTGGATTAAGAATTCAGCCGGGTGCAGTGGCTCATGCCTGTAATTTCAGCATTTCAGGAAGCCACATTAAAAAGTGGGCAAAAGACATGAACAGACACTTTTCAAAAGAACACATACATACAGCCAACAAGCATATGAAAAAAAGTTCAATATCACTGATCATTAGAGAAATGCAAATCAAACCCACAATGAGATACCATTTCACACCAGTCAGAATGGCTATTATTAAAAAGTCAAAAAACGCCGGGTGAGGTGGCTCATGCTTGTAATCACAGCACTTTGGGAGGCCGAGGCAGGTGGATCATAAGATCAGGAGATTGAGACCATCCTGGCCAACATAGTGAAACCCCCTCTCTACTAAAAATACAAAAATTAGCTGGGCGTGGTGGTGCATGCCTGTAGTCCCAGCACTCGGGAGGCTGAGGCAAGAGAATCGCATGCACCAGGGAGGTGGAGGTTGTGGTGAGCAGAGATCACACCACTGCATTCCAGTCTGGCAACAGAGTGAGATTCCGTCTCAAAAAAAGAAAAAAAAAAGTCAAAAAACAACAGATGCTGACAAGGTTGCAGAGAAAAGGTAAAGCTTATACACAGTTGGTAGGAGTGTAAATTAGTTCAGCTATTGTGGAAAGCAGTGTGGCGAGTCCTCAAAGAGCTAAAAAGAGAGCTACCACTTAACCTAGCAATCCCACCACTGTGTATATACCCGAAGGAATATAAATCATTCTACCATAGACACATCCACATGTATGTTCACTGAAGCACTATTCATAATACCAAAGACACAGAATCAAACTAAATGCCCATCAATGACAGCTTAGATAAAGAAAGCGTGGTACAGATACACCCTAGAGTACTATGTAGCCACAGAAAATAATGATATCATGTCCTTTGTAGGAACATAGATGGAGCTGGAGGCCATTATCCTTAGCAAACTAATGCAGAAACAGAAAGCCCAACGGTGCATGCTCTCACGTATAAGTGGGAGCTAAATGATGAGAACTCATGGACGCAAAGAGAGGAACAGCAGACACCGGAGTCTACTTGAGAGTGGAGAGTGGGAGGAAGGAGAGGAGCAGATAAAAATAATCTGTACTGCAAACCCCCATGACATAATTTTTTTTTTCTGAGACTGAGTTTTGCTCTTGTTGCCCAGGCTGGAGTGCAATGGTGCGGTCTCAGCTTCCTGGAACCTCTGCTTCCCAGATTCAAGCGAATCTCCTGCCTCAGCCTCCCAAGTAGCTGGGATTATAGGTGCCCCCCACCAAGCCCAGCTAATTTTTTATATTTTTAGTAGATATGGGGTTTCCCCATGTTGGTCAGGCTGGTTTTGAACTCCTGACCTCAGGTGACCCACCAGCCTCGGTCTTCCAAAGTGGGTTGGGATTACAGGCGTAAGCCACTGTGCCCAGCCCAGTCCCCATGACATAAGTTTATTTACATAACAAACCTGCATATGTACCCCTGAACCTAAAAGTTAAAAAAAAAATACAAATAAATAATTTTATTTTCTGAGGGAAAATAAAATAAAAAGCTTTCATTTACAAATTTGCCATTTGGCTGGGTGTGGTGTCTTACGCCTGTAATCCCAGCACTTTGGGAGGCTTAGGCTGATGGATCACAAGGTCAGGAGTTCAAGACCAGCCTGACCAACATGGTGAAACCCCGTCTCTACTAAAAATACAGAAAAATTAGCCGGGTGTGGTAGTGTGCACCTGTAATCCCAGCTACTCAGGGGGCTGAGGCAAGAAAATTGCTTGAACCCGGGAGGTGGAGGTTGCAGTGTGCCAAGATTGCACCACTGCACTCCTGCCTACGTGACAGAGTAAGACTCCTTTCAAAAAAAAAAAAAAAGTTGCCATTTGACAGGGTGCGGTGGCTCATGCCTGTAATCCCAGCATTTTGGGAGGCCGAGGCGGGTGGATCACTTGAGGTCAGGAGTTTGAGACCAGCCTGGCCAACATGGTGAAACCCCATCTCTACTAAAAATACAAAAAAATTAGCCAGTTGTGGTGACGGGAGCCTGTAATCCCAGCTACTTGGTTGGCTGAGGCACGAGCATCCCTTGAATCCAGGAGGCAGAGGTTGCAGTGAGCCAAGATTGCACCATTGAACTCCAGCCTGTGCAACAGAGCAAGATCCTTCTTGGGAAAAAAAAAAAAGTTTCCACTTATGGTAGCAATAAAAATTATCTAAGAATAAATTTGGGAAAATATTTGCAAACCCTTCAGGGAGAAAGTTATTAAGTATTGTTAAGAGACATTTTAAAAAAGACCTAAATAAGCAGAGGTGCTGCCTTCATGGGTAGAAATCCTATATGTTGAAAAGGTGTCAGTTTTCTATTCTGATCTTGAGATTTAATGCAATTTTAATAGTTTTTCATGGAACTTGACAAGCAAATTCTTAAGTTTATATAGAAGAGCAAAGATCTGTAATAGATAAGACATGATAGAAAGTGGTGGGAGCTTGTCCTACATGATATCAAGCCCTAATTTAAAGCTATATAACACTCAAAATGGGACAGATAAAAGCATCGATGAATTAGAGGAGGAAGCCCAGAATCAGACAGCCTAGAATCAGATGCAGAAATGATTTATGTCAGATTTGTTGCAGATCTTTGGTAAAGCAATGGATGATTCAATGAACGATGCAGAGATGACCGGTTTTCTACACTGAAATTGGATCTCTATCTCATCTTGGGCATGGAAGTCAATGCTAGGTGGACTAGAGTCTGAAATGTAAAAATGTAGAACTATACAATGTTAAGAATATGGAAGACTGGCCGGGCGCGGTGGCTCAAGCCTGTAATCCCAGCACTTTGGGAGGCCGAGACGGGCGGATCACGAGGTCAGGAGATCGAGACCATCCTGGCGAACACGGTGAAACCCCGTCTCTACTAAAAAAAATACAAAAAACTAGCCGGGCGAGGTGGCGGGCATCTGTAGTCCCAGCTACTCAGGAGGCTGAGGCAGGAGAATGGCGTAAACCCGGGAGGCGGAGCTTGCAGTGAGCTGAGATCCGGCCACTGCACTGCAGCCCCGGCGACAGAGCAAGACTCCGTCTCAAAAAAAAAAAAAAAAAAAAAAAAAAAAAGAATATGGAAGACTATCCTGGGGGTGGAAATGGCTCTTTCAGATAAAGCCACAAAGCGCATAAAATGGAAAGGAAAAATGTGATAAATGTGATCATATTACATTGGGAATCTCTGGTCACAAAGGACATTATTAAGGAAGTGAAAAGATCAGTCACAAAGTAGGAGAATGTTTTTCTACTTATAAAGCTGACAAATGATTAGTACCGGCATTGTAGAAGAACTCCTGTAATTGATTTTTTAAAAAGTATTCCATGGCATACTCAGAAAGATTTTGTTGGAAAATTGGAAAAATGTGATTTAAAACCATGACATCCTTTTTTATACGCCTCACACTGGAAAACCTCTTAAAATCTGACAATATCGAGTATTGATTAGGATGCAAAGGCAGGGGAACCCTTCCTCAGTGTTACTGGAATACACAATTAGTGCAACCTCTTTGGCAAACAATTCAGCATATTCTAAAAATACTGAAAATACTGAAGACAGTCGCTACCTAGAAATGTCCCTTCTAGGGTTATATTCACCTACAGGAAATTTTGCACGTGGACATCAAAAGATATAATTTTCTCATGAATCTATGAGACAAATAGGAAAATTTGGACACTGGCTGGTTTTCGATGACATTAAGAGGGTCTTATTTATTATTTTTATATGTGATAATGCTATTATGGTTATGTTTAAACAAAAATAATCCTAGGTTTTAGGGATACATACTGTAGTGCTTCCTTTATGGATGGAAAGATGTCCAGGAGTCCCTCTAAAATCATCTGGGGGTGGGGATGATTAGGGTGGGGGGACAGATGGACCAATATTATCCATGTGTTCAGTACACTATTCTCTCACCGTCACCCTCTGGTCTGGTCTGCATGCCCATGCCGTTAGCAGGGAACGCCAGTGCAGCAGACAGCCAGAAAGTGCAGATGGTGCAGAAATGAGGAAGTGAGGACCTTCCACACAGGTGTGCTGACCGGCCCTGCCTCTGTTCCTTTGCTGCTCACCGTGTGGTTTAAATGAATACATTAAACTTTGTGATTTGAGGATCTTAATTTGGCTGGTGAGCTATTCTGTTTTGTGAGCTCTGTGACAGCTTTCCTGGGGGTGAACTGGAAGGCTACCTTTGCATCAAAGTTCACTTCCCAGGAGCCTGTCACAGCCCCGCTTTCAGTAACCACGTCCTCAGTCACAGTGCCATGCGCACTGCCTTCTAGCATGGGAAGAGAATGGTGAGGCCAATTACTCATTAGCCTTATTTCTTAAACAAACTCCTTTAAGAGCATATAAATATGTTTTTAGTTTTCAAATAACATGTCTAATATGTTACATGTATGACCATCAGTTGAGGGGGGACCCACATAATGATGCCATCACACAGCGTGGGAAGAGGTGCCATGGGAGGGATGGGGGAGGATGGACATTAGTTTTGGGTAAGGGAGACTGGATGAGTAGGCAGTAATAAGTAGTCAGTTAATTAAAGACTAATTTAATTTTATGAGGACTTCGACTTCCCTACACAATGTTGATCTCAGGTAAAGACTTGGGTGGCAAGACCCCCTTGACTATCCAATTAGAATCAACAGATTGGGGTGAAAGTCATTTTGGTTAAGAAAGGGGGAACAAAGGATTTCTGAAAAGACAAGATGCCTCTAATAATTGTTAACTGTTAATAACTGGTAAATATCTATTAATTCAGACTACTGTTAATTTCAATCTAATCTCGAAATTTGAGCACTCTCCACCAAGAAAACGTGAGACTATTGTCCAAAAATGATGGTTTATTACAGTAATAAGGGTCATAGAGCATCTAACTCAGGTGAATTCAACTATAAATGTTTAGCCAAAACCAAAACAAAAATATATAAACTTTGTACCAAAATGCAAGTCATTAACTTCATCTAGTGCAATGTAAAAGCTAGAGGAAAGCTTGGCTGTGTTGGGTTTATTACAAAATGCTATGCACAAAAACATATTTTCTTTGTAAGCAAATAAAATTTTAATGATATTTGAGCCACAAACTTCAACTTTAAAACCTGCCCCTTTTAGATAAGGTTCTGTTCTCTTCTCAATAGATCCAGGGGAGGAAAGAGCAGGCCCCACGTTTCCAGCTGGCCAGACAGGCTGTGAGTTACATTTCATTCCCTGGTAATATGGGAAGAAGAGAAGCAGCCAGCACCTTGGTTTCCTCATTTCTAAGTGAGCCATCAGATCACCGCATGAGAAGGCTGTGAAGGTCCTTGATGACTGGGATAATTTTCTTAACGCACTTGGAACCCAGGCCCTTCCAGCTTTCCCTCCTCCTACTCTGCCTTCCTTGAGGATCTGAGTTACATCCCCCTGGTTTACCTCCAGTGCTATTATCTGGTGATGACCAGTCAAGGCTCTAGATTCCCACAGGAGGAAATTCTGGCTCCCAGGTTTATGATCCTTATTTCTTTTAATTTAATTTTTTAAATTACTTTTTATTTTTGAGTCTCGCTCTGTTGCCCAGGCTGGAGTGCAGTGGTATGATCTCAGTTCACTGCAACCTCCACCTCCCGGGTTCAAGTGCTTCTCCTGCCTCAGCTTCCTGAGTAGCTGGGATTACAGGTGTGCACCACCACACCTGGCTAATTTTTGTATTGTTAGTAGATATGGGGTTTCACCGTGTTGACCAGGCTGGTCTCGAACGCCTTACCTCGTGATTCACCTGCCTTGGCCTCCCAAAGTGCTAGGATCATAGGCATGAACCACCATGCCCGGCCCTATGATTCTTGTTTCTAAAGAAGGCCAACGTGTGCTTTTTGGACAACCTTGAAAGCTCTGTAGGCTTACATTAGACCTGTGACTGGAAATGCAGGCGTGAGGCCTCTGCTGGTGAGCTCACCCAGTTCCATGACTCCATACCATCTGTGTCCTGCCAACTCCTGGATGTATCACCAGCTCGGACCTCAACCCTGAGCGCCAGGAGATCCCACAGCCTAATGGACCCCTCCATGTGGGTATGTCTCTCAACCTTCCACATTCAACCTGTCCAGCAAACCCTGTGGACTTTACCTTCGAAGTTTACCTAGGGTTCAACCCCTTCTCCCTGCCTACCTCGCTGGGCCAAGGAGATGATGTGTCTTACTCTAATCGCTGCAGTGGCTCAGTTAGGTTTCCTACCTCTGATCTTGTCCCTGTCGTTCTCAACACAGCAGCCAGAATAAATCCCCTCTTGCATCAAATCACATCAAAAATCGAACTGTAATCTTCAATATTACATATTCCTATAGACTGAATTGCAAGGGCACTTGGGAAAATTAAAAAATTAATGAGCTATGGGGACGGAGCTAGGAGTCGCTAAAAATTTAGTCGTGTGTCCTTCCATTCCATTGGCAATGACTAAATGCCTACTGTGATACCTGGTGGATTACTGCTATCATAGGAATGAGTTTTTTAAAAAAGAAAAGGTTGCCACTTTTCCTCTTCCCCACCTGACCAGAAGACAAGAAAAGACTTAAGAAAAGAAAATAGCATAAGTAGAATATAATCCTTAAACAGTATTTTGAACTCCTAGAGAGATACACATACATTACTGTTTCCAAAAGAACACAGAAAATTTGTCAAACCTATTTATAGTGAAAGAACAAATGAGGCCGGGCGCGGTGGCTCAAGCCTGTAATCCCAGCACTTTGGGAGGCTGAGACGGGCGGATCACGAGGTCAGGAGATCGAGACCATCCTGGCTAACACGGTGAAACCCCGTCTCTACTAAAAAATACAAAAAACTAGCCGGGCGAGGTGGCGGGCGCCTGTAGTCCCAGCTACTCAGGAGGCTGAGGCAGGAGAATGGCGTGAACCTGGGAGGCGGAGCTTGCAGTGAGCTGAGATCTGGCCACTGCACTCCAGCCCGGGCAACACAGCGAGACTCCGTCTCAAAAAAAAAAAAGAACAAATGGAGAGGAAAGTCAATAAAGAATTTTCTTGCTTGGGCAAGGTGGTTCACACCTGTAATCATCCCAGCACTTTGAGAGGCCGAAGCAGGAGGATCAGTTGATCCCATGAGCTCAAGATGAGCCTGGGCAACATAGCGAGAGCCTGTCTCTACAAAAAATAAAAAATTAGCCAGATATAGTGGCATGCACCTGTGGTCCCAGCAACTTGAGAAGCTGAGTCAGGAGGTTTGCTTGAGCCCCGGAGGCTGAGGCTGCAGTGAGCTATCACTGGGCTACTGCACTCCAGCCTCAGCAGCAAAGTGAGATGTAGTCTCAAAAAAAAAAAAAAAAAAAAAAAAAAAAAAATTTCTAGATCGGGCATAGCTTTCGAAGCTAAGGATGGTGGAAATAGCTGAGCACTCATCATTAAGTGCACGTGTTCTGTCTTTCTCAAGGAAGGTGTTCCCAGAAGCACACTTTGAAGGTAAAGAAGATACTAAAGACCTCCATCCTCTGCAGATCTGTTAACTGAAGCACCTTCTTCTAAAAGACTCAAAAAATAAGTCTGTGGTCCTATGCCAGGCAGGCAGTGAACCAATGTATTTTAGAAGGACCTTTCCTCACTTCAGGATATAGCTGAAAACAATACCCAGAACTAATTTTTTAAACTTCACAAACCTTTGTATGGAGCCAACACTGCCACCTTATAAATTGTGAAAGAAACTTGGGCTAAAGATACCGCATGATTTCCACATTTTAAGGCCACGGTTTACCTGATCTTTAGTCCTGTACTCTAGCCAACTAGCTAACTGTTTCACTGTATGTATTTCCTGTTGTAATAATAAAATTCTCACATTTTTAGGTTTCAAGGTTTCAATTAGGTTTGGTCATCTTAACACAATTTTGCTTTCCCACAAACGTGAGAAACACATGAAAATATGTGCCGTGCATTCAAACCTCTCCAGGCAGCACTGCACAAAGTTCCTGCGGCAACCCCCTGCTTTCCTTTCATTGCCTCTCATCTTAATCCCTCTAACACTCAAAAGAAGCACTGTAGTGATAACCGTGATACAGGGTTCTTTAAAGCCAACTCCTGAAGTCAACCATGTTTGAACGTTATACATGAGCTGACACTCATACAATCATACAAGGAGTTAATCCTTGTTTTCCTATTCTTGTTTTGGAATTATCATAGTTCATTAGCATAATTTGGAATTCTAGTTACACACTGACTGTAACCTTGGGCAAACTTCTTCACCTCTCTGATGTACATTTCCTTTTATTATGACCTTTTTTTAAGGAGAGGGTTAACAGTACTGACTTCACAGAGTTCTTTGGAAACTCAGGATAATGTGTTTAGGCTTAAGCATGGTTTGGCATCTGTTTTTCTCTCTAGTGTCCACATCTGTGGTTATAGTTCAGCATCTCAGCCTGGACTGGAAGTTATTTACGTGGTGGGATTTTCTTCCCCCGGCTCCTATTATTGCCTTTCAGATTACTAAACTTTTTTTAGATTTCAAAAGTAAAGTCAACTAGTTTCCCCACCACCTCTCTTTTCCAAACACACACACTCGAGTGCAAGCACACACACACGTTCTCACGCTCGAGTGCAAGCACACTCACACCCACACACACTCACACTCGAGTGCAAGCACACTCGCACACACTCCCACTGGAGTGCAAGCACACCAGATTCCTTTCATATGTGGTTGTATGAATATGGTGGGTGAAAGAAAAAAACTTATTTCTACTTTTCACATACTTTGCTTCTACTTCTCATATAGTTAACCTAGTCTAATGGAAATAACCTGTGGCTAATAAGACAAATCACAAATCGAAATGCCACTCAATTTTTTTTACTCTTTTCTCTGAGTCGCCTTATATATACAAGAGGGAATACTACCTCCCATCAATGTCTAAATGGTAGTGTATGCACAATTCCTCGCACACAATAGGCGCCAGTGAATGTCAGCTCCTTCTAGGGTTCTGGGGCTGGGACAGGTTGTCACCTTGGAGCTGTGAGTGTCCGACGTAGAATGTGCTAATTCTAATTTCCAAATGGGCTTTTCTCTTCCGAGGTGTCTTTTCAGCCGAAGTCCCTGTGGTGGGAACCACTGATTCTGAATCTGTTCTCACAGGTGTGCTAAGTCCTTCCCCTTTGTCCCATTTTTACTATCAGTCTGGTACTTGATCTGTAGGGAGGACAGCCCTTCACTCCCCGCCCCCATGGCAGCCTCAGCCCTAGCTTCCCTCCGGGCTTCTGTCTCTCACCCTGGTCCTCCCATTACCTCCCGACTGCAGCCTCCTCCCCTCTCTCCCGCCACTGACAAGTCCTTCTGCAGATTTCAGCTCTGTTCTGACCTGTCTTCCATTTTTTCCACTAGCCTTCAACAGTCCTTTCAGAGTATTCTTATAATTCAGTCACTTTTTTTTTTTGGTTCATTGTCTTTGCCTACAGTATTGATGGGAATTTCTATAGGAACCCTCTAAAAGTGCTCCATTTCCAGAATTATTGCAAGTCTCTTCTAGAGTTCTTCCTGCCGGTTCCGTTGAGGGTATTGCAATCCCATCCATTTCCGCCCCTGTTTGATCTCATCTCCTCCTAGTTTATGTTCCCTCACCACACACTCAGCACTTGGTCTCACCTAACATTTCCTGCCAGGCTTCACCCCTCCTGCCGTGACGTCCCACTTGTTCTTATTAAATAGGCGATTGTGACTTTTGAGTCTCTGCTGTCATTCAAATTAGACTGTCTTCTCTCAGTTTGTTGATCTCAAGTTTGCTCCAGATTTGTACACTTTATAAACCTTGTAGGTTCTCCTTCCTCAGGTGCCCAGGGGCTCTGTGGGTCCTGTAGCTCCACTTGGCCTTCCTAAGTATCCCTTGTTCTTCAACAGTAAGAGCTACCTCCCTCCACTCTGGGGCCCAGCCCCACCCCTCTCCTCTCCCCAGCGGCCTCTGGGGAGCTCCTGCTGGTTTCTCCCACCCCTGCTTCCTCCGACAAGTGTCAGGCCCTGGTGCAGAACTCAGAGACTGCCTGCTCTGCAGATCCCTTCAAAACAGTGATCACAGCATGTTCTGATTAGGGACATCATGTCAACCTTTCCTGCTAAATGGTGATTATGGAAGTTGGAGCTGGTCCAGCTGGAGTATGTGTGTGTGTATGTCTACCCACATTTATTTCCAACATTCTTTTCTGCCAGATAATTTGTGAGGCGCTTCATACTTTATTCAGGGCCAAAGTAGGATTTTTCAAAATTAGTTGTAGAGGAGGGAGAAAGAAAATTTCCAGTAGTATGACATACACAGGTATATAAATATGAATTAAACGATTGTATGGGATCTCCTGTCATGATTACTGGAGTCATTTTCAGCCTGCAAGCATGTTCCCGCCCTCTCATCTTCAAGCTTCCCTTGGAATAGCTCACTCATAGTAATTCTTAAGGTCTCATTTAATACACAGTTTTCACAGGAAACCCTTCTTTACTCTCTCCAAAACACCTGACTATTTGAATCAATGAGCGGGTTACTAGAGAAAGACCCTTGGAGTTTCAGAGGCATCCTGCATTTTAGTAAATGTGAAGGATTGATGTTTTGTTCTTGATGAAAGTGCTCAGTAGCATGTGTCCAGTGGATTTGAGTACAGTGCTACTGCTTCTTCTTAGATAGGCTTGCTACTGCATTTCCATGTTGCCAACGCAGCCACTCAGTGAAGGCCTACTGAGTCCCTGTCATGAGTCAGGGGCTGGTTTCACTGTGAATAAGGCAGGCTCCACACCTCTTTCTTCCCAATGTGGCTGTGAAAGAGGCATCCATCCAGGGTGCCTGAGAGTGCAGCCCTGCAGGAGGCATGCTGGGCAGTCACCCCATATAAGAGAAGGAGGAAGGAAGAGAAAAGACTGTGGAGAAAGGGCTGAAAGGGAAGCGGGGAAAGCGATTATTCAGAAGACACAGAGGAAAAGCAGCCTTGGGAAAAAATAAACCATGAGTACCAGAAGATGCAGAGAATCACAGCCTCTAAGAAACAGAAACAGGACATTAAGAAGCAAAAAGGCTGCTCTAGAAGATAAGGGAATAAGATGACAAGGGACGCCGAGGAAATAAGGATTATCAGAAAACTGAGGCTACAACAGAGAAATAAAATCTGCATTGGAGGCAGTAAAAACCAAAAGTGACATGGAGGCAAATTGACAGAGTGGTGTGGAAAAAACATTTCACAAGCCATTTAATATATGCAGAAAGATCTAAGAGCCGAAACAACACTGGGGGAGGAGGCGGGAGAATAGGCAAGGATCCTCAGATTCGGAAGTACAGATAACCCCTGAAGTGGAAACAGTACTCACCGTCACACCAATCAGAACTAAAGAGACTTGTTGAGTTGGAAAGGGCTTTCCCCGCATGCCAAGCAAAATCAGGAAAGGCAGATTCCCACTGAAACACATCACCAAGAAACGTATCCACAAGGGATTGAAAACATTAAGTATCCGGACAGAAAAACTCAAGCTACCCTTCTCTATCGAGGAAGAGATCAAAAGCCAGCAGCCCACAGATTTCCCCTCTGGAACTTTGAATTCCAAAGAGATGGAGCTGAAGCACTAGAGTTTTAAGGAGAAATGTTTGGGATTGTCACATTCCCAAACATTCAACTGGGCAGGTTGGTTTGTTGTTAATGTGTGAACTCCTGTCACTAAAACAACCACATACTGTCATGTGTGACAAAGCCCACTGACTCCAAAAAAATAGCTTGGATGGGATCTGGTTCTGAGATGCAGCCTGAGGCTGACAGTCGTCCCTGCGTCCACGCAGCATGGCCACAGCCTCCCTGCAGATCAAGGAGAACCTTACCAAGCCTTCTCCCCAGAGCAGCAGGGAGGGGCCGGCTGTGCACAGGGTAGGATCCTTGTCCTGAGAGGAAGACTTTAAAAAAGCAAGTATCTGTTCTTTCCCACAAAACTACAACCACCCCAAACAACCCAATGGGCTTTTAAAATTTTTCAGTGGTAAAGGTCTAAAGAATTATGTTACACACCTTTGAAAGCAATAACAAAAGCCATTGGGTTTCTTTTAATGGGAGAGACAAATAAACCAATTGGTGGCAGAATTATTGGCCATGAGACACGGCTGTTATCTCTAATGTAGAACTTGTGAATGTTTGCGTTCAGTCCGCTTAGTCAGTGTGGGAGAAGGAGCTCATGAGAAGAACAAAATGAAAAAAAGACGAGGAACACACCCCAAAATAGGAACATTGTTTAGTGCTTGAGGTTAGCATTTATATACACAGAGAGATATAAACATACAGCCAGCCCTCCATAGCTACAGGTTCCATATCCGTGGTTGATTGAATTGATAGAAAACATTTGAAACTCCCTCTCCCCAATAATAAAAGAAGAAAAATTACACAAAATAATTAAAAAAAAAACACAGTGTGACCACTATTTGCATAGCGTTTACATTGTATTAGGTATTATAAATAGTCCAGAAGTGATTTAAAGTTCATGGAGGAAGTCTACAGGTTATATGCAAATACCATGCCAAGGAGCTATGGCATCCCTGGATTCTGCCATCTTTGTAGGTCCTGGAACCAATCCCCCACAGATACTAAGGGTGACTGTTTTACATGTATATGAAGACAGATACATATATAATATTTCTACAAGGAGTGCATATATAATCAGGAAAGAAATTCATTTTTTTCTTGCAGAAAGAAAGGGACGAGAGTGTGGGGTAAGAGTCGCGTGAGGCTGTCCTCCACCCCTCCTTGAACCTGTTATAGCTTCACTGTTGGCTGCTCCTAAAGATAAATGGCTTTGCTTTTTCAGCAGGGATTGGGCCCAGGAAAACTGCCTCTCTGGGAGTCGAGTGGGGTGTGTGTGTGTTTTCCTATAAAATGTTTCAAGCATGTTTTCGTTGGGACAGTTGTATCCTGAGGCCCAGCCATAGCGCTTTGTCCTGTTTTTCTCTGAATGGCTGGGCTTCCCAAGGAGAGATAAACCCTGGGAGCGAAACAGCTGGCGGTGCCTCTGCCCTTCTTTCCTCCCAAGGAAGCGCATTGTTATTACCTGGGAATTCTTTATAGCCGGGCTGGAGGAAGTTTTTGGCTGTAAACTGTCATGCACTGCAGCCTTCGCTGAAAAGGCGGAGGGAGTGGGCCTGGTCCTGGGAACTGAGGAACAAAGATCAGAAAATCAGCCACAGAAAGGGGAGGAAAAAGAATCGTTAGAAAGCGAAGACAGGTGACACTACACAAGTGCTGGCCAAAGTCGGTGACTTCCAACCTCTACCTCCCCGGACTTGGGTGGTTCAATTCCTGGGTCGTACTCTTCAACGCTTCGGACATTCTCTGTGGAAAGTAGAAATTTTATTACGCATGTTAGAAACGGAACATTCTTTCCTGCTGAAGTTGTATTCTTATTTGGCCGTGCCCCTCCTGTTCGGAACAGTTTTAGAGGGATCTGTTAAATCCTCCAGTCTTCTTTGGCGCTTCCCGACTGTGGGAAAGCGGCCGCGACGCCGTCCGAGCGCAGGGAAGGATTCGGCCTTCGGGACTCCTTTGCCTTGAAGCCGCAGAAGAGGTTTCGCTCTCGCGCCGGAGGTTCCGAGGCCCTCAATTGCCCGGGACCCACCCTCGTTCCTCCTTCACCTCCCCTCCACTTTTCCCTTTTATCCTACCCTTCCGAGGCCTTGGGCCCAAGCGATGACCTCTTAGACATTTTCATACCCGGAGTAAGGAGAGTGACACGCACCACGCTCTCCGCCAAAGCCCAGGGCGCGATGGGCCTATGAAGGCGTGTTAGGAGGGTCCGGCGTCAGGGGCAAATGAGGTCCTTTTGGTGCCTCTTTCCAGAAGGAACTTTCCCCCTTGGGTCAGCCCCCTGGGAATATCCCTGCATCCCAGACAACAAAAGACCGTGAGAAATGCGGACCGGGACAAGCCGCCCCGGCTTCCTGACTCATAGGTCTAAGTTGGAGAAGGGCTTGAAGGAGCCCTGTCCCTCCGGGGCGGCAGGCACCCTCTCCCGGGACTGGCTCCTGGGAACCCTCCGCACACCGCGAGGCAGGTTGATCCCTCCAGTCCCGGGCGGGGATCCCTCGGGCGGCTTCCCCAGCAATTCCCGACCCCGGAACAAGCCGGGCTGGGCGAGGGGCACGGGGCAGTGGGGACTTAGTGCGGGGCGCAGATACCACGTCCGCGGGAAAGCTCCCTTGCTGGGGCTCAAGACTCCTCTGAACCCGCTGCCCTACCCGATGCGCCGGCTTTCTCCAGAGGGGCTGGGGCTGAGGTGCCCGCCCAGGAGACAGGGAAACTGAGGCTGCTACCCCAGACCCTCGTCCAGCGAATGGCGAGGTGTGCAGAAGCTCAAAGCCAGGCCTTGGAAGCGGGAGCTTCTGCCTCCTTCCCCCTTCCTGGGCTCCCGTTTTAGGAGGAATGTTACTGTTTAAAGAGACCCCACTGAACTATTTCCTGCTCATTGTCACCTCTCCTTCGCTCTCCTCGCGTAAGTTCTCACCGAAAGGTAATAAAACAACCGCTGCTGACACCGCTTGGCGCTGGGCCGGGCGCGGAAAGCGAGTCCGCTCATCAGGGACCACCCCGCTAGCCCCGACCCTCTCCCACCTTCTGCGAAAGCAATGACACAGCAGAAAACACGCACACGCCTGGGCACACTCGACTCGGTGCGCGCGCAGACCTCGGCATCAAGTCCTATTTTTGTAAGAGAGCGAGGAGGACACTTCCCAGAAGGGGTCGTTTTGCTTTTGCTTATTTTCATCCATTTCCATCTCTGCGCGCGGAGTTTCCTTTTCCAGATGGTGAGAGCCGCTGGGACACCCGACGCCGGGGCGGGCTGATCCACGATCCTGGGTGTTCGTGACAGTGCCTGGGGCTCCGTGAGCGAGGGACGTGTGGGGACAGGTGCACCGGAAACTGCCAGACTGTAGAGTTGAGGCATCGGAGGCGCGAGACCAGCACTACTGGGGCGAGACGAGCGCGGCGCATCCCAAAGCCCGGCCGAGTGCGCTAGTGCCTGGGAGGGCAGGGAGGCGTGTCTGGAGCGGGGACAGGTGAGGCTGCGCGGACGTTACAGGCTGGAGCGGCTGCGGGATCCGGGCGCGCTGGAAAAGCGAGCAGGATCCCCCGCGCGGGAATCCGGGAGCATCGCAGGCGGCCCGGCCGCCCCTCGCGGAAGTGTGGGCTGGGGCGGGCCGGGGCGTCTAGCTCACCTTCCTCCCGGGCTTGCCCCGCCGCTTTGATGGAGGTGCAAACATTTGGGGAAGGGCGGGGGTGTAGGGGCTGGGCCGGGGCTCAGAGGGCTGGGGCCCAGGATTTACATGAAACAGGCGTGCTGGAGCCCATTGTTGGCCCCCAGCCTCCCAGACCCGCCCGGCCGGGTCTGATATGGCCGCTCTCGGCCAATGGGCTGCTGCCCGGCACTTCAAAGGGTGCGCTGCCCAATCCGCCGAGCCCCCCATCGCTGCCGCCGCGGCTCTATTTATGGGGAGGGCACTGAATTTCGGTCCCCAGAGACCTACTCTAGTAGAGCCTTGGGGAGTTCAAGTGGAATAACCTCTCCCCACCCCTCTGCCCCTGTCCCCTCCCCCCACGTCTTGGTCCGCGCCCTCCTCCCGGGTCTGTATTGGGACCCGGGAGCCGTCACAGGTCTCCGCCCGAGGGGCCCCTTTTCTCGGAAGGGCGTCGGCCAAGAAGGGGGAAGGTGGCTCTCAGGTAGAGAGTCTGAGTTTCGGGGACGGCGGGGAGGGGAGCCGGACAGGAGGATGAGCTCCCCCGGCACCGAGAGCGCGGGAAAGAGCCTGCAGTACCGAGTGGACCACCTGCTGAGCGCCGTGGAGAGCGAGCTGCAGGCGGGCAGCGAGAAGGGCGACCCCACGGAGCGCGAACTGCGCGTGGGCCTGGAGGAGAGCGAGCTGTGGCTGCGCTTCAAGGAGCTCACCAACGAGATGATCGTGACCAAGAATGGCAGGTGGGTGTGCGTCCGGAGCCCGCGTGCACCGCGCTCTTCAGCGCCTGGGCAGCCTGGGGGGCCTGGCAAGTTCCTGGAGGTGGAACTCTTTTTCTCCTGGAGGAGGACTTTGTGTTTGCTCCCGCTCTGGTTAACTCCCTGGAGTGCATTTCTGCAAGCCCCTCTTTTGAGGTTTTCTCCGCGGAAGCTTGGGGAGGAGGAACGCGCACCCCAGGGTCCCGACCTCAAAGGCATCCGCCTGTCCCCTTGGGTTGTGGTCTCCAGCATTGAAACCCTTCGCCAGGTCCTCTCCGCCCTTGCCTCCCGAGGCCGTGGAGATGGTGGGGAGGCCACCCGGACCTGGTAGGGCTCGGGGAAGGGGGAGCTGGGAGTCACCCTTGGACGTTCCCCAGGGGGCTCCTCCGAGCCCCGAAATAACAGAGGCCTCTGTGCCCAGTTTCGGCCTCTGGCCTACCCGGTCAGTGTCGGGGTCCTCCTGCGCTCGCCCCGTGTTTTCCAGGCGGATGTTCCCAGTGCTGAAGGTGAACGTGTCTGGCCTGGACCCCAACGCCATGTACTCCTTCCTGCTGGACTTCGTGGCGGCGGACAACCACCGCTGGAAGTACGTGAACGGGGAGTGGGTGCCCGGGGGCAAGCCGGAGCCGCAGGCGCCCAGCTGCGTCTACATCCACCCCGACTCGCCCAACTTCGGGGCCCACTGGATGAAGGCTCCCGTCTCCTTCAGCAAAGTCAAGCTCACCAACAAACTCAACGGAGGGGGCCAGGTAGGTGTGCGGAGCCCGCCAGGTCTGGGACGAACGAGGGGGGTCCGCGTTGCGCTTCTTCTCGGGAGTTGCGGGAAGGGACGCTGCTTGAACGGGAGGTGACGTCTGCCCTGGAGAAACTGCCACAGCCTTCTCTAATAAGGCCTTTAGTGCTGTTTATGCTAAGCTGTTAACATCCACGCCTGGCGAATGGGGAGCGGGAGCACTCCCCTTTGAAGGTCTGGAGCTTTGGGGGAACTTCTGTGTCTAGTCCTAAACTCTCCTAGGGGTGGAAAAGATATCAGCCTTGATGGCAAAGTCGCATTTAAATTTAAACACGCGCCACAGTACTTACTGCGTGGAGTCTGAACAAACTTGTAAAGTCGTGCTTTTCTAAAGGACATTCTTCAGTCGGGATTGTTCCTGGAAGACCCCAGGTTAGGCAAGTTGCAAACAAGCCCAGGCTTTTAAAAATGCCTATAGCCTTCCTGGAAGCCTTAGTACTTTATTCCACCAGGTGAAAGGATTTTGTGATGAGTATTCATTACTTTTAATGGTGTGTAGCATCTCACATCCCGTTTCCAAACAAGCTGTGGGACTAGCACATATACACCGCGGAGAAGCCTGCCCTGGTAGAACCCCACTTTCCTCAACAGTAGAGACACTTTCCTGGGATCCAGAGGACTTTCTGCATCCTGGAGAAACGGATGTTTTGCCGTTTTAACGCAGGACTTTCAGTGCCACCAATCCTGTATCTGTCTCCCTCAGATCATGCTGAACTCCTTGCATAAGTATGAGCCTCGAATTCACATAGTGAGAGTCGGGGGTCCACAGCGCATGATCACCAGCCATTGCTTCCCTGAGACCCAGTTCATAGCGGTGACCGCTTATCAGAACGAGGAGGTGAGAAGGACAGAGGCGGATTGCTTTTCCGCTGTGCTGCTCCGTGGAGATTCTGGGGGAGTGGGGAGAGAGGCGCTAACCTCACCGCGAGCTCCGAAGGCTTCCTACCCCTTCAAATAATTTTCCATAACTTGAAATGGAAGCACAGGGGACAACTGTTTAAAATAAGTCCCCATTCAAAATTTTCCCCTTGAATTCTCCATGAAAGTGTTTAAAACTAGAAACATCTCAATGCTCAAAATCAAAAGATCCATAAAGCATTCAGGTTAAATGGCGTGAGAATTTCTTGAGAAAAAGATGTGAGTGAGAGAGGGACATGTCCTTCCTTGGAAATCTTCCCCAAAGGGTGGGGGGGGGGAGCAGCCCCTCAAATCTCTGCAATGTGAAGACTCAACTAGATACAAGCTACTGCATAGGTGCCTGTAAATCTATGCCTAAGCCCAACCCCAAAGTACTGCAAATTGGGGATTAGTTGGATACCTTGTTGGTGTTGACTGAAAACTAGAACTTCCAGGTCACTATTTCCTGAGCGGCCCCAGCTTGTGTTTTCAGCCATTTCTGATTTATACACATGGAACATTGTTAGTAGTAGGTTAAATTTATTATGAATCCCACTCAGAACATTGACATTGAAAATTTTTCATAAACGTGCTACTCTTTACAATTACCCAGCTATTTTCAGTTCCAAATAGAAAACTGTATGTGGAAAGAAGTCAGATTACATTTGAGTATTGAAAAGTGGTACTGGCGTTTCTCAATTTCTTGGTGCCAAATTAAATTCCCTGACTGATAGGGAATATATTAGTAAATGCAATTTCTTGTTTTTCAGATCACAGCTCTTAAAATTAAGTACAATCCATTTGCAAAAGCTTTCCTTGATGCAAAGGAAAGGTGAGAGAATTCTAACTATAAATACCCTTGGACAAAGAAGTATGCAGAAAGATGATGTTGCTGCACACCCTCTTTTCTGAATTTCCTTCTTTTTGACAATTCGATATCCTTTTTTTGTTTGTTTGTTTCGATAGAAGCGATCACAAAGAGATGATGGAGGAAACCGGAGACAGCCAGCAACCTGGGTACTCCCAATGTACGGTTTGTTGCACTCTGTCATGGCATTCTGTGTCATCCGGACTAGACTTGCTGAGAGCTGGGAAGTGGAGATGGAGAAGACAAGGGGGTTTCTGGGTGCGCCTGAAATGTGAGATTGCCTTTCTGTCATTCAAGGCTCTTTGCCCTGTGATGTTGAAGCTGTGTTGCCCATCTAACCTCTGCTCTAATTGGGGATGTGGATCCTCTCCTTAGTGCTTTTGTCTTGCCCTGAGGCAGCTGCCACCATGCCTGGGGTGGATGACTGAGACCTAGCTGGGTGTTTACACTCTCCAGTATTGGGCAACAGGAGAATCTAGCTCATTACATCCTCTTTGAGGCTTTCATTAATGGTTGAAGAGCCGTCTTTCCAGTGATGCTTAGAACAAAATTTTTCCTTAGCCCCTTGATTCTACGAATGACTCACCCGCTCCTGCTGGTTTTGGTGGAAACAGTGGCTCTGAGGATGAGAGAGTTGGATTTAAGTCTAGCTACCTCTAGGAGTTCCAGGAGTCGGATAGAGGATTATATAGCAGCATCTGTTGGGAGAAACGCTCTGTCTCACCCTAGGCGGTTCTCTTCACCCTGGGAAGGGACTTGGAGATGTTAAATAATGAATGCGGTAGCACTGGCTAGTCAAGAGGCTGGATGAATCAACATGGCACACTCCTCCTTACACAGGCGTTTTCTATTCTGAATATATTTTTCATCATTTCTTAGACTGATTGAACAACCAGAAGGGCAGTCACTTGAGCAGAGTGAGCCACTGCTCTGGCCAGGGCCGGCTGGGCAGCGAGGGCACGTCTGCACCCTTCCTTTCAGTGCTGCCTGGAGAATTGTTAGTAGTTTGGAAATTGAAGCCAGAGTAGTTGTCCCCTAGGGGTTGCCTTTTCTCATTCAAAACAACAAAGCTTAAAGAGTATAGAAGAGGCTGGGCAAGGTGGCTCACGCCTGTAATCCCAGCCCTTTGGGAGGCCGAGTTGGATGGATCATTTGAGGTCTGGGAGTTTGAGACCAGCCTGGCCAATATGGTGAAACCCCATCTCTACTAAAAATACAAAAATTGCCAGGTGTAGTGTTGGGCGCCTATAATCCCAGCTACTTGGGAGGCTGAGGCACGAGGATCCCTTGAACCCGAGAGGCAGCCATTGCAATGAGCCAAGATCACACCACTGCACTCCAGCCTGGGTGACAGAACAAAACTCCCAGTCTCAGAGGAGAAAAGATGAGTGGAGAAGAAATTGTAGTTTTAGAGGAAGGAAGGGGAGTCTTGCAAGCACTTTCTGATTCTCCTGGGGCGAGGCTAAACCAGGAGAGGGAGCAGTAAAGGGGTCTATCCCCAGCTAGGAAGGCAGATCCCCAGTCTCTGTGGGTGGCAGGAGGAGAAGGGGAGGGCACCCTTGTCTAAGCACCACCTCAACTCTCTCAGCATCTCTCACCTGCTCTCTGCCTGTGGTTACATTGTATTCATGCTCAGGGGAGGAAAGCTGACCTGCCTTGGGGAATAGTAAATCTCAAAGCAATCCAGAGGATTCTCAGGAGGAAACAACTTAGGTTGCCTGAGGCCAGGCTCCTGGGTTTACTCAGGTAGGATTGGAAGCCTTGGGTAACCTGTGGTAGTGAGTGTCAGAGGTCTTCAGGCGCACTGTGTCTTAAGTATGAGACACTCAGGGTGCTTCCTCCATCAGGGGTCCCTGAGGGGAAGGTGGGAAGTCCCTGGCCTGGGCTCTGCTCTCTGGACTGGTGGAGGGAGAGTCCCTGGCCTGGGCTCTGCTCTCTGGACTGGTAGAGGGAGCACTAATGCTGGTTACTCAGCTCTCTCTCTCTTTTCTCACAGTAGGGGGCTGGCTTCTTCCTGGAACCAGCACCCTGTGTCCACCTACAAATCCTCATCCTCAGTTTGGAGGTGCCCTCTCCCTCCCCTCCACGCACAGCTGTGACAGGTACCCAGCCCTGAGGAGCCACCGGTCCTCGCCCTACCCCAGCCCCTATGCTCATCGGAACAATTCTCCAAGTGAGTCCTAAGCTTCATTCTGCCAGGGGTTGGTGGGTGGCCGCAAGACCACTTTGGGAAGGGCATTCTGCAGGGGTCTAGAATCTTAAAAAAAGGGACGGTTTCCTGGAACCCACACCCAAGCCCAGTTTTTTAATAGCTCAAGAGATGACCTTCAATTTCTGTCTATGCCACTGCCACCGCTGGCAGAGCAGCCACAGAGACCCAAATCAGAGGCTTGCATCCTTACATGGGCCTTAGAGCTGGTGCTCCAGGTTTTGAAAATGACAGATTCCTGGGCCTATCCACAGAACCACGGTTGATCCTTATAGGAGGAGAGCCCAGGTTCGAGTCTTTTATGAACCTCTCTAAAGTGACAATGATGAGGAGCTAGGCTCAAGAATTCCTGACTAGACGAGCGATTCCCTAAATATGGTGCCCAGGGCAGAGCCTCAGCACCACCCGCAAGTGGGCACAGTCTCAGGCCTCACCCCAGACTGACAGGCAGCAGCTCTTAGTGGGACCCACAATGTGTGCTTTCAAAAGCCCTCCAGGCCATTCCGATGCATGCTCCAATATTAGGAACACCAGGATAGACCATAAAGATGCCCTGGCCTAATTCTCTCTATAACACTGTATATGTCTAGACTTAATTTTGTCTGACTCCAAAAGAAGGAAAATAACTAAAGAACACCATAAAACAATTAAGCAATTAAAGCTGATTTGAAATGAAAGGACCTTATTGGGTTAGGAAGTCATTGGGACTTGTTCAACCACAGGCTAGACTCCAAGGCAGGAAGGTCTTATTTCTAATTTTGCCTGGAGTAATGGTTTCTACCGCCCATTCTTATGAAGTAATCACTGGAAAAAAGGCAGGGTAAATACATATTTATTTTTAAATATAAGTAATTCCAAGTCGAGTGATTATAAGATTCAATGTCTGCAGGGCATCTACTGATATAATGATAAGGGAAAAAGCTTGGGTTACCAGGGTATGCTTTCAAATACATACATTTGGCAATAAATCTTAGCCCCTGATAACCACATAAGTAGACTAATGGATTGTTTTCTATAGTCAATGTCCTATGTACATTTTGTTTTCAGTGTTAGGTAGCTTCAGTTATTGGTGATATTTCACTGTACTTTCTTGTTCTTGGAAGACACCATCTATAATTGCACTTTCTTACCTTCCCCCCTTAGCCTATTCTGACAACTCACCTGCATGTTTATCTGTGCTGCAATCCCATGACAATTGGTCCAGCCTCGGAATGCCTGCCCATCCCAGCATGCTCCCCGTGAGCCACAATGCCAGCCCACCTACCAGCTCTAGGTAATGTATGTTCAGGACATGGTGCAAAGCATCCTGGGAGCTCTGCCTGTGACCTCACGCTGTTCCCATTCCTATGGGCTCTTAGTCCTTATTCTTCTTGGCCCTGTGAGTGGTTGGGTCTTTATTTAGAATTCTGTATTAGCCAGCTATGCCCAGGGATCGCAGGTGACATGACTGCGGAGTTCCTGTTTGCAGTCTGTTCGCTGGAAGGACTGGGCTCCTTTACAACAGAGTTGTGGAATGGGAGCTGTGCTATCCCATCCCTGAATGAAACCACGGTCCCCATCCTGGTTCTGCCACTTACTGGTTCATGTGATGGACAAGTCTCTTAGTCTCTCTGAGCCTCAGTTTCCTCACATATAAAAGGAAGGTGGTAAAAAAAAAAACCCAGCCTCAGCCTGTCTCCTACAGGGCTGCTGGCATCAGTAGGCAGAGCTTAAGGAGATATTTTCAGAACCTTTTCCAACAAAAGCTATTAAATTAAGGAAATAAATGTGTTGGCTTTTCTAGGATCAAAGTATTTAATGTATGTGCTGGGTAACTGGTAAACAATGATGACTCTTTTGTTACCAACTTGCAAATTATGCAGAGGGAGAATGGCTTAAAAATCAAGCAGGCTGGTAAATGTCTTACATTTTTTCATAGGATGAATATAAAAACCTAAAATCCCAAAGCTAGAAGTCAACCCTCATTTTCCAGGGAGGAAGGAGGGTCAAAGATACTAAATGACTGGACCAGCTCACAGCAGAGCGAGCCTGGACTTAAGTGATCTTGACCTCAAAGGCAATGTACTTCATTTTCTAGAATACCAAAATATGCCTGAGATCTTAATTCTTGTCTAGAAAACAATTCCTTCATAATAAGAATTCCATTGCCTGTGATTAGAAACAGAGCAACAATGCATGAACAAGAGAAGCTTTCAGGGCCTCCAAGAGCATTGCCCCAAAGCCTGCACCCGATCAGATGACCGGCACACTGCAAGCTGCTGACAGCGGTCCCACCCAAGGGTTTCAGTGTGGCTCTAATTGGGCATCTTAGAATATGAAGCTTTCATCCGTAAAATGGCATAATAACCTGCCTCGATTAACTCAGACTTGTTTAACAGTGTGGTGATACAACATAAAGCCTCATTATTCACTTACAGAAAGACAAGATTATTTCCCAAAATGAAATCTTACCGTAACTGAATACTATCCACTTCCATGTGCTTAGACTGGAGAATTCAGTAGTCATTTCCACCTTCCTCATTTTACGCGTTGAGAAACGCAGCCTTATAAGTAGTCTCGGGCAAAGTGTAATGTGACAAAACTAGGTAAAGGAGGAACTGGGGATGGCTTCCTAGTCTGATTGCCAGGTGCTTTTCTTGCTGCCAGGCACCATGCTAGCACACCTATGTACTGAACAGGATGAAGTGCAGGGAACTGTGTCTGTACTGGAATTACTCTAAGGAATGTCTGCTGCTTAGTGTTTTAGGAGAGACTGGTCTTCATTGTGAGAATGACTGCAGTGTTGGGGGTGGGGTGTGCTAGATAAAAACATGTACTTAAGCCCATCCTCAGTAACTTTTGATTGAGAATATCCGAAAAGTTTTATTCTGAATGAGAGTGCAAAACTGCTGGTCTGAGTCTTTCTTTTCTGTTTTGTTTGTTTGTTTGTTTGTTTGACGGAGTTTCGCTCTTGTTACCCAGACTGGAGTGCAATGGTAAAATCCCGGTTCACTGCAACGTCTGCCTCCTGGCTTCAAGCGATTCTCCTGCCTCAGCTTCCCAAGTAGCTGGGATTACAGACATGCACCGCCACGCCCAGCTAATTTTTTGTATTTAGTAGAGATGGGGTCTCACTATGTTGGTAAGGCTGGTCTTGAACTCCGGACCTCAGGTGATCCACCCACCTTGGCCTCCCAAAGTACTGGGATTACAGGCATCACCCATTGCGGCTGGTCTGGTCTGAGTCTTTCGTAGGGAAACTTAACAGCGCTCTTCCATGAGCTCTGAATATGTAAATCATCTTTTCAGTCATCTTCCTGATGATTTTGTTTCTTATTAGTAGATACGACAGTAACTTCTATACATCATAGGATGTGCTTGTGAATCCTGTAATAATCTGGAGAAAATGACCGGTTTGAAAGAAAAAACGTCCTATTACACAGTCACTCCGAATGGATTTCTGGTGTGTTTTTCCGTCCTTAGCTGGCCTGCAGCCCCTGCCCAGGCCCTGCTCACTGGTGTCTTTCTGTTGCAGTCAGTACCCCAGCCTGTGGTCTGTGAGCAACGGTGCCGTCACCCCAGGCTCCCAGGCAGCAGCCATGTCCAATGGGCTGGGGGCCCAGTTCTTCCGGGGCTCCCCCGCACACTACGCACCCCTCACCCATCCGGTCTCGGCGCCCTCTTCCTCGGGATCCCCACTGTACGAAGGGGCGGCTGCGGCCACAGACATCGTGGACAGCCAGTACGACGCTGCAGCCCAAGGCCGCCTCATAGCCTCATGGACACCTGTGTCACCACCTTCCATGTGAAGCAGCAAGGCCCAGGTCCCCAAAGATGCAGTGACTTTTTGTCGTGGCAGCCAGTGGTGACTGGATTGACCTACTAGGTACCCAGTAGCAGTCTCATGGGTTAAGGAAGGAAATGCAGCCTCAGTAACTTCCTTTTCAAAGCAGAGGAGAAGCACAGGCCGCGCTGTTCCCCAGAGCCCCAGCACCCCTTGCTCACACCTGCAGTAGCGGTGCTGTCCCAAGTGGCTTACAGATGAATCCACCTATGGAGATGCTGCAGTCGGCCCAACCTGATTCACAGTGAAAAGATGTTTGCCAGGGTCCAGAAACTTTTTCTGGTTTATTTCTCGTACGGTGTATTGGCAACTTTGGCACACCAGAATTTGTAAACTCCACCTGTCCTACTTTAGTGAGATAAAAAGCACACTGTTAATCTTCTTCTTTGTTGCTTTCAAGTAGTTAGAGTTGAGCTGTCAAGGACAGAATAAAATCATAGTTAAAGACAGCAGGTTTTAGTTGAATTGAAAATGTGACTGCTCTGCCCGCTAGAATGTGTGTATTTGGAGCTCCTGTAGCTAATCTCTTGTGTTGTTAAACTGTAACTGTTTCATACTTTTCTTTTGACAAAGTAGACAAAGACAATCAGCAGAAAGCATTTTCTGCAAAATAAATGCAATATGCAAAATGTGATTGGTCCAGTTATTAGTCAAGCCTCTCCTTTTGTGAGTATTTACTGTTTATTGTAGCTGGTGGTAAAGACCTTATCCCCAAAATGCATTTTAATCTATTACAGACTTTAATATTGTATCTAATTTGTTGCAAAACTGGAAGTGAAATTTGCATAGACAGTGCTAATTGCCACAGCAATTTAAAATATGTCAAATAATTTTTAAGAGATTTACTCAACATTGAATCATGGATGACGTGGATAAAGACAGAACCTAGAACATACTGATGTCTTCAAGATGAATATGGGATGTCCACCCTATTCAAGCTAAAGTACTGTACATAAAATAAACAGATAAAAAACTATCATTTGTCAATGCAAAGTGTAGTTACCATAATACTTGGAACAAAATGACATTTGTAAATATCTTTCCCGCTGCTTTTTCTCAAAAGCAAAACAGAACTGCAATGGAGCTAGACTGGGACAATTTCTCCATCTAGTGGCAGAATCCTTAATGTTGACCCTACTTCCAGCTTAGTATTCCAAATATTGTATTCCTTAGTATTTCAAGTACACCTTAGTATTCCTTAGTATTCCAAGTTACAGGTGGCCAGTATGTTAGAGTTGGGTTCCTAATGCAGGAGTGTCAAAGCGGCATTATGAATATACTAGCAACATGGACATTAACGGTGAAGTTAAAAGGCTCAGGGGTTTGAAACCGCCCACAGGCATAGCAAAAGTTGTTTTTTCCAAGTCAGCATTGCTAACTTTACCGCTGTCCAACTCTGACTTCTTTAAACTTCACTTAACAGTTCTAGGACAAAGTGGTGTTTTGTTTGTTTGTTTTTGCCTTATTGAGTATAAACCCAGAACTGAATTATAAATAGCTAGCTTTTTAGCATCATTTGTGCCTGCTTTCCAAGCAGGATGTGCTTATTATAAGTGATCATTTAAAAGTTTTTCTTGGTTTTACTACTACTCATTTGGCAATACCCTCAAATCAGGAGATTGATGTATTTTGGGAGAATATATTGAGTAAACCCACTCTCCAGGTAGCGTTAGGAAGTAGAACTAGTTCCACTTCTGGACTGTGGCTTCTAATTGCATAGGTGCTGGTTCTGCTGGAAGAGGGCTGGGGGACATTTGAGAAGGAGTTAAGGGCAGGCAGTGCCACCCTGTGATCCCAGTGTCCAGTGATCCCTCTGCACAGTCCACCACCTCACTGAACACTTGTCCATCTCCACGACCCTGACTGCCTGGGTTTTGTATTTTCAGGGTCTGTTCCAGTGCTGGCCCCTTTGTGGATGTGAGTGATGCTAGTGTGGGAATAAGAGGAAAACGTTGTTGACTGAGCTTGGGCAGCTGAAGCGCACAACTAGGGAACGTGGCCTCACCATGGAGGCTGTGGGGAGACTGAGTCACATGCCCCTTCCCTGGGACCTTAAGCTCTGAGGTTGGGGGGAAGACCATTTTCACACATGGAAGATAGATGACGACTTAAGAGTTTGAGTTTCTAAAGGTGCCCCAGAGTTCAAATTCTAGGAATTAACATTTTAATAATTCAAACAGGGTCTTTCTGGTTATGCAGTGTGGGCAGTGGCAGCTGTATACTGGAAAGAGCCTGGAATTTGGTGTCAAAGGCCTAGATTTCGGTGTTCATTTGGCTTACTTGCTGTGACACCCTAGGAAAGTTATCTACGCCAAAACTTCAATCTTCGGAACTGTAAAAATGGGGAAGAAAATGCTTAACCATCAGGGTGGTTATAAGTAACAAAAGAAATAATCGTTGGGAGCGGTAGCTCACACCTGTAATCCTAGCACTTTGGGAGGCCCAGGCAAGCATATCACCTGAGGTCGGGAGTTCGAGACCAGCCTGAACAACACGGAGAAACCTGTCTGTATTAAAAATACAAAGTTAGCCAGGTGTGGTGGTGCATGCCTGTAATCCCAGCTACTTGGGAGGCTGAGGCAGGAGAATCACTTCAACCTGGGAGGTGGAGGTTGTGGTGAGCTGAGAACAATTGCACTCCAGCCTGGGCAACAAGAACAAAAACTCTGTGTCAACAAAACAAACAAACAAACAAAATATAATCTCAGAGAGTTTGACATCGCAGTTAAGATTCTGAGCCCATAAAGCTCATTGTAAGCCCAGCTCTGCTTATGAAGCCCTTATAATAAGATGCTTCTGCATATGAGAAACTCATGTGAAGCTCTCAGGCTTCCTGCCCCAGTTTGGGATGCACATCCCTCATGCCTGCTGGGAAATTCCTATGAATTAGCCTGACATTCAGGTGAGTGCTGAATGACCCATGACCAAAGAATATTTAGTTCACTTTTTAACACGGAATTATACAATCTGAGCACTACGTCTTTGTGGTTTCAGTGGAACTGACCAATATGTAAGGTGGGAGTGATCTTTAAACCCGCAACTGTTTTAGTATCTGTGACCTGATCCCTTTTTTTATTTTTTTATTGTCTTTGTGACTGATCGGTCTGTTCCCCAGGCTGGAGTGCAGTGGCCTGATCATAGCTCACTGCATCCTAGAGCTCCTGGGTTCAAGCGATCCTCCCACCTCAGTTTTCCAAGTAGCTGGGACTATGGGTGCACACCATCACATCTGGTTAATTTTTAAAGTTTTTTTTTTGTAGAGATGTGGCCTCACCATGTGGCTCAGGCTTGTCTCGAACTCCTACGCTCAAGCTATTCTACCACCTAGGATGTCCAAAGTGCTTGGGGTTATAGGTGTGAGCCACTGCTCCTGGCCTCTGATCCTTTTATTATATGTATTTTCCTCTGGAAAGAGATAGTAGTGGTATATAGGAATTATGATTTCTAGAAAGACTTTTTTTTTTTTTTTTTGAGATAGGGTCTTACTCCAGTCACCTAGGCTGGAGGGCAGTGGCGTGATCTTGGCTCACTGCAGCCTCCACTTCCCAGGCTCAAGCGATTCTCCCACCTCAGTCTCTGGAGTAGCTGGGACTACCGGTGCACACCACCATGCCCAGCTAATTTTTGTATTTTTTGCAGAGGCGGGGTTTCACCATATTGCCCAAGCTCGTCTTGAACTCTTGAGCTCAAGCAATGCACCTGCCTCAGCCTCTCAAAGTGCTAGAGATACAGGTGTGAGCCACCTCACCCAGACAAGAAAAAAATATTTGAATCATGCATTTAAAAGGTGAATTTGATGAATATATTCCTAGTTAGGAATATGGGCAAGTCAATATGTGGCATCTGTACAAAGATTAAGACACTTTATTTATAATCAGGTTTAAAACAGCCTAATCCTTAAAACTAGAAGCTAATAGAAAGTTAAAGAGATCCACTACTGTGTTAGTCATGGTTCTTCAGAAAAACAGAACAAAGAGGAGATAGATGCTATGTATTTGTACTTATGTTTGTATTTCTATATACGGAGAGGTTTATGATGAGAATTGGCTTATGCAGTTATGGAGGCCAGTAAGTCCCACCATCTGCCATCTGCAAGCTGGGCAGCCAGGAAAGCTGTCAGCATAATGAGTCCAAGCTGAATGGCCTGAGAACCAGGTGTGCACTGTCTTGAGTACAGGCAAATATGACCACTCCGCTCAGGCAGAGAGAGCAAACTCAGCCTTCCTCTGTCTTTTTGTGCTAAATGGCCCTCAATAGATTGGAAGCTGCTCTCCCACATTGGTGAAGGTGATCTTCACTCTGTCTACCAATTCAATACTAACCTCTTCCAGAAATGCCCTCAGAGACACCTAGAAATACTCTCTTACCAATTCTCTGGGCATTTTTTAGGCTAGTCAACTTGATGCATAAACTTAACCATTGCAAAACCCCAAATCTATTTTCTAGCATACTATTATATTTTAGAAAGTCTTAGTGTATTACTAAACAGGAAAATTATGGTGCTGTATAATATAGATACTCCACTTATTATGACAACCTACTGAGAAATATAAGTGGTTTGATATTAAAGCTTCTCCCCAATTTCCAAGGCAATAGTTTTGAGAATAAAAACATTCATACTTAATATTCATTCATTAGCATACATAGAGCTAAAATAATTAGGGATTTTATTTTTTATTTTTTTTTATTTCCATAGTTTATTGGGGTACAGGTGGTATTTGGTTATGCAAGTTCTTTAGCATTGATTTGTGAGATTTTGGTGCATCTGTCACCCAAGAAGTACACACTGCACCCTATTTGTAGTCTTTTATCCCTCACTCCCCTCCTACAGCTTCCCTAGTGTCCCCAGAGTCCATTGTATCATTCTTATGCCTTTGCTTCCTCATAGCTTAGTTCCCACTTATGACTGAGAACATACGATGTTTAGTTTTCCATTCCTTAGAATGATAGTCTCCAATTCTATCCATTTCTCTGTGAATGCCGTTAGCTCATTCCTTTTTAATGGCTGAGTAGTATTCCATCATATATATATATATATATATATGATGGTATATATACATATACCACAGTTTCTTTATCCACTTGTTGCTTGATGGGCATTTGGGTTGGTTCCACGTTTTTGCACTTGTGAATTGTGCTGCTATAAATATGCGTGTGCAAGTATCTTTTTTGTACAATGACTTCTTTTACTCTGGGTAGATACCCAGTAGTGGGAATTCTTTTATCGGTTTTAGGAGCTTTCTGGAGGAGTCTTTAGGGTTTTCTAGGTAAATGATCACATCATCAGCAAACAGCCACAGTTTGACTTCCTCTTTACCGATTTGGATGCCCTGTATTTCTTTCTCTTGTCTGATTGCTCCAGCCAGGACTTCCAGTTCTATGTTGAAGAGGAGAGGCAAGAGTGGGCATCCTTGTCATGTTCCAGTTCTCAGAGGGAATGCTTTCAACTTTTCCCCATTCAGTATTATGTTGGCTGTGGGTTTGTCATAGATAGCTTTTATTACATTGAGGTATGTCCCTTGTATGGCGATTTTGCTGAGAGTTTTAATCCTAAAGGATGCTGGATTTTGTCGAATGCTTTTTCTGCATCTATTGAGATGGTCATGTGATTTTTGTTTTTAATTCTGTTTATGTGATGTATCACATTTGTTGATTTGCATATGTTAAACTATCCCTGCATCCATGGTATAAAACCCACTTGATCATGGTGGATTATCTTTTCGATATGTTGTTGAATTCAGTCAGCCAGTATTTTGTTAATCAGAGATATTGGTTTGTAGTTTCTTTTTGGTTATGTCCTTTCCTGGTTTTAGTATTAGGGTGATACTGGCTTCATTGAATGATTTCGGGAGGGTTCCCTCTTTATCTTGTGGAATAGTATCAATAGGATTGGTACCAATTATTTGAATGTCTGGTAGAATTCTTCTGTGAATCCACATGTTCCTGGACATTTTTTGTTTCTTTCCTTTTTTTTTTCTTTTTGAGACAAGGTCTGTCACCTAGGCTGGAGTGCAGTGATGGGATCATGGTCACTGCAACCTCTGCCTTCCAGGTTCAAGTGATTCTCATGCCTCAGTCTCCTGAGTAGCTGAGATTAGAGGCACATGCCACCACACCCAGCTAATTTTTGTATTTTTAGTAGAGACGCAGTTTCACTATGTTGGCAAGGGTGGTCTCGAACTCCTACCCTCAAGTGATCCACCCACCTCTGCCTCCCAAAGTGCTGAGATTATAGGCATGAGCCACTGCACCTGACCCCTGGACATTTCTTGGTTGGTAAGTTTTAAATTACTTCAATTTCGCTCCTTGTTTTTGGTCTGTTGAGGACATCTAATTCTTCCTGATTTAAACTAGGAGTGTTATATCTTTCAGGAATTTATCCATCTCATCCAAGTTTTCTAGTTTATGCACGTAAAGGTGTTCATAGTACCCTTGGGTGATCTTTTGTATTTCTGTGGTGTCAGTTATAATATCATTTCTTATTGAGCCTATTTGGATTTTCTATCTTTTCTTGGTTAATCTTGCTAACGGCCTATCAATTTTATTTATCTTTTTGAAGAACTAGGTTTTTGTATCATTAATCTTTTGTATTTTTTTATTTCAATTTCATCTAGTTCTGCTCTGATCTTGGTTATTTCCTTTCTTCTGCTGGGTTTGGGTTTGGTTTGTTCTTCTTTCTCTAGTTCCTTGAGGTGTGACCTTAGATTGTCTATTTGTGCTCTTTCAGACTTTTTGATGTAGGCATTTAGGGCTATGAACTTTCCTCTTAGCACCATCTTTGCTGTATCCCAGAAGTTTTGATAGGTTGTGTCACTATTATCATTCAATTCAAATAGCTTTTTAATTTCCATCTTAATTTCATTTTTGACCCAATGATCATTCAGGAGCAGGTTATTTAATTTCCATGTATTTGCAGGGGTTTGAAGGTTCCTTTTGGAGTTGATTTCCAGTTTTATTCCACTATGATCTGAGAGAGTGCTTGATATAATTTCAATTTTCTTAAATTCATTGAGGTTCATTTTGTGGCCTTATTATATGGTCTATCTTGAAGAAAGTTCCATGTACTGTTGTATAGAATGTATATTCTGTGATTGATGGATGGAATGTTCTGTATATATCTGTTAAATCCATTTGTTCCAGGGTATAGTTTGAATCCATTGTTTCTTTGTTGACTTTTCATCTTGATGACGTGTTTAGTTCTGTCAGTGGAGTAATGAAGTCTCCCACTATTATTGTGTTGCTGTCTATCTAATTTCTTAGGTCTATTAGTAATTGTTTTATAAATTTGGGAGCTCCAGTGTTTGGTGCATATATATTTAGGATTTTGATATTTTCCTGTTGGACAAGGCCTTTTATCATATAATGTCCCTTTTTGTCTTTTTAAACTGCTGTTGCTTTAAATTAAAGTTTGTTATGTCTGATATAAGGATAGCTACTCCTGCTTACTTTTGGCGTGCATTTGCTTAAAATGTCTTTTTTCACCCCTTTATCTTAAATTTGCGAGAGTCCTTACGTGTTAGGTGAGTCTGTTGAAGGAAGCAGATAGTTGGTTGGTGAATTCTCATCCATTTCTGCAATTCTGTATCTTTTAAGTGGAGCATTTATGCCATTTACATTCAATGTTAGTATTGAGATGTGAGGTACCATTCCATTCATCCTGCTATTTGTTGCCTGTATACCTTGGTTTTTTGTTTTTGCTTTTTAAATTGTATTTTTATTTTATAGGTCCTGTGAGATTTATGTTTTAAGTAGATTCTGTTTTGATGATGTTTCCAGGATTTGTTTCAAGATTTAGCGCTCCTTTCAGCAGTTCTTGTAGTGGTGGCTTGGTAGTGGTGAATTCTCTCAGCATTTGTTTGTCTGAAAAAGACTATATCTTTCCTTCACATGCAAAGCTTACTTTCACTGGATAAAAAATTCTTGGCTGCCAATTGTTTTGTTTAAGGAGGCTGAAGATAGGGCCTCAATCCCTTCTAGCTTGTAGTGTTTCTACTGAGAAATCTGCTGTTAATCTGATTGGTTTTCCTTTACAGGTTACCTGATGCTTTAGTCTTACAGCTCTTAAAATTCTTTCATTTTTCTTAACTTTAGAGAACCTGATGACAATGTGCCTAGGCAATGATCTTTTTTGTGGTGAATTTTCCAGGTGTTCTTTGTGCTTCTTGTGTTTGGATGTCTAGGTCTCTAGCAAGGCTGGGGAAGTTTTCCTTGATTACTCCCCCAAATATGTTTTCCAAACTTTTATAAATCTTTCTTTCCTCAAGAATACTGATTATTTCGTCATTTAACATAATCCCAGACTTCTTGGAACTTTGTTCATATTTTCTCATTCTTTTTTCTTTGTCTTGATTGTATTGGGTTAATTCAAAGAGCTTGTCTTTGAGCTCTGAATTTCTTTCTTTTACTTGTTCAATTACATTGCTGAGACTTTCCAGAGCATTTTGCATTTCTATAAGGGTGTCCATTGTTTCCTGAAGTTTTGATTTTTTTCTTATTTATGCTATCTATTTCCTTGACTCTTCACTTATTGTAACATTTTGGGTTTTCTTATATTGGGCTTTGCCTTTCTCTGGTGGCTCCCTGATTAGCTTAATAACTAACCTTCTGAATTATTTTTCAGGTAAATCAGAGATTTCTTCCTAGTTTGGGTCCATTGCTGGTGACCTAGTGTGATTTTTTTGGAGGTGTTAAAGAACCTTGTTTTGTCATATTACCAGAGTTGGTTTTCTGTTTCCTTCTCATTTGGGTAGGCTCTGTCAGAGGGAAGGTCTAGGTCTGAAGCTATTGCTCAGATTCTTTTGTCCCATGGGGTGTTGATGTAATTCTCTCCCATTTTTCCTATGGATGTGGCTTCCTGAGAGGCGAGCTATAGTTATTCTTTTCTCTCTTCTGGATTTAGCCACCCAGCAAGTCTACCAGGTTCCGGGTTGGTGCTGGGGGTTGTCTGCACAGAGTCCTGTGATGTGAACCATCTGTTGGTTTCTCAGCTATGGATACCGGCACGGTATTTGGGGTGTCGCCTGGGTTCTGCAGGAGCAATCTGCTTCCTTCAGGGTGTCTGTGGGTCCTCTCAGGAGGGATTTTAAGTTTTTCTCTTTGGATTTGTATGTTCATTTCACTTGGCCTACAAAAGCATATTCTAATGTAATACGCCATGAATATTAAAACTTTTTTTTTTTTGAGACGGAGTTTCATTCTTGTTGCCCAGGCTAGAGTGCAATGGGACGATCTTGCCTCACCACAACCTCCCCTTCCCAGGTTCAAGTGATTCTCCTGTCTCAGCCTCCTGAGTAGCTGGGATTACAGGCATGCGCCACCATGCCTGGCTAATTTTGTATTTTTCGTAGAGATGGGGTTTCTCCATGTTGGTCAGGCTGGTCTCGAACTCCCAATCTCAGATGATTTTTCCACATTGGCCTCCTAAAGTGCTGGGATTACAAGTGTGAGCCACTGCACCCCACCTAAAACTTTTTTATTGATCTTTTTATCATATTTCTAGACACACATACACACACACATACACACACACACACACACACACACACACACACACACGTTGCCCTCTATGTATCTATTTACCCATTCATCCATACAATATATTCCATTTTTTTTCTGTTTACTTTCCTTTAAATATAAGATGTTAAACGTTTTCTTCCGGACTGAGGTATCATGGTATAATTAGTACACAACTTTTCAATATAGCATAAATATAATACAAAATTCAGTAAACAATTAAAAAAGTTTACAAGTAAAATTTTATTTGAAATCTTAGCCCTGATAAGATTTACTAGTGGTGGTGATCAGTGGGAATATTGAGGTTTTTACTTTTTACTTAAGAGAATTTTTAAATTGTCCTTTTCATACAACGCCCTAGGTTTTTAAACCTTAGGTCAATGTCTTGATGGGTGAACTGTTAGCCTTTCTCTTGTAAAACTGAAAAAAAGCAGTTTTGAAGTGGGATTGGAAGAGGATAACATGCTCCTCAGCTTGGGGCTCAGCACCTCTAAGGAGCTATTCTGTGTTTATTTCCTATGCTTCCTTTCCTAACTCATAAATAGTGTTCCCTTGTCTTCTGTTCTCAACCCATCTTTTCTCATAGTTCTCCTATCTCTGCTTTATGCTCTTGTTTTTTAGAGTTTATCTTTTGATCATCACTTTTTCTTCATTCAAAATAATTGGCCCCAATTTTGATATTTTTCTTGGTGCATTATTTTTGTTGTCTTATTATTATCATTATTGAGATATAATTAACATCTAATAAAATGCACTGGCCTTTAGTGTTCTTAATGCATTTTAACATTATATCCACCTCTGTAACAATCACTCAAAACAAGATAGAAAATATTTCCATCATCATGAAATTCCCTCACATCCCCTCCAATCAACTCTCCAACTCCCTCCACCAAGAAACCACTTTCTAACTTTTATCATTATGGATGAATTTAACACAACTGGAATCATAAATTTATATTCTTGAGTTTTTAATTTGTTTAACTGTTATATATCTGTTATTTATTCTTACTTTGAAATAATTTCAGATTTATAAAATGTTGCAAAAATAATAGATAAAAGATCTATAAGTTAACATTGCACATAACCATAGTAAACTTATCAAAACCAGAAACAATACTACTGGTATCTAGTAAATAATCTACAAATCTTATTCAAATTTTGCCAACCATTCCACAAATGTCCTTTTCTAGTTAGTTAGTTTCTTCTTCTTTTTTTTTTTTTTTAATTACTAAATACATTCCATTGTCTATCTGATCTCTTTTTGGGCCACAGAATTGTTTTCAGTTTTTATCCATTAAAAATAAAACTGTGATGCATATTCTTGTACACATCCTTTTATGAACATATTTTCATTTTTCCTGAGTATATAGCTAGAGAGAAAATTGCTCAATCATAGAGTTGGTGAATATTCAACTTGATAAGAAATTGTTGAACAGTTTCCCCAGGTTAACTGTACCATTTTAAATTTCCACCAGCAATGTGTTAGCGTTCTAATTGTCCCACTTCCTTGCCAATACATGGTGTTGTCATCATTTTTGATTCTAGTAATTTTAGTGAATGTGAAATGATATCTCATGGTTGTTTTAACATGCATTTGCCTGATGTTGAGCACCTTTTAAATATGCTTATTGCCCATTCATATGTTTTTATCTGTGGTGTCCAAGTCTTTTGCTTATTTTTAAATTGGGTTATTTGTTTTTCCATTGTCTAATTGTTTCATCATTGCCAACTTGTCAGAAGTCTCTACATATGCTGAATGAGTTCATTGCCAGATACATGTGCTGTGAAGATTTTCCCTAATCTGTGATTTACCTCTTTATTTTCTTAGTGGTAGACGTTCTGAGTAGAAATTTTAAAGTCTAGTTTATCAATTTGTTTTCCTTTTATAAATAGTGTTTTTCATGTCCTAAGAGATCTCTGCTGAATTGAAAAATTGTGAAGTTATTCTCCTCTGCTTTCTTTCTTTTCTTTTTTCTTTTCTTTTGTTCTCTCTCTCTTTCTCCCCTCCCTTCCTCCCTCCCTTCATCCTCCCTTCCTTCCTCCCTTCCTTCCCTTCTCTTCCCTTCCCTCCCTCTTTCCCTCCCTTTTTCCCTCCCTCCCTCCCTCCTTCCCTCCTTCCTTGCTTCCTTCTCTCCTTTCCTTCCTTCTTTTCTTCCTTTCTTTCTGCAAGGATCTCACTCTATTGCCTCGGCTGGTGTGCAGTAGTGCGATCTTGGCTCACTGCAGCCTCAACCTCCTAGGCTCAATTGATCCTCTCACCTCAACCTCCTGAGTAGCTGGGACTACAGGCGTGCACCACCACACCTGGCCAATTTTTGTATTTTTGTAGAGACAGGGTCTCGCCATGTTGCCCAGGCTTCTCAGATATATTACTGCAGAAGTTCTGCTGCTCTCAGTTTTTTGCTCAGGCCTACAACCTGCCACGTGTTATTTTCTGGCTATGGAAGGAGATGGGGTCTGGCATTATCTCTTTTCCCTGGGGATATCTAGATTTTCCAACTATAGTTTTATTATTTTTTTAAAGTTCATGAGGTTAAACAACACCAACTATAGTTTAAAAAAGAGGTTCCTTTTCACACTAGTTGAAAGTTAATTGCCCATACATGCGTGCTTTATTCTTGACTCTTTATTCTGTTCCACTGATCTATTTTCCTATCCTTATGCCAATATTTCACTGTCTTAATTACTGTAAATTTATAATCATTCCTAAATCCAAGGAGTGCAAGTTCTCTAAACGTGTTTTTCATTGTCAAAAATTATATGGCTCTTTTAGATTTGTTTTTGCATTTCCATATACATTTTAGAATCAGTTTGATACTAAAACAAAAACAAAAACAAAAACCCCTGCTATCCTACTGCAGTTCTGCTGGGGTTTGCATTAAATTTATAGACCATTTTAGGTTAATGCCGTGATGACAATCTTGTGTCTTCCAGTCCAGAAGCATGTACTATTTTTTTCAGCTTATTTAGATCTTATTTAGTTTCCCTCAGTGGGGTTTTATAGTTTCCAGCACAGAGGTCTTGCATGTCCTTCTGAAATATATTTCTAGAAACCTGATTTTCTTTTGGGGGTATTATTTTAAATTTACTGTTGTAATTTCACTTTTCAATTGTTGTTATGTAGAAATACAGTTATTTTTGTATATTGATCTTGCATGTTGTGACCCTGAAGACCACTTATTCTAGTAGTTTTGGGGTTTTCTGTACAAACATACAGATCACTTGTGAATTCTGAGAGTTTTGCTTCTTTGCCGATCTGTTTGCCTTTTATATAATATTCTGGTTCTATGTCAGGTGTTAAGACCTCTGCTAAAGTCTTAAGTAGAAATGGTGACAGTAGACATCAGTCAGTGCCTTTTTCCAATCTTAGGAAAATAGAATGTAATAGATCACCATTTCATATGATGTCTGTGATTAGATCTTCTAGGTTGAGGACATTCCTTTCTATTCCTATTTTTTCCTGAGAATTATTATTACAAAGGCATGTTGAAGTTTATCAAATGCTCTTTCCACGACCACTAAGATGATCAGATCGTCTTTTCTCTTTTATTCTGTTAATGTGGTGCATTATATGAATTGGTTTCAAATGTTAATCCAACCTTGCATTCCTTGGATAAACCCCACTTGGTCATTGTGTAGTAGACTTCTTATATACTACTGGATTTTGTTTGCTAACATTTTCATGGGGATTTTGGTTACTAAATTCCTAAGGAAGGTAGATATGGCTTGTTTTTTTTGGTAATATATTTGTCAATTTTGTTATTAAGGTATGCTTCTCCCACAAAATGTTTTATAAAATTTACCAGTAAAGCCATTTGCCCTGGAGGTTTGTTTTGTGGGAAAGTTTTAAATTAATATTTTATTTTTCTAAATAAATATGAAGATATCTGGATTTTCTGTTTCTTCTACTATCACTTTTGGTAACTAATATCTTTTAAAGAATTTGTTCATTATCTAAGTTATTGAATTTAGAAACATTAGATTTTCTATAAAATCTCTTATTCTTTTTATTGTCTATAGGGACTCTGGTGATGTTGCTTCTTGATTCCTACTCTTACAAATTTGAGTGTTCCCTCTCATTGTTTTATCCATCCAGTCAGAGGTTTATCAATTTTAATAGATTTTTCAAGGAACCATAATTTACTTTTATTAATTTTCTCCCTTTTATGCTTTCTATTTCAATGATTCTACTTTTACTTTTATTGTTTCTTTTCTCTACTTTGGGTTTAACATAGTATTCTTTCTCTAGGTTATTAAAAAGGAAGTTCACATCATTGACTTTAAAACTTTCTTTTTTCCTAACAGAAGCATTTAATATTATACATTTTTCCTCTAAAGTCAGTTTTAGCTGCATACAACAAATTTTGGTATATGTGATTTTATCATTTGGTCCAAAATATTTCTCAATTTTTCTGTGATTTCTCCTTTTACACATGTGCTACTTAGAAGACTGTTACTAGTTTCTAAATATTTGTGAATATTCTATATCTTTGTTGATTTTTAAAAATCTGATAATGGACATTTATTTAAAAACCCACATCTAACATTATATTTAACTTTGCAACACTAAATGCTTTGCCGCTATGGTCAGTAAAAAGACAAGGATGTCTGTTCTCACCACTTCTATTCATCATTACACTGGAAAGTCTAGCTAGAGCAATCAAACAAGGAGAAGAAATAAAATACATCCAGAATGAAAGGAAAGGAGTAAAACTCTCTATTCACAGATAACATGACCTTGTATATAGAAAATCATAAGGAATCCACACGTAAAAAACTATTAGAACTAATATATTCAGCAAGTTGTGAGTTACGAGATCAAAATAAAGGAATCTTTCTTTTTCTATACACCAGCAATGAACAATTTGAAAATGAAATCAAGGAAACAATTCCATTTACAATAGCATTAAAAACAATAAACATCAAGGAATACAGTTTTAAAAACAAGTGCAAACTTGTCTTCTGAGGCTATAAAACATCCTTGAAGGAAATTTAAAAAGACCTAAATAAATGGAAAGACATTTAACGTTCATGGATTAGAAGACAATATGGTTAAGATGGCAATACTTCCTAAAGTGATCTAAAGATCAATTCAATCCCTGTAAAAATCCCAGCTGGCTCTTTCAAAACATGCATAAGCTGATTGTAAAATTCATACGAATTTGCAAGGGAATCAGAATAACCAAAGTATTCTTGAAAAAGTACAAAGTTGATGGACTCACACTTCCTGATTCTAAAACTTAGAACAAAGCTACAATAATCAAGACAGTATCTTATTGAAGTAAGGATATAAATATAGATCTGTAGAACACAATTGAAAGTCGAGAAGTGAAACACATACATTTATGGCCAATTGATGTATGAAAACGGTGCCAAAGCATATCAATGGAGAAAAATCATTTTTTCAACAAATGGTGCTCAGTATCGACATGCAAAATGATGGTCCTGGACCCCTTCCTTACAGCACACACACAAAAAAACAGAGAATATGCTCAGAATTATTTCAAATATTTGATACTTACTGAGACTTTTTATGACCCGTCGTATGGTTGATCTTCATGAAAGTTTTATGTACACTTGAAAAGGACTTCTTATTGGGAGGAGGGCTCTGTATGTGCCAATTACTTCAAGTTGGTCCATAGTGTTGAAATCTTCCAAAGCAATACTGAGTTTATGTATATTTGTTACATCAATTACAGGAAAAGAAGTGTTAAAATTTATAACTCTAATAATTAATTTACTTCTCCTCTTAGTTCTGTTTATATTTTGTCCTACGACTTCTGAAGCTCTGTTTTTAGGTGCATACGTACTTTGCATATTTTTGTCTTTTTGATACACTGATCCTTTTAACGTTATAAACTGTGTTGCTGAATCTCTAGTAGTATTCCTTGTCCTGAAGTTTAGTTTTTTTCTGATAGTAAAATAACCACACAACTTTCTTATGCATAATTTGCACGATATATCTTTTTTTAAGACCTTTTACTTTCAACCAGTGTCTTAATAATTAAAATACATTTTTTTGTAAACAGCTTGAAGCTGAGTCTTGCTACTTTACCTGCCTGAGACTCACTGTCATTTACTGGGAGTGTCTGGTCCATTTAAAATTCATGTTGTTATTGACATGGTACATTTTATGTCTTCTGTGCTGGGATATAATTTTATTTATCCTTCTTGTTCTTTCTCCCAGTTTCTTTCCTTTTCTGTCGTTTTTAAACAATTGAACAAGCCAAATACTTTATAGTATGTCATTTTTTATCTGTTACATGTACTTTTTAGTCATACTTCTTTGGGTTATTATTTATTGACTGCTCTGTGTTTATTGTATTTATCTTTAAGTCATTATATTTACCTTCGAATAGAATTATACTACTTCACAAAAGGCCTGTGGATCCTACAATGGTATAATTCTATTTATTCTCATCATTGTTCCTTGTGTCTTTCTGTCTTATATTTTACATTTACATATGATATAAACACACACATATACGTGTGTGTGTATATATATGTAGGAATATATATATATATATATATATATATATGTATCCTCCAAAATTGTAATTATTTTTGGTTTAAACAATCGATGCATGATATAATGTTATATTTACCCTTTATGGTAATTTTCTTTTCTCTCAGATCTGGGATTTCGTTTGAGAACTTTCTTGTAGTATTTCTTGTAGGATGGATTTGCCAGAGATAAATTCTCTTAGCAGATGTCCAGTGATTATTTTTATTTCTTTTTCAATTTTAAATAATACTCCCTTTGAGTGTGGAACTCTGAGTTTTGATCAGTCTCTTGTCTTCTGGCATCCATTGTTGCTGGTGAGAACTCAGGCATCATTCACATCACTACTGCTCTAGACACAACAGACCTAGTGAAGAAGATGTAGATGTCTTTTTTAATGATGGCTTTCAGGATACGTTATTCATCTTTTGGTTTTTAGCAGATTTACAGTGGTGATTTATTTTTCTTCTAATTATTTCTGCTTAGTGTTTGCTGAGGATTTTACATCTAGGGCTTAGCATTTTTCAGCAATTTTGGAAAGTTCTTAGTTACTACCCCTTGATACATTTCCCCTGGTGCATTACATCTCTCCTCTTCCTCTGGCACACTCCCAATTCAAGTTAGACTGTTTGATATATTTTCCCACAAATTTTGGATGCTCTTGTATCATTCTCCTCCACTCTTTTTATTCCATTTGAATAATTTTCATTGCCCGTCTTTATCAATTCTTATCTCAACAGCATCCAACTTGCTCTTAAGTGTGTACATGAATTATTACTGACACCATAGTTTCTGTCTCTGGCATTTCTAGTTAGTTCTAATTTCTAGTGTTTATCTGTGTGCTGAATGTTGCCGTTGCTTTACACACTATCTACTTTTTTTCCACTGGATACCTTCTCATTTTTATCAGAGTCGTTTCAAAGTCTCCGAGTCCTTACAATTTCTGAGTCTCCTTCTTTTGTCTGTTTCCTGTTTTACATGGGTCACGTTGCCTTGCTTTTTCATGTTTTATCGCATTTGATTTTTGTTGGGTATTCTTGTAGAAAGGAATAGTTAAGAGTGAAGTAGATGACACTTTCCTGCAAAGAGGGGTGAGCTGGATTCTGCCAGGCTGCAGAAGGGAAGGTCCATCGCCCTGATCCACAGGTGACTGGGGTCTAGGTTTGCTGCAGTTGTAGTTTGGCTCAGTTCACCATGTGCTGAAATAGTTTGAGGGACGATCAGAAGAGCCAAAGATGAGCCAAAGATGTTAACACAGGCATGGTTCCAGGCCCTGTCTGTCTTTTGAGCCGTTGCCTGGCATTGTCTGGAGGCCTGGGAGGGGCTCCACTCAGGCTTCCTCTCTGTCTCCTGTTTTCTGAGACTGGTTCTCTGCACCTGGGTGAGACTCAGCAAGGTTCCAGGGAATGCATCCTGTCTCTCAGTCCCTGCTCCCAGCTTTATCCCTCAGCACTCAGTGAAGGGCTCCACAGAGGCCTTTGGGAAAAGCTTGGAGGCTGGGTGCACCATTGTGGGTGACTCCAGCCACAGGGATGCCAACTGGTCACCCACTTATCCACAGATGCAAACATGGGGCCAGTTTCTCCTGGCCTCCAGCCATTTCATTTTTGTCATTCTGCTGTGGATAAGTGTGCACCTGTGGACTTCACTCCTGTGAATGGCTTGTCACTTTCTAGAGTTTGGTTTATTTATGTATCTTTTATCCTCAGAAATCCAATGGGCTGCTAAAAACATTGTCATCTTATAGCTTATCTCTTTCTTTTTCTCCGTAGTTTAAAATAAATAGTTTTGAGCAACTTGATTTTTTATTAAAACTAGAAGAAAAAATCCTACGTGTTACTCCTCTATCAAATTATATCCTGAGCTGGTTACTTTTTCACCACTCGTCTTTAAATGAAGTGAGTTTTTTTTTTTTTTCCTGACCGGTGATTGTAAGAAGGAGGCAAGGCCAGCTTCACACTGGCAGGACTCCCCCTTGCTCTCCAGCTGTCTGTGCACGTGCATCTGTGCCTGTGCATCTTCTCTGCAGATGCGGAGATGGACAGTGGCTCGTGGTGCTGTGTCATCCCCACGCCTGTCTCTACGCACACTTGTTCTTTCCAAGATGGTTCTTTTGTGTATGTCCTCATTTTTAATAACACATCTTGATTTTTAAAGTTCTGATAATCACTTTTTTCCTGAAACTCGGTAGCACCTCTTCCTGAAATATATAATTTAGCATGTGGCCTGCACACAGTGGTCCGTATGCCAGCCTGGCTTTCTTGTGCTTTGCTGACTGTGCAGCCTGAGTTTCTGGGGTTCCTCAGAGCCATCAATCAGAGGCCACCGAGGTTTATTCTCAGGGTTTATGTCAGATTCCAGCCTCACAGTTTCTCTATCGCATTTTCGCAAGTTCTCTGGACTCTGTCCTTTCACCATGAACAGGTGTCTCTTGGCCTGCCTTCAGCCTGGAGGGAACCCTTGTTGTCATAGAAGGAGGATGTGCTCTGGACGGACACGTCAGGCAGGATGGGCTGTGAGGCGTGCGCTGGACTCCAGGTCTCACCCGTTCCCTCTGGGCACATGTGGACAGGCACAGCCTGTGGTGATACATAGAACATGAACACCTGAAGACCCCTGGGATTTTTTAGTCACAAAAACCTGAGGGAGCTGCCATTTCTGTCGAGTGTGACACCATGGTGTCTTCCAGCTGCCTTGGAGTTGCTCACTGGAGCTGCCCTGGCCTGGGACCACCACTATGCTGAACAGAAAGTGGCCAGCAAATCTGGGGAAAGCTGCCTCTGTCACTTGTGACTCATACTCTGTAGGAGGGGCTCCAAAGCATTTCTGTTGGTCCCATTGAATTAGTAGCATTTTTAGTGATATGTCTTTTTCTACATTAAAAAACTGTTATAACTGTTCTCTCCTTCAGGTGCAGACATTGGATGATGTGGGTATGGAGAGAGGCATCTGCAACAGCAGATAAAAAAATACCCTTCCCGCTGACAATTAGCACCTTGTCCCTGGTCAAGCCCACCCTACCTGGCCCTTTAGCCCTTGGAGAAGTCAGCTTGTATGGGATCATCAGTTATGTTTTAGTAGGTAGCTAGTTAGGCATGAGCAGGGCAGAAGAGCCCCCGTGCCAACACCAGCAAGGTCAGGAGAGCATCAGAGGATGGTCAGGTTATTGTTAACTGTCTCTCTAAAATAATAATTGGTCATAGCCAGTACCAGGGAAAGGCCGTCTCCCAACAGAAAATACCTGAAGCCAGTGACCAGCAGCTTCCCGATAAGATTTCAGGAGTTGGGCCAGTGGGCTCAAGCATGCACACTAAGAGGCAAAATGATGGAGTTTAACAGGCACATGATCTTCCTCTAGGAACACTCGATTGGTAAGAGAAAAATGCCTCAAGTGAGCATGGGTACAACTCCAGGAAACACACTATGCATGCAGCCCCTCCCAAGAGCTGGCAGGCCACTGCACAGGCAGACAGCCCACCCCAAGGGAAGAATTAGGGGAGAAGGGATGCAAGATCCCAAAAGCATGCCAGCCTATAAAATCCCCATGTCAAAGGCCAAAGAGGGCACTTGATCTCTCAAGTTGCCCCCCGGTCCTCTTCCAAGCGTACTTTACTTTCTTTCCTGCTCTAAAATGTTGTAGTAAATTTTCACTTCTGCTCTAAAACTTGCCTCGGTGGGTGGTCTCTCCCTCTGCCCTGTGTCCCTCGTTCAAATTCTTTCTTCCAAGGAGACAAAAATCGAGGTTGCTGCAGACCCATACAGATTCACCACCACGAACAATGAAAAGATGAATCCACCAAAAGGATAAAGCAATCCTAAATGTGCATGTACCAAAAAAACAGAGCTTCAATGAACATGAAGCAAAGATGGAAAGAACTGAAGGGAAAAATAGAAAAATAGACAAAAATGGCTTGAAAGATAACTACTTGAAGTGTAGAGATAGATTTCTTTAATGACTCTGCTCTCAAAATAATTTCCTGCAGCCCCTATAGGGCTTTTAGAGAAGGGGTCTGCAACCCCTGGGCCACAGACTGGTACGGGTTCATGGCCTGTTAGGAACCAGGCCACACAGGAGAAGGTGAGTGGCGGGCGAGCAAGTGAAGCTTCATCCGTATTTACAGCCACTCCTCATTACTCACATTACCGCCTGAGCTCCGCCTCCTGTCAGATCAATGGTGGCATTAGATTCTCATAGGAGCACAAACCCTACTGTGAACTGCACATGCGAGGAATCTAGGTTGTGCACTCCTTATGAGAATCTAACTAAAGACTGATGACCTGAGGTGGAGCTGAGGCAGTAATGTTAGTGCTGGGGAGTGGCTGCAAATACAGATTAACATTAGCAGAAAGGGTTCCCTGCACAGAGACCGTAATACATCAATTGCAAGACTCATATCAAAACCCTATCGGTGGGTGGTTGGTGGCAGGCTTTATAGTGGCAAGTGAGCTGATGTATTTCAATTGCACAGCTGCATCTGGTGGCAACTTTAAGTCAGAATCCGACACTTATTTCAATATGTGCATGGCTTGCCTATTACTTTATTGACCACTTCTGTTCCTGCCTCTTTCCTGCACTGCACACTTGTCTCAGTCACAGTTTTGATAAGCCCACAAGCTAACCCTAGCCAAAATGAGTAAAAAATAAATGTCACTAGAGAGCTTCTTTGAAAAAGAAGAGAGACCCAATGATGAGACAGCAGAAGACTCTAAGACTGCCAATAAAAAGAAAGCTGCATTTGAAAGAAAATACCAAGAGTCTTACTTAAATTACCGGTTCATTGCAACAGGAGATTCACATTCTCCAAGTCTACTTTGTGTAATACATGGCGACTGACTATCCAACAAAGCCATGAAACCTTCAAAACTCTTTCACCACATGGAGATCAAGCATCCTGCATTAAAAGACAAGTCTTTGGAGTGAACACAAAGAGCAGAAGCAATTATTGAAGGCCACCGCTTCATCAAATGTGTCTGCACTGAGAGCATCACTCTTAGTAACTAACTGCTTGCTAAAGCTAAGAAGTCCTTTACTGCTGGTGAAGAGTTGATCCTGCCTGCTGCTAAGTACATTTGTTGTGAACTTTTAGGAAAGGCTGCAGCTCAAAAGGTGGCAGGTGTTCCTCTTTCGTCTAGCACTGTAAATAGAAGAATTGATGAGGTGGCAGAGGATATTGAGGCACAATTGTTAGAGAGGATTAATGAGTCACCATGGGGCACAATCCAGGTTGATGAGTCTACCGATGTTGACAATAAGGCGGCAATCCTTGTTTATGAGTGATATATTTTTCAAGAGGATGTGCATGAGGATATGTTACGTGCTCTTTTGTTGCCAGTCAACACCCCAGCTGCAGAACTACTCAAGTCTTTGAACGATTACATACTGGGAAAACTAAATTGGTCGTTTTGTGTCAGTATATGCATGGATGGAGTGGCTGCCATCACTGGACGGCTTTCTGGTTTCACTACTCGGGTCAAAGAAGTCGCTTCTGAATGTGAGTCTACACACTGTGTCATCCACAGAGAAATGCTCGCTAGCCACAAAACGTCACCTGAACTTAACAACATTTTGCATGATGTGATTAAAATTATCAACCACATTAAAGTACATGCCCTTAACTCATGTCTGTTCATGCAGCTCTGCGAGGAGATGGACGCAGAGCACACACACCTTCTCATACACGGAAGTGAAATGCTTTCTAAAGGTAGATCGCTGGCCAGAGTTTTTGAATTAGGAGATTCTTTTAGAATCCAGAGATTTCTTTTAGAAAAACAGTCACCACTGGCAGCACATTTCGGTGACACAGAATGGGTTGCAGAACTTCCTTACTTGTGTGACATATTCAACTTGCTCAACAAACTCAATCTGCCACTTCAGGGGAGAACGACAGCTGTGTTCAAGTCGGCAGATAAAGGGGCTGTGTTGAAAGCCAAACTGGAATTACGGGGGTGACAAGTGAACACTGGGATTTCTGACATGTTTCAAACATTAGCAGAGACTGTGAAAGAGACAGAGCCAGGGCCTTCTTTCCCCAGCTGATGCATGATCACCTACCTCAGCTTTCAGAAGAGCTTGAGCGATACTTCCCAACCACAAAAGAACCCCGAACTGGGAAGGAATGAATCCGCGACCCATTTGTAAGTAAGCCTGGTGAATCGACTGTCTGTGCTAGGAGAGGATCAGCTGCTTGAGATGGCAAATGACAGTGGTTTTAAAAATATGTTTGAGACAACTTCAAATCTCCAAATGTTTTGGATGAAGGTCCAGGTGGAATATCCTGAGGTTGCCACAAAAGCACTGAAAAGCCTGCTTCCATGTCCAACAACCTGTCTTTGTGAAGCAGGATTTTCTACAGCGACAGCGACCACAAAGAGATTACAGAGCAGCGTGGACATAAGTGACACACTTCAGGTATCACTGTCTCCCGTCACCCCCAGATGGGACTGTCTAGTTGAAGGAAAACAAGCTCAGGGCTCCCATGGATTCTACATCACTGATATACATCACCATTGTATAATTATTTTATTATATATTATAATGTAATAATAATGGAAATGAGGCACACACACCTGTACTCCTGGTACTTTGGGAGGCGGAGGCAGGCAGATCACTTTGAGGTCAGGAGTTTGAGACCAGCCTGGCCAATATGATGAAATCCTGTCTCTACTAAAAACACAAAAATTAGCCAAGTGTGGTGGTGTGCACCTGTAATTGCAGCTACTCAGGAGGCTGAGGCAGGAGAATTGCTTGAACCCAGGAGGCGGAGGTTGCAGTGAGCGGAGATCATATCACTGTGCTCCAGTCTGGGCGACAGAGGGAAATGCTGTCTTAAAAAAATATAAATAAATAAATAAATAAATAAATGCACCATAAATGTAATGCACTTGAATCATCCTGAAAGCATCCCCTCCTCCCCAGTCTGTGAGAAAATTGTCAGCCACAAAACTAGTCCCTGATGTCAAAAAGGTCGAGGACAACCGTTCTAGAGTATTCCTGACTATACGACATTCTATCAGGCAGTTTCCCTTACAACAAGCACATAAGATTTATCTTGAAATATTTGGTCACGCTACTTTCCTGTTAAAGATCAGGGTTTTGCTAACATTAGTTTTGCGGGTTTGTACTACAAAGACAAGAAAGCACTGCCCTAGAGACAGAGTGAAGACCTCCCTCTGGTATGAATCAAAAGAGTTGCCCTAGAGTGAGCACACACTGGGCCTCAATTGGCTCTGGCTTCTTTGGGGGGTCCTTTTACTTTGCTCCCTGACTGCAGGCGGAGTCCCCATCCATGCTGGTTGCTGTGTGCTCTGTTCTTAGAGGCCAAGTGCTGGACATACACGCCATTCCTCACCTATGTGGGAGAATGTGCTCGCCAAGACAACACAGTGTTCAGACGGCACTGAGGAAATTCCTTGGGTCTGAGTGATGGATGGAAGATGGAATGAGAAACAGGAGGTTGTGTGTATTCTAATTAAAAAGTACATGTTTTTAAAGAAAGTGGCACATCTTAATAGTCTCTTGAGGATTTATTTTTGACATGGATAATTAACTACAGTTTGAGCCAACTTATGTGTGATTTCTTTGTAGAATGTCTCCTACAGAGACTACAACTGCTGTTCTTGCGACTTGCCCTAACTTTACTTTCACACTGGGGAGAACGGTTTGAGAACTTTGCATATCCTCAAACCATATCTAAAGAACAATATTTTGTGAACTAAAATGCATAGGATATGATTGCATATTGTTATTCAATATTCTGAGATTAAAGAAAGGATAAATAGATTATTTTAGTTAGAAATAGCCTGGTTTTGTCTTTTTCAAAAGAGCACAACTATACTGAAAGTATTAAAAAGCAAGAAGTTACATTAAAAAGTCTTGCATTAAGAACATTGTAAACACTCATGAAATACTAAGTATTTGTTATAACTTTTAGTTTACTATACTACCAGAAGTCAAATTGTATGCTTAATTGTATGCTTCAGTTTTTGGTTTTGAAAACATGGCCACTGTGTGTACGTAAGTTTTGCAAGAAATTTATTTAGTGTGATGGCCTAAGTCTTAATGAGTTGTTTCATATACCACGTTTCATTTCTGCATTAGCACTATAATGGATAAGAACATTAAATGTGCTCATATAAGTTCTGCTTTTTTTTTTTTCTTTGAGACAGGATCTCCCTCTATCTATCAGGCTGGAGTGCCATGGTGAGATCACAGCTCACTGCAGCTTTGCTCTCCTGGGCTCAAGCGATTCTCTCACCTCACGCTCCTGAGTAGCTGGGGCTACAGGTACGCATCGCCATGCTCAGCTAATTTTTAAATTTTCATTTTGTAGCAACAAAGTTTCACCATGTTGCCCAAGCTAGTCTCAAACTCCTGAGCTCAAGTGATCCTCCCTCCTCTGCCTCCCAAAGTGCTGAGATTCAGGTGTCAGCCAGTGCCCCTGGCCAAGTTTCTCCCCTCCTATCTATGCCTTGATCCTATTTAGTTTAGTTTCTTTTCACAAAACGAATATTTTCCCCTCCTGTTTCTCTTTTACTAACTTATCTCCTGCATCTTTCCAAATTTTTCTGCCACATCTTCGTGTTCTATTTCTATTGTAGATACGGACTCAAAAAAATCTGCCAGGACCTTGAGCAAGCATGATGATCATAGCTAGCATAGCTCACTCAGTCTGCGCCAGAGATTGTCCCTCATAATGCATTCCTAATTTATCTCTGCAGTAACCCATTGAGACAAGTGCTGTTACTATGTGCATTTTTACAGAGCAGAAACAGTGGGGCCTCCAGGAGACAGCATATTCCAGAATTCCAGATGTGAACTTCAGAAAACTTGGGAGGAAAGAGGAAAATCAACAGGTCGATTTTATGCCATGAAATATCTTCCCATAGCTATTTTTCAACACAACAACCTTAATGGGATAGATGTTGGAAGCTCTACGTTCATAGTCTGGAGTTTGAAGGTCTCAGATGCTTGCCACACTTACATACCCAGCGGAATGTGGAAATTAAAACTCAGACAAGTCTGTTTCAAAAGTCCCTGGTTGTTTCTGTACGTCATGCCCAGGATATTCACAGCTAGTTACTGCCTAACGTGGTCTCTCACCACTAGTGTGACTAAATCAAAGTTACATTGTTGGGTTCATCTGGATTATTTTAGCATCATTTCTACACTATTCTTAAACAATACCACTCTTTAAAATGTGACAATATATGTTTCAGACAGCATGACACCTGACTCAACTGCTCAAAACTTAACACACATCTAGGTTTAAAATACTATTTTGAAAAGACATCATTTTTTTATCATCATAAATTAATGTCATGGATAACACATTTGAAAACAATTTCCAGTGGATGACATTGAACTTCACTGAAAAGATTTAAGTATTCTGAAGATGTGATAGAATCATATTTCCTGGAGAACTTTCCAACTTCATGTAAGTGTAGCCACAGGATTTGACCACTGGTTTCTCTGTGAGTGTTCAGCCCAGGTGCCAGTACCATAGAGGTAGCTCTGCTACCCAGTGCTGGAGGCTGGACTGTGTTCTGTTTATGAGATGTGAGGTCAAAGTCCCCGACTGCTCACACAGTGCTTTCTGTCTGGCTAATTGAAAGTTGGGTGGATATAAGATTCTCCCATCAGAACAAATCTGTGGCATTGGTGTGAATATTTTGCTCCATGTCATGGTGACATTTCATAAAGAGTTTGGATGGAACTTTCAGAAAAAAAATGCAGCTAGTTAGTGGTCATTAAGTTGGGTTTTCCATATGTTTCCAGAGCTGCTTTTAGGTTCCACTACTTTTAATTAGATGCAACTGGCAGTTTTAATCATCGTGCTGGGGTAGTGGGGTGGCCTTAGATCAAGAATGTCAAGGCAAGGGTGATATATGAATCTTGCTTATTGCAGTCCTGACTCTGAGCACATTCCCTCCTGATGAGGCAAACAGGCAATGTGTGTGTTCTTGCAGGCCTGGCTGTTCATGAAGTTCATGGGTCTGATCTGAGGGCTCCTAAGGCAAATAGATGGTTCCATGGCTTGCAAAGGTAACTATCCACAAGCAAATAGTGGTTCTCCTGTTCTGCCACCTTATTTTGGATGCTTTATCAGATGAAAGAAAAACCTTCCAAAAAACTGAATTGATGGAAAGTGAATGTAAAGATGTAGTGAGAGTGGATGAAGTAGGGTGCAGGGTATGGAGAGAGGATACCTGACCAGCACCTGGGCTGAAGCCATTCCTCCAGCCTGAATTCTGTGGCAACTGTGAATAGTAAATATGAAGTCCTAAAAATACACATCACGACATAGATGTATTGCCCTCAATAGTTCCCATATCTTGATATATTTGGGAGAAGCCAAACAGCTTAATTGTTACAAGTTAAACATTAAGCTGTGTTCTGCTTGCAGTCATTGGTTGGGGTTGAATTTGACTGCAATGGTTGCAGTCATTGGTTTGGCTTGAATATGCACTCACCTGAATCCAAAGTTGATGATTTTCCATGACATGATGATTTCCTATGACACGTTTTTCTAAGTACAAAGTACAGCAGCAGCTGCAGAGTTAATGGTAGGAAGCTCTCAGTGTAATAGGATGGACACACATTGAACTTCAATGACCAGGACCCAAGGCCCTGCTGCTCTCTCTGCCTCCCACCATCCTTGGCTGCCTACCTCTACCCATTCTTCACAGCCCTTTCTCGTCCTAGTTCCTCCAAAAACCTTCGCATGGCCTTGGGAATTTACAGCCCCCACTACTACAACTGCACTTGAATTCCTTTGCCTCCTATGTGAAAACCTTTTTCTTTGAAGCAAAAACATCAGGACTAGAAACTCTTGAGCTGTGTTTCTGACCTGCAAAAATCAGTGGTTTCATCACATAGTGTTTTAAAAATAACTTGAATTTAAACCCCTTTCCCAGATAGGCCCCACTAATAATGTCTTGGAGTATCTTCCTGGTCATGAAAACATAACAATTAAGACCTTTTAATGTGTAGTGTAATTTGTGGGGCAAAAAATTCTTCTTTCACCTCAAATTGTGATCCTATTCTTCAGTTGAAACTCCTGTTATCAGTTTCTCAGGTATGTTCTATTTTAAACATTTCTTTAAAAATTGCATATATAAGGTTTTGCCTTTTGATCCAGTTTGAGAGACTTTCTTTGACATATGAGATTAGTTCAACTGCATTTATTGTTGTGAAAGATATTCTTAGTATTCATTTTATCATGACTTTTACTTACATTTACTATTTTTATTTCTTATTTACAACTTGTTTTTCACTAAACTAATCTCTGTTTTTATTGTTTTATGTGTATAGGCTAGTCAACTGGACATTTGTGTTTTATTTAGGCCGTTACTTTTATTACTATCCATTTATACTTTATATTTTATCCCTTTACACTTAAACAACAATGTAGCTCAACAGAAAAATTCACCGGCCCTATGCTGAATTTTCTTCTCTCTGAGAATCTGTAGACATTGCTCAGCTGACGTGCGGGAAGGAACACTGCTAGGAACCATTCTGGGACCACGGGTATCCTTCTCTTACAGGAGACTTAGCCTGTTTTGTCTGGATGTCAAAAGGTGTTTTTCTTTGCTATTGCTTCTCGGTAATTTCTCAGTAACTTGTGGATTGTTCTCTGTCAATCTTTAATGGCAACAGTGGATTTTTCTATCTAAAGAGCAAGCTTTTATTCCTTTATTTATGACTTGTAGCTTATTTCTTTACAATTTATAGCTTGACGTTCTGTTCTGTGCTCTTCGTTCTCCCTTTGGGAATATCCGTTCTGCATCTGTTAGATCTTGGCATGTCAGCTGAATGCATCCTTTTTACCCTTACTTCTTCAAATGATTACTCTTTCCCACTTTGCTTGCTTTTCTTAATTGAGCTCTAAACTTCTCCCACTGTGTTTTAAGCAGTTTTCCTCTCACCCACCACTCTCTTCTGAGTTTCTGTCTGTATTGTGGATGAATTGATAATAGTCTGAACAGTCTCTTTGACCATGAATGGAAGCCGTGTGGTCAGGTTGACAGAGAAGAAATACAGAAAGACCTGGGCCCCTGACATCATCATGGATATTTCATATAAGCCTTGAACTGGCTCCTTCAAGACTTCTACATCAGAGAAAATCAAACTTCAATCTGTTTAATCTGCCGTCATTTGGGTTTTCCATTTTACCTAGTAATATATGTCTCTCACCTGGTATAACATCATGCATTATAATTTATATTACTTACTTGTGGGCATTTATCTTATTTATAATATCTTGCCACAAAGCATTCCTAAGAGAAGTAAAAGAAGATTTAGATACATGAAGAGATGTATTATGTTTATTCATTAGAAGACAATATTATTAAAATGTCATTTGCCTTTAAATTGATCTATAGATTCAATTCTACTCCAATCAAATCCCAGCAGGCTTTTTTTTTGACAGATGTTGAGAAGCTAATTCTAAAATCTAACTGGAAATGCAAACAACCTAATATAGGCAAAATGACATTGAAAAAGAATAAAGTTGGAAAACCTGTCCTGTATGATTTCAAGACATATTTTATTATTGTCATTATTATTTGTTTAGAGATGGAGTCTCACTATGTTGCCCAGGCTGGCATACAGCATCTATTCATAGGCATTGTCACAGCCCACTACAGTCTTGAACTCCTGGGCTCAAGTGATACTCCTTCCTGTAGCTGAAACTACAGGCATGTACCACCATGCCCAGCTATATTTTAGAACTACATTAATCAAAGCTGTGTGGTGTCGACATGAAGATAGAAAAAGAGATCAACTAACTAGAAAGTGCAGAAATAGATCCACATGCCTGTGCTCTATTGATTTTTGACAAAGTGATCAAAGCAACTCAAGAATAATCTCATCAACAAATGGCTTTGGGACAATTGGATAGCCAAATGAAAAACAAACACACTGACCCAAAACATAGACCCTTACCTCTCACCATTTAAAATATAAACTGGAAATAGGTCATAGGCCAAAATGTAATAGAAAAACTATAAAACTTCCAGAAGAAAACAGAGGAGAAAATCTTAGTGAGATTGGATTTGGCAAATATATTTTTTAAAGGACCTCCAAGCCACAACTACAGAATACAAAAAGCTCAATAAATTTGACTTCCTTAAAATCAAAACTTTTGTTCTTTAAAACACACTGTTATGAACATAAAAAGGCAAGCCACAAACTAGGAGAAAACATTTGTAAAATATATATACAACAAAGGGCTTGTACCTACACCCAATATATAGAGAACTCTCACTACTAAATTTTAAGAAAACAATCAAAATATGGTAAAAGATTTTAACACACTTCACAAGGTAAGATATACTAGATAACAAGAAAATGAAAATATGCTCAACATAATTGATTAATATGAAAATGCAAAGTGAAACTACAATGAGAAACCACTAAACACCTACCATAATAGCTAAAATTGAAAAGACTAATCATACTAAGTGTTGGCAAAGTGTGGAGCACCAGTCTCACATACTGGCAGTAGCAATGTAAAATTGTCCATATACTTTGGAAAAGGTTTGGTATTTTTCGAAAAAAATTAGAGATATCTATCATTTGGCCCAGGCTTTCCATGCCTAGGTATTTACTCAAGAGAAATTAAAATTTTATTACACAGAAATATTGGCACACAAATGTTCAGAGAGGCTTTGTCATAATCACAAGTGAAAATAGCTCAAGTGTTTCTCAGCAGGTGAATGGGTAAGCCATTGTGTGTATATCTTTTAGTATATCCACACAATGGAATACTGTTTGGTAATAAAAAGAAGCAAACTATTGATACATGCTACCACATTGAATAATCTCACAATAATTGTGCTAGTATAAGAAGCCAGACAATAAAAGTACAGTGTATTACTATAATTATATAAAATTATGTAAAATACAAACTAATATTCAGTTAAGAAACCACGTCTGCAGTCACTTGCAGGAGGGAGTTTGGGAGGGAGAGATGCATTGTGGGGGGCATGAGGAAATGCTGGGTGTGATGGGTGTGTTCATTTTCTGGATTTGTTGTGACAACTTCACAGGAGTACACATACATCAAACTAAAACTGTGCAATTTAAATATATTCACTTTGCTCTAGGTTACTTACACAACAATAAAGCTTTTATTAAAAATTTATTAAAAAGTTTTCAGATGTGCAGTGGAAGAGTTTGAGAGGGTGGTAAATAGGATCAGATCAGGAAATGCATGGAACGATGAGAGATGAGGGTCTGGGTGGATGACCTGGGATGACCAAGTGGACTGGGGTGTGTGGGTGAAAGGATGAGTTATGATCATTTGCAGGGTAGGCGGGTAGTCAGTTCATGCTGGGCCACTTGGGCACCCTGGCAGCTCTCCTTCTCTACAGAGGTTGGCATGCTCATTGTTGGACGCTGAAGCCTCCTCAGGGCCTAATGTCTCAGGTAGGGGCAGGGGCTCTGGGAGAGCCATCTGCACCTGCAGGGTTGTGGGTGATGGGTTTGGCTATCTGGAGTAGGGGATGAGGATGTGGTCATGTGATGGTCACTTTACATATACACACATTATTATATGTATGCACACATACATGTTCATATATATACCCATATACATATTCACAAATACACATATACACTTACATATTTATATATGTATACACATATACACACAACACATACATATGTTTTCATATGCATATACATACACACATATACATATTTTTATATATACACATAGGTATACACATTCATATATGTATACACACATTTACATATCAATATAGGGATACATGCACACATACATATTCATATATATGCATATATTTGTGTATTTATATATGTATACATACATAGTACATCTACTCATATACATACATATAAACACATATAAATACACCATACATGTACACATACATACATACTCATTGATGTATATATACATATATACATATTAATATATATGTGGAATACACATATATACACACATATGCATATTTATATACACACAAACATACATACACACATATGCAAGTAAGTATACATACACAATATACATATGCATTCTAATAGACACATACATACACATATATACATAGATGCATTTATATATGTATATATGCACAATATACATTGACATACATATATACTCACAGTTCACACACATACTATACATGTTCATGTACATATGTTCACACATATTTTTGATTCCTATTACAACCTTGTCAAGGGCTTCCTAACCCATTTTGCCAATGAGGAAAACACCTTTCTCAGAATTTGCTCACTAGGGATGCATAATTAATATTAATTAACAGATAATCTCACAATAGTTATGCTAAGAAGCCAGACAATAAAAAGTAGTGTATTATTAGAATTAGATAAAATTATGTAAAATACAAACTAAAATTCAGTTAAGAAACCACGTCTGCAGTCACTTGCAGGACGGGAGATAGGGAGGGAGAGATGCATTGTGGGGCACAAAGAAATGCTGGCATCCTGATCTCCCACTTCTGTAAGTTTTCAGCTCCCCTTCAGAAGATATTGATGCAGCAGCATGTCTGAGTATTCTGGTGACACAAAGGCTTGGTTCCTGAGCCTGCAGGAGTGCAGCCTGGTGCAGCCCCTCAAGTTGGCAGACCCTGGAGACCCACAAAGTTCCCCTCCTGAAGGGCTCCTGGGACTGAGAGTCTGGTCTGCTCCTTGGCTGCCCTGCCCTGTGGCCTCCTTTCTCTCCCTTCAGACTTGGCAGGTGTCACGTCCCACTGCCTTCCTAGCCAGGACTCAGCTGCCTGACTTCCAGTTCTGTGTCTCACAGTGTCCCTTGGAATTTTGGGGAAAACCTGGCTGGTTCATGCCATGTCTTCTTCCTGCAACATTCTTCGTCCCACAGACAGTCCGAGGAGCTGTTTCATGGAGACATCATGCAAGTAAACCATTATGTTTTATTTCTAAATGGTTTACCCTCCTTCATTCCTATTAGAAATGTGGTGGATTAGACATGAAGTCATGAGAAGACTGACTTGACTCAGCTGTTTTAGGAAGGTGCCACTTTTCACACAGCTGTGACTCTGGCAAGACTTCCTACCTAAGGGGAGGAGGTGGAAAATGGATGCAAGTAACTAGAGAAACAACCGCAGCATGGGCCTCAAGGCCTGCCGCCTTGAGGAAAGCACTGGAGGGACTGAGCTTAGGGACAACACAGGTCCCTTGCTCTTGGAATTCCCACTTGCCCCAGGAATTTCCCCTGGATCCCCCAGAAGCTCTTCGGCATGAAGTCCTCTGCACTTCCTACTGCAAATGTGCAAATGTCCCGCAGCCCGGGGGCAGTTATTTCCCTCCAGCCCCAGTCACTCCTGCTGCCACGGTGACCTGGAGGTATCGCTGCCATGGAGGCAGCTGCAGCTCTCTGTTCTCCTTGGTAAAGTGACACTGGTGGCCCCATCTCCAACTGAACTCTTTGTTCAGGATGCTCAGGAAGGGAAGCTCGCTCTGCCTGCTATGGGACCAGACACTCCAGCAGTCAGAGGGGTGCTGCTGCAAAAAAGGGATAAGATATGAGGGGATGAGGAGAGGGACAATGTGGGGTGTGAAGAATGACGCCAGGTCTGTTGGGAGCAAGAAGGGAGATGGAGGCGCCAGTCACCAAGAGAGAGAAGATGAGAGGAGAACACATTTGGGGCTAGAATGAGACAATTTTAGATGTGTGAAGTTGGATGTAGCTGTGTGATTTTCAGATGGATTTGTAAAGTAATCACTTAAAGAGGCCTGAGTTGGATATATACATTCAGGAATCACTGGGACATAAATGGGCAATAAAGTCAAAGAATGGGTGAATCTCTTAGGCAGAATCTGAGGCTGTGCAGAAAAGAGGGCTCACGTTTGCAGATTGGAGAGAGGAAAGGAGCCGCCAGCACAGGAGAGAAAGTGAAGGGCCATTGGAAGGGAAAAAGTAGTTGATAAACTGAGACAAGAGAAGAGACAGGACGTCAAAGGAGAGAGGAATCCACTGCGAGCAAAATGCTGGTCTTGAGGTAAGGACTGATGTGTATGTGGCAGCGAATCAGTGACGATCATTGTTAAAGAACACTGGCTGGAAAAGGCTCCACTTTCTCCCGTTTAGTCTCAATCACCTGCAAATCGGTTGTTCCTAGCCATCGCGCTCCCTCACAGGATTTTACTGAGTGTTCAGTATCAGCATTGAGATCCAGGAGGCCACATTCCCCTGAGGCTGCTTGGCCTACCAGCAGTCCCCATCCTTTGGAGACCAAAAAGCAGTTCATAAAAGCTGGCTGGACACTAAGGCTATTCCTGGTACATTTTCCCTTAAGGTAAGCGGACTGGCTATTTCCAGCACCTGGGTCCACCACCGTTTCTTTGCTATTAATCTGGTTCAGTCCATATACACCCATGGTGTGGAAGAGCCATGTAGATTTCTGTCTTCTCAAAGAGAGAAGCAAGAAGAAAATAACAGTCTCCATAGGAATGCAGAGAAATTGGAAATGTCTGGGAAAAAGACGATGCGCCGTTGCTAGGGACAAGCTACTGTTTTCCGTGTAAGCTATGAGTCACCAGTGCTGACAAAATGTTCACGGTGGTGTGCAGAGCCCAAGGAGAGAGTCTCACCGCACATTCCTGAAAGGGCAGATGGCATCTCCCTGTAAAAATGAGAACGGCTCTAGTCACGGAACACACAGTTGTTGAAGGATTTTACTTCTTTGTAAAATCCTTCAACTCTAAAACTCTTGGACTCCCTTTGTACAGTAAATGAAGGTACTAACATTGTCAAGTCTTTCAACGCAGTGGCTTTAATCTTGAGAACATAGATGGGTTCCAGGGATTCGCAGACTCAGGAAATTGGTTGCAACAATTTTTATTGCCTTTTTTTGTGTGTATTTTCCTTTTATATGAAAAGTTCAAAGAATTATGTAATAAACACCTGACTATATATGACGAAGTTTAAAAAGTGAAATGTTGCAAGTGTAGTTGAAATCTCTACTGTACACCTCTCTCATTGTGTTCTCTGCACTTATGATGGCAGAAAACCATTCTCTTGAATTGGGTGTTCATTTCCATTCGATAGCTGTATTTTCACAACATACATATTTGTACCAAAGTTATTATGGTATTTTAGTTTCATATTGCATAGTCTTAGCTTTACAAAAATAGCACGGGGTTCCCATATATCCTTCACCAGCTTACCCTCATATTAACAACTCATATAACCATGTTATAGCAACCAAAATCTGGAAATTAACATTGGAAAAATATTGTGGAGCTTATTCAAAAATTAGAATAAGGTCTATTGCATAGACTTTATTCAAATTTTTTCAGCCCAACAAAATATCTTATATAGATCATTTTATATTAACACACAAAGATCTACCAAATCTTCACTATGTACATATATGAATTTTACTAGTAGAATGTTTTCCTAGAATTGGAAATTCTGGGCCAAAGGGTGTATGCATATTAAATTTAATAGAAACTACAAAATTGACCCTGAAAGAGGCTGTACCAATTTGCACAACCCATTTCAACACACAGAATACCTTCTTACCTACACTCTCATCAGCACTATCACTAGACATTACCATTGATAGGTGAAAAATAACTGCTTTATTGACATAATATTCACATACAATACATTAACCCCCTTTACATGTTCAATTCAGTGGTTTTTAGTATATTCAAGGTTGTGCAACCAGCACTGCTATCTAATGCTAGGTTATTTTCATCAATTCTTACACACTAGCAATCACTCCCCATTCCATCTTCTCTTATCCCCTGGAAACCACAAATCTGTCTTCTATGTTTATAGAGTTGCCTATTCTGGACATTTTAAATAAGTGGAATCGTACAGTATGTGGTATTTTGTCATTGGCTTTTCTCACTTAACGTAATGTTTTCAAAATTCATCCAAATTGCAGTGTGTATCAGCATTTCATTCATTTTTATTTTCCATTTCACTGTGTGGATTCCATGTTTTCTTTTCCCATTCATCCTCCAATGGACATTTTGGTTGTTTCTACCTTTTGGCTTTTTGGAATAATACTGTTATAAACATTTGCATACAAGTTTTTATGTGGATATTTATTTTCATTTCTCTTGAATATATTCTTAAGAATTACTGGGTCATACAGTGACTGCATATTTAATGTTTTGAAGAACTGCCAAAATGCTTCCAAAGTTGCTGCATCATTTTACAATCCCTTCAGCAATGTATGAGGGTTCTAATGTATCTATATCCTCACCAACAATTGTTATTGTGTTAAAAACTTTTTTAGCCATCCTAGCAGATGTGAAGCAGTATATCATTATGGTTTTGTTTGCACTTCCTTATTGATTAATTTTTCATGTGCTTATTGGCTCTTTCTATATTTTATTTGGAGAAATGCCTGTTCAAATCCTTTGGCCACTTAAAAAAATGGGCTACCTTTTATTGTTGAGCTGTTAGAGTTCTTCATATATTCTAGATACAAATCTCTTATACAGTACATGATTTGTAAATGTTTCTCCCATTTTGTAGGTTATCTGTCCATGTTTTTGGTGATGTATTTGGATGCCTAATGTTTTAAATTTTAATGAAGTACAATCTATTTTTTTTTTTTTTTTTTTGCTGTTGTTACTTGTGCTTTTGGTGTCATATCTAAGAAAACATTGCCCAACTCAAGGTCATGAAAAGTTATTCCTATATTTTCTTCTAAGAGTTTTATATGTTTGTCTCTTGCATGTTGATTTTAGATACATTTTGAGTTGATTTTTGTGTGTGGTGTGAGGAAGTTTCCAACTTCATTCTTTTAGATGCTGATATCTTATTTTCTCAGCATCGTTTGTGGAAGACAATTTTTTCCTCATTTTATTGCCTTGGCATCCTTGTTAAAATTCATCAGGAAATGTACTCAATTTCATGTAGTTTCCTCAACTTTTTACTCCCCTTCACAATTCACCTGATTTTGTGACTTTTCAGAGTCCATAAGTAGAGTCCATAAGTAAATTTCAGAGTCCTGTAATTTACAGGAAAATAGTTACATAGTGATGTGTAGGAACCTTGCTGCTCTCTGCTCCACAAAAGGTTCACACAACAACCTGCCCACAAATGCTTAGAGTCCCATTTTAAAATAATTGCCAAAGTTTGGAAGCAACCAAGAGAGTTGTCAACGTCTGGCCCATCAGGCCAGTCTTGGAAAAGACCCATTCACAGAACTTATCTTTAATTGCTCTGATGCAGAGCTTGCTCAGTGGTGATAGCTCTATCCTCAGAGCATTTGTCAAAAACAATAAATACAGTTGTTTAATATCATAGTTGTCTGAGATAGCAATACCAGTTTGGACAAAAAAGTCAAAGAAGGGTATTTCTAACTTTGCTTTTGAACTTAGACAAACTCCTTGTTAGGCCTTAGCTGTGAATGGGCAAAACAGATACAAAGAAGCATAACAAAAAATGTGAGAATGAAACTGAGAGTAGAAACTCTGCCCACAAGAAAACAAGACTAGAGACTAAGTTTGTGGTCAGAATGTAACTAGGCTAATTGCCTATTAAAACAAAAACATTAGTGTTCTTGAGAGGATTCTAATGGGTCTCAGAATCAATGTATCATTCAAATATCTATTAAACAATCCAAAATTTTATACAAAGAATTAGAAAAAAATGTGACTAATCTTCAAGTGAAGAAACAATAAACAGATGTCAACCCCAAGATATACAGATGTTAACATTATTAGACCAGGACTTTATAGCAACTATTGTCACTATGCTTCATAAAGTAATGGTAAATACAATTGGAATAAACAGAATGATAGTAGTGACCACAGAAAAAAATAGAAATTATTAAAAAGAGCCAAAATAAAAACTTAGACCTGAAAAACAAATAAACCAAAGTTAAAAATACATTGGATGAGTTCAATAGCAGAATGGAGAAAACAGAATAAAGTGTCAGAGAATCTAAAGGTAAATCAATAAACATAATCCAATCTGAAGGGCAAAGAGAAATATTACTGAAAAAAATGACAAAATTCAGGAAACAATAAGCAAATATCAAAAGGTCTAAAATATGTGTCACTGAAGTTCCAGAGGATCAGAAAAAGAGATTGGTGCAGAAAAAAATATTTGAAGAAATATTGGCTAAAAATGTTCCCAATTTGGTGAAAGATATACTCAAAGAAAACAATTATAGTCAAATTGTTGAGATCCAAATATAAAGAAAAATTCTTTAAAGCAGCTAGAGAAAAATACCACATCCAGGGAGATAATAATTAGAATTATTAGATGTCACATTAGGAACTGTGAAGACCAGAAGATATTAACATATTTACTGAAAGAAAAGAACTGTCAATCCAGAATTCTATATTGAGCAAAAGTATCCTTCAGGGTCAAGCATGGTGTCTCATGCTTGTAATTCCTGCACTTTGGGAGGCTGAGGCAGGTGGATCACTCGAGACTAGGAGTTCAAGACCAACCTGGCTAACATTGCAAAACTCCATCTCTACTAAAAATACAAAAATAAGTCAGGTGTGTTGGTGTACACTTGTAATCCCAGGTACTTGGGAGACTGAGACATGAGAATCACTTGAACCTGGGAGGCGGAGGTTGCAGTGAGTTGAGATTGTGCCATTGCACTCCAGTCTGGGAAACAGAGTGAGACTCTCTCTCTCTCTCTCCCTCCCTCCCTCCCTCTCTCCCTCTCTCTCTCTCTCTCTCTCTCTCTATATATATATATATATACACACACACACACATATACATATACACATTTATATATATATATATATATAAAGAATCTCCCAGGCTGGAGAGCAATGGCGCTCACTGCAACCTCCTTTTCCAGGGTTCAAGTGATTCTCATTCTCCTGTCTCACTCTCCCAAGTAGCTGAGATTACAGGCACCTGCCACCATGCCCAGCTAATTTTTGTATTTTTAGTAGAGATGGGGTTTTGCCATTTTGGTCAGGCTAGTCTTGAACTCGTGACCTCAGTTGATCCACAAGTGTCGGCCTCCCAAAGTGCTGGGATTACAGGTGTGAGAAGATTCTCTCTCTCCCTACACACACACACACACACACACACACACACACACACACATATATGTAAAGAAGAAAGGAATTCAGGAATAAAATCAATGTCAAGATATTCTCAGATGAAAGAAACATAAGAAAACATCACGTGCAGACCCACTCTACAAGAAATTCAAAATGAAGTTATTCATGCTGCAGAAAAGTGACACTTGAGAGAAACTTGCCTTTTCAGTAATAAAGGGAAGTAAATGATAAATAGCTGGGATAATATTTTTTTCCTTTGAACTTCTCTCAAATACTTATGACTATTAAAAGCAAAAATTATAACATTGCCTGGTGGGGTTTTCAATGTATGTAGACATAATCTGACATCTACAGCATACAGGTCAATGCAGGTAGTAGTGGTAGAGGGTCCAATATGTCTGCAAGTTTTCTTTGTTTTACTTAAAGTGAGGCAAGTTAACTCTAAGTCAAATGTGAAAAATTAGGTATATATATTTTAACTTACAGGGCAAACACTAAAACATGTATAGAACGTAGCTGAAAAGCCCATAGATGAATTAAAATGAAATACTAAAAAAATAAATTGTCCAAAAGAAAGGAGGAAAGGGGTATTCAAGAAACCAAAGCAGAGGGAACAAATGGAAAATAAGTAACAAAATGGAAATCTTAAACCAACCATATTCATACTTACAGTAAATGTTAATAGTCTAAACACACTAACCAAAAGTCAGAGATTGCTGGAATGGATAAAAAATAATAGCATACTATATGCTGACTATGAGAGACATGCTTTAGCCAGGCTCAGTGGCTCACACCTGTAATCCCAGCACTTTGGGAGGCTGACACTTGTGGATCAACTGAGGTCACGAGTTCAAGACTAGCCTGACCAAAATGGCAAAACCCCATCTCTACTAAAAATACAAAAATTAGCTGGGCATGGTGGCAGGTGCCTGTAATCTCAGCTACTTGGGAGAGTGAGACAGGAGAATGAGAATCACTTGAACCCTGGAAACAGAGGTTGCAGTGAGCGCCATTGCTCTCTAGCCTGGATGACAGAGTGAGACTCTGCCTCAAAAAAAAAAAAAAAAAAAAAAAAGAAAAAAGAAAAAGACATGCTTTAAATGCAAAGACAAAGGTAGGTTGAAAGAAATGGACTAAAAAAGACATACCATGAGCAAATGACACGGATAATAAGGCCAGAGTGGCAAATGTAGTATCAGAGCATTACTAGAGACATTTCATTATCATAATCACAAAGTGATAATTCATCAAGAATATTTAGCAGTTAACTATGTGTATGTATTTAATACACAGCCTTAGATACATAAAGCAAAATGAAAAGAACTAGGAAATACTGACAACTTCATAATTATAGCTAAGAATTTTTAAATACATCTCTTTCTGCAATTGATATCACAAACTGACAAAAAATCAACAAAGACAGGGATGATGTGAACAACACAACCACCACTTTCATCTCAGTGATATTCATAGAACACTACATTCAGCAACTGCAAAATACACATGTTTTTCCAACGCACATAATACACTTGCTAAGATAGACAAGCTGCTGGATGTAAAACAAGTCTCATTAAAAGCATCGAAGTCCTACAGAGTATATTTTCTGAACACAATGGAATTTATTTAGAAATTAGTAACAAGATATCTAGAAAAACCCTTTAAATATCTGGCAACTAAAGAACACACTTCTAAATAGTTCATGGGCCACAAATGAAAGCAGGGGGGAAACTAGTAAGTATTTTGATGGGCATGACAACAAAAGTACAACATATTAAAATTTGTGGGATGCAGCTGAAGCAGTGTTTAGAGAGCTTTGTCACTTTAAATGCTGATATGAGGAGTGTGAACTTGGGATTGAGGGATTGAGATTTGGAATTTGTAGTCATTTGCAGCCAGGTGTAATGGATCAATGAATACTTCACAATGAGAAAAGCAGAAGCCAAACGTGCACCTCAAGAAACATCAGCTCCAAAGAGAGCACAAAGAAAGATAGTTACAGGAGAAGCAGGTGAGCGCAGTAAGTCCTATCAGCCTCTGACTTCATCCCACTGGCGAAGGAGGCAAACAGGTATTATCCTCATGATATAAACACAGCCATGAGCCTGTAGCCGCAATAGTCAAAAAGGCCACACGATGGCGTGACCGCACCAGCAAAGCTGCTTATGCTTTTGTATTTTTAATTTCGCTGTGTTAGTGCTCCCTCCTCTGTGTGTGCACAGAATCTATCAATTTATTAAACCACTTACAGGTCCGACCAATACTCACTGAGCTGCTACTACATGCCAGGTACTGTGCTACTATCGTGAATAAGACAGTTGCCTTCCCAGGAGTGGGGTGGGGTATAGGAAAAAAAAAAAAAGAAAAAGGAACTCAAAAGGGATAATTTCAGAGTGTGGTAAAGGGTTTGAGAAAAACAGATGGAGAAGCAGAGACCTGGATCAAGACATGGCACAACCACGTGATCAGGATGACAAGAAGTGACTGCCCCTCACATCTTACTCACAACTGCAGTGGGACAAACTCCACGTCCACATCGAACACCTAGGTTCAAACTCACATTTACTGTTTCTGGTCAGCTTTCTGCACACTTCAGTAAACAACTTATTTTGCTTACCTGTGGTTCTGACATTGTTTCTTACGTATGAATCCAGTCTGTCTATATATCTATCTACCTATCTATATATCCATCCTCCAACCATCCATCCATCCATCTAATCATCCATATCCATCCATCCATCCATGCATCCATTCATCCATCCATCCATCCATCCACCATATCCATCCATCCATGCATCCATTCATCCATCCATCCATCCACCCATCCATCCATATCCATCCATCCATGCATCCATACATCCATTCATCCATCCATCCATCCATCCATCTCCATCCATCCATGCATCCATACATCCATTCATCCATCCATCCATCCATCCATCCATATCCATCCATCCATCCATCCATGCATCCATTCATCCATTCATCCATCCATCCATCCATCCAGCCAGCCAGTCTTCCAGTCAGTCACCTAAGCAGTCAGCCAGCCAGTCGGCCATCAGTTTGTCATCATCTATCTATTCTATGTTAGGTAGAACACTACTTTTCTGTCTTAGCTACCCAATAACTTAGCTTCTGGGACCTCATTTCAGCTGAGGACCTACCCCCCGACCTGTGTCTGCTCCAGAACTGGAGTGGTGAGCACCCTGCTCTATTGTGTGCAGATTCTTTGAGGCAAGCAAAATTCAGAGTTTACGGATGGGTAAATTGGAATGGGTGCGGTGACAGGAGAGTGGAGAAAAAGAAGTCATGTTTAATGAATCCAGGTAAAGAAACTGGGCTGTTATCTGGAGAGAGGAAACCTCAGGGTTGTAGGGGGAGATGAGGGAGAGGTGAGAGCCTTCAGAGTCTGGGGTGATGGTGCAGGGGCCAGGGATGATCTCACCGGGCAGAGTAAAAGGAGTTGTGGCAAGGCAATGTGGATGGAATGAATAGGCGCTCACTGACATGGGCAGCTAGGTAAAGTTGCGCTGCCTGGCACACGGGGCAGGGAGAGCCCACCGCCACCACTGCAGGGCCTAGAGCTGCACCAGCCGGGGATATTGGCGGCAGTGGAGGAGACAGTGGATTGATATTGAACCAGATAACTTTTTTTTTTTTTTTTGAGAAGGAGTCTTGCTCTGTTGCCCAGGCTGGGGTGCAGTGGCCGATCTCAGCTCACTGCAAGCTCTGCCTCCCAGGTTCACGCCATTCTCCTGCCTCAGCCTCCCGAGTAGCTTGGACTACAGGCGCCCGCCACCTCGCCAGGCTAGTTTTTTGTATTTGTTTAGTAGAGATGGGGTTTCACGTGTTAGCCAGGATGGTCTCGATCTCCTGACCTCGTGATCCGCCCCTCTCAGCCTCCCAAAGTGCTGGGATTACAGGCTGAGCCACTGCGCCCGGCCCAGATAACTTTTTAGATTTCTTACGATTATGAAATTCTCTGATTCGTAAAAGAAATTGAGCCAGTCTGGAGAGAGTAGGAAGAAGAGTCAAGAAAAGAAACCAAACAAGTTGGCAAAATTGGAGTGAGGCAAGAAAGTACAAAATGGAGGCATGAAGCCCAGGGCAGCAGGCTTGTGGGGTGCTTAGAGGTTCTTGGTGCTGTCAAAGTTGACAAACAAAAGACAGAGCAAGGACTTAGCTATAGCAATGGTCACCGGACCTCTGGGTTTCCACACAAAGGAGGATTAGAGCCAGACTGCAAGGGCTGAAGAGAGAGAGGATGGTGCAGGGGGTAGACAGGGGTCTGTTCTTCATTAACTTGTGCATGCGGCAAAGGAACAAGATAGACCTGGATGAGGAGCTGGCAGGAAGGTGCAAAGGTGTGTTTATCTGCATATTTGTTTGTTTATTGTTTAAGTATTTTGCAAGCAAAGGAAATGTACTTAGCAGAGTAGATGGTCAGGGAGATGTAAGTGACCACTGGAGATGTAAGCAACGTGGAAACATTCAATCTCTCAAGGAAGAAGCCTGGGGATAGCATGGGGTGTGATGTCAACATCAGATCTTGGCAAAGCAAAGGTCTGTCTGTGACATTACCATAGCAAGATCAAGGGAAAAGGCAGCTGAGAAGTGGGTGAAGAGGGGACTTGGAATTTAAAACAGAGCTGAGCCTGGATTTCAGCCCTGGCTCAACTTCTTCCAACTGTGGAATCTTGGACAAACCACATAAGGAGAGGAATCTATGTTTCTCGTTTGTCAAATAATCAAATGATTGCTGCTATTTATTATTTACTAAGTCCTGGCCCTACACCAAGTAAGTGCTTTTCATGTATCAGCTCAGGAATTCTTCTATTAACAACTCTGTGGAGCTGGTAAAATAATTTCCCAAGGTTACAAAACCGATGCAAGCCTGTTCCTCTAAAAACTGGGATTCAGGGCCTCCTTAGTTATTTTGCCTCCCCCAGTTGTTGCAAAAATTAAGAAATAACAAATATTCAAAGTTGTTGTGATTCTTAGAGTGGGATCATGGGCTTCCATAATCTGACAAATATGCCTCTATTAATATAGCCCAATATTTTCAGTAATTATGCTTCATAGTAAACAACTGTTAAACTTCGAGGGCATTTGGTTGATTTTTAAAAACCTATGCAATAAGTTTCTTGAAACCTCACCTCATTCTCCACCATTTTAAAACAATTTCTTTTGATTTCTTTCAGTCTTCTGACAATGCGATATCTTTCTTCTAAGGTTATTCCCTGAGCCTTCATCTCTGTGTTTGAGAACTGACAACATTTAAACTCTGCCTCCTTTTCTTCCTCTTGGTACTAAAAGCTGGGATCAATATATCTCTCTCACGGACCCTTGTTTTTAGAAGCATCTGTGATCCGGAGCAGTGCACACATTACCTCAGATACTGCAAGACCTCGAAGTTGGACCATTTGTGGGTGATATAGTTTATGTCACCTGCAAATCTCATGTTAACATGTAATCCTCATTGTTGGAGGTAGAGCCTGGTGGGAGGTGTTTAGCTCATGGGAGTGGATTCCTCATGAATGGTGTGGTACTATCCTCCCAAGTGTGAGTGAGTTCTTGAGAGATCTGATTGTTTAGAAGCATGTGGTACATCCCCCTCACCCTCTGTTTTGCTCCTGCTCTTGCCATGTGAGACTTGTGCTCACACTTTGCCTTCCACATGATTAGAAGCTTATTGAGGCTTCCCCAGAAGCCAAGTAGATGTGAGCACCCTGCCTTCTGTACAGACTACAGAACCATGAGCCAATTAAACCTCTTTTCCCTATAAATTACCCAGCTTCAGGTAATTCTTTACAGCAATGTAAGAATGGGCTAACACAGAAAATTGGTACCAAGGAGTGCGGTGTTGCTATAAAGATACCTGAAAATGTGGAAGCAACTTTGGAATTGGTTAATGGGCAGAGGATGGAAGAGTCTGGAGGGCTCAGAAGAAGACAGGAAGATGAGGTAAAGTTTGGAACTTCTTAGAGACTGGCTAAATGGTTGTGACCAAAATGCTGATAGTGATAATAACTTGGCTGTATTGTGTTCATGCCCTAGGGATTTGTGGAAGTTTGAACTTAAGAGTGATGACTTAGGGTATCGGGAGGAGGAAATTTCTCAGCAATAAAATGTTCAACATGTGACCTGGCTGCTTCTAATCTGGCTGCTTCTAACACCCTATGCTCAGATATGGCAGCAAATAAATGACTTAAAGTTGGAAGTTATATTTAAAGGGGAAGCAGTGTGGAAGTTTGGAAAATTTAACACCTGGGCCATGTGACAGATAAAGAAAAAGCATTATCAGGAGAAGAATCAAAGTGGGCTGTGGAGCATCTACTTGCTAGAAAGATTTGCATGACTAAAAGGGAACAAGGTGCTGACAGTCAAGGCAATGGGGAAAAGGCCTCAAAGGCATTTCAGAGTTGTTCCAGACAGCCCCACCAATCACAGGTCTAGAGGCCTAGGAGGGAAGAATGGCTCTGTTGGCCAGGCCCAGGACGCCAATGCCCTGCACAGCCTTGGGACACTGGTCCCCACATCCTGGCTGCTCTGGCTGCTGTTACAAAGGGTACGAGCCATAAGACTTGATGCTTCTATGTGGTGTTAATCCTGAAGGCACAGAGAATGCAAGAGTGAAGAAGGCTTGGCAGCCTCCCCTTAGATTTCCATGGAGGTTTGGAAAAGTCTGGGTGCCCTGGCAGAAGTCTGCTGCAGGGGTGGAGTCCTCACAGAGAGCTTTTACTATGGTAGTGTCAAGGGGAAGTGTTTGGTTGGAGACACCATATAAAGTCCCCACTGGGGCACTGCCTAGTGGAGCTATGGGAAAGGTGCTGTGTACTACAGACCCCAGTATGGTAGCTCCATCAGCAGCTTGCACCCTGCACCTGGAAAAGCTGCAGGCACTCAACTTTAGCCTGTGAGAGTAGCTGCAGGGGCTTTGTCCTGCAAAGACACAGGGATGGAGCTACTCAAAACCTTAGGAGACCATCCCTTGCACCTGTGTGCCCTGGATGTGGGACATGGAGTTGAATAGGATTATTTTGGAACTTTAAGATTTAATGACTGTCCTGCTGGGTTTTAGTGTGGGGCCTGTAGCCCTTTTCTTTTGGCAAATTTCTACCTTTTGGAACAGGAATATTTACCCAATTCTTGTACTCCCATTGTAGCTCAGAAGTAAATAACTTGTTGTGATTTCACAGGCTCACAGGTGGAAGGAACTCATTTGGATTTGGGACTTCTGAGTTAAAGCTGGAATGAGTTAAGAGTTTGGGGGACTATGGAGAAGATACTATTTTGCAATGTGAGAAGATCATGAGATTATTTTGCCATGTGAGAAGGACCTGAGATCTGGGGGGCCAGGGGCAGAATGATATAGTTTGGATGGTCCCTCCAAATCTTATGTTGAGATATAATCCCCAGTCTGGGGTCTGGTGGAAGGTATTTGGGTCTTGGGGGTGGATTTCTCAGGAATGGTTTGGTGTTATCCTTGTGAGAGTGAGTGAATTATCATGAGATCTGGCTGTTTAAAAGTGTGTGGCACCTCCCCGACCCCACCTTCTCCTGCTCCTGCTCTCATAATGTGAGATATTTACTCCCCCTTTGCCTTCTGCCATGATTGTAAGCTTCATGAATCCCTCACCAGAAGCCCAGCAGATGCTGGCCCCACACTTTCTGTAAAGCCTGCAGAACCATGAGTCAATTAAACTATTTTATTTATAAATTACCCAGCCTCAAGTATGTCATTATAGCAATGCAAGAACCACTGAACACACTGGGTTTCTAATCCCCTTTTGTGGATTTGCTTGTGTATCTTTCTGAATGACCTTGAATATATTCTATGGCTTATTAATCGTTTACCAACTAGAACCAAACTAATCTGTTTGATCATGCATGCCGTGTACCTGATGAAAAACAAGGTTTTGGGCTTTCAAGTAGAGGGACTTACTTGTCTTACCTTTTCTCACGATGAACCATCCCTGTATGGTCTCTGGTGTTTCCTCCAATGTCTATAGTATCTTTGAGGAATAAAGAAAATGAAATAACAGTCAAGGAAAAATTGTGAGGCATTTATTGTTTCAAAATGTGCAATCAAAGCAAAAAGTACAAAATGCAACTTTCAGATCGGTAAGGTAATTTGTGTTTGCACAGTCCAAGTGTTATTGTTGTTGTTATTATTATTATTATTATTTGAGATGGGGTCTCCCTCTGCTGCCAGGCTGGAGTGCAATGGCGCTATCTCTGCTTATGGCAACCTCTGTCCCCTGGGTTCCCGCCATTCTCCTGCCTCAGCCTCCTGAGTAGCTGGGACCGCAGGCATCCACCACCACGCCCAGCTAATCTTTGTATTTTTTTGTAGAGATGGAGTTTCACCATGTTGGCCAGGATGGTCTCGATCTCTTGACCTTGTGATCTGCCCACCTTGGCCTCCAAAGTGCTAGGATTACAGGCGTGAGCCACTGCACCTGGTTGTTATAATTATTTTTAAAAGGTGGATCGTTTGATGAAACGCTGTCTCTGCAACAAATACAATAATCAGCCGGGCATGGTGGCCTTCACCTGTAGTCCCAGCTACTCAGCAGGCTGAGGTGGATGGACCATCTAAACCTGGGAGGTGGAGGTTGCAGTGAGGCAGGATTGCACCACGGCATTGCAGCATGGCTGACAGAGTGAGACTGTCTCAAAAAAAAAGAAACGATGCATGTGTTCACAATTGAATGGGTGAGGCCAACTGTTAGTCAAATAATCTTTTAAAGAAAGCTCACCTTGTAACTGCGACAAGAATAGAGCAGAGGGTCCAGATCCACCTCTCTTGGCCTCCCATAAGACTGAGATTACAGGCAGAAGCCACCATGCCCAGCTATTTTTATTTTCATTTAATTTTTGCTAATAATTTAATCCTTAGTGACTGACACATATGAGGGGCCCAAAACAAGTTTGAGCAAATGCATAAGAGCACTACAGTTTTTATCTAATGATAAATGTAGTGTCCTAGAATTATCCTGAAACCGTCCCTCCCACTCCTGGTCCGTGGAAAAATGTTCTTTCACGAAACCCGTCCCTGGTGCCAAAAAGGTTGGGGACTGCTGACGTAGATGATGCATACCTATGGAGGAAATCCAAGCCTAATAGAAAATTTAAAAAAAAAGAAATTAAAATCACTTAAAAACTTGTAACCCATTGTTAACATTTCAGTAAACTTCTTTTCCCAAATCTCTCTTTGCACAAGTACAGACACGTCGACGTCAATCACATCTCATTTGGCGGGCAGCTTTCTTCATGATACAGTGCACTATGGAGTTCTTGCTATGCCAGTGCCATCAATGAACATTGTTCTCTCCATGGTTGAGTCATTTCCCTCCAGGGATGTAACCCACTGGCAGGTGGCCAGTCCCACGCTGATGGACATGAATTGACTTCCAATTTTCCGTTATTTCAGATAAAGCTAAGATTCAAATCCTGGCACATACACCTTTATTTTCTTGTTCGATTGTCTCTTAGGGGCAAATTACTAGATTCTTTTAATACTTAAACACATGCAAAAGAGGCGATGGGTAGGCCTCACTTCAGTTCAGCCTAGTGAGACATTTCCACCCTCACTGCCTTCCCCGGCTGCCATCTATGATCCCGGGAGTACGTCCAGTGAAACTGAGCCATTAGCTAGGGCTGCGTTTCAGATGCTGAGAAGCACGAGACACATTCTCACCCCTTGAAAAGATTAAACATCGAGCGGCTCCAGGGACTTCTTATTAGCTGGTAAGTAGTTTTTCTTGTTACTCCTCTCTTTCTGTGTTGTAGCAGACACGGAATTTCATTTAGAGGAATGTTAAGAGAAAAAGAGGGGTTCCCGGAAGATAAGGACATTTGGAGGGCAGATACCTGGATATTCCAACAGAATGAGGACGTCTCTGGCCCAGAAATTCTGCAGGCTGCCAGGTCACGGATACCCACACGGGGGTGTGTTCGCATGGCTTCTCGCTGGGCTATAGAGAATCTTGATCCAGCCTCTCTGACCACCAGGCCTATGGGAGAAGTTGTGTGGTCTCATTCCCTGCAAGGGGTCGCTTCGTAAGTGAAATATTAGTGATCAGTTACTTTATGCCACCATTTTTCTTGCAACTCTCTCTGTCCACGGTGCTTGGCTAGATTGTTTGCTACGTCTAAGGCAGGTTTCTGCTGGCTTCCGTTGGTTTGAGACGGTGTAGCTTGGAGGTCCGCACAATCCCGGAGCAGCCGCCAGAGGGAGCCCCCACTTGCCTCAGAAGTCTTGGTGGTCGCTGCCAACAGCCTTAAGGTTCTACAGAATTTTTTCACCAGAGCAAGCAACTTCCCTGGCTTTTTCCGAAGTTTAACATGAAGGCACTACATTATTGTTATTGTTTTTTAGTTGCAAAATTGAATTGGAAACTTCTGTTTTTCAATCGTAGTAAAAGTATTTGTTTTGGCCAGGCGCGGTGGCTCACGCCTGTAATCCCAGCACTTTGGGAGTTCGAGGCGGGTGGATCACGAGGTCAGGAGTTAAAGACCAGCCTGGCCAAGATGGTGAAACCCCGTCTCTACTAAAAATACAAAAATTAGCCTGGCGTGGTGGCGCGTGCCTGTAATCCCAGCTGGTTGGGAGGCGGAGGCAGAGAATTGCTTGAACCCGGGAGGCGGAGGTTGCCGTGAGCAGAGATGTCGCCACTGCACTCTAGCCTGGGCAACAGAGGGAGACTCTGTCTCAAAAAAAAAAGTATTTGTTTTACAGAAAGGAGTTGCATACATAATTCGGTTTTAAAATGTGTGATGAAGATAGGTTGAGTTTGTTGAACTGTACTCTGTTGAAGTATGTGATGTGACTCTGCTTCTCAAATTCCCTAACATTTTAAGAGAATAGCTTATCCAGTATTTTCTAGTGGAATTGCATCAGAGTTCTAGTGCTGACTCTGTGGAGACCTTGGTCAGAATAACTGGGGATATTTCTGTTATGTTATGGGTTAAGAGCAGCCCTACAGCTGTTGTTATTTAATAGTTTGGTTTCAGATTTATAAACAACCGCCCTTCTGGGAATGACAATGCGTGTTCTGCCTATCTTCTTAATGTCTGCCTCCGTGGGGTAGTTGGTGATCTCCCCTGCACAGTGCGATCCCTTGGAGGTGAGAGTAACACACGATCTTCTGCACAATGGGAGGTTAGTGGATGGTAAGGGTCAGATAAAGCCTCCAGGTTTCACCTCATTTCTGTTGCTTCCAGTTTTGAGTAATTATGAATAATGTTGCCATAAACACGCAGGCCCAGGTTTTTCAGTTAAAGATAAGCTTTTCATTTCTCTGGGACAGATATGTAGAAATGAGGTCCTTAGAAACTGGGCCTTACATAAGCAAATATTCACCTCCATAAGAAATCATCTGCCTTCAAGACAAGAAATAACCAAAATCAGAGGTCAACTGAAGGAGATTGGGACAAGAAAAACCACTCAAAAGATCAATAAATCCAGGAACTGTTTTGTTTAAATTAATAAAGTAGATAGATCACTAGCTAGGTTAATAAAGAAGAAAAGAGAGAAGATTTAAATAAACATAATCAGAAACAAGAGGGATATTACCGCTGACCTCACAGAAATACAAATAACAGTCAGAGAATATTATTAACACCTCTATGCACATTAACTAAAAAATCTAGAAGAAATAGATAAATTCCTGGACACATACACCCTCCCAAGACTGAACCAGGGAGAAATTGAATCCCTGAATGGACCGATAAGGAGGTCTTAAATTGATAGGTATAGCCTGCCAACCAAAAAAAGCCCAGGACTAGACAGATTCACAGCTGAATTCTACCAGATGTACAAAGAAGAGCTGGTGCCATTCCTGCAGAAACTATTGTAAAAAAAACTGATCAGGAGGGATTCATCTCTGACTCATTCTACCGGCTAGAATTATCCTGAGACCAAAACCCAACAGAGACACAAGAAAAAAAAGAAAACTTTAGGTCAATATCCTTGATGAACATTGATGCAAAAATCTTCAACAAAATGCTGGTAAACCAAACCCAGTAGCACATCAAAAAGTTTATCCAGGCCGGGCGCCATGGCTCAAGCCTGTAATCCCAGCACTTTGGGAGACTGAGACGGGCGGATCACAAGGTCAGGAGTTCGAGACCATCCTGGCTAACACGGTGAAACCCCGTATCTACTAAAAAATACAAAAAACTAGCCGGGCGAGGTGGCGGGTGCCTGTAGTCCCAGTTACTCAGGAGACTGAGGCAGGAGAATGGCGTAAACCCGGGAGGCGGAGCTTGCAGTGAGCTGAGATCCGGCCACTGCACTCCAGCCAGGCAACAGAGCGAGACTCCGTCTCAAAAAAAAAAAAAAAAAGGTTATCCACCATGATCAACTAGGCTTTATCCTTGGGATGCAAGATTGCAGTGTTCAACACAGGCAAATCAAGAAATGTGATTCATCACCTAAACAGAACTAAAGACAAAAAACACATAATTACCTCAATACATGCAGAAAAGGCTTTCAAAAAAATTCAACACCGCTTCATGTTATAAACTCTCAATAAACTATGGTATTGAAGGAACATACCTCAAAATAATAAGAGCCATCTATGACAAACCCACAACCAACATCATACTGAATGGACAAAAGCTGGAAGCATTCCCCTTGAAAACTGGCACAAGGCAAAGATGCCTTTTTTTACCACTCCTATTCAACGTATTATTGGAAGTGTTGGCCAGGGCAATCAGGGAAGAGAAAAAAGTAAATTACATCCAAAAAGGGAGAGAGAAAGCCAAACTATCCCTGTTTGCAGATGACATGATCTTTATCTATAAAACCCCCATAGTCTTGGCCCAGAAGCTCCAACAGCTGATAAACAACTTCAGCAAAGTTTCAGGATACTAAACATCAACATTTTTCATGGAACTAGAAAAAAAAACTATTTTAAAATTCATTTTGAACCAAAAAAGACTCCGAATATCCAAGGCAATCCTAAGCAAAAAGAACAAAGGTAGACGCATCATGTTACCTGACTTCAAATTATACTACATGGCTACAGTAACCCAAACAGCATGGTAATGGTACAAAAACAGACAGATAGACCAATGAAACAGAATAGAGAACAGAGAAATAAGGTTGCACACCTACAACCATCTGGTCTTCAACAAACCTGACAAAAACAAGCAATGGGGAAAGGATTCCCTATTCAATAAATAGTGCTGTGATAACTGGCTAGTCATATGCAGAAGACTGAAACTGAATCCCTTCCTTACACCATATACAAAAATTAAATAAATGGTGCTGGGATAACTGGCTAGCCATATGCAGAAGATTAAAACTGGATCCCTTCCTTATACCATATACAAAAATTAACTCAAGACGGATTAAATACTTAAATGTAAAACCCAAAACTATCAAAACTTTGGAAGACAACCTAGGCATTACCATTCTGTACATAAGAATGAGCAAAGATTTCATGGCAAAGACACCAAAGCAATTGCATCAAAAGCAAAAACTGGCAAATGGAATCTAAATAAACTAAAGAACTTCTGCACAGCAAACTATCAACAGAGTGCACAGACAACCTACAGAATGGAAGAAAATTTTTGCAAACTATGCATGTTACAAAGGTCTAATATCCAGCATCTTAAACAAATTTACAAGAAAAAAGTAAACAATACCATTCAAAAGCAGGCGAAGGACATGAATAGCCATTTTTCAAAAGAAGACATATATGAAGCTAAGAAGCATATGAGAAAAAGCTCAAATCACAGATCATTGGAGGAATGCAAATCAAAACCACAATGAGATACTATCTCACACTAGTCAGAATGGCAATTAATAAAAAGTCAAAAAATAACAGATGTTGGTGATGTTACAGAGAAAAAGGAATGCTTATACACTGTTGGTGTCAGTGTAAATTAGTTCAACCATTGTGGAAGACACAATAGTGTGGCAATTCCTCAAAGACCTAAAAACAGAAATACCATTTGACCCAATGATCCCATTAGTGGATATCATTACTGGGTATATATCTAAAGGAATATAAATCATTCTGTTGTAAAGACACATGCACGTGCATATTCACTGCAGCACTACTCACAACAGCAAAATCATGGAATCAACCTGACTGTGAATCATTAGTAGACTGGATAAAGAGACTATGCTGTATATACACCATAAACTGCTATGCAGCCATACAAAAGAATGAGATCATGCCCTTTTCAGGAACATGGAGCGGCAGGGCATTATCCTTAGCAAACTAGCGCAGGAAGAGAAAACCAAATACTGCATGTTCTTACTTGTAAGAGGGAGCTAAATGATGAGAACACACGGACACATGGAAGAGAACAACACACACTGGCCCTATTGTAAGGTGGAGGGTGGAAGGAGGGAAAGGATCAGGAAAAATAACTGTTGGATCCTAGGTTTAGTACCTGGGTGAGGAAATAATCTGTCCAACAAATCCCCTATGACACAAGTTTACCTGTATAACACATGTACCCCTGAACTTCAAAGTTAAATTAAAGAAAGAAATCATCTGCCTTCTTTAACCACACTCCATTCTTTACCAGTACTCTTTTCTTAGATGACTTCATTCATTTCCAGAGCGATAAATGTCATTTGCAAATTGAGAAGACTCCAATTATATCCCTAACTCAGATATTTCTTCTGAAATGATGTCTGACTATTACATCATCTTAGGAACACCTCTTACTGGACGTTTCACAGGCAACTCAAATGTAACCTGTCTAAGATGGAATTCCTGATTCCTCCTCCCAAACTGCTTCCTCCCCATCTCAGTAAGTGGAATCACCAACCATACACCCAGTTTCTCAAACTAGATGGTCACCCCGATTCCCTTTTCCCGTCATCCTATTCTTTAGTCAGTTTTGTGGTTTCAAGCTTCGAAAGATATCTTAAAACTCCCACTTTCCCCTATATCCACTGCCACCAACTTCATCTATACCATCAGCCGAGAGTGGGCTCAGAGGAGCCTGAGTCAAGGACAGTCTTTGTCTAAGGGTAGCAGAGTGCAGAGATGTGTCCATCTGAGACCCTGAGCCTCAGATGAGCTCTCTGAGGGACCGTGTTTACCAACCCTGGGGTACACCTGCCTCTGGCATTCTTGTTATGTGAGACTATAAAGGCCCTTATTATTTTATGCTTTAAGTCAGCTTGAGTCAAGTTGTTATTGTTGTTGCTTTGATTGTAGATTTTTTGTTACTTACAGACAAAAGCATTCCAACTGGTAAAACACAGCTTGCCAGAAAGTAAATAGTTATAATTTTAGAAAAATAAAAACATGCTCCCATATTAATGGTATTAGCACTTAAAGTTAACTTGCTGAAGAGGATTTTAAAAAATATATATGTGTTCCTTTAAAAAAATATAAGTGGGGTTTATGGAGGAGATATCACATATATTGAAATGTACCTATATATGCATAGTAGGTAAAACGTTAATATATTTTACTTTAATTGTACTACAATTACAAAGTATTTTCCAATAACATGTTCTGTTTGATTTTCCTTGCCCTATGAAGTAGACAGTGCAAGTTTTATTACTAAACATAATAATTTTCATCTACTCTTCAAATATTTATTAAGGACCTACTATGTGTCAGGCATTGTGAAAACATTGTGCAAAACAGTCTGAGCCCAACACTAACAGAACTTGCTCTAGAGCAAACAGACAAGGCTGTCATCAGAGGATGTGGGAGATGGAACTAACTTCATGGAGTGTGATGTTTTCTTGGACACAAAGTGTGAAAAAGGCTAGTCATACAAATTGTCTGGATAAGAGAAATCCAGACAGAGGAAACAGCTTGTATGAAGAACCCTTCAGTTAAAAAAAATGCGGCATATGTGGCATATTCTAGGAATCAACCAAATGTCATGTGAGTGAGTTGAGGGACAGAGTAGATTATGATGAGGTTAGAGAGATAAGATAGGTAAAAACCTGTAAGACATGCAGGGTTGTAAAGGTCATAATAAGAAATTTGAGAAATCATTGAGTGGTTTTCAGGAAAGAAAAAGAGGTTAATGGAAGGGGCTGAGATACAGTTGTGAGCACAGAAAGGCCTGTTGGGTGTTGGCATTCATCTCCATGAAAGATGAGAGCACACACTGGACACCTGGAGACAGAACCAAGAGGAGGACTGCGATCATTCGGGAAGTTGATTGACCAGGTTTGCTTGGAGTTGGATGTGAACCTGAAAACAAAGCGGGAATTTGTGTGCAATGCCTAGGGTTAACTGAATGAATGGTGTCCTATGTACTGAGGAGGAGTCTGGGTGCTGCCTGTACATTTCAAAGAGTTTCTTTTCAGACATACTGAGTTTGAGATGGCTGTGATATCACATCAGTTGGATATAAAAGTCTGAAGCTTGGAAGAAAGTCTGGGCTAGAGATAAACATTAGAGTTCACGGCATAAAGATGATAATTAAATTCCTAGGAAAAATGAGAAAGCTTGGGATCACAACATATTTAGGGTTCGAAAGGGGAGGAGAATCTCACCAAGAAGACAGAGGAGGAGTAACTATCCAGTGAAAGGAAACCCAGAATAGAGCAAAATGGCAGAAGCCAGGAAGGATGGTGTTTTTAGGATAGAGGCTCAGCTATGAAGACTGCTACCTGAGGTAAGATCAGGACAGAAATTTGATAAAATGGAGGTTCTGCATGACAAGTGGCATATTGGGGGTGGAAGCTAAACTAAAGGATGAAGAGAAATAAATCAGTGGTAAAAATGAAGGCAGCATTTGTAGACAAATCTTTGAGAAGCTGTGCTATGGTTTGAATGTATGCTGCAAATTTCACGTGTTGAAAATGTAATCTCCAAATTCATGTGTTGATTGCAGGTGGGCCCTTTGGGAGGTAATTAGGATTAGATGAGGTCATCAGAGTGGAGCCCCTACATGGGATTGATGGCTTTTTAAGGAAGGGAGGCCTGAGCTAACAGTCACCTTCTTCCCCTTTCGCCATGTGATGCCCTCTACCCTGTTACGATGTAGCGAGAGGCTCTCACAAGACGCCAGTGCCATGCTCTTAGACTTCCCAGCCTCCAGAACTGTAAGAAGTAAAATTCTTTTGTTTTTAAAGTATTGTGGTAGTTTGTGGTATTCTGTTATAGCAATGCAAAATGGACTAAGGTAGTTTGTCTATGAAGAAAACAGAAATGGGGTGTAAAATCAAGGTACAGATATTTATTTATTTATTTATTTATTTATTTATTTATTTTTGAGACGGAGTCTCGCTCTGTCGCCCAAGCTGGAGTGCAGTGGCCGGATCTCAGCTCACTGCAAGCTCCGCCTCCCGGGTTTACGCCATTCTCCTGCCTCAGCCTCCCGAGTAGCTGGGACGACAGGTGCCCGCAACCTCGCCCGGCTAGTTTTTTGTATTTATAGTAGAGACGGGGTTTCATCCTGTTAGCCAGGATGGTCTATTCCCGACCTCCTGATCCGCCCGTCTCGGCCTCCCAAAGTGCTGGGATTACAGGCTTGAGCCACTGCGCTCGGCACAGATTTTTAAACAGAGATATTCTGGGGATTGACTTGACTTGATGGGAATCATCCATTAGAAATAGAGAAATTTCTGGCCGGACGCAGTGGCTCATACCTGTAATCCCAGCACTTTGGGAGGACAAGGCAGATGGATTGCCTGAGGTCAGGAGTTCAAGACCGGTCTGGCCAACACGGTGAAACCCAGTCTCTACTAAAAATACAAAAAAATTAACTGGGCGTGGTGGCGTGTGCCTGTAATCCCAGTTACTTGGGAGGGTGAGGCAGGGGAATTGCTTGAATCAGGGAGGCGGAGGTTGCACTGAGCCAAGATCGCACCCTTGCACACCAGCCTGGGCAACAGAGTGAGACTTTGTCTAAAAAAACAAACAAACAAAAAGAAATAGAGAAATTTCTAATGCAGTGGAGGGCCAGGGTGATCACAGAGCCACTGTCCTTGAGAATGTGTCCACGATGGGACACAATAAATGGATGCAATTGATTATCTGCTGTTGACCACCAGCTCACTAAATCTCAATGCAGTGCTGAATGAACTGTGATAATGCCCCTTTTACCAATCAAGAAGCTGAGTTTCAAAGAGGTTAAATAATTTGCCCAAAGTTGTAACGTGGAAAGCAGGATTCAGAGCCAGTTTGTTCAACTCCAGTATTTTTTCCTCATCTTCCATGCAGGGACCTGCCCTATAAATGTGAGAGCATTTTATGAACATTTGGGATGGGTACATCCCTACAAGTTTTCTCAGCAACGGGGGTGGCAGGGAAGGAGGAGAAACACCCTTTTCTTGCTTGTGCTTCATCCCCTGCTCCCCCAGCAGAGTGCACTGGGGTTGGGTGCTGCTGCTCCCATGTGCGATGGGAGTGAGAAAGATCAGAGTAAAGGAGAGACAGGCACACTCGGATCTGTACTGTTTCTAGGCCACTGATTGAAGGAGCTCCTGCACACTTCAGTGGAAGATTGTGGTGGAAACTAGAGGACCTGAAATAGAACCTTCAGCAGATTGAAAGTCCTTTTGGTTATTTGAGATGAGAATGTATGGCAAGTTTTAAAGTGGAATAGCTTCAAATATACTAACAAAAGTTTGAGGTGAATGCATTTTAAATTTCCCCTTGAATACTTTTCCAAGCCTACAGTGACTCTGACTTAATTCTAAGGTACTTGATGCATAAACCCATGATTAGGGCTGTGTGTGCTTCATTTATGGGTGCCCTTTAGAAAACATATCTGTACTCATGATTCCTCTCACCCCCCCGTGCCTCCCTTTCCTCCCTCTTCTTTCTCTGGCAAACAAAAGGTACACTGGGCAACTGGATACTTTTTAATCTATACCACTCTCTTGACCTATCAATTTTTTCTAGGCCTGTCTTTGTTATGATAAGACATTCAAATTAAAAAAGGATAATTCCAAATATTTGTCAAACAAAAATATGCAAATCTGAGAGCTACCTCTCAGGGTAGTCTGTGCTTCCCCTCAGCTTTTAGAGAGTGGGGGAGGTCCCCTAGGCGGGTAGCTGTGTGTGACAGAGGAACAAAACCAGGTACCTCAGACTGAGGCTGCCAGGTACCTCAGACGGAGGCTGCCAGGTACCTCAGACGGAGGCTGCCAGGTCTTTTGACTGCTCCTAGGTTTCCATGTGGTGTCTGTTCGTGGTCAAACCATTTGCTAAATTTTGGATGCTACCTGAGATTTTCCAAAAAGAGGCTGACTTTCTTTGGGATATAAATTTAATTTCCGCAGTGGGGACCTTCCTTCCATCCACTGGCTGAATTCTTTCAAACTCAGAGACAAAATCATCATTAGCCTGCCCATGTACGTTTTTAGAGCAAGCATTTAGTTTCACACACAAAACCACACAGACTGAAAACATCATTAGAATCAGTTTCACCTTAAAACCTAAGCAGATGAAGCAGATGGTGGGAGCCCTGTGTGAGGTACAGACCTGTCATTGTCACTTGAATTTGACCTGAAAGTCATGTCATGTAAGTTGATGCTAAAGGAACACATTTGTGACAAAGATTCTCTCTGGAGAACCTTTAGCTCTCTCAAGCCAAATCCATTCCAACTCCAGCCATGTGGCCTTCCAGGAGCTGGAGCAGCCCATGGATGAGGCTCAGGAGGCGGTTTGAACAATACTTGGCCAGGTAGAGATGATCTACCAAACTATAAAACAAACAAACGAACAAACAAAAAATCACTTTGTTATCAACCAATTTTTCCATATGGCTACATTTTCTGCATTTAGAGTTTGAAAAATAATTGAGCCTTGGTGGTAAGAGTCTTCTGTGAGTGTAACATATACATTAACTGTGACCACCCACTCCTGCCATTCCTGGACACACACACCCCCACACACACCCACACACACAACCACACACACCCACACACAACCACACACCTCACACACAACCCCACAACCACACACCTCACACACAACCCCACACACATCCCATACACAACCACACACAACACACACACAACCACACACCCACACACACCCACACACAACCACACACACCCATACACACCCACACAACCACACACCTCACACGCAACCACACACACCCCATACACAACCACACACAACACACACACAACCACACACACCCACACACATACACACAACCACACATCTCACACACAACCACACACACCCCATACACAACTACACAGAACACACACATCCCATACCCAACCACACACCATCACTCACAACACACACACAAACCACACACAACACAAACACTCCACACACAACCACACCCCTGCACACGACACACCCCCTGCATACAACCACAACCCCCCACACAACCACACACATCACACACACCACACACAGAACCACACATCCCACACACAACCACACCCCCCACATACAATATCACACACTCTACACACAACCCCACACACAACCCCACACCCCACACACAACCACACCCCCACACACAACCACACTCCCCCACACAACACACATACAACCACGCTCATCCCCCCACACACACCCTGCTGGGGGCAGTGTAGTTGGGCCCTGGGTAATTCCTGCCTCATCAAGAAGTGGTGTGTTTTTGTCAGGCATGGATGGGGTGGAATGGGCCTTAGGGGAATTTTCAGATTCCTAAGGTCTGAGCTGCACCTGAGACTCCCTGTATCTGCTGACTGTCCTGCACTCCCCTTCCTGGGCCTCACTCGTGGGCTGCTCCAGTTCCTGGGAGGCCTTGCGGCTGTGGTGGGAATGCATTTGGTCTGAGGGAGCTGAGGGTTCTCCAAAGACCCCGCCTCCAAAGACCCCGTTTCTCTGGGCAGGAGATGGGTCCCAGCTTAGAGCCTGCCCTGAGCTCACGTTCCGCTGCCGTCCCTTCCCTTCCCTGTTGGGGCTCACTCTTCAAGTCCAGTGTGTTCTTCATTGTTCAGAGAGTTAATAATCCACCTAGTGCTAACTGGGCCGCCGGCAGAGAGAACGCTGTGTTTCCTTCCCTCCTGGCCCTGCGGCTGGCTCTCCGTGCCCTGCAGCTAGGGGAGTTGTGGGGCTGGGCTCCCACCAGGAGACAAGGCGATGTCTGCCACTACCAGGCCTGGTCTCTAAAACATCACCCGAATGCGGAGGACCCAAGAAACTTGAGACTCTAGAGAACCGTGGAGCCACTAGAAAGAAGAGAGCTGGGCCCTGAAGGACGGTGTGTAGCCCCAACTCCACGCCTGCCAGCATAAAACGAAACTAGAGCTGTTAGAGCAGCGAGACAGCCTAAACTAACACAGTGGCCACGTTTTCCCAACCAGAACCAAGGATTTATGATCCAATAGAATGTGCTAAAAGGAGCGATGAGGCAGAACTTTACAATTAGGGCTGTGCTCGACAATCTAGGGCACAGCATCTAAATAGGTGTGAATAACACCCCTCTGCTTAGTCTTCACTAGCTGAACTGAGCCAGGAGGAATGAGTTGGATGTTGGTCATCAGGAAATATACTGAAAGTAGACTGGAAACAATTATTCAAGCCTTCCCATTGTTCTATCTTGTTTCTAATAAAATATTTTAATGCACTTTGATAGTCCTTTTGGCATTTGGATTATATTTCACTGTAAAGTTCGTTTTCTTCAATGTATCTGACTAGGCAACCCTAGGAAGCCTAAAACGCCATGCTGCCTAGAAATAGCGTTCTCCTCAATCTCCCTGCTACTCACCGTGTGGTCCCCAGAATACAGCGTCAGCATCACTAGGGCGCTGGTTAAAGATGCACAATATCTGATCTCACCCCAGACCTGCTGAATCAGAACCTACTTTTCAACAAGAGACTCAGGTGATTTGTATGCCAATTAAATTTGAATTTTTAACTTTTTTCCTGTCTTACAACACCTTATAACATCATGGTATCTGGTCACCCATTTCATGGACTAAGAAATTGAGGCACTGAGAAAATGTATTTCCTCCCAAGATCATGAGCTTATCCCTAGACTTAAAGTACTTTAATTTTATTTTTTAAATAAAATGCAGTTCCTGCTTTATTAGATTATATGGTTGACATAGATGTACATCAACCCTCATCATGCGTTCACATAGAAAAGCAATTGCCGTAAACAATACCCAGGCAGCATGCAAGCTGGTAAGTGAGCACACGCCCAGCTGCGGCACCGCTGGAAGTCCCGCCATCACCGCATTGCCTTTCTCTGGCTCTTGGAAGCGTATCTTTGACTGGCTCGAATCCACAGTGAGTTGGTTTGTGTTTCTTTATGTGAGAGCACAGAACAGTCTGGAAACTGCCAGTGAGCCCGATTCCCTGAAATGTGGCTGTTGGATCGCCTGTTTTGCATGCTCCCTGTTGGCAGCTGTTGCAGGCATGGAGTCCCCTTAAAGAGCCTGCCCTGAACGTGGTATCCCACCTGCGCTTGGGACAGAGCAGCTTTCTCTGCCTTAATTCTCCTTTAAAGAAAAAGCGATCAAATGGTTTGAACAATCGCAGGTTTCCACCTCTAAATTGGCCCTGAATATGTATTTGGAGTCTGGTAAAAATAGCCAGTTATATGAAATGATTGGTTTAGGGGGACGCTGGAGGTGTTTACTTTTCCAAGTGGAGATTCCACCTACATTTATGAAAAAATCTAATGGCTTGTCTCTTAAAACATACCGCCTTCTTTCTTCCGCAAAAGAGGTGTGAGTCAGCACTTTACCCACCATAATAGCTATGGGCCAGCTTACAAAGTTTTGGAAAGGTACCGCATTTTAAAATATTGATTCTAAAACTCAGATTTTTTTCTAATCTGTCTCAACAGTCAATAAAATTGCTAAGCAGCCCAGCAGAATTCTTAAAGAGATTTAAGGGTTTCATCATCTGTTAGAAACAGATACAAATGAGAAAGAAAAAGAGAAAAATGGAAGGTTCGGGAAGACATGTTACTGGAGGCGCTTTGATTTAGAATAGGACATGGAAAGGACATTGAGGTAATAGAACTCCCATAACAAACATGACATCAATTTTCCAGGACTAGCATTTATAATAAAATGCCTGTGTTTGTAAATAACCTTAAAATTTAGAAATTGCTCGCACATTCATTATTGTTTCTAACCCTTATTCTGGAAGTCAGCAATTGCTATTCTAAATTTACAGATGCATAAACAAATTTATATAAGATAAGTGGCTTGCCTGTCTAATTCATAAGCAGCAAGTCTGCAGAATCACTTGTTATTTTTAAAGTGTATGTTTTGAATGATCTGTCACTTTCCTGTCAGCCCTAGAATCTGGCCACTTATGAATATGGGGTATGGCTGAAAAATGTAAGGGCAGAATATTTTATATGTTTAATAGCAGTTAGATTTTTTTTAAAAAAATGTTTGATACAGGTAAAAACGCCACCTTAAAAAAATCAGATGAGTGTGTTACTCCAATGCTACTAAGCAGTATTAAATCTAATTCCCCCTTTCAGTACAGAGAGTGTGGCACGACTGAAAACAAAATTCTATTTATTGACTTTGAAAGTCTGAGAATAAATGTGTCTGTATCTGCATACATATACTGACACAGCATATGTACAATTACACTGGATATGTATATGTACATGCAAACATATGTGTATGTTGTATATGTGCAGTCATCCCTCAGTATCTGCAGGGGATTGGCTCCAGGACTCCCTGCAGATACCAAAATCCACAGGTGCTCAAGGTCCTGATACAAAGTCATGTCGTATTTGCATGTAATCTATGTACATCCTCTTGTATATTTTAAATAATCTCTAGATTACTTATAATAGCTAACACAATCTAAATGCTACGTAAATAGTTTTTATGTTGTATTGTTTTTTAAATTTGTATTATTTCTTACTGTTGCATTGTTATTATTCATTGATTGATTAATTTTTTTGATCTGCAGTTTGTCAGATTCATGGATGTGGAACCTTTGAATACAGAGGGCCGACTGTATATGTACATTGTGTACATACGTGTACATGTATATGTATATTGTATGTTTATATGTACATGTGTATTATACATGCATAGGAAACAGCAACTCATGCACTTTTTAAATTTTGTCTATTTTATTTTCTTAATTGGCAAATAGTAATTGCACATATTCATGGGTACATAGTGATGTTTTGATGTATAATGTACAGGAATCAGATCACGGTGATTGGCACATCCATCATCTCAAACATTTATCATTTCTTCATGTTGGGAACATCCGACATCTTCCAGCTCTTTGAAGCTATGACTGTTAACTCTGGTCATCCTGCAGTGTCATAGAACACTCAGACTCATAGACCAATGGAACAGAATAGAGAACCCAGAACACTCAGACTTATTCCTCCTGTCTAGCTGTGATTTTGTGTCCTTTAACAAATCTCCCCCATCCTTCCTCCCTCTACCCTCCCCAGCCTCTAGCATCCTCAATTCTACTTTTTGCTTCTGTGAGATGCACTTTTCTTTTTTGGCTTCCACATATGAGTGAGAACATGTGGTGTTTAACCTTCTGTTCCTGGCTTATTCCATTTAACATAATGCCCTTCAGGCTCATCCATGTGGCTCCAAATGACAGGATTTTATTCTTTGTGATGGCTCAATAGCATCCCATTGTGTATATATGCCACATTTTCTTTATCCATTCATCTGTTGATGGATACCTAGGTTGGTTCCATATCTTGGCTATTGTGAATAGTGCTGTAAGAAACATGAGGGTGTAGATATCTCTTCAATATAGTGTTTTTCTTTCCTTTGGGTAAATGCCCAGTAGTGGGATTGCTAGATCATAAGGTTGTTTTATTTGTAGTTTGTTGAGAAACCTCCATACTGTTCTCCATAGAGGTTGTACTGGTTTACATTTTCATCAATAGTGTATGAGAGTTTTCTTTTCTTCACATTCTTGCCAGCGTTTTTTGTTTTTTGTCTTTTTGATAACAGCCATCCTAACTGGGTGAGATGATATCTTATTGTGGCTTTGATTTGCATTTCCCTGATGATTGCTGATTTGGAACATTTTAAATATAGTTGTTGGCTATCTGTATGCTTTCTTTTGAGAAATGTCTGTTCAGTTCATTTGCCCACTTTTAAATTGGATTGATTATTTTATTACTGTTGAGATGCTTGAGCTCCTTGTATATTCTGGATATTAACCCTTGTTGGATTTGTAATTTGCAAATATTTTCTCCCATACTGTAGGCTGTGTTTTCAGTCTGTTGATTGCAGGATGCAAAATGAATATACAAAAGCCAGAAGTGTTGCTATACATGAACAATGAGCTAGCTGAAAAAGAAATCAAGGCCGGGTGTGGTGGCTCATGCCTGTAATCCCAGCACTTTGGGAGACCAAGGTGCGTGGATCATGAGGTCAGGAGATCGAGACCATCATGACCAACATGGTGAAACCCTGTTTCTACTAAAAATATAAAAAAATTAGCCTTGTGTGGTGGTGGGCACCTGTAGTCTCAGCTACTCAAGAGGCTGAGACAGGAGAATTGCTTGAACCCAGGAGGTGGAGGTTGCAGTGAGCCGAGATTGTGCCACTGCACTCCAGCCTGGGTGACAGAATGAGACTCCATCTGAAAAAAAAAAAAAGAAATCAAGAAGGCAATCCTATTTAAAATAGTTGTAAAAAATAAACTCCCTAGGAACAAATTAACCAAGGAGGTGAAAATGACCTCTACAAGGAAAACTACAAAACACTGATGAAAAAAATTCAAAAGGATACAAATGGAAAGACATCCCATGCTCTTGAATTGGAGGCATTAATATTATTAAAAACACAATACTACTGAAAGTAATCTATAGTGTTAGTGCAATCCTTATCAGAATAACAATGGCATACTTCACAGAAATAGGAAAAAAATCTAAAATTTGAATGGAACCACAAGAGTCTGAAGAGAAAAAGCAATCCTAAGCAAAAAGAACAAAGCTGGAAGCATCACACTACCTGACTTCAAAATATACTACAAAGATGTAGAAACCAAAATAGCGTGGTACTGGCCTAAAAACAGACACATAGACCAATGGAACAGAATAGAGAACCCAGAAGTTAATCCATGTATCTATAGCCAACTGATTTTTGACAAAAGTGCCAAGAACACTCATTGAGGAAAGGACAGTCTTTTCAGTAAAGGCCTGGGAAACCTGTATACCCACATGCAGGAGAATGAAACTAGACCCCCACCTCTCACCCTGTACAAAAACTAACTCAAAATGGATCAAAGGCCTAAACATAAGACCTGAAACTAAAACCACTGGAAGAATACATAGGTGAAATGCTTTAGGTCATTGGACTGGGGAAATATTTTATGAATAAGACATCAAAAGCACTGTCAACAAAAGCAAAAGTAAGCAAATGGGATGATATCAAATTATAAAGCTTCTGCACAGCAAACTCATGCATTTTTATTTTTAATTTAATTTTTTTTTTTTTTTTTTTTGTGACAGAGTCTCCCTCTATGCCCCAGGCTGGAGTGCAGTGACATGATCTTGGCTCATTGCAACCTCCACCTCCTGGGTTCAAGTGATTCTCATGCCTCAGCCTCCGGAGTAGCTAGGATTATAGGCGCCTGCCACCACGCCCAGCAAATTTTTGAATTTTTAGTAGAGATGGGGTTTTGCCATGTTGGTCAGGCTGGTCTCGAACTCCTGACCTTAGGTGATCCACTTGCCTCAGCCTTCCAAAGTGCTGGGATTACAGGTGTGAGCCACAGCGCCCGGTGGAAACTCATGCACTTTTGTAAGGATGCAAGCAGCAGGACTCTTTGCCATGGTGGCGCTCTGAAAATGTGAAATCCTTACATCAATCTTTACTATTTTAGAGATTAACTTATACAGAATTTAAAAATATAATTCAAGCAGGTAATGTAACTACTTGGTGAAGAATTCTAAGCCTAAGGAACCTGTTTGGTGCATTTGCCATGGCTTCATTTTTAGTTGGTGCCTTAACATCTGTGCTGGCCATTGCTCTAAACAAGTGTGTAAATTTCAGCAAACTATGCAGTATGGGCATTGACTTACGGGGCTGTTTAGAAATGAACAATCCACATAAAGGAAACTTTTGTGGCAGAAAGGAAACTTTTGATGTTTTCCAAGATGATTGAAGCATGGAGTTCCCATAGTATGTGTGTTTCAGGACTCCAGACTATCTCCAGGTGGAGGAGCTACCCAAAGGTTAATTTTGCTTCTTTTCGTGTCTTCACATATTGTTTTTCTATACTTTCCTCTTGTTTTGCGATTTAAATATCTTGATCCTTATAGGTCAGAGATATCCGTCCTGTGACACTTTTCTCTCCAAATTTAGAGGGCTGCATTTTAAATGCATTGTTAGGATTCCAAACTGTAAAATAGTATTAAAGAAAACATCTACGCTTCTAAAATTTTCATGTTTCTTAAAATTATAAGACCATGTTGTTGAGTAATATTAATTTGTTTATGAATTCAAAATGTATTGAGCCCTACCACATGCTGGGAGATGTTGGCATAGGGTGAATATGCAGTCTGCTTATAACGACTGATACTCTAGTGGGAGACTGACTTATAAAGGAGGCGTTGGCTGTAGACAGTGCTGCATCTGGGTGTGCAAGAAGCATCTTGGACACTACTGAGCTGTGGTCACATCTACTGGCAGCTGACTTTGCTGCTCAGGGAGAGAAAGGATGTGGTAGCTCCATGCATGTCTTTTACTCCATATGAGGCACTTGAAACTTCAAGACCTAATTTGAGTCTCAACAGTCTTGACAATTAGATGATATTTTCTTTCGTTTTTATAGATATGGACCAAGATGATAGTGACGTCATGCAAGTCACTTAGCCGGTCAATGTGAAGTCAGTATTCAAGTCCTGGCCCAAAATGCCAATGTCAAAATTCTTCTTCCTAATTTTTATTTTTGATTTTTTTTTGTTATAGAAGTAAAAATGTGCATTTAAAAATTCAGAAAAATATGAGGAAGGATAAAAGGTACAAATTTCTGCCAAATAGTCTTTTCTTACAGAATTTTAATGTGTCTACATTTTATGTTCATAACTTTTTAATTCTGGTGCCCATGTGGGCCACTTGTTTTTGTAGAAGCACAATCTAGTAACCAAAAATAATTGGAAAGGAAAGGAAATCCAGCATCCAATAGCTTTTCTCGAAATACTCTAAAAGAGATCAAATTCATAGCCTGTGGCCCCATTGATCCCTTCCACAGCACTTTGGAGTGTTATTTGTTAAATATGGTTATGGTGCACGTGCTGGGTCCCCTAAAGGCACGTTAAACATTCAAACCGTGTATTTGTGCATGACCTGCGGCAGCCTCAAAGCTTCTCTATTCATCCATTTTCTCCTCTTTGAGAGGAGCCTAATGATGCCTAATGAGATAATGTATGAATCATGCTCGACAGTGGGGACTCAATACATGTTGTTCTATTCCTGGTTTCCTTTCACTCCTCTCAAAATGTTTCATGTCAAAAAATACTTATTGTATAATACATTGACCAAAAAAATGTAGGTCACAGCCCTTCAGGAACATTATTGTTAGGGAGAAAATTACACACAAGAGAGTCAAACAGCAAACCTTAAATGTCTCTGATCATGAAGGGAAGGTCAGGGTCATCCCTTGATTCATATAAGGTCCTGACATGGTCCTCTCCACTGCAGCAATTCACTGAACTCCCAGGCTCCAATGGGGTGGGTGTATGCTCAAAAAGTCCAAGCACCTTCACTTGCAATTGAAGGTTGTACTGGTTTCAAAAATATCCCTCAAAAATTCATGTTCACCACGACTGTTAGAATGAGACCTTATTTGAAATAGGGTTTTTGAGGTGTCATCAGTCAAGATATGGTGAGGTCATACTGGATTAGGGTGGGTCCTGATCCAGTGACCGGTGTCCTTGTAAGAAGAGGGAGATGAGACGCAGACACACAGAGGGGCAACCCAGGCGAAGACAGAGAAACATACCAGGAGAGCACATTTGGCAGTGGGGGCAGAGATTGGAGAGGTGCAGCCACACATCAAGAATCACCAAGGATTTCCGCAACACCAGAAGCTGGAAAAGGCAGGAAGGATCCTCCCATGGAGCCTTCAGAGAGAGCATGACCCTGTGGACACCTTGATTTTGAACTTCCGGCCTCTAGAGCAGTGAGATAATACATTTCTCTTGTTCAAGTCATTCAGGTTGTGGTTCTTTGTTACAGTGGCCCTAGAAACAGCTACAGAGGTGTTGTTCTCGTCAAAGTTCCAACCATGCCTCCAGCACTGTTACTCTGTCCTCCACAAGGCTACATTGTCCTGGAGCATGGACACTTCCAGGCACCTCGAGGCCTTGTTTATGACGCTTTTTACACCTAGACGGAACTTCTCTTCCCATACTCTCTTCCACCCACACTTCTAGCTTTTTGATTTATTTAGGGGCTCTACACAAAACCCAGAAGAAGGAATTAAGAGCAATTTTTTCAAAATCAAGACTCTCATTTTTGGTGGATGTATATCTTTTGTTGGGGATGTTTTGTACAGTTGTTGGAAGCACTTTTTGATCCTGTTAGCCATAAATAGCCATGATGTTCTTTAGCATTTAACCAATTGAGAGGTAATAGCCTATATAATCCTTTGATTTATTTAGTCAATCAGGAAGAAATGATGCTCCGTGTGAGATGTTTTATTGCTTTTTATGGACTTTGGAGGGGGGCCTTAAAAGGTGTTTGAATGCATGTGTTTTAAATTTTTCCCAAGTGTGGAGCTATGTTAGTAACGTAATGTTATTTGGCAAACTAGCCCATAACTCAGACTGAAAGCAATAACCATTGGTCCCTTACTGTTCTGTGGTATGGATGGTGCTCAGCTGGGCAGTTCTGTTCACTTCACTTGGTGTTACTCATGTGGCTGCGAGATGACTTCACTCACATATTTGGTGCTTCTGTTGGAATGGCTGTCATTGCTGACGGCTGGCCAAATATTTTCTTTCTCCACGTGGTCTCTCCAGCAGCCTAGCCACTCCTCTTTACATGGTGTCAGACTTCAGTTGCTTCTTAGTGAGCAACTAAAGAGGGCTTAGGAATGCACTCATCCACACAGTTGTATTCTAGGCCAGTCACACATTCTCTGCACTGCTCATTTGTTGATCTGGTAGGAAGGCCCAGTGCGAGCAACCTTGAACCAAATCTCCATTCAAGCTGGTCTTGGAACCCAAACTGGGCTTTGTGGGATTGTCAGGTTTACGAAGCTAAAATCACCTTGCCATTCTCTGTGTTGTAATCAATCCAGAATTACTTTCTGAGGACAACTTTGAATCTGTCTTTAGATACTGCCTCTGAACTCCTTCCTGGGAAAGAGAAATGCCTTGGGTTGCATTAGTTTCACCCCAAATAGAATTTAATTCACTAAAATGTGTTTTGGTTATTGTGCCTTAAATTGACAGTAAAGGGCACCATTTTCCATACAAGCTTTTCTTACAGTGCTGATGTTGTTATGTACCTTGTTTACTATGTCACAGGGAATCATCTCTATGTTCTGGAGAAATATATGTCAGGGCTTAGTTAAATTAATCTGTGCTTCTCTGGAAAACTAGTTTTTTTTTATTTTTTATTTTTTAGTTTTTTTGCATTGCCAATTGGGCAGTAGATTGTTTTTCCTCTTATCTTTGGCTGGTTGCAAGTGCAGTGCCCAGTTCCCAAGTGTTCAGAAACATATAATATTTATTTGTATGATATATATTTGTGTGATATATATTTTATGATATATGCTTTTATGATATATATTTTTATGACATATTTTTATGATATATTTTTATGATATATGCTTTTATGATATATATTTTATGATATATATTTGTATGATATATATTTTATGATATATGCTTTTATGATATATATTTTTATGACATATATTTGTATGATATATATTTTATGATATATGCTTTTATGATATATATTTTTATGATATATATTTGTATGATATATATTTTATGATATATTTGTATGATATATATTTGTATGTTATATATTTGTATGATATATATTTTTATGATGTTTTTATGATATATATTTGTATCTTATATATTTGTATGATATATATTTTTGATATATATTTTTATGATATATGCTTTTATGATATATTTGTATGATATATATTTTATGATATGTTTTTATGATATGTATTTGTATGTTATATATTTGTATGATATATATTTTATGATATGTTTTTATGATATATATTTGTGTGTATATATGTTTTCATGATATATATTTGTACATATATTTGTATGATATATATTTTTATGATATATATTTTGAGCACTGGCTGCACTCTCACTTTTATCTTATGTTTTCTCTCCTGTTGTCTCATGTCCTTAAATTCCTATTAGTCATTTCCAATGATATATATATCTTGTCTTTGTCATTTTGTTCTTATAACTTCTTGTGTAATTTCTTAGACATGGTAAATGCTTTGTTATACATGTTCATTGCCTATTAACCATTTAATGTCTTCAACAGTCCTAGGGCATGCTTTAAAAATCACATTTGTGCCAGAGATGTTCTCCTCTTGGTTGGCTACCTAGCAATGTTTAATTGCTTTTCAGGTAACAGTTCAAAGATGGTGGATAACCTTTGTGAAGTTTTTGTAACTTTAAGAAAGATAGACAGGTACCCCTTCTCCTGTGCTCCCTGTTTTCAGTCCTCACCTCTCAGCCTAAATGCTTGACTCATAATTATTGCATAGCAAATACTGTAGTGATGGCAGTAGTGGCCTGCCTCGAGCAGTGGCAGCTGGTCTCGAGCAGCTGCTACCATCACACTGGCTGTGGCACAGAGGCACGGCCAGGGCTGCACACTCTGTAGAGCCGGCAGGAGCCAGAGACAAGTGGGAGCCCCACCCTTTCCAAGTTGGTGGGGCAGGAGCTTCCTGGGTGCAGCTGCAGCCACCCAAATTCTGGCTGCAGACTCGGGCCTCTGGCTCCACAGAGCCAGCCCCATGCCTCCTCAGCTCCCTTGGCATTTTGGGTGCCAGTGAGCATAGGAGGGAAGCTGAGGGGGTGTGGAGGGCAGCTTGGCACTGACCTGCAGGCACCCCTTGGCACCTACAGCCTGGGTGCCATGAAAGGCAGCAAGAGGCAGACAAGTTCTTGGGTAGAAGGGGGCAGGTCCCCGGTGAAGCTCCACCTTCAGGCCAGGGAGAGACTGAAGGCTGTGGGTTGGGCTGCTGGTCCTGCAGACTGGAGTGGGAACTTGTGCTGCTTTTTCTGCACTGCCCATGGCTGCCCATGGACCAATCAGCAAGCACTTCCACCCCTGTGAGGCCCATAAAAGCCCTGGGCTCAGCCACAACTGAGCAGACATCAGAATGAGCAGCTGCAGAGAGGAGCTACCCACTCCAGGGTTTCCTCTGAGCTATTCTGTCACTCAATAAAGCCCTTCTTCACCTTGCTCACCTTCCACTTGTCTGCATACCTAATTCTTCCTGGATGCAGGACAAGAACTTGGGACCCGCTGAATGGCAGAGTTGAAAGAGCTATAACACAAACAGGGCTGAAACACACCCCTTGCTCACCATGTTGAGGGTAAAGAAAAGGAGAGAAGAGCTGTGGCCCTTTAGCGCGCCCAGACCTGGGAGCTCCCTAAACCATGGCTGTGACTCCCTCTGCCCTGTTGTTCCTGGAGTCTCCAGGCTTCTGGGCACCACCGCATTCCCTAGTGGCACCTGTGGAAGTTGCTTGTGGTGCACCTAGTCCAGCTGCAGCCTTGCAGAGAACTGGCACCCATGCCAGCACCTGGAGCTGCCCACTCTGCTACAGCAGCCAGAGTGCCTGACTGTGCACAGTGGCCAGACCCCATGCTTGCTTGCTCACATACCCCTCACTGGTCCATGCCTGGCTTGCCCTTGGGAAGCGTGGGACCCAGGCTGGTAGTGTGAGCTGAGCACAGCCTGCCAGGCCAAGTGGGTGGGATAAGCCCAGTGGGCCTCAGCAAAACTCAGGCAAAGGTGCCACCAGTCACAGAGGTTTCTGGTCAGAAAAGCAACACCCCAAGCATCCCATCACAGTAGGATAACTGATTGAGTGATCATAGTTTCTGCTGAATGTAGTTTACACATGATCTATTTCTCGCATAACTAAGAGGTGAGAGTTTTCTTTTTCCACTACTAATGGCAGCTGTTGGCTTCTTGTCTATCACTCTGCCACATCTTGTAGCAGCTCCACCTAGACTATCCCAGGGAAATTCCACACTACATCCATATCTATGCTGACACAGAAAAAGTCGGGTCTTCTACCTAACCAAAAATCCAACTGTGGTGGTATGTTTTTTGCTTTGCACACCACCAAAACTGTGAGCCAAATGACCAAAAAGCCTTTAAAATGTATCGATTGTCGTCAGAATTTATAATAAATTTTTATAAACAGCCTCTGGATTTCTGGTTCAGTAAATTGTTCTTGGCTGTGTGGATGCTTTCAGTGCAATAAATTACTCAATAGCCAAGAGTTTCCCAAGAGCTTCAATAGTTAGTTCTGATTCGTTTACATGTGCAAATGCTGAAATTGTAGAATGTGTAATATTTGTTATGCTAGTTATTTCCATATGGTACTGAAATATATAATACTCAGGTTAAATTCTGTAAGCTGAGACCATTTGCATGCCTGCCACATTCAGCATTTTCTTGTGTTCTCATAAAGAGTTGGTTCTCAAATATTAGAGGAGAAGAAATCCAGGAAATTGGAGAGGTTTACAAAATTTGGAAATACATGTGATTCTGGTTATTTCAGCTACAGATGTTTTGCTTAGAAAAATTTGTGAGAAAAAGTGCTTGGTGATTGAAATTTTTAGCTTTCATAAACTTACGTATTTATGATTTTAATAAATATCCTCAGTTTGACAGTACTTCATAGTACCTTATAAATGCATTTAGAAATTTCTTAAGAATGCATGTCTGAGATCACTTTCTAGATAAAGAGGAAAAAAACAAAGAAATGGCTTATTTTTAACATAATGGCATTGTTGAAATTTTTAGTTTGTGTCACAATCCTGAAAGTTTTGTAGATGTGAAGCACTTCTAGAAAACTACATAAAGCAGTCATGTAGATGGCCACTATTTTATAGTGAAAAATGTGGAAAAATTACAGAAGAGTTTTATTTTTATGACTTGGTAGAAAGAGAACCAGGCAAGCATTTGGGGACATGAGGTTAGCCTGAGCTTGACCCCTGTCATTCGAGACTGAACAGAGTGGCCTCCCAGACCCCTTCCTTCCAGAGGCAGCCATGCTCTCTGAGTTCATTTTTAATTCAGGAAGTTGATTGGACATTTGTTCAGCTTTGGCACTGATACCAATGGTTCTTGCTTAACAAAGAAAGGTGCAAGAAGTGGCTGAAGCCCTCTACCAGTCCTCAGGCATCTTTACCACAGTGACCCCCAGCACTCAAGCCCATAAATTCTGGATCACTTAGCCCATGTCCAGAGCAGTTTCAGGACCCGAGGGGAATTATACCTCTCAGCCCCAGATAGAGGCTCTTGCTCATGTTACGGGTCAGTTTGATCAACGAGTTAGCTCCTGAATGAAAGGAAGCTGCACCTGTTCTGGGGTTTAAAAATGTCACCAGTCTAACAGTAGATATTTCTCAATTTCTAGAAAAAGATGTGGAAGAAGATGAAAACTTAAAGTAGCAGTTTGGGAAACTCTTGGTCGGATTCCTTTCTGGGGACTTGTTTATGGACCCCGTAATCGATGGCTTTGTTTTCCTTCCTTCGGAAATAAAACGAAATTTCAAAACTACATCCATACGTCTCACGATGCTTTCTATGATAACTCACCCACGACACCCACAGTGTTTCTGCTGGAGAACAGCAGGGCCTCCTGGCACCTCAGACGCTGTGGGACTCATAAGTGGAAATCGCCGCAGCCACTGCTTCTGCCTCAGGGGAGGCCATTTCCTGCCTCGGAAGCCTGATGGTCTCCTGGGGTATCAGCTAAGCACCTGGAAGAATGCTACTCTACCTGTTCCTGGTTAGCCAAAAGCATCATAGCCTGAATGGAGGATGGAAAACAGAGCAGGAAAAAGGTGAATATTGAATGAATATGGCCTCACATCCCTCCATGGGGATCCCGGGAAGGCATGCAAGGGACTCTCTCAAGCCCAGCCCCTCTCTGTGATAAGTGTGAGGGCACCGGCCCAGGTGACAGCTGGCAGATGACCTATACTTAGTGTCGGTGAGAAATCTTTAATAATTGCCAAGTAGATGGAAGCCGATTAAGAAGCCTTACTTCAATAAAGAGGCCACTTGTAAAGGAATGAAGATGCTGGGTTCTGTCACCACTTCTGCTCCTGATGACTCCTCCAGTTGGTGGTGAAGAGAGAATGCGGGGCGTGTGTTCTCAAGGTGCCCCGGTGCAGCATCTCAGGACTGTGTGCGTGGGAGCAGCAGGGCTGCACCAGGTGATGTGGGAAGAAGCCAGGCATTGACTCTACACAGCCACCTGCCTGCTGGGTATGCACAGGGAAGGTGATTTCGCTGGCAACAGGATTCAGCGGTGTGTGTGTGTGTGTGGCTGAAGGGTAAAGTGTAGACATATCTAAAAAGGATGTACTCCAAGATTCAACAGAAATATTTTAAAAGTTTTGTATTGCATATAGGAGAAGACAAATCTCATTTGAGTCAAGATCAAGAAAGTTTTTGGAAAGAACAAACTTAGTTAAAAATAAATACAAAGAGGTAAAAATAAAATATCAGATTTTACAATCTGCAATGAACTCCCAAGAAAGGGTTACAGCAGCTGAAGGTACAATCACATTCTTGCAATGCATGCTAGAAGCAGTGAGGAGACTGACAGTGTGGGGCAGCTAGTAGGGGCTGTGGAGTACGCCCTTGGAAAGCTTGTGGGAATCCAGGGTAAGTGGAAAGAAAGATGAGAGGTTAGTTAATAAACATGGGCATAGAGAGCGAAGAACCAACTTAACTAAGGAAACAAAATCAAATGAATTTGAGGTAATCGTAAGAAGGGTTTCCTGATTAGAAAAGAAGTGGAACGTGCATTGAGAGGGCTCACTCACAAAGACAGAACAAGAGGAAACAAACTGGAGTGTGGTGGTGCATTTGGCACTCCTCCCAAACTCTGGGAGACAGCGATAAACTAACTGATTGAGGGTAATGTGACTAATAAGGATGATGAGGTACATATGCACATATACAGTGGAGATTTGCATCCCCAAAGTGACTACATCCATGGAAATATTTCAGTATTCAAGAAACAGATGCTTTTAGCATCTGATACACTAGAAAGAAAAGTGCTGTAAATATATAAACACATTGGAAAGCACACAAGAGCTACCACCCTGTTTTCTGCATCCCCGATGTGGACCCTGTGTGCACTACTGCAAGTCGAGGGAGTCTCACGGTGAAGGAGCTCCTGGGGAGATTCCTGTGATGAGTGGGGTGGGCACTAAGCCAAAGGAGGGAGGTAGGATGGAAAACCATGATCCTGGTTACTTGAAGGTGGTGGGCAAGATGGTTTTATGGTGGGATTGACTATAAAGAGGATGTGCCACAAAAGAAATCAATGAGCCTGAAGAATAATCAATTACATGAGATCAAATTCCAGTAGGATCAAACCAGCAAATCCAGGAAACAGCACATGTGGAAACAATGCAGATAAGATTACTACACTCCATGCTAGCCAGAGGTGTCTAGTAAAAACCCAAAGCACCACAACACAGGTAAATGAACAACTTGCTATTTTTTTCAGAGCTGGCTGTGCATGGAAAGTAGTATATCCACTGCTGGGACAGCACGAGTTGGTTGCACCATCTTCTGACTGTTTTTTTCCTAGTCTTTGATTATCCCCCAACACCTATCCCATTCCTCTATTAAACATAAAGTAACGGGGTGTGCATGTGTTCAGGTACAACATTTTCTTTTACCTTCTAAGTTGTCAACTGTATGTTTTGGTCAACATCAAATAAAAAGGAGCCGAGAAGAAAAATTGGTTCTTAGAAAACACACTTTTATCTTCATAGTGACATGCTTACTCAGATTTTTATGTTGATATTTCAGGAAGTTACTTTGATCTGAATGTTTAACAGTAAACAAAGCAAACAAAAATAAAAACCTTGCTTTTTTATTGTGTAATTTTAATATTTTGCTTTGATCGTTTTTATTTGTGCCTGTCATTTGTAGGGCCTTCTCCGTCTTTCAATAGGAGTGAATGATTCTAACGAAACTGATCCTACGTAAATTCTCCTTGAAGTCCAGCACGTTGTTTAAGAAGTATCTTTTGAGGCCGGGCGCGGTGGCTCAAGCCTGTAATCCCAGCACTTTGGGAGGCCGAGACGGGCGGATCACGAGGTCAGGAGATCGAGACCATCCTGGCTAACAGGGTGAAACCCCGTCTCTACTAAAAATACAAAAAACTAGCCGGGCGAGGTGGCGGGCGCCTGTAGTCCCAGCTACTCCGGAGGCTGAGGCAGGAGAATGGCGTAAAACCCGGGAGGCGGAGCTTGCAGTGAGCTGAGATCCGGCCACTGCACTCCAGCCCGGGCGAAAGAGCAAGACTCCGTCTCAAAAAAAAAAAAAAAAAAAAAAAAAAAAAAAAAAAAGAAGTATCTTTTGAAAAAGCATATAGGCCATACACTCTTTAAAACATCAAGGTTGCGAAAGACAAGAAAGTCCAAGGAGATGTTTCCAATTAAAGGAGGCTGAAGAGACAAGACAGCCAAGCACAGCATGAGATCCTGGGCTGCAGCCTGGACTGGAAGGCTGCCTGTTGTTAGTTTCCCTATAGAGAGAGTTAGTGGAACACCTGGCAACATTTGGAGAAGGTCTGTCGATTAGATACCAGCACTCTATCAAGGTTAGTTCTTGATTTTAATAATTGGACTGTGGTTACATAAGATAATATACTTGCTTTTAGAAAATGCACACTGAAGTATTTATGGGTAAAATGGCATTACATTTGTGGCATTATGTATGCAATTGTGGCGGGCAGAATTCTAAAGGCAAAGACAATCAAGGAAATAAGAAAGACTCAAATACGTTATGTTAGGACTAGGGATGGCTATGTACGCAAAGATAGAGAAGAGATTGGAAAAATTATAAGCATATATTCTGCACAACTCCCTAATAAGAAAATTAGAAAATTATGTCAAATTATCAAATCAGACTTATAAAAAATCGTAAATTGTACCCTTATGAAGCTTTTCTAGTGATTCAAAAGGCACAGATAATCACAAGACTGTGTTGAAGCAAGAATACTAAGACCACCAGTGTGATCACAAGTTGTTAATTGCCAAGATTTATCGTGTAAAGTTGTAGTCATGTGCTGAGCATTGCTTTCACAAAGAAAGGATTTCAATCATGAATACATCTCCATTTTATACTATGATAATTATACATTTGACATTAACATTTTCCAGGGGCCCCATTGCAATATAAATCTGTAAATCCTGTGCTTACTTACCATATGTAACTTAGGTAAACCAGGGACAGCCTGCTAAAAGCATTCTATAGTTGAGGATGCTCCATTATCTTTCCAGCAGTAAATATCATGAAGAAATCTGATTCATATCTTTACAAGGAGATTTGACTGGGTGGTTTCTTCAATTTTTCTTTGGGTCTCTGAGAAAGAGAACAGGTTGCAGAGCAGCAGTTAACCCTTTTCTTGACAAAACCCACAATATCCCCTGGTTTGTCTAGGAGTATATTATTTTATATCTGTTTTCTTTGCATCCACCTGGTTAGCATTCATTTTTATCCTCAAAAGTGCTCCACTTCAGAAAACACCTTGCCTGTTCTTTGTACTTATAATCAATCATAGAAGAAATTTTTTAAATGCACCAATACTAGTAGTTTTATGCAAATAACTTCAAAAATGTAAAGAGAACTATTGTGCCATATATACTATTTCAGAGAGTAGTAGATATGATGAAAAACTTTCCAATAGTTTGCTTTATAACAGAAATAGTCCTAAGACTATTACAGTACAAGGACTGCACAAATAAAAATTAGTACAGCTCAATCTACGTTTATTGGCTTTTGTAGCATGACTGGACATAAGAAGCAACTGTTCAAATAAAAAAGATTCATCTTTGGTTCTATTATTTGTGTCTGATTTTCCTCTGTGCTGGCTTCTTCCCAGGGCAGGCACTGTATTAGTCTGTTCTCACGCTGCTATAAAGAACTGCCCATGACTGGGAAATTTATAAAGGAAAAAGGTTTAGTTGACTCACAGTTCTGCATGGCTGGGGAGATCTTAGGAAACTTATAATCACAGTGGAAAGGGAAGCAAACATGTCCTTCTTCACGTGTTGGCAGGAGAGAGAAATGCCAAGCAAAGGTGGGGAAAGCCCCTTATGAAATCATCAGATCTCATGAGAACTCATTCACTATCATGAGAACAGCATGGGGGAACCACCCCCATGATCTATCTAATCACTTCCCACAGGGTCCCCCCCGAACATGTGGGGATCACAATTCAGATTACAATTCAAGATGAGATTTCAGTGGCGACACAGAGCCATACCCTATTAGGTACTCCTCATGTGTATATCAGTTACCTAATACATACCAGTAAGATAAGTATTCAAGCTGAAAACTATCCATATCAATGTTGTCTCTCACATGAATAATAAAACTTTAGTCTGAACCTTCTTTAGTCTGCTCATTGATCTCAACAAATATGTAATGGGTGGTAAAGACAAAGGAAAAGCCAACAGCTCCTCTGAAATCTTGGTCAATCAAAAGTTTCAATAGCAGCAATTCTCATTAAAACAAGACAGAAAGGTGAAGTATAAGCAGCTTAGGAAAGGACTTTTTTTTTCTGAATGAAGGCAGATTTGTATAAGAATATTCACATGACTATCCACATTTAAATATTTTGTTCATGCCTCTATAATATCCCACACTGCCTTTCATCATGGAAATTTTGTAGAAGGCTGTCAACTCTACTGCATTTTTAGCTGTTTGAGAAAAGAGACCACGGTGCACTGCTTTTATCACTCAGAATTCCCTTTACATAGGGCCAGCCAATACATGTTTGTGCAACAATTGAATGAATTCATCATCATGTTCTCCAATCTCTCCTGTCTTCAAAATTGTGTTATTTAAAGCTTTCTCCCATTTGACTCTTATTTCGTGCAGCATCCATATGAAGATCCTGATAAGAGCTCTCATTAGGCCATGTTGGGTTCTGCTTAAATACAGAAACAGCTTCTGGGAAAGAATGCTTTCTTATTTAATAAGTGAGGGACGTCTGCTAAAATTATGTCATTAGCTAACAAACCAGTTGGTATCATTCTTGTTTTCACAATGCAGGTCAGTGTTTGCAGGTTTTAATAATGTCTTCACCAGTATTTCTTAATGTTTTTGACCTGTGGACCAGAAGTCAGGCAGTGGGGCAGCCACCATGACCACACTGTCTAGACCGCAGACATTCTGCTCTGCAGACTGCTCACCCCACAAGTCCTGAGATGCCCCTTGGGATCCAGCGGGAGCTCTGGTTGTCTGGTGGCAGCCTTATTTGCCAGCGGCTCTAGAGACTCAGGTTGCTTCCTCCACTGACTTTGCCACAATTGTGCCTTGACGTATTTCTGCTCCTGTGCCTCTGGCTCCACACTAACACTTTCTCTGTGCTCTGCCTCACGAGCTCCACCACTTGCCCTCTCCCGCATTATGCCTGCTCCTGCCCACCACCTTTGTACATCTCCCATTTATATTCCCAGGGAAGATTTCAATGAGGGCCATTTGGGGTAATTTTTCCGCAGTCCCCTGCGTAGACATCTGCTTTTGGTTCAGGCACCAATCCTTGGTCTGGTCGGTTGTGGGAGGGTGGTAGGAAGCATGGGCTAGCAAACAGCTTTCAGGTTCTGTTAGTAACATTGTTAATCAGCAGTAGCTAGAGATGAGTTACCTCTATAACCTGACACCAAGTGCACTGTTATAACTTTCAAAAAGCCAAGACTCAATGCTGCCTCCCATGTATTTATTAGTTGTCAGGCTCCAAAGCAGATAGACATTGCATTCTGTGGTCCAGTGGAGTCCAGAAACATGTCCACGGGTACAAGTGGCAAGCCCAACAGTACTGATGCACGGCAGGTGAACACCAAAACTGGGGCTTTGCCTGGAAGAGTGCTTGGCTTCACTCAGAAAAGAATTTAAGAGCAAGCTGGCAGTAAAAGAAAGTTTGTCAGAGCAACAGTGTACAGCAAAATGGCTATTCCACAGAGCAGGGCTATCCCATAGACAGAGCAGGGCTATCTCATAGACAGAGCAGGGCTGTCCCATAGACAGAGCATTTGGTTGTCCATTGACTTAGCAGGAGGATAACCTCTGAGTTTATGTGAGTGTGGATGTGTGGCAGGCCTACATCTCTTGAGTATTAGCCTGTCTGTTGTCTATTTTCTTATTCCTTTTTTCTCATGTGTTGGTACCTAATAAGCACTTCTAGCTAACATCAAACTGAAAGCAAAGTCCCAAAGACTCTTTAACCCAAATGTGAGTTGTCAAGACTCAGAAACTTGGTTGCTGAACAGGTTTTTTGCCTCAAAGATTAAGTCATCCTGATACGGGAGGGAAAAAAAACACCAAAAACAACAGATACACGGTTGAGAAATGAGCCACAGAGAGAAAGAGGGAGCTGTGTTCTTGATTTACAGGATTTCTGTTCCCAATGACCAGTGAGTGGTTCAGTGGCCTGAGTGTGGGTGGCCCAACCCCACATCACCTGGGGACTCCTTGTGGCCATGGTGGACTCACTAACATTGTTACAATAGTTTATTTCTAATACTTGAAGTTTAAGGTGCTAAAGGACAACTTGTATTGGGTAGAATAATTGGCACCTATTTAGAGTGAGAGGAAGCAGGTAGGTCTCCCTCAGGCTTCCAGGCGGGTGAATGATAATGGGTACCCAAATTTAATCAGTTCAACTAAAAAACATCTACTATGTAACTATGTACCAAGCAGTGTGACTCATTCAGGAAATGTGAAGAAGAGGGTGGAAAGTGACTAGTAGAAGAGAAATAGAACCCTAAAAACAAGTTAAGCCAAAACTAAGTGCTTCATTGACTCCATTAACCAGGGTCTTTGAAATTGCTTTAACCGTATTTTTAATTGGCACCCAGTACATACATATAAATATAACACTAAAGATAGCTTTCTCCTCACTAAGGCTCTAAGGCTCAGATAGTTTTATTAATAAGTTCTACTAAACTTTTAAGAAATAATTAATTCCTGCTTTATATAAGTTATTTTAAAAAGACCAAAACCTGCGCCTTTTCTTTTGAGACAGGGTTTCACTCTGTCACCTAGGCTGGAGTGCAGTGATGTGATCAGAGGTCACTGCAACCTCGACCTTTCAAGCTCAAGCGATCCTTCTATCTCTTATCCTCCTGAGTAGCTGGAACAACAGGCACACTATGCCTGCCTAATTTTTGTATTTTTTTGTAGAGATAGGGTCTCACTATGTTGCCTAGGCTGGTCTCAAACTCCTGGACTCAAGCAATTTGTCCGCCTCTGCCTCCCAAAGTACTAGGATTATAGGCGTGAGCCACTGTGCCTGTTCCCACTTCTCATTCTATAAATAGATAAGGTCGATCCACCCCAACAATTATAGGCATAGTTCATTTTGAACACAGATGTAAATATCTTAAATAAGATAGTTAAGAAAACCCAACTGTATGATAAAAAGACACAATAATTAAATAAGACTACAATAATTAAATAAGAATTACTCATGAATGCAAGATGACACACCATCATAAATATATCAACAGAATTTATTATATCAGCTAAGAGTAAAGTATAAAATGCAGAATTATCTGAATTGATGCAGAAAAACTTGTTGATCAATTCAACACATATGTATAATAAAACTGGTTAACTGGAAATAGAAAGGAACTTTTCAACTTGTTAAAGTTGTCTACTCTAAAAGTTATGTTAAATGTTACACAGATTAGGGGCATTTTTAATATTTTCTCTGAAATTGTAAATGATGTAAAGATGACCATCATCACTCCTATTAATTAACATTTGTATGTAAGCTAGTGACCAACTACAAGGAAAAAAGAATAAGTAGGAGAGGTAAGACTTGAAAGGAGATAAAACTGTTATTATTTGCAGATAATATAATCATCTGTCCAAAAAAAATCCAACTATTAGAACTAGTAAGAGAATTGAACAAAATTTTTAGGTAAGAACAACTTAAGCAATCTTGGTATCTTCTACATTGACAATGCAAACTAGGAAATATAATAAAATGTCATTCCAAATACCAGTCAAAACTACAGAATTTTAGGAATTAATCACTAATCCATAGAAACTTTATAGAAAAAATTTTATTTATTTACTTTTTTGGCTGAGCACAGGGGACTTTATTGATGGTACAAGACAAGGTGGGACTTCCTAGGCCCCTTCCTCTTCAGGGTGTCTTCATGGAAACTGTGAGGAGGGGAGATTCTCACTGTGACTGGGGACTGAGCGTGTCAGGGACTCCCCATCAGTGAGGGCCTTGTTCTTCCTCTCGTGCTGTCACTGGGGCTGGTGGTTCAGGGGTCTTACTCCTTGGAGGCCTTGTGGGCCATGAGGTCCACCACCCTGTTGCTGTAGCCAAATTCATTGTCATACCAGGAAATCAGCTTGACAAAGTGGTTGTTGAGGGCAATGGCGGCCCCAACATCAAAGGTGGAAGAGTGGGTGTCGCTGTTGAAGTCGAAGGAGACAACCTGGTGCTCAGTGTTGTAGCCAGGATGCCCTAGAGAGAGCCCTCTGATGCCTGCTTCATCACCTTCTTAATGCCATCATATTTGGTAGGTTTTTCCAGATGGTAGGTCAGGTCCATGACTGACGTGTTGGCAGTAGGGACACAGAAGGCCATGCCAGTGAGTTTTCCGTTCAGCTCAGGGATGACTTTGCCCACAGCTTTGGCAGCGCCAGTAGAGGAAGGGCTGATATTCTGGAGAGTCCCACCACCGTCATGCCAGTTTCCTGGAGGAACCATCCACAGTCTTCTGAGTGGCAATGATGGTGTGGACTGTGGTCATGAGTCCTTCCACAATATCAAAGTTGTCATGGATGACGTTGGCCAGGGGTGCTAAGCAGTTGGCAGAGCAGCTAAGTATTGCTGATGATCTTGAGGCTGTTGTCATACTTCTCATGGTTCATGCCCATTACCAACATGAGGGCATCAGCAGAGGGGGAAGAGATGATGACCCTTTTGGCTCCTCCCTGTAAGTGAGCCCCAGCCTTCTCTATGGTGTTAAAGATGCCGGTGGACTCCACAATGTACTCGGCACCAGCATCACCCCATTTGATTTTGGAGGGATCTCGCTCCTGGAAGATGGTGACGGGATTTCCATTGATGACAAGCTTCCCTTTCTCAGCCTTGATGGTGCCATGGAATGCGCCATGAGTGAAATCATATTGGAACATGTAGACCATGTAGTTGGGATCAATGAAGGGGTCACTGATGGTGACAATATCCACTTCACCAGTTAAAAGTAGCCCTGCTGACCAGGCGCCCAATATGACCAAATCCGTTGACTCTGACCTTCACCTTCACCACGGTGTCTCAGGGATGTGGCTGGCAGTGTGAGAGAAGATGCGGCTGTCTGCCGAATTGGAGGAGGAAAGAGCTGAAAAAAAAATTAATGAGTGACACAGAAAGTTCAATGGAGAGACAACCCACGCTCTTAGATGGGACATATTTGTATTATAAAGATGCTGGTTTTCCCCATATCAAAGTATGAATTCAAGACAATTTCAATAAAAATTCCAGTTGAATTTTTTTGAGGAAGGAAAATACGTCACTGAAATATTTATATGAAAGTTTACAGGTCCACATAAAAGTAAGTACAATTTGAAATAGAAGCACAAATAGATGAGACCTGCCCTACCAGTCTATGAAGACATATTACAGTGTTAAGATTTTAAAGAATTTGTGTTTTACCAAGAGCAGATAAATAATCGAGTGGAACAATATATTATGTTAAGAGACAGATTCCTGTATTTATATAGGCATTTAGTATATAATAAACCTGGCAACTCAAGTCAACAAAAAGTAGATTATTCAGTATTTAGTGTTTGGAAAATTGGCTCAATATATGGAGAAAAATATGAGAGAATTCCTACTTAACACCATACTCAAAGGTGGACTTCAACTGGATTAAATATACAAATGTGCAAGATTAAACTCTAAAGTTCATACAAGATAATGTAGAGGATTATGTCAGGCTGTTCTTGCGTTGCTATCAAGAAACTTGAGATTAGGAAATTTATAAAGAAAAGAGGTTTAATTGGCTCACAGTTCTATAGGCTGTACAGGACGCTTGGTGCTGGCATCTGCTCAGCTTCTTGGGAGGCCTTAGGAAGCTTACAATCATGGCAGAAGGTAAAGAGGGATCAGGCACATCACATGGCAAAAGCAGGAGCAAGTGAGAGAGAGAATGGGGGGAGGTGCCACATGTTTTTACGTGACCAGATCTCATTAGCACTCACCATCAGGAAGACAGCACCAAGCCACAAGGGCCTGCCCCCATGACCTGACCACCTCCTGCCAGGCCCCACTTCCAGCATTGGAGGTTATAATTCAGCATGAGACTTGGGTGGGGACAAATATCCAAACTATATCAGGGATTATCTTTGTGACATAGAGCTGGGGACAAATTTCTTAAATAAAATCTCAAAAACACAATCTTTAGGCAAAAAAATTGATGCATTTATTACATTCTGATGGTGTTACAGTCAAAGTTGACAGATCAGAAAGAAGATGTTTGTAATATCCAAAACCTTCAGTATCTAGCATAGATAGGATTTCTTTCAACTGACCAAGGAGGCAATGATAGAAGTTGCTGTGGTATAAATGTTTGTTCCTTTCAAAACTCTTGTTAAAATTTAGTTGCCTTTGTAACAATATTAAGATGCGGAACCTTTAAGACATGACTATTTGTAACAGCATTAAGATGTGAAACCTTTAAGACATAACTAGGCCATGAAGGCTCCCCACTCATTGGTGTAATTGTTGTTTTTATAAAAGAGTGATAAGTTCAGTCCCCTTTTGATCTCCCTTGCCATCTTGCATTCCCCCAGGTGATGAAACAGCAAGAAGGCCCTTGCTAGCATCTTGATATTGGACTTCCAGTCTCCAAATCTGTGAGCCAATAAATTTCTGTTCATTATAAATTACCCAGTCTCAGGTATTCTGTTACAGCAGCACAGAGTGGACTAAGACAGAAATTGGTACAGAGAGTGGGATTGTTTCTATAACAAACACTTGAACATGTGGAAGCAGCTTTGGAACTGGATAATGGGCAGAGGCTGGAAGAATTTGGAGCAGCAGATTAGAAAAAGCCTATATTGCTGAAAATGAGCATTAAAAATGATTCTGGTGAGGGCCTAAAAGATGAGAGCTATAGGGAAAGTCTGAAACTTCTTAGAGATTACTTAGATAATCTCTAAGTAGTTGTGATCAGAATGTTCGTAGAAATATGAATGGTAAAGGCAATTCTGATGAAGTCTCAGATGGAAATAAAGAACAAGGTATTGAAAACTAGAGAAAAGGCTATCCTTGTCATAAAGTGGCAAAGAACCTGGTTGAATCGTGGTCGTGTCCTAGGACTTCATGAAAAGCAGAAGTAGAGGGTGATGAATTAGGAAGCCTGGCAGAAGAAATATCTAGGCAGTCAAATATTCAGAATACAGCATGGCTTCCTTTAACTGCATGTAGGAAAATATGAGAAGAAAAAATGATTTAAAGATGGAATTTATAATTAAAAGGGAAACAGAATTTAGAGATCTGAAGGATTCTCAGCTTGATCCTAATAGAGAATGAAAGAGCATTTTCAGGTGAGGAAATCAAGGCTGTGGCCAAGTGGCCATTTGATAAGGAGATTAGTATGAACAGAATGAAGCCAAGGCTATTCATCAGGACAACGGAACAATGACCCCAAAGGTACTTCAGAGGCCACCAGTACTGCCCCTCTTATCCCAGGTCCAGAGTGCCAAAACCTGGGACAAGGAAAATGGCGAAAGAGAGACCTAGGGTGCCTTGAGGAACTTGAAGTTCCCAACCGAAGGTCACGTTAAGTCTCTACTTTTGGCATTCAGGAACAGTGCTCTTTAGCCACTCAAGCTGTTGGTAAAGCAGGCCCAGATGTGGCTTGGGCCACAGTTGCAGAGGGTGCACCAGCAAACCTTGGCTGTGGCCACATGGTGCTAGTTCTGCAGATTCATAGAATGCACGAGCTATGGTAGCACGGCTTCCACCAGCTAGAATTCAAAGAAGGTTGCAAACAGCCTTGCGGACCAGACAGAGATGTCACAGGGATAGAACAACCACAGAGAGCCTCCACTAGAGCAATGACCAGAGAAACTGTGGGGCCTAAACTGCCACAGAGAGTCCTCACTAGGACAAAGCCTAGTGGAGCTGTGGGGTCAGAACCACCCCTGAGACTCTAGACCTGTAGAGCTCCCATTGTGAAACACCAGCATAGGAGAGTGAAAGACACAAGACTCCAACCTATGAGAGCTGCAGGGTGGACTGAGCCCAACAAAGCTATTAGAATAAGGCTATCTAAAGTGCTGGGCCCAATCCCAAACCTCCCCACCATCACTGTGTCCAGAAAGCAGGACATAGAATCAAACAAAGATTATTCTCAAGCCTTGAGATGTAGTACTGTTTGCCCTAATGGATTTTGAACATGCTTACGACTTGTTACTCTTTTCTTGTTTCCTATTACTCATGTTTGAAATGGGAATGTCCCCCTTGAAAACCAGCACAAGACAAGGATGCCCTGTCTCACCACTCCTATTTAACATAGTGTTGGAAGTTCCGGCCAGCACAATCAGGCAAGAAAAAGAAATAAAGCGTATTTAAATAGGAAGAGAAGAGGTCAAACTGTCTCTTTGCAGATGACATGATCCTATATCTAGAAAACCCCATCATGTCAGCAAAAAAAGCTTCTTACGCTGATCAGCAACTTCAGCAAAGTCTTAGGATACAGAATCAATGTGGAAAAATTGCAAGCATTCCTATACACCAACAACAGACAAGCAGAGAACCAAATCATGAATGAACTCCCATTCACAATTGCTGCAAAGAGACTAAAATAACTAGGAATACAGCTAACAAGGGCAGCAAATGACCTCTTCAAAAAGAACTACAAACCACTGCTCAAGGAAATTAGAGAGCACACAAACAAATGGAAAAACATTCCATGCTCATGGACAGGAAGAATCAATATCATGAAAATGGCCATACTGCCCAAAGTAATTTATGGATTCAATGCTATTCCCATTAAATTACCATTGACATTCTTCATATAATTAAAAAAAAACTACTTTACAATTCATATGGAACCAAAAAAGCCCATACAGCCAAGACAATTGTAAGGAAAAAGAATAAATCTGGAGGCATCACACTACCTGAATTCAAACTGTACTGCAAGGCTACAGTAACCAAACCAGCATTGTACTGGTACAAAAACAGACACATAGACCAATGGAACAGAATAAAGAACTCAGAAATAAGACCACACATCTACAACCATCTGATCTTTGACAAATCTGACAAAAACAAGCAATGGGGAAAGGATTCTCTATTTAATAAATAGTGCTGGGAGAACTGGCTTAGCCATACACAGAAAATTGAAGCAAGACCCCTTCCTCATACCTTATACAAAAATTAACTCAAGATGGATTAAAGACTTAAATGTAAAACCCAAACCTATACAAACCCTAGAAGAAAATCTAGGCAATACCAGCATGAGCAAAGATTTCGTGGTGAAAATATCAAAAGCAACTACAACAAAAGCAAAAATTGACAACCGGGATCTAATTAAACTAAAGAGCTTCTGCACAACAAAAGAAACTATCATCAGAGTGAACAGACAACCTACAGAATGGGAGAAAATGTTTGCAATCTATCCATCTGACAAAGGTCTAATATCCAGAATCTACAAGAAGCTTAAACAAATTTACAAGAATAAAACAAACAACACCACTAAAAACTGGGCAAAGGACATGAACACACACTTCTCAAAAGAAGACATTTATGAGGCCAACAAACATATATACATAAAAAGTTCAACATCACTGATCATTAGAGAAATGGAAATCCAAACCACAATGCGATACCATTTCACACCAATCAGAATGGTGATTATTAAAAAGTCAAGAAACAACAGATGCTGGGGAGGCTGTGGAGAAACAGGAACACTTTTACACTGTTGGACGGAATATAAATTATTTCAACCATTGTGGAAGACAGTGTGGTGATTCCAGCATTAGGTTGCACTGACACTGGAGATGAAAATCTATTCCTTTTACTACATTAAAGTCCTTACTTATTTGAAAACAGCATTAAGCTGAACATCACCAGTTTCTTTAACCTTTCCCTCATTCTGTTTGCTCACACCTGGACCTATATCAGTTGGCCAATGACCTCCCACAGTAAGCCAGCAGACCCTACCACTGTTCTGGGTGAGTACAGTGGGATTAACATCTCCCTTGCTTCTTAAACTTCTTTTAAAGTGGTCCAAGAGCAGACTCACTGGGTTTTTGCTCAGTGGATTATGCTTGAAATTCCTGGGAAATTTCAAAGTCTCTAAATTACAAAATCCTTTAATTATAAAGCACTGTTAAGTAGGGGTATTGGATTTAGATCGTCATTTCAGACTGCTGAGGCTTGCATTTTTTGTTGTTGTTGTTTGTTTTAAATTCAACCTACACTTTTACTATCTATCAGAGTTTTCTGTCTTGAATGAATGTGACCAGCAGACCATTATCTTTCAAGACTCTTTTCTAAGACTATATTGGAAACTCTGTGGCATTCCACTAGAGACCGCCTTCCACTCAGTATTGTTCCATCAATTAGTATTCTGACCTCATGGATACACCCAGTCATACAAACATCCACCCTATCTAGACATGGTTTCCATTCATAGACAAGAATAGTAAATTTTAAAATATCAGATGTACTAAGAGGTAAATTTTATGATTGTTAATGTGATTTTTACTATACCTTCATGTAATTTTTCTTTCCATAGGAGTGCATGTTTGAAATGAAAATGGAAATTAGGCTGGGCATGATGGCTCATGGCTGTCACCCCAACATTTTGGGAGGCTGAGGCAGGTGGATCATTTGAGGTCAGGAATTTGAGACCAGCCTGCCCAACAAGGTGAAACCTCGTCTTTACTAAAAACACAAAAATTAGCAGGATGTGGTGGCAGGTGCCTGTAATCCCAGTTACTTGGATGGCTGAAAGGAGAATCACTTGAGCCCAGGAGGTAGAGGCTGTAGTGAGGCAAGATCACGTCACTGCACTCCAGCCTGGCCAATAGAGCAACTCCTCTCAAAAAGAAAAAAAATAAATACATTTTTAAAAAAAGGAAGAAAGAAAAAAAACTAATGGGAAAATGTGGCTGTGTATAAACTTTCACGGACAGACACATTTTCTGACAGAGCCACGTGGTGATGTGCAAACACGATTTGGATGAAGAGGAGCTGCTGGAAGCTGTGGAGTTCTTTCTGTGAAAAACGTTTAAGTGAGTCAGAATTTCTAGAGCTCAAGAGCGAGCGGGAGGAATTAGAAACAGAAGGTGCATTCATCAGGTTTGAGATGGTAACAGAGGGGCCTGGCTGACTACTCTGCACCCTGTGAGCCTAATAAATATCATTCAAATTAATGCTCTAAGAATTGTATGCGCTCCAGTTCCTTTTTCAACCAGATATAACTTGGGAGTGGATAAATGTGAGAGAATTGAGGTCAATATTTTTTTAAAGGAATGCAGAAGGGAGGAACAAGAGAGAGGCTGATTTAAGTCAGAGACTTGAAAGAAATGAAGGTTTGGTATGAGTGTCCTTGCAGGCTGAGAACGAAACAGGGCTGAATAAGCACAGAGAGGAGGCGAGGTTCAGGGTGAGCTCCTCTCACCTGCTGTATTTACAGGAGAGAAGACGATGGGCGAAGTTAGGGAAGATATTAATTGTATATCCAAGTTAAAAATTAGTAAATATCTGTCAAATTGCAAGAATAGAGTGTGCATGAGGGAATATGAAGAAATCGAAGGAGAGATTGAACGGTGTCAAATTGTCACTTAGAATATGGGCAAAGTAATTCCTACAGGTGGACTATTCCATACTTTAGCAGCACAGAAAGGCTGAGAACGTAAGGACTCAGAACTTGGCCTGGTCAGCAATGTGGTTTTTCGCTCTTCCTTTTTCTGCTTCTATTTTTGGAGACATAGAATGGCTCTCATATCCTATCATTACATTAGATTGCCAACAAAACAGGACGGATTTCCAATGACAGTCAATGCTAGCATAAATGAGATGTTTTATTTTCAGAAAACATTTTCTATTTACATCATGAATTGCACTCTTTTTGTTTTTTCCACCCAATTGTATGCGAAAATACCACGAGTTTTGTTATGGACTTTTTCTATTTGATTTACTTGCACACTATAGTGACAAAGAGGTGTACTGTTTAATGAGCCTAACTGAGGTAATGATTTGTCTTCACATACAAACTGCAAAACAAAATATTAATTCACAGACCTTGGCATGCAAGTAAAGAGAACTGGTAAATCAATTGTCACCATGTCTGTAATCAATTGCTTTGTACTGCTTGGGCAGCTCTTCTGTGCAAAAATCTTCATCTTCCTTTTGGATTAAGAAATGTGAAACCATAACAGAGTCCATTCAGACATTTACAGAAATTAACATTAATATATTGAGAAATAAAAATATAACTAAAAGGAGCATCAAGTAGAATAATTCACACTGAATTCCTTTAGTTTCTGTTGGTATGGTTATAGGCTGAGAATAACATGACCAAAGACTCTGTAAAGGCCACAGATTTCTTTGTGGAGAAAATTGTAGAAGATGAATTTGAATACCGAGAAGGAAAAGTGAGTTGATAACACTGGATGGAAGAGAGAGGAGCGTGTGGGAGTAGGCTGACTGTGAGCTCCTTCCAGACTGGGCTCTGCCAATTGACGTCAGCCTGCCATGAGCCTCCCCCAGATTCTGCAGACCAGCTGGGCCGGCCAACTGTGCAGGCTGTGGAATTGGTGTTAAAATATTTGGATATGGCCATGGGGAGTGAATTGACTCTTAGAATCACAGACTGTTTTCAGTGCTAGCAGAAGCCTTGGAGATTAAACTCCTATGAGAAAGGATAGTTTCCTGAATTCATTTTTTGTCATTTATGTAAGCCAGAAGAATTTATAATTTTAAATCAGATTTGAATTTAGTAATAAGATAAATGAGTTAACAGCTTTTGAAAATAAATTATGTTGTAAGTTCATATTGTAGGGCTCAAGAATATGACACTCAGTGTATGGAGGAGAATCAGGAGATTTTTTAAAAACTGGGGATAACATATGGAGAAAGGGGAACTTAAAGCTCAGCCACCTAGACTCAAAGTCAGTCATCGATGGATCCAGCCAATAATTATTGGGCGCTTTCTGTGGGCCAGGCCATGCTCTAGGCACTGGAACAAACTCAGTGCCACAGAAGAAAACAAATAGAACTGCTTGCACTCATGGGACTGATAGCCTAGTAGAAGAGACAGAAAATAAAAAAAAAATAGACATAAATAAGTAAATTGTTTAGTCTAAGATGGAAACAGTGTTTTAAAAAAGCATGTGAGAGTATTTGGAAGAGGCGTTGGGGGGCTGGGAGACAGGTGGCAATTTTAACAGAATGGTATAGAGTATTGGTCTTCTTGGGAGATAGTTATTTGGGCAATGACTTGAAGAAGGTGAAGGACTGAGCTGAGCAAACATTGGAAGGAAGAGCTCTCCAGCAGGGGAGCAGCTGCTGCAAATGCCCCAGGGCTGAACCACACTCAGGGGATTCAACAGTGAAGGGAGGTGTTGCTGTAGCAGGGAGCCAGGGCAGAAAAGCAGGAGATGGGAGCAGGGAGGGTGCTGAGAAAACCCAGCAGGACCTGAGGCCATTGTACAGCCTTATCCTTTACTCGGAATAAAATGGAGAACGATTAGAGAGTTTTAAGCAGAGAAAGCAGAGTGGGGTGATCCGACTTACAGGACAGCAGCAGAGAAGGGAAAGAAGATCCAGACTGAATATATTGCGTCTCGAAGGTGGCATCAACTGGACAATGTGAAGGAAAGAACGTGAGATGTGAGAGAAAAAGATGTGTTAAGCATAACCTGATGTTTTTGGCCGGAGCTACTAGAGAGATGTTTCCATCAGCAGAAGTAGGGATTAAAGGGTTAGTCTGTCACCTACTGTGTGCTAAGCCCAGGGCCAGGGACTAACTCCCTTAGCATGAGCCAGGTCAGTATTTTTCATGTCCAGGTCATGACCTATTCGATTTTTACAAGTTAGTGATTCTTAACTAGAATTTTAAAAAATCAAATGGAATACTGTTGTGGATACTTTGGTGCTGCACCAAGACAGCTGAAGTGCTGCTGGGAATATCTGCTGCTGCTGGCTCATGGCTGCACTTTTCATTGGCTATCACGTGTGACCACAGTGAACCACTTGCCTAAGGAGAAGCACAGCCAGTGGCTGGCTGATGAGGATACAAGGTCGAACCTCTTGAGTTCGGTTTAGTAAGTATCAGGAGAATCAACCCAGTTCCAGGGCTCCCCAGAGGATGGGCTGAGGCCTCGGCAATGAAAAGTTTCATCTTCTTCTTCTGGAAACAAGGCAAATATCAAGGGACAAATCCTATTGAAGTCATGAGGACATGCTGAGCTTGCCAAGACAATAGAGGCCTCTGAGTGAGGTGAGAGTTATCTCACACAACAGGAGACACTGGATGTTATGAAATATCTCCATTTTACACCCAGATAGATAGTTTCATGGCTTATGTGACATTTTTCAAGGAACTATGCACCATAAATCCATAGCTTCTAGATTTGTGTATGTTAAGCTAAAAACCTTCAATAGATGAGGATTCTTCTGGAAAATGTAATTATCAGGAGGTCCAGTTATAAATATGTTCAAAAAGAGATCAGACCCAGTCACCTACCTGTTTTTTTCCTGGGACTGTCTCCCTGCTGATGTTGTGCTTTCCCAGGAGCTCTTTCCCCCGAGACAAAATTTAATACCCTGGCAAGAACTCTGGAAGATAATGCAAACATAAAGCCAGGCTGACTTGGGATTTTGGAAGTGATTGCTTTTTCTATTAAGTGAAATGGGCATCCCAGAACTTCCATGATAGATGGCGAAGGGAGAGATCTTAGAAAAGTGGTCACAAGTGAATGTACAACCTAAGTCCAGAAAACCCACAAACTGACTATGTTTTGAGGAATGCCCATAGGACATCCTATTTACTCTATTAATATAGAATGTGCTTCCACTTCCAGCCCAGATAAAGTAACAGGGACTGCATTTACCCTTCCACTTTAATAACTATGAGAACAGACAAAATACATAAAACCATGGTTTACAGACATTGGACCACAGGCAGGGTAGGAATGAGATCCCAGAAAGAAGGGAGACAAATGAGGTCAGCTCTATGATTGTCTCAGCACATGACCTGGAGGCAGTTCCCAGACTGCAGGGCAGGGAGGAAAAAACCAATGAGAAGAACCTGGCAGTCCTACCAACTTTAGGAGACATATATTGAACTTCAGGAAGGTCAAGGAGGCTAGAATGTGCTTGTGCAAAATATAAGCAATGATGGAATTACAGAGAGAAAGTAAGAGTTTCAGAGATTTGCAGAGGGGTTCCCCTGACTCACTGAGTGGATACCACTCTGTACATACATGAAAGGCAATTACTTGGGGCCAAAATCAGAACAATGGCCAATAAAAAGAGTAGATATTACAATTTTTATTTTTGTAGCTCATACAGGACTTGACTAGTTCATGTATCCACTAACGAGACTGAAAGACCTCTTACTACATGAGGCATCAGACAGATCTTCATAGGGGTCCCACTTTAATACTGGGGCTATATTTCAGCCCTGGATTAAAGACTGCTCTGAACTTACTCTAATACAGCTTTAAAGATAACCTCAAAAGGATACAACAAATTGTAATTTTATAAATGAAAGAAATTCAACAGTTTTTAGAAGAATACAACAAAATCCAGAAACCAACAATTTAAAATGGATGATATCCAGGAGATAATACAAAGCTAGCTAGCAGGCAAAAAACAGGAATATATGAGTCATAATCAGGAAAACAATAAATCAATAGAAACAGAACTAGAAGTAAAAAGAGATGGAACTAACAGAAAAGGAGAATTAAAAGATATTACAAATATACTGCATATATCCATGAAAGTAGAGGTAAATATGAACATGATGTAGAAATAGAAGATATTTAAAAAATCAAAACTGAACTCTAGAGATAAAAAATTCAATATATGAAATTCATTATGTATTGGATGGGATTAATGCTACATCTTGCTGGTATTAAAAAAAATAGTAAACTTGAGAACACAGCAATAGAAACTATCTAAACTGAAACACACAGAGAATTAAAAAGCTGAAAAATGATGAGCACAGCATCACCAGCCAGTGAAAAATATCAAGTAGTTTAATATAAAAGTAATTGGACTCCCAGATGATGGTGGGGAGGGAGAATAAAAAGTATTTGAAAAAATAATGGCAAAACAATTTACAAATTTAAGAAAAACTTTAAACCTACAAATTCCAGAAACCCAGTGAGCTCCAAGCAACCAAGAAAGAAAACAAAAAGTAAGAAGAAAAGAAAACCAAAGCCATGTCAAGATATGTCATTATTAAGTTGCTAGAAACCAGAGATAAGGAGAGAATCTTACTGGTAAACAGAAAAATAAAACATTACACACAGGAGAATTATGTTAAGGATGACATCAGACTTCTTATCAGAAACTATGCAAGCCAGAAAACAATGGAATTGTTAAAATAATTTAAAACCGTTAAAATAAAGTTAAAATAATTAGAAAAAATTAAGAGTAAAAGTAATTTTTCAAAAATTAAAGTTAAAAACTTTTTTTTTCAGAGAAACAAGACTTGATAGAATTTACAATCAGCAGAGCAGGAATTCAAGAAATCTTAAAAGAAGTTTTTCAAGCAAAAGGAAAATAGTTCCAGATAGAGAATTGATCTAAACAAATAAATAAGGAGTATCCCAAATGGTAAATAGGTAAGCATATGTAAACTTTTTCCTTATTTTAATTTCTTTAAAATATAATTGATGCCTTGAAGCAAAACTAAGCATAATACATTGAAGGATGTATAACATATATAGAGGTGAAATGTGTGAAAAGAATGGTCCAAAGAACAGAAGGATTTAATGTAAGTAGACTGTTGTTGTGTTCTTATTTAGTACATAAGGTAAGATGTTATTTGAATGTAGATTGTGAGAAGTTCAATGCATATGTTGTAAATTCTAGAGCAACTATAAAATAAAACACGGGAAAGTATAGCTAACAAGCCACTAGTGAAAATAAAATGAAATTATTAACAAAACTCATTTAATCTGAAAGGAACAGAGAGGAGATAGGACAAACAGAAAATAGCAAAGTGATCATTTTCAATCTATCCATGTTAATAATTACACGAAATAAAAAGGGCCTAAATGCTCAAATTAAATGTCAGAGACTGTCAGACTGGATATAAAAGCAAGATATAACTATAGGCTGTCTATAAGAAACTCATTTTAGATATAAAACCACAACTTAAAAGGAAAAGGATGAAAATAATATCTCATGAAAACACTAATCAAAAGAAAGTTGGAATGACTACCTTACTGATAGTCAAATAAATATCAGGATAAGTAATATTACCAGAGACAAAATCAACATTTTACAATAAGGAAAAAAGAAATTCATCAAGAGAACATGATAGTCTAAAATGTGTTAACAGGGGTGCAAATAACAAAGGTACAAAAATACATAAAGCAAGAACAGATAGAACTGGAAGGAAGAAAAGAACCCACATCTAAAGTTATAGTTGGAAACACCTACATTTCTCCCTCAGTAATGAAATAAATATGAGTGAGGTTGTAGATGATTTGAACAACATTATTGTGCTAGTTTCCCATAACTACTATAACAAATCGCTACAGACTTCGCCATTTAAAACAAAGCAAATGAGTTTCACTGGCTTTCACAAGCATGCCACTCTGGTGGGGGATGTTGGTAATGGAGGAGGCTATACATGTGTGGGGCAGGGAATATATGGGAACTCTCTGTATCTTCATTTCAATTTTTCTGTGAACCTAAAACTACTCTAAAAATGAAGTATGAAAAAGATAAATTGGCCAAGAGATGGTCAATAAGTTAGTGGCTTCTGGGGGTTAGGGATGGTGGGGGGTGTGGGAGGGTAGGAAGAAGGGGATGGATGTGCCCATAAGGGGCAGCATAAGGAAGATCTTTGTGGTGATTCATGGAATAATTGTGTATCTTTTTAAAAAAATCTTCTTCTTCTTTTTTTTTTGATAGAGTCTTGCTCTTTTACCCAGGCTATAGTGTGTTAGTAGGAACATAGCTCACTGCAGCCTCGGATTCCTGGATTCAAGCCATCCTCCTGCTTCAGTCTCCAAGATAGCTGGGACTTACAAGCACGTGCGGCCATGCCTAGCTACTTTTTAATATTTATTTATTTATTTATTTTTGTAGAGATGAGGGTCTTGCTATGTTGCCTAAACTGGTCTCATAGTTCCACATCTTGGTTGTTGTGGTGATGGTTATGTGAATCTACACATGCAGTAAAATGACACAGAAATAAAACTATACGCATGTGTTGAACCAATGCCAATTTTCTGGTTTTGCTACTGTACTGTATTATATAAGACATGTCGTGTGTTGTATTGTATTGTATTGTATTGCATTGTATTGCACAATTGCTATTGTATTACATTATACAAGACGTAAACACTGGTGGAAGCTGGGAAAGTGTACAAAGGATCTCTTTGTACTATCTTTCCAACTTCCTTTGACTCTATAATAATTTCCAAATAAATAGTTTTTTAAAATTATTCTCTTAGATTTCTGGAGGTCCGAATTCTGAAATGAGTTTCACTAGGCTGAGACCAAGGTGTTAGCAGGACCACCTCCCTCAGAGGCTCTAGGGAGCATTCATTTCCTTGCCTTTTCCACATTCTAAAGCTGCATTCTTTGCATTCCTTGGCTTAGGATTTCTTTCTCCGTTTTCAAGACTAGCAGGGTATCATCTTCACATCTCTCTCTGCTGTCTTCATATAGCTTTTTCCTTCTGTCTGCCAATCTCTCTCTGCCTGCCTCTTACAAGGATTGCTATGATTACATTTAGGGCTCAGATAATCCAAGATAATCCCTTATGTCAAAGTCCTTAATTTAACCACGTCTTCAAAGTTCCTGATATTACATAAGGGAACATTCATAGGTTCCAGGGATTAGGACCTGGATATGGTTATGGGCCCTTATTCAACCTGCTACAACTAACATACAACTTGCTGTAATTGACATTAATAGCACACTCATCCAATACAGCAGACAACACATTATTTTCAAGTACAAATACTTATCAAGATAGATTATATTCTGGGCTGTAAAGGAAATCCCTTAAATAAACTTAAGAGGGCTGAAAGCATAAACATACATTCTTCCTTCACAACTAGAAATCAGGCCAGGCTCGGTGGCTCATACCTGTAATCCCAGCACTTTGGGAGGCCAAGGCGGGTGGATCACCTGAGGTCGAGACTTTGAAACCAGCCTGACCAACATGGTGAAACCCTGTCTCTACTAAAAGTAAAAACATTAGCTGGGCATGGTGGAGCGTGCCTGTAATCCCAGTTACTTGGGAGGCTGAGATGAGAATTACTTGAACCCACGAGGTGGAGGCTGAAGTGAGGCGATATTGTGCCACTGTACTCAAGCTTAGGTGAAAGAAAGAAAGAAAGAAAGAAAGAAAGAAAGAAAGAAAGAAAGAAAGAAAGAAAGAAAGAAAGAAAGGAAGGAAGGAAGGAAGAAGGAAGGAAGGAAGGAAGGAAGGAAGGAAGGAAGGAAGGAAGGAGGGAAGGGGAAAGGAAAGGAAATTAAGAAAGAAGAATAAATGAAACCTCCGCAAGATGAAGGAAAAATATTAAAAATAAAATAATAAATCAATGAAATAGAAAACAGAAAACAAGTAAAGAAAAATCAATAAAATCAGAACTGTGTTATATGAAAAAGTCAATAAAATTAATGAACTACAATCAGACTGATCAGAGTAAAATTGGGAAGACAAAATTTACTAAAGTCAGATAAAAGAGAGGGCCATCACTACAGCTTCTGTTAGCACGGAGACGATAACACGTGAATATTATGGACCACTTTATTTCACAGAAATGAATATGTTAGTATAGATGAAATAGATGTATTAATTAAAGACGTCAACTAGCAAACTTAAGAAGAAATGAGTAACCGAAATAGCACTATATCCATGATGTAATTGAATTCTAATTAAAATGTTCCAACAAACAAATAAATAAAACCCTCCAGGCCCAGATAACTTCATTGGTGAAGTCTATCATACACTTAGGGAAGAAATGGTACCAATTGTACACAAACCCTTTCAGGAAAAAAAAAGATGGAATACTTCCCAACTCAATTTATGAGGTCATATGACCATAATATCAAAAGTAGATTAATATATCTCATTATCAGAGATGCAAATACCTGCAACAAAATACTTATAGAACAAATCCTGCCTAATATAAAAAATAATTCATCATAAATAAGTGGGTATAATTTAATGATAATAAGGGTTGATTTAACATTTGAAAACCAACAAAAGTAATTGACCATATCAACAGACCACAAGGGAATCACCATAAGATCATCTCAACAGATACAGGAAAGACATTTGACAAAATTCAGCATTCATTTTTGATAAGTTGTTGGAAAACAAGGCATACAAATAAATTTGATCAATAGAATAAAGTACATCATTAAAAAGCCTACAGCCAACATTGTATGTAGTGTCAAAAGACTGCATGCTTTCCCCCTAAGATCTGAAAAAAGGCAAGAATGTCCACTTTTGTCACTTCTATTCAAGGTCATATTGGAGATCCTACACAGTGCCACAAGGCAAGGGAAAGAAATAAAAGCATACAGATTGAAAAGGCAAAATTAAAGTTGACTTTATCCACATACTACATGTTGTTTACATAGAAAAATTCCTAAGAATTTATGTAAAACTACTAGAACTGTTAAATGATTTTAGCAAGCTGGCAGGTCCATAATGAATTCACAGAAATCACATATTTCTATGTGTTAGCAATGATTGATGGGAAATTAAAATTTAAACAATATCATTTACAAGAGCATCAAAAACATGAAATATTGGGGATACATTTAACAAAATACATTGAAGAAGCCTATACCGTAAACTAAAAAAAAACCAAACCAATATTATTGAAAACGATCGAAGACCAAATAAATATAGGGAAATACCATACTCATGGAACAGAGAAATCAATACACTCAGGATGTTTCCTTACTCCAAATTGACTTATGTCTTCAATGCAATCCCAATAAAAATCCCAGCAGGCATTTTTATAGACACTGACAAGCTGATTTTAAATTGTATTTGCAAATGCAAAGGACCTAGAACATCCAAGACAGTTTTGAAAACTTATGACAAAGCTGAAGGAATTGTGCTACCTAAGTTCAGGGTTATTATAAATGAATTGTGGCAAATGCATGTCATAGAATACTATCAGGGAGTAAAAAGGAGCATATCACATATTGTTGTGTGCTGTACACAACAATATGGCTGAATCTCAAAGCAGTATGCAAAGTCAAATAAGCCAAATATGAAAGATGGCATACTGTATGATTCTGTTTTTGTGAAATTCTAGGAGAAGCTAAACTGTAGGGACAGAGATCAGATTAATGGTTGCATGGCCCAGGTTTGTGGGAGTGCACAGAATGAAAAGTGAGATGAGGGAAGCTTTTGAGGTAATAAAATTCTGTGCCATGATAACACTCAATTCTACACTTAAACTGCTGAATTGCATTACATGTAAATCACATGCAATTATTTTTTTATTTTAAAAAATAAAAAATGGAATGGTAAGAGAAGCACCATTATTACTGAGAGTCTCTGCCTTAATCAATAACTGTTATGTGGTGCTATGTTTCCAAGTGTGATATATGGGTCTAGGAAACAAGGGGGTGGAAGAGAACAAGGTATTGCCTCACATCACCACAGAGAACCCAGTGAATGTCCCAATCAATCACCCAAGGATGATGTGCGCTTTCAACTTTAGGTTTTGCGATTCTAAAGGTCCTGGTTCTCAGAGGGCAAATGTTTTCATATTTCCATGTGGAGACACAATAAGAGTCCCATTAGATTTCAAGCTATGGCTGCTGTCCAGTCAGTTCAGGATCCTTGTGTCAAAAGACCAGCAGTCAAGGAAAGAGGACTCATGCTGGCTTGGGCAATGGACTGACTTTTGGAAGAGCTGGGTCTGTCGCTTCACGTGGGGGGGAAGAAAAGAATATGTTTGTTGTTCAGGTGACCCACTAGTGGTCCTATGCTTGACTTCTAAATTGAAAAAAATGAAATAATCTCAAACTTACAGAAAAGTTGCAACTAAGAAAATACAAAGGATTTTTTTTCAGTTGAATCTTTTGAGAGTAATTTGCCAAAATGATGTTCTGTTGCCCACTAACACTTCAGTGTGTACTTTTTAAATATGAATACATTTTCCTACATAACCACAAAGGAATCATTAGCACCAAGAAATGAAATGACACTGCTATCTAATCTGCAGACACCATTCAAGTTCTGCCAATGGAAGCTGTGAAGCTGTGTCAACATTGTTGGTGACAGTTTCAGCCCTTGGTACGGTGGCATTTCAGTGGCACATCTAGAACCAACTGTGACAGCATCTCCAACAATGCAGGGCAGGCGTGGGCTCAGGGACTCCAGCCCAGGGGTATTAGCTTTGTGGCCTCTGGGAATCACTTGTTCATGTATATCTTCCAACCCTCTCCTCCCTTTTCCTCTTTCAGTTCTTCCAACATTGTATCACTAATCAGTTTCCTCTAGAGCTGAAGTACTTCGTTTCTGTTTTCCGGACTGGATCCTGGCTGATACACAGAACCAGTGGAGGACAGAGCAGACGCTTCATTGTGACTGTTGGTGATACTCTTGAGGCCCTACAATGTCTGTCCCAGCCTAGACGGATATCTTCTTTGCACTGGAGTTCTCATCAGGTTGATTCATGAATATTCCAGTTATCCTCTCTTGCCAGGTACATTGGGTGGAGCTGCATTTTCCACCCACTTTGAAATTAAGAATAACCATGTGGCTTGCTTGGCTAAGAGACACCTCAAGGAGGAAGTCTTAAAAATCAGGGCACAATCCCTCCCTTGGCTATGGAGGAAGCACATTTTCAGGGGAGCCCTCAGTCTGGTTTTGAAAAGACCACAGTGAACAAAGACGTTCTGCCCACAATGAACATGAAGCATTAGCAGGAAATTAACACTGTTGTTTCCAGCTACTTAGTGATGGGAGCTCTTTGTCCCGTTAACATAACCAAGGCTAACCTGATTCATACACTAACAATGGACTTGAAATTTCCTGAGGATTGCTCATCTCCGGAGTGGCAGTGTGTTTGGACTAGGCTGCAGACATCACTTTCTTATATAAACATGCTATTTCTGTAAAGTTAACACAGACTTGCTTCCTGCCCTTCCAACTTGGCTCACTGGAGGTGGATTTTTTTGGGACCCGTTATATGCATAGTGTTTGCATTTCTTAAAGACATGCAGAAGTTCAAGCTGTCGACATTGGGAATAGCAAGTGACCATCTCCAAGGCAGTTGCTTCTCCCTGTGTCATCACATCAGAGGGTTGTGTGAGATAATCTTTTTATTTATAAGATGAAATTCGTAACTTTCAGAGGTCTGCCTCTTTCTTCTTTGCCTTCCTGGTCTGCACACTGGCATCAAAAAAGCCTGCACATTTGAGGACAACTTCAGGAGAGTGATTGATTTCACTGAAGCCAGAGTTTAGAGGCCTTTCATGGGACATTGCAGACATACGGCTCTCCTCATCATTCAGAGAGGTTTTGTACTTATTTCAGGGGATTTTTAATTATTAATTTTTTTAAATTCAGAATTTGGGAATGCATCATGCCATGAAATAACCAATAATCCATAATCCCAGTCTTCATTTAATTACACATCTTTACTCTGGCTTTGTACATATGACAAGTTTAACTTGTCAAGTCAGCAAATTGGCTCTAGTTAAAATCATTTATAAAACACATAGACGAGAATGCAGTCATGTTGAACACATCAAGCTCCCTCCTCCCCCGGGTTTCTGAGTACAATGAATTATCTGGGACACTATTTCTCCTGCTTTTCTTCTGGCTAACTCCTACACAGATAAAAGTCTCCTTTCTCAGAGAACTTAATGACCTGATCTCCAATGTAGGTTCTCTTATTGTATTCTGTATTTTTGTTCTTAATCTTTCTTAACAAATTGGTAATCATATACTTTTTTTTCATAGTTCTATGTTGACGTCTACATCTCTGCTAGATCATAGGGACCAAGAGGATAAGGACCACTCTAGAAGAAGACAGCTCACCATCATATTGCATCATCTAGAACACTCCTTGGAACAAAATAATGACTCAACTTATATTTTGTTGAATGAGCTAACTGGTTAATAAAAAGGCAGAACATACTCGTCCCCTGTGCCTTTGCTCATCACTTAGCCTTGCGGTACCAACTTAATAGCTGTGTGACCTTGGATAAATTACAGAACTTCTCTGAGCCTAGGTTTCCTCATCTCTAAGATGTGAATTAAAATAGTACCTACATGTAATCAACTTAGTCTATTTTTCCCCTGCCCAAGATATGGATCCTATTGCAGACCAATGCCTCATAGTGGGAGGTTTGATGGAAGGTGACCCACCTTCCACTGGAGGGAACCCCAAGGTGACAAATCAACCTTTTCCCTGCAACCCCAGCAGCTAAGACACGAGAGTATGACTGAAGTTTAACTAATCAGTTGCCCTTCTGGGACATTGATCCCAAGGGAGTGTTACAAAGAAGAGAAGAGCGTTGAGAGGTTGTTGGTCATGGCTGGGGCAGCTCAGGCAGTGTTGGGTCAGTAGTGGGGCATCCTAACCAGATGGCTCTTGGAGATGACCGTGAGCCATGGCCTATAACCTCCCTCTCCTCATTGCCTGAGCCTTGTCCTCTAATTGCTCTAACACCAATTTTATAGGATACATCAGAGGCATCTAAAATACTCCATTTCTATGCATTAGCCCTTGGTTTCTGTGAGTAGCCACTAGGAACTCTGACTATATAAAATGTTTATGAAGATTAAATGAAATAACGCATTTCAAGAGCACTAGAACTTGGTGCTTGATAAATGCTCAACGAGTGTTCGCTTTTGTGCTGTGCTCACGTGCTTCTGTCTGTTTACCTTTTCCAGATATAAATAAATGAAGAGGATACTATTGTATATGTTGTCTAATGTTCAATTATACAAACAAAATAAAATAATATGACTGAGACACAACAGGTTCTCTGCATAGCTTCAGAGCCACAATAAACATTCAATTATCTGTTTGTTCATTTAGTTAATCTGTCATTCAACAAATATTTACGGGACACCTTCTATGTGTGGCACCCTGTGCTAGACACTAGAAATACTGAGCACTGGACATTCTATGAAGTAAATAGAAAATCAAGACAAGAAGAAAAGATAAAAAGAAGAAAAGTAAGACAAAAAGTTGCAGGGAAGATTGAGGAAACAGCAAACTACATGTCCTGGGAGGGGTCTCTATTACCTCAGTGGATTCTAGCCACACCTACCCAGTGACAATTGCCTTGTTACTTGATGACGTTTGGTCTGGGGAACAAAGCCCTGGACTGGGAAGCATGTCTTGAGTCTGGTCCCAGATCACCACCACCTTGGGCCCCACTTCCTTACCTGTAGCCCATGTCCCCACAGGGATTTGATGAGAAAACATCAAGATAATAAATAGATAATTACTTGAAAATTCTCAAGTTATTGAGACTTCTGTTAGGTCAGCCATGATTATCACTGTTACTAATATTGTAACGAGTGATTTACACTTCTGATATTTCAAAATTTGACATTTTTTTTAGCCTCAAAGTGCACAGTTCTAACGTTTTGACGAATGCTGAAGAAAAAGTTTCTTTCCTTTCTAAACAAAATTTAATGGACATGAAATATACTTTGCCATTTTATGGTGGATTTTAAGAATTTCTATTAAAAGCCTTTTGCTTTTTGGAATATCGAGGATGAAGGAGAATATGTTTAGGTTGTTTTCTGTCCTGAGAAAAGTAAGATCCTTACAGGTAGCCTCCAGTTCAGATTTCAGCATTTTACTGAATCCCCATGAAAAGACACCCAATATCTCTCCAAGTGTCACTGCCCAGGATTTCAGATTCTTGGTGTGCTAGATGATGCCCAGTGTCTTAGACCTGGTTACCAAAACAGTAATTCACGGTGACACAACAGCATGGGCTTACTTTAGCTTAATCTAAAACAAAGAGGAAATGCAAGCTTAAAGGAGGAAAGAAACTTCAACACGATAGAGTCCAGCAGCTTCATTTTACCGACCAGGAAACCAGTCTGAAGATAACAAGCAGCTCCTCCAAGTACCAGTCACAGCAACCCCCTCCTCTCCTCACTTCTCTTCACTGCCCTCCCTCCCCAGCCTCTCCACCACTCCTCATCTCCCTCTTACTCCTGTTATTTCTTTCTCTCTCAGTGGAACCAAGTTGCACCACAGAAAATGCCCTGTGGAAACACGTAGGATTTTAGGGCTTATCATGTGTGAGTTTGGTTCGACTCATTCCTTTCTTCACTGTTCCTTTTATTTTATTCTATTCTATTTTATGTTATTTTTGAGACAGAGCCTTGCTCTGTCACCCAGGCTGCAGTGCAGCGGTCCGAAATCGGCTCAATGCAACCTCCACCTCCCAGGTTCAAGCAATTCTCCTGTCTCAGTTTCCAGAGTAGCTGGTAGTACAGGCACATATCACCACACCCTGCTAATTTTTATGTTTTCAGTAGAGACGAGGTTTCACCATATTGGTCAGGCTTGTCTCGAACTCCTGACATCAGGTGATCCACCCGCCTCCACCTCCCAAAGTGCTGGGATTACAGACGTGAGCCAGCATGCTCGGCCCTCACCATTCCTTCTATAACAGGTAGGCATTAGTCTTTATATTGCTACCACAGTGCCCTAAGTCCTTCTAAATTTTAAACATCAAATCCACTTCCCTGGTCTTTTTGGGGGACAGCTGCTGGGAAATGCATGCACCAAGACACGGGATGGATCTGAGACTCTCTGGCTCTCCCTGTTGTACTCTGAGTTCTGCTGCTGACCTAGGAGGGTAGAACACCTCTAGCATTCGACATGGGAAAGGACCTATTGGATCCATTGCTTAATTGACCCTTACTTCTAAAACAGTGCAAGGGTTCTCATGTCTGTAATTGTGTTAGAAAACCAGCTTCTGCAGTCATCAATCTTCTTAAAGTAATTTAATCAGAACGAATTTGAAAAGACTGCCTCAAACATGGCTGATATACAGGAGATGGAAGACATGTCTTTATTGGGGACCTCGGAAAAGGAAATTCTCTATGCAGTTCACCAGGAAAAAAAGAAAAAAGAATTTCTTTGCTAAACCCTTTATTGTCAGCACTTTTTCCAGTTTCTCCTGAGTCTTTTTCCTTAGATGCTAAGCTTCTTTCTAGACGGAACAGTCAGTTCTCCGGGCTCACCCAGGACAGTGTCCTCTGTGTATACCAGAAAACAAGGGTCCCTTAACATGTGGTTGACAGAGCAAGAAAAATAACTTCGATAAGTTTTCCGTTAAAGGTGTTCTTACTGCGGAAAGAATACACAGCGACATTCAAATTATGGATATTTTCTGCCTACAAAAACTGCCTGTCATGTGACCCAGTTTTTCCACTTTTCGATATCTGTCCTAGAAACACGATTCCACGCAGGAGATAGAAAGTTGTAAAGATTGCCATTCTCACCTTAGTAATAAGAAGAACCTGGATAATCTGCAGAATCATAACTTCTCTTGAGCTTATCGTCAAGCTGACAGCTATCTTTGCAAGGCTGCCAAGTAATCTGGATTCCAAAGACTGACAAAGTGCTCCCAGGAGAGGTGGCGTGTTTCCCTTTAGCATAGCAGAGGAGAAAGAGTTGTTTATAAAAAGGGTAAAGAGAAATCACCAAAATTTCATCAAATGATTAAAGCATGGGCTAGTGGGTCCTTTTGGAATGGCTAGGGGTGGGGAGTCTCTAGCACAAAAAGGAGTTTGCACTCCCTTGCAAGCTCCTTTGCATGAGTCCTGTTGGGTGCTCACAAGACAAATTGGAGTAGGAAGCCAGTAAGAGCCCCCAATGGGTGGTACAGATGAACGTCAACTTCTGCCCCCGACCTGAGTCCTGGCTCCCCGCTGAGTCCCGGCTGCCACCTGCTGGCCTTCACCTCTGACCTGTGGGGATTAGGAGTAGAAGAGAACCTTGCCTCCTCTATCAGGGCTGTGGGTGGTGGAGGGGATTCCTCCAGAGAGGAAGAGAGTGTCTGGCTTAGAGAAGAACAACAAAACCCAAACTGACTTGATTGACTCACCTCTACACTAATCTCTTCTCCATTTCCAGGTATACATAATTATCTCCCCAGTCTCCACTCTTTCACACAGTGTCCACTATTCAATTTTGACATAAGACAATTTTCTTTGAGAAGATTATGAAATACAAAATAGAGCAAGCTAAATATTTTTCAAGAGATAAAGCAATCAACAAAATTGGACTCAGAGATAACCCAGAAGATGAAACTGTTGTACAGCCAAACTGAGGTCTCCTCACCTGGTGCAATAAAACCAGATATCCACATGGAGGTTTTGCAGAAAGGAACTCATTTATCTGCAGGGCACCAAACAGGGAGGACCAAGTGGCTAATGCTCAAATCTCACCCTCCCCAGTGGCTTGCAGGTTAAGGGTTTTAAAGACACAGGTAAATTTCAGGAAGGCAGAAGAAGCTACAGCTACAGGTAAAATTGTAAATTGATACATGGAGGGTATACATTGGTTTTGGCCTAAGAGGGGCGAGATGTCTTGAAGTAAGGGCTTACAGGTCGTGGGCTGATTCAAATATTTTCTGATTTGCAATTGGTTAAGAAAAAGAAGCTTTGTTTAAAAATTTGGGGTCACCAGAAAAGAACCTCAGCTCTGACTTATGGGTGTGACTTTCTCCAGGTCCCTCAGGACGAAATTTGGAACAAAGAGCGGTGGTCAGAGTTCAGTCTTCAGTTCCCCCTTATCTGAGGTCTATGTGCCAATGGTGGTGGGGGTCCTTGGTGGGGATCTGGGTTTCTGAAAGACAACTCAGGGACATATGTTAAGATGCTATCTTCAGTTTCTGTTTTTTTTTTTTTGAGGCGGTGTCTCGCTCTGTCGCCCGGACTGGAGTGCAGTGGCCGGATCTCAGCTCACTGCAAGCTCCGCCTCCCGGGTTCCCGCCATTCTCCTGCCTCAGCCTCCCGAGTAGCTGGGACTACAGGCGCCCGCCACCTCGCCCGGCTAGTTTTTTGTATTTTTAGTAGAGACGGATCTTCAGTTTCTATAGGGAAAGCAAACGTCTCTGGCCTCTAACTTCCTTGACTATTGTTTTAGGCTACCTTGCTTATCAAGCTACTTCCTTATTTCTCACGGCTAGCTAGATACCTGGAATTTCCCTTGAAGGAACTCAGGGTTTTCCTTTATTTTCATGCTTGTGGGCCCGCTAGACAACTTTAAGGTAACTATTTATTAATGTGTTAAATGCTGTGATGGAAAAGGTGGATGGCGTACATGAAGTTTATATCAACCAATGGGTAAGGGTTGATTATTCAGCATATATTGCTGGAAAAATTCATTATTCAAAAAACTTTTTAGAGTTCTATCTCACTAAGTGTGTCAAAATTAATATAATCTGGATTAAAGAAATTAAGTATAAAAATAATCGATGTAAACTGGAAAAATAATGGAATATTTCAAACTATTGGATAAGGAATGAGATTTTAAACAGAAAACAATGAAAGAAACAAAATATTTCTTATGTAATAACATAAAATGCACAGCTTTTATTCCTCAAATAACATCATAAGTAATAATATAAGCAAGTAAATTGTGAACATCTGCTGCAACGTGATGCAGTCTGCTGTCTTCAGGAGACTCACTTAACACATAAGTCCTCATGTACTTAAAGTAAAGGGGTGAGAAAAGATGTTCCATGCAAATGGACACCAAAAGTGAGCAGGATTCACTATTCTTATATCAGGCAAAACAAACTTTAAAGTGACAGTAGTTAAAAAAGACAAAGAGTGACACTATATAATGATAAAAGAAATACTCCAACAGGGAAATATCACAATTCTAAATACAAATGCACCTAACACCGGAAATCCCACATTTACAAAGCAATTACTACTAGACCTAAGAAATGAGACAGACAGCAACACAGTAATAGTAGGGGACTTCAATACTCCACTGGCAGCACTAGGCAGGTCATCAAGACAGAAAGTCAACAAAGAAACAATAGACTTAAACTATACCCTATAAAAAAATGGACTTAATATATTTACAGAACATTCTACCTAAAAACTGCAGAATATGCATTCTATTCATCAGCACATAGAACCTTCTCGAAGATAGGCTATATGATGGGCCACAAAACAAGTCTTAGTAAATTTAAGAAAATCAAAATTATATCAAGTATTCTGTCAGATCACAGTGTAATAAAATTGGAAATCAACTCCAAAAAAATCCCTCAAAACCATGCAAAATACATGGAAATTAAATAACCCGCTCCTGATGATTGTTGGGTTAACAATGAAATCAAGATGGAAATTAAAAAATTCTTTTTAAAATTTCTTCTAAACTGAATGATAATAGTGACATAGCCTATCAGAACCTCTGGGATACAGCAAAAGTGTTGCAAAGAGGAAAGTTCATGGCATTAAATGCCTACATCAAAAAGTCTAAAAGAGCTCAAATAGACAACCTAAGGTCATACCTCATGGAACTGGAGAAACAAAATACATCCAAATCCAAACCTAGCAGAAGAAAAGATATAACAAAGATCAGAGCAGAACTAAATTAAATTGAAACAAGAAAAAAATTACAAAAGATAAATGAAACAAAAAGCTGGTTATTTGAAAAGATAAATAAGATTGATAGACCATTTGCAAGATTAACCAGGCAGAGAGAAGATTCAAATAAGCTCAATTAGAAATGAAACGGGAGATGTTACAACTGATAACACAGAAATACAAAAGATTATTTAAGGCTACTATGAACACCTTATGTGTATAAGCTAGAAAACTTAGATGAGATGGATAAATTCCTGGAAATATACAACCCTCCTAGCCAGGAAGCTTAGAAACTCTGAACAGACCAATAACAAGCAGCAAGACTGAAATGGTAATTTTAAAAATTGCCAACAAAAAATGTCCAGGACCAGATGGATTCACAGTTGAATTCCATCAGACATTCAAAGAAGAATTAGTACCAATTCTATTGACACTATTCCAAAAGATAGAGAAAGAGGGATTCCTCCCTAAATCATTCTATGAAGTCAGTATCACCCTAATACCAAAACCAGGGAAGGACATAACAAAAAAAAGAAAACTATAGACCAATATCCCTGATGAATGTAGATGCAAAAATCCTCAACAAAATACTAGTAAACCAAATCCAGCAGCATATCAAAAAGACAAGTCAGGGGGCGGAGCAAGATGGCCGAATAGGAACAGCTCCAGTCTCCAACTCCCAGCGCGAGTAACACAGAAGACCGGTGATTTCTGCATTTTCAACTGAGGTACTGGGGTCATCTCTCTAGGGAGTGCGGACAATCGGTGCTGGTCAGCTGCTGCAGCCTGACCAGCGTGAGCTGAAGCAGGGCGAGGCATCGCCTCACTGGAAGCGCAAGGGGGAAGGAAATCAGTTTTCCTAGCCAGGGGAACTGAGACACATAACACCTGGAAAATCGCGTAACTCCCACCCCAATACTGCGCTTTAAGGAAACAGGCACACCAGGAGAATATATCCCACACCTGGCCGGGAGGGTCCCACGCCCACGGAGCCTCCCTCACTGCTAACACAGCAATCTGCGGCGATCTATCCGCAAGGCAGCAGCGAGGCTGGGGGAGGGGCGCCCGCCATTGCTGAGGCTTAAGTAGGTAAACAAAGCCGCTGGGAAGCTCGAACTGGGTGGAGCTCACAGCAGCTCAAGGAAACCTGCCTGTCTCTGTAGACTCCACCTCTGGGGACAGCCCACAGCTGAGGTCCAATAGGGAAAGCAGCGGGGGCGGTGCAGAGGCGAACGACTCTGTCTGACAGCTTTGGGGAGAGCCGTGGATCTCCCAACGCGGAGGTGAGATCCGAGAACGGACAGACTGCCTGCACAGGTGGGTCCCTGACCCCTGAGTAGCCTAGCTGGGAGACATCCCCCACTAGGGGCAGTCTGACACCCCACACCTCACAGGGTGGAGTCATCCTTGAGAGGAAACTTCCAAAGGAAGAATCAGACAGGTACACTCGCTGCTCAGCAATATTCTATCTTTGGCAACCTCTGCTGCTGATACCCAGGCAAACAGGGTCTGGAGTGGACCTCAAGCAATCTCCAACAGACCAACAGACAGTCCTTCTGACTGTCAGACGGAAAACTATCAAACAGGAAAGGACACCTATACCAAAACCCCATCAGTACGTCACCATCATCAAAGACCAGAGACAGATAAAACCACAAAGATGGGGAAAAAGCAGGGCAGAAAAGCTGGAAATTCAAAAAATAAGAGCGCATCTCCCCCTGCAAAGGAGCGCAGTCCATCGCCAGCAACGGATCAAAGCTGGTCAGAGAATGACTTTGACGAGATGAGAGAAGAAGGCTTCAGTCCATCAAACTTCTCAGAGCTAAAGGAGGAATTACGTACCCAGCGCAAAGAAACTAAAAATCTTGAAAAAAAAGTGGAAGAATTGACAGCTAGACTAATTAATGCAGAGAAGATCATAAACGAAATGACAGAGATGAAAACCATGACACGAGAAATACGTGACAAATGCACAAGCTTCAGTAACCGACTCGATCAACTGGAAGAAAGAGTATCAGCGATTGAGGATCAAATGAATGAAATGAAGCGAGAAGAGAAACCAAAAGAAAAAAGAAGAAAAAGAAATGAACAAAGCCTGCAAGAAGTATGGGATTATGTAAAAAGACCAAATCTACGTCTGATTGGGGTGCCTGAAAGTGAGGGGGAAAATGGAACCAAGTTGGAAAACACTCTTCAGGATATCATCCAGGAGAACTTCCCCAACCTAGTAGGGCAGGCCAACATTCAAATTCAGGAAATACAGAGAACGCCACAAAGATACTCCTCCAGAAGAGCAACTCCAAGACACATAATTGCCAGATTCACAAAGTTGAAATGAAGGAAAAAATCTTAAGGGCAGCCAGAGAGAAAGGTCGGGTTACCCACAAAGGGAAGCCCATCAGACTAACAGCAGATCTCTCGGCAGAAACTCTACAAGCCAGAAGAGAGTGGGGGCCAATATTCAACGTTCTTAAAGAAAAGAATTTTCAACCCAGAATTTCATATCCAGCCAAACTAAGTTTCATCAGTGAAGGAGAAATAAAATCCTTTACAGATAAGCAAATGCTTAGAGATTTTGTCACCACCAGGCCTGCCTTACAAGAGACCCTGAAGGAAGCCCTAAACATGGAAAGGAACAACCGGTACCAGCCATTGCAAAAACATGCCAAAATGTAAAGACCATCAAGGCTAGGAAGAAACTGCATCAACTAATGAGCAAAATAACCAGTTAATATCATAATGACAGGATCAAGTTCACACATAACAATATTAACCTTAAATGTAAATGGACTAAATGCTCCAATGAAAAGACACAGACTGGCAAACTGGATAAAGAGTCAAGACCCATCACTCTGCTGTATTCAGGAGACCCATCTCACATGCAGAGACATACATAGGCTCAAAATAAAGGGATGGAGAAAGATCTACCAAGCAAATGGAGAACAAAAAAAAGCAGGGGTTGCAATCCTAGTCTCTGATAAAACAGACTTTAAACCATCAAAGATCAAAAGAGACAAAGAAGGCCATTACATAATGGTAAAGGGATCAATTCAACAGGAAGAGCTAACTCTCCTAAATATATATGCACCAATACAGGAGCACCCAGATTCATAAAGCAAGTCCTTAGAGACCTACAAAGAGACTTAGACTCCCATACAATAATAATGGGAGATTTCAACACTCCACTGTCAACATTAGACAGATCAACGAGACAGAAAGTTAACAAGGATATCCAGGAATTGAACTCATCTCTGCACCAAGCGGACCTAATAGACATCTATAGAACTCTCCACCCCAAATCAACAGAATATACATTCTTCTCAGCACCACATCGCACTTATTCCAAAATTGACACATAATTGGAAGTAAAGCACTCCTCAGCAAATGTACAAGAACAGAAATTATAACAAACTGTCTCTCAGACCACAGTGCAATCAAACTAGAACTCAGGACTAAGAAACTCAATCAAAACCGCTCAACTACATGGAAACTGAATAACCTGCTCCTGAATGACTACTGGGTACACAACGAAATGAAAGCAGAAATAAAGATGTTCTTTGAAACCAATGAGAACCAAGATACAACATACCAGAATCTCTGGACACATTTAAAGCAGTGTGTAGAGGGAAATTTATAGCACTAAATGCCCACAAGAGAAAGCAGGAAAGATCTAAAATTGACACTTTAACATCACAATTAAAAGAACTAGAGAGGCAAGAGCAAACACATTCAAAAGCTAGCAGAAGGCAAGAAATAACTAAGATCAGAGCAGAACTGAAGGAGATAGAGTCACAAAAAACCCTCCAAAAAATCAATGAATCCAGGAGTTGGTTTTTTGAAAAGATCAACAAAATTGACAGACCGCTAGCAAGACTAATAAAGAAGAAAAGAGAGAGGAATCAAATAGACGCAATAAAAAATGATAAAGGGGATATCACCACCGACCCCACAGAAATACAAACAACCATCAGAGAATACTATAAATGCCTCTACGCAAATCGACTAGAAAATCTAGAAGAAATGGATAATTTCCTGGACACTTACACTCTCCCAAGACTGAACCAGGAAGAAGTTGAATCCCTGAATAGACCAATAACAGGCTCTGAAATTGAGGCAACAATTAATAGCCTACCCACGAAAAAAAGTCCAGGACCAGATGGATTCACAGCTGAATTCTACCAGAGGTACAAGGAGGAGCTGGTACCATTCCTTCTGAAACTATTTCAATCAATAGAAAAAGAGGGAATCCTCCCTAACTCATTTTATGAGGCCAACATCATCCTGATACCAAAGCCTGGCAGAGACACAACAAAAAAAGAGAATTTTAGACCAATATCCCTGATGAACATCGATGCAAAAATTCTCAATAAAATACTGGCAAACCGGATTCAGCAGCACATCAAAAAGCTTATCCACCATGATCAAGTGGGCTTCATCCCTGGGATGCAAGGCTGGTTCAACATTCGCAAATCAATAAACGTAATCCAGCATATAAACAGAACCAAAGACAAGAACCACATGATTATTTCAATAGATGCAGAAAAGGCTTTTGACAAAATTCAACAGCCCTTTATGCTAAAAACGCTCAATAAATTCGGTATTGATGGAACGTACCTCAAAATAATAAGAGCTATTTACGACAAACCACAGCTAATATCATACTGAATGGGCAAAAACTGGAAAAAATCCCTTTGAAAACTGGCACAAGACAGGGATGCCCTCTCTCACCACTCCTATTCAACATAGTGTTGGAAGTTCTGGCTAGGGCAATCAGGCAAGAGAAAGAAATCAAGGGTATCCAGTTAGGAAAAGAAGAAGTCAAATTGTCCCTGTTTGCAGATGACATGATTGTATATTTAGAAAACCCCATCGTCTCAGCCCAAAATCTCCTTAAGCTGATAAGCAACTTCAGCAAAGTCTCAGGATACAAAATAATGTGCAAAAATCCCAAGCATTCTTATACACCAGTAACAGACAAGCAGAGAGCCAAATCAGGAATGAACTTCCATTCACAATTGCTTCAAAGAGAAGGACTGGGGAAGGGGAACATCACACACTGGGGCCTATCATGGGGAGGGGGAGGAGGGAGGGATTGCTTTGGGGAGTTATACATGATATAAACGTTATGCACATGTACCCTAGAACTTAAAGTATATAAAAAAAAAAAAAAAAAAAAAAAAAAAAAAAAGTAGAAAAAAAAACAAAAAAAAAAAAAACAAAAAAAAAAAAAAAAAAAAAAAAAAAAAAAAAAAAAAAAAAAAAAAAAAGACAAGTCAATAAATGTGATACACCACACAAACAGAATCAAAATAAAAATTCCATGATCATCTCAATAGATATGGAAAAAGCATTTGCCAAAATCCAGCATCACTTTATGATTAAACCCCTTAGCAAAATTGGCATAGAGGGAACATACCTGAAGATAATAAAAACCAACTATGACAAACCCACAGCCAACATTATACTGAACAGGGAAAAGTTGAAAGCATTGCCCCTGAGAACTGGAACAAGACAAAGATGCCCACTTTCACCACTTCTATTCAACATAGTACTGGAAGTCCTAGCCAGAGCAATCAGACAAGAGAAAAAATAAAGGACGTCCAAATTGGTAGAGGAAATCCAACTCCTGCTGTTTGCTGATGATATGATTGTATACCTAGAAAACCCTAAAGACTCATCCAAAAAGCTCCCAGAACTGGTAAATGAATTCAGCAAAGTTTCAGGATACAAAATTAATGTACACAAATCAGTAGGTGTTCTATACACTAACAGTGACCAAGCTAAGAATCAAATCAAGAACTCAACCCGTTTTACAATAGCTGCTAAAAAATAAAATATTTACAAATATGTCTAACCAAAAAGATGAAAGACCTCTACAAAACACTGCTGAAAGAAATCACAAAGGACACAAATGGAAACACATCCCGTGCTCTTGGATGGGTAGAATCAATATTGTGAAATTGACCATACTGCCAAAAGCAATCTGCAAATTCAATGCACTCCCATCAAAATACTACCATCATTCTTCACAGAATTAGGAAAAAAATCCTAAAATTAACTGGAAAATTCAAAGGAACCAAAAAAGAGGCTGCATATCCAAAGCAAGACTAAACAAAAAGAACAAACCTGGAGGCATCATATTACCCGACTTCAAACTGTACTATAAGGCCATAGTCATCAAAACAGCACGGAACTGGTATAAAAATAGGCACATAGACCAATGGAACAGAATAGAGAAACCAGAAATAAAGCCAAATACTTACAGCCAACTGATCTTCGACAAAGCAAACAAAAACACAAAGTGGGGAAAGGACACCCTATTCAACAAATGATGCTGAGATAATTGGCAAGCCACATGTAGAAGGATGAAACTGGATCTTCATCTCTCACCATATACAAAAATCAACTCAAGATAAATCAAAGACTTAAATCTAAGACCTGAAACCATAGAAAATCTAGAAAATCTAGAAAATAGCATCAGGAAAACCCTTCTAGACATTGGCTTAGGCAAAGACTTCATGATCAAGAACCCAAAAACAAATGCACCAAAAACAAAGATAAATAGATGGCACTTAAACTAAAAAACTTCTGTACAGCAAAAGAAATAATCAGCAGAGTTAATACACACCCACAGAGTGGGAGAAAATCGTCACAACTGATACATCCAATGAATGACTAATATCCAGAATCTACAATGAACTGAAACAAATCAACAAGAAAAAAAGTAGAAGATCCCACCAAAAAGTGAGCTAAGGACATGAATAGACAGTTCTCATAGGAAGATACACAAATGGCCAAAGAGCATATGGAAGAATGCTCAACATCACTAATAATCAGGGAAATGCAAATCAAAACCACAATGTGATATCACCTTACTCTTGCAAGAATGGCCATAATAAAAAAAATCAAAAAATAATATATATTGGTATGAATGTGGTGAAAAGGGAACACTTTTACACTGTTGGTGGGAATGTTACTAGTACAACCACTATGGAAAACAGTGTGGAGATTCCTTTAACAACTAAAAGTAGATCTACAAATGGTAGATCTACTTGTTATCCACCCAGAAGAAATCCTACTACTTGTTATCCAGCAATCCTACTACTTGTTATCCACCCAGAAGAAAAGAGGTCATTATACAAAAAAGACACTTGTACATGCATGTTTATAGCAGCACAATTTGCAATTGCAAAAATATGGAACAAGCCCAAATGCCCATCAATCAACGAGTAGATAAAGAAAATGTAGTATATATATATATACACACACACACCACGGAATAGTACTCAGCCATAAAAAGGAATGAAATAATGGCATTTGCAGCAACCTGGATGTAACTGAAGACTATTACTCTATGAGGCGTAACTCAGGAATGAAAAACTAAACATTTTATGTTCTCACGCATAAGTGGGAGCTAAGCTATGAGGACGCAAAGGCATAAGAATGAAACGTTGGACTTTGGGGACTCGGGGGAAAAGGGTGAGGGATAAAAGACTACCCACTGGGTATATTGTACATTGCTCAGGTGATGGGTGCATCAAAGTCTCATAAATCACCACTAAAGAACTGTGAAATATAGAAGGACCAAATAATCTGAAGAAGTAGAAGGAAGCTTGTCTCGATCACAGCAAATCCTTAGTATTCAAAACTCTTTCAAGACAATAAAACATCCTAAGGAGAAACAATGTTATGGGGGATAAGAAGATGAGACTGCATAGACCTTTCTATGGGGCAAAACTTTTCCAGTGAATGTAGATTTTTCTTTTTCTTTTCTTTTATTTCTCTCTCTCTCTCTCTCTGATGACAGGGTCTCTCTAGGCTGGAGTGAAGTGGTGCAGTCACAGCTTACTGAAGCCTCTTGACCTCCCACACTCAAGTGACCCTCCTGCCTCAGCTTCCCAAGTAGCTGGGACTGCAGGCACTTGCCACCATGCCCAGCTAATTTTATTTTTTGTAGAGACAGGGTCTCACTATGTTACCTAGGCCAATCTTGAACTCATGGCTTCAAGCAATCCTCCTGCCTTAGTCTCTCAAAGTGCTGGGATCAGAGATATGAATCACTGCACCCTGCCCTGTAGGTTTTTTCCTCATCTCTTACAAAAATAAATACTTTCTGTATTTGCACAATTCTGTGAAGGACAGTAGGGATATAAAATATAATGACTTATTTGTTTTAAAAAAATATTGATGCCTTTCTGCTCCAAATATTCTCTCCATGTCTAGAGGGAAAACAAAGAGTTTTTGGCAATCAAGAGTTGCTAATTTGTATAAAGTTTAATTCTTAAAATTATATTTTTAACCAAAATTTGAAGAATTTTGAGATTCATTTTAAGGTTAAGTTTTTCATTTATTTTAAGAAACCATAGTTTTGTATTTAATAAATAATTTAATTGAGAGTCTGGAAAGATATGCATCTCATTTGTCCATGGTCTTGCTACTATAAGGACATACCTGAGACCAGGTAATTTATAAAGGAAAGAGGTTTAATTGCCTCACAGTTCCACAGGGCTGAGGAGGCCTCAGGAGACTTACAATCATGGCAGAAGGGGAAGCAAACACATCCTTCCTCACATAGTGGCAGGAAGGAGAAGAATGAGAGCCGAGCAAAAGGGGGAGCCACTTAAAAACCATCAGATCTCCTGAGAACTTACTCACTATCATGAGAATAGCATGGGGGAAACTGCCCCCATAATTCAATTACCTTACCAGGTCCCTCCCACCACACATAGGGATTATGGGAACTATAATTCTATAATTCAAGATGAGATTTGGGTGGCGACACAGCCAAAGCATATCAGTATCTACGTGTTAACTTTCAATGTAACTGGGAAAATTAGTTGTTGATATGGAAGAAAAATGAAATTTGATCCATACCTTACACCATAAACAAAAATCTACTCCAGAGGGATTAAGAACTTAAATGTTAAAAGCAAGACTTTAATCCTCTGTCCCAGTCCCTTGCCTGCTTTCTCTCAGATCAATTCCCTCCTCTTTCCAAGTGCTGCTCTGTAGCTCAGAGGGTTGACCTTGCGAACTAATTTCCCAGGCTCCCTGATCTCTGACTTCCACGTAAGTTGAGTCAATAGAAGGCACCGGCAGACACTTGAAGGGAAAAACAGAATCCAGGGCATTTCCTCCTTTCTCAGCTTCTAGTGGTGCCTGGGGAAGGGCTGTGTATCCTCCAAAGTGTCACTTCCGAGGGCGATCCCCTGCCCCCAGGTCCCAGCTCCCAGCAGGTGCTCCTGATTCCTGGGCTTTGATAACATCATACCCTCCTTTGTTCCCCAGGCCTGGGGATGTTGGTGGACTTTGATGTTGCTGACCTCTGGGTTGTCCTGCCATCCTTATGGTCTTTTTAGCTCTTTGAACACCTTTGTAACAAGTTCCCCACTTAAACCTCTCTCTGCGGAACTACCTCTTGTGCATTCTTTGTTTTACTAACTTCACCTGACTGATACAACCTCTAAAAAGAAAAAATAAGAGAATATCATTATGTTAAAATTAAGAAAGTGATGATGAGCCCCAAACTGGGAGAATCTATTTGGAAAGTGTAACCGACAAGGAATTGATATGAAGAGCATTTAAAACTCATGCTAATGAATAAGATTTGAAATTATTAGAAAGTGTCATATAGAAATTCTGGAGTTGAAAAATATAACTTGATGGTTTTTTACCCCTGAGTATGGATCAAATTTTACTGTTTCCTTGTTTGCTCCATAATTTTTTGGTTGAAAACTGTGCAGTTCAAAAAATGCGATAGAATTATTCAATATTTAGGTAAATATATGTATATATTTATATAAATACATACATGTATTTATTTATTCACATATATAATTTAGTAACTATGAATTCTGATTTTTCGTCTTGTAGATTATACAGCTGTTGCTGAGTTTTTGTTTGTTTAGTACTTGTCTACAGTAAATTTATGAGGTCAGTTTCCCCTGTAGTGTATGACCACTGATGTCTCTGCTCAGTTTTTAAATTCTTGTTTTCATTTTTAAGTATGTTTCCTAGGGGTCACCCATGTGTCTGAATAGCTTCGTGTTCAGCCAATGATTGCCCAGAGGCTGTGCTCAAACAGCCTGAGCCAACAGGTCAGTATGTGGTTCGGGGAGAGTGTTCCAAGTTCAGACAGCTTCCAAGTCTGTCCTGGCTTGAACTTTCAGCCGGGACCTGCTGCATCTCCTCTGTGTATGTATCTGTGCAGGCCCATGGCCAGCCAGTGGGCGGCTCAGGCTCTCTCCAGTCTCTCCATGTGGCTGATCAATGGTATCTAAGCAGTCTCATTTCCTGGAAATGGTTAATTTTCTGGCTAGTCTGCTGCTCTGTTTCTTGTCCCAATCAGGACTGCAGCCTCAGGCTAGCTGAGCCACTGCTCTTTCTCAGTGTTTGCCACTGAGATGGCTGCTGTTACTGACAGTGCCACTGGGGGCATATAAAAATGTTTCTAATCAACTGCTGAAACTTATATATTAAGAAAAAAACAAACAACCCCATCAAAAAGTGGGCAAAGGATATGAACAGACATTTCTCAAAAGAAGACATTCATACAGCCAACAGACACATGAAAAAATGCTCATCATTACTGGCCATCAGAGAAATGCAAATCAAAACCACAATGAGATACCATCTCACACCAGTTAGAATGGCAATCATTAAAAAGTCAGGAAACAACAGGTGCTGGAGAGGATGTGGAGAAATAGGGACACTTTTACACTGTTGGTGGGATTGTAAACTAGTTCAACCATTATGGAAAACAGTATGGCGATTCCTCAAGGATCTAGAACTAGATGTACCATATGACCCAGCCATCCCATTATTGGGTATATACCCAAAGGATTATAAATCATGCTGCTGTAAAGACACATGCACATGTATGTTTATTGCGGCACTATTCACAATAGCAAAGACTTGGAATCAACCCAAATGTCCATCAGTGACAGACTGGATTAAGAAAATGTAGCACATATACACCATGGAATACTATGCAGCCATAAAAAAGGATGAGTTTGTGTCCTTTGTAGAGACATGGATGCAGCTGGAAACCATCATTCTCAGCAAACTATCGCAAGAACAGAAAACCAAACACCGCATGTTCTCACTCATAGGTGGGAACTGAACAATGAGATCACTTGGACTCGGGAAGGGGAACATCACACACCAGGGCCTATCATGGGGAGTGGAGAGGGGGGAGGGATTGCATTGGGAGTTATACCTCATGTAAATGATGAGTTGATGGGTGCTGACGAGTTGATGGGTACAGCACACCAACATGGCACAAGTATACATATGTAACAAACCTGCATGTTATGCACATGTACCCTAGAAGTTAAAGTATAATATTATTTAAAAAAAAAAAGAAAAGAAAACTAAGTAATGGCTTAGGGCTTCAGGTAGGGCAGAGTGAGAGGCTCAACAAATCCTCTTCCCCTGCCAACAAACCCCAGCGACATTTTGTTGTTTGTTTGTTTGTTTTGCATTCTACTCCAAATCAAATTAGCTCCCTCTGGCAGCAAAGTTTACTGGTTTCTAGGACTAGCCCCAAACTGGTAGAACTGCCTAACCCATAAGAGCTAGAGAGGGATGGGGTCAGGCAGGAATCCTAGGGTCTTCCACTGTCTTACCTGAAGTTCCACAAGTTTCCATGAATCACATCTTCCAAATGTGTTGGATGCTTCAGGCCAATTTCCAGGGCCCTGAACTTAGTGGGGGTTTTTTTTTTTTCGTTTTAAATAGTTATGTGCAATGTCCCTGGGGTTTTTTGGCGGGGAAGAGGATTTGTTGAGCTTCTCACTCTGCCCTACTGGAAGCCCTACCCCATTACTTAGTTTTCTTAATATCTAAGTTTCAGTAGTTGATTACAAGCATTTTTTTTCTGCTATAAGCATTTGGTGTTATAAATTTTCCTTTAAGCACTGTTTTAGCTGCATCTCACACATTTTGATATGCTGTTTTTATATTTTTATCAGAATCTAAATGTTTTTTCATTTCCCTTTTGATTTCATATGCAGAGAAATTAGAATTTAGGAGAGCATTTAGAAGAGTATTATTCAATTTCCAACTATTTGGACGATTTACCACATAATATATTTCTGTTATTTACTTCTAATTAATTCCATTTTGTTCAGAGAATATACTTTGTATAATTTCATCCCTTTCAAATTATGAACACTTATTTTCCTGGCTCTGAGTGTGGTCTATCTTGGTAAGTGTTCCATGTGGACTTGAAACTGGGGTTGGTTTTCTGGGTGCCAGTGAAGACGAGTCGACATTTAGTGCTTCTCAAGTCTTTTATAACCTTATTACTCTTTTGCTTCTTTGTTCTGTTAATTATTGAGAGAGATGAGTTGCAAGCTCCAATTATACTTGGAATTTATATGAATTTATATACTTTTTTGTTTTATCAGTTTTTGCTTCAAGGAGTTTGAAAACCTGTTAAGTGCATACCAATTTAGCATTGTTATGTTTTTATGATGAATTGACTCCTATATCACTAAAAAATGATTAAAAAATGATCCTATTCACAGTAAAATTCTTTGCTCTGAAATCTACTTTGTCTAATGTTAACCTTGCCACTTCAGCATTCTTTTGATTGACATTCAAATAATGCATTTTTTCCCAATATTTTACTATTAGTCTCTCAGTGTATTTATTTACATATCTCTCTCTAGCTAGATAGATGTTTTGATTTGCTTTTTGACTAGACCGTTTAGACTAGAAGTCAGCAAACTACGGCCCCTGGGCCACATCCTGCCACCTGGTTGTATAAATAAGTTTTATGAAAACACAGTCTTGTTTATTCCTTTGTGAAATGTCTATAACTGATATTTTTACAACAGCAGAATTATACTGTTATAATATATAATTATATTATATACATATATTTATATAATATATTCACATATATTTATATATTTAACAATAAATATATTATATATTATATTACATAATATATTTATATATTTAATTTTATATAAATGTATAAGTATATTATATAATATATAAACATATATTATAAGTATATTAATATATAATTATATATTATAAATATATTATATAAAATATATACATTATAAATATATTTATAACTATAACCAACTATAACACCAGATTTATATATTTAAAATATTTAATTCTAATATATGATATAATTATATATTTAATATATTATGTATAATATATAACTAAAATATTTTATAATGTATATTATTTATAATGTATATTATATATAATTATTATATATTATATAAATAACATTTATATAAAATATATATTTTATGTATATAAATATGCTATATTATATGATGATATAAATATACTTAAATATATCATAAATAGAATACATAATGTTTATACATAATATAAATATATAATATATATTCTATATTTATATAATATATTTATATATAACATAAATATATAGCTCTATAATATATTTATATATTAATCAATATATTTATATATTATGTAATATATTTATCTATAATGTAATATCAATATATTACATATACATATATACATAGAATATATTTTGATATAATGTGATATATCATAGACTATATTAATATATATTATAAGTATATATTTTGACTATAATATATTTATAAATAACATATATTTATAAATTATATAACATATATAATAAATATGTATTATATGTTATATATGAATTATATAATATAAATATGTAATTATTATATATTGCTGCTATTGCAGCAGCACAGGTTACACTGCATGCAAGGCATAACTGTTTATACTATCTGACCCTTGGTAGAGATAACTGGTGTAGACCATTTACATTTACTCTGGTTATCAATATCTTTGGGTTTAAATCTACTATCTTGTTATTTGTTCTTCATTTGTTCCATCTGTTATTTCACTATTCCTCTCTTTTCCTGTCTCTTTTACCTTGACTTGTTATTAAGGATTTAATTTTATTGCCATAACTTGTTTATTAGCCATATAGCTTTTGTTTATATGCACAGTTGCTCTGAGAACACCTATTTATCTTATTTATCTTAAATTTACCAAATCTACCTTGCAATAGCATCAAGCATGTTATAGTATGTTGTTATGACAGTATGATATTAGGCATATGGAAGAAACTTAAAGTAATTTATTCTCATTTTCTCCCTCTTTGTCCTTTTTGCTTATATTCTGATATATTTTCCTTTTTCATAAGTTGTTAACCTCACAATATATTGTATTATTTTTGCTTTAAGCAATCAATAGCTTTTAAATTCATTTTTAAATGAGAAATGTATGTTTTTCAACTTTTTGGTTTTCTAGGTTGAACAGTAAATCTCATCTCTTTTTCCCATTGTGATCATTCATATAAATTTTGATGACATTTCAAATAGAAAATCCACAAATGAAAATGGAGTGACTGTAACATCCAGGTGCCATCTAGGTGTTCCCATGTGTGACATCACAGGCAAAGCTCCTATGAGGATTATACCATTATCTATATTTTATAAATCTGGAGGTGAAGGATCAAAGTGTTAAACAACGTATAGCATCAGTCTCACAAGGGCACAGCTATTTGAAAACTTACGAGGAAGAGGAAACCTATGAATCATTATGGCTGTAATTTCAGTGATTCCCAGAGGTGTACTGTGAAAATTCAGCTTTCAATCAAGAAGGGCGAAGTGTTTGGGACTTTCCCTACTTGCAGGCTCACAAACCAGCCTGCGCGTTTCCATGGATGCTCGCTGAGAGGAAGGACAGCTTCTTCTCACAGCATTCGAGGTAGCCAGCAGCTCGTCCCCCACAAACAAGACAAGAGAATGAACTTGCCATTATTTGCAATACAGGAGCAGAACCCTGATTTAGGAAATGTCACACGTTTACAATGGGCATGCATGTTGTTTGCCCTGAGGGGTCTCTATTACAGTGGGCAGTAAGCATGCCTACCGGTCGCCCAGGAAGGAGTTTCTACACAAATATCCTTGAAAAGGTCGTTCAGAACCAAGGCTGTCAGTGTCTCATGTGCAAGACATTCAGAAACCCAAAAGACCACTGCAGAATTGTCTCTCCGCTTCCAGCTCATTACAAATTTAAGGTCCTGCAGGGATTACATTTTTTTCATTATTCTAACTTTAGGATTCTTTTCTATGTGTAAATGTTGGATTGTTTACATACTGCAGGCATCTGTTTTAGGGTTTAAGGAAAGGATCTAGATCTAGATGAGTCAGATATTATATTGTATTTCCACATTTGTTACAGTTGCCTGCTTTTTATAAAACTCTGACCTTTTTAGTTGAAATTTATTTTCTATTTTCCATCATTAAAGAAATAACATTCTCAAGATAAGGGTGGGATTTTAGAAGTGGGAAGGGGACTCAGTTTGTTGTAATCCACACCTTCAACCGTGATGTGACGTACACGGAAGCCCACAGCTGGTGGGCAATGGAGGGAAGATGCTATCCCCAGTCGGCCCTGTTAGCCACGTCCTCTTTCCCTGATACTCTACTCTACTGCCTCTTTTTTGTGTATCCGTGGGGGATAATTTGTTGTCATCTGAGAGCAACACTCCCTGGGCTTTTTATCTCCACCAAAGAGTGGCAGAAGAACATTATTAGCCATCAGATATGGGATCAGAGAAGACAGCTAAACTACAAATCCTCAATTTCTTAAAATCTTACACATCCAACTTGGTGTCTGCATTGACAAGATTAATAGGATAAGAGTTAAATCTGCGCTTCTCATCTTGTTACTCAGACCTGCTTATAAAATCCACCTGTGAAAAACAGACCTGCACTTTGAGTTACTACAGATGAAGTAACCAGCATCAAACCCAGCTCGAGCATTTTATAGGAATTTGGAAAATGCATGAAACCAATTCCTGCTCTGCTTTTCTGATCTTTCACCTGAGAATGTCAGGAGAAATCACATGTAGCTTGTGGGATATTCAACAGTATAATAAACAGATAATTCCCATCAGACAAGACATTTCATTTTAGGGGAATAATGATCAATCTAGAGATAATTTCTTAACAGCACGTGCGAAGCTCTGAGGTTTTCATTATTCTTGTTTTCTATAGCAAATGTAGCAGGCTGAATTCAGGAAAACATTTTTACAAGACTTCTTAGTGCCCAAGCTCTTAATTTTTCATTCACACATGGAAAGATTTCAAAGAGAGGTGTTCACGAGACTTAACTCACACGCCCCTCAGTATGGACGCCAAGAAATGCCTGGCTCCTACCTTTCCTCACCTAGCCCTTGCTCTTAGAAGCCATCTCTGGGCCGGGCGCGGTGCCTCAAGCCTGTAATCCCAGCACTTTGGGAGGCCGAGACGGGCGGATCACGAGGTCAGGAGATCGAGACTATCCTGGTTAACACAGTGAAACCCTGTCTCTACTAAAAAATACAAAAAAAAAACTTGCCGGGCGACGTGGCGGGCGCCTGTAGTTCCAGCTACTCGGGAGGCTGAGGCGAGAGAATGGCGTAAACCCGGGAGGCGGAGCTTGCAGTGAGCTGAGATCCGGCCACTGCACTCCAGCCCGGGCGACAGAGCGAGACTCCGTCTCAAAAAAAAAAAAAAGAAACCATCTCTGCTGTGTGCCCTCTGCCTGCAGAGACAGAAGCTCTCTTTCTTTCAATGTAGACAATTTGGAGTGTATAAAGATGTGTAAAGTAAAAAGCACAAGTACACACACACACACACACACACACAGTCTTTCTGTCCTAAAGCAACCACGACTAACACTCTATGTGTTACAGGAAGTTGTTCTTTCTGGTAAAAAGTATGAGAGGGAGGAAGATGAGAGATTTACTCATGGTCACCTCCTGAACCCAGGAAAGGGACAGAATCCGTTTCTTTGACTTTCTCACTGAAGCTTGAGTATCTGCATCTATCTGGGGATGTCTGAGGACCCAGCCTGGAGGCTGCCAGGACTTTATTTGCATGAGGAGTCTCCCAAGAGAGACCGACCTGGTGCTCAGACCTTACATCGCAGGAGGTGTGGGAAATGCTGAGAACATTGTCACTTGGATAAATGCGCCCCCTTACCTCTCCAGGATCACATCTGCCTTGGTCTGATAAAGAACTAAAAAGATGTTTCACTAAAACCACCATTTAGGCTCACACAACCTCTGCTTTACAAAGTGTATTATTACAAAGGGGAGAGAGGGTCTCCCTGCAGCCAAAAACTCTGGCTCTTGGGCTCTCGGGGGCATGGGGAATGTGGGTCCAGCATTCAGCCGTGACAGGGATGTGTGATGTGGGCAGCACCCCGCTGAGGGCAACAGTGTGGAAAGGAGCCTGCGTGCTCCACGTGGTAGCTAGCTAGCCTGGGCATGGCAGAGCAGGGAGTGGTGAGAAACACCGTGCAGACACTCATTCGTGGGCAGGAGTCAGAGCCCGTGAAACACTAGCTAAAATTTAGCGCATCTCAAACTTCATTGCAATTGGAACCCCGGGGAAGCGCCTAAAAATGACCTTTTCCTTGGGAGTGGTTCCTGGAAAACGTTAGTGGTAGAAGGTCCGCACTTGGTGTGGCAGCCATCTAAGAACTGGCCTTAGGAACCAGAGCTCTCCTCACAGTGTGGTCTTTACATCTGCAGCTCTGGGGAGCTGTGGGTGTCCAGGTTGCCTTTACTAGGCCAGGGCACCTGTGAGTGACCATGTGAATGGCTCACAGCTGCAGGAGAATTGCCCAGCGGGGTCTGAGAGCTCTCAGACTCTGCCTCCAGGGAGGACCAGCCCTGAGGTGGAATGCTGGTTCCAAGCCTTCCCTTGAGCCAGGCCAGAGTGAGTCTCCAGCTGTTCTCATATCTTGACTTCACTCCCCTTCTGGCCTCTCCTGCTCCCCAATCCCTGGCAGCTTCCCCTGGGAGCCCTTCCTCAGTTAAGTAAGCGAGAAGCCAGGAGGAGGCAGGAGCCCAGCCTTGAGGCAGGAGCCTGCCTGGAAGGAGCCCAACCTAAGACCACAGCACTACCGGTGCACTGGTTAGAAAGCAGAGCCTTGGACTCTGCCTGTGCATGCAATGGGTCCCCAGCCATCTGTCTACGCTGGGAGCCGGGGCTGAGAGGCTGCTCATCAAGGTGTGTGCAGCCAGGGCTGGAGAACCCGCCCACGCCCCAGGGCTCTCTGGCGCGCTCTTCATGGGAGCTCGGTTTCAATGAAGTCGAAGCTTTCAAAAAAAAAAAAGCTAAGCAGGCAGCCAGAGATCTGTACGTGGCAAGGAAAGACCATTCTCCATTTTATAGATGAGGCATGGTCGATAGAGAAACCCTGCTATCCCAGAGGTTTTGAGGTTTCTAGGAACTTACAAAGGAAAAAAAGTTGGTTCTAATTTGTGGGTGGGAAAACTTGAAATAAATAAATGTTTAACTAAATGCCCACGAATATAACATGGCAATTGGTTACCTGCAATTTAACTCAGCCCGTATATATTTAATTGTATTTAATGTGGGCTGTGGCAAAGTTTGAGTATGTTTGCTTTTTAGGGGCTTGAGGTCTCTATGACTCCACCCAACGCTATGATGAAAGAGAAGGCTATGGAAGCAGAAGCAGGGGCAGCCAGGCCAGCTTAGCCTCAGAGGGGACGCTGGGCTGGCAGAGCATGGAACGGAGCTTAGCCTCAGAGGGGACGCTGGGCTGGCCGAGCACGGAACGGGTAGACTCCTCACCCGCCTCTGGGGCTCACAGCTGGGAGGGGTCCCCAAGCAAGGGGCAGACTCGGGTGTGCGGCTGAGGGACCGGGAGAAACAGGCCCCACACCAATGCTTTGCTCTCCATGGCCTTGCTATTTCATTTCTCCTAAAATCTGCATAGTGCCAGGTAGAAGGCACAGGACAGGGAAATAGGATGGGGACAGGGTCCTCTGGCTGCTGGCGAACTGGTGTCTCCCTTCTCTTTTATTGGAGATTGATTTCAGTGTGACCTGGAAGAGCCTGCAATGGTTTCTTCCAAGCAGTTCCAGTTTAAGTGTCTAGTACCAGGCTGCCCTGGCCCTGGGCCAGTCCTCCCAGAAGCATGCCCTGACTGGGCCCGAAGGCATGTCACCTGGCACGTTACTTAGAGCCTAGCTTAGTGACTCAGGCTGTTTACTGTCACTTATTTTCTTTTCAAAATAAGTCCATCAACTTGAGTTTAACTTTGGGAAAATGTAATTTGCACACTTGGAAACATGCCCCACTGAAGTGGACATGTGAATCAGCTTTGACAAAAGTCTACATCAGTGTAACCACACCATAATACAGTCATAGAATATTTCCCTGGCCCCAGAAAGTTCCATCGCAATCAGCTCTCCACTTCAGGCGAGGATGGGTCGGCTTTTGGTGGTTGGAATGCTCCTCTCTAGCATTTTTGATAATGGAATCATACACTTTGGACTTTGTTGGTTCAGGCTTCTGTGGCAACACAGTATGTTTTTGAGATTCATCCATTGCTATGGCCTGATTGTTTGTGTCTCCCTCAAATTCACAGCTTGAAGCCGGGGTCCCAAGGTGGTGGTACTGATAGAGGCAGGAGACAGACAAAGTCTAGGCAGACAGGGGTGGGTCCCCAGTGAAACCCCACCTTCAAACCAAAAAGCCTGATACCCACAACCCAAAGTGGGAACTTCTATTGCTGTTTGCCCATTCTTTTCCAATTGGTTCTTTCTGAATAATGCCTTTTGCCAATCAAACATTGCCTTTCCCCAAACTGCCTAAAACCAGCCCCACCCCCATCCTGTGCCTATAAAGACCCCAGACTCAGTCGGTAGAGGAGAGAGAAGCAGGTTGACTGGAGAGAGAAGCAGCTTGACTGGAAAGAGACAACTTGACTTCAAAGAGACAGATGGACTTCACAGAAGAGATGGCTTGACTTCAGGGAAGAATTAGCCTGACTCTTGGGGAAGATGACCTGCTTGTCCCAACCCCTCTCCAGCTCCCCTCTCTGCTGAGAGCCATTTCTATTGCTAAATAAAATTCTCCACCTTCACCATCTTTCAAGTGTCCATGTGACCTCATTCTTCTCGGATGCTGGACAAGAGCTCAGGACCCACTGAGTATAGATACACAAAAAGGCTGTCACACTGGCCCTTTGCCTTGGCTGGTGGAGGTCAGCTGCCCCAAAGGATGAGGCAAAGGGCCAGCTGAGCTGATAATACTCTACCATCCATGGATGGCAGAGCTAAGGGAGCACTTTAACATGCCCTCGGGCTTTGGGGTTGCAGGCACCTGCCTCCCCTACCTGGGCGCTGCTGCACAGAGCTCTCCCCTCCCCCATCTCTCTCTCTCTCTCCCCCTCTGCAGTCCACCCTGCAAGAAAATAATAAGGTGGTGGCCATCAGCAATCCAGGAAACAGTGCTTACCAGACATAGAATCCACAAGCACCTTAATTTTGGATTTTCAGTTCCAGAACTGTGACAAATAAATGTGTGTTAAGTCCCCTGGTCTATGGTATTTCTATTACAGCAGCCTAAACTAAGATGTCCATGATGTCATGTTTATAAGCAATTTACTCCTGCTCGCGGTAGAAGCTGACTAGTATTCCACTGTATGCAGGGACCATGCCCCTTAATGGACACTCGGGTTGATTCTGGTTTGGGGCTGCTTATGAAGGAAGCTGTGAACATGTAACTGTACATGTGCTTTCATTTCTTCTGGGGAAATACCAGGGAGTGGAATTGCTGGGTCATAGGAGCGTATGCTAGTCTCCTATTTTCTGAATAGGTTTATGGTAGATTGGTGTTATTTTTTCCCCTAAATATTTTAAACTTCACTATTGGAGTCTTTTGGGAGTGAAGTTTTCTTTGTGGAAAGTATTTTTAAAATAGCTTTATTGAAAAATGATTTACATGTTGTGGAGCTTCCACATTCTTAGTGTACAGTCTCATGAGTTTTGGGAAAGGTGAACAGCATTGCAGTGACCTCATGCCTCCCTGAAGTCACGACCCTCAGGCTCCAGGCCACCGCTGATCCACCTACTGTTGTGTGTTGGTTTCACTTCTTGACCATTTCATGCTAGTATAGAGGACATTCTTTTGTGTCTAACTTCTTCCAGCGACTATGATGTTTTTGAGATTCATTCATACTGTTGTGGTTATCACTGTTTTATATATATACATATATAAATTTATATATAAATAAAATATATAAATGTTTATAAATTTATATATTTATAAGTTTATATGTTATAAATTTATAAACATAATTTATATATTATAAACATATATAAGCATATATAAACATACATGTTTATATATAAATACATATTTATTTTTATATTTATATATAATTATATATCATAATGTTATATATTATATTATATATTATTATAATTATATATTATATTTATATATTATATAACTATATATTTGCATAAATTATATATGATATATTACATATATTTATGTTATATATAATATATATTGTATTTATTTATTAATATAATAAATAAATATTAAGTAAAATATATATTCTATTCATATATTTATAAATATATACATTTATTATATATTACATATAAATATATATTTTATTTGTATATTTATATACAATATAAAATTTATAGATTATATATAAACATATTTACATATAATTATATATAATTTTATATATTAATTATGTATTATATTATTATGTAAATATAAATATAATTTATATGGTACATGTATTTACAAAAATACATATATTTATATAAATATATAAAAGTACATATTTTATACATAACATATATTATGCATTTAATATACAACATATAAATATATAATATTATATTTATACATAAATTATATTATATTATACATAAATAGATATTTAATACATTTGTAATATAGATAACTATATTATATATTATATATAAATAAAATATATACATTTATAAACATAATTCTATTTATATATAATTTTATATATTTTTATATATATAAAAAACAGTGATAACCACAACAGTATGAATGGATCTCAAAAACATCATAGTTACTGGAAAGAGCTAGACACAAGAGAATGTCTTCTATGTTAGTATGAAGTGTTCAAGAAGTGAAACCAACACAACAGTAGGTGGATCAGTGAATAAATTTATATGTTTATATATTATATATAATATATATAATATATATATTTATATATAATATATATTATATATAAATATATTATATATTATATATAAATATAATATATAAATGTATAATATATACATTTATAAATAAATACAATATATAAAGATAATAAAAATATAAAATATATGAATATATATGTAACTGTTTTATATATATACCAAATTAAGATTCCATTGAATGGATTTACCACAGTCTGTTTATCCATTTAATAGCTGATGCACGTTTGAATTATATCTTTTTTTTGGCTTTTATGAGTAATGCTGTTATTAACACACACATACAAGTCTTTGTGCAGAGACACATGTTTTAATTTCTCTAGAAGTGGAACTGCTGGACTATGTAAGTAATATATGTTTAATTTTTAAATAGATTGATAAATTGTTTTCCAAAGTGTCTGTATGGTTTTCCATTCTCACATGCACCGTGTGAAGATTCTAATAGCTCAGCATCCTCATCAGTATTTGGTATTTCCAGTGTTTCTGACTTTACGCCAGTGAGTATGTAGTGTTATTTCATGGTATGTTTGCTTTGCGCTGTTCTAATCACCATGTTGAGCATCTTTTGATGTGCATATTAATAGTACAATTATTTTTTATGGATTCCATTGAAATATTTTGCCCGTTATTAAGCAGAGTTGTTTGTCTTATTATTATTTAATTGTTCTTTCTACAATCTGGATATAGGCAAGTGCAAACATAACTGTGGTTTTTGCCATTGAAAGTAATGGCAAAACCCACAATTACTTTTGCACCAACCTAATATGTAATTTGTCAAGTACTTTCCCACTTCATCAGATTTATGTTTTGCAAGCATTTCTTTAAGTCTTTGGCTTGCATTTTGTTTTCTTAACAGTGTTATATGATAAGCAAATCTAAAAATTTTGGCAAAGTTCAATTTTCCATTTTTCTTCTATGATTTGGGCTTTTTCTGTCCTACGAAATAATTATCTACCTAAAGATTGTGAAGATTTTCTTTTGTTTCCTTCCAGATGTTTTATGGTTTTAGCTCTTACATTTAAGTCTACGATCCATTAGTAATTAATTTCTGTGTGTAGTTTAACATAAGAGTCTAAGTTTATTTTTTATACAGGTATTTATTTAATCTAGAACCACATATTGAAAAGATTTTCTATTACTTGTTGAATTATCTTGCCCTCTTTGTTCAAAATCAATGCACCATGTTAAATATGAGTTCATTTATGTATTAGTCCGGGTTCTTCAGAGGGGCAAAAACAATAGGATACACACACACACACACACACACACACACACACATGAAAGGGAGTTTATTAGGGAGAATTGGCTCATGCGATCACAAGGTGAAGCCCCATGATAAGCTGTCTGCAAGCTGAGGAGGTAGGAAGCCAGTAGTGGCCCAGTTCAAGTTCAAAAGCCTCAAAAGCAGGGAAGCCAACAGTGCAGCCTTCAGTCTGTGGCTGAAGGCCACAAAGATCCCCTGGCAAACCACTGGTGTAAGTCTAAAAGTCCAAAAGCTGAAGAACCTGGAGTCTGATGTCCAAGCTGGAGGAATGGAAGGAAGCATCCAGCAGGGGAGAAAGATGAAGGCCAGAAGACTCAGTAAGCTGGCTTATCCCACCTTCTTCTGCCTGCTTTGTTGGAGTCATGCTGGCAGCCAATTGGACGGTGCCCACCCACACTGAGGGTGGGTCTTCCTCTTCTAGTTCACTGACTCAAATGTCAAGCTCCTCTGGCAACATTCTCACAGACACCCAGCAACAATACTTTATCAGCCACCTAGGCATCCTCGATCCAGTCAAACTGACACCTAATATTAACCATCACAATTTATAAATTATTAATTCTGTTTCATTGATTTATGTGTCTATCCTTATACCAGTACCACATTATCTTGTTTATTGTTGCTTTATTGTGTGTCTTAAAATCAGGTAACGTAAGTTTTTCAACTTTGTTCTTTTTTTTTAAAACTGCTTTGTTTCTCCAGGTCCCTTGCATACTCACATACACTTTAGAATTGGTTTGTCAGTTTCTAAAAAAGTATGCTGGGAGTTGGATTGGAATTGTTTTGACCAGTATAGGAGAATTAACATCTCAATATTGAATTTACCAGTCCAAGAACATACATATAAATGGAAGTATTGTTTGAGTCCTCTCAGAAGTAGTCTGTAATTTTCAGTGTTCAAGTCTTGCACATTTTTGCATGCTTTTTTTTTGCTATCGTAATCATGGATTTTTAAAAATTTAATTTTCCAAGTGTTCACTGTTAGTTTATAAAAATGCGTTTGGTTTCTTATATTGACCAGATTGTAATGAATTCTTACAATTTTTATGTTTCCTTGGCATCCATTTTGAATACATATTTAACTTTCTTATCCAGAGGAAGGACTCAGCTAACCCTGGCACAGTTTCTGTTCTACACCACACCAGAGATGAGAACTTAGAGGCATCACTCCTGCCTAGCAGACTGGGCTCCCACTTTCCTGATGTTTCCTTTAAACAAACTAATCAGACATTTGCCAGTAATCTTAAAGTGATCCACACTCTACTCCCTGCTGGTTGCCACAGGCTTTCCTCTCTCTCTGCCTGGCCCTCCATTCCTTCCTGGCATGACCTGGGGATGGATGACTGCACTCTTGACTCATTACATTCTCCCTGCCCAGGATCTGTAAGTAAAATCTAGGTAAAAGGAGCAACAATAAATAGGCTTTTAGTAATGAGGTGATTAAGGTGTAGGGAGAGGGGAAATATTCTGTAGCCTTATGATTAGGTCTGTTTATTTATTTGGCCTTAAATAAACAACTTTATTTGGAAGTATGATCTTTCATATGCTGTCATTAGTTTGGTAGCCAAATCAGTGGTAAAGTGCTAAAGTCAGAGAATATTATTTGCAGTGATGCACTAGGTAATATAGCAATGAAGTCACCAAAACTCTGGTGGCATCTGTATATAAAACATAAAAAGTTAAGTTTAAAAAGGCCAAACAGAATTCTCTGAAGAAAAGAGTTACTGAAAGAAAAGCCCAAAAGAAGCAGATGTTCAGTATTTCACAAATAAACATTGGCACATTATGGGGCTTCTTATAAAGGAGCAATTTAGGTGCGTAAGACGACAATGTCATATGCAACTACTGAGATACTGGCGAAAGACTACTTCAAGGATGATGGCTGGAAATGTGGGAGGAGTCTGTACCAAACAAGGTAGCTCATGCCCCACTTTCCAATGATAACATCGTCCCATGTATTGTGGAACTGGCTGATGCCGTCAAATCAAAACCCAACTACAGAAAAAAATCGTAAACAAGATTTTTTTATTGCAACTTGACAACAGCATCCTTTAGTTTGAGAGTGGTTAAGGATGCATGGGGTAGTATTTAAATAATACTTCTGGGTGGATGCCTTTTAAAGCAAATTGAAATTATCCATGTTTCTCACTAAAAGGTCTCCACCTTCAAGTGCTCCTTCTGATAAGACAGAATGCATCCATAGCTAATCACACCCTTATGCTAATCAATAATTTTATCCTTGCTCAGACACTCAGATGGATCTTACAGTACTTTTGATTTCATTTACCCTGATCTCAGCTTACATAGTATTATCTTGATGAGTTTTAATACTATATTTTAATCTCAAAATACATTATTGTTTTTGTACCATAACATGAAACTTAACTTAGACTTACTCATATATTTCTCTGTTTGCTCTTCCTTCCAGCATTTTTGCCTCTCATCTAAGGTCGTTTTCCTTTGCTCAGGTAGAAATGTGGGGAGAATCTGTGCCAAACAAGGTAGGTCATGCCCCACGTTCCAATCATAACAGAGTCCCATTGTCCAGAAGGTCCCTTAGTGTGAGTCTGTGGTGATAAACAATTTCAGTCACTGTTTGAATGACAATATCTTTCTTTCACTTCATTATTGAGTATTGGCCATTATTTCAGCACCTTCTTTGATGTCCGTCCTGTCTTCAGGCTTCCTTTCTCATTTTTTGAGAATTCATCTGTCAGTCTTTTCTTCTTTGGAGATAGTCCATTTTTGCAACTCTGTCTACTCGCTTTTTATATGCTGTGTTTAGGTCAGGGCATCGTTTTATGTATCCTGCTAAGTATTCACTGGGTTTTCTGAATCTGTGAATTGATTTTTCATCAGTTCTAGGAAATTATTAGCCGTTATCTGTTCAATTGTTTCCTGTATGCCTTTTGATAATTTTAGTCTTTCTGGCATTTTTAGTAAACCAATTTCAACCTTTTTAATATCTCTCATGTTTTGTGATATTCCTCATATTTGGTCACTACGTGTTCTAGTCTGAGTAGTTTCTCCTGATGCACTTTCTTGTTGAATAATTTCTCTTTCGCTGTGTCTGTGCATTGGCTTTAAATTTTAGACTCATCCACTGGCTTCTTACTTTTGATTATGGTGTTTTCCAAATCTAAAATAGACTTTTGGTTCATTTTCAGATTAATGTGTTACAGTTAAAATTATTTATTTATTATTTTAGAGACAGGGTCTGGCTCTGTCACCCAGGCTGGAGTACAGTGGCACAATCATAGCTCACTGCAACCTTGAACTCCTGGGCACAAGAGATCCTCCCACCTCAGCCTCCTGAGTAGCTGGGACTACAGGCACACACCACCATGTCCAGCTAATTTTCAAGAAAAAATTTTGTAGACTCAGGATCTGTAACGTTGCCTAGGTTAGTCTCAAACTCCTGCCTTCAAGTGATCCTCCTGCTTCAGCCTCCCACAGCGCGGGGATTACAGATGCCAGCCACTGTGCTCAGCAGTGTGTTACTTCTCATATCGTTCAGTTCCTTGCTAAAACGTTTGCTATGGTCTGAATGTGTATGTCCCTCTCATATTCATATGTTGAAATCCTAATCGCCAAAGTGATGGTATTAAGTGGTTGGGAGTTTGCGAGGTGATTATAATGGGGTTAGTGCCCTTAGAAAGAGGCTTGAGGGAGCCTGTTTTTCCCTTTCATTTCATCTACCATGTGAGGACAGAGCAACAAGGCACCATCTAGGAAACACAGAGGCCCTTTCAGACCTCGAACCTGCAGACCTTGATCATAGACTTCTCAGTCTCCAGAACTGTGAGCAATATCTCTTGTTTATAAATTACCCAGTCTAAAGTATTTGTTGTAGCTGCCCAGATGGACTAGGAAAATGTTCAAGCTTAGCTTTCATTTCTTCAAAGTCATTCCTGACTCCTCTATTTCATGATGCCCCATAGGACATCTCATTAGCTTCATCTTCAAGATAGACTCAGAATATGACATCATTTTACCGTTCCCACTGCTACAGCCTTGTTCTGAGGAAACGTCATGCCTCACTTGGATTCCTGCAGTAGCCTCCTCCTGGGTCTCCCTGCTTCCCAACTGCCTCTCCAGTCCGTTTTCCTCCCTGTGGCCAGAAACATCCTTCTATAATGCATGTCATACCATGTCATGCTTTGCGCCACCAAGGAATGGCTGGCTCTCTGTTTCACTCAGAGTAAAATCTAAAATCCTTGCAAGCACCTGCAGGGCTTGTTGTTTGCCTCGGGTGTTGGCCTCTATTTCCTGTCCCCTCTGCCTCGGCCACTCTGGCCTCCTTGCCATTTCTCTAACACGCTGGGCACATGCTCACCATCAAGTCATCAGAGCAGCTCATCCCTCAGCCCAGAACCTTCTTTACACAGACACCACATTGCGGATTCCTTCACCAGTTCCAACTCTGCTGAATGCCTCGTCTCCATGGAGCCTACCCTCATGGCCCTAGTCTCCCATCATCCTGCTGTGTTTGCTTTTTCTCAGAGCCATAGGTCACCTTCTATCATCGTAGTACCTATTTTTCTCATTTGTTATCATTAATTATATGCTGCTCACCCAATAGAATGGTAGTTCCACACTTGCAGGAATTACTATTAATTTCTTTTGTGGGTATATCTCCTAGTAGTACCTGAAGCACAGGGATCTACAGTTTTTTTTTGAGATAGTGTCTTGCTCTGTCATCCAGGCTAGAGTGCAGTGGTGTAATCTCGGCTCACTGCAACCTCTGCCTCCCAGGTTCAAGCAATTCTCCTGCCTCAGCCTACCTAGTAGCTGGGAATGCAGGCGTGCACCACCACAAGTGGCTAATTTTTTTGGTATTTTTAGTCGAGATGGGGTTTCACCATGTTGGCCAGGCTGGTCTCGAACTCCTGACCTCAGGTGATCCACCTGCCTTGACCTCCCAAATAGCTGGGATTACAGGTGTGAGCCACAGTACCCCACTCACATATTTGTTGAATGAATAAATGCATTATTTAATTTATTCAATCCTTTCCCCAAATGAAACTCCTTACAAAATGCACACACACAGCAAATACACAGAACTGAAGAAGACGAAGTGTTTATTTTTGACAGTGTTCCCTCAGTTTTGCAATATTTTGGTTTGAACACTAGGATCCTGTGGAATACAGCTGGAAATATCACTGGCCCGGCTGTGCTTGAACTGTGTGTTATTATTATAAGCTAACACCCATTGTACCTGGTCGTGAAGTCCCAACACAGTGCATCACACATAGGGCTGAAGTGAAAGGTTCAGTAAATCCACAATCCCTTCCGTTAACTTGGTGCTTCATTATGTGGATGTCCATTCTTGCTTCCCCAGACCTCGTCACTGAAGAAGGAAAGGAGGAACGGGTACAAGAAAAGCAGTGGGCTGGGGTCCCCATCTGGGGAAACACTAGGCCCTAAAGACCCACAACACCCCTTCCTTCCCCCGGCATGGGCCCTGCAGCTCCTGCTGTTTTTCTTGGCGGCCTGAGAGCCACCACCCTCACCACCACAGATCTGCCCTGTCGACGCCCCTCCAGTCCTGGCTCCCATCAGCTTTCCCTCCAGCTGCTAATGCTGACCTGCTAATGCCATCAGCCATGGAACACTGTAATGCTAGATAGTGTGGAAACTCTGGCCCAATTCCCTCTGTTACTCTTCATCACCTCTTTTGAGAAACTCAGGACAAGTTCCTCACTGGCTGAGGCAGAAGTACAATCCCAAAATATCTGTTGTGGATCCTGTTGTGTCCTTTGAAAAGATGGGCACCTGTCCATATGACCTTATTTGTAATATAAGGTCTCTGCAGATGTAATCAAGTTAAGATGAGGTCATTTGGGCAGGTCCCAATCCAATACAACTGGTGTCCCCTTAAGAAGAGGACAAGAGTCAGAGATAGAGACACTCAGGAGGAAGACAGCCTTGACAGCAGGGCAGGGATTAGTGATGAGCTACAAGCCGAGGAACGCCGGGATTGTCTCCCAGGACCAGGAGCTGGAAGAAGCTGGAGGGGACCCACACAGGGTCTCAGAGGGAGCCTGGCCCTGCTGACACCTTCATTTCAGATTTCCAGCCCTCAGACTGTAAGAAAAGCTATTTCTTTTGTTTTGAGCCTCCCAGTTTTGTAGGACTTTGTTAGGGCAACCCTAGCAAATTGGCATAACGTCCACTCCCCGACAGGTGCTAATACTGTCCCAAGATAGAACTCCACCATTCTCCTTCTACAGTGGTTTCCCCATGTTGGCATTGCTACCCCCAAACCCTCCTTGAGGTTCCAGGACATTCTGCTGCTTCTACTCATGCAAGAGCATTAATGTTGGGATACCCAAGCCCAGTGACAAGTTCTCAAAGGGGAATCTACAGTTACTTCTAGGCCTGCCCGGTCCCCCTGCAGAGTGACCCCCACAGCTCGCCAGCAAATCAGCACTCTGGGGGCTGCCTGACAATCCATGAGAACTATGTTATTAATATTTATTAATTATGGTTCATTTGTAACGATCTTCCTGCCTCATTCATATCTTCCATGACCTCAACGCAAGACAATACATTAAAAAGCAAATGTCATCACACTGAAAGCGAAGTGATGAGGCCCTGCAAAATAATTGAGATGGATGAAATCTAAGAATTGACATCACATTAAAGTATTTTTTCCTCAAATTTTTTTTAACGGTAACATATACAAAGAGAAGTACAACAATCAAAAGATTTGTGTCTTCTGGAAAAGAAATATGATGCAATTTCACAGAACTGAGTTTGGCTGTTCATTTAGCAAAAGCATCAACATCTGCAGCCATGAAGTCTCTCTATTCGTTCTGTCTCAACCTTCCATCTGGAAAAAGAAGCAGTTAAAAATTTGTAAAATCTTTTCATGTTTCCTTTGCATTCTTTTCCCTCCTTAGTCCTTCCTTTCAATTAATAAAATTAAAATACATTGACTACCTAGCTAGAGTCACGGTATGGCCGAGGATTTTCCTAACCAGCAGTGCACATATATTAGAGCAAAGAGGCAGTGATCCTGCAGTCAGTCTGATGTATTGCAGCAGAGCCAAGCGCGGAGGTGCAGACGTCAGTGACGCTCCAGCGAAGGCTTCCTAATGCACAAACTACATCTTCCGCGCCTGAGTTCCGCGCCTGCGTTCCCTCCTTGCACACACCCAGGAGTCTGATAAAAAATGAAGCACGCGGAGGACACCGAAATATCTAGAAGGCACAGTGACAGTCGAGAAAAATGACAGGCAGTACATGTTTTCTAGACTCATAATCTTTATACAGGATCACTGTATGTTTCTGTGAGTTTCTATGTACCGAGGGTGTGCTTACGTATGTGCACGAGCCACACACACACACGCACGCATATACGCATATACGCACACACGCACAGACACACATGCACACACAGGCGCATGCACGCGCGCGCACACACACACCCACACATTGTGCGGTCCTCCTGAAGCGGACGAAGGGAGTGCGCATACTGAGCTTCCCTCTTGGAGAACGCACACAGCACAACCTCCAATGGATTTTCCTCTCCTGGTGGCAGCGCTACGCAGGACGCAGATGGTCACTGCTCTGCCCTGGGACCCGCCCCGCCTGCGCCCTGCCTGCTTCCCGGGCTCTCCGTGTGAGCAGCCCCTGTCTGCGCGGCTCCCTCGCGTCTCTCCACCGGGTGGACGTCTCCGAGTCCGGCTCCCGGGCGCAAGGCTGGACCGGTGGCTGCCCGGGCCAGGATCCGCGGCTGCGCGGATGACGCGCACCCCTGAGAGGCAGGGGCGGAGTCGGCCACCGGCAGGCGCCCACCCCATCTTGTCCTTGGGAATGTCAGCGGTGCGACCCGCTCCTCCGTCCCCGCCGGGCCCATCTCCTCTCCTCAAAAGGGGACCTGGCCCCCCGTTTCTCCCCACTGACATCGACATCTATCCACTTGTCTATTTGTACAAATTTCCAAAGTGTATCATTTCACCCCTTTGGATGTAAAAAGTGAGCTAATAATTTTCTAGCAGCATTCCTTATGTCAGCCTCTCTAATTTTGTATAAAAAATCATTTTGCAATGGGACCAATGTTAACTCATTTATGAAATATATCGGTTGCTAAAAAGTAATATTCCACTGAAGTCCATCAATCAACATGGGAATATAGGTCTTATATTTATTGCACCTAATCTACTTTTGCTTAGCACAGTTATTACTCATATCAGAATATGGGTCTAGACGTGAATGACGGAAGTTATATTTGAAATCGTGTCTTAAGGGTAGATGTGCTCATACCAATTTCTTTTTCATTGCGCACCCCAAAATTGCCAATACCTTGTTCAGTATAAAATACATCATCTTTGGCACCCACGGGTCACCCCAATGATGCACACAAGTGAAGATGCAAATATTTATCTTTCCTCTCACGGATCCTCCCGCCCCTCTCTTCCCCCTTGCAGTGCTTTCCTGGCTCCTTTGCTGGGGTGGAAGAATACGGAGGTGGGGGGCGGGTTTGATGCTTCTTAAAAACACATAAGCTGCCTCTCTCATCTGGCAATCATTGACTTATTAACTCTTATTTTAAAAGTTCACACAAATCCAGAGAACTTGTCCTGCTATTAGAATGCAGGGAGAACTAGATGATGCGTGGAAGCCGTCCAACTGCGCAGGGCAATGATCCTAGGCGGTGGCTACTGGCCGACAAGTGCGCCCCTGCGGCAGCTCCCAGCCTGAGTCTGCAGCTCCGGAGCGCTGCTGTTTTCACTGGACCCTGAGAAAACCATGACTCAAGACCAGAAAGGTCTGGAATTAGAAAGAACAGACCCAACAACTCTGCTCCTGGGCATCCTATATGTCCTTTGAAGACATCTGGAGAAATGTAGAACACAGGCTGGGAAGAGGAAACTAAAATGATCATGAATATATACAAAATATCAGGCCACTCTCCTTGTAGCCACTTTACCCTAAAGCAGTAGCCCTCTGCCCACCTGACGTGTGGTCCAGGCTTTTAATTGAAGACCATGCCTTGAGCTCTGTGAAGTTTTGATGAGCTGCGAGCCAGCAGAGGCTGTCCCAAAGGTTCCGGGAACACTCGCCCATCACAGGCAGGACAATTTCATCAGGGAAGCTCTGGAGACCTGGCTTCAGAGTGACCAGATGACGGGCTTGCAGGCCCTTCACAGTTCCCTGTTAGACGACCCCCTGAATATACAGGGCTGCTCACAAGAGGCAATTCCCAAGAGGCGGGACATATTTTTCTGTGTCCAACTCTGGAAGCTGGGACCTCCCTCTCCAAGGGTCCTTGCCCCAACAGCTTAGTCCCTGGACCCCCTTTGACTTTGCTCCGCTTCCACACTCTGGTTGAGTCTCTGACCAAAATGAGGAAGGGGCCGCACCGAGATTCCTTTGGGGGTTCACCTGGCTTCCCATCTCCCATGGCTAATAAGTGCTGTCCAGTGGCTTGTTGGAGGACAACCATTAATTAGATACACCAGTGCCGATTTATCTTATTAGAAATCTACAGGCAAGTAGCCATGAGAATGCAGAAGCTTTCAGGATTCCTAGCCCTCCAGATCGCCTTAGTTGCTGACGTCTTTGCTCCTTGATTTGCATTTATGGCTGGGGTTTTGTTTTGTGTCAGTAACACAAGCATCAGGGCAGGGCTGCTCCAAAGTCTGTGCCCACAACCCCCACTGATGCAATGTTTACATAGATTTGTGTTGCAGTAGCTTGAAATATCTGTCGGTTCCCTCTAACCAACCGATTTGCCTGCAAACTCCTTTTTTTTACCCTTTTATTGTTTGCAAAACCAACAACTTTGCAACACCATTTCCAGGGAACGGGAGGACCAGCTCTGCATCCGTGTAGAGCTGCACCAGCCACAGCAAGCCGAGCTGTTTATTGCTGCGACTTTCAAAACATAAAGATAAAATATTTGAAGATTTTCTTGAAAAGGGGAAAACGCAGCTCTAGCCCCCTCCATTTGCCGCGGGGGGCGGGGAGCGGGGGTGTTGTCCACGTGCCAGACGTGACGGCCTAACGGTTTGATTTATGAGTCTGATAATAAAAATCCCATTAGGCTCCTCTCATTGAGAAAAAGGAGCAGAAGAAAAAAAGCTGTGTGTGTCACCGAGCAGCATTGACGCAGGCGGCTCTGACGGCAGCAGCCGCGGGCGGGCGGGGGCCCGGGGGGGCCCGCGAGGGGCGCGCGAGGGCCGGCAGTTCCAGCGCAGGGTCCCCTAGCCGCCCCCGTGCCTTTTCAGCTCCCGCCCCCGCTGTCACCATTCCCTCGACCCACACGCACCAGTGCACTCGCCGCCGCACGGCTCCTGAGTCCCCCAAGCACCCCAGCCCCCGCTACTGCAACCCTGCACCCCTCTGTAGTGACGGGTGCCATCCTATGTGATCCCCCTGCCCCTGCGGACCCCTAGTCCTCCGAGGGGAGAGTGAAAGAGGGAGGGACCTGGGAGGGAGCAATTCACAGCCCCCCAGGAAGGGGTCACAGCCCTCCCCTCCCTCCAAGGAAGGAGGTAGGGCTGGGAGGCTGGGGTCCTGTGTTCCCAGTCCCCGGGGAGTTGCAGTCACTGGAACCTCCCCCACAGGCCCAAGCTGCCTGCAGATATGCAGCAAGTATCCATTGTTCACCGGCTGAGAACACGTTAGAGTCAGGGTTATTTTTCTATTTAAAAAGTCATCTGGGCAGGAGAAAAGAGTAATGCGCTGTGCTCGGAGTGCGCATGTGTGATCCAAGACCCAGTGCCTGCACCCACGCGTGGTTCCCCGTGGACAGAGCCGGGCCTCAGCCTGGAGCTGCGGCCACTACTCCCCGGCAGTAGGAGGACCTGGGCCCTGGGCCAGCCCTGAAGATGGTGCGGGGACAGATGCCACTGCTGGGCCCACGCACAAATGCTGCTCTGGTATCCAGGCAAAACAAGCCAAGGACTGCACAGAACACCTGGGGTTCCAGACCAGTGGTTTTCTCACGGTCTCCGAACAGAATGACTGACAAGATGTACTCCTAGGGACACTAGAAAAATAATTATATCAGTTAGGCCTGATTCAGCCCTCCGGCCTTAACTTTTTACGTGTCTACTTGAAATGTAGCGAGATTGATAAGGAATTAGAGAGACTGATAAAAAACAGGCCTTAAAATTCCACTATTAATTATCAAAAAAACTAAAAAATTCAAGTGCGTCCAACTCCACAATTCCGAGTCCATAAGTCATTCTATAAACATTTTAATCAGCCAGTGCCTAAACTTCCCCTATCAATCCTGCTACACTACATCCACTTGGGGAGGGAGATGTGCCATTCATAATGTCCCAGGGACATGGAGCTTTCAACCCTCCCGGGGGAGAAGGCACCCCATGTCCCTGGAACTAAAAACAGGAATGTCTGATGCTTGTGCACCAGGATTCACAACAGCCATCGCCAGTATTCACCATAGTCGAGGGGAAGGACCAGCCCAGTGCCCCTCACCGATGAATGAGTACACAAAACGTGGTGCATCCATGCAATGGAGCAGTAGCCGTAAGGAAGGGAGCACTGACCCGTGCCCAACATGGATAAGAACATTGTGCTCAGTGAAAGCAGCCAGTCACAGAAGGACAAACCCTGCAGGATTCCACTTACATGAGGTCCCTGGAGTAGACAAATTCATAGAGACAGGAAGTGGAGTGGTGGCTGCAAGGAGCTGGGGGAGGGGTGTGGGGAGTTATTGTTCAATAGGTAGAATATTGTTCTGTTAGGGATGATGAAAAATGTTGGAAATAGATCATGGTGCTCGTACCACAGCATCATGAATTTAATCAACGCCACTGAATTGCATCCTTAAAGATGCAATGGAAAATTCATATATATATGTGTGTACACACACACACACACATATATAACCACAACAAAACAAACAAACAAACATGAATATCAGTTAGCACTGATACTTCACCCAGGTTTCCTCTTCAAATTGCCTTCTGGGAACAGCACCCCCAGGCATGGTGTTAGCACCCTCAGGCACCCCCAGCTTGAAATGGACCCTCTGCCTCCTTAAAAACAAGGTGAGATAAGATACCAAAAGCCACCAGGACTCTCTCGCTCATTTACATCTGTTACAAAGATCCCCCTGTCTATTTGAGAATTTGGGGGAGCAGACTACATTCTTACATCATTTGGCTCTTGCCTTCAATAGTGCCTCACCACATGCACCGCCAAACATAGAATGGATTTTGTGAAGAAAAGTAATTTTGGTGTTTTTGGTTACTGCTAACCTAAGTGTATTAGTTTTCCATTGCTGCTGTAATAAATTACTGCAAATGTGGTAGTTTAGAACTGCAAAAATCCATGATTTATGATCTTACAGGTTCTGCAGGTCAGAAGTGTAAACTGAGATGAAGGTATGGGCAGGCTCTGTTCCCCTGGAGGCTCTCAGAGAATCCCTCTTCTGGCCCCTGGCTGCATTCCTCTGCTCATAGCCCGTTCCTCCATGGTCAGAGCCCGCCAGGCTCCCTCTCCTTCTGAACAGCTGAGGAAGGAGCTCCTCTCTTCAGGATTCACACGAATAAATTGGGCAGGCTCACCTGGATCATTTAGGTTGGCCTCTCCATCTCAAGCTCCATGCCCTTGACATCTGCAAAAATCCACTTTGCAAAGTCAGGTGACATAGTCACAGGCTGTGGGGATTAGGACATGGACATCCTGGGGCCATCTTTTTGCCTACCACACTAAGGAACCTGTTCTAGTTTATGATTTTATGTGAAGGAATATTGCTTACGGGAACTCAGAGTCATTTAAGCCTGCTTGCTCACAATTTATAAATATCAGGGTAGAAATAAACTAAGGCTCTCCTGCAGTGACTTTTACTTCTTCTTCTTCTTTTTTTTTTTTAGTGGCTTTGATCCCATCCTAGAGTCCTGGGGTGGTTGCTCTGCTATCTCCCTTTTCTGCTGAGTTAGGCTGGTTTTTGGTCCCTCTTGTCACACTGGTGATGCTCCTCCAATGAATGTGAACCTTGATCCAGGGCTCTTCCTTACAGCTGAGGTCCTGATGGACATTCACAGGCTCCTGGGTGCAGCCTGCTGGGGAACGGGACAGCTGCACAGGCAGGAGCTTATTGTTTCAGGATAGTAGTCGGGTGGGACAGGCCTGTTTCCTGGGCCTTGGCCTGTGTAGTCTCTTAGGAACTTTTACTCAGTAATGTCTTGGGCTTGCTTATTACTTGGCTGTCACCTTTTTGAAATTCTGAATAATTTTTGAATAAGGGGCCCTGCATTTTCATTTTGGGCCCTGCAAATTACATAGCCAGCCCTGGGTGAGTGAGATGTGTTACCCAGCTACCAGCCTGTCTCCGCAGCCGGGCTCTCCATCCTGAGCATCAGTCACCACCAGGAGCTCTGCCCTGAGCACACGTGAGTCTAGACACAGTGGTTATTCAGGTTCCTGCCATGAATGCACCACTGGGGGTGAAGAGGATGCAGGCCTGGCTGCTCCTCTGCTCTCATTAGTCAGCAAGAAAGGCTCTGCTGCTATAACAAGTGACCCCACAATAACGTGACTCAATGACAAAGACAAGGACTTCTTGCCTGTGTTACAGTCCTGAGTCCTGGGATCCCGGGTTTGCAAGGCTGCACTTGCCCTGGCTTAGCGACCTACAAGGAGAGGAAGGAGGCTACAACAGGCGACTGGGCTTGGGCAAGGGCACAACAACTTCACTCCTGTTACTCAAGCAAAGGTAACCCATGCTGGCCACATCTAACTGCAAGGGAGCCTGGGAAATACATGGCCTTTGTTGGGCTCTAATTGGGCAGAGGGGAGGGTGGGTTTTGTGAAGGATCTCCATTGCACCAGCAGCTTCCCTATTGGTCTCCCTTCACTCCCTCCTGCCCCCTCATCATCCCCCATCCTCTGATTCCCTTCTCATTCCCACTGGCTTTGCCTCTCCAGAGTCCTCACAGTCTCCTCCTTTGAGTGCAGAGACAGAGTCTCACTCAGTCGCCCAGGCTGGAGTGCAGTGGCGCGATCTTGGCTCACTGCAAGCTCCGCCTCCCGGGTTCACACCATTCTCCTGCCTCAGCCTCCCAAGTAGCTGGGACTACAGGTGCCCGCCGCCACACCCAGCTAATTTTTTGCATTTTTAGTAGAGATGGGGTTTCACTGTGTTAGCCAGGATGGTCTTGATCTCCTGACCTCGTGATCAGTCCGCCTCAGCCTCCCAAAGTGCTAGGATTACAGGCATGAGCCACTGCGCCCGACCTAAAATGTATTTTCTCATTTTCTAGATTTTGGTGCAGGGCCAGGAGACAGCCATGCATTCTCAGTTTACTGTCCTTCTAAAAACTTGCAAAGGCAACGTGGGATGGATTGTATGGCTAGAGGAGAAGGGAAACTGCTGGCCTTTTGCAAAAGAGAGAACAAATCGTCCCCTTCTTGCTTAAAACTCTTTGATGACCACCCACTGCCTTAGGATAAACCCAAGTCTGAGTGTCAGTCCCAAGGCCCCATGTTATCTGCTCCTTTCCTTCCCTTGCTGCCTTGTGCACCCGCTGTCCCTCAGTCTCCAGAAGGCCCTTTCTGTCCTGAGCAACCTCACATGCTGCTCCCTCCACCTAGGTCCTCCCTCCCCTCACCTCTTTCCTGTCTGTGGCTCCTACTGTTTTAAGGCTCTACCAGAAACATCACTTCAAAGAGGTCTTCTCTTCCTATTTTCCATCCCAACTGCATGTATTGTGATCAATGAATACATGGTGTAATTTTCCTTCCCAGCACATATTACAACTTGTAGTTATGTATTGACTTATATATTATTCCCTTTGTTCGGTCCCTGTCCTCCCAACCCCCAACCCCACACACTCTGGCGGGCACTGGCTGTGCTGTTTGCTTGCAGCCTGTGCTCCATGCCCAGCATGTAGGCAATGCTCAGGAACTGTGCTTTCTCTAACTCAACAATGACAGAAAGGGATCCTAGGCCCTTAGACTGAGCTACATCAGACAAAAAGAGAGCGCTTACTTGTAGGTCTGAATTCAGATTCCCACCCTTTATCCCCAGTGATGGCTACTGCAAAGCTGAGAACTAGGACCAGGGTTGACCTTACAGTCTCGTCCTATGGGCTGCGGCAATAATTGGACACACTTCTGCTTTTCTTCCTGCTTCTTCATTTTTCAACCCATATGCAGCATGTTTCCCATTTTCTGTCATCTGTGAACACTGCTAATTGTATCCTTTGCTTTTACAATTACTTGCTGTTGAAATATTTTATTAGCTATTTTCAGAATGTATTTAAGAAATAAGAGACAATTGTTAGATGCAAGCAATCTCTTTTTAAAAAAAGAGACTTAGCGCCAGCGAAATAAATTAAAGATGTTCATTGCAAGCACTCCTCAATTTGTATAGAATTTCCTCAGACACATGGTTATATAAGACTTTCCATCTTTGATCTTTGTTCAAGCTGAACATGTGCACATATACGCCATAATAATTCTCTTACAGCACTCATTGTATATGTTTATGTTTTATTTTAATATTACTATGGTTACCAAAAGAAGTAATCAAAAAATTTTGGATCAAAGATCCAATTATAAATGGGTTACATGCCATGACAGCATGTTCTTTTACTTGTACATCAGTCAAAATCTTAGCATTTCTCTATGGAAAATTCCAGATTTGCAAGAGAATCCCTAACATTTAAAGCCTTAGTGTGTTGAGAAATGCCTCAAATCCAAGAGAAGCAACATCACAACTTTCAATGCCATATGATTTATTTTTGACATAAGGAAACCCTTGTGTTGCGTTGTTGCAGATAGCACAGGGGAGGAGGAGTTGGAAGACAAACACTTAATAAGAAACAGCCGCGAAGCATGTTCCCAAACGTCTCCGACTTTCCGTGCAGCTCACTAGCATGCGCTGCCTACATATAAAAAATATTATTCCCAAAGCGTACATAGTTGAACATAGGATGTCCAATTTAACTTTGAGCAAAATTCTGCACTTTGTAATTTATAAGAAGACACTTTTTTATGTTGGCATTTAGCTGGGCCTGGCAATTCTTTTGTCTTTTTTTTTTTTTTGACAAATCTTCTGTCTGTTCCTTAAAGACATTTGGCCTCTACTTGATCAGTGCTCTCTGTTATTGCGTATCAGTTACTATTCTAAAGTCAAGATGTTTTGATATATAATAGCTCTTTTTTCACAAATTGACCCAAATCTGTACTCACTAATGGGCAGCAAGAGTGAAATCTCACAAGAAAATGGAAGTCGTTGAACAAAATACTTTATACCAAATCAAAACATGTTCAGTATGATGAGCACAGTGCCTACTGTATTTAACTCCTGCCTGGAAACCATCGGAAAATCATTTCATGCTAAGACAGATGAAAACGTAAGTGATACACCAGAAGCCCCCTTGACTTCTATCTGCCTGATTTTGATTCTACGTCTGTTGTGCGCCAGGTGCCTGCCGAATGCTGGAGACTGAGAACAGAGAGGGACATGGACCTGTTGCGGGGTTTAGGGATAAAGCTGAGTGATTGCATTTCCAAGTTCTGTTGGCGGCTGCGTGCTTTGTCCACGTGACACAGTCATGCTACCTTCTGCTCTTGTGGGCAGAGGTGGTCTGTGACACAGTCCCGGCCAATGAGGTGTGAGCCGTCTGCTGGAGGTTTGTGGAAAAGGTTTTCTTTTTCCTAACGACAACAGTGATGCCAGTTGATGTCAACCTCTCTTCCCTCGTCTTCATACCTTGGACACAAAATGGCACCTGGATCTCCACAGGGAATCTTGTCCACGAAAGGAACAGTGGGAGGAAGAGGAACAATGACACCACCAAACGGCTGACTCTGGTGTTACTGGGTCTCTGACTGGAAGCAGCAACCACCTCCTTTGAGAATATACTCTTCTGTGAGAACAAGAGGCTAGGGTTTCTGTTCTAGATCACATCTCTTACCACACACAGGCACACGCAGACACACACACACACACACAAACACACACACACACACCCTGATTGCCATAATACAATGGGATAAAGTATGCCCTGTCATAGGTTGTTCTGAGGAGCTATCCAGCTTCCTCCCAAGGTGGAGGGTGAGAGCTTCCAGGAGCAAGTGGAGTGGAGCAGCGCAGAGGGAGCACAGCCAGCCCGGCAGACCTTGGCCTGGGAAAGGAGCCCAGACAGGATGTCCTGGCAGAGGACTGAGCATCAGTAGAGGACAGAAGCATGAAGGAGCTGGCATGCTGGGAGCTCCAGGTGTTTGTGTGACTGGAGAAGAAGGAGCCCACGGCCAGTGGAGGAAGACAGAGCTGGAGGAGTGGGCAGGAGCCCGCCATGAAGGGCTCACTGGGCTCACCTGGGCTGGGGTTCTGTCCTGAGGAGAGTTTCTGAATGTTGTTAAGCTGCTCATATTTCCATTTCATACAGTTATAATGAAGGCTGGGACAGAGGGAAAACCGAGGAAGGGGACGTGTCAGGTGGCCTCCATGGAGTCTCAGTGGAAAATGAGAAGGGCCTAATGCCAGCCACTGAGAATGGAGAGAAGCAGGGCTTGAGTGATGTCTGGCTAAGGACAGTGATGCAGCGTCTGCAAATGATTGGAGGTAGGTGGAAGACAAAGGCAGACTGGACCTTGGTGTCTTCCAGGGTGGGGAAAGGGTGGGAACCACAAGGAGGCTTTCACAGGAGCCCTTGGGACAATGGATGAGAAAGCAGGATGGCACTCGGGGCCTGGCTGGAGTTGGAGATTATGTCAGTCCTACATCCCAGGGGCTGTGAGTAAAATACCACAGGGGCCTTAAAGCAAGAGACGGCACTACCTCACCCAGGGAACAGTGACATGGACTCGATGGACTTGGCCAGCACAGCCAGGCCGATCCTCTTCCAGAAGACGAAGCCCTTTTAGAATCAGAGTTTCAAAGTCCTTGATAGAGGTAAATTTTATAAAGTATACATCAGCCATATTGATACTTTCTCTTTCCTTCCCACCTGCACTCTTCACTTTCCTTCTACCAAGGGGAGGATTCCATTTTATTTCCTGGTCACTGAGTTGGGCATAGGATGTGTTGGGAGTGGACATACATAATATCCTTTCCTCTCCTCTTCGTTCTTCCTCCTTCCTTCTTCTTTCCTTCCTTCCTTCCTTCTTTCCTTCCTTCCTTCCTTCCTTCCTTCCTTCCTTCCTTCCTTCCGTCCTTCCTTCCGTCCTTCCTTCCTTCCTTCCTTTCTCTCTCCCTCCATCTCTCTCTCTCCCCCTGTTTCTTTCTTTTTTCTCTTTCTTTCTTTCTTTCTTTCTTTTTCTTTCTTTCTCTTTCTTTCTTTCTTTCTTTTTCTTTCTTTCTCTTTCTTTCTTTCTTTCTTTCTTTCTTTCTTCCTTTCTTTCTTCCTTTCTTTCTCTCTCTCTCTCTCTTTCTTTCTTTCTTTCTTTCTCTCTCTCTCTTTTTCTTCTGTCTCTTTTTATCTTCCTTTCTTCTTCCTTTACCTTTTTCTTCTCCTCTCCCTTCTTTCCTGCCTCACTTCCTTTCTTCCTTTACAGCCTTTGTTTGTTAGCCAACTATGCTCAAAGTTCAAAATCTCAAGATTCCGAACTCAAAAATTATACTAAAAAATTCGAGATCTTATGGAAAGGCAAGAAAAAATATAAATACTTTCCAATGAATCAAAGGTGGCTGGTCTCACACCTCCTAGGTGGAAAACATGGTATTCTTTAAAATGACTTTAGGGAGCTGTACTAGTTCTCTTTTTTCAAAGTTTCATTTTTAAATAATTTACTTCTTACTGAGGATCTTCAAAGAGGAGGAGTGAAATTCTTTTCTACTTTCTTAGTGCACTCACCACCAACCTAACACAAGTTACATGAAGAATCAAAATGTTTTAAGACCAGAAAGAATCTTACAGCTCAATGAGTTTAGCCCTTTCATTTTATAGACATAGACGATAAGATTCAAAAAGGTGAAATAACATTTCTAGAATTAAACAGTGAGTTAACAGTGGTTAGGATAAAAATGAACGAAAAACCCAGGTTTCCTGAATTTCAGTTAAGTTTTTTTGTCTTCTCACTATCTTGAAAGGGAGATGTTTCAAAGACTGTAGACATATAGAGATATGGGTAGATGACAGACAGATAGCTAGCTAGATAGAACTTTGTGATTATGCCTACAAATGACACACACACTTGATTCTTAAAACAAACTCATTATGTAATTATGAAAATTATTATTTTCCCCCCATTTTACAGACAAGGAAACAGAGGCTTAGTAGCATTAAATGACTTTCCCAAATTCACAGAACAAGAACATGTCAGAATTGAGAACAGAAATCACATTTGGTTCTAATCAATTTATTTCATAGATAGATAGATAGATAGATAGATAGATAGATAGATGAAATCTCGCTCTGTTGCCCCGGCTGGAGTACAGTGGCACGATCTCTGCTCACTGCAACCTCGGCCTCTCGCATTCAAGCGATTCTCCTGCCTCAGCCTCCCTAGTAGCTGGGATCACAGGAACACACTACCATACCTGGCTAATTTTTGTATTTTTAGTACACACTGGGTTTTGTCATGTTGGCCAGGCTGGTCTTGAACTCCTCACCTCAAGTGATCTGCCTGCCTTGGCCTCCCAAAGTGTTGGGATTACAGGCATAAGCCATTGCACTCGACCTATTTCTAGTATATTTTATTACATAATGTGGAGGACACCAGATGGAAAACAAATATGCTCGATTTAGTAGACTAGTATTACAGAAACATACTTTTATATTCTATACTCTCAAGTTCACCAGAGCCCAAATTGCTTGAGGGTAAAGTAGGCCTTAGATCCTAATCATTCCAGCTGGGACAAACAAATTACTTCCTGAAAACACATTAAATATTTTTAAACTAATGCAGATTGATATGGTTTGGCTCTGTGTTCCCACCCAAATCTCCTGTTGAATTGTAATCTTCAGTGTTGGAAGAGGGGCCTGAGGGGAAGTGATTGGATCATGGGGGCTGACTTCCCCCTTGCTGTTCTGGTGATAGTGAGTGAGTTCTCTCAAGATCTGGTTTTGTAAAAGTATGTAGTACTTCCCCCTTTGCTCTGTCTCTCCTGTTCCACCATCTGAAGATGTGCCTGCTTCTCCTTCACCTTCTGCCATGATCATAAGTTTCCTGAGGCCTCCCTAGCCATGCTTCCTGTTCAACCTGTGGAACACTGAATCAATTAAACTTCTTTTCTGCATAAATTATCCAGTCTCAGGTAGTTCCACACAGCAATAGGAGAATAGACTAATACACAGATCTATCATGCTTTGGAATTTTTATTTATTGTTCTTTAAAAAAGAAAATGGTAAATTAGAAACTGGTACAAAACCTTTGAAGAATAATTTCACAGTATCTGATAAAACTGTTTGCAGTTACCTGTACACCAGCAAACCTGCTTCTTCTAGGTCTACACCATGAAGTTATACCTCTCATAGAATAAGCATCTACATGTGCAAAGTAACTCATTGCAGCATTATTTGTAGTTGTGAAATATTAGAAATTACCTAAATATAAGTGTGCAAAGTAACTAATTGCACTGTTATTTATAACTGTAGAATATTGGAAATTAGCTAAATGTTCAAGCACAGGATACTGGCTGAATGAACTGTGGTATATACACACTGTGGAGTTCTACACAGCTCTTGAAAAAAGGATGAGGATCATACTGATAAACTGATATGGAGTGATTTCTAGAAAATATCATTAGGTGAAAAGCAGCAAATTGGAAAAAAGCATATATAGTACACTGAGTTATATAAAGCAAAAAGAGAATATAAGAAAATAAATGTTTACCTGCTCACATTTACAACAGGAGATGAAATTCAGATAAACCTGAATACAATGAAATTTGCTTCCTACAGAGTCTGGGAGTGGGAGGGAGATGGAGTGGAAAGAATACAGTAGGAAGGACTCTTCTGCCTGTATTTCTTTAAGTGTAGTTTTGGCTTTTGAAGGCATATTCAAAAAAATATTCAAACAATGACATTAAATCAGTAAGAATGGAAAGAGAGAAAAACCCTAAAACTGAAACGAAATTAAAACAAATGAACTTAACCCTGTTTCCAGTGAAGGGCAATAAAAGGGAAATCAACTAGATAAACACAGAATTTAACTATAGATCCTCCAGATTCTGTACTGAGTGGTGAAAGAAATTAGGGGGAGGAGTTGCGAACAAATCCTGACCTTTATTTAGTAGTGCGTTTTGTTGTGGAGGCATGGGCAAGCAATTAGGAAACTATTTTAGATGCACTATAGGATACAGCAAGTGAATAAATACATTGATGTTTTTGGGAACCAGGGATTTCACTATCATGAAAGAGACATAGACAAATGAATGGCTCCTAATTTCTGAAATAAGTACATGTATGTATATGTGCACATGTATGTGTTTGTGTGTGTATGTGTGCATGCATGTACATGCACTTATTGCTTAGATCTGTCTGCTGCAAGGGCTAGGAAGAAAAGACACCCCAGCAGCCATGAGCACACCTAGTAACTGTGTCTTGGTGTGTAATTCCATTAAAAGGAACCAGTGTTCTGAGAAATGGCTGACCCCAGGGCCTGGAACAAAGTAGGTACAAATGAGCCCAAAGCATCTTATTATGCCAGAAAGTAAGGAAGTGTTTAGAAATGGTGGGGGCATGCCATGAGGATGTAGGAGCCAGGTTGAGGGGATTCTCATTGGCCCTTTTAATGGATCAAATATGAGCATCAAAATAATATATAAAGGAATGAATCATGAGCGATTAAATATGGGAATTCATGAGTCCAAGATACTTGTGCTATGAATAAATAGGTACATTCGTTAGTCGTTGAGGCATAAGGAAGTGTTTTTGCCTGCGTGAGGGCTGATGTGGAAGAAGTACTGAGTTCGAACATCACCAAGGCAGGAGTAGACCAAGCAGGAGTCAGGAGTGGGTGCTGAGTTAGGGAACTGAGTTGAGGAGCAGGATACTTGTTTTGTCTTCTCGGCTACCCAAAGGCTGCTTATTGGTTGTACCTGAAACAAAAAGAGTAATTATACAATGGGAAAGTCAGATCATGCGTCGATCAGAATTCATACCACCCATGGCACATAAGTGCCTCCAGATTTGAAATTCGGAAATAGACACCACCTCACCTCCACAGCAGTCCAGCTGAGATGGCAGAACCCTAACCCATGCTGGGAAATGTTGTATTACAAATAGAAGGAAGATGTCAGACACAGTGGTTCATGCCATAATCCAGCACTTTGGGAGCCTGAGGTGGGAGGATTGCTTGAGCTCAGGAGTTCAAGACCAACCTGAGGAACATGGCAAAACCCCAGGCACACCAAAAAGTAAAAAAATTAGCTGGACATGGTGGCGCAAGGCTGTAGTCCCAGTTACTCGGCAGGCTGAGGTGGAAGGATCCCTTGAGCCATGCAGGTTGAAGATGCAGTGAGCTGAGATTGCATCGCTGCACTCCAGCCTGAGTGACACAGTGAGACCCTGTCTATATTCTTCAAAAATGTCTATGTCATAAAAGAAAATTTCCAGAAATTTTCCAAAGAAAAACTCCAGAAATTCTCCAGATTGAAGGGCTGTAAGAAATAGGGCAGATAAATGCCATCCTTGAGCCCTAGACTGTATTCTATATGGGACAGCAGGATGGGGAGAACATCGTAAAAGACATTATTGCGTCAGTTGACAAAACTGGGATATGGGTGATAGGTTAGATAAAAGCATTGTAGTAATGATGTTAATTTAGTACTGTTGATACCAGTACTGTATCTATATAAGAAATTCTCTTATAGGAAGTTGCACTGAAACATTTGGGGGCCAAGGGCCTAGAGATATATAATTCATCTTTGGCTGTTTTATAAAGCGAAGGATGAGGGTGCACGTGATAGACTAAGTGGGATAAGATGTTAACAAGAGGTAAATCTGGGTAACAGATGTTATGAGTGTTTTTGGTATTATTTTTATTCTTGCAACTTTCCTGTAAATTTGGAATTATTTCCAAATAAAAGAATAAGACTGTGGGTGATGGAATTTAAATAAATGAACATATATAGAATAACTAAGCTATGCCACTTATGGAAGGACAGATATGACATAATATTTCTGCAATTACATGATTAGTTTAAAATCCAAGCATAAGGCATAGCTATAAAGTCCTTCTTCCCAAAAAAGCTACTTCAAGGCCTACAACAAATGTTCTACGTTATATTATTGGCCCTCTTTTTCCTCATTTATAACAGAGTATTTTGGGGCTGGAGAATTAGCCTTCTTAGATAATTTAATGTTTCTTGTAGCACTAAAAATCAATGATTACATTTTGAATGTTTTTAGATCTAACCGATTTGCAACTTTAAGTAAGCTTCTTCCAGACTTTCTGTGTTTCCTGTACTTATTTTAAAATAGTTTCCCACAAGTTGGAAATTTTTTTATGTATAGAAATTGTTGTGCTCAGCTGGTCAGTGTAATGGGGTGTCTTAGCCTGTTTTGTGCTGCTATAACAGAATATCTCAGACTGAGTAATTTATAAGCATGGAAATGTTTTCTTATGGTTGTGGAGGCTGGGAAGTCCAAGATCAAGTGGCCAGCCTCTGGTGAGGGCTTTCTTGCTCCTCATCACAGGGCAGAAGGAGGCAAAAGGGATTAACACTCTCCTTAAGCCCTTTTTATACTGCTGTTCATTGGTTCCTGAAGGCAAAGCCATCAGGACCTAAACATCTCCCTAGGCCCTACCTTCCAACACTGTTGAGATGGGGATTAAGTTTCAAACACATGAGTTTTGAATGGCACATTCAGACTACAGCTTGAGGAAAGTATCAGTTTGCCTAACGGTGAGTGCTTATAAAGTAGTCTGTAAGCTACTTTGGTTTTGCTCATGTTTTCTGCACTATTCCTTGGAAGTGGACAGAATGAACACTCCATTTATCTGAAGGTCTCTCTCCTTCTCAGAATGAGAAGAACCTAAAAACGCCCTTCCAAGAGAAGGGAAAATGAAAAGATCTGACTATGTGAAGCAGCTCTCACACTAAAGCTAAGGTCATCCACATGGCAGAAGTGCTGAAGCCTTGCACAGGGCATTTTTGTTCTTAAAGAACTCCTTAAGGTCTTAGGGAGTCATTGTGGAAGCAGTAATACAGGGATGAGGAAGCAAGGCCACTGATGGCCAAGTGGACACCTGGCATGGAACAAATTGGGGAAGCATCCTCAGAAAATTGCACTACATTTCCTAGGCTCACATGACAAATTTATTACCCTTACCATAGCTTAGATGAAATTTGCCCTGTAATTTGATCAGTTATAACTTTGATCTGGGTAGAGGTGGCCAGAGGAAAAGAAAAGAGTATTCTAGTGCTCGCAAAGACTAATTGCCCACTGTAGAGTAATAGGGGGGCTTCGGGCTCCTCCATCAATCTCTCATGAGTCTTCATCGAAGCTCCTTTGACACTGATCTGCTCAGATTAAGTTGGTGACATGGAGTTTCCAGATGTGCAGGATAGGTGACAGATTGTAAACTGCACTCATACCACCAAAGTGGTGCCCAGCTAAGAGGGCTGGCATGAAGCAGCATCTGCCCCCTTGACACCAATGACCCGTAATCCTCAGCAAAGTCTAACTTTTTTTCAGGTCCTTCTGCAGAAGGCGGGCAATTACACATGCACTGGAAGTGTGGGCCTACACATCCTCTCGCCCCACATGGCCAACTCTTCTCCTTTAGCTCCTTAACCCAGGATAGCCTCTTCTAGCTGTTCCTCCTGCCTCTGATTTCACCTCCTTCTGATCCACTCATCAACTTTCCAACTCAAACATGTAGGACACCATTTTATCTCTTTCATAAAGCCCTTCAGGATGCAGGCTCAACCCTTCAGCGTAGGTTGAAGGCTCTTAATTGCCTGTTCACCCTCCATCCCGGCACTGGCACCCAAACTACCCTGATGCTCAGCATTCCAACCATCCCACTCACTCCCACCTCTGGGGTTGCACACCTGCCTTCACTGTGGAGCTTCCCCAAGGCCTGCGAACCCATCTCAGATGCAGCTCCCCCTGTGGTCCTCTCTCTCACCTCTCTGGTGACCTGGGCTCCAGGAACTTCTGCACTGGCTGCCTTCATCAGCACCCTTGTCAGCACCTTGACACCTTGATAGTGTGCCTGCCCCTCTCCTCCCCTGGATTAGGACAGCCTTGAGGGGAGATCCCAGGACTTCATTCTGGAGCCCTAGAGCTCAGCAGTTATTAAATGACTCAAATGTTTGACACCTTATTTGGGTACTCCAAAGCTCCAGAAACAGAGATATTTATTTGCTGATGAGAAGGGATGTGAATGCATTGAAACAGGAAGGATGGGAAGGAGCAGGCGGCTTTGAGAACACAGGTAAGCCTGAAGGTCCCCTTTACCTCAGTGGTGGCCAAGGGCTAGGTGGGCATGCCCCTTGGTGCCCATGAGAGGCTTAAGGCAGAAAAGAAAAGAAGACTAGTGGAGAGAAAAGAAAGAAAAAGGGGAAGGCAAAGAAAGGATTGAAGAAGAAAGTGAGGAAGGTAGAGAGATTGCATTTCTCAGGAATCACCAGAGATGTGACAGTGGTCTTGGGCAGACACACACACACACACACACACATTTAATGTGGGAGATCACTATGGCAGAGAAATGGCCTTTGCCAACCTCCAAGCTCACTTTCTTCTGTGTTCTAAGAGATGAATCACGCAACTCCTGAATGTGTGTGAGAGGTAAAGAAAGTTTGATGAGGTTATGTAGTTTTTATGCAATTATAAGCAAAGGCAAAATTCCTGCCATTAGGAAGCTGACATTTTACTGGGAAAATAGACTAAACAAGGCAGATAAGTCAACCACAAGCAATGCATGGAGGAAGTAAAGCAAAGAAGGGCGGGAATAAGTGCTGGGAGAGGTGGTATAGCAGTATGTGGTGGGGTGGACTCTGGAGGCTTCTTGAAGAGGTGCAAGAGGAGAAAATGTGAAAGAGGAAGAGAATGTGCTCTGCAGATATTCAGGACATTGGGCAGAGGAGTTTCCGGAGAGGAATCAGCAGCTGCAAAGGCTCTGAGTTGGGAGGGTGCCTGGTGGGTTCTAGGAAGTCCCATGTGGCTGAGAATAGAGTGAAGGAGGTGTGGGCAGAGTGAGAGCTGAGGGAGGTGGTGACAGCTATAACCCAGACATGATGGATGTGGGCTTTCCATTCACCAAGGTGGAAAAACTGTGGGAAGAGCAGGTTTGTGATGGGGGTAAAATCAAGAGCCCAGGGATAGCCTTGCTAGGTTTCAGATACATTCGAGATGCCCCAGTGGAGCTGGTAGTTAGACACATGCATCTAGAGTTTAGGGGAAGGGTCTAGGCTAAATATATAAGTGCAAGCGTCATTAGTATTCAGATTTAAACCCACGAGGCTGAGCAAGATCACCAAGGGAGCAGGGAGTGATGGAAAATAAAAAGTCCACGGATGAGCCTTGGGACACTGCAACATGAAGACAGTGGGAGATGAGGAGTTCAGCAAATGTGACCAAGAGGGAATGTCCAGAAAGGTGGGACACAAATCAGCAGAGTGGAGCATCTGGAAAGCCGAGTGAAGGCTGTGTTCTAAGGAGGCGGGAATGAGGAATTCTGTCCACTGCAGTGGGTAAGTCATCTTAGATGTCTAAGAATGGACTCTTGGATAGAGAGTTTTGGGTTGAATGGTGACCTCGGTAAAAGGGAGATATTGCAGGCAGCAGAAGTAGAACTCTTAAGAAAGTGTTTTGGAACGATTCAAGACCCAGAGAGAGGAGAGAGACCAGAGCCACCGTCTAGCCACCGTCTAGACAGCTGCAGTCTGTTGTGAAGGGAAACAGAGAACCTGGGTGGAAATGGAGGGAGAAGGTAGAGAGTCGAGAAAGTTCTTATTTATTTTTCCATGGGGAAATGACATTATGTGTGTGTGTGTGTGTGTGTGTGTGTGTGTGTGTGTGTGTAATTGGAAGGACCCAGGAGACGATTTAGGGGGGAGTGCCAATGCAGTTGTGCGGGTTTCCCTCTCATGGCACAAGGGGTTGGGATCTAGTGCCCCAGTGACCTTTTCTGGGGTATGAGCACTAGGGGAGAAAGCCAAGACAGTGGCATCTTCTTGCAACCTTCTGGGACAGGTTGAGCCACCAGGGGCTCTGCGCAGGTGTCACCACACTCCGAGGCGTCCGTTGTCACCTGACCTGAAGCCCAGGTCTTGGGGTAGCAAACGTCCTTGGGTTCACTTCAGCCACATCTGTGCCGTCAGTCCATGGAAGCTTTTGGGTGCATTTATGAAGCTGCGCCCTGTGCCTGGTGCCCCAGAACTCAGTCCTTTGAGTTCCTCCCACCCAGGGTCGGGAACGGGCTTTACCATTCGGCCACTCCTGCAGCAGCTCTTTCTGGCGAGTGCAAGCCCACGGATTCCCCGCGAGCCGGTTTCGGGTGGGGAATCCGCGCAGCAGTCCCCTGCATGCATCCTCCCGCCGTGCCCTCCTTCCCTGCGCAGTGCATCCCTGGGTGCTCAGGAAGGGAGAGCGCGCGGTCCTGGGCCGCCAGCGGTGCTCGGGGAGAGGCTACAGGCTTGGCTTCAGCCACCGCGTTGCGCCACGTGGGCGCTCCCCTCTCTGTTGCTACCCTCCGTGCTGCGGGATGGCCCTGGTCTCGGTCCCTATCTGGACCTCTGCATGGTGCGGAGACTGAGCGCAGTTCCCTACGTTTTGCGTCCCAACTTCTCAGGGGCAGAAAAGAACCCTGGTGTGTGTTGGGGAGAAGGGGGAGAGCAGGCCTTTGGCCTCTTAAGGGTAGTTTGGGGTCCCCCCCAACTGCGCCGAGGTGAGGGCGCCTGTCCCCAGTCGGGAGGAGCGCCCCTAGCGCCGGCGACGTCTCTGCGGACCTGGTGGTCCCAGCGCGCGGGCATCCATCCATTCATTGCCACTCCAGGCGCGGCGGCCCTAGGACTCCAACCGAAATCTATGAATGGGAAGAGGAAAGAGAACCAATGTCTGTTCGCGCTCCTTGCTTCCCCGCATCCCAGCCTCCCTCCTGGCAGAGCGAGCCCGACGCGTACTGACAAAGGGCGGGGGTCGGATGGGGGGTACTGCGGGGGCGTGCAATAGTGGGAGAGAGTCTGGCTGGAGGCTGCACTATTTATATACTCCGGTGCTCCAGGACAAAGAGGGCAGATTCGAGTCACCCCCCTCCCCCAGTCCCAGCACCTCCCCGGCCCGGCCCCCTCCTCTGGAGGCTTTGATTTCGTGACCACCCCCACGGGGGGGGCGGGCTGGCAGGTGCGGGGGTGGGAACCGTCTCCGCGGGAGCAGCCTTGCCAAAGGTCCGGCCGCTGACGTCCGAGCGCCCGCTCCTGTCAATGAACGGCAGCGGCAGCCTGGGGACTGTTCTGGCAACGAGGCTACAGACGTCATCGCCTCCTGTTGGACGCGGGGGGGTGTCCGAGCAGCATCTCCGGCTTAAAGGGAAACTCTCTAAGTTCTGGGCAGCCGGGAGAGTCGTTCTTGAGAGCATATGCACCCCCAAATGTCAAGTGCACGCGGACACACACACACAGACACACGCACGCATACATGAGCACTCATATTCTAGAGAGAGAGGTCTGAGTCCGAAGTTGCTGCGGCTGGGAGCTTGAGCTGAGATGGACTGGTCTTCATGGGCGCCCAAGGCACTGGGTGCAACTTTCCCCGAGACCCCCAGATGGAAAGGAGGGAAGGAGGAACCCCACACACTCGCCTTTTGCGAGAAGATCGGCGCGCACCCCAGAGTGCCCCAAGCCTTTGGAATCTGCCTGCTGAGCGGAGCGCGCGAGCGTGGACAGGTCCCGAACTTGGCCGGCGGGCTTTCTTGGCAACTTGCTTTGCGCAGTTCTCCATGGAACCCTGGACCCACTGTGTTCCCGGAGCCTTGTCTTTTTTTTTTTGTTTGTTTTTCTTTCTCTCTTTCTTTTTAAATTTATGAACTCGAAATGAAGCGGAAAGCAGATATACGCGTCAGCATACTTTGGCGGGTAAGTTGACAGTTTCTTTTACCTATTATTTAACCCTTGAGAGTCCAGAAAAACTTAGTCCCAATCTTTGTGTGTGTGTGTGTGTGTGTGTACTTAAAAAAACTTCCTGTCCTTTCCCTCCACCCTTTTTAGCAATAAGAAGACGTGTGCGCGTGTGTGGTGTGTTGTGTTTGTGGACGTGACTGTTTGGGGGAAAGGGTGATGAGTGAACTCGAGAAAGAAGAAAGGGAGTTTATAAAGCCGGAAGACTCAAGGGTTTGCAGAGGAGGGGAGAGAGACTGCAGCCCGCCCCAGCGCCGCTGACAGCCTCGGGGCTAACGCTTGATCCGAGGAGTTTGAGAGCTCCAAGTTCCCAGTGAGGGCTGCGCGCCAGCTGCAAACGGCAGCGGCTGCCGCGCCAGACCCGCAGGTGCCTCCCGAGGCGGCCTGGAGAAGGGATGGTGTGTGCACTGCAACTTCCTTCCTCCAGAGCCGGCCGCCCTTCTCCCGTTCTCAGTGGGGACAGGACCCTCTGCGCTTTTGATCCTTCCCTCTGCCGCCACTCTTTTCTCTCCCCCCACCTTCCCCAGTCTCTTTTGCAAAAGATCCTATGATGTCATAGGGGAGGAGGGGGTCCGGAGTCCCTAGCACCTGAAAGCATCACTAGATTGCATTCTGCAGCATTTTATTTTCTTCATCCCACCCAATTTTCCTTGCAACCCATTGAAATCGCATCCTCACCAAACACTGCAAACACTGTCCCGCCCCTCCTCCCCCCAAGCCAAGCCAAGCCCAGCCAGAAGACACCACTCCTTCATAGCTAGACAGGGCCAGGAGTCCTCACAGCACCCCACCCCATCGCCCCTCCAAATGGGGAAGAAATCCGCTGAGACACCCAAGGAGCCTCTCATCTCTGATTTGATCTCTCCTCCCCTCTCGGCTCACCCTTCTAGTTGAAGGAAAAGGAGGAAGGAGGAAGGAGGAAGGAGAGAGAGAGGAGAGAGAGAGAGAGAGAGAGAGGAGAGAGAGACAGAGAGAGGGAGAGGGAGAGGCAGAGAGAGAGAGAGAGAGAGAGAGAGAGAGAGAGAGAGAGAGGCGCAACACCAGCCAACAGTCTCCTAGACGTAGGGCTACACTGATGGACCGGATTGTAGGATTTCTGCACTGAGTCCCTGCCCCTCTGCCTTTCCTGCCACCCCAAGTCCCTTCCCCTCCTGAAGCAGCAATCTCTTCCATCTCCCTCTCTGGGCTCTTCTCCCCACCCCTTCCTCTGCACCTAACCCCCTCCCCTCCATCTAACCCCACCTTCACTCTCCTCTCGGAGGGGGGAGGGCCAGGGGGTGGGGAAAGAAAACCCCCAAATCCCCAGCCCTGGGCAGAGATGTCGAAGAAACGCAAAGCCCTCGAGGGTGGAGGAGGTGGCGGAGAACCCCAGCTCCCAGAGGAGGAACCCACTGCCTGGTTTGGGGACAGCAGCGAGGAGCAAGGTAGGGGGCGGGGAGGGGGAGGAGAAAAAGAAACAGGAGCACATGCAGGAAGACGTTTGGGAGTTGAGATCCCTCCGCAGGAATGCCCTCGCCACACTTCATCAGAGCTCCCTATAGCAAGACAACTTGAGTAGACATCTCCCCCACAGATGGGATTTTACGTGTTTCCTCAGGATACGGGGAGTGGGGTGGGAGTGAGCTGATTAGATAATGTTGGAGACCCAGATCTGCGTGGACTTGAAGCTATGTGGTGAAGAAGTGAGGGTGGGGTGGGAAGGGAAGAGGCCAAGAGGTATTGATTGGGGACAGCTGACTATTTTCCCTCATGCCTGCCTGGCTGTCATGTGCATTGGTGTGGACACACTGTACTGGGGATGGAGGGCCTACATGAATGTCTGTGTGCAGAACACCTGTGTCCGGAGGGCAGGGGTGCCGGTGAGATCCCCCTCAAGCTCGTTGCTGATGAGGGACAGCAGGGAGGGACGTTTACTTCTTCCATGCTTCTCCAGTCCAGGGATGCTTAGGGCTGCGTCATGTGAAATCTTCATTCCCTGCACAGGCAGGGCCCTGTGCCTCCTCCTGAAGTTGGAGGTGAGGTTTTTGAAGCAAATGGGGTGATGTGCTGTGATTTCAAGGAGAGACGTGGTAGTGAAAGCAGTTGGGTACTTCTTTGCCTAGAATAACACCAATGAAAAACTGAAGATGGAAAATTTCCTATGGAAACACAAGTGATCCTTGGGTATCTGATTTCCACATAAAAGAAACCCAGGCAGACACCTTTTATTTCCCTTAAAGCTTTCTGGATTTGGTTTAAAGTAGGCCCCAATGAACTAGTCAGGCTTTTTCCGGGCTGCAGTTAAAATGCAAAGGAAAAATGAACCAGATGGAGATGTTTTGTTGTTGGCTAAGCTGTGGAAAATTAGGTGAACAGGCATGTTGGGGGAGAATCTGAATCTGGATAGGTAGGCAGCTAGGTAGAGGGGTTGTCTGTGTGACTGATTCCTTCCTGCAGCCCAGCCCTGTGGCTTCGGTTGTGGCAGGGGCTGAGCTGGGCAGAACATCCAGAGAGATGGGCTTGGGCTCCTGTCTCCAAAATGGAGGCAATGGCTCTTCTCCTTTGACGTCACAAGAAACACCAAGTCACAGAAGTCCTTTTCCCCAGAAAACATGAGTCTTTGTGTGCACTGGGAACCTTCGGCATGGCTTGCATCCGTTTCCAAACAAAGGACGGGTTCCGCTCATGCCTGGAAAGTGCATTTTGGTGACACTGAAAGGAGTTGAGAAGAATCCCACCGCTTAACTCAAAAGGGGTATTTCAGTAACTACAGGGTTTGACTTTCTCTGCTCAGTTATGATTTTAAAGCAAAGCTAGGGCATTTCTTAAGTTACTTTTACTGAAAAAAAATGGCATTTGGTAAGAAATTCAAGGTGTTGCAGGTGACTTTATTTGTATGGTTGGTATTTTTCCATCTTTGAGGGAAATAATTCAATATCACCATGAGTGTCTGGCAAATTCATCAGCTCCATATGCAGCATTTGGTTTTGACCTCGGGTCGCTCTGTAAAGGCACATAGCCTTTTCTTGTGGTTAATAGCAAACCAAGTCTATGGGAACTGAAACCATTATTATGGTAAATAACAACCTTAATATTTTAATGCTATTTTAAAAATTAATAAATGTGTGACTGCCGGCTATGAAAAGAAATAAGAATTGTGTTTCAGCAAACATTTTTCATCTTTTTGGTGGAAATATTTGGTATTGGGATTTTAACAAGTCTATGCTATGAAAGTCTGTACTACCAGTAGCAAGTAATTCCCACATTCCCCAGGTACTATGAGTCTACAGATAATATTTTGCAAATCAGAATAGCCAACAGTAAATACCTGTATCCACAGTACTCAGAGGTGATCATAATTTCAAAATGATTTATTGTACAATTGTTTTTTAGCATAAAAATGTCTAAAGATTTTATTGTATCCTTTGTGTTTGGCAACTAAAACTGCTACTTGGTAATTGTCTGAGAATATGTAACTGTAGAAACCATTGAGGGGTGAACACTCTGCCACCATGGTGTTGGGAATATATTTCTTTGGGAAATGGCAACCATGGCCCATGCCTGCAGTGACGGGAGCACATCTGTGCATTTCTGGTGGATGTCTGTGGTATATGGCTATATGAATACACAGCTGTGCACGCTTTCACAATGGGAAACTGGGAGGCCAGGTAGCTGGCAGTGTTTGAGTGACAGCTGTATATGACACATAACCGCGTACCCATGATTAAGATACTACATTTTCTCTGCCTCTCAAATTCAGTGCTGTTGGTTTTTACTCCTTTGGGCCTCTAAGCCAAATTTGACTGTACACACACTGCAAAACAGAGAAAAATATATATGTTGGTGTTGCTGACCTGGATGGAACATCAGAGGGTTATCTTTTAAGTTCCAACAACTTGGAAGGTTTACGTGTTTGCTCATTTCAACCATTGAGAGTATATTCATAGCATGTATGAAATGAAGGCAACTAGAAATTAAGTTTCAGTGGTAGTCAAGGATTTTAAGATGGCCTGTTGGCAGGTTGGTTTGACTTGAAGTTTTAAATAGCTGATAGGCGTATAGGCTGCCTAGAAAGGAGTGCGGTGGGAACTTTGAACGTGAGAACTAAAGCCCTTTGGTCCTGTTCACGTCCTTCCCTACCACCAATCCATGCCAGAGTGCATGTGGTCTCCAGCCACAGCTGCTGAGTGCTCCTTTCAGGTCCTGTGCTGATACTTCCTGGCTGTCGTGCTGTGTGGCCCCTGTATTGTTAATCGTTTCTCTTTAGAAGATTCCTTATACTGATGAACGTAGGATAGTAAATGGGTCATTGTGTACACACTCAGATGGTTTTGGTTTCCTCCCTGACCTTAATAGATCCAGCCGGCTTAATTTAACTAGGTAAAAGGGAAGATGAAGTACATTATCCTAGCTTAGACTGAATGTTTCTTTGGATGTCCACTGAAGTTATTTGACATGTGCACGTGTGTGTGTGTGTCTGTAAAATTGTGATTAGGATATTTTCCTCTTGTGGGCAGCAGCTGGCTGGCTCCGTGTCCAACAAGTGTGTGGTCTATACTGATGGAAGATATTAACATAAAATGTTAAACTTATAAACATTTTTCCTTTGTAACTTAAAGAAAATTGGTGTGCAAATGGATCATGCCAATGATAATTTTTGTTTTGTTTTGTTTCTTCTTTTCTTAATTGCTTTGAACTTGGACATAAGAGTGTGTTACAGTGTTTGGTTAACTACAACTGAATGGACATGTGGAAAGCTGTATGGGAGGAGTCTTTGATGAAAACCCTGAATAAGTGTATTTATTGATCTTATAACTAATAAGGAAGTACTTCAAAAATTTTTTCATTCTCTTCACATTCTTTTTATATTAGTCTCTTTTCAAATAATTAGTATTTACTTAAAGAGTTTGGTTTAATCACAAGATATCTTATTAGTTACTATACACTGAAGAAGTAATACTAACTCTATTTTACCTGTTACGCTCTAGTTAGAAACCTGTTCTCTTAGTACCTGTAGGTTCTCTGAAATCTATCTCTATTCTCCCCTCTCCCCACTGTCACCCTAAATGGACTATCTTGCTTCGTCTTCTAGTTTTAACCTCCATGTCTTTCAAGATGGTTTTAAGTGAGGAAATTACGTAAGTGGTATATTCTTACATTAAATTAATCTCATGAGTGTTTTAAAAGTAAGTAGTTTCTGTTTTGGATGAAATTGGTTAAGATCCTCCCCAGCCCAGGTTTCTGGGTTCTTGCCTTTGTAGTGTTTAAAGCCACCCAAAGGGGAGCCTCTGTGACTGAATGAGTCTAGGGGACATTTGGGCATGACCAACTCATGCATTCCTTGAATTTCTTGAGCCATAGTGAAATATGGGTAGCTATTATGTGGTCAGATAAATCAGTGACTGAGTGAACATATGGTTTTCAACAACTGCATACCTCTACCTCTCTGATATTACAATAACCCCCGGATTTTGTAGCTTTCCTGTATTATTAATGGGTAGTTAGTATCAGGGGAGCCTGAAACTGGGTATGACAAGTAGCATCAATTTTATGCCTCTAAACCTAGTTAAAAGTGAATGTGTATGTTGTTAACTGACCTCCATCTACCTAACCCCCTACCATCAGCTGGATTGACCTTTCCAATAGATTAATGTTTCTGATTAATTGTTCAGATCACCTAATTCTAAAACAGTTCTCAAAAATATCTCTCAAAGGGTAATTTACATCATTGATATTAAAAAATGGGCATGACCCTCGGAAGAGGAAATCAATGTTAAAGACAAACAGTCATACAAGCACGCATTTTTACAGAAGTTTGATGGCAAAGGCGGTTATTGTTTCGACATTTTTAAAAGTTCTTGTGTTAGTTTCTTTGGCTTCAAACCAGAAAGGCCACTACCATCCAGGGGGCCAAAGGAGGTGGAAGAGGTGACTTCGAGGAGAAATGGAGCTCAAGAATGAAGGCTGCAGAATGGAATGGAGGCCTCAGTCCTCTCTCATCTTTGGACATCCCCTGCCTTTTTGATTCAAGCGGGAAAGAAAATGACCAACATCTGAAAGACAAAGTCACCCCTATGTGCCTTCCTCCTCCCCTCAGGTTGAATTGAATGGCCTTGGTGATCCAGTTTCTGTGACTTTGATTATGACTTTGGAAATAAATGAACTTAAACCATAACTGGACTCCAATCTAAATGATAACTCACAAAGGAACCAAATGAGGGATAGTTATTAATCTGAAAGAATGGGGAGAGGAAGTTACCTAAAAACTGGATTCTTTGAGAAGCCACTAGCTGGGAGAATACTCTCTTTTTAGAACTGGCAGAAGCTCTGAGCATCACAGCACAATAATGTAGAGCACCTTTTGATCTAGAGTACAGCAGGGACTCTTCTTTATGCTGTAAATGGCCTATATTTACCTACATTTATATTTCTGTTTGCCAACACTTGCTCCCCAACAAACATGCACCTGGCCCTCCCCTCCAGGGGAAAACAGAATTGCAAATAAACAGAGGTGAAAGTTATGTAACAATGCTGCCTCCTGTCACTTCTGTGGTTAGCTTAAATAATACAGATGGAATACGTGTTTCTCCAGTAAGCAGAAATTATCTTCACCTGTTAGCAGGAGGCGCACTTTTAATAAAAAGAACTGCTCAACTGTGACATGAAATTCTTAAGAGCTCTTTGACTTTGTCTTTCATTCCTGGAGGAATAAAAGGTAGCAATCACAATGACCATTATCTTGATATGATATATTGCATATATCATATAGATACATGCATATATAATATACACACATGGAAACAATAGTCAGTGGTCATGCGAAGATGTACAGTAAGTCTTCCTCCAACCCCAAATGTCACCCATATGACCCTGGTTCTTATGTAGCCAACCAGAAATTTCCTGAGCACACACAGGATGATATATGTAACATTTCTTACATAGAGAGACACAAGTATCCTGTTAAACTGTTCTCCTTATACTTTGCCTTTATCCACTTACCTGTGTCTTGGAAATGTATCAGCATATATAAAACTACCTTTGTTGCCTATATACTATTCCGTGGTACAATGTGCCATAATTGATTTAACTAAACCCTACTGAATGACATTCAAAATACCAGTCTATTGCTTTTACAAATAAATAAAGTTTTCATAAGCAACCATACGGTACTTTTTGAACACATGTATACATTTATATGTTGGTAAATTCCTGGATATGGAAATTGAGTCAAAGAAATGATAACCATTTGAATTCCATCGAAAGCTATTTGCCCATACCTGCCATAATTTTCTTATGCAGTTTGATCTGTCATGAGTACAGACACTACATTTTGAAAATCCCAAATTGGGATATTTGGTAAATATAAGCATATTTCTCAAAATAGTGAAATAGTCAACAGACTATGTGAAACGTAGAAAGTCCCGGATGTAGGGTGATTACACCTAGGATGGATTTTAGGATTTATGACACAGCTTTTCTTCTTCCCCTGCTCTCTGCTTGAGGTGGGTGTTGGCATGAGTGGTGTTGCATTACATCCATCTCAGCAACAACACATAGGCGCAGGTTTGTGATTTTGCCGTAGAATAAACATTGAGGGAATTTAAGTAATGACAGAGAATTAATTCTGTTATTTTAAAATGTGTATTATTTTATTCAAGAGTAAGTATTACTCTTGAATTCTCAGATAACCACAATGGTAACTCTGGGTGTTGTGACTTTTGCACGTTTTATATATTTAGAGATTCTTAAATTTGTCAGTCAGAATGTTGGCTCTCAAAGAGTGGGAGTAGTGGTGTCTTCACTGTGACATTTACACCGTGTGGGAGCTGATAACCCCTGCCTTGTCCCCTGTTTTGTCCCTGCCCCTTCCAGAGTGCCTGGCACCTAATGGGTATGCCAGCATTTCTTGTTGAGTGAAATCGTGAATGTTTTTGTAACTGAGGCAACTTGAATTAACAAGTATCTTATTTAATAGAAACTATAATATTTCTACTTGTAAATGACTATAGATAAGAAGAAATATTTATATTGAGCTGTAAAAGTTTTTTATTCATGAAAGAAAATCAGCTCTGAGATGAAACATGTCACAGCAGCACATATTTGTAAAAGCATTTTTCCTTAGGACATCATTTTAAGGTGCTAATACCTGGGATGAATGGGTGAGAGAGAAGTAGAAACATGTTCCCCTTCCCCTTCTGCCTCAGACCTGGGCCAGCTGGGGAGAAAGCCCACATGCTCCTTCCCTTGGTGCTAATGGGGAGTTCAGCCCACACAAGCCTCGGCCAATGAACAAGAACCCTTACTCAGCTCCAGCTCCCAACCACAGCAGACCCCAAGCCTGTATCCCTGCTTTCAAGCCATTTTCAGACACACTGGGAGCCAGCCCTCCACTGTGTAGAAAGCCTCACTCTGTGAGTGATAAACTGTTTTATGTTCTCTTGGTGCGTGTGTCATCAGAGTTGACATCTGAATGAAATTTTGGGTGGGAGATCCATCTCATGCTCATGGAATACCCATCACAAACGTTTCGCTACATTTTCTTTTTCTCCTCCTCCGCCTCCTCCTCCCTTTCTTATTCTTCTCTGGCACGCATAATTATTATTATTATTGGCTGAAGTCTTCAGAATTATTTATAAACATTTTGATAAGCTAAATACTTTAGATTTATTTTCTGAGGGCAAGACATCCCTGAACATGACCACAATTCAACATTCATACTGAGAATGCTTAATATTAATATAACGTTATTATCTAGTGGGAGCACATATTCAAATGTCCCCAATAATAGCCTGGATAGTTTCTCAATCCAGAATCCAGTCGGGAATCATGCATGATGTTGAATTGTCATTTTTTTTTTTTAATCTAGAGAAACTCCATGACATTGACATTTTTGAAGCATCTAGGCCACTTATCTTTCAGAAATCCCAAATTTGGATTCATATGATGCTTCTTAGTGATTAGACTCAAGTTAAATATTTTGGACAAAGATACCACGTAGATGGCACTGTGTCATTCTCAATGCATCACATTAGAAAGCACTTGACATCAGCAGGTCCTATCTTGGTGACATTAAATTTGATTGCTTGGTTAAGAAAATTTCTGCCAGACTTCTCCACTGTAAAGAGAAATAGTAATAAACTCTGATTATTCTTCCCTTACGCCATGGCAAAATGTCTGCTCAAAGGTACAAAATGTTGACAACTAAAACCCGTAATTTAATATTAATTCATAATTATATAAATTTGGATTTTGTTTACATGCCAATATTTTTCTTTTTCATTGAGGTGTAATGATTTTAGATAAGGCACTTTCTGAGCTAAACAGCTTAGGTGAATTTTACAGGAAGAACTCAATGGATTTTAACATAAATAAACACCAAGATGCAAGCCATTTCCAGCATTCCAGAAGGCTTCCTGTGCCCTTTGCCTCATCAGATCCCTTCCCACAGGTAACCATTGTTCACCCTTCTGACCTCTGTCATCAATTCGTTTGCCTGCTCTGGGACTCTTCTATAGAAATGGAAAAGCACATCTTCTTTGTCTGGGTTCTTTTCTTCAAACTTCAATCTATGGGATTCAGCTTCATTGTTGCGGTAGGTTGCTCTTTTTAAGTGCTAAGTAATATTCTGTTGTATCACTATTCCATAATTTACTTGTTTTTTCTACTATTGATGGATATTTGAGTAGTTTCCACTTTGGAGCTACTCCAAATAAAACTGCTATGCAACATTTTTATACATGTCTTTAGTGGACATAGACCCTCATTTATTTGAGGCACATACCCTATAGATCACTTTTTATTTTAATAATTTGTTTAATGTTCTTTATTAGTCATTGGAGCTCCTCAATGACGGTGTCGATTTTCTATAAATACATCTGAATATCACAAACCTTATATTCATAAAAAATTCAGATGCTTTCATGGGAACACTGAAAATCCAGACATAGAATCTTGACAAATGAACTAGATTTTATCCATAATAGAAGTCTATACTTAATTTTGACTCACAAATATAATTATGCTTCTCTACTGTGGGTGTCGAATTTGGTGCTTATTCATTTAAGTAGTGTATTGTGCTTGACTGAGGACTCTGAAGGAGACTGTATTAAGAAGAAAGATGGACCCTCACCAAGTTATACCATCCTGAGGTACAGTTTGCTGGTAGTATGGATTACTTTACCTCTGAGAAAAGCTTACCAGATTGAGGAAACTCTGTAAGAGAGTTCAACTCAAGAAGAGAAGGAATCTGCTGTCTTTCCCAAACTGTTTTTTCGTGCTTTTTTGATTTTTGATTTCCAACCTTCTTTATTTTTCCGCATCAATGTGGCCTAATGACATCCACTTGCTGGTCTTATTTGGGGCTGGCCTGGACTAACTGTGAAGTAGAAAGGACAAATGTAACTTTATGTCATCCTCTTGCCACGGAATAATAAATCTAATTTTTAAGTAACAGGTTCTGTAACAAGATAGAGAACTTTCAGTTATCTTCACATTTGGCTCCAGCCTATCTCTCACCAAGGGAACTATCTGTCTGGGACAATGCTTCGATGTGTGCTGACAGCAGAGGGTGCAATTCCAGGGCTTCCGATGCACAGGCTTTGGTTGCTCCAGGAGAGCCTGTGGGGAAGGTGGGGACAGGAGGACGGTGTGGCGCATAGCCTGAGGAGGGCCCTGCTGCAGGGTGGCTGGGGAGGACTGCAGAGCCCAGGAACAGCTGTCAGTTATTGTGAGCTGCTGTGGTGTGTGGTGGAAGACGTGACTCTCTGTGTGAGTCTAGTGCTCTGTCAAGTTTACCAAATTCTTGAGTGATTCAGAGAGGCTTTGTAAATAAAAACCCCATGAAGGGTCTGAGTTTCACATATGGGCTTTGAAGGCATAAACCAGAGTAAGCGAGTGTGAAGGGGTAGCCAGAGTCGGGCCAGTCCAGAAAGACTCAGGTTCTGGAATATTCTTGGAAACAGTAGCAAAGGCTCTGGTGTCTCCAGGTAGGAATATGTTGTGATTCAAGGCAAATCACCCTACCCCAAGGGTTAGCAAACTCTTGACTTTGAGCTATATTGAAGCCATTTTTTTCTTAACTTGAAGTGAATTGGAACATTTTGACTGTAGTCACAGCCTAGTCTCCTGTGGCTTGAGATTTAGGTAAAGATTACAAAGATGGTCAGAGGCCTGGTTTTACTCAGGGCCCAACAGATTTTAGTGATTCAGCCTAAAATCACCAGGGCTGAGTCAACATCAGCTGTTATCTTACATGATCATAATAATAATTCACATATCTACATAACAGTAACTGAAAAGGAGTCTTTTTTGGCTTCATTATGAATGTCAAAATGTATATGGAGAAGATAAATTTGTCATGGCATACAAGGAAAATCTATAACTAACTGACAACATGCTAATTTTATCCATACCCCTCTATGCTTAATAGCAGCTTATTTATTTGCCTACATTTTTGTTGTTGTTGTTGTTCAGTCTCTGATTTCAGATTTCTAAGATCATCATTATTTGATTGTCTAAAATACAATGCAAAAGAATTACAACGTGGAAGTGAAATGTTGTCAATTACAAGGTTTCATTAAATCTAAGAGAGGTGCTGGGAACAGCTCTACCCACATGCAATGTTGTTAAAAAACAAGTTAGACTTTGAACTGAAAAAGGAAAATTGATGAGGGTTATCCTGTGTTCCTACCACCAGATATTTCTATTCCATTCTATTCTAGACATCAAAAATGTGCCAAGTATCCACTAAGTTGAGTGCTGGACACACGGTGTCTCAAGAACAGGCATAGCCTTGCTGGTCATAGTGAGGGTGTTTTGGTTAACTCATAGAACAAAGTGCCATCTGATAATTTCTTATTTTGCTTACTTTTAGTGTCTGCCTCTCCCCACGAAAATATATTCTTATTAAAGATGGAAACTTCTTTGTGCTTTCTTCCTGTGTACCTCTAGCACTTGGACAAAAGCCTGGCAAATATTAAGTCCTCTTAAACTTTTTGTTGAATGAATGTGTGACTGAATGATTGAGTTCTCCTTTTAAAAAAAAGGTTTTAGTAGAGATGAGGTCTCGCTATGTTGCCCAGGCTAGTCTCAAACTCTTGAGCCCAAGTAATCACCCACTTCTGTCTCCCAAAATACTGGGATTACAGGCATGAGCCACTGCACCTGGAATAAATTGTCTTTTTAATGGAACTTTTCCATTGACTTCGGATGAATCAAATGCTTTATAGAAAAAAGCGAAGGGGGACTTTCAGAAGAGCTCTCCTGATAACCTGAAGGCCTCCCGGCTCTCAGTCAGTCTCAGTTGCAAGTGGAAACAGGCAAAGAGAATCCACTTAAGCGGAAGGTGATAGATATATCAGCAAGTCCTGGGGAGAGACCACAGCAGAGGAGGGTACAGGAAGCAGCCACCTCCAGGGTCTGGACCTGGGCTCCTTCTCCTTCTTCCATTGTTCTCCCAGATAATGAGATGAAGGGCATCTCAAGGTCACACCCTCACAATCCCTGCACAGCCAGGAAAGAATACCTTGTCCCAGTTAACCCAGCCAAAATATCCCAAAGGCGGACACTCCTGTTTCTATAGATAGGGCAGGTGTGTTCCTAGAAGAAAGTGCAAGACAAGACTCTGCAGACAGGCACGACAGTCACCCTCTGTCCTCTGTTTCTCCTGCCAGGTCCCTCTCACTGAGTAAGGGAGGCACCATTGCTGTCCTTTCTGGCTCTAGAGAACTTGCCGATGTTTCTTTTATTGTCTAGTAAAATTTAGTACAAGTGTTCTCCTTCAGCAATAGAATCTGGCATACTGTGGTCCCAGAGAAGGTACCATGAGATGTAAAATAGATGTGCAATGCTCTATCAACTGGTAAAGTCTTAATGTCTTATATCCATCTGGTTCTGCACTCTTTATCATTCAGCAAAATTGATACTTACTTTTAATTATTGCTTACGATGTCTTCTCTTCCAGATCTCCCATTCTCCACTCAGTATCTCTTTGTGTAGACCTTAAGCCTCCTTGGAGACCCTTGTGAATTTCTACCTTCTCCAGGAAGCTTGGCCGTTTCCACAAGGGGCAGATGGGTTTTTTTCCTCCAGGACTCTAGGGCTCTGGGTAGTGTGCTAGGCACTTCCTATACCACCTGGTGCGTGAGGATTGTTCCAATCATTTTTAGATCCCTCTTTCTCCCATTAGCCTGAAGAATTCTAGAGAAGAGATGTGTTTCATGCACATTCTTGCAGTCGTTGGAGTCCTTATTTGTGTAGAAGGCCCATGACCATTTTCCGATGGAATAGAGACATAGATTTGTGAAAGTTCCCACTTGTGAAAAATGTATGGATGAAAGAGGAGGAAAGATGTAAAGAAATAGAACTCTACATGTCTGCATTGATAAGAAGTTCTCCTTTAACTACTAGTGATATCAGTATACAGTATGAGAAGGCAATTTCAAACTTGTCATTGATATTTTTAGCATTGCTTAAGATGTATTAATAATTTAACGGACTGATTCGAGTGGTACTTTGTAGATGATAGAAAATATAAGCATCTATCTTGCATATATATATATATATATATATATAAACTATCTTGCTTCAGACAATGACTGGTGCACAAGGTGGCAAATTTTTATGCAAAATGCTTTAGTTCTGTTAAGAAATTCTGCATGTTATTGAAGAAAGAAATTGCCCAAGTATCGAAGAAGATGAATTGTGATAAAGGAATAAAAAAACCTTACACGCAAAGCCACGCTACTATATTCATAAATGAACACTGCTGCCGTACAGCCATTTCACATCTCTCTGGATAGTCCTGTGAAGTCCTGACCTCACCTCTTGTTTGGGATGGGCCAGTCTGGCGCCCATGCTGCGGTGCTTCTCACCTGTCTCCCTTTTCCCTGGGGCCTCTTCAGCAGATCACAGGCGTCTTCAGACTGCCAGCAATGACTGAGTCTTTCTTCAGAATGATTTTTTCTTTTTTTCGTAAAAAAGATTTTAAGTTTTTGTTAATGTAATACATTCCTTAGTAAATTTCAACTAACTTCAATAAAACTTCCTTTCATCTTTCACTTACAAAACATATGCGGGGATCCTAAGAGACCCCAATTCCATCACTTATTTATTTGTTTATTTTTGAGGTGGAATTTCACTCTTTTTACCCAGACTGGAGTGCAATGATGCAGTCTTGGCTCACTGCAACCTCCGCCTCCAGGGTTCAAGTGATTCTCCTGCCTCTATCTCCCAAGTAGCTGGGATTATAGGCATCTGCCACCACGCCTGGCTAATTTTTACATTTTTAGTAGAGACAGAGTTTTGCCATGTTGGTCAGGCTGGTCTCGAACTCCTGACCTCATGTAATCTGCCAGCCTCGGCCTCCTAAAGTGCTGGGATTATAGGCATGAACCCACCATGCCCGGCCTCCATCACATTTTGGACTGGGCTCAACCAGTGTTTTTTGAATTATGGATAGCAACTTATTTGTGAGCCATGAAATCAATTTTTATTTTTAGTGAGTCCTAATTATATTTTTAAGCAGCTGAATGGAATGACAGGAAAGGGGAGGGCGAGGGTGAGGGGAAGAAGAGAGGGTGGGAATGGAGGGGAGCGGAGAATGAGCTGGTGTTGCGCAGGGACTTGTGTGTGTCTGTGTGTATTTGGTACTCTTGTCAAATACATTTTTTATTGTGAGTGAAAGCAGTGATAAAATCCCTGGCCGAGACCATATTTTACAGGTATCTTGGTCACAATAAATAGAGCACCAATGTCAGAATTGTTCTGGCCTCTTGGCAAAAAATAATAAATTATTTAATTCATTGAAGCCAGTCGCTTTGGATGAAAGGTTATCCCTTAAAGGGCTCTCAGCTGCCTTTGTTCACTGAAGGGGCACGCACCCCCATCTCAGCACCCGAGCCTCAGTGCCACTGGGGCCTCGTGTCATCACTGTCCCTGCTGGCTGACATCGTCTAGAGCTGCTTTTGTGCGCCTTGGCTCCCCAGCTGGATTGAACACATTTTAAGGGCTCAACCAAGTCTTTGTCTCAGTCATTCTTCAAGGAACAAGTAGAGTAGGTGTTTTGCAAATAATTTTTTTTCGTGACAGAGACCGGGACACATCTCAGCCATAGGTCATACCACCTGGCCGGGTGGGGTGAGAGGAGAGGAAGACAAGAGAGTCATACTGGGTGACCCTGGCCGGCAGAGAGAGTGTGGAGGACCCAGGGGCAGAATCCCTGTCCACCTGCGCAGGCGGCCGCCCTGCTGGTACAGGGAGTTCTCACTTTCCAGCATCTCCATCCCCGCCAACAGAACAGAATGTTCCCCACCTTCTACCATAGAGTGAAAGGTGCACTCTCCTTTTTAAAATCATTTTTATACTCTTAAAACTTTTCACACCTAATTCTCAATTCTTATTCCAATGTGCTTGGGGAGCAATTATGTATTTTCTTTAAGTGAGATTCTTTCAGGCTTCCTTTGTTACAGAGTGTACCTTTTCTTTCACCCCCTCACACCCCAGGAGGCTGGACTGCAGCCTCTGTTATTTATGCCATGATTGCTACTGTGTCAGGTGTCACTCCTTATTCTATACTTTACCAGGTTTCAAGTTAAGCCCCAGTCAGCGCCATGGGCACATACAGTTCTTTATTTTCCCCTTCAAGAGTGACATCTGGGTGGTCTAGATTTGATAGGTACAGAGGTAAAAATAATAAAATAAATAAATAAAAGCTCTGTGGCTGCCAAAATGCCAATTTTCAAAATTAATGCCAAGTTATCTTTGGAAGTGTCTGGAACGGCTGTGGTTTGCCATACTGCTTCCAATCCCAGACCTGAAGATTTAAACTTTTCTGTTCTCTTTTTAAAAATCAGAAGCACTCAGTTACTATTGTTTTGCCTCTTTTTCTCTCATCTTCAGTAAAATACATACGTAAAACTTGGTTCTTAATTGGCAAGGCACTGTTGGCAGTCTGGGCCTGAGTTTGGACCAAGAGAGAAAGAAATGAAAATGAAACGTACAGTCACACAGTCACATGTTTCCTGTGTGCAAAGACCCAGAGAGTGGCAATGGGTGATGGGCATGAGTTTGTTTTCCCAGCCCTGAAGGAATTTCAGTCTTATAGGAAGGTAAGAATGTGTTGCATGAGCCCTTAAGTGAGGTCATCCAGTGTGTTGCAGAGGTTTCTGGAAGGGAGTGAATCATTTCTCCTGAGCTTGACTGATTTGAATCGTGGATGACCTCGAACTTCCAGCGTGAGGTGCTCAAGAGTCAATGCGGGGTCACCATCACGTTCAATCACGTATTTAACAATCAGAATTCATTTCTGTGCCATTAAAAAAAAAATTTAACAGCGATTTCTCTCTAGCAACTTTTACTAGGTTCAAAAAGCAAATTGAAAATTTCTTTTTTTTTTTTTTGTCTCCCATTGTTGCCTAGGCTGGAGTGCAATGGTGCAATCTAGGCTCACTGCAACTTCTGCCTTCCAGGTTTAAGAGATTCTCCTGCCTTAGCCTCCCGAGTAGCTGGAACTACAGGCGCCTGCCACCTCGCCCAGCTAATTTTTTGTATTTTTTAGTAGAGACGGGGCTTTGCCATGTTGACCAGACTGGTCTCGGACTCCTGATCTCAGGTAATCCACCTGCCTCAGCCTCCCAAAGTGCTGGGATTATAGGCATGAGACACTGTGCCAGGCTGAAAAATTTTTTTTCATTATCAAAATAATGGGGTCCAATTCATGTTCTGATAATGCCTTCTCCAATGCACTGTTTCTGTTCTTGTAATTCTTTTTTTTTTTTTTTTTTGAGACGGAGTCTCGCTCTGTCTCCCGGGCTGGAGTGCAGTGGCGGATCTCAGCTCACTGCAAGCTCCGCCTCCCGGGTTTACGCCATTCTCCTGCCTCAGCCTCCCGAGTAGCTGGGACTACAGGCGCCCGCCGCCTCGCCCGGCTAGTTTTTTGTATGTTTTAGTAGAGACGGGGTTTCACCGGGTTAGCCAGGATGGTCTCGATCTCCTGACCTCGTGATCCGCCCGTCTCGGCCTCCCAAAGTGCTGGCATTACAGGCTTGAGCCACCGCCCTCGGCCGCCTGTTTTTGTAATTCTATTCATTTATTCTTAAATAAAAAATAAATGCAATTGGCAAAAATTCAAGAGACAAAAAGATATATAATAAGAAATAAATCTTTTGTTTAATTCAGTAGTGTTTCAAAGTTTTCTTCATATAGATATGGCTTGTTTCCTCTAAGTTTATTTTTAGCTATGTTTACCTTTTTATTGACCTTATAAATTGAGTCATTTCTTCTATTAAATCTTTCAAACAGTGTTTTTTTTGTATGTGATAACTATTATGGATATTTTTGAAAGCAGATATTTAAATTTTGAAATGATCTCAAACTTATAGAAAAGTTGCATGTACAGTAGAAATATTTTTTTTCTGAACCATTACCCCAATAATTTAGTGTACATTTTCTTTTTTTTTTTTTTTTTTTTTTTTTTTTTGAGACAGAGTCTTGCTCTGTCGCCCAGGCTGGAGTGCAGTGGCCGGATCTCGGCTCACTGCAAGCTCCGCCTCCCGGGTTCACGCCATTCTCCTGCCTCAGCTTCTCGAGTAGCTGGGACTACAGGCGCCCACCACCTCGCCTGGCTAGTTTTTTGTATTTTTTAGTAGAGACGGGATTTCACCGTGTTAGCCAGGATGGTTTTGATCTCCTGACCTCATGATCCGCCCGTCTCGGCCTCCCAAAGTGCTGGGATTACAGTCTTGAGCCACCGCGCCCAGCCTAGTGTGCATTTTCTACACACCAAGACATTCTCTTACATTGACCACCTTACAACTACCGAAATCAGGAAATTAATCATGATACATCTCCACCATCTAATCTTCAAATCCCATACAGGTTTTGTCAGTTGTTCTAATAACATCTTCGACAGCAAAAAGATCTGTTCCAGAACCACACACAGAATTTGTCTCTTTGGTTTCTTTCAGTTTGGAGCAACTTCTCAGTCTTTCGTGGACTTCCGTGACTTGTGTTTTTGAAGATTTTGAGCAAATGATTTTAAAGATTGTGTCTTGGTTTGAGTCTGTTTTGGTATATACTCATGGTTGGATCGAAGTGATGCCTGTTGGGGGAAATATCCTAAAAATGATGCTGTGTTCATTTGTCCTGTCACTGACGGTGTTTACTTTGACCACTTGGTCACTTGCTTCAGGTAGTGTCTTCCCACAGTCTCCACTGTAAAATTACACTATTTTCCTTTGTCATTATGAAGGAATATGGGAGTAGCTACTCTGAAATCACATAAATATTTTCTTTTTCTCCAAACTTCTTCAATTATTCATTTGCTGATTTACATGAGTGTGGACTTACAGTTTCCTATTTTATTCAGTGGTTTATAACACATTATTTAATTTATCTTCAAGCTTAAACTGTCCCAGCTTTGGGCAGTGGGAGCTCCTTCAGGGTGGTTTCCGTGTCTTTCGATGTGTGCATCTCTATCTTGATCTCTCTCTGTTTAGAGGTGAGACATATATACATATACAAATGCATTTATAGCTGTATTTTTTTTCTGTATTTAATCTATTAGGTTGGTGCAAAAGTAATTGCAGTTTTTGTCATTAACGGCAAACACCACAATTGCTTATGTGCCAACCTAATATATTCGAAACCAGGAATTCGTATCAATGCCTTCATTTCACCCAGTACCACTGGGCTACTTCTGGTTTCTCCTTTTTAGTATTTGTAACTCTCTTCTCCTACATAGCTATAGCTACAGCTTTGTCTTACTTGAACAATTGTCTGGGTGCAGCCAATCTCCCATAACCACTGCCAGCCCCTCCCCAGTGAGGACACTGTCCCCACCCTATCCAGGCTGTGACACCTGAGCCACCACCACTCTCCTCTATCCTTGGCAGAACTGCTTATCTTGTCGGGGGAAGAGGAAGAAGAGAAAGTTTGGAAGCTAATTTGTACTCTACTACCTTATTGACTTCTGTTACTTACATTTGTTCTTCATATTATTTTCTCAGGTACCTCAGGTAGTTGTTCATAACATGATTTGCAGAAGGGTAATTTTACTTTCCTTTTCCAAATGTTATACCTCATATCTTTCTCATCTGATGGCGTTGTCAAGTGCGTCCAGAATGTCATTAAATGAGGACAGTGATGAAGACTTTATGGGAATGCTTCTTTTGTTTTTCATTCACCATAGTGCTGGCTTTGGGTAGAGACAGGGAGGTTTCATCAAGGTGATGATTCTTAAGTGCAAACCTGGTACCACCAGAGTCCTGCATTCAACCTTAAGATGGATTCCTATTGACCATGGGGTGCAGGTTCAAGCCAGCAGTGAGGTCAGTGGGGCCCTGCAGGTTCTGCCTTCTGCCTCCTCTGTCTTTGCCTCAGGACTTTACTAATCGTTTTCCTTTTAATCAAGAGTAGATGTTAGAGATAGAAATTTATCACATGTCTTTTTTGCTCATAAATATAATCTTACATGTTTTCCTTTTTGATCTATTAATCATCTTCAAAACATTTTAAAGTTCCTTGTTTACAAGGAAGCCCTAGTTAGACACAACTGAAGTTTTCCACGTCACTTGGTCAAGGTAGGTCACTTAAAGAATCACATGAAATCTTTCTCTCTCTCTGTCTCTGATTCATGACGCCTCACAGGGTGAACATTTTGGAGCTGCATGTCTGATTTTGTTCCTCCTTGGTCAGAAGAAAATCAGCGTGTTGAAAATGTTTGGCTTATTTTCTAGAAACCCATGTGGGTAAGAGACCCCCATTGTGACAGTGGATGGGCAGTGGTGGCTTCACAGTGACGTTGTTTTAAAATGGCACTAAGGAGAGCTACTGGTGTTACAGCAAATGTGAGTGACGCCACCCACCGCAATCCGATGGGTTTGATGTCAGTACTGTGTAAAATACAACGACCTGTGTTTGTTTCATTTAAACCTGACTTTTGCGTAGGCACGCTGGTGAATCCTGCACAATACTCCTCGCTAATATCATGCCTCTTGATGAGTCATCTTCTCCTGGCTTCTCCAGTACTCTCCTAAGAGCAGGCGTCTCTGTCATTCCCTGATGGAGGAGGGGCACTGCTACCGACCAACTCACCTAATACCAATCTTTCTGTGCCACTTCTCCATGTATTTTGTACGACGATCAGTGTCTTTCACCCACATTGTCTCCTAACCTTGGACATCTTTCTGTGTGATGCTTCACTGCTCAGCATTGACACCAGAGCTGCTCTGTGAATGTTTCATATTAACTGGGGTGTGATGTCTTACAGGAAAGTTAGCAGAGCGCAATTTTGGGGAGTGCTATTGTGAAACCTAAGAGGAGGCAGAGTTTGTGGTGAAAACAGCTACCCATCTGTTTACACATCAAAGAAAACACGGGAATCACGTCTCCTGTGTATAAATTCATGAAAGTTGATTAGAGACTGGGAAAATATTCGTAGAGCAATCACGGGGCTATCTCAAAAGCATAGTTGAAGTCCATGTCTAAGAATTAAAAGATAGATGTGTATTACCTAAGGAAAATGCCCAAGATGCTTCTCTATTTTCTGTCCTGCATCTCTCATGTACAGATGCTATTTCTTTATTCCAATCATCTTTTCCTTATACAGTATTTGTTTTTGAAATGCTTTTCAATCGTTTAGGAAAAAATGATACCAATAGTGTTCAAGATTTCTGACAGTTAAATCATTTTTTTTTTGAGACCAAGTGTCGTGCTCTTGTTGCCCAGGCCAGAGTGCAGTGGCACAGTCTTGGCTCACTGCAACCTTTGCCTCCCAGTTTCAAGTGGTTCTCTTGCCTCAGCCTCCCAAGGAGCTGGGATTATAGGCATGTACCACCACAGCTGGCTAATGTTTGTATTTTCAGTAGAGACAGGGTTTCACCATGATGGCCAGGCTGGTCTGGAACTCCTGACGTCAGGTGATCTGCCTGCCTTGGCCTCCCAAAGTGTTGAGATTACAGGCGTGAGCCACTGTGCCTGGCCAATCATTTGTATTTATTTGTCTAGAGTGAAGATTCCCTTTGTCTCAAATATTGCAGGGTCTGACACAGGCATGGGGTGAGAATCAAAGCCCAGGACATCTCTAGGAATCAGTTGTACTCTTCCATATCCATATACGGTAAGCACTTGGTACTCCAGACAATTGTAGTTCCCTCTTCTCACTCATTTCTAGAAGCTTAACAGCCAAATTTCTGCCTCTTCTTTAAAACATTTAGAGGATCTTATGGCAACAACTTAATGTATTACCCTCATTTCCAGTTTCATCTTGTTTTTCCTCCCTCTTTCTCCTTTGTGTAGATTTTTTCATCTATTTATTTTGTATTTTATTTTCTCTTGACTTATTGTGTGCAGTTTTGTAAGCTACCTGAAATCTCTTTTGGCATAAAATCAGAATGTAAACACATGAATAACCACAGTGAAACAAATACATGCATTATTATTTGGGGACAAGGTTCACCTCCTTTACTTAATTCATGCACCATGAGGCCAGGGACAATGGTTGTTTATTCTCTTTGCATCTTGCCATGAGAACAAGTATTTGCAAAAATTGTACCAAGGACTCAATGGATGTCTGTTAAATTGTAAAGAGTTGTTTTTGAGTCCATGTGGCAAAGCAGTGGACTCGGTATTCACTGCATAATGACAGAAAAAGCAAGTGGGCTTCCAAGCCAGTTGTTTTTTAAGCATCTTCCATGAGCTGGGCTGTGAGGCCTGGAACACTGCGTGTTGTCCCTCACATCCAGGGTCCACAGTCGAGTAATGGTCACAGACATAAGAACATGCAGCAGGCTACAGTGAGAAACATGGTCAGTATGCAAAATGCAATGCAAAAGTGAGCAGGGGGTCACGTGAATTCACACTGGGCTGGAAAAGCCTCACCTCCATATCTGAATGCTCTCTCTGTGAAGAGCGTAGGAAACAAGGGGTCTACAGCCTGTAAAAGTAACTCATAGTGACCTGACTTTCCTAAGCTCCATTACGAGCCCTGTGGGGAGGCCACTTTCCCACTCTTTCTGTAGACATTGCATCTCTACATCCCCACTGCTTCCTCAACCACTTGGTTTTCGGGGAGGCATTATTAAAGTTCAAATGTGTTCGACTACAATCCCTTGGAAGATGAAATCCCAACTTTGTATTTCTCTGATCTGAAGGAACATGTATGTGGGGGTGTTTAGTGATGTTTTTTGATGACAGTGATTCCCCCTAAATCAATGTATTAAATACAGTGGAACAGGATTCACAATTCACTCCAGTTTGCTGAGTGTTTTGTGTAGCGGTGACCAAAACCCACAAAAGGATCAGAAGCCTCTGTAACATCCACCATGGCTCGTTCCAGTTTACTAGGCAGCTCCTGGGCTGTCTCCAGTGCTGTCGGCTGTAATCAGGCAGAGCCCCAGCTACGTATCCCTTGTGGAGAGTATTGAAAAGTCAGCACACGGCTCTGTATTAGTATTTATGATCAAACTCAGACTCGCGTAGGCCCAGACATTTCTAAATGTAGACACAGTTTTTTAGTTGCAAGGATAAACCCAGAGCCACTATTAAATTTTTTATTTCCCGAGCAGCATAATGGCCAGAAGTGTGGTGAGTGACAAAGAAACACAAAGGTCAGGATTCCAGTATTAGGGCAGGAGTGTGATGATGTAGGGTATCGAATCCCAGGAAAGCCTTAGGATCTATTTTGGAATGCAGTCTCACCCTCATTTTGACGGAACTGCGGTGCTTTTCACTCCAGAGTTATCTTCAGCTCCATATTCCCAAGTTCAGTGCCCTGTTGTTGTATGCCTGCCCCTACCCCCGATTTATACCTCAGACTCATCAAGAGCACAGTTCACCTTGTGTCTGCCCCACCCGTGTCTCCTCTGTATCGGGAGATGGCCACGCCATTCACAATGCTACCCAACCCGGAAACTTGGGGTCATCACTTTTCTGGAGAGTTGCGTAAATCCCACCTCCTTGCCATCCCTCTCCTCGGAGCATCTACCTCTTCCCTGCTGTTGTTGCCTTAATTCCAGTCCTCACCATCTCTCACTTGGACAACTCTAGTTTCCCCCTGTAGGTTCACATGTTTAAAATACAATCTCTATATTGCTTCTTCTAAAATATATCACATCCGCATTGTGCCCTTGTAAGGCTCCTGGATGGCCATCAGGGTCAAGTTTGGCCAAAGGCCCCTTTATTTGCCCCCACCCCATCACCTGGCCATTTGCCACTCCCACCCAAGTGCAGGCTCCATGCCGCTCTCCCCTGGCACCCTTCCTTCTCCTGTCAGCCTGCTTAGCTTCTCCCCCTCCTTTAACAAGCACGGTCGTGTCCTCTTTATAAAGTGCTCCTTGATTTTCTCATGCAGGGTCTCACTCCCATCTATATAGTCCCTGATGCACCTTTCTCATCATTACGTGGGTCCATCTGTGTGCCCAGGGCAAAAACAATGTTTAAGGAATATTTTAACTGTTATTTCATGCACACATCTCTCCAGTAATTATGTATTAACATGGCCGTCCCCTTCTAAATTGGGCACTGCTGGATAACAGGGACCAGGGCTTATAAAGTCTGATTCCGGTGTGCCTAGGATGATCGCTGGCACGTACCGAGTGTTTCATTGTTGATGATGATGATAAGAGAGATTATGACTCATCTCACGGTAAATTCCACTAGCATCCCTAAGTAGAATTGGCTGGGCACTTTTTAAAAACTGATGACTATTTCAGATCCATTACGCCCAGATTTCATCTCCATATTTTAAAAACAGTGTGGTAAATCTGGCAATGACACAAAAGAGAATAGGAGACAAACAATTATAGTGATAAAAAAAATAAGTCCCATGAACAATAAAAGAGTAGTTGAGTGTTCCTTAGCACTCCACACCTCACTTTTGGTGTCTGTGAAATGACGAGCTGGCGGTTGACCGAGTCTAAGTCCTCTTCTGGTTTGTTAGGAGCCAAGCTGCAGCTGCTTGACTTAGAGAGGACAAGGGAGCAGAAGTTATTTGGGGTAAACCTTGACAAGTTGCTCCCTGTTGCCTTCAGGCTGATCATGAAGAAGTGGGTTAAATCTTATAGGGAGAGTCGATAGCTAAAATGAATAATTTCTTGGCAATAAAAGAGAGAAAATAATGATATAGCTGAGAGAAGCTTTTGCATCTGTAGATTTTAAACAAAGAATCACTGTTTTTGATTGCATGGGTATCACCTGCCAGGAAACCAAAGAGCTTTTATGTTACTGCTGACACTTGGCTGATGAATTCTTGCCCTTCCTTCCTTCCAACCTCAATAAGGTGCAGTGGACCAGGGGCCATGAGTCAGAGTTCAGCAGGTGAGATGGCTGCCTGGCCTGAGCCAGGACAGAGGCCCAAGGAGCAATGGCCACAGTTCAGAGGAGGAGACGGAGCACAGCCCGAGTGGTCAAGTAGGACATGCCAGCAGGGGGTACCACCTTCCAGCAAGAGGGGACAGATGGTGGGGGCCAAGAGAGGAAGGAGCTAGGGCTTTTCTCAGGACAGGTGTGGCCGCCCCTATGCTGCTGCCTCCCATTGGTCACCCACCCTCTCTGGGCCCCTTTCTTTATTAGTAAAATAACTTGTCCACTTTCAAATACATGCTGAGTATTTTCCGAAAAACTCCTACCACAGTCCGCTGGGGTGATGTTGTCCTTCCATTTTAGATGGGGAAATTCTGATCCAAAGATGTTAAACAACTGTAGCAGGCCACATGGCTACTCGGTCGCATGGCAGGCATTCCCTCCTGGAACTACTTGCCTCATGCTACTTTTTAAAATATCAGCTCATCTCCTGTAAAGATGAAGATAGCAGCACCTACTAGGCCTGTGTAAGTATCCAGTGAGAGAGTGCTGGAGAATAGGTTTTGAAAACTGTGAAGCATTAATCAGATGTAAGTCATTAGTAAATAAGACAGATTTGTTTCACAGACAAATTTTGAGCTTCCCTGGATGGGAGATTAAGAATATATTTGTTCTTCTCTTGTGTCAGTATATCTACGTGTATGTGATACATATTAGGGTGTGGGGGCATCTAACACAAATCTTGATACACGTCTTGAAAAATTTTTATTTCAAAGGATGGAAAAGGTTGCATTCTTCATTCAACACATTAGTCATATGTTCTTCTGTCTTAACATATGACAAATTTCCATCCCGAATAGGTTGATGTTTTTGTAAGATTGGCTAGTTCTCATAGTAATTACAACTGTGCACGTGTGTGTGTGCATTCACGTATGCATGCTTGTTCATATGTTAACTCATAAAGTCATCAGGTTCAATGTATGGCACCCAAGCCATGGGTTAATCTGCTGATTATTAACCTGTGCCTCTGTTGAGGGCACAGAGGTCTGGCCAAAAGCAGATGGACTTTATTCACCCAAGGAGAGTGATCATGGTCCTGCCATTCCTGCCTGGGTGTCTCATTGGTTTTATGAACCAGAATTTATAAAGATAATAATGAGGATAGTTAATCTTTCACTTCTACTGGCTAATTTGGGCCTAGATATGACATCACCACAGCCCATCTGGGAGCTTAAATCCTGACTGATGTCCTCAAGACACGTTATAAAATGGACCAAAATGTGCATGGCTGACATTTCACAGCAGGTGATCAGAGTCTGGGAAAAACAGGAACTTGGACCTTAGCACATCCTGTTCCAGGGCCCCATGGAGACGTATTTCTCCATGACTGTCAGAATATGCATTTCCACCTGAATTCTGCGGCCGAGTGAAGCTGAATGAATAGCCAAATGGTGAAAAAGATTCCATGGTGGATGTCTAAGTTCCTGAAGACAAGAAGTGCAACTGCTTAATCAGACAGCCAGGCTAGACCCGCCCAGGAGCCACTCACCTTTGGGGTCCATCATCATTCCCATCCTCTCTGGTCACCAAGTAGTTCTGACAGTGAGCAAATGGCCAGCTCCCCTGTAGTGTGGCCCCTGAGGTCTTTGAGTCCTGTGGTATGGATTAAAGGCCATAATCCAAGCAATACACAGATATCTGGTCAGTCTTCTTTGTGATGTGCACCATGTACAGAGGCAGTGTTGCCCATGGGGGCAAATAAACTGGGTTCCAATCTCAGCGGCATCGTGTGAGCCAGGCAACCTTGGGCAGTTTACTTTCTGAGCCTCAATTTCCTCGTGTTTCTATCTACCCAGGACTATCACGGGAATAATACTAGACCCTAGAGCTGTAAGGATTTGAAATTACACATGCAAAGTGCCTAGGTAGGGATTGGCAAATAATGCTCAGCAGAAGTTAAGCCCTTTGGTGACTTGGGTTGATGTCCTTCCTTCATTGCCCACAAACCACCTTTTACTGCAGGTTGTGCCTGGGTAGAGGAGTGAATCTTGGCTAAGAACATTATGGATTTCTGGAAAGGAGAAATCATTAAGGGGCTCTGGGGTTTTGCTCTGAAGTGGGCATGTCTTCCTTAAGAATCGTGGTTTCGTTCTGTGGCTCTGAAGAGCCAGAGATGACACCATACTGTACAGTCTGGGAAACTTCCATCAAGTTGGAGGCAGCATTTTGGAGGGGCTGTGTGTTCTGCAGGTGACCTGTCACTGTGACAGCACAGTTTTCCAAGCTTGTGGAGGGACCTTGCAAACCAAACAAGGAGTAAGTGGAGGCTCGTTGGTTGTGGAGCCCTCGCTGACATCATGGGTAAAGCATTTTCATCTCGTGGATAACCAGCAGTGATCCTGCTCTCACCGCATCCACTGGCTATTATGCCATTCACCACCGCATGGTAATGAAACCCGCTAAGGCAGGCTTAGCATTTCCACATGATTGCATTTCGTCGTGGCTTCCTTCTGAAGTAGGACAGGACTGTAGGAAGCGTTATCCCATTCTACAGAGAAGAAAGGTTAACGACTTGCTTGAAGTTGCCCAGCTTGTGATCTCAGGAAGAGGACTTGAAGCAGGGCCATCATGCTATGTGGTGACTTCATATTTGTTCTGGGGGACTGAAATTCAGAGGGTGCAAAGCTTTTAAGTGACAACTTTTAAGGAGAGAACTAAGCTTTAGAGCTCTCAGCAACTGCATCCACAGCAAGGTCCCGTACACCCTGTCCCCACCCTCCTACCACAAGCCTGGCCAGATAGACAGGCTGGGAGGGGGTCAGTGACCCCACGCTCCTGGCCCAGAGCTGAACGTGGCCTGATCCAGCCCAGGTCTCCTGATGCCTTCTGCCACACTCTCCACAATGCTTCCTCCCCTCTTGCTTCTGCCCAAAGACACATGGAAAGCAATGGAGGCTGCAGTGTTAGCTCTGGCCCCGCTCCTGGGGGCCAGTGCAGAGCTGCCTCCCTCACTCCCTGCCCATCCGTCTTCTCGGCCATCAGACACTCACTCACATTATGGCTGGTGCTCCTCTGTCTTCCTGCCCTGCTCCCTGCCTGAGGATCGTGTCTATCTGCGCTCTATGCACAGCTTCTCCATCTCCTCAATGCCCCCGGATCATTGGCGATTCCAGCGCCCTCATTTCTGCATTTTCTTTCAAGTTACTGACTCATGTCCCTTGCTGTATAGATCTGTGCTAACTGCTGACATCCTCACAAAATCTCTGGATTCTGCAACCCTTTCTAGCTGTCCCCTGCTCTCCTCCTTTCAAGACAACAGGCTTGTCTTTGTCCTTGATGTACTAAAATTTAACGACAACATGTCTAGGTGTAGCCTTCCAACCTTACCATATTTGGAATTCAGTGGACCTTTCCTCAGTTCAGGGAAGACGTGGTGCCATCTGTGAATGTGCTGTGTTTCATCCTGTCTCTTTCCTCTGCCTGGAATCCCGTAGATGAGGGTCGGATCGGGCCTCCACGTGCTTCTCATGTCTTCAGGCTTTTTCCACATCTTTACCGGGTGTTCTTTGGCAACTTTGTGCTGTGTTCTCGGAAAATTCCTTTGTAACAACTATCACTACATTAATTTGACCTTTGTATGCTACTCAGCCTTCAGTATTTTTTTATTTTCAGAATTCTAGTTTTCTTTACTATGGTCTTTATTGATTCTCATTGATTTTACTTGTTCTTGCTCCTTAACCTCCTTAATGGCTTTCGAGGTACAGCAGCTCACTTTCTGTCTAGGTGGACCATGTTGAATGGTATAAAATCACCATTTTAATTTTGGATGGCTGTACCTTGGTTCTTTGTGTTGGGTTTGCTGTCTGTCTTTCATCCCAGTGGCTAACCTTTTTGCTGGATTGTCTCTTGCTGTGGCCGGTGCAGCTAACTGTAGATAAAGCGGGGCAGGGAGAGCTGCAGGAAGTGGCCTCTGGGTGTGTTCCCCTCATTGACTTCAGTGGAAGTGGGGAGAGCTCAGGGTGTTTGGTGTCTGAGCTTTCGAGCTGGCAGCTCTCCAGGGTGGCCCTCCTAAGTTGCCCCTCCCCAGGCGAGGTCTCTCTGCCAGGAGGCAGGCACCTGGGAAGCAGGAGAGTGGGAGAGAGGGCCCTCTGCAGACCCCACTAGGGAGGTCCCACCAAGCAGAAGAGCCTCCCCTGGGGATCAGGCTCACTTCTTCTCTCACCCGCAGCTTTAACTACTCCCTTCCCGCTATTTTCTCCAGAAACAGAGGGTGTGGATGGAATACTATCCAGGGAAACAGTTTTTAGGCTGACTTCCACAAGTGTTCCAAAGATATCCAGTCTCCTGAAATGAATGCGGAAACTAGATGATGGTGTATCTCTGATTCAATGCATATATGATTAGTCTATAATACTTGTCATGCGGAGGGCAGTGGATATATGGCTCACTATTTTTTATGGCCAAACACCGTGATTTTTCCTATATGTTCATCAAAGCATTAGCGCAAGAAAGAAAAGCCAGGACTTTGCAATGACCTCTCTTCTTTCCTCCCCATTTGCCCTCCCTCACTTGCCTCCTCCCATCCCCACCCCATCCAGCTCAAAGGGGAAATCGCCTCTTGCTGCCAGTATGGAAACCATTGCTTGGAAATGAGGAGCTGAACATTTTTTAGGAATGGCCTCACCTTGGCTTCCCCATCCACAGGACATATTGCAGACTTTTCACTCTAATATATGTGTACAATGTTTGCCAAGAACAGCCTGGGGCAGAAGTGTTGAGCTTCAAACTCTGCTATGTTCAGAAGGAAACTGAGCCCCGTTACCAATCTTGGTGCTGGTCCAGTTCTCAGCCTGGTTAGAGGGACCCTGATGCTGAAGCTGTGCACTTTCTGCTTTTTCTGTAACTGGCCCTCAAGCACTATGGCCTCCAGTTTTCCAGGGAAACTGGAATATTGAAAGTGATGAGCTAACACTGCAGCCTCCATTGCTTTCCATGTGTCTTTTGGGCAGAAGCAAGAGGGGAGGAAGCATTGCCGAAGGGTGTGGAATATTGAAAGCGATGAGTGATATTGAAAGCCCTCCAGTCATGAGTTGGGAGGTACGGCTTTCTTTCTCTCTCTCTTTCTTTCTTTCTTTCTTTCTTTCTTTCTCTCTCTCTCTCTCTTTCTTTCTCTCTTTCTGCCTTCCTTCCTTCCCTTCTTTCCTTCCTTCCTTCCTTCCCTCCTTCCTTCTTTCTCTCCCTGTCTCCCTCTCTTTCTTTTCTCTTCTCTTCTTTTCGTTTCTTTTCTCTCTCTCTCTCTCTCTCTCTCTCTCTCTCTCTCTCCTTCTTTAGAGTTTTTGCTCTTTGTTGCCCAGATTGGAGTGCAATGGCACAATCTCAGCTCACTGCAACCTCCACCTCCTGGGTTCAAGTGATTCTCCGACTTTCTTTTGAAATCGTAGGCCAAGTGGTAATTATTTGTAACTGCTGGTTTTGGCTTTTCTTTCCATTCGGGTCATTTTGTACTTCGCTCCTAGGCACATGAGTGTTCAGCCATCTGGCGGGCTTTGCAGTCTTTTGTGGTTGGAGGAGCCCAGGGCATTGAAGCTCAGAAGGTCCTGCTCGCAGACTGTGGCAGATTGTTCCCAGAGACGCTTGGTCTCTACTCATTAAACCAGTGGATCCAATGTTTTGTCTCTCTTGCTGAGTGAGGGACTGTCTGTGTGAGTTCTCATTCTGGAAAGGATCAGAAATACGTCTCAATAATTTTATCCTGGAATGGAAGCTGAGATCAAGATCATGCTTGAGATCAAACCCACTGCCAGCTGCTGGGGAACCACTACTTGCCCTCCGGCCCTGAGACGTGCAGAATTGAAAGAAGGAGCTGGATTTTTGGCCAGGGCCTCCATGGAGGCATGGACCTAATTCAGACTCCTCCGAACACAATTGTTTCAAACTGAGATAGAACAACTCTGTTTTAAAGGTGGTTCTGTCTTAGTATTATTATTCATGTCTGAACATTTCAGCCTCCTTTCAAATATTTTAAGTTCTTAGAGGCTGGGTGTTATTTCTTATGCATGGGACATATTTTGTCTTTGCAATGCCCAAACACAGCACCTTCATTAATAAGGAGGTTATTGATCAAAGTGGTTTGGAGCTGGACTCCCATGGACTCTGAAGTCAAATTACACAAATAAAGTCATTCTTGTGAAGAATGTAGCACAGTGGCTCTGTCAGAAGTCAGAAAACATTAGTTGTAATTATTATTAATCATATATATTTTTTGCTTTTGGGATTTTTGTTTTTTGTATTTTTTTAGAGATAGGTCCCTCTGTTGCCCAGACTGGAGTGCAGCTGCACAATCACAGTTTACCGTTACCTTGAACTCTTGGGGTCAAGCGATCCTTTCACCTTAGCCTCCCAAGAAGCCAGGACTACAGACATGTGCCAGCAAGCCTGACTAACTTTTTAATTTTTTGTAGAGATGGGGTCTCAATATGTTGCCCAGGCTGAACTCAAACTCCTGGTCTCAAGTGAATCCTTCCACTTTGGCCTTCCAAAGTGCTGGGATTATAGACGTGATCCCACTGGGCTGGGCCCTGTGCTCTTTGAATGAGTCTGTTAAGTGGCTTTTAGGTAAAGGCAGAATTTCTCATCCCCACCCTCTGAGTTCACTTTTTGAATAGCACAGGTCTCCTGCACTAATAGCCAGGAGGTCATTTTTCTGGCTTTGCAAATGCTCATCCCCCAAGGCAGAGCCAGCAGCTGTGGGGTGTGCTCCTGGCCCACCTCCTGTGCTGATTATAACTTACTCACCAACCCCTGGGCTGGCCCATCTCCTTCAAATGCTCTGAGAGGGTGGAGGTGGAATTGTGACCCATGCAATTAATAGCTCCTTAGGAAAAGGTTCATTTGGAAATACATCATCATTTGCCCATGGCCGAGTCTTAAGATCCCACTCACCCCTTGATTCTATGACACGATTCGGATTCCATACCATGGTAGAAACATCTGCTCTTGTGCTCAGTGGACGCAGAGACATGTCAGAGAGAAATCCCGCAGCTTACCAGCTCCTTGTATTAATAGTTACGCTTTTAAAATGAGAACCATAGGAAAGGCAGGATCTGGTAAATCTTGTCACAAGTTTAACTAAAAAGACCTGAGTATTTCTCATATCTGCTTGAAGAATAGTTTTCTTACTCACAGAAAGTAAAAGAAAATTTGGATCCTGCCGGTGAATATTATGGGATTTTGCAAGTCAACCATGTTGAATTTCTGTATTAATTTGCTTTTCTTATGTGACTTTCATCATTCCTGTTCAGTTTTTAGAGATACTAGTAAATTAAACACTGTTAGACCCACTTGGAAGAATTAAACCATAAGAAACCACAAAATCAAGTCATCTAAATAGGGTTTTAGAAAAGGATTCAACGAGATGAAGAGAAATTGCCACAGGCATTGATTCCTTCTCTTGAAATCTTCAAAAAAGTGGGTAAATAAATAACAGTATTTGGGTTATTTCTCATACTAAAAGGGTACCCTGCTCTCCAGGCTCTAGATTTGCATAATGTAGATTAGTCAAAAGTTAAGTAGAAAATAAGATGCTACTATTATGACATGCATTTTACTAATTCATATAATGCACTGTTTTATTTTTTAAAAATCTAATAGTATCAGACATTTTAAAGTTGAAAGGACCCTTGACAATTTTCCCAGTCTGTCTCCCAGTCTTCTGTTCAGGCAGTTTACAAATGCACCCGTTTTATAGACGTGACAGTTGAGGCATCAATGTTAAGAATATGCTCAGAAATTGCAGCAAAACAAAACATACAATATGTGTCTCCTGTATAGCTGTAGAAATTTTTATATGAATCAAATATATATTTTTACATTTTATGTTATTTTACCTTTGGTAGTTATGTTATACTTCCAAAATATAGGTGCAGGTATTGGCAGCTTTTAACTTTTCATTTGTCATAGTATCTTGTTTGCACTACTAGTTAACACGTTACTAGAATTTAAGTTCTTTAAATTCTCTGGGTTTGCATAGTTGTTTTTTTCTTGTCAATAATTTCTAAGGTATGAAGAAATAACTTTTGTACTCGCATTTAAAATACTTCCATATGTGTCCCATAGTAAGATTTTCTAATGTGGATTAGTGTCTGGCTTTGTGAATTTCCTGAATTGAAATGGTGGGTTTCGTAAGAAGATTACAAGTAGCGGGAACAGCAGAATGGTAACAGGCAGACGGTAGAGGTAGACGCTAAGCTCCCGTGTCAGGCTTTACATGGTGGCTAGACGGGAGGTGGCAAAGGTTTGTGAGGAAGTAAGGGACCAGTCACTTCCATGTTTCAGGAAGCCTCATCTGGAAATTTTGGGAGAAACACTGAATACAGGGAGACTGAAAAGGAGACAGTTTGGAAGTTATTGCAAAGATCCAAATGAAAGATAATGATGAAAGTAATGGAATGAAAAATAAAAGAGGGATGCCATTAGAATGAACTTTGCCTTCTCTATCCTCCCTGCACCTCCAACCCTACACACGGAGCACGACCTTGACCCTCAGGCGATGGGGAGAACTTGGGGACTGTAGCCCCAAGGTGAGTGCGAGCCCTCTTAGGCTCCTTCCTACACCAGTGGAGCAGTGGTGGCATAGAGGCCGTGATGGCAGCAAGGAGCTGTCATGGAAACGGCGACCATTCTCAAAGTCATTAGCGGCCAGGTCCCAACTTGGGCAGCGAGGAGATCCTTGTGGAGTTGTAAGGCAGGTTGGAATGGGCCAGGCTGGAGCTCCATTGAGTTTGTTGAGTTTTTTGCTCATTGTTGTTCATTCCCTGCAATAACAAAGCCTGTTGCTTTAACTAATTCAACAGTCCTTCTTCATGACCTTCTCCATTGCTTGCCTCTGCTTGTGAACTTTGAAGAAATAAATGCTGGCTTGTCCAGCCTCCCCTGCACACAGAGGTGGCCATGGGACAGAGCCCAGCTAGTGAGATAGAAAGCCAAGGCTGTGTAGAAGCTTCTGGAAACCCTGAGCCTTCTCGTAAGTCCTCCTAGTGCAGCCTCTGGCGGGCTGCTTGGCCTGCCTGCTACTGTGGCCACCTTGCAGCTGAGATGCAGCCAGGATGAAGCTGGAGTTGGCACAGGTGGTGGGGAGGGAGGACGGAGAGACCCTGTGCCTTTGATGACAATGTGGGCAGCTTCTCCACCCTGCTCTTGTTATCTTGGCAAAACAAACCCTAACCCTGTTTTAGGCTCTGCTAGTTGGGTTTTGTGTTCCTAACTGATGAAGTTAGTAGGAACTTCATCAGTTGATGAAGCTAGGAAAGTTCCTGATAACTTTAGGAAGCCGAGGGCTTCCTACCCGTAGGTAGACGTTAAACTCTGAATGTCTAGAACCAAACTGAGTGTCCACGTGAGCGTGTGTGATCTTTAAGGCATGCATCAGTTATTTTGCAGCCGCCACCTTTATATTCAGGTTTGACAACTTAATCTTAGCAATATCAGTATGTCACGAGAGTGATAATGTCAGAAGCACCATCTACTATAATATTTTGATTTTTAAAATAGTTAAAACATTACATCTTTCCATACAAAAGCTGCAAAACAACGTTTATAGCAGCTTTATTTATAATTGCCCCAAACTGAAGCAATCTGGAAAGGCCATGATTCCAGCTATATGGGTTTCTGGAAAAGATGAAACTATGGAGACATTAAAAAGATCACTGGTTGGCCAGGCACAGTGGCTCACGCCTGTAATCCCAGCACTTTGGGAGGCCAAGGTGGGTGGATCACAAGGTCAGGAGATTGAGACCATCCTGGCTAACACAGTGAAACCCCGTCTCTACTAAAAAATACAAAAAAATCAACCTGGTGTGGTGGCGGGCACCTGTAGTCCCAGTTACTTGGGAGGCTGAGGCAGGAGAACGGTGTGAACCTGGGAGGCGGAGCTTGCAGTCAGCTGAGATGGAGCCACTGCACTCCAGCCTGGGCGACAGAGCGAGACTCTCGAGACTCCATCTCAAAAAAAAAAAAAAAAAAAAATCAGTGGTTGCCAGGGGCTCAGGAGGATGGAGAGATGAATAGGTGGGGGCACAGGGGAATTTGAGGACCAACCATGCAAAATGCAACCATTTTGCATGTTACCCGAATGGTGGATACACGTCACTATGTACTTAGCAAAGTACATAGAACTACTGCAGAACTATACAACACAAGGAACCAACCCTGATATAAGCTGCACACTTTAGTAAGTAACAACATGTCACTATTGGTGCATCACTTGTAACAGATGTGACACACTAGTGCAAGACGCAGATAGCAGAGAATGCCAGGGATGGGAGGACTCTGCACTGTCTGCTCAATTTTCTGTAAACTTAAAACTTCTCTAAAAAATAGAAATCTATTAATTCCTTTTTTTTTTTGAAACGAAGTCTCATGCTGTCACCCAGGCTGGAGTGCAGTGGCACAATCTCGTCTTGGTGCAACCTCCGCCTCCTGGGTTCAAGCAATTCTCCTGCCTCAGCCTCCCGAGTAGCTGGGATTACAGGCACGTGCCACCACACCTGGCTAATTTTTGTATTTTTAGTAGAGGTGGGGTTTCGCCACGTTGGTCAGGTTAGTTTTGAACTCCTGACCTCAGGTGATTCTTCCGCCTTGGCCTCCCAAAATGCTGGGATTACAGCCATGAGCCACTGTGTCCGGCCAAATTTTTAAAAGAAGTATTTACAGCCCTCAAATTTCTTTTATTTCTTTTGGTAATAAATATTACTATTTTAGAAGACATTATTTAATTCCTCAGATATTGGAAGGGGTGCTATTAACTGTAAGAACAGAGGCAGTGAGGGCCCAAGTCACAGAGCAAGTCCAGAGAGCAAACTGTAATGCAGAGAAGTTTATTAGCAAGCTTCAATAGACACAAAAAGGGAGCTCAGCAGCAAGCTCAAACATGGATTTTCATTTTATGAGTCTCCCTGCTTCTGCTTCATTTCAGAATTTCCTCTAATGCTGGACTTGAAACATAATTTTTGGGTAGGACCTGAGGGAGGCCGCTGGGCAGTTTCACACTCATGAGAGGATGGAAAACCCACAACTACTTTTGGTTAGGAATGCACTGTGGCCTTTTTTTTTTTCTCTTATAAAACTAATAAGTGGCTGAGGAAATACCTGTGAAATATTTACTTAAGCAAAGTGGATGGAGCCCAGTGTGAAGGACAGTTAAGCCCATGTGAGCCCTGGTGGCTGGAGGCTGCAGAGGATTCTGGGCCGTGAGGCCAGGCTGGTCAGGGCAGCTGCGCTTTCCATCCCCTGCAGAGCCCTCTCTCTCTGCCCAGGCAGGGAGGTGAAGGGGTGTGGTTTCCTGCCTCTCCCAGATTTCTTAGTCCTCCCATGAGTTTTCTCCATGTCTTAAAAGAAGAAAAGTAAATTTTGACATTTTTATTTCAGTAGTCATACTTAAGAATCAACACTAATAGAGTCTGTACATTTTAGAACTGAGGTTGCAAATGTGTGTGCGTAAAACTAAGGAACGGTATCATTTTCTGGTGTTTTTCCCACAGACCATACAACATAACAAGTTCCTGTTGTGGCCTCATTACTGGGTTCAAACACCTGATTTTGGCAAAAGCTAACCAAGATAATACGTACCATAAGCATGATTTCTTTAGGAGCTGTGGAGCTGTGCTCCGTGAAAGATATGGGCTCTGTTAAAGTTGGGGAGTGAAGACAGGCACAGGTGAAGGAATTGAATCCCTGGCATGGTTTCTGGCAGAGGCCATGGGGGCTGCTGGTGGGTGCACGGCAGCTTGCGGGTTGAGAGGCGTTCTGGAGCCAGAATGCTGACATTGAATCCTAGCTGGGCACGTATTAGATGCACAGCCTGGGAAAGTCATTTAATGTCTCTGCCTCGTTACTTCGCATGAGGACTTGCGGATAATAACAGCACCTATTTCAGGAGGCTATTGCAAGAATGAGATGCACACGTTGGAAAGTACTTACCTCCCCTGGCATAGTAAATTCATGATAAATGTCAACTATTTATTGTAAATGACTAGAGCAAGTGTATGATAAAATGCCAGTTGAAGAGTTTTGGCTAGTTTTTAGCTAGAACAAGGCCAGGCCCTTTGTTGGGTCCCAGTAAAAGCTTGTTGAATGAACAAATGGAAGAAGACCATGTATTAAAAGAGGCAGGTCACCACTTGCATGGAGAATTTGTGCCTGCACCTGGATTTGGAGAATTGAGGGCAGTGGGAGAGGAGACTAAAAAATCAAACCAGAAGAAACATCAGGCAGAGGACAGTGCTGGAGAATGGGAAAGAGACTCATCTAAATGGGGGAGGCAGTGTTAGGAGACAGAGTGAGAAAGGAAGGTTGGAGCCAGATGGAAGAGGACCTTGCACACAAGGGTCCCATTGGAAGTTCATCCTATGCCACCAGTGGTGCAGAGGAAGCTGGATGTAACTCCGCTTCAGGATCCATGCGAGGGCAATCGACTGTTGGTAGGGAAATCAACCAAGGAGCTGTGGCAATTCAGCTGAAGGATGCTGGACATGGAAAGGAGGGCTCTTAGCCAATAGGTCAGAAAATACCCCCAGGAAGGGATCTCAGGTTGGGCAGAACAAAGCTTGACAGAGCAGATCCACCTGAATTGAAGTTCTACGAGGCTCAAAAATGAACAAAAGGATGCACAGGTAATACTCAAAGAGAAGACGTAAACAATGTTGGAGATGATGTTTAATATACTCACGTGTGAGTGTGTCTGTTGACTGTGATCTAATGTGTTGCTTTACAGAACTGGCAAATCTAGTGTGACTTTGTACCAGTTCAGAGGTAGTTTTTCAGCTCCCTCCCCAGCTGACTTCCCTAAACAGTGTGGCTTATTTCAACCTTGAGAAAGTCCTCCATGGCTCCTGCCAATCACACAGACTGACTTCTAGAGCTTAAAGGTGGCGTAAAATGATACAATATGTAAGAACCAAGATAACCCACATTTTTAACATTCCAAACAATGTAGGAAAGAATAATGTCCAAAGAAATCAGGAACTTTTCAAAGAGAACACACGTTCTTTATTAAATCAGGATAAGAGATGAGATCTCCCAACGTGTACCCCAGTTTTACATTATTTTATTAATTTTTCACATAATTTTGTTTGTGTGTAGCCCTGGTTCATGTCTGGAGATTCAGCCAGCTCAGGATACGCACCATCCTCTAAGCAGATCTCCCCTTTTTTTAGTGCTTTAGACTTCCAAGGCTTAGCTGAAGACTCTGCTGTAACTTAAATTGGTCCTTCTCATCCATGGGTACCACTCCTGGGCTGGCTGCTGTTCTCATGACTGGAAGGGTGCCTTCTGCATACGAATGGACCTGGTCTGCACAGGTATTGGGAGTCTCCTGTGAACGCCCATTTGCAGAAAGCACTCTGTGTGCAAGGGAAGAAGGTTTTAAGCAGAGAGCTGGCAAAGCCTTCTGTGCTGGAGCTCCCGCCCGGTGTCCTTCCTAGGGAACAGGTGCACCACTCTCACACCCTACGCGGGGTTCCAGGGAAGCAAGCTCCTTTCTCATTCTTTTGATAGAAATCAGAAGCTAAAAATTCCAGGAGCTCGCAGTGTGCAAATAGAAAATGCTAAATGCTGCTCTAGACCATGTTACTGTGAGTGAATCTTGCTGGATAAAAAACTTATGGCTATCAAGCCATAAAAGCCTGTGAAAACATTTAACAAAGACTGTACTTTGTGTATGCTGGAAGGATAAACATTGTAGTATTTTTTGGGCTCTCCTATTCAGGTCACAGAATATATTCAATATTGTTTTAGACATTTAAAATACATAGAAGAAATAGGCCACATTTTCAAGTCAATCTGACTTATCTTCTAGGGGAGGTAACCTAACAATGATAAAGCAGTCAGCTTAATAAGGACAAAGCAAAAACAAAAGGCTGGACTAAACACATGCAAAGTAATAATTATTTTTAAAAGATGCCTCTTTCATTAACATTCCTGTTCCTCCTCATGTTTTAGCTCTTATTATAATTAAATAAAATTTTATTTTTTAATTTTCTTATTTTTCCCCTAGGGATCATTTTGCTTCCTATCATCAACAAAAATAGCCAGAATGATATTGAAACTCATGAGATAACTACAGATGATCACTTTATTCATCTTTGGATGAGTTCATTTTTCCATTTTTTTGGTGAATTTCTGGACACTGATGATAAAACATGACAGAATACTTTTAATTTCTATGCCCCTCCTTTTATGTAGTATGCCTCCTCTGAAACTTTTTTCAGACACCTCATTATGTAACCTGCAGCTCATAATGAATACATAGCATGTGTATGATATGAATAGAGTTCTTCTAAAGAGATCTCCTGCGTTTTTATTTTCAAGCAGTTCTTCCTCTGGGGCATGGTCAGTGGGAGATGGCACTTCATAAGGTCTGCGGTGGTCTCCCAAGTCCTCATCCGATGTGTTGCATCAGTTTGTGTTGCTGTTTGAGCTGTGCTGCTGACCCCTTCCAGGGCATCTGCCACGGGCATCTCCTCCAGCCCGTGCACTAAGACTCAAGAGAGTTGAAGAACCAGGGAATCATAATAACAAGTATTCTGAATTGTGCTAGGTGGGTTTAAAAGATAACTCCTCCCAAATGGGTTAGTGCGACCAGTATGGCTTATTCATCATGTTTAACTGATTTCATCTTGCCATGGAGCCTATATTCCCATTGATGGTGGAAGAAAAAATAACATTTTTCTTAGTTAAAGGTAATAATCTTTTCTGGATTGAAACTATTTCTTTTTGAAAAATCGAGTTTCTGAATCCAACAACTCAAAACTCAAATTATTTACTAGGGCCATTTCCTGTTTGCTCCTTCCCAAGTAGGTGTCCGGTGGCAAGACAGATGCGATGGCTTCCTGGAGTCCTGCAGGGACCACACATAATCGAGGCTGTCATGTTTTGTTGCTTGTACCTGACCTCATGTGGTGGCATAGCTTCTCTCACCGGGACTCTGGGCCAAGGCTTCACTCCTCCCTGCACCTAGTGCTGTGGGGCCAGCTTAGTCACTCCCCTGGGCATGGCCCAGGCGGAAGTCACATCTGCAGCTTGCTTTGTCCCACCTTGGCATTCATGTAGGATTCAAGCAAGTCCCTTACCTGGCCCCTGGCTTAGACTGTCCACCCACAGCAATCTTGGCTCTGAAACCACCTTGTTTCTCACCTTGATGGTTCCTTGACGGGCCACAGCTCTCAGCTACCTTCCTCAGCGGGAGCACTTGGGAACTTCTGTTGCCTGGAACATGGGAGAGCATTCTGCCTGAAGGTTACACTGCCATTTCTCCTTTAAGGTAGAACATCACCTTGGTGCAGAGCACTCCGTAAGGTCTCCTGCCAGAGCCTTCCTGGTGGGAGGTAGGTGCAAGCTCCTCTGCTCTGACTTATTTCTGCCTTCATCTCTGCTACACCCACTACTGATAGGTGGAACCTCCTCCCCAGGAAGGGAGAATCAAGAACTCCTTCTCCTGGCGGTGTACTCTTCTCTTGTTCTCTGTTGATAGAGCTTTATGCTTTCTTTGCCTGATGGTGGGAACTTTCTCTACCTATCCTGAGGTCTCTCCACCTGCACTTGATATTAAAACTCTTGGTTCAGGTCTCAAGGTCTTATTTTGGTCTTACTTTTATTAAGTAGAAGAAGCTTTTGCAATTTAAATATCTCTTGTCTATTGACACACACACACATGCACACACACACTATATATATGTGTATGTATATTTATGAGTCTTTGCATCAGAGAAGTCCATTGTCAAGATTCAGGTTGAATTCGGGTTTGGCAAAGTTTTCTTCTGTTCCCTGTAATTTACATATAATATCCTGAAAATAAAGTAGAAACTTATGTCTTTCCAGTCTGTTTGATAGGACATTACCTAATGCTGCCCTTTCAGAAGGCCATACTTAATTGGTGAGATGGATAATTCCAGGTTGGGGTAAGTGATGTCTTGCTGTGTCAGGAAGCAAGGAAACTGTCAAAAACTAATATGATTGTGAAACGAGAAGTCCCTTCCTGTTGGCCAAAAGTATGATAATTTCAACATCAAAAGTAGCAGCGGTTAAAGCGTATTAATGCACATTGAATCAATCAAAATATGTGAATCCATAATGAAACTCAAAAACCAAAAGCTAGGAAGATACTTTTATGCCACAACTTGAGATTGACTACTAAACCAACGCATTACATTAAGAATTTGACACCGAAGGGCAATCATTATTTACCTTCTCTTTCCAATATGAACTGCACTGGGGATAATAAGACAGCTGAGTTGATGAGAGAAAGCTCTATTTTAAAAGAAAAAAAGGCCATCAATAATATAGAATAAATGATAGAATTAGGAAATCAACATTAGAGACGTAGTTAATGCAGATCTAGACATTGATCTAAGGGAGAAAAAGTAGCTATACAATGGAAGGATTGTATGTTCAATCTCTTAACCCACTGTCAACTTTAACATCAGCAATGGCAGGTCAACCAGGCTTTATGTACACAACATCACTTAAGATGTAGTCTAATCCCAAATGTCTAATATGAATTCATCAACCTTTGGATCTGACTTTCAGCTTACAGGAAATATGGGAGATAGAGGAAAAGACAAAATGACTCCATGAGAAAATACCCAGACATGCCCAGAAGTTGAAATATGGTCTTCATCAATGACTGCACGTCATTGATAAAGAAGCTGTGGTAGATTAGGAGCAACCTAAGGAAGGCAACAAGGTACAGTGAATGGCCCTTGACTGGATCCTGAATGGTTAAGCCAGCTAAAGAAAATGTTTGGAGCAACCGAGTAAATTTGAACACGGACTAGGTATTATATAAGATTCATTGAAGTGGAAACCTGGAGCTCGTTAACTGAAAAAAAAAAAGGTTATAAAATTATATGTAAAAAATAATTTCATTTTAAGCATGCAAGTTTATATATATAGATAATATCTGAATTATATTCAATAATGTGTTTACTGCACTAATTTCTGGATGGTAGAGAAATGGTATTTCAATTTTTAAATTTCTGATCATGTGTAGCTCATGTACTAAGGCCTGAACGATATATTTATTAGTTTTTTAAATAGCCAGGTAATTTTATGTATTTATTATGTGCAACATGATGTTTTGAAATATATATACATTGTGGAATGGCTAAATCAAGCTAATAAACATATACATAACCTCACAGAGTTGTCATTTTGTGGTGAAAACACTTAAAATCTACTCTCTTAGCATTTTTAAAGAAGACAATATATTCTTTTTTTTTTTTTTTTGAGACAGAGTCTTATTCTGTCACCCAGGCTGGAGTACAGTGGCGTGATCTTGGCTCACTGCAAGTTCCACCTCCCGAGTTCATGCCATTCTCCTGCCTCAGGCTCCTGAGTAGCTGGGACTACAGGTACGTGCCAGCACACCCAGCTAATGTTTTGTATTTTTAGTAGAGAGGGGGTTTCACTGTGTTGGCCAGGATGGTCTCGATCTCCTGACCTCATGATCCACCTGCCTTGACCTCCCACAGTGCTGGGATTACAGGCGTGAGCCACCGTGCCCGGCCAACAATATATTCTTATTAACTATAGTCACCATGTTTTGCAATAGCTCTTTTTAGCTTATTCCTTCTGTCTCATTGAACCTTCCTAAGCTTTGACCAATGTAGGGGAAAAGCTGTATGATATTGGTCTAGGCAATGATATTTTTTGGTTGTGACCCCAAAAGCACAGGCAACAAAAGCAAAAATAGACAAATGGGATTGCTTCAAACTAAAAAACTTCTGCACAGCAAAGGAAACAATCAACTAAATGATATCTTTAAATGTAATAGTAGCACATTATGGATGCATAGCATTTTTACAGCAGCTAAAATGCAATCACACACATTTCCCCACTTGGTTTAATTATTTCTCTATGAAGTAGACTGAGCGAGCATTATTGTACCTGTTTGCCATATGTATATAGAGAACTAGATGGCTTAGTGACTCCATTAGGTATCTATTGCTCCATAGCAAATGTCTTAGTCTAGTCAGGCTGCTACAATCAAATACTATAAACAACAGAAATTTATTTCTCAGAGTCCTGCGGGCTGGGAAGTCCAAGACCAAGGTGCTGGCAGTTTCTCTTCCTTGTTTATGGATGGCACCTCCCTGCTGTCTTTTCACATGGTAGAATGGGCAAACAAGCTCAATGGGGTTTCTTTTATAAGGGCACCAATCCCATTCATGAAGGCTACAGCCTCATGGCCTGATTACCCCCCCAAAAGCCCCACCTTCTAATACTATCACCTTGGAATTTAGGATTTAAGCATATAAATTGGGGTGGGGGGACCCAAAGATGAAGACCATAGCAACAAATTACCCCAAAATTTACTGGCTTAAACAAACAAGTATATATTGTTTCTCATAGTTTCTGAGGGTTAGGAAGTCAAGAGTGGCTTAGCTGTATGGCTGTGTCTCAGAGTCTCTTATGAGATTCCAGTCCAG